>NC_137275.1:3435000-4635000 GCF_054371585.1 Giraffa tippelskirchi
CAGTTAAGAGGATGAGTGTCAGCGCCTGCAGGCTTGCACCTTGGTGGCCGAGCCGTGCGTTGTCTAGGGAGAGTTCCCGCTTGGCTGCCATGCTGGAAGGGCGCTGGTCAGTGGCCCCCAGCACCTGCAGGGAAAGCGTGGCCTCCAGATGCTCCACCCCCAAGGAGCCTGGGAACAGCTGGTGGAGACAGTCTGGCGGGGACACGTCTCCAAGCCTCTCTTAGAGCAGAGCGCAGATGCTTAAGCTTCACAGAGTTGACAGCTGAACCCTCCCGGGATGTTTCTCCTGCTGGCCTCAGGGTGGGGAGCAGAGTGTTACACTTCTGTGAGCCCTTCTCTACATCTTAGGGAGTCGATAAAGATGGAATTCATCAGCCCATGAGGACTTTTAGCTTTTCACATTAGACTAGCTGGGAGGTTGGTGAAAATCCTTGTTAACTTTTCTTTGGGATTCTTTTTTCCCTACTTATGTTCTCTCCTATGTTTTTCCCTCACTCTTTCTAAGACTCTTATATAATTGTATGCCTGGTTTTTGGCCGAAAGACCGGATAATTGATGGCCAGTCTTTTACAGCTCAGCCATGTCAGATTAAGTTGTTTCTTGGTTTGTTTTTTTACTTTCTGAAAGGATTCTAGGCGACCTAAATTAAAAGCACAGATGCAAAGAGACCAAATCCCAGAGGAGAGGAGAAGAAAGAAATGGGAGAAAATTATGTCAGAAACACACAAAAGAACACTGTCTGGAAAAACCATCGAAGCTCAGCTGCGAGCTTCCTGATGACCAGGGCACAGAGGCTGGCGGGACCAGTTATTTGTTCTCATTGTCAAGTGGAAGGAAGTTAGTAAATCAGGAGGCGGAAATGCGCCTGGTTCTTGTTCCAGGATGGATTTGGAGCCAGCACCCTAGGTCCCACAAGGGCTTCCCTTGTGGCTCAGCTAGTAAAGAATCCGCCTGCAATGCAGGAGACCTGGGTTCCATCCCTGGGTTGGGAAGATCCCCTGAAGAAGGGAAGGGCTACCTGCTCCAGTATTCTGGCCTGGAGAATTCCATGGACTGTATAGTCCATGGGGTCGTAAAGAGTTGGACACGACTGAGCGACTTTTACCTTCACTTTCACCCTAGGTCCCAAAGCTTGTTAAAATGTCCTGTTAACTAGCCAGCCACAGAGCCTGACATGTGGTAGATAGTCATACCTCTCTGTAGAATAAATGGGAAAAGAGCCACCTGTGAAAGTCTTTCCTGTGGACCAGAGAGCACTGGTTCCAATATGTGCCACCTGGCCTGCTATTAAGAGACTGGAGAATTCCATGGACAGAGGAGCCTGGTGGGGTCCCAAAGAGTTGGACACAGCTAAGTGACTAACACTGAACAAGGTAGAAGTTAAGGTTAAAGTGAACTAGTAGTTTTAGTGGCATGAAGAGAGAACAATTAGTTCTTGATGACCCATGTTATAAATCAGTTACAGCATTCATAAACTTAAATGTACCAAGCAACATGGCAATGCCAGAGACCTTGATAAAATGCAAGTATGGAAAGCATTTTGAATAAGACTCGTTTGAAATCAGATAAGGATCTAGTGAAGGAAAAAAGTATAGAGAGCAATTTAATAGTGCAAAGAACAAAATTAATAAGTGTATGAAAAATCTGTATCTTCTGAATTAAGTCTTCACATGTCTGTAAAACATTAATAGAAATGCTCGTGTATATCACTGTGAAGGAGACCTTAACAAAGTGTAAAAGTCTGATATTTTCCAACTGTGATGCTGGAAAGAACACATGCATTAGCATCAGGCAGCCCTGAGTCCAGATCCCAGCTCTGCCACATACTGCGTGTGTGTGTGGGCAAGTTACTTAAATTTCGAGTCTCTATTTCCTAGTCTTTAAAAAAAATCATGGCAACCCCCTTGAGTATTCTTGCCTGGAAAATCCCAAGGACAGAGGAGCCTGGCAGGCTGCAGTCCACAGGGTCGCAAAGAGTCGAATGTGACTGAGAGGCTGAGTGCACACACACACACACAATCATCCTTGCCTCTCACAGTTATCACTAGGACAAATAACACGTCGGCTGTGAAACATTCTAAGCTCTGTAAGCCTAGTTTCCAAATGAATAATTATTATAAAAGCACGTCTCCACCCTTTCTTACCTCCACATCACTGGCTCCTAAGTAAAACGTGAGCTTTAGCAAGAAAAGAACAACAGTCAGTGGTGAATGGCCACAGTTTCGTTCTCCCTGTTATCAATCCCAGTATAATTTTTGGAAACGAAAAAGCATCGGTTAAATCTTTCACAGTTCCGTGTATTAGCTGCGTGATCTTGGGCAAGCATCTTTACTTCTCTGAGCCTCAGCCATTGCATGCTAATAATAATGCCCACCTCCTGAAGCAGCAGGAAGATGAGTGAACGTGTGTGTAGGGCAGCTGGCACCTAATAACACAAGACAAATGGGAGAGGTAAAGAGTTGGTTGCTTTTAGATTCTCTGTTCTCTGCTGAGAACTGCAGAGGGATCAGCTAGGGGTGTGCCTGTGGGTGCTGCCTTTGCGGGATCCCCCCAGGCTGCTTAGCTCTTCCACCAGCCCACACGTTGAGCCAGAGGCCCGAGGCTCCCCTGCACCAAGGAGGACATGAATGTCCCCCCACACTGGGCACCTAGAAGGTCAGGAGTAGACTGCTCTTTCCCTGCTCTGGACTGACAGGTCCCCCCCCTCCCCCTGGGGGACGCCCCCCTCCCTGCTGAGGGTCTCTGTCCTGTCTGCGAGCCTGGCTGACCAGACGATGCTGATTCTGCTGCCCGGAAATGGGTTTCCCACAGCCCAGGTGGTGGTGATGCTCCCTGGCCGGGGAGCTTGCCGCCTGCGATGCAGAGCAGTGGGCACTAGGCGGCGGCATTTCCCTTTCATATTCCGAACAGGCCCGGGGAGAAGGCCAAGGTGGGAGACAGGTCCGCCTTGCTTTGTGCAGGAGGTTCCCTATCCAGACAGGTGCAGGGACGGGGATGCTTGTCAGCAGCCTGAGAAACCGTCTCAGATATCGCTCTTGAAACTCCCAAGGGGAGTCCTTCATGGGCCGCTCGGTGGGTGTGAGGTTGCCCGGCCCCAGGTCCCAGCCTGGGTCTAGGGTGCAGCGTGCCAGGCTCTTACCAAAGGACTCAGTAATCAAGATAAGCAAGATGCTAATACAATGTTCTTGAAAAATCCAAATTAACTTTTAAAAAATTGGCGATGGACAAAGGATCAGACACGTAAAGACCGCTGCAGCTCTCCACTTACGCGCTCACCTGCCTCAACGCCTCGTCCCAGCATCTCTGGGCCTCGGTTTCCCCCACTCAGGATGAAGGACGTGTTGGGTGCTTCCGGAGGCCTCGCCCTGCCCCACGCTCGCGAGGACTGTGACCAGCTGCTCACTGGTCACCTCTCACAGTAAATTAGTGCTGGAATCCCTCTCCCTGTAACACAACCCAGGGTGAGGAGGTAACCCGCCCCCCTTAACTGCAGGGCTCCCTCTGTGGAAATTTGACCACTGTGCCCAGTTTCAGAAGCACTGGCCAAGAGCCCTGACCCGGGTCAGGTGCTGTACCAGGTGTCAGACGTGAGCACAAGTGAAATGTTTTCCTCCACTGCGGGCAGAGGACTCAAGGCCCAGACAGACTGGACCGGGCAGGGGCCGATGGACCTGCAGGACCTCAGTGCCCGTGTCGCAGGGCGGGGACCCTCCGTAGAGGTTTGCAGGATGACTTTTTCAGGTGGGCAAAGGGAACGAGAACTCCAGACTTCAGAGTTGGCTGCTGAGATGCCCCGGACAGGTGAGGGAGGCACCTGAGAGGCATGGCCGGGCTCCCAGGTCCACTGCCCCTCCGAGTGCCACCCCTTGAGTGCCAACATGTCACAGCCACACTCATGACACGCGGCGTCTGTGCCAGGGGCTTTACAGACACCGGCCACCCGGCCCCCTGGGACCTGCTCGTTCAGTGGGCCCGGAGGCCCCTTGTTGGAGCCCCAGCCCCGGTGAGACGCTCGCAGGGTCCAGGCCTGCTGTGGGGCCGAGGGGCAGGCACCCGGGAGCTGTCATCTCAGTGGCTTAGGAGCTGGTGGGACAGGCAGGGGCGGCCTGAAGGCAGCGGGAGGCGCGTGAGCACACCCGCTCTTGGGAAGCCTGTGGCCTTTCCAGAGCCTGGTCTCAGCGGGCACCAGGGGCCGACCCTCCTCCCCCGCCCGGCTGCCAGGACCCTGGCGACAGCGTGCCCCCTGCAACCTGCCCCTGCCGCCCTCTCTCTTTCTCTTCCAGAATGCCAATGTGGGCCCTGGTGGAGCAGACCCGGATGCCAGCTGGGGCACGCGAGGTACAGGAGGCGGGGACCACGTGGGTCTCTGGCTGGGGCAGGGGCAGCTGACAGGGTTCCACGAGTCTCGTTCCGAGACCCCCCACCACCCCAGGGCCACCGGCAGAAGGCTCCGAGCAGCCGGGAGTCGGAAGCCGGGGAAGCTGTGTCCCCTCCGCTTCCGGCCACGGTCACACCGGTTTTCGCCTCCATCCTGACATGCTTCCTCTTCTCCCTGGGGTGTCCCCCTCTAACTCAGGTGCTGACTCAATGCCCCCCCCCCCCGTCTCCTGCCCTCGGTGCTCCGCTGTGGAGCACGGGCCCACCCTGTCCTGACCAGCTTGTCATTCCAGGTCACTCAGGCAAGAGATCTGTGTTTGAATGACCACCCCAGGCCAGGGAGGCGGCCAACCAAACACCGACTGTCAAATCCACGGCAGTAAGGGAGGCAGAGCCTCCGGGAAAAGCCACCTCGGGGCTTCCCAGGTGGCTCTGTGAATCCACCTGCAAGGCAGGAGCCCCAGGAGACGCGGGTTCAATCCCTGGGACAGGAAGAGTCCCCCTGGAGGAGGAAATGGCAACCCGCTCCAGTATTCTAGCCTGGAGAATCCCTTGGCCAGAGGAGCCTGGCGGGCTGCAGTCCGTGGGGGTCGCAGAGTCGGACACGGCTGAGCCGGACCCGGCTGAGCCGCTGAGCACACACAAGGCAGGCAAAGTGGAAGGGTAATGCCCGCCCAGCCTGCTCACTCACAGTGCAGCCTCCTGGGGCTTCACCCCGGCTGGATGGCCCACAGGGAGGTCAGCGTTACTGGAGAGACCCGGTCACGTGGCCGGTATCTGCCCAGGAGGCTCTTCCAGCCCTGAACTGCAGGGCCGCGATGCTCACCCCCGGTTGTTACCCAAGGGTGACGGGTGCCTGCTCTCCGGGGCTGGTCCGTGCTGGATGTTGGAATGGGGGCGAGGGGAGGGAGTCGCAGCCTGCACCCTGCAAGTGGTCTCCAGGTCTCCGGGCTCAGAGCTGGCCTGGCCAGGCCCCTGCATGGCACACGGGGAAGTTCAGGGACCAGCCGCCCAGTGCCCGAGCCCCTTACTGGTGTCTCCTGCCCGAGAGGGAGGCTTTGCAGCCAGGACCCAGAGATGCCGCCCTGTGGGGGATGTGTGCTCACGGAGACTGCTCATCCATACGAATTTTTTTTTTTTAACAAGCCACTTTTAGTCTGGAAGAAAAAAAAAATCTTTAATAAGCTAGTGTATGGGGCTCTGCATTTAAAAGGAGGAGCTGAAGGGTGAAGAAAGTAAGACAGTAAGAGGCGGGTAAGCCCGGGGGTAAACTGAGGCAGGTCCGGGGGCGGGTAACGGGGGGCGGGTGGCAGGGCCCACCCCGGGGAGACAGCATCCCAGCCAAGAGAGAACACAGCGCTGCCTTGGGCTCCCAGTCTGGCCTCCAGTCTCCAGACCATGCCTCCCGCTCCTGGCTTCCCACGGAGACCCCAGGGACCTCCCTCCCCACCCCCCAGCTCGGAGGATGCTGCGGGGTGGAGGCGGTGTGGCCTGGCCGGCCGCAGGGTGGGGTCCGGGCGGGATCGCTCCCACTTTGGGCCGAGTCCCACTTTGGGCCGAGCTCGTGCGAGTTCTAAGCTGGCCCCTGTGGTCTCTGCTTCTCTTACAGAATACAAGGTAAGGGCTGCCGGCTCCCGCGCTGACCTCTGCCCGCTGCTCCGCACCTGCCCAGGTTAAACATTCCTTTTGTTGTGCTTTCCTGTGAAATGTGTGTGTCAGATGTGGACGCACGTACGTAGCTCTTCCTTAACCTCGACTCAGCTCTTGGCCCCCTTCCTCACAAATGCACCCGCTCCCTGGGTGACCCTGGGCTTCCTTCTCCCTGCAGATCTATCCGTATGACGCCCTTATTGTCACAAACCGGATCCGAGTGAAGCTGCCCAAAGACGTGGATCGGACAAGACTGGAGGTGAGGGGGCCCCAGGGGTAGAGGGCCTCGTCTGCGGGGCACGTCTCTCCGCATCCGGCGTGTTGACGCACCGCCCCTGAGGTCCCCACAGTGATGGTGCAGGGCCCAGCCATGGGCTCGGAGTCAAGGACCTGAGTTGTTTCCAAGATGGGAGAACGTGGTTATGTGCCCAACAAAGATGGCTTTGCCAAGGGGCGCACAGCTGCAGCAGCAGCTTGGGGCCGAGAAGGCTTGGTCACTGTGCTTAACTGGGTAACATCTGCCTCTTCCTTGAGCGCTGGGAAAATCAGCACAGTTCCTGGTTTCTTATCTGATCACCTTCACCCTGACCTTGAATGGTGCTTAACTCCCGGGAGCAAGGGTATGTTTAAAGGACCCGCCAGATGAGGGCACAGAGGGTGTGTGGGTGACATCTGTTGACTAGGCCCCACCACGAGCCATGGTCCTGGGTGGTCAGCATGTATAAAAACTTTCCTTTATCCTTACCACCTTCCCACCAGGAAACCAATGTCCAATGATGGACCGCGCCTCCCGAGCCGTGTTGGGAAGGCTTCAGAGGGGTGAGGGGTCTGGGGGCTCCTGAAGGCCCAGAGCCACCGGCCTTGTCTGTCCCCGGGGGCTGGGAGCAGCTGTGGGGGTGGGGGTGGGCTCAGGGAGCAGTAAGGGCATGGATGTGGCTTAGGGACCTCATCAGTGCCGGGGCTCAGAAGGCCTGCCAGGTGGAAGCCCATCCGAGTCCAGGCCAGGCCGCTGTGAAAAGAAGCGCAGTCTCGGGCTCCCGACAGACGCTATGGGGCCCTGATCTCCACCCTTTAAGACGAGGATGTTGATATCTGCTAGGTGGGTGGCTGTGCTCATGAGAGGCACGAGAGCCCCTCACCCAGGGCTCCAGATGGTGGTGGCAAGGAGGTATGGGGACGCTGGTGTGGCTGCAGCAGTGGCGGGGGTGGGGTGGGGTGGCAATCTTCTGTTGCAATGATGGAGCCTGACCAAAAGTTGTTGTTCAGTCGCTAAGTCATGTCTGACTTAGCAGCTCCACAGACCGCAGCACATCAGGCTTCCCTGTCCTCCACCGTCTCCCGGAGTTTGCTCAAACTCATGTCCATCGAGTCAGTGAGGCCATCCAACCGTCTCATCCTCTATTGTCCCCTTCTCCTCCTGCCTTCTGTCTTTCCCAGCATCTGGATCTTTTCCAATGAGTGGTTTAAGCTAAAAGGGAATTGCTAGCTCGTACGACGGAGAAGGCAATGGCACCCCACTCCAGTACTCTTGCCTGGAGAATCCCATGGACAGAGGAGCCTGGTAGGCTACAGTCCATGGGGTCGCTGAGAGTCGGACACGACTGAGCGACTTCACTTTCACTTTTCCCTTTCATGCACTGGAGAAGGAAATGGCAACCCACTCCAGTATTCTTGCCTGGAGAATCCCAGGGATGGCGGAGCCTGGTGGGCTGCCGTCTATGGGGTCGCACAGAGTCGGACACGACTGAAGCGACTTAGCAGCAGCAGCAGCAGCTCGTACGAATGAAGAGCTACAGGATGAACAGAGCAGGCCCCGAATCAAGCTCAGGGAGTATCTGCCACGTGGTCTGGAGGATGGGGTCCAGGGCAGCCGCTACCTGGGCCTCACGGTGACAGCCCCTGAGTGCTTTGCAGGGGACACACTCTGGCTCCTGCTGAAGTTGGGCCCTTGGTAGCTGTGTGCTCAGGTCTCCCTGCTGTAACACAGGGAACTTCTGGGCTGTGTGGCTCTGTCGGGACCTGCCTCCAGGGCACCCATGGTGGTGCATGGTTGTTCCCAAACCGTGAATGCCCTGAGGGCTCCTAGTCCCACCCTGGGGCGGGGGTGGGGGGTGCCCACAGTCCTGCTCCTGACCCACCAGCGGCCGTGGGATCACCAGCCCGTTGGGACTTGCTGCTTCCCTCCCAGGCAGTGGGGTGCCCTTTCACCAACTCCCATTCCCCCCCCTTTATTTTGCTACAATACAGAATGAAGGTGCAAAATAGCAAATGGTTAATACATGTAAACATTTCCCGTTTTAAAAAAGAAAGCCTTGTACATGAGGGTAATGAGTTTCATCACCCCCATTTCCAAGAACACCCCAGAGTGTGTGTTGCTCTCTAATCATTCTCTTCCTGATCTCAGCCAAGCCAGGAGGCAGATTGGAGGTGCTGCCACACATGGTATGTCCACATCCTCCAGGGTTTGGAGCTGGGCTCTGAGCCAGGAGGGGCTCGGGGGATGGGGGGTGGGCTGCGTCCCAGCAGGAGAGAAAGATACAGCAATGTTTTCATCTCAGGGGAGAGAGCTTAATTTTTAATATAAAAACAGTTCCTAACTCTTGTAAAAGCCCAGAAAAATATGAAGAAGAACGTAAACATTCCATGGAATTCCCCCACCGAGTCATAACTCCTGCTAGCTCTGGGGCGGACCTATTTCCGGAAATCTTTTTTTTTTTTATTTCTCACAAATGCCCAGAGATAGCTGAATGCTGTTTTGGATAAGCAGGCTCGGGCTGTCGACGCAGCCTGGCACCTACTTTGTTTCTTTTAAATTTGTTGTGAACCTTTTCCATGCCAGTTCATGGGAGTCTGCCCGTCCTTTTAGACAGCTGCGTGCTAGTCCCGTGGCCTGTTCTGTTGCCAAAAACTTGACCTCTGTGTACTGCTGCCAAATTGAATCTCCAAGACAGGGCTTTGGGTCAAGCAGGAAAGAAGAGCTGAACTGCTCTGCCAGGCAAAGGGGGACTGTGTGTCCCAACCTGAGAGGGTTGAGTTTTCTAGGTCAAGGGTGGAGTTGCTGATAAGGTGTTTGCAGGGCCTGCACTCATTTAATCTGGCCTCAGGCAATCTCTTGATGAGCTTTTCTGGTTAATTTAAGTTTAAGGCCTCAGGTGGCCTTCCCTGGAATGAAGAATGCTGACATCTTCCATTTACTGGGGGTTTTATTAGATTGGTGCAAATGTAATTGCGGTTTGGGGCTGTGAATTTTAAATCTTTATAACGAGGCTCAAACACATCTTTATTAATCAAAATAGGAACCATTACAATCCACACATTTTTACCAATGAGAAATACATTTCCTTATCCCTGTAGCATAAAATCTGTGCTTCAGGATTCGATGAACTCTTGGAAAACATATTCTGCCTCCTGCTGGTTGTGGAAGCGTTTTCCCTGCAAAAAGTTGTCGAGGTGCTTGAAGAAGTGGTAGTCGGTTGGCAAGAGGTCAGATGAATATGGCAGATGAGGCAAGACTTTGTAGCCCAATTTGTTCAGCTTTTGAAGTGCTGGTTGTGTGATGTATGGTCAGGCGTTGTCATGGGGAAGAATTGGCCCCTTTCTGTTGACCATTCTTGGCTTCAGGCATTGCAGTTTTCATAGCATCTCATCGATTTGCTGAGCATACTTCTCAGATGAAATGGTTTCGATGGAATTCAGAAAGCTGTAGCGGATCAGACAGGCAGCAGACCACTAAACATTGACCATGACTCTTTTTTGGTGCAAGTTTGGCTTTGGGAGGTGCTTTGGAGCTTTTTCTCGGTCCACCCACTGAGTCGGTCATTGCCAGTTGTTGTATAAAATGTACTTTTTGTCAGACGTCACAATCCGATCAAGAAATGGCCCACTGTTGTTGTGCAGAATAAGAGAAGACACTTCAGAGCGCCAGTTGCTGTGATTTGCGGTCAGCTCGGGGGCTCCGAGCTTTTTCACCTTTCCGGTTTGCTTTAAGTGCTGAACGACCGTAGAGTGGTCGACGCTGAGTGCTTGAGCAGCCCCTCGTGTGGTTGTAAGAGGATCAGCTGCGATGATGGCGCTCAGTTGGTTGTTGTCAACTTCGATGGCCGGCCACTCTACTCCTCATCTTCAAGGCTCCCGTCTCCTTCGCCAAACTTCTCGAACCACTACTGCACTTGTACAGGCACGTGTTAGCAGTTCCTGGGCCAAACGCGTTACTGATATTGTGAGTTGTCTCCTCTGCTTTATGACCCATTTTGAATCCAAATAAGAAAAATCACTTGAATTTGCTTTTTGTCTAACACCATCATTTCCATCGTCTACAATAAATATAAAATAAATAGCAAGGAACAAGTCATTAGCAAAGATGAATAAATAAATAAAGCGAGAAATGCATATTAAAATGATATATAACATAACAACATTTATTTAGAATGTATTCTACTATCAAACGGCAAATTTCAACAGTGTAAAAATCACAATTACTTTCTCACCAACCTACTAGTTCTATGAAAGTGAAAGTTTTAGTCTCTCAGCTGTGTCCAGCTCTTTGCCACACCAAGGGCTATAGCCTGCCAGGCTCCTCCGTCCATGGGATTTTCCAGGCAAGAATACTGGAGTGGAGAATCATTTCCTCCTCCAGGGGATCTTCCTGACTCAGGGATGGAACCCGCATCTTCTGCATTGCAGGCAGGTTCTTTACCTTCTGAGCAGTAATTCTATAAAGAGCTCAAAAGGTATTATGTGCATCCCTTGAGGCAAACCAGGACCCTCCCAAGGCTGCACTGTGGCTTCCTGCCTGCTCCTCCTGTGTCTCTGAATCCCCTCCCTTCCCTGGTTAGCAGCTGTTTGAATCTTCCCTTTAAGACCCAGGGGAGGTCACGGAGGCTGGCGTCTGTCCCTGACAGACAGGGGACAGGGGAAGGCTTCCAAGCCCAGGAGCCCCACTGGGTCCCGCTCTGTTCCCATCTCATGCAGGGGAGGGTCGCAGGGACCAGGCTGTGGATGACAGGCTGTTGGCTGGGGCTCCGTCACCTAGCAAAGCGGTGGGTCTGCTGTGTGCCCAGCAAGGGGAGATGGCGGATGTGGGGGGACAACTGGTGGTGCCCACACACCACCCACCACCAGGGATGTGGGGTCAGTCCCTGGAAGGAGGACCGCTCTGTCTGTCAGTGGTCAAAGCTTGTTATCCATCCTTATCGCAGAGTGTTTGGCTGAGCCTCACTAGCCTGGTGAATATGGGCCAGGCATCGAGCCGGGCCTTGGGGATGCATGGTGAGCCAAAGCCAGCAGGAGTGCTGCCCTCAGACTCAGCCTGACGGGGAGGCAGACGTCCATCAACTGATGACAAATGAGGATGTAAAATTATAGCCCGAGATGGGGCCTCTACAGGAGAGGAACGAGGGCCCGTGAGCATTTTAAAAGGGATACAGTTAAGAATTGATGCTGTTGAACTGTGGTGTTGGAGGAGACTCTTGAGAGTCCCTTGGACTGCAAAGAGATCCAACCAGTCCATCCTAAAGAGATCAGTCCTGAATATTCATTGGAAGGACTGATGTTGAAGCTAAAACTCCAATACTTTGGCCACATCATGCGAAGAGCTGACTCATTGGAAAAGACCCTGATGCTGGGAAAGATTGAAGGCGGGAGGAGAAGGGGACGACAGAGGATGAGATGGTTGGATGACATCACCGACTCAATGGACAGGGGTTTGAGTAAGCTCTGAGAATTGGTGATGGACAAGGAGGCCTGGCGTGCTGCAGTCCATGGGGTCACAAAGAGTCAGACATGACTGAGTGACTGAATTGAACTGAACTGAACAGTTAAGTGGGTGTGGTAAGTGTGCCTGAACGTGTGTGTGTGTGTGTGTGTGTGTGTGTGTGTGTGTGTGTACCTGCACACAAGGTGAGAGTGGCAGGTAGGAGAATTTCAGGCAAGCACAGCAGGTGCAAAGGCTCTGGGGCAGGACGCAGCAGAGGCTGTGCTTGAGCAGGTGACGGGGAGGAGGGGCCGAGCCTTGTGGGGTCCTGAGCTTAGCTTAAGCAGTTTGGTTTCTAGCCAAAAAGCAATGAGTTTCAAGTTGGAGGACGACGTTTGTATTCAAAACCATGCCTGAGGCTGCACTGTGAAGCCGGGGCTGGCTGTGTGCACACAGGAGGCTGTTGAAGAGGCGGTTGGTGGTCTGGGCCAGAACTGGTGGCATCTTGGACAGGGCGGTGGCAGTGCTGAGGTGAGAAGAGGGTGGGTTCAGGCCGTATTTGGGGGTCGAGGTGGGAGGGTGTTGTAGGGAGGGGCAGGGACACGCCTGGGGTGACTCCAGGGTGGGGGGATGGGGTGGTGGACACATGGCGGTCACTGTGTTCGGCAGGACGCACCCAGATTCTGCCGATGACCGATGCTTTGGCCTGTGAGGCATGGACGGGAGTTCAGGACTCTCAGCCTGGCAAAGAGAAAGACGCCACGTGGGCACCGGGTAGCCCATAGTAGGTGCTCAGTGAAGGTCAGTGACTCGAGGAGGAGTCTGGAAAGGGTGTGGTGGGCCTCCCCGCTCTCACACGGACAACAGTCAGATGAATCCTGGATCCCCATGGGCAGGGCGAGGACCAGGCTTCCCAGGGAGACCCTCCTGGGGCCAGTTTAATGCCATGTCTGAGATCCAGCACTTTCTCTCCCGGAGGGTCTGGGTCCTCACCCTACTCCAGCACCCAGGGGCTCGTGCCTTGGGGGCTCTTGGGCCCTCCTGCATTTGGCAGATGCCCTCTGAGGGTCTGCCATTCGTGGAGCTTCCACCCCAAGGGGAAGAGCCTTGCCTGCCCTCAGCAGACTTCAGCGTCCACTTATTAAGGCCAGCCTTGCACTCTTACGCCCAGCATTTGCCGAAAGACATGGCCATTTCGCTCTGTGTCAGCCTCTTGCCGTCCAAAGGTGGCACCCTGGTGGAGGGAGAGAGCACCTCAGGTCCCGGTGACCTGGGTGTGAATCAGTCTCCATAATGTCTAGCTGTGTGACGTTGGACTGGTTACTTAGCCCCTCTGAGTCATCAGATGACATCGCTGTGCCTGTCTGGCTGGGTGGTTTGAGTGTTTATTCAGTTGTTCAGGAGTGAGGAGCGCTTGCCATGAGAGAGCCCTAGGCAGGTGTGATGTGCAGTTTCGATTGTCTTGTCCATGTCACCCCCTCTTTACCAACCAGTGCGCATTAGACAAAGGTTTCCGTGGAAACGGGAGCGCTATGGGCTGGCGCGACAGTGCTTGCTGAGCACTTCGTGGAAAAGCTACGCGGCTGGGGGTGAATGGAGGCAGGTCAGGCACAGGCTTGGTCACCCACAGAAGGGAGGTCCCTCCTGGATGCCTGGTACTGGGAAAAAGCAGGATGTTTGAAGATTTATCAGATTTGGCTTATTTAATAAGCACTGGATCATCACTGCCAAGTTGTTCCAAACACTCGACACGTTGGTGTACTTGGTTTTCACAACTCAGTGTAGTGGGTACAGAGAAGGCTGGAGGATGTCCCCAGGCCTGCGGCTTCTAGGAAGCAGATCTGGGCTTCTGGTTAAGATGTCACACGGGGCCACTCTGCTGTATGTCTTCCCAGATTAATTACAGTATTGAATATTGATTTCTAACCCCTCTTCCACATGCCAACCTCCCAGAGCACACAGTCTGCTCCTTAGGTAGGAAAGTATGTCAGCCAGGGCCTTCCAGAGAAACAGCAGAACCAACAGGAGACAGATGAGTAGACAGACAGACAGACATAGAGAGACGCAGACGGACAAGTATTGAGTTGGCCCGAGAGTTCGTTTGGATTTTCCTGCAAGATGTTATGGAAAACCTGAATGAACTTTTTGGCCAATCCAACACCAAGAAATTTAATTTAAGGAATTGGCTTCCTGTGGGGCTGGCAAGTATGACATCCACAGGGCAGTGCAGTCGACTGGACACTCAGGGAGGAGCTGACAAGCAGAGGCAGAATTCCTCCTCCTCTGGGAAACCCTTAGTGTTTGCCCCGGCAGAGTGGAAGCAGCCACTGCATCTTCACTTAAAGGCTGGTTGTAGGCATGACCACGTGGACAGAATACCTTCACCATCCCTGGACTGCCTGGCCTGGCTGACTCCTGCAGAGAGCAAGGCTGGCAGATGAATAGGTGTGGAAGGAGGGTGTGTCCTCCTGAGGCCTGGAGGCTGGAGTCCCTAGGGTGCTCCTTTCTGAGCACTTGGCAGAGGCAGGGCTGAGCAACTCCCCGCCGGTGGAGCTGTGGTTTCAGGAGTGCCTCTGCCAGACCCTGGGGCTAAATGCACACCTGAGTTTGCTCAAGCAGGGAATGCACCTGAAACACAAGGTCCTGAGTTAAAGAATACATCCTTTGTTTAGACTCATCCGACCGGTCTGATGGGTCTCACAAGAAACCCACAGACTGATGGTGACTGTGTTCCCAGCCACGCAGATGTGTCTGGGAGACGGGTCTGCTCCAGCCTCCAGGACCCTAGGGCCTCCTGGTGAGACACAGAGAACAAACATGAGCCGTCCTGGAAGGCCAGGACAAGTGGTAGGACTTTAGGGGTGGAGGGTGGGGAGGGAAGAGGGAGGCGTGCGGAGAGAAGGGCAGGCCCTGCTGCAGGAGGGGGAGCTGGGAGGCAGCGTGACCAGGGACGTGAGAGCACAGATTTGGACTCAGGGATGCAAAGAACAGATCATCCATCCCTGGATGAGGACAGGAATCAGGCCCGTGCTGCCCCAGAGGGGCTGAGACAGATGAGGTCAGCCATGCTCAGTACTGAGGGACACACAGGGCCCAGGGCCTGCTTGCTTGGCTAGTGCAACCCAGGAGGGCCCCCTGGGAGGAGGGGACATTTGAGCTGGGACCTGCAGAAGGAGGAGGAGCTGCTCTGTGAAGTAGGGGAAGAGCATTGCAGGCTCTGCATGGCAGAGAGCCTGGCATGTTTCAGAACTTATAGATGCCCTCCATGGGGCAGAGCCGTGGTGGGAGAGGTGGGTGAGGACATGGTGATGCAGGGCCTCGGGGCCACCTGGCATCCACGTCAGTCCACATCTCTGAGCCTCCGTCCCCATCCTACCCGGTAAGCTATGGCGAGGTCAGAAGCTGGTGATGGAGAGCTCCTGGCCCTTGTCTGGCACAGAGGAACACTCCACAGACGGCAAGGGCCATTGTCCTTATGACAACAATGATGTCATCATGGTGATGGCATCATCGTGGTGATGGTGTCATCGTGGTGATGATGTCGTCTTGGTGATGATGTCATTGTGGTGATGTCGTCTTGGTGATGATGTCATTGTGGTGATGATGTCTTCATGGTGATGATGTCATCATGGTGATGATGGTCAAGGAACAAGGAGCATGGACCCTGCTCAGCAGGAGTGTCCTCTGCAGACAGGGCCTCAGGACCCAGACCTCTGAAGGGACACAGCCCCTAGAGTCACAGGCTGAGGGGTTCTGGGCCTGAGCCCACCCGCTCAGCACCCCTGGAGCAGGGGGCCCGGTGGTGGCTGGTGGGCTGCAGTGAGCATCTGAGCTTGGTGAGGTGGTGGGACTATGAAAGCCTGCAGGGGAATCAAGACAGGCCAGTCCCAGCAAGCTGGGCAAGCCCAGGCCACGGGCCTTCACCACAAAGCCCGGGATGCTTCCAGGAGCCGCTGGGAGGCAGGCGGTCAGGACTGAGGGAAGGGCCGGCTCCCGAGCCTCCTGACCTGACGCCCAGGCTGCATGCCCCAGGGCGAGGCTCGGGACCTCTCTGAGCCTGGGCTTCCAGAGGCTGTGAGATGAGAGCAGATTCTCAGGGCGGGTGAGGATGGCAGCAAATGTCGTGAAGTCCCTTCCCGAGCCTGGCACTGCTTCCCCATCAGTGCAGGGGGATGATGGGGTCCCCATGTTGTAGCCACGCCTTCTGGGAAACAAACTCACTCAGAAGGACAATGCAGATAGTGGAATGCAGATTATTATACCGGCAGTCTAAGGCAGAGTCTCCTCTTAGCCAAGGACCCCGACCAGTTTTTGTGAAAACCTTATATACCCTAAGTGTACATGCCCAAACCTGCTTCCCCAAATTCCCTGAAACTAGTCTGAACAAAGGAAAAGAAAGATACAATCAAAGTTAACCCAGGATTCATATGCCTTAAGCCTCGGTAGTTAACAGTGGACAATTATCAGTAGGCCTGTGGTCAGACCCCAATAAGCATAATAGAGTGTATGATTCTTTTCGGTTACACAGACAATTAGGGTATTCTTTTAGGTGAGGGAGAGTCTAGGTACAAGCCCTGGGCTCTTCCTTCCGGGGGCCTGGTTTTCCCGTTGGTATCTCGTCTCCATAGATACTGGGCATAGAGTTCAAAGTCCGCAGTCTGGCCCGAGATGGGGTCCTGCTTTCAAGATGGAGCCTGTACTGTCTGTTCCCTCCTTCACCCAAGTAGACCACAGGACGTCCGTGGCGCCTCCTGAAGCCTGGATGCTAAGGGTGTATGAGGGCGCGTAATTCTACCGAGATGGGCCGCTTCATTAATGTTTCAGAGTGTCTGTGATCCAGAAAGAGTTGGGGATTGCTGCCACCAGGGGACAGCATTGGTGGCTTGGCCTGAGTGGACAGGCCTCCGTGGGCCCATTGGCCATGGGGAGGGTAGCCCCACCCCCGGCTACAAGGACCTGCCCATCTGACCCACATGTGGTCCCCAGGAGCAGCTGGGGGCAGCCTCTCAGAAAGAGCCCTGGACCCCTGGCCTGAAGGTCCGAGTTTGCAAGTGCTGCTTGCTGGGGCTGTGTGATGCAGGAGATGTCCCCGTCTGAGGCTCAGTCTGCATCCTGTGGGCACCACCACCTTGCACACTTGCCACCTCCCTGGGTGTGAGCTCAGGTGTGCATCTGGACAGCCGTGCATCCCTTGGTCCCTCGATGAGTTCTTGCTGTGAGCAGAGGTTCATCATTACTGAATCCTGTCTCCAGGGAGCCCTGGCTGATGGAGCCAGTTCCAAGCTTGTCGACTTAAAAAAAAGTCACAACCTAAACGTGGAGAGTTATGTTTTGTTCAGTGAGAATTTTGAGGACTTCAAGCCTGGGAGACAGCATCTCAAGTAGCCCTGAGAGAATCGCTCCAAAGAGGAGGGGAGGAGTCAAGTTATATGGAAGTTTTGCAACAGAGGATGCAGGGCGCTGGTGATACCAAACCTGCCTGCCAAAGCAGGAGATGTAAGAGACGTGGGTTCGGTCCCTGGGTTGGGAAGATCCCCTGGAGGAGGAAATTGCAACCCACTCCAGTATTCTTGCCTGGAGAATCCCATGGACAGAGTGGCCTGGTGGGCTACCGTCCGAAGGGTCACACAGAGTCGGGCATGACTGAAGTGACTTAGCCCAGCACAGCATAACACATGGGTAGCAGGAACATCAAAACTATTTTTGTGAATTAAAGAAAACCAGATATCTCAAGCGCTTCCCAGGTGGTGCTAGTGGTAAAGAACCCGGCTGCCAATGCAGGAGACATAAGAGACGCAGGTTCAATCCCTGGGTCAAGAAGATGCACTGGAGGCAGGCTGGGCAACCCACTCCAGTATCCTTGCCTGGAGAATCCCATGGCAGAGAGGAGTCTGGGGGCCTATGGTCCCCAGGGTCGCAAAGAGTCAGACAAGACTGAAGCGATTCAGCACGCAGCAGATATCTCAAGCTAAGGAATTCAGCACTTTTCTCTGTGTGGGAAGGTGTATGGGAAAGCGAAGAGTCTGGGCTCATGGAAGTCATTCCTTCCACGTGCATCTCTGCTCCTGGGGCCAGAATCCTGCCTGTTTTCATATCCTGAGTTCCTCTGTGCTCACTGCAGCGAGTGACTGCACTCTGATGGCTGTTGGATGGCAGGCATTGTTTTCCTTCCTGAGTGCCCTTAGGGCTCAGAAATTTGCCTTCAGAGGGCCAGAATCGCTGATGGACTGTGACATCCTTGTTTACTGACATGGCAGGAATACTCCATTTCTCACGGTGAAGTCAGGTCCTCGTCCTCAGAAAACTACCTATGGCCGTGAGATGCTGGTGGAAATGTCACTGATGCTTCACAGGGCATCGAGGCCTCCAGATCTGTGACCCTCAGATGGACTTCATTGCTCTCTGGCCCTCCTCCCTGGCAGGTGTGAGACCTCTGTGGGGTGGGGGCGCCCGGTCTGGTTTCCTTCTGCCTCCCGGCACCTGATGCCCCACAAGTGAGTGAGGAGAGAGCCGTCTCCAGCCCTCCCAGCTCCCCCATCACCGCACCACCCAGAAGCAGCCTGTGCAGGGTCCTGGGCACACAGGTCCCCCTTCCCACCCTGGGGCGTTCCTTGAGGGAACCATAGTACAGTTCGCTCAGATCAGTGGCTGTGAAGCTACTCCTGTTAAATTTTCAAGCAGTTTCCACACTGGTGGTTAAACTCAGCCATTACTGAAAAGCACATCAAGTGTACTTGAGATTCATAAATGATATTTAAACCACAGGTAATAGAGACAACGCCTCCTCTCCCTAATTCCTCTGCCACTTTTCACTACCGTTGGTGTTCTCAAGGTGGGCCACCGCCATCGCATCTGCGTGGAAGGCACATTCTACAACGAGTTCCCCTGGGCGCCTCCTTCCAACTTATTCAGTAGCAACTCCTGGAAGCTTGAAACTGGCTGTGGTGTGAGTATTCACACCACGGGAAGGAGGAGGCTTGAGGGCCTGGGAGCCCGCGGTGATGGTGCAGTCAGGAGAGGCTTTCTGGAGGAGCTGAGACTCAGACCCAGGTCTGGGGGCGGGGGGTGAGGGGGCGGTTACTCGGGTGGACCAGGAGGGGCTGGTATTCCCGGCAGAGGAAGAATGGGGTGAAGGCACAGATAATTCTCATTTTATAGACATCACAGCTGAGGTCGTGCTGCTCTGCACAGCTGGGCAGGCCTGGAGCCAGGACAGGGTTCCCGTGAGTCTGGCTCCTGGGCCCAAGGCCTTTGCACAATCCCGTCCTGGACAGTGACCAACAGGCCAACCCCCAGCTGAGCACGTGGGGCCTCTCCCATGCCTCCTTCCCAGGGGCGCTCCTGGGGAAGACGGTGCGTCCCAGAAGTGAGGGCTGTCCCAGAATGTCCCTCTGCCCAGGCGCCGTGCCCCAGGCTTCCTTCCTGCCGGCTCACGAGGGAGCTTGTCCAAGCCTGGCCTTGGTGGGTACCTGGGGTGGAGGGGAGGCCTGCCTCCTCCAGGGAGCCTTCAGGAGCCAGTGACTGGGGGAGTTGGGCCGGGGTCAGAAAGCCTCTAGGGCCGGCTGTGTTCTGTGGCAGACAATGCGTGTGTGCTGAGTCACTTCAGTCGTGTCCCCCTCTGTGACCCTATGGACTATTGTCCACCAGGCTCCTCTGCCCATGGGATTCTCCAGGCAAGACTACTGGAGTGAGTTGCCATGCCCTCCTCTAGGGGATCTTCCTGACCCAGGGATCGAACCCATATCTCTCCTATCTCCTGCACTGGTAGGCGGGTTCAACTAGCACCAGCTGGCAGGCAGTTGAGGAGGCAAACAGCCCTGGACGGGGGTCGTGACTCTGCCGTGAGTGGGGTTACCTTCAATGCCAGTGGCCAGCTGCCAGGAGCAGGGCGCCTCAGGCCCTTCTCCCCTGGGAGGCAGTGGGACCAGGCGGGGGCGGTAAGACTGCACTACAGACCCCAGAGCTGTAGCCGGGAGTGAGGGACAAGCTGCTTGGGCCCTGCAGTGCCCACGGGCCCTGCACTGCCCCCCTGTACTAGCGGGAGGCCCTCTGGGTGGAGAGCACAGGGCCACCCTCACCGCGCCCTTCTGCCCTTCCCAGCTTAGAACACCACGGCCTCTGCAGGTCCCCTCCTCTCTCCTCCCTCCCGCGTGTCCTCACCTGGGAGACCCGACCCCGGACCCACCTAAGGGCCCTAAAACAGGAGACCATAGGCTGCAGGGGCGCTGGATGCCACCCCGTGAGCCCACTCCACCTCTCCCTAGGATCCCTGTCCACCACCACCTCGGGGCCTTCCCCCTCACCCCCACCTCCCCGGGGCTGTGCCCTGAGGAACAGCATCCCACTCAGGCCTCTGATCTTTCTCTGACCCCCCTGCGCTCCTGTTAACCGACCCCGGCCTCGCCTCCGGGGGCCTTGGGACTCTGCGTCAGGCACCCATTCGACACAGGCCCAGTAGAAGGAGGTGGCTTTCGCCTTATTCTTCCTCTTTGGCACCTTGCTGGTCCCACAGTCGCAGGGAAGGTCGTGACTTGTACCCGGAAGCTGGTGCTGCTCTCTGGAATGACGGTTCTGAAGCCCCGTGGGCTGAGCTGTTGGGTTCCCCAGCTGGTCGGGAGACCCTGGGCTCAGCACCGTGGGTGGGACTATGTGTCTGACCCTGTTCCCATCTGCAGGTCTGAGATGGCAGCAGGCAGTGGACGGCCCCTCCCCGGCCGAGGCTAGCTGGATGGGATGTGTGTGTCGGTGTGTCTGTGTGCACCTGTCTGCGTGTGTCTGCTTGTGTGTCCCAGTTCTGAGGACTCCAGGCCTAGGTTCAATTAGGAGGGACTTTAGAGCTTCCCTGGTGGTTCAGATGGTAAAGACTCTGCCTGGAGTGAAGGAGACATGGGTTCCATCCCTGGGTCAGCAAGATTCCCTGGAGGAAGAAATGGCTACCCACTCCAGTATTCTTGCCTGGGAAATCCCAGGGTCAGAGGAGCCTGGTGGGCTACAGTCCATGGGGTCGCAAAGGGTTGGACGCGACTGAGCGACGCACACTTTCTGTGACTCAGCATAAAAGGGTCCCTTGAGTCCCCTCTGCCGCGTCATGCCAGTGACTGGGCTCCAAAGCCAGTGCACGTCACACAGGGCTGTGGTTTCTGTGGGTGACGTGCCTGTCGGTGATGGTTGTGTCCATTTTCCATCGTTCCCCACGTGTCTTCACGCCATTTTCTCTCTTGGTCATCACAGTAACCTTTAGTAGGATGTGTTTTTTAAATTCCAGAAAGCACTCTTTTTTCTGGCAGGAACTGGGTTTTTAATGATAAAATTCACAGTTGCAGCCATTTTAAAGTGTACGGTTGACTGCCTTTAGCACACTCTCAGTGTTGTGTGACCTCCACTACCTCTGCGGGATTCCAGAACGTGCTTGTTGGGTCCAGGAGGAAACCGCCCGCCCACCGACCAGCTCTTCCCCAGCCCCCTTCTCTCCCAGCTGCCGGCAATGACTGAGCTGGTTGTGGTCCCTGAGGATTTTCCCCACTCTGGATGTTTCCTACAAATGGACTCACTTAGCCTGTTTCCTAGCCCATCTGTGTTGTAGCAAAGGTCAGAGCTTCATGACTTTTTATGGATGAATCATGTTCCCAATGGCACTAGTGGTAAAGAACCCGCCTGCCAATGCAGCAGGTACAGGAGACTAGGTTTTCGACCCCTGGGTCGAGAAGATCCCCTGGAGGAGGGCATGGCAACCCACTCCAGTGTTTTTGCCTGGAGAATCCCATGGACAGAGGAGCCTGGCGAGCTATGGTCCGTGGACTCGCAAAGCGTTGGTTGCGACTGAGCGCTCATCAGTCATGTTCCAGGTCTCAATCGACCTCATCTTGCGCATCCCTTTGTCCTTCAGCGGGCACTTGGGTTGTTTCTGCTTTGGACCTGTGCAGATAATCTGCTGTGAACACGGGTGTGAAGGTACCCGTGTGAGTCTGGTTTGGTCTTTTGGGATCTGATGGGTCTTGAGGTGATTCTGCTAAGCGTGTGGAGGAATGGCCAGGCTGGTTTCCACGCAGCCTCACGGAAGCCACACTTCTTACATGGGGGTGGGAGGGGGTTTTGAACCAGGTCCTCTGGGGCCGGAGCTCGACCCCTGCTGCTGCAGGCTGTCCCCCCCTTTCCAGCTTCTCCCCAGCTCCTCCCAGGCAGTGGGGGGCCGGCCTCACTCCTCCCAGGAAGCCCACCAGGAGAGGGTGCCGTGCCCACCTGAGCCGGGTCTTGAAGGACAAGAAGCAGTTACTCAGCACCCACTGAGGAAGACAGACATGGGGGTGAAGGGAGCAGACACCTGCAAGGAAGAGTCTAGAATTCAGGTGGCGTCGCGGCGACGGTGGTGGCTCTATCTCAGATCGTAATAACTGTGCCCAAGGCGCACTGTTCCTGCCCATGGCCAGGCTCAGCCCTGGGAGCTGACCTGTGCTGATCCCTTCACCCCACAACTCTGGGGGGTGCCAGAGTGACCCCATTTACATGTGAGTAGGCTGAGACTCCAGGGGGGCTAGCTGGCGCTCGTGCCCTTAACACTGTCCAGCTTCTCCATTGCGCCCCCCAGGACTGGGGCTCAGAGAGACAGGAAGCTCGCTCGGGGTCACACAGCAGAGTGGGGGGTGGACAGGGAGGATTTGAAGTGAGGCCTGGGCCTGTCTGCCTCCGTGTCCTCGTGTGAGCCGTGGGGACACTTCCTGCTCAGACAGCAGCCGTGAGAAGGAAATGAAGCTGTACACGTGACCACGTGTGCGTACCCCGTGCTCCACCCGCCCTTTCCAGGCCTGATTTGCACTCCGTCTGCGGTGGGAGATGCTTCTGCAGGTGTCGGGAGTCAAGGCTCTGGCCCCTGCTTGGCAACTGCTCACCGTGGGTCCCCTCAGCATCCGTCTTTCCTCTGGGCCATCTTCTGTCCACCCCAGAGCAGACTGGTGGGGATGCAGAGGGAAGGGAGGGAACCAGGGGGTCCCGGGTACGCTCAGGGAGACCCCCCCCCCCGGAGCCAGGTTGCTCACTGCTCCCGTCTGGGTTTCCCTTTTCATTTGTAGAGACACCTGTCACCCGAGGAGTTCCGGGAAGTGTTTGGGATGAGCGTGGAAGAGTTCGACCGCCTGGCCCTCTGGAAGAGGAACGACCTCAAGAAGAAAGCCCTGCTGTTCTGACGCTGCCGGGGGGTGCGGGCTGACCACGGGCGCGCCTGCGGGAACCACCAGACCCCCTCCTCTTGCACTCGGCTCTGGCCTCTCTGTGTCCACGGCGGGCGGGCGCTTGGGGAGGGCTGGTTTCTGGGGCTGGAGGTGAGAGAGGGTCCCAGAGCAGGTAGAGCCCCCGTTTCTGGTTTCTGCCAGCGTCGCTCCCGCGCCCAGTCTGCGGCCCAGACCCCTGGCTTTGCACTGTCCTTCCCCGCTGCCGCTTGCCATCAGGAAGGAGGATGCGGTGAGGTCGCTGCCCGGAGATGCAGGGCCACTTAGACGCACGCAGCCCACCCTCCCACCTCCCTGCAGCGTCCTCCCCGCGCTGGGCCCCGGGGAGCACAGAGGGCGGGACTGGACGCCTGAGGAGGCTCAGTCAGTGACAGGCGCAGACGGGTCACGGTGGGTGGGCACCCGGTCCATGGCCTGGCTGCCCTGCTCAGCCTGGGAGGCACGGCCTGGCACGCAGGCCCCCATCCCCTGCCCTGGGCCTACCCGGGGCTGTCAGGAGCGTGGGGGTCGATTTTTGCGGCCTTCGTGATGAATCTGTGTTTAGGGAGGACCTTCGACCCGAAGGCGCACCTTCTGCGGGGCCCTCCGTGCGCTGCGTTCCTCTTCCAGCTCATCCCTTAGATGCCTAAACGATATCTTTAAAGTTAACACAGAAGTTTTTATTTTGTTAAAGACTAGAGCCTACTTAAACACAAAAACGACATATATAAAGAGTTTAATTTTATGGTCCCGCTGAAAGGGAGCGCACCCCAGCCTTATTCTCCACCTTCGCATCTGTGTGCTTTCAGGATTTGTGTGTGTTCCTAATACACAGGACTCCTGGTCTGTTTCCTTTGTGCTTTTTTCCTTTTGCTTTTTGGCCTGTCACGCAGGTACCCCGAAAGGCAGACCCACCCTGCCCACACACCCTACACCGCAGTTTGTAAGGACACCTAAAGTATGGCCACACTGTGTTTCTCACTGTCGTTTTCAAAGTCTGGCAGAAAACATCCTGCCCTGATGGCCAAAGCCCCCGAATCAAGGGTTCCCACGGTCCTGGATAACGCTTGACGCAGCTTTCAGCTCATCTTCTTTGTCACGTGGCCAGTGGCGTCCCACTTTGCCCACCCCCCTCCCCGCCATAAAACACCCCCAGCGAGAGAAGGCTGGTGTCCAGTCCTGAGACCAACGACACCCAGACTCTCCAGGAAGAAGGGATGGGAGATGCTGCCTAGCCCGGCAAAGTCAGCAGGGGGACCTGCCGGCCGTGCGGGTAGAGTGTGGTGCCTGAACGTTTGTACCATGCATCGAGAGGCCTGTGAAACACTGCACAGGCGTCCCCAGAGTGTGGGCCCTGTCTTCGTGCCGCCGCGTCTTTCTGTGCGTCCTGCACGTTCCCGTCTGTTCAGTCCGCGTGACTCAGCTCCCCGTAGTCCTGCTGTGTGCCCGGCTTCTCACCAGTGCGGCTTGGCTGGGGAGGGGGTTTCTCAGCATCTAGTATATGCTTCCCTCCACGTCGCGATCTGAGCCCATGCCGCTGGAGACCCCTATTTTCTCACTAGTGAGCGTCTTGTCAGACCAGGGGAGCCTGGAAAAAATAAAGGGTGATGTATTACAACGTGTGAAAGTGAAAAGCCACTTCTTATAAATGCCTGTCATTTCTAGCCACGGCCCCCTTCTGCTGCCAGCGCCTGGGGAGGGCATCTGTGTCCTGGAAGCGGCCACAGAGCCAGGGGCAGGACAGACCCCTTGTCGGCCTCGGGATGGCCCTAGGATAGCCCTGGCAGAGGCAGCCCCTCGGGCTGGGGCCCTGAGCCCCTCACCCAGGCCAAAGATGCTGATACCCAGCCCCGTCAGGCCGGGGAAGCAGACCAGCACACAGACCATGATAAGACTGACCCTTTGGGGAAGGTCCCCGAAGGAGGCCCCATGAACACCCCAGAGGTCAGGGGAAGCTTTCTGAGAAGGCGCTGCCAAACTTAAGTCTTGCCAGATCAGGACGTATTCCTGGAGGCCAACGAAGGGACGGGTGTTCCAGGCCGCGGGGACAGGAGTGGACACAGGGCTGGAGACAGCATCCCAGGATCCGCAAGCAGGCTGTTGGTTGTGGCCCTGGAGCTCATGGCTAAGGAAAGGAAGGGAACCTGCCCAGTAGGTTAGCAGCTGCTGCCCTTGGATGAAACAGTTTGTAAACTTCACCTCTGTTCACTCAGGCTGCTTTAACAAAAACCGTACCCTGGAGCCTCAGACAACAAAACACCGAGTTCTCTTAGTGCTGGAGCCTGAACTCCCAAGATCAGAGTGTGGGTCCGGCCAGGTCCCGGCAAGAGGCCCCTTCCTGCTCTTAGATGTGTGGACTGTGTCCTCACCTGGCAGACAGAGAGCTAGCCAGCTTCTCACAAGGGCACTGACCCCCTTGTTGAGGGCGTCACCCTCACGACCTGATTACCTCCCAGAGGCCCCCTCCTTCATCACACGAGAGATTTGAGCATCAGTTATGAAGCTGGGGGCACATTTAATCCACAGCAATCTCTAATCTTATTGCAATGACAGTAATGATTCTCACGAAGCCCCCGAAGCCTGTCCACATGTATATACTGTGCCCCATCTTAGTATATTTGGTGATGTAGGTTAGAAATGAGAGCATTTCCTCCCCTGCAAGGACAGCCCATCAGAGGTCCTGGTTCTACCCGAAGCATCTCTCTGCATCTCTTCATCTCAGCAGACACCTTCTTGGAATTATCCAGATCAGAAAACAGCCGGAGAGTAGAAGGTGGTAGTTACCAATGGCCCTGGGACACAGTGTACACCTGGCCTGTTCCAGGCGAACCATATGCCCTCTTACCCTCAGCTCTCACCTGAGTGAGCACAGCTTCCCAATCAGACTTCTGGTCCCAGTCTGGCCTGGGGGCAGGTCATTTCCCACCTGACTGCTGGAGTGATGCTTTGTGGTCACTGGTCAGATCATGTCAAGGTCCCAACAGCACCTTCTACAGCCGGCACTCTGCCCTCTCCCATATGTCATAGCTATGCCACCATCCTTCGGCACAGCCCTGAGCTTTTACACACACTCCCCTCCTTCCCAGGGCCAAGGGCTGCTGTTTCTTCTACAGGTGGAGCCCCACTCTCCCCTGTCAGTTCAGCTCTGAAGTTTCTACCTCAGACAGTTCAGTTCAATTCAGTTCAGTCTCTCAGTCATGTCCACCTCTTTGTGACCCCATGGACTGCAGCACGCCACGCCTCCCTATCCATCACCAACTCCCGGAGTCTACTCAAACTCTCAGACAGGCCCTCTGCTGACTCCAGGAATTTCCCCGCCTATACTCAGAGGTCATCATGTCTGCCCACATGTCAACACATTCTTCTCTTTTTCTTTCTTCCCCCAAATCAAATTTTCACTTTTATTTGGGGATGTTTTGTATTTTCTCTCTTCTTTTAATTTTGTTATCTTTAAGAGTTCATTTTATTGAAGTATAGTTGATTTATTGTTGTTGTTGAGTTGCTCAGTCATGTCTGACTCTTTGCAACTCCATGGACCACAGCACACCAGGCTTCCCTGCCCTTCACTATCTCCCAGTGTTTGCTCAAACTCATGTCCATTGAGTCAATGATGCCATCCAACCACCTCAGCTGCTGTTGTCCCCTTCTCCTCCTGCCTTCAATCTTTCCCAGCATCAGGATCTTTTCCAGTGAGTCCTCTCTTCACATCAGGTGGCCAGAGTATTGGAGCTTTAGCTTCAGCATCAGTCCTTCCAATGAATATTCAGGATTGATTTCCTTTAGGATTTTTTAGTTGATTTATAATGTGGTGTTAATTTCTGCTGTGCAGCGAAGTGATTCAGTTATAATCATATGTTATTCTTTTTCACATTATTTTCCATCATGGTTTATCACAGGATGTTGAATTGAGTTCTCTAGCACATTCTTCTTATCTGTTTACTGGCACTTTCTCTCCGAGAGGGCTGGCAGTTTTACAGCAGTGCTCTGTGACCCAGGATGTCACTGGAGTGTTTGGAGAGACTGAAGCTCAAAGCTTTCTTCCCAGGTGTTGGTGCTTCTAGAACAGCCCAACCCAACAGAACTTTCTGCAAAATGTTCTGTACCCATTCTGTCCTCTATGACAGCCGCTGGCATTTGAAATGTGACTGGTGTGACTAGGGAGTTAAGTTTTCATTAAAGTTAAGTTTAAGCAGCCACATGTGACTAGCAGCTACCAGTTAGACAGCACAAACCTAGAAGATTAGAAACTTCTGCTGCCCTAACCGTAGAGACTGGATCCCTCAGTAGGCTCAGGACCTATCATTCTGTCTAGTGGAATGCCATTTTGTGCCCAGCGTGTAGGATCATTCAGAGCATGCACTGAGCCCCCATCTGTGCCTGGCACTGTCTTGGGTGCTGGAAGTTTGCAAGGCCAGCCCCTGTGACCCAGAGTTCATGCCCACCACCTGAGCCTCAGTGGTCCTGGGTTCTAAGGAGCTGTCCACCCCAAAACCCCAAGCCAAGTCCAGTCCCATTTTCCATGCCAGCCTTGGTGTCTGCCACTGGTACCAACCTTCCCGAACCAGCCTCAGCCTGGGTCTGTGTCAGCAGCCCTAGGACCCAGGGGGTGGGGAGATGTCAGCCTCCAGCCTTTCTTTCTGGAACCTTCTCCCAGGGTAGCTGTGCCTCCTAAGCCACTGAAATATGAACCCAGAATTGCAGAATTCACTGCTTTGAATGAGAGGTGGGAGACAGCTAGGCAAGTCACACTGCCCATCCTAGGGTTTGGCTCAGAAGGGACACGTGTCACCACCAGTCCCGCTCATTGGCCAGAGGTGGTTACATGACTCCATCCAACTGCAAAGGCATCTGGGAACTCAGCATTCATGTGTTGAGAAGCCAGCCAGCACTATTGGTGGGCACTCCCAGCTCTGCAGCCCAGGTTCTCCAAGAACTTCTTGTCCCCATAGTCAACACCACCCCTCCCTGCACCTTTGGTGGCACTTGGCAGGAAGCCCCCAGCTGCCCCCGTCACCATGCTCTGCAGGCTTGCTGCCCTCATTTGTCACTGCCCATCTGCCCGCCTCACCACATGGACTCCAGCCCCTCCCAGTCTTTGCCATGTTCTGTGTCCCCTCCTGAAGGCGCTTTACCCACAAGTCACCGTGTTCTGCCCATGACCTGCTGCCCCTGGCACAGGTGATTGGACCAAGGGTGGCCCCTGAGCCCCTGGACTCCCTGGTGACCCCATGTGACATCTCTCCCCCAACTCCTAGCCTGAGAGGATTCGTTCTACATAGACATGGTCCACCCAGTCAGCACTGTCTCAGGGAGCTGGACTATGAGATGCATGAGTCAAGGGAGGTGGACAAAAGCAGGGGACAACCCCCAGAGCGCAAGCCAGCAGGACCCACAGGGTAGAGAGAGGACACACAGGAAAGTCGGTCAGGAGAGCAAGACAGAGAAGCAGGAAGGAGGCAGAACTGGAGAGGCCCATCACCAGCAGCAAGGACATCGTGAGTGGCCCTGTGGATGGCTTGGAGCTGTTTAAGCCCACCTGCCCTGCTCTAGGTTCTGGGCCGGCTGAGAACCAACAGGAGATGATCTCGATGAGGAAGCAGGAACTGTATTTTCCTTGGTGCATCAGACTCCAGAGCCCCAGTTCAAAGCTTCTGGAACAGCTGAGTTGGAAGATGTTCAGTGTGTTTTAGATCAGAAAAGTCTGCAAGGATGGTCCATCTCTTTCCCCACTTGCCCCTGGACATAGATTTCCACCAGGTGACAGCCAGTGGTGAAGAGGGTGGTAGAAGCACCCCTACCGGCCAGTGCAATGGGAGGAGACTGCCTGTGAGCCCACCTCCCCGGGCAAGCAGAAGGAGAATGGGCTCCGGGCCGATGCAGAAAACCCAGGCACAGCTCCCGCAGGAGGTGGAGAAGTGAATCGGTGTAGCATCGATTTCCAGCTCTCGCTCTCTGCCTCTCCCTGTTCTGAGCACCTGGGGTCCTTACAATAATACTGTGAGATCCTTCGTAATCCCCACTCTACAGATGGGGAAACTGAGACACAGGGAAAGGTGACCCAGCTGGGAATGTCAGACGAAAGATCTAAAGCCTGCCCTCTGCATTTGGATAAGGGGCATCATCCCTCGGGTGCCTGCCTGAGCAAGCCTGCCCAGGGATCACTGGGCAGAGCTAGGGCTTAGGTCATCCTCAGATCAGACCAGTGGCTCCCCGACCTCACAGTCCAGAGAAGCATGTGTCTGTGCAGACAGTCAGAGACACTTCCCACTGTGCCAGTGATGGCGGTGGCCAGCTGTGTCCTGCACAGGGAGGACTTTGTCCCAGGCCAGGAGGCCTGGCCCTGTGGTCCTGAGGCCACTTCCAGTCACACTTAGTTCACGAGGATCCCTAGACGGCCCACCGGCCCCAGGGGCACTGAGGTACCCTGATAGTCGGGCTTCCGTAGAGGGTGGGTAGGCTCCTCCTGGCCCAGCCCTGCCCCCTCCCCCCAACTGCCACTGCTCTCATCTGTCCCCAGGCCTCCTCCAAGGCCACCACCCTCCTTTCCAGACCCCTCCCCTACATCACCTCCACCTCCTTGTCATTGTCCCTCTAGAGGGACACCTGTCCACTACACAGGTGAAAGCTGGGTCATTCCAGAAGTCAGTTTCCCTCGACCCCTGGACCGCTGGCTCCCCCCTCCCAACCTTCCAGAGTGGAAGAAACCCTGGAGTCGGGTAAGTCATCACCAGGACTGAGTGATCACTAACTGGCCCAGTTCCCAGCCCAAGGGCTGAGACGGTGTGTTTCCAAGTGTAAGAGCACTTCTGACAAATTAAATGAGAGAGATCAGTGCCTCCCCGGTGACCGCCAGGCTGTGGGCTGTTACGGAGCCAGCTTTCATGAATAATGCTGCTGCTAAGTTGCTTCAGTCGTGTCCGACTCTGTGCGACCCCACAGACGGCAGCCCACCAGCTCCCCCATCCCTGGGATTCTCCAGGCAAGAATACTGGAGTGGGTTGCCATTTCCTTCTCCAGTGCATGAAAGGGAAAAGTGAAAGTGAAGTCGCTCAGTCACATCCGACTCTTCGCGACCCCACGGACTGCAGCCTACCAGGCTCTTCCGTCCGTGGGGTTTTCCAGGCAGGAGCACTGGAGTGGGATGCCATTGCCTTCTCCGGAACCATCCTCAGCGGCACGTCGTTTCTGAGCGCTTCACATAGTGAGCGCTGCCTCCTAAGCGTGTCTCCTGCCTCCAGTGCCCCAGATACCTCGCTGACCTGATACCTACACACCACGTCATTCCTCCAGTCCGTCCTGTGCTCAGGGACCAGCAGCAGCTGGTCTGCAGTGCAAGCTGGACTGTGCCCACCACTGCCTGGAGACACCACCACGGGGACTTCTGTGGCTTGTCCTCCCTGTAAGTCTTATTGTTATTCCCCAGAATATGGTGTTTGTTTTCTATGTCTGCTTTTAAGATTTTATTTTAATCATAAGTTTTCAGCAGCTTGGTAGGCAGCCTCTGAGGAGACCCCCAATGATCCCTGCTTCCTGGTGTTCCCACCCTGTGTGGTCCCTTCCCATTGACTGTGGGCTAGACCTATTGACTTGCTTCCGATAGAACACGGTGGAGTTACAGGGCTTTCACTGCTGGTGAAATGCGTGGCTTGCATCTCAGGGGCTCCGGGGCAAGTCAGCTGCTGTGTTGTGTGTGGCCCTGTGCAGGCCTGGCATCCGTGAGGAATGTGGCCTGCAAGAAGCCATTGGAGTGACATGGAAACAGGTCACCCCCCAGTCAAACCAGCACGGCAAACCTTGGCCCAAGCCAATAGCCTGGTTGCAACTTTGCGGGAGACCTTGAACCGGAGGTACTCGGCTGAGCTGTGCTAGATTGCCAACCCACCAAAATGGTGAGATAAGGAATGCAAGTGGGTTTTTTTTTTTCAATTTTTTGGCCACTTGGCATGTGGGATCTTAGTTCCCTGACCAGGGATCCAACTCACACCCCTTGCACTGGAAGCACAGAGTATTAACCACTGAATGGCCGGGAAGTCCCAGTGTAAGTTGTTTTCAACTGCCAGGCTTCGGGGTCATTTGTTACGAAGCGAGATATGACCTGTGTGAGAGCCCTGTGGGCTTTCAGTGCCTTGGTGACTCACACCACATCCTAATGTGGGTTTGGATTTCTCACTGCTGCCTTGTTGCCACAGGGGACCTCTGCTCCCTCTGGGTCTCAGAATTTAGGAAGACTGTGTCCAAAGTGCCATGGAGTAATGATGACCCTATTGCGAGACAGCAAACGAGACACAGATATAAAAAACAGACTTTTGGACTCTGTGGGAGAAGGCGAGAGTGGGATGATTTGAGTGAATAGCATTGAAACATGTCCATTACCATATGTGAAACAGATCGCCAGTCCAGGTTCGATGCGTGAGACAGGGTGCTCAGGGCCAGTGCACTGGGATGGCCCTGAGGGAAGGGGTGGGGAGGGAGGTGGGAGGGGGGTTCAGGATGGGGAACACATGTACACCCATGGCTGATTCATGTCAATGTATGGCAAAAACCACCACAATATTGTAAAATAATTAGCCTCCAATTAAAATACATAGATTAATTTTAAAAAGTGCCATGGAAATGTAGCTTACCTTGGGGTATACATAGCCTGTAATTAAATTCACTTCCTCAAGAGTTATATTAGTGGAAGAATCTGGAAGATGTCTGGGGTCACTAACCCCATATGATAGCCCTTCACAGTATCAAACTAGGTCAGGAGCTTCTACAACGTATGCTGGCTCAGGGACTCCCTGGTGGCCCAGTGGTAAAGAACCCACCTTCCAATGCAGGAGACATAGGTTCGATCCCTGGTCCAGGAAGATTTCACCTGCCTCCAAGCAACTAAGCCCATGCGCCACAATTACTGAGCTTGTGTTCTAGAGCCCGTGTTCCACAAGAGAAGCCACCAGAATGAGAGGCCCGGGCACTGCAACTGGAGAGTAGCCCCTGCTTGCCACCACTAGAGAGACAGCCTTGCAGCAGTGAAAACTCAGTTCAGTCGCTCATTTGTGTCCGATTCTTTGTGACCCCATGGACTGTAGCATGTCAGGCCTCCCTGTCCATCACCAGCTCCCAGAGTTTGCTCAAACTCACATCCATCGAGTAGGTGATGCCATCCAACCATCTCATCCTCTGTCGTCCCCTTCTCCTCCCACCTTCAATCTTTCCCAGCATCGGGGTCTTTTCCAAAGAGACTCAGTGATTTTCCAATGAGACTCAGAAATTTTCCAATGAAGACTCAGTGCAGCCAAAAATAAATAATAAAATAAATAAAATTATTAAACAAATAAAATCATGCTTGTTGTTGTCAAACAACCACCCTGGACACTTGGTAAGGTAGTAAACTATTGGAGTGTCTCTAGTGGAACACGGCCAGGGGAAAGGAGGCTAGGAAGGACAACAGGGCCAGCAAGCCCACTGGTGGACTGGTCTGCCTTTGGCCCATTGCCTAGAACAGAACTGAGTTGGGCGTTGAAGCACAGCAATGAGCAAGACACACTCTCTTTCTATCTTCAAGGAGTTTTTGTGCAAGCAGCAAGCGAGTGATGTTAAACCAAGAAGTAGAATCGTGGTGACTGCCAGAAAGAAGTACAGGCAGCTATGAATGTATGTATTGGGGAGGGGCCTAGTATTTGTTTTTTATTGTTTCATAAGAAATAATCACAAATGTAGCAGCTTAACGTAACCCACGTTTTAAAACTCAGTTTCTGTGGGTTGAAGTTTAGCCCATTTTAGTTGGGTTCTGAGCTCAGGGCTTATCAGGCTTCACTCAATGCTTCAGCCAGGATGTGTCCTCCCCTGGAGGCTTGACCAGGGAAGAGTCGCTGCCAAGCTCCTTCAGGTTGGCGCCAGGATTCATTTCCAAGGAACTGCCTGGCTGGAGCCTAGCTCTTTGCTGGCTGTTGGCTGGAGGCGGTCCTCAGGTCTCACCAACATCCACCCATGTGCACGTGGGCTTCTCCAGAGGCCCTCTCATAGCACAGCCGATACACAGAACCTCTCCCTATGGTCTAAGATGAGGTCTTTTTTTTGAAATAAATCTTTATTGGAGTATAGTTGATTTACAATGTTGTTAGCGTCTGCTGTACAGCAAAGTGATTTGGTTATACATATACACATATCCACGCTTCTTTTTTCTAGTTTCTTTCCCCATATAAGTCATTACAGAGTACTCAGTAGAGTTCCCTATGCTATAGAGTAGGTACTTAGTTATCTATTTTATATATGTATATATATATATACACACACACATTAGTATGGCATCACCGACTCAATGGACATCAGTTTAAGTAAACTCCAGCAGTTGGTGATGGACAGGTGGCCTGGCGTGCTGCAGTCCCTGGGGTCAGAAAGAGTCAAACACGACTGTGGATGGTTGAAGGCCTGGGAGAGTCTGAGATTTCCCAATAGGCGAATCTATACCAGAGCCATGGGCCACCCTAATAACACAGCATGGAGAAGTTGGACAGAGAAGGGGTGTAGCCTCCAGAGGAGCCGCTGGTGGTGGGGGTTTAGTCGCTAAATTGTGTCCAACTCTTGCAACCCCATGGACTATAGCCTTGGCTCCTCTGTCCATGAGATTCTCCAGGCAAGAATACTAGAATGGGTTGCCATTTCCTTCTCCAGGGGATATTCCCAACCCAGGGATCGAACCCAGGTCTCCTGAACTGCAGGCGGATTATTCACCAGCTGAGCTACCAGGGAGGAGCCACCAGTGACCTAGAGGAAAACGGGGACTGTGGCGTCCCAGGATACCCAAGATCAAAGGCGGTGAGGACAGAGCTTTTATGGACGACTGGTACTTGGACTTACGGGGTGCCATGCCGGGCGAGGAGAGTGCTTCAGGTGGGGAAGAGCGTAGGAACAAAAGCTTTGAGGCAAGAAGGGGAAAGAGCTCTGTTCAGAGCACCAGTTTTGTGGCTTCAAGTGACCTTTAGAAATCTCTGATCCTGTCTGCGGGAGGTCCTTAAGGGAGGGCCAAATTTGCCTCTACTCCATTCTAACCGCACATTTTCGGGGCTTCGAAAATGTAGCTCAGTCGGTAAAGAGGCTGACTGCAGTGCAGGAAACCTGGGTTTGGGAAGACCCCCTGGAGAAGGAAATGGCAACCCACTCCAGTATTCTTGCCTGGAGAATCCAATGGACAGAGGAGCCTGGCTGGCTCCAGTCTATGGGGTTGCAAGAGTAGGACATGTCTGAGTAACTTAAGCACATGTGTCTTGGGGGCCAGGAGGTCTCCCTCCTTGGGCCTCAGTTTCCCTTTCTGTAAAGAGGGCCATCCTAAATGAAATCAGTCCTGAATATTCATTGGAAGGACTGACCCTGAAGCTGAAACTCCAACACTTTGGCCACATGATGTGAAGAACTGACTCATTGGAAAAGACCCTGATGCTGGGAAAGATTGAAGGCGGGAGGAGAAGGGAAGGACAGAGGATGAGATGGTTGGATGGCATCACCGACTCAATGGACATGACTTTGAGCAAGCTCAGGGAGTTGGTGATGGACAGGGAGGCCTGGCGAGCTGCAGTCCATGGGGTCGCAAGAGTCGGACACGACTGAGCGACTGAGCTGAACTGAAAGAGGACCAATTCCATAAACTTGAGCTCCGGGTTTGGTATGGCCACGGTCTCGCTGAGCGGACCCCGGGTGGACTTGACGCCTGGTAGTCCCGGGTCGGACCGGGGTGGGCAGAGGTTCCGGGAGCTCTCGGTGCGGGAACCCCCGCAGCCCCGCCCCGGAGCGGCCCCGCCCCACCTCCCTTTGTTTCCTCAGGCCCCGCCCACCGCTTCCAGCTCCCTCCCTATTGGTCGGGGGGCGGGCCCCGAACGCCGGGGTGCCTCCGGGGGCGGGGCATCGTGGCGCGGGCGGGGCGAGTGCGCCTGCGCGGAGCCGGAGCCTGGTCGCAGCCTCTCAGCGGCCGCTGCTCCTAAGGAGCCCGAGCGCTAGCCCGAGCGGGGACCGGCTGAGGCGGCTGCAAGGCGGCCCCGCCCCGGGGCTCCATTGTTGCGGCGGCGGCGGTAGCTCTGCCGGCTGCTCGGCTCCGCCTGGCTCGGCCAGGGCGGCCTCCGGCGAGGAGCGATCGCTGCCCCGTCGGCGGCCTGAGGTGAGGCGGCGGTCGGCGGGGCCGGGCCGGGCAGAGGGCCCCCCGGGTGGACACGGGCTCCCGGGCTGGGAGAGGATCTCACGGCCCGGCGGCGGTCCTGGGCGGTCGGGGGGATCCTCGGGAGTCAGGGGTCCCAGAGCCGGGCGGGGTCCAGGGCGGGGCAGGGGTCTCGAGTCGGGCGGGGGTCCCGGGGCCGGACTGGGGTCCCAGAGCCGGACGGGGGTCCCGGGGCCGGACTGGGCTCCCAGAGCCGGGTGGGGGTCCCCAGGGCCGGCTTGAGGTCCCGGGGACGGCCTGGGGTCCCAGAGCCGGACTGGGGTCCCGGGGCCGGACGGGGGCCCAGGAGGGCAGGGGTCTCGAGTCGGGTGGGGGTCTCAGGGCCGGACTGGGGTCTCAGGCGACAGAGGTCTCCGAAAAGGCAGGGGTCCCAGGCCGAGCGGGGGTCCCAGGGCCGGATTGGGGTCCCAGAACCGGGCGGGGGTCCCGGGGCCGGACTGGGGTCCCAGGCGGCAGGGGTCTCCGAGAAGGCAGGGATCCCTGGGCCGGACGGGGGTTCCCTCCTGGGTGTGGCACATCCGAGCGGGGCGCCGCGGGGTCGCTTGCCCGAGGTGTCGGCCGCCGCCCTGAGCGCCAAGTGGGGACAGGAACGCGGAGCGGGACCGACCGTCGCGCGTCCGGGCGCCGGGCATTGTCTCGGCCTCGGGGTGGCTCCGAGGGAGTTCCGCGCCCGCCGGGACTCCGCGGGGATCGGCCGGTGATGCCCCCCGCGCGGGTTCCTGGTCATCCTGAGGGCGAGGACACTCCCTCGGTCCCCGCTCCCTCCCTAGGGTGGCTGGCTCGCGCGGTGTGTCGCCCGAAGGCAGCTCTGGGTAGGCCCTCGCACGAGGGGATCCCGGACATCCTGGGAGTGGGAGACTGTCTTTGTCCCCCTCTCCCTTACCTCCACTGGATGACTGGTTCGCGGTGTCTCAGGGAGAGTGACTGCGTGGACCGCTGATCGTAGGGATTCTGGTCACTCCGAGAGTGGGGGGCTCTGAATGTTTGTGGGTCACCGAGGGTGGCTCCCCGTTGACCCGTGCGCGCGGTGTCTTGGCCACCCTGTGAGTTGTGGGGCTGTGCTCCGTCCCTACCCCTCCCCTCCCCTCTCCGACCCCCTATGGCTTGTGGGAGTGGGATCAGTCCGGGGACACGCTCCCCTTTGCTCCCAACAGTGCGCGCGCGCGCGTGTATCTTAAGGGGTTCCATGTGTCGACGGGTGTCCCTGCGCGGGGAGCGGGGCCCGTCGGGCTGTAACGGGCTTGTGCGTGGGGGAGAAGCATTTGGCCCGAGTCGGACAGCTGAGCCGTTCTTTTATTTATTGTCTTCTTTGCCGTGTGAACAGAAGCGGCTGCACTGGCCCCGGAACCCGCCCCTCTCCCAGGCCCGGTCCCCGGGGAGCGCGGGATTATCACTGCGCCGCCGGGGGACCGCGCGTCGGGCTGCGGGGCCGGCGTTTCCTGCTGGGGCGCGAGACTCGGCCGGCCGGGCGGGAGCCGGCTCTGATTGGAGGGAGCCTGGTCCCTCTGCCCGGCGCTTCTTGATTTCTTCCGTTAGGATTGGGAAGAAGAAGAAGAAAAAAAAAAGAGTCTGGAAAGCCAGATTTAACTTTGCAGCTCTCAGCGCCTGGAGAGTGGAAGAAAACTTTCCCAAGAATTTGGCGGGCTGGAGAGTGCGTTTGAAGGAGGGGAATCCACACCCGCGGAATGAGGCCAAGGCAGTTACAGTTAGAGGTCAGGTTTACGCAAGGAATAGAGGGCGTGAGGCTGTGGGTCATTCATTTACCCTTGTATGAAAACACCTATTATGTTCTAGGGGAAGTGGTTCTTTTCCCCTGGGGAATGCAGTGTCTAACAGATCAGTCTTTTTCCTTTTCAGAGCGTCCTGGTCTAAGACAGAAAACTGTGCTATAGGCACAAGTAACTGTAATATCCAAATGGAAATTCTTTGTGAACGGACAGGGTATAAATAACAGAAATGCAAGATGGAAATGTGGCCATAACTGCAGCTGTCGCTGTTCCAAAGTCCAGACTTAGCCTGCTGGCCTTTCACTCTGCCTTGTCTCCGCTCTTCCGTCTCCCCTGTGCACCCAGCTCCAGGGCTTCCAGCTTCGTTTGCCCATTCTTACAGTATCAGTTTAGGTGACCCCTTCTTTCTGAAGGCTCCCCTGACATCTTCCCCTGACATCTTCTCGTCCTGCCCTCTGAGAGCTGTGGTCTTCAAAGACAGGGTAGTTCACTGCAGTACCCAGAGAGAATGAGGTCTGTCTGAACGAGAGGCCCGTCTTCTCCACCAGGGATCCAAGTCTTTCCTGTGATTTAAAATCTGCAATTCCTCAACTCTCCTAAGGACTTTCAGATGAACAGTTGCTATCACGGAGTTTGTTGCACAGTGTGGAGTACTTAACTTGAATTTATTTGGTCTGAGTCCGGCTCTGAAACAAAGCTGCTATTTGTTCCTGCAAAACCACTGGGCTTCAGTTTCCTCACCTTCGAGGGTTTTAAACTAGGTAAGAACTTTGTCAGCCCTAAACCTTTAATTTTTTTCAACCAAATACAACAGAGGAAAGTTCTCTCAGTGGCAGTGGTATAAATAATGGAGAATGTTTAAAATGTAGGTTCTAAAGTGAAAGTTTTGTTTTTTGTTTCTTTCCACAAAATTTAGTTGTGGGTGTATTCTTTGTCTCAGAGTTGAAAGACCATGTCTATGATGGAAGCTTTGGCAACTACTTGATACTGTCTTGCATATTCTTCATAATTGCATTTTACTTGCAACATCTGTGCTCTGTCAAATTGGTTTGAAGTTTTCCTTAATGAAATTGTTGGGTTCAGAACTCTTGGCAGGAGTATGTTGCTGATGTTTGAGTGTCATACGAAGTCGGCCAACTGCAGGCTTTTTTATGCCCCAATCTCTAACAGAGATTTTATTTTATTTTTTAAATTTTATTTTTACTTCATGTTGGGGTATAGCCAATTTAACAATGTTATGGTAGTTTCAGGTGAACATTGAAGGGACTCAGCCATACATATACATGTATCCATCCTGCCCCAAACCCCTCTCCCCTCCAGACTGGCACATAACTTTGAGCAGAGTTCCATGTGCTATATAATAGGTCCTTGTTGGTTATCCATTTTAAATATAGCGGTGTGTACATGACCTTCCCAAAGTCCTTAACTATCCCTTTCCCCCAGCAACCACAAGTTCATTTTCTAAGTCTGTGAGTCTCTTTCTAACGGAGATTTTAATTTGGAGAGTATGAAATGAGTGAACATGGGGAGTACCTTGAGTAGGTGTTTGTGGCTTTGTGTAATGGATTAAAGCATAGTTTAAAATTATTACTTGGAAAGTTGCATCATGTTAAATGACCTATAAAGCTTCAATTATAAAGAATATAGTAATTAGTCCTTTAAAATATTAATCTCCCTTCCAATTTATGTTTGGCAAGGTGGGAATTTGATGTGCTTGATTCTTTTAAAGCCACATGTCTGTTGAAAGGATGAACAGTTTTCTCTGCTATTCTTATTTGGATGATTATAGGGATTAAACGTAGATGGTAGCTGTTTGGTCAGGGAGTGATACCACCAAATTATATTTTCATGTTAAGTAGCATTTTTTTTGTCTTTATTTTGATTTCCAGCCTTTAATTAATATAATATATTAAAAAGTGCATTGTTTTATATATGTATGCACTCCACATGGTTTGTTTTGTTCCCTGATGGCTCAGATGGTAAAGAATCTGTCTGCAATAAGGGAGACCGGAGTTTGATCCTTGGGTCGGGAAGGTCCCCTGGAGAAGGGAATGGCTACCCACTCCAGTGTTCTTGCCTGGAGAATCCCATGGACAGAGGAGCCTGGCGGGCTACAGTGCGTGGGGTCACAAAGATTTGGACATGGCTGGGCAACTAAGCTCACTCGTATTTTGGGAGTGGTCTTCAGAAATGCAAATGGGTTTTCTTTGTGGTTTTCTTAGATTGTCGCAATGTTTTCACTGAGAACTAGTTGCTACTTGTTCTGCAGTCAGGGCTGTTTTTTATATGGATTAATTGCAGAGGGAGCTTTCAAAGAGGCTGCCTGAGGATGGAGGAGGTAGCATCTGAGCTGCGCTCTTGGCTGTCATTCCTCCTGTTCTTCACTGGGAGAAGAGGGTTGACCAGCTCTTCCCCGGGGGCCTAATTAGAGAGCTGACTTCACCTCACCTTAAAGAACTGATGGTACTCCCCCTTTTTTAGTTTATGATAGTCTCTAAATCATCTTGTTTAAGCATTCTTTTTTTAGAACTAGAAGTTCAGAGAGAACTTTTTTCTTAAGCGATAAATCTAAGTCTTTGCTGCCCTCCCCACCCCTCCCCCCTGCCCCCGCGGCCGCCGCCTGCATCCCACATCAGCTACCAAATGGTTTTTTCTTCGTTTTCCATTTTAAAGATCTTATCATATATGTGCCTATAATTACAGGCTACATCAAAACTATTTTGAATGTTGACAGGATGTAATATGAGTAATATATTCAAGATAAATTACTCCAGTACTTTTGCACAGGAAGCTTGGCCCCAGGAAGGCTTTTGTTAAGATCAATTACTTCCTTGAACTTTAGTTTCCCTCCCTAGCTCAAGAGATTGTCCTGAAGATAAAATGAAATCCTGTATATAACAAAATTTTGTAAGGTGTAAAATATTTTGCCAAGGATTAAAAGATAATGCTTTATTAAGAATGTATTGAGTCTGGGTTTTTGTTTGTTTTTTTTTTGAAAACTCCAAATGTTTAATATACAGATGGTCCATAACTTGAAGGGTATGAGGCAACTTCATGTAGGATTGTTTTCTATCTCTAATTGGCCAGTGTCGTTTGATATCTTAGCCTTTTGAGGGAATATCCAATTCAAGTTTCAGAGATGTTACTCTTTTAAAAGAAAGGCTACAGAACGTGCAGATTGTAGCCTTTAATGGTCTCTGTCTTACGTCTCTCTCGTGTTCATGTTCCTGTGAACCTTCCTTTAATGAAGCCTGATGGCTGGGCATTTCCGTTCCTAAGGGACCTGTCTTGAGTTTGGGAAAGACAGGAGGCATTGCGAAGTCATGATCAACAAAAGTGCTGGCAGGTTCACGTCTGAAATGACCTGGAGCGTGAGCCGTGGGAGTTAGGGGGAACCTGACCTCAGCACCCTGGTGTCCTTGGGCTGTCTCTCCTCATGGCACCTTGGAGGCTGCAGGGTCTCCTGCCTACCAGGTAGGGCTGCCTTTCTCTTCTTCTCTCTCCTGCCCTTTCTTCCTCTCCCCCAGCTCTGAGTATCTCTGATGTCCCAGGCATTGCAGGAGGCAGATATAAGGGCTGATAAAATATAGCACTGGTTCACAAAGACAGCATGCTGTAGACCCAGGTGATAGGTGACACTGTCATAGGGTTTAACTGCCATATGCCTAGATTACCTGTGATGTGCCCGAGGGCAGAGATTGGACGGTGGGACCCAGTGCCTCACTGGAGAAGAGCTGGAGGCTTGCAGTGTAGCGGGAGAAGCAGACCTGGGGGCAACTCAGTGCAGGTAGTAGGTGCTGCCGGGGGTCTGCTGGAGCGTCTGGGGGCCAGGTCACACACAGTCCAGCATTTATTCTCCTCTGAGGTGTTTAGAGTTCATCAGGTAAGACAGGCAATGGAAGGTTTATAAGTTAAAGAAAAGGCAGTGAGTTACCTGAAGCCTGGACCATGTAGACATTCTTCACAGTTTATAATTCCCCAAATCTGCATGTATCAGAACAAGTCTGTGATCTCTGTTGTTTTGGATGGAGTATGACCATTCCTTTGCTTTTTTTTTGTCTGTATGGCATGTAGGATTTAAGTTCCCCAACCAGGGATCAAACCTGTGCCCCTTGCAGGGAAGCGTGGAGTCTTAACCACTGGACCACCAGGGAAGCCCCTACCCCTATCTTTTGATTTAGGAGGTCAGTTGACTCTTGCTGAGTATCGAGGATGTGACAGACACTGCTGGGTGTTTTCACATATATGGCCGCATGGGTTTCCTCGGCTGCTGTAACAAATTGCCCCAAACTGAGTGGCTTAAAACAACACAGATTTATTATCCTACAGTAGATTAGAGGTCTAACTTGGGTCTCCTCAGACAAAAAACAAGGTGTCTGCAAGGCTGTGTTCCTTACTGGAGAACCTGAGGGACAGTTGCTTGTAAGCTCATTCACATCGTCCATCAAATATAGTTGCTGCCACCTGTTGGCCCGAGGCCCCTGTTTCCTTGCTGGCTGCCAGCTGGGAGGCTGCCCCCAGCTCCTCGGGGCGTCTGTCTGGGACCCCATCTGACGTCTGTAGCAAAGTGCTTTTTGCCAGATAATGTGACATAATCACAGGGCCCAGGGATTAGCACGTGGTCATCTTGGGGAGTCATTATTCTGCCTCCCACAATTACCCAATCCATTTATGAAAACATCCAGTGACACTGTTATTGTTGCCATCAGTTCACAAATAAATAAAAGGCATCGGTATTTTAAGCAAATTGTTAGGACCATCAAGATTCCTGTTAAATGACAAGACAGTTCATCTGACTCACCCTTGAGCTGATGGTGGGGTTTATAGCAGCAGGTCAGTCAGAAAGAAGCAGAGTAAATTTTGTGTTTTGGAGTATTTAAATGGATGGGCTGCTCTGATTATAGAAGTTTTGCCAAGAAGTCATTAAAGTAATTCCTCTGTTGGAAAAAACAGCCATGTGGGGGATTTGGGATGTGAAGGACTTTTCCTCTTGGGGTGAAGAGTACACAATTCCATGTCCGGTTCTCCAGTGGAAACAGCCGAGTCGACCCAACGGGGATTCACGTTCCTGAACTTCAGAGCATCTGTTTCAAGACTGAAGCAAAGCCCAGGAAACAAGAGTTCATACTTTCATTGATGGTTCAAAGTGAGGTGCGTCTTGTGGTCAAGGAAGCAACAGGTGATGGTCATGAGCGTTTAAGACCGAGCAGGACCTCATGGGGTCCCAAAGGCAGACAGACTTAGGGGCTGGACAACAATGACATGATCTTGTTTGTTCATTTTGTTGTTGCTCCGTCGCAAAGTCGTGTCTGACTCTTTGTGACCCATGGACTGTAGCATGCCAGGCTCTCCGTCCTTCACTGTCTCCTGGAATCTGATCATGTAGGTGTTTTTAATAGTTTTTCATTATAATTTTTTTTTCCTTCTATAAGAAATCAGAATCTAGAATTCGAAGGCTTTTTAACTCAGCCTTTAGGAATTTACCGACTGGTTGATACCCTGTGCAGAAATGTTGTGTGTCTTTTTCTGTGTATATATTTACTGGGGGGAGGATTTATAGTTCTCTGTTCTTTTTCGAAGGTGTTGGATTCCAGAAAGTTTAAGAATACACTGCTTAATCTGATATTCTTGCCGGTCAAGTATCAGATTTTGTTTAAAAATGAAATACCCCATTTTAAACAGAGTTATACAGGCGCATAGTTTTAAGAGTCAAAAGTTCTACAGGATTTAGAACAAAACCCAGCAGTCACCACCCTTCTCCACCCTGATTCCTGTCCCCAGAGGCCTCCTGCTTTCAGTGTTTTAGCTGTTTCTTCCAGATTTTGTGTGATTCTTCCTTCTTAGGAACAAGACAATTTGGGTCACCCATTCCCTCCTCCCACCACCTACATCTTTTTCCTCTGTCCTGTCAGCATAATTACGTTAAAGGTTTTGGTTAAATATTCAGCAGTACCTATTATGATTATGTAAACATTATTCACAGCTGAGATATATCATCTGTTTTGATTACAGTTCCCTTCTTTTATAGTTTTTACCTTTTTTTCTAGAGTTGAGACTAGCCCTGCTTTGTTTTGCTTAGTTTTCTGTGCTGAAAACTAAGCCCCTCAAATTATAAATCTCCCCTCTGGAGGTTCACACACAACAAGGAATATTCCATTCTGTCCTTTTATTAGGATAATTTTTTCTGAACCTCTCACCCACCTGGTGGTGGTTTAGTCACTTTGTTATGTCCGACTCTGCGACCCTTTGGACTGTAGCCCGCCAGGCTCCTCTGTACTGGAGGGGGTTGCTATTTCCTCCTCTGTGGGATCTTCCTGACCCAGGGATTGAACCTGCGTCTCCTCTGTCGCCTGAACTGCAGGCAGATTCTGCTGAGCAATACCCAGGTTCAGGGAAGCCCTGATTTTCTCTAAATTGGTTGCTTCCCAGGCCTGCTGCACATTCCCTGTTGCCCTGAGAATTTCTTCCACCTCTTTCCCAAATAAGATGCCGCCTTTTTTTAAGTTTTCTCTCTTGTTTTGGTTGAGCACGTTCACCAGCAGCTTTCTAAGAAATAATTTTTTTTCAGAGCTTCTAAGGAAATGGCAACCCACTCCAATACTCTTGCCTGGAGAATCCCTTGGACAGAGGAGTTTGACGGGTTACAGTCCATGGGGTCGTGGAGCCGGACACGACTGAGCGACTGACACACATAATATTGGAACATTTTACTCTCATGTTTAACGGACAGTTTGGCTGAGTGTCGAATACTGGGTTAGAAATCATTTTCCTGCAGAGTTCGGAAGACGCTGTTCAGTTGACTCTCAACATCAAGGTGGCAGTCGATGTGCCCAGAGCCAGTCCTTTGTGTGTGACCTGTGTCTTCCTCTGTAAATTCCACAGGGCTGTTCCTCATGTTTGCAGATGTCACGGTGGCCGTGCCAAGACGTGGACTGTGTGTGGTTCACTGTGCTGGGAGCTGGGTGGACCTCTTCCATCTGAGGACTCCTGTCCTCTAGCCTGAATCTCCTTCAGGACTTCTCTTTTCACGTTCCTTTGTCTTTTTGTTTTCCCATTTGGGAGATTTCTCCAACTTCTCTAAACTCTTTGAATTTTGTGTTGCCATGATTATTTTAATTTCATGAGCTCCTTCAAAGTCTCTGAAAATATTCAAAAAAAAAAAACCTCTTTCCTTGTTTCAAGGGTGGTGTTCAGAGGTTTTATTACACCCTGTGTCCTGGAGGAAAGTTTTATCTTTTCTTGGCTTTTCAGCTTGATTATCTAATAAAACCCAAAGGATTTGAGAGTAGTTTCATCACCCTGCCAGAGTTTGAAGGGAAAATTTCCATTCGGCCCATTATCTGTTTTCTAATATGGAGAAAAGATGTAGCTTTTGGTCCTTGGTGGTATTAGAAGATTTTTTTTTTTTTTGCCACACTCTAAGTCACATGGGATCTCAGTTCACCCACCAGGGATCGAACTTATGCCCCCTTCAGTGGAACGCAAAGTCCTGACGGTTGGACCACTAGGGAAGTCCCTAGAAGATAGCTTTTGTATGTCTTCAGATGCCCCCGTTGGAAGCATCTCTTTCCCACCCATGCCCAGGCTGCAGCCGACCTTGCCGTCTGCTTTGTGCATGTAAGATTGTGCACTCTGTATGCTGTGAGGAGCTGCCATCAGTGCGTTCAGAGTTTGGAATCCTGTTTCCTTTTACCTGACCCAGTGCCCAAGGCATATGCAGTCTCTGGGGGCAATGGCATTGAGGAGCCTCCTTTTTTTGGGTTGTATTAATACTTGACTCATAAGTTTATCAAGAAAAGGAAAAAGAAGTAGTAATAATGATGGATTCTTGCTCTGGACGTTAAATGACGGTGTGACAGATGAGGGGTATTTTTTTTTTAATTTTTTTTTGGCCATGCTATATGGTTTGTGGGTTCTTAGTGCCCCGACAGCAGTGAAAGCTCAGAGTCCTAACCACTGAGCAGCCAGGGAATGCCCACTCGAGGGTCATTCTTAGCCATGTAGACTTCCCTGGTGGCTCAGACGGTAAAGCGTCTGCCTATGACTCAGGAGACCCAGGTTCAATCCCTGGGTCAGGAAGATCTCCTGGAGAAGGAAATGACACCCCACTCCAGTACTCTTGCCTGGAAAATCCCATGGACAGAGGAGCCTGGCGGGCTGCAGTCCATGGGGTCACAAAGAGTCGGACACGACCGAGTGACTTCACTTTCAGGTAGTTAGGTTTGGGGTGGTCATCTAGTGTGGACCTTTCTGTCAGGAAGTTATAGAATTGACTTCTTGGGAACAGGACAGGGTGCCTTCTAGGGGACGTTTGATCAACAGCTTTGTGGCAGATGTCCAAGAGAAAGAATACATCTGAGAGTCATTTTGGAGCCCTACTTTTTGAATGACTTTTGAAACCCGTAAAGGGTTTGCCTAAACATTTGCAGCATGTGATTCTGAATTAATTTAACTGTGAAAGTCAGGGGCGATTCTTGGGGACATGGGGCATGATGCTTTCTTTTAAAATGCCATCTTCTCAATGAAAACAAATTTGTGTGTTGGGAAGTCCTAAGTGACTTGATTTTTTTTTTTTCAGATGGCTTAATCATTTGCATTTTCCTATGCTTAAAGTGTGACCCACTGTCTTAGTTTGTTCAAGTTGCTGTAACAGAACACACAGGCTGGGTGCTTTATGAACAACAGGAATTTCTTTCTCACCATTCTGGAGGCTGGAAGTCTGAGCTCAAGGTGCTGGCAGATTCTGTGTCCAGTGAGGACCTGCATCCTGGCTCACAGACAGCATCTTCTGGCCGTGTCCTCACATGGTGGAGGGACACGGGTGCTGACTGGGGTCTCTTTTCTAAGGGAACTAATCCGCTCCAGGGGCACCCCACCCTCATGACCTAATCACCTCCCAGAGGCCCCATTCCTAATACTGAGACATTGGGGGCTAGGCTTCAATATATGAAGTCTGAGAGGACATAGACGTTCAGTCTGTTGGACCCTCTGAGAAGCTCAGACGTGCTGTGTGCTAAGTCGCTTCAGTCGTGTCCGACTCTTTGTGACCCCATGGGCTCTAGCCCACCAGGCTCCTCTGTCCATGGGATTCTCCAGGCAGGAATACTGGAGTGGGTTGCCCTGTCCTCCTCCAGGGAATCTTCCTGACCCAGGGATCGAACCCCAGTCTCCTGCAGCTCCTGCACTGCACGTGGATTCTTTACCGCTGGGCCGCCAGGGAAGCCCGTGTCTTCATGGTAGGCGAGACCAAGTGGTCCAGAAAGGCTAACGTTGCCTTTTGGAGTTTGAGTCGCCACCCCCATCACGGCTGGCACTGTGTACTGAGTGCTTACTCTGTCTGAGGCACCGTGCCAGACACTTTCCACCTGTATCTCCTTTAATCTTTTCAGCAGCTCTTGGGGAGGTAATGTCCTCCTTTTGCAGTTGACAAAAGGAGACGAAGACTCATGGAGGCTAGAGTTAACAATACTGTATCGTGCATTTAAAAGTAGCTGAGCGAGTAGATTGTAAGCGTGCCCATCACAAGAGAAAAGAATTGTAACTGCGTGTGGTGATTGATGCTAAGGAGACTCACTGTGGTCCTTTCACAGTAGACGCATGTGTCAAGTACTTAGGTTGTCAGGCTGAAAGTAACAGTGTTAGTAGTTACTTCGAGGTAAAAACAACGAGGTAAGGAGACAGAGAGGAACTCTCTCAAGAGCATGTAAGAGGTGGGATTCCAGTGCTAATGCCAGAGCCATGAGGAGCCTCTCCATTTGTTAGGACTTTCTGGTGGCCAACACCCAGGTGACCGGCGTGCCGAGAGCTGTTGCCAGGTAGCCTCCCCAGGACACAGCAGTGGGCAGAGCCAGCCCCGACGGGCAGCCTGGCCGCTGCTGCTGCTGTTGACCCCCCCCGCCTCCCTCCCCTCCCCCTTCAGTGGCTCAGAAGGTCTGTGTGCAGGGGTCCCTGCCCCGGCAGCTCCCGCAGCCGCACACATCGGGAGGGGCCGTGTACAGAGACTGACCGTAGAGGTGAGATGGATGCTGTTAGGGAGGGCCACACAGCAAGATGTTGGGGTTTCGGAAGATGGGCAAAGGGACCACCTAGGGGTGGTCCTGAAGGGGGCCTTGCAGGGGGCATTGGGTTTCCACAGCGGAACTGAAGATTCCGGCCACCCCATCTCACTCGGATGCCTTTTCCTGAAATCTGTGTTTCTTAGTGCAGAAAAAGCCATCGTCTCTGCGTTGTTTATTTCTATGAGTCCAGTTTTGGATGTTCAGCAGGTTGGAGGCTTCTGGGCTGGACAGAGGAGCCTGCATCTCCCACCTGGCAGGAAACCTGGCGGGTGTGGTGCAGAGGTGTGTCAACATGGCCTGGGCCCAGGCCTTCAGCTGCACAAAGACGGCTGCCACCAGGGCCCAGAGACGGTTCCCTGGAAGAGACAAGGCACAGAATAGTCAGCGTGTCCCCTGGACGACAGAAGGGTGGACAGACGGCCTCCCGGGAAGGAGGGTTGTTGTAACTGACTCCCATGCTGCCTCCTGTCTGAGACTGAGCCATTCTTTGTGCCCAAGTGGAAGGCACTTCCAAGGCCCCTGAAGTCCTGGCGGTCTGTCAGCGTCGTGGCCAGGTGTGACGGCAGCACTGCAGGCCCCCAGTCTGACTCTGAAGAGGATTTCGGAGTTAATACAGTCTGCTGGGAATGCAAGCATGGGGTGGTGTGGAAAAACCACTTGCGTATGACGATTCACGTAGCATGAGTTAGAAGCATCTCATACCCAGGTGAAAAATGGAAACAAATCCTGTCTTTCGGTCGCAATGGATGCCACTGTGACTCGCGTGAATGAAAGGTCTCAGGTGTGGGGACCACCAGCCTGCTGTTGGGGCGTCCTGTGTTTCCCCCTGTGGGGGAAGGGGGGCCCGGAGGAGGGGCCCCACCCTTGCTGAGCACCCGGTACTCGCCAGCTGTCTTACAGAAGTGTCCCCTATAATATAATTTTAGAGGTAAATATTTTTGATGAAGATGGAGGCATAGAGATATTAAAGTTGTTCAAGGTCACATAATTACAAGTGGAGAAAATGAAATACTTGATGAACTCAGGGGTTTGACCTCAAAGCCCTTGATGTTTCCCGGACAGTTGGTTACTTCCCTGGATAGCAGGGTCGTGATTCAAAGCTCAAGAAACTGAGGTTTTGTGGAAAGAGGGCCCTGGGGACATGAGGTCTCTCCAGACTTGGAATCTGCCAGACTGGGCTCCTAAATTAGGGACTGACCATCTGGAGCGAAGCCCCTGGTTTAAGACTTTCTTTGTGCAAGCAGACGGAGACCAGCCACATGAAAGAGGCAAAGGCTATTTATTCGGAGCTGGCTTATAGCGGAGGGGTTGGCCTCCATCACTTGTGCTTGGCAGCGGCTCAGAGGAGTGGGCGAGCTTTCTAGTGGAGAGAAGGGGGCTCAGGGTGCCTGATGGAGTGGGGGCTGCAAGGTCTCAGAGGAGACCTTCAGGGGGCAGGTCGGTTGGTCCTGAGTTGGAAGCAGGACAAAGATTAGGGAAGGCATCAGTTATTGGCCCAGTCCTGGCCGATTGTCACGGGGGTTGCTGTCTGGCTTCCTGGGTTGTCCCTGGAGACAGCAGTCTGTCCTCCTGAAGGTCTGACTCACAGCAGGCTGGTTCTCTGGGCTGGCGGCTGCAGGCTGAGGGTCAGAGCTCTGCTTTTGCATGGTCTGGCCATCATCTTGTATACTGTCTTTCATCTTTCTCTTCTTGTTAGAAATATTAAAAAATTAGAGGACTTTCCCAGTCATCCAGTGGTTAAGAATCTTCCTGCCAATGCAGGAGACACAGGTTCAGTCCCTGGTCCAGGAAGCTCCCACCTGCTGCAGAGCAGCTAAGCCCGTGTGCCGTGACTGCTGAGCCTGCGCTCAGTGAAAGCGGAGAAGAGAGCAGCTAAGCTGCTTGCTCAAGCTCTCGGCGCTATTTCCGAGAGCGACAGCACACTGCTAGTGTCAGGAAGTGTTTATGAGCACGTCTTCTGTAACGGGTGCTGTCACAGGGGTTGTCCTGAAAGCGCGTTTAGGGATGGGGTACAGGGCAAGACACCTGAGTTTGATCCCTGGGTCGGGAAGATCCCCTGGAGGAGGGCATGGCAACCCACTCCAGTGTTCTTGCCTGGAGAATCCCATGGGCAGAGGAGCCTGGTGGGCTACAGTCTGTGGGGTCACCGAGGGTTGGACACGACAGAGCAGCTGACACTTTCACTTTCACACAGGGGACACAGTCCACGGGCACCAGACCTGCTCGTGGAAGGAGGGAGGGGCCCTGTGGGGAGCAGAGGGGGGTGCTCTCTGGACAGTGCACGTGACTTTGATGTTCCTACAGCCTTGTCCGAGTCCCAGTTCTTGCATAGATTCTTTCCAGAGAGACTTGATTTTGATTTTGGCTCACCCGAGACTGGAAGTGAAAGTTGTTCAGTCGTGTCCGACTCTTTGCGAACCCATGGACTATGCAGTCCATGGAATTCTCCAGGCTAGAATACTGGAGTGGATAGCCTTTCTCTTCTCCAGGGGATCTTCCCAACCCAGGGATTGAACCCAGGTCTCCCGCATTGCAGGTGGATTCTTTACCAGCTGAGCCACCAGGGGAGCCCAAGAAACCTGAGGTTCCTTTAAATGAAAGAAACCTTTCATGTAAAACAGCCCGAGTCACGGCCTTAAAGGTTACTGCCGCTGCCCCTATAGCTGGCCTGCTGTCACCCCCTAACTCCTATGGGGGGGTGTCTCAGGGACTAGAGTGCTGTACCTGCAAGTGGCTCAGTGGGTATCTCGTAGCACTTGGATCTGATGCTGGTTGTGATGGATCAGACTTTCCCGCTGTTTCCCGCTTCAAAGAAGGTTTTCCCATGTCTTGGGTTTTGCTGCGGGGCCACAGGGTTAGAGCGGGGCCTGGCAGTTTTCTGGGTGACACACACGTTGAGTGCTCAGCCGTGTCCGACTCTGCGACCCCGTGGACTATAGCCCGCCAGGCTCCTCTGTCTGTGAGATTCTCCAGGGAAGAATACTGGAGTAGGTTGCCATTTCCTCCTCCAGGGGATCTTCCTGATGCAGGGATTGAACCTGGGTCTCCTTTCTTGCAGGCAGGTTCTTTACTGCTGAGCCACCAGCGAAGCCCGTGTTGTATGAGTGCAAGCAGAGAGCTTTGGACGGTGTGGGAAGAGGCTGTGCCGAGGGCCGTGGGGTCATTTGTCATGAGCATCCCTGTAACAGCGGCACCAGACCGACACACAGCAGCAGGGGTCTCTGCTCTGTGCCTCCCCTGCTCGTTCGGCGCGTCCTGTTTGGGTGTCTCCTGTACAGAAGGCACGGCTTCAGCTTTTGTCCCCAGGCAGTTACAGCAGCTGGTGCCTCCTCTGTGAGTCACTTTCTGTGCTGCGCTTTCTTTAAGGAAATTGTAGCTCTCCCGCCTGAATCCCACTGCCCCCGTTTCAAGGTGTTCCTGATTTCTGAGCACCTTGGGAGGTGTCTTCTGGGGGAGGAAGTGCTCCCGTCTGTTTGGTGGTCTCTGGTGATGGTCCAAGTCGACAGGGTCTGTAATGTGTCGTCTGAAACCCCTGCCCACCCTCTGCCTCCCCTTCCTTCTCCTCTTCTCCCTGTTTTCTTTTTTTGTTTTAAAATATTTTTATTAAAAATTGAGCAAGTGTTTTGGTTTCCTTCATTTGCTCTTCTTAGCTAATTGCATGTTGAGTGAGCCCAAGGAAATGAACAAGATTTTACTTCCTTCAATGACGATAACAGCTACTCTCAAGCGAGAGGTGGACTGTGTGCTAGGCATTGAGAAATAGCTTTTAATCCTCACATTCAGCCAGCCGGGATAGGTGGTGTTCACCCCCAGTTAATGGAGAGGGGATTTAGCTCAGAGAGCTTGAGGCACCCTCCCAAAGTCACACAGCCAGGAAGTGGCAAAGCAGAATCAAACACAGGTTGTCTGCGTAGACGGGTGGTCTGATTCCAAAATGGGCTTATAACTCCTGGAGAGCTGAATTTAGGTTGGAATGGCCCTGACGTAGCTGCCTTTATGTATCTTTATTATTGACAGATATTTACTTGAAGTAAACTTCCTTGCCTTCAATAAATATGGAGTATTTGAAAACTTATATTTCAGTCTTGCATTTTACACTTTAGGTTTGCTATTGATACACATATTTATTATTCAGTCACAGGGCTTTATAGTGATAACCTTTTCCCTGATGTCTGCTAAGTTGCTTCAGTCATATCCAACTCTGAGCAATCCTATGGACTGTAGCCCACCAGGGTCCTCTATCCAGGGGATTCTCTAGGCAACAATCCTGGAGTGGGTTGCCATTTCCTCCTCCAAGGGATATTCCAGACCCAGGGATCAAACCCACATCTCTTACATCTCCTGCATTGGCAGGCAAGTTCTTTACCTCTAGCGTAGTGCCACCTGGGAAGCCCAATGGGAAATGAATCCCTAATTAATAGACGCACATGCTGCTGCTGCTGCTAAATCATTTCAGTCATGTCCGACGCACATGCTAATTGTTTTAATTGTTACACATTTTTAGCTGTTGCTTAGGCTTTGCTTCTGATAATCGTGTCAACAGAATCTGCTGTCATAGGTAGAAATCAGAATATTAAGGAAAGAATACTTACCATTTCCAAACTTTCAAACTGGACATTTTACATTGTTCAGTATATAATTAGAATTAAAGCTTTACAAAACAATACTTACTGTAATATAGATGATAAACCAGCATGATTTTTAATTTCATTAAAAATGGAGCTGGTTGCCTGGAGCAATTAGACATCCACAGTCCAGAAAAAAAAAATGAACTTTGATCTCAGCCTCACACCTTATACAAAAATTAGCTCAAAATGGACCATGGACTTAAATGTAAAATGTAAAACTATTAAACTCTGAGGAAAAAAGAAACAAAACAAAATCTTTAAGGTTTGTGCTTGGTTGCTCAGTCGTGTCTGACTCTTTGTGACTCCATGGACTATAGCCCACTAGGCTTCTCTGTCCATGGGATTTCCCAGGCAATAATCCTGAAGGAAATCAGTCCTGAATATTCATTGGAAGGACTGATGCTGAAGCTGAAGCTCCAGTACATTAGCCACCTGATGCAAAGAACTGACTCACTGCAAAAGACCCTGATGCTGGGAAAGACTGAAGGCAGGAGAAGGGGACGACAGAGGATCAGATGGTTGGATGGCAACACCTACTCGACGGACATGAGTTTGAGCAGGCTCTGGGAGTTAGTGATGGACAGGGAGGCCTGGCGTGCTGCAGTCCACGGGGTCGCAAAGAGTGGGACATGATTGAGCGACTGAACTGAACTGAATACTGCAGTGGGTTGCCATTTCCTCCTCCAGGGGATCTTCTCGGCCCAAGGATCGAACCCGAGTTTCCTGCGTCTCCTGTGTTGGCAGATGTGTTCTTTACCACTGTGCCACCTGGGAAGCCCTTTAAGATTTAGGGCTAAGCAAAACATTCTTATTTGGACTTGACACTGAAAGCACAACCCATAAAAGGAAAACCTGATACATTGGACTTCATCAGAACTGAGACTTTTGCTCTGCTCAAGATTTTACCAGTGGGAAAGGGGAAGGGTGCGGGGAGAGAAAAGTTAAGAGTAGGGGATTGAGAGGTACAAAGTACTCTCACATAAAAGGAAATTATAAAATAAGCTACAAGGATATATTGTATAGCACAGAGAATATAGCCAGTATTTTGTGATAGCTTTAAATGGAGCATAATCTATAAGACATTGAATCACTATGTTGTATATCTGAAAGCTAATTTAATACTGTAAATCAACTATCCTTTAATACAAATAAACCAGTTAATCAAACATGTCTTATTCCTATGTAGAGGGAAAAGCAAAAGTCTGTGTTAAGAGGTTGAAAAGACAAGCTATAGACCAGGAGAAAATATTTACAAACCACATATGTGATAAAGGACTAGTATTTAGAATATATATATATTAAAAAAGAACTCTCAAAATTCAGCAGTAACATTAACAGTCTAAATAGAAAATAAGGAAAAGACATGAAAACACATTTCATTAAAGAGGATGCACAGATGAGAAGTAAGCACATGAGAATATCTTGAATATCATTAACCATTGGGGAAATGCAAATTAAGACCGCAGTGAGGTATTACTGCACACCTCCAGGAATTGGCTAAAATAAAAAATTGTGACTCCACCAAATGCTGTTGAGGATTCAGAAAAACTGGGTCATCCATGGCGCTGATGGGAACAGAAAGTAGTGTAGCCACGCTGGAGAACAGTTTGGCGGTTTCTTAAAAAAAAAAAAGACAACACATGTGGGATAGTTAGGGAGTTTGGATGGACAGGTACACACTGCTGTATGTAACATGGATAACCAGCAGGGACCTACTATATAACACAGGGAGGTCTGCTCAATATTCTGTAACAACGTAAATGGGAAAATAATTGAAAAAGAAATTGAAAGAGAGTAGACACATGTAAGTGAATCGCTTTACTGTACACCTGAAACTAGCACAACATTATTAATCAACTATCCTCTAATATAAAATAAAAAGTGAAAAAAAAAGAAAACTAAAAACTAAACGTGCAACTACCATAGGACTCAGCACTTACACTCTGGGGCAGATTTATCCAGAGAGACGAGGACTTAGGCTCACACAGAAACCTATGCGTGAATGTTTGCAGTAGCTTTGTTCATAATACCCAGAAATTGGAGACAACCCAGATGTTTATCAGGGGCTGAGTAGGTTTAAGGGATATGGTACATCCAGCCCCATGGAACATGACTCGGCAGTAAAAAGGAACGAATTACAACAACCTGTGTGAATCTCCAGAGAATTATTTTTTGTTCAGTTGCTAAGTCGTGTCTGACTCCTTGCGACCCCATGGACTGTAGCATACCAGGCTCCTCTGTCCTCCCCTATCTTCTGGAGTTTGCCCAAACTCGTGTCCATTCAATTGGTGATGCTATCCAACCGTCTCATCCTCTGCCACCCCCTTCTTTTGCCTTCAGTCTTTCCCAGCATCAGGGTCTTTCCCATGAGTCGGCTCTTCACATCAGGTGGCCAAAGTATTGGAGCTTCAGCTTCAGTGACAGTCCTTCCAGTGAATATTCAGGGTTGATTTCCTCTAGGATTGACTGGTTTGATCTTCTTGCTGTCCAGAGAATTATACTGAGTGAAAAAGAAAGCCAGCTCCCAATGTTTACACAGTGTATGAGTCCATTTATATAGCATTCTTGAAATTACAGAATTGTATAAATGATGAACAAATTAGTGGGCTAGGGGTTAAGAAGGGGGGAGAGGCAGGCAGGGAGGGGAGTGATTATAAAAGGGCAATGTGAGGAATCCTGTGGTGCTGGAAATGGCCTGTATTTTGACTGTTTTGATGATGCCAGCATCCTGGTGTGAGATTGTATTATGGTTTTGTAAGATGTTACCACTGGGAGAAATTAGGTAAAGAACATATAGAATTAGGGGCTTCCCTGGTGACTCAGATGGTAAGAATCCGCCTGCAGTGCAGGAGACCTAGGTTTGATTCCTGGGTTGGGAAGATTCCCTGGGGTAGGGAAGGCAACCCACTCCGGTATTCTTGCCTGGAGAATTCCATGGACAGAGGAGCCAGAATACTGGCCAGAATACTGGAGTGGGTAGCTGTTCCCTTCTCCAGGGGATCTTCCCAACCCAGGGATCCAAGCTAGGTCTCCCAAGTTGCAGGCGGATTCTTTACCAGCTGAGCCACAAGGGAAGCCCAAGAATTCTGGAGTGGGTAGCCTATCCCTTCTCCAGGGGATCTTCCCTACCCGCTGCCATGACAGTCTTCAGGAGGAAATACTACGAGTATTTCCTTCACCACACATTCAATTTGCTTTCCTTCTGAAGACTGCCATGGCAGTGAATACCCTCATTTTGATATCAGGAAGCTAAAGCTCAGAGAATTTGGATGACTTGATCAAGGGCGCACACTGAGTTAATGGCAGAATTGGCTCCTTAGTGTTAAGACCCTTCCTAATACCTTGCTCGGGCCAGCCCTGCCCTTTCCTCTCCTTGTCCCTTGGAGCAACAGTTCTCCAAGTGTGGTGGTCCTCCAGCCAGCATGCCTCTGTCACTTGGGAGCTTGTTACAAATGCAAGTTATCATGCCCCCCACCTCTGGAATCAGCATTTTTCTTTTTTTTGCCTTGCTGTGCGGCATGTGGGATCTTAGTTCCCCAATGAGGGATCGAACCTGCAGCCCCTGCATTGGAAGCTCGGTGTCTTAACCACTGGACCACCAGGGCAGTCCCTTGAAATCAGAATTTTTGTTTTGCTGAGGCCTCTGAATGGTTCGGAGGATACTCTGCGGAACTGAAGGTGCTTTGCCTTGACAGTGATGTTTGAACAGCAGATTGGTTCACATTAAAAAACAGACAGTGTGAATGACCTCTCACCTCTGCTTCCGGTGCTCCTTCACTGCACTCACTTCTGCTGTGATTCATGCATTGCCTGGTCATTTGTCTCCCCGTTCAGTTCCGAGCTCCCTGTTGTGTGAGCTCCCGGGGCTCTGCAGGGCTCTCCAGCCCGTATGCCCAGGCGCTCAGAGTCGCTGACTAGATACAGGGGCTGGTGAGCGTGGCATCGGGTTGATCGCTCAGTCTCTGTCCCAGCCCCTGGTGTCTGGGTGGCGCTTCTGCTGAGCTCGCTGCTTGCTTTTCTTCCCTTGCCCCCTTCCACAGTTTCAGGGGTCTGGTCTGCTCTGTGCTGGACTTTGGAAATGAAAAATGACCGAGTGTGTTGCTATATTTAAAATGGATAACCAACGAGGACCTACTGTACACCGCAGGGAACTCTGCTCAATGTTACATGGCAGCCTGGGTGGGAGGGGGGCCTGGGGGAGAATGGATACATATGCATATATGGCTGAGTCCCTTCGCTGTTCACCTGAAACTGTCACAACATTTGTTTATTAATTGGCTAATACCCCAATACAAGATAAAAAAATGGTTGAATGTTAAAAAAATGACTATGTCCCTCAACTGGAGTTGCTTCTGCATCTCAAGTCCAGCCTCTTCCCCCTCTCTCTTCCAGATCCGATTCTCTTGCCCGGGTTGTTTTTACTGAGTTAATGCATCCTTACTCATTCATCTCTCAGACTAGAGCCCTGCATGGTTCTTACACTCCTTCTTTCACCTCTGGGTCTAATTAAACCTCGTCGTACATTTCTTTCATGTGTATTTTTTTCTCTCTCTAGTCTCGCTGTTTCAGCTCTAGGCTAGAACCTCATTGTGTTGCATTTGAATCATTGTGATAAACATTGAATTCTTTCCTTGTCAGAGAATACTTTCTGTACTTCATTTTCCACATCGCCCCTAGAATGATCTTTCCAAAACACAAATGAATTCTATTCGCCTGTGCAACCAGCTCAGCAAGTGTGCACGTTTTGTTAGAAATGTTATTACCTATCTTCGGGCATCCCAAGGACTCTAGGGAGACAAAGCTGCTCATCTGTAAGACCAGGGAAGAATCCTGGGAGGGACCACGTGGGCTGCTGGCAGCGCTGTTGATTCTAGAATCAGAAGGCCTCTCGTCCCAGTTCTGGTACTCGCTGGATGTCGCTGGAGAAGTTCCTTCGTGTCTGTGCGTTTTGGTTTCATTCTCCCAAGAGAAGGGTGTGATGAAACGTCCTGGCCGATCACACACAGGGCTGCAGGGAGGAGCAGATGAGATGCGTGGAGGAAAAGCTCTGCAGTCTGTTAAGGCATTTACATGCTGTGGGGGTGACGTGGTGTAAACAGCATTTCTGGAATAATTTAAAGTCCGGTCGTAGGTCTGCCTCAGGACACTAGCGGGTCCTTGTGTGTGGCACCCCCTGTGACACGGGGCACCCCCCACCCCCACCCTGCACAGCACTAGGGTCTCTCTATTGCAGAGTTACAGCTGCTCAAGGACGCCCCTCCCCCACCCACAGCCTGGAAAGGAGGCTCTTTCCTGCCTATATTTGTTGGCATCAGCTCAGTGCCTTAGGGACCAGAACGCACAGGGAGAGCCTTGGAGAAGAGAGCTCACCGCCCACTTGCCAGTCTGCCTGCGGCCCACGGTGGGGGCGGGGGAAGGGCTGGGGGAACCGGGTGGGGAGTCACTTCGTGGTAACTTGCCAAAGGCTTTCTCAACCCATCTGCTCACAGAAGTGACCCGCATGAAAAGTAAAAGATCTGCTGGAGACAGATGGACTGGATTAGTCTGGTACGTTTATGGCTTTTGTGGCCTCAGAACAGCCCGTGACAGAGCTGCCAGGATCTGATAGCTTTCTGGGGAGTGCTGGGTCAGCCAAGGGGCTGGAGAGGGCGGGGGGACCGTCCACGCCCTGCCACTCTGGCCTGGCCCTGGTCCCTGAAAAATGACGCCTAGGAGGGGTCGATCCAGTCCATTTCTTAACCTCCTTAGGCTGTGGTGACTTTCATTTGTAACAGCCACCCACAGTGAAGGGCTTCTCTGAGGATTAGACGAGGCAGTGTAGTGACACGTGGACATGGGGAAGGCTTGCAGGAGACAGGCTGGAATTAGGGGCAGTGAGGAGCGTTTGGCATATAGAAGGCATGTCAGGTATGTGAGGGACAAATGTAGGACTGAATGCATGGATGATAACCCCTCCGCTCTTGGGACAGGCCTCGGAGCACATGTGTCCCGCTGACCCTGGCTACTAAGTAGGCTGGCTGCTTAGTTCTCTGCTTTCACTTGTGATGGGTTAAGAATGGGCAAAGTCCTTTGGTTATTTTTCTGGTCAGTGGCAGAAATTCCTGGTTATCACTCTTAGACTCTGGAGTGACACTTGTCTTTTTATACTTGACCCTCCCATTCAGCTGTTGGCCACCCTGAGACCAGAGAGGACTATGGACTTCCCTAAGGTGATGTTGCTCATTGGCCCCGGGGCCAGGACTAGGGCTTAGGCTTTCCTGATAGCTCAGATGATGCTGGGGAAGCTTGAAGGCAGGAGGAGAAGGGGACAACCGAGGATGAGATGGTTGGATGGCATCACCGATTCGACGGACATGAATTTGAGCAAGCTCTGGGAGTTGGTGATGGACAGGGAAACCTGGCGTGCTGCAGCCCCTGAGGTCTCAAAGAGTCAGACACGACTGAGCAACTGAACTGAACTGATAGCTCAATTGATAAAGAATCTGCCTGCAATGCAGGAGATTCCTGGGTTGGGAAGATGCCCTGGAGAAGGGAAAGGCTACCCACTCCAGTATTCTGGCCTGGAGAATTCCATGGACTGTACAGTCCCTGGGGTCGCAAAGAGTCAGACACGACTGAGCGACTTGCACTTTCTAGGACTAGAGTCCTCAGTCCCTTGAGCCCCAGCAGCTCTCTTTTCTATATTGTGTGATTTTTCTGTTTCCATCCTTGACAATGCGGTAAATCTAAGATGCCCTGTGCTCTTTAGAGGGCAGGGTGCACTTCAAGTATGGAAAATGGCCCAGACTTGAATTTTTCTTTCATGCAGCTTCCTTGTGACTCAGAGTTAATCCCTGTCTACTGACAGGGAACATAAAGGAAGTTGTTTTGTGTGTAAATTCTTACCAGTCTTTTTTCACCTGGGAGTTTATTTGCTTTGGACTGGAATAAATCTCTGGCACTGGTTTCTTTATTCCAGAAGCACAGAGAACTGTAAACTCTCTTTTAGGGCATTGAGCCAGACTTGTCTCACTCTGCCTCATTTCCTTGTGCCTAGAGTTTCAGTGAGTGTTGGTGAACTGGTGGAAGTGTGCGAGGGCTGGGCTGTGGATTGCACCCCTTCTCCTCAAGTGGAGGATGTGTACTCACCACACACCTGTTGGAATAGAATCCCTGGGAATGGAGCTTTGGCGTCTAGAGGCCTTACAAGAGGCCCAGGTGATTATGGTAGACGGTGAATGTTGAAAGCCAATGTCCAAGGTGAGGGGAGTCCCAGGTAATGCAAGCATCTTCTGCTTTCATCAGCTTAGAAGGGTTTGGGGTGCTCTTGGGGTGACTAAGAATATTGTGCAAGTAGATATGGAAATTACATAAATGCTATATCCTGGTGGCTCAGGTGGTAAAGAATCCTCTTGCAATACGGGAGACCCAGGTTCGATCCCTGGGTTGGGAAGATCCCATGGAGAAGGAAATGGCAACCCACTCCAATATTCTTGCCTGGAGAATCCAATGGATGGAGGAGCCTGGCGGGCTACAGTCCATGGGATCACAAAGAGTCAGACACAGCTGAGCAACTAACACTTTCACTTTTTTCACTTTTCACATCCTATTAATATTTACCGTGAGTATGTTTATCGGCCCCTCAGTTTATGCTGAGGGTCATCTACCCATTCTTCTTTCTCTTCATGGAATAATGCGATGACAGCTAGTTGTGCAGAACCAGAGCAAGTCTAGTCTGATTGGCCTCGAATGACTTGGGGTGTCTAATGCCGTGTAGGTATCTGTTGCCCTCCTGTCTGCTCCAGCTCTGTACCCAGCAGCTGATAAAAGTTATCTCTAAGCAAGGGCTGTAGAGTCAGGCTGCCTGGCTCTTGCTGACGAGTTGTGCAATTTGGGGAAAGTTGTTAGACTTGTCTAAATCCCACTGTCTTTTATCTGTAAAGACAGAAGCCACTGTCATCTCACAGGAGGGTTTTGAGGTTTAAGTGCAAACACATATATAAAGTGCATAGTTTAGTGCCTCTACCAGCATATAGCAAGTGTTCAGGAAAGTTACTGTGATGGCATCATAGAGTTTTTCTTTTTTGTTAGTTTTTTTTTTTAATCATTTAGATTTTCTATGTGCATATTCAAAGCTAATACATTTGTCAGAGATAGTTCACCCTTAGCCTTTGAACCAAAGAGTTCTTTAGTTTTAACTTGTGGAGTGAACTCACCACTTAGGTATCAGCCCCTTTAGCACCTTCTTTCCAATGAGTGTAGCCGAGGGATTTCACAACTGGAGCCTTTCCTCTGAAAGCTGGTTTTAATCTGTTTGCGTGATGGATCCTGGAGCTCCATTTGCTTCTTGGGTTTCTTCCTGGACACTTCTCTGCGGTGAGTTCTGGCACCCGGGGATGGTTTCGTTGCGGCCTCATTGGGAGCCTTCTGGGATGTGATCTTCCGCTAGGGGGAGCGCTGAGGTGCTGTTACTCATGTGTCGGGTGCTTCCTGTGGTCCCTCTGCCTTTCCTCGTTAGCTCTCTCCCATCAAACTGATACTGCTTTCATCCGTTCCCCGTCTGTGCTCAGTCGCTCAGTCCTGTCCGACTCTTTGCAACCCTATGGACTGTAGCCCACCGGGTGTCTCCATCCGTGGGATTTCCCAGGCAAGAATACTGGAGGAGGTCGCCATTTCCTCCTCCGGTGGATCTTCCCAACTCAGGGATCGAATCCATGTCTCCCGTGTCGCCTGCCTTGGCAAGCGGATCCTTTACCGCTGAGCCACCGGGGCGTCCCCACCCCTTCCCCATTAGACTCGAAGTTCTGTTTGAGCCAGGACTCTGGTTGTTGCTGTCCGTGCCACATCCTCCTCTCTTAGCAATATCTAGCACCTAGGAGGTGCTCACTAAGTATTTGGCAAATGATAATACAGCAGAATGCAGGCTAAATCCACATGGTAAGATTAAGCTATGTGGTATGAAATCTGTATCGACTCAATTCAGTACATCAGTTTTGTCGATGCCAGTTGAAAATGCTTTAGGAGCTAACGTAGTTCAGTAATCATTTATTGAGTGTCATCTGGGCATTGGGGCTCAAAGGACAGTATCTGATCCCTGCCCTCATGGACAGCGGCCTGGTGGGGTGGATGGACACACGGCCATGATAGAAAATGGTCAGTGTTAAGATAAAAGGGCATACACCGTGTGCCCTTGGAACAGAGGGTAGGGTTTGTGCTTTATTGACACAGGAAAGAAGTCCAAACAATTGAAGTCACTCGTTAGGTATTCATGCTTGTATATGTGATAGGAAGCACCTCCCTTGGAGTCTGTGCTAAATAAACTCTCAAATGGCTTTAGTGTGGATTGCATGGCTTTTGCCTGGGCCTAGTTTTTCGTTTCCTTCATTAGGGAAAAAAAAAACACAGACTGGCGTTGCTGCAGGAGCTTGGACCAGAGGCTCGGCGAGGAGGTTTTGGTTCTGCCTCTGTCACTAACGCAGACTATTTACTTCCTTTTCCTGGGCACCACATCCCACAGCCGTACCAGGAGGGTTGGGCCAGGTGATATTGAGGGCTCTTTGAGTTCTGACTCCAAGACTGACCATTTCAATCCGTCTTCCTTGGGAGCGGAGGAAGAACAAAGCAATTTGGAAATCGTTTACCTCTGGTCCCATCACTTCATGGCAGATAGATGGGGAAACAGTGGAAACAGTGGCTGACTTTATTTTTCTGGGCTCCAAAATCACTGCAGATGGTGACTGCAGCCATGAAATTAAAAGACGCTTACTCCTTGAAAGGAAAGTTATGACCAACCTAGACAGCATATTAAAAAGCAGAGACATTACTTTGCCAACAAAGGTCCGTCTAGTCAAGGCTATGGTTTTTCCAGTAGTCATGTATGGATGTGAGAGTTGGATGATAAAGAAAGCTGAGTGCCAAAGAATTGATGCTTTTGAACTGTGGTGTTGGAGAAGAATCTTGAGAGTCCCTTGGACTGCAAGAAGATCCAACCAGTCCATCCTAAAGGAAATCAATCCTGGGTGTTCATTGGAGGGACTGATGTTGAAGCTGAAACTGCAATACTTTGGCCACCTGATGCGAAGAGCTGACTCATTGGAAAAGACCCTGATGCTGGGAAAGATTGAGGGCAGGAGGAGAAGGGGATGGCAGAGGATGAGATGGCTGGATGAAATCATTGACTCGATGGACATGGGTTCGGGTGGACTCCAGGAGTTGGTGATGGACAGAGAGGCCTGGCGTGCTGCAGTTCATGGGGTCGCAGAGAGTCGGACATGACTAAGCGACTGAACTGAACTGAACTGAACTTCCCTGCGTCCCTGGGACTTTGCAGCCTGGTTCTGGGGGAAGGTGGCCGTCAGTGAGCTCAGGGAGAGGCTCCAGGCGGTGGTCTGCTCGGTGCTCTGTGAGGGGCCTGCAGTGTGTGTAACTTTCCCTGACGTGAGCGGAGGCAGCTGCGAGGAGGGAGCACCCCGCGTGTGAAGGTGGTGCTGAGCGCGGTGACGCGAAGCCTGGGGATGTCTTCCAAGAGTCCGTCTTCAGGATCCCACCCTGCATGGTGACTCTGCTTTCAGCACAGGAAGGGGAGGGTTGTCACTCGACACCTGGATGCTCTTTCACCTTCGCTCCAGGCATGAGCAGACGACAGCTGTCGAGAGTCTAGCTGCGGCAGTCCTCTTCTCTGCTCAGCCCTGCTCTAAGTTAGGGTGACTTCAGGCCCTCGGAGGAGCTAAAACGAGGCCTTGCACACCCGCTTGCTTCTCTCTTGGAGAACTCAGAGGGAATGACACAGTGTGTGTTGTGGGCATCTGCTGAGCGTTGTGGGCGTCCGAGCCCGAGACCCCAGCTGCAGGTCATGTTGCTTTCGGTCAGGGGTGAAGGCAGGAGAAAAAGGCTGTCATCCTCTAACTTGATTTTACATGGTTGTTTTTAATGGTAATCATGGTTCCTTAAGTTTATGTTTTGCTTCATAGTTCACTAGGAATTTTTAAATCCATTAGCTCATTTTATCCACTCAGCTGTTCTGTGAAAAAGGCAAGTTCGTGCCTTCTGTTTTCCGATGACTTCACTGTGGCTCGCGGAAGCTGAACGCCTTGACCAAGGTCATGGGTTGAGTTAGCAGCTGGAATGGGAGTGGATCTCGGGCCTCTGGTGACCCTGTTCCTCCCCTGCTGTCACAGAGGTGCTCTGTACCCCGTAATGGGACACGTTTGGGGTAGCCTTCTCTGGACCCCTTACATCTGGGGAAGGGGCCTGGGAATTTCAGTTCATTTCGGAGCCTTGAGATGGCTTGTCCTCTGCCCGCTTTCTCCCCGAGACGTGGGCATTCCTGAAACCCTAGGCTGACCTTGTATGTGTTTGGGGTGGTTGTGAACCTTCTGAATGGACTGTCCTCCAGGAGGGACTCCTGTGCCCACCTCCACACTCCTAGCTTGGCCTGAACATCCCTCTTGTTATGGGAATGGGATGTGGTGTGTGCTAGGTTCGTTTGTTTTTGATTCAGGCTACTGAGGGCCAGAGCTGAAGCCGCTAATGCAGTCAGCGAGCTGTTCTACAGTCGTGGCGTAGATACTTTCCCTCCCCCTGTGAGCACCCAAGGGCGCGGCCAGGCCACGTTCACGGGGTCATCACGGCGGTGCTGCTTGGTGTCTGGGTCACAGTCAATGTGTGCGCTGCTGCTGCCTGAGGTTAGTAAGGCCGGCAGAGGTGGTAATCTGGAGAAGGACGTGTCAGTCACAGGAGTTTTCGCAGAAGACATGTGCAAAAGAAACCTTTTCAGAAGAATGGGCCTGGGGTTTAATTTCAGCTCCGAGGAGCCCCTGTGCACCCAGAGGGCCTCGGAGTTTCCCTGTGACAGAGGGACTTGATTTGATGCTGTGTGACCGTGTTCACTTTTCCCTGGACCTTTCTCCCAAATGGAGTGGGTTTTTCTCTCAAAGTCACACTGCCTCTTTGAGAAGTCGTAACAGTAATTCTGTGGGCTAATCTCCCGCTCGTTCAACCTGAAGGATGACCTGCCGAGAACCAGACTCCCAGCTTTTCGGCTCTGGGAACCGGGTCTGGGTTCCGGCTCCACTCCCTGAGGGAGAGGGTCGCTTTGTGAGCTGAAAAATAAGACACGTGTCTGCGTCCTGCTTCTTCCTCCTTGCTGTCTCACGTCCCTAGGTCGGCATCTGTTCCCGCTTTTAGGAGCTGAGTGGGCTGTGTGCACACAGTGAGGAGTGAAGTGTCCTGGGTAACATGCCGCTGGAGCCTGTTTTCCCCCGCCCAGCTCTCGGACTTTGGATAAGTCACCTGGAGTCTCGGGGCGACCTTCCTTTTCTGTTATGCTTTCCTCGAAGGGCATTTGCAAGAGTTGATGAGGTAACCCCTGTGAAACTGCTTTGTATTTTTTTTTAAATTGAAGTATCGGATGATATATCAGTTTCAGATGTGCAGTGTTGTGATTCAGTGTGTTTATAGATGACACTTCACGAGAAGTTATTACAAGATAATGGCTCTAATTCCCTGCGTTCTGTGTGCTTTTCCACTTTGGAAGATTTCAAGCCTGTGTGTATTAGTGAAGCAGATGGAGATGGCTGGGCTCTGGGAACGTGGGTCTCAGGACAGCCCGCCATCCTGCTGACGGCAGCCCTCCTGGGCCTCGGCTGGGGCGCAGATGGCACGTGCTCTGTGCTGTGCTCAGTCGTGTCCGACTCTGTGACCCCACGGACTGTGCCGGCAGGCTCCTCTGTCCACGGGATTCTCCAGGCAAGAAGACACAGTGGGTTGCCATGCCCTCCTCCAGGGGATCTTCCCGACCCAGGGATCAAAGCCACATCTCCTGCATTGGCAGGCAGATGCTTTACCACTGAGCCACCGGGGAAGCCCTAAACACCTGCTTTCCTTCTGGGAGCCCGGGTTTGATCTGCTAGGCAGAGGAGAGCCGTGTGAGCAGCCCCCAGTCAGATCCCTGGCACTGGGACTCCACGGGCTTCCCGGGGCTGGGGGGCGAGCGTCACGTGGGTTGTCCTTGTGTGACTCCACAGAGGGAGGCTCCTGGGAGCTCGCGCCTGGTTTCCCTGGGTTTCGCCCTCTGTGCCTTGTGGCTCGCCCACGCTGCCTCGTACCTTCCTGCTGTAATAAACCCACAGCTCTGGGGGACTCCCCTGGTGGCGCAGTGATTACGACTCAATGCTTCCACAGCAAGGGGGCACTGGTTCGATCCCTGGCTGGAGAACTAAGGTCCCACATGCTGCACAGCGTGACCAGGTTAAAACAGAACAAAACAAAAACCCCACAGCTCTTGAGTGTGTCTGTCTGCTGTCCTGTGAGTCCTCCTAGCCGACCACCAAGCCTGGGGGTGTTTGTGGGGACCCCTGACAAGAGGTCCTTTTCTTTGCTAAGCCTTAGTAACTATATATATATATATTTATTTTTTTTTAGATAAAATGGGTATTGTATATCTTTGAGATCTCTTTTATTCAGCAAATACGTGAACATTTTTATCGTATCACTAAAACATTCTTTCAGAACATGATTTATAGAATTGTCTCAAATTGTGACTTAAAGGTTTATGCAACATTAGAAACGTGAAGTTTACAATTCACAGTGCCGTTACAGGTCATGAAAATGCTTGTTTGTAGAGCTGGGTGTGCATCTCTGATTATTTTCCTGGAACATGGTTCTGGGAGTGAGAAGAGGACAGGACGTGACTGCACGTGTGGTCCGATCGACGTGCCACGTTGTTCATCGCACAGGCGGCCTCCGCCCCCACCCTTGTGAGCTGTGCGCAGGGCGGCCCTCTTCCTGCTTCCTCACCGATACTGTCTGACCGTTTGAAGCCGTGGCTTATCGATCTGACACGGAACAGACGGTGTGTCTTACTTTGCGTTTTTGAGCGTCAGCGAGGCTGAGTGGTTCGTTGTGTGTTTGTGGCTCCTTTTTCTGACTTGTCTGTGCGGACCTTTTGGGTGGAGAGTGGTGGGCTCTTCCACCTTCTGCTCAGATGTTTTCTGACGCTTAGTCTGGGCTGTGGGGGGATCTCCGAGACAGAAGGCCCTGCACCCACTCTCTGCTGTGTCTGCCGTAGGCCTGCAGACCACGGTCAGCGCTGAGGAAGTGGGCTCTGGTTATGATAAAAAGCATGGCACCTTCAGCAACCGACGTGCGCATCGTCCGAGCCGATGGAGCAAGAACACGCAGGAAGCAGTGTGTACCGAGGGCAAAGTGCAGGCTGTGTGTGCCTCGAGCCACTGCCTCCTGTCCCTCACGTGTCCCGGAGAGAGGGTGCCCTCGTGCCATCTGTCTGACAGCCCTCTGATTTGGCCCGTTGTCGTTTGCTGTCATCTCGGCAGCAGTGGCTGCAGGCACAGCTTGGCTTAATCTGCACATTTGGGTGTTTGTGTTATTTATAAACAATTAGAACAGGCGTGGAAGCCTCTTTACCGCAAGCTGGCAAATGCAGCAAAACACAGACCGTCTGTTAGCCCCGTCTGCATGGGCGCAGGCACAAAGCAGTCACACAAACAAACACATCTACCCGTATTTAAATGTTCCTCATTAAAAAAAAAAAAAAGGCATTCAGCCATTGGCCATATGGTTTAGAGACTTTGCCTTGAAATGCATGACTTCGGCTATCAGACACCTGAAATCCGAAGCCGTCTTAAAACCTTGCCCTAATGTGATGGGTCCCCTCCCTGCTCAGCGCACACATACTTTTCCCCCCATTTTGAGGAGGGAGGGATGGAGGGGAGGAGAGTGTCAGTTTGCAAAGGCTTTGGTTTCAGCCTGGCTGTCCCGCCCCTCCCCCAGTGCCTGTTCCCTCTGTGTATTTCGTGATGCCAGCCTTCCTGGGCGGTGGACACACCCCTTCTCCTCTTTCCTTCTTTTTTCTGGAGAATTTCTCCCTCTCTAAGGTGCCATTGGTTCGCCTGTCTCCTCCCCCCCACCTCCCCAAAGGCCGAGATGGGTGTCTCTTGCGTTCACTTGCTTTGTCACAGCACATGGATTAATCGATACTTGTTGAATGGATGGGCTGAAAAACCTGTTATTCTTCTTCCTTCTGCCACGTCATGAAAAATGCCTTTGGACAAAGCTGTCTGAAAGGGGACAGGGAACAGTGTCAGCAGTTTTGGTTGTGCAGGTGGCTGCCGATGGCTTTTCATCCCGACTCTGTCACCTGGAGGAAGGCGTGGGGCTGGAGTGCAGTCACGGAGATGGGCCCTGCAGGAAATCATCTGAGTGTCCCAGCTTCTCACGGAGGGATGTTATGCTGCCATGCGTGTTATGTGAAGAGCTGCTGGAGCCTAGAATCCCAGGCTGACAAATTCCTGGGCAGATAAGAGCAAAGCTCGAGGCACAAGAATGTGATTTGCCCAAGGTCACCCAGATAGCATCAACGGGCATTCCCAGGTGGCACAGCGGCAAAGAATCCGCCTGCCAAGGCATGAGATGCCAGTGATGTGGGTTCCATCCCTGGGCCGGGAAGATTCCCCTGGAGAAGGAAATGGCAACCCATTCCAGTATTCTTGCCTGGAGAATTCCATGGACAGAGGAGCCTGGCGGGCTGTAGTCCATGGGGTCCCAGAGAGTCGGACATGACGGAGCAAGCGTGCGTGCGCGCACACACACACGCGCGCGCGCGTACACACACACGCGCGCGCGCGCGCGTAGAGCTGGGATCAGTACCTCTGCCTGTCTTCCCAGATCCTGTTAACTGCTCACCACACATCCTGTTTGCTGCTGAAGCCATCTGCCTCGACTCTGAATGTGTAACAGCAAGGGAGAGACCCTTCTCTGGTGTCACAGGCGCAGGGGAAAACAAATAACCCAGCAGATTAAAATGCTGTTCACAAGTCCTGTGTCCAGAGAGCGTGGCCGTTTTCCACAATGCTTTTATATTTCACAGTGCCTGTCATTTTCTCCTGAATTTTGTAAACCAAGTAAGACCAGAGAAGACGTTGGGAGAACAGTAACTTTAGAAAAAGGAAAAAAAAAATCAATCAAACCAGAGAGTTACAATTTCTCCTTCGTGTCCTTCATCCAGAACTGCAGGCTCCTGTGTCAGGTGCGGCTCGGAGCTGCTGAGGAGCTGTGCGTGGCCGGGCGTTATGCACAATTTTAGAGTAACAGATGCAGCGGCGCCCTGCCCTCTAAGAGCGGGCTTATTAATTTTGAATTCGAATGACGGGGGAGCAGATGGTGAGGTGGGTGTGGATTTAGGCGTTTGGCCATCTATAGCTTTTACTTGCTCACATTGCACTGGGGTCTGAGACTGGCTGCACCCCCTCCCCCACCAACAGCTGAGCTCTGTCTCGTCTCCTCCTGGGTCCAGAGGGACTGCTCCTGTAGCAGTTGGTAAGGTCAGGTTGCTGATTGTTTTGGAAGCATCCGAGTTTATTTGCACCACCCAGATTCTGAAGCCGAGCTGTCAAAAGGTTGTCTTCTCTGTTGTCCTTCAAATCTGGGTGATGTTTTTGTTTAATTACAGAAGCAAACACAAGTCATTTTCACCATTCATCGTGTGTGTTATTGATGTGAATTAGGCGTGAACTCTGCTCCAGAGGCGCTGGGACTTTGTTTACACGAAAGCATGACACTTCCAGCATAAATTGGATTTTTCTAAATGATTACCCAGGCATGACCCTGCACACCAGAGACGATCGTTTATTAAAGAGATCGCCTTCTGTTTTGTCTTGAGTCAAGAGTTTACTTCAGCATTTAGAACAAAGAGTAACAGAGCTACACCATTCAACTTGAAGGAGCTTGCACGTTCCCTGCCCCTTTCGAGGTTGGACGGCTCAGTCATCAAAGGTCCTCTCATGGCTGCCCAGCTGTCCTGCCTGCCTTCCCTTCCCTCCTCCTTCCTCCTCTGTTCTCTTATCGTGGTGATGGCCCCGAAGCCCGGCAGGACTGCATCCCGAGGCATGGTATTGCTGTGGCTCCTGCTGACCCAGCAGAGGTCAGCTTGGCCTCCTGTAGCCTGGCAATTGTATCATTCTGCAAAAGGAGAGATGAAGGTGGTGGGAACATGGACCTCTTCATCCCTTGTGCTGGGTATTTTAATCGTGGCGGAATGCCGTGGAAAATCTGTGATACCTGAAACTGGGTGTCGGAAGGAAGTCAGGGATGTGCATGAGAACAGAGAAGGTTCCAGGGTAGCAGATGCCCCAGCTGCTCTACATGAGCCCCTCTTCCACCCCCCATGAGGCGGACTCGGACAGATGGCTCCCTCTCACATCTCACTTGTGAATTTGCCTCAAAAGCGTGTAACGTTACATGACTGTGTTCGTGCTTGTAGAGTGGTCCTCAGACTGCATTTAACACAGACATTTACTCTTGCTACAAAGGAAACACTTCTGTATACCAGCTGGAAGGTGAGTACTGAAATCTGGGCCAGTAGCTGGGATGGTGGAGCTAGATAGTACAGAGGTCACCGCGTCCAGGTCCTCTCGTCTGGATGAGTCAGAAGCAGGGCCAGAGAAGCAAATCTGCCTTTGACCCTGATGCCCGTTCACGGCACACTGGAACCGAGCTGTGTCCCGACCTGTCGCTCTGCGCTGTGATGTACGCTTCCCCTCATACCTGCATAACGTTATCCCCTCATTCATTCTCGTGTTCTGATGAATTAGTGCGTCCTTGCCATGTACCAGCAGGCCCGAGTTGAAGTGTGGCAGTGTGTATACAATTATGGAGGCTTGTACAGTTTTAAAAGTTGTACTTACAGTTTTTCTTTTTTTAAAAAAAAAACACCACATTTATTTATTTATTTGGCTGTGCTGGTTGTGGCGTGTGGGCCCCCTGCCTAGGAGCCCAAAGTCTTAGCCGCTGGACCACCAGGGACATCCCTGCCTACAGTTTCTTGCTGGCTGCCAGGCATTCTTTCAGAAGGCAGTTCTGTGTGGTATATTTATATTTCTTTTCAAAGGCAACCTTGGTTAGAACCTCCGCAGAGTGAGTGGGGGCGGGGTGGGGGCAGGTGGCCCTTGGTGACAGCTGCCCGCCTCGCGGGCAGACGTGACATCATCGTTCCCTGAGGGGGACCTGCTTCCCCATCCTCATCCCGCCCCGCACTTGACTCAGTCTGTGTTGGTTTCCTAGCATCTGGCCATTTCTGGCTGCGACTGGGTCTCCTTCCTTCCTTATTTTAGCACACGCTTTCAGGGGCCGAAAAAGGATGGCCAGTTAGCCCAGACATCCACACGAAGGACAGTTTGCTGAGTAAACTAGAATGGAGGCGTTTGTTCAGGAGTGTCAGTGCTTTGATTATCTGACAGGCGGGCTGGGAAGTGTTTGGATACGTGGCCGTGTTCTTTCACGGTTCTTCCACCTCGCAGCGCTCCAGATTTTTGGAGCGATCCTTGTAACTGTCAAGAATGTCATTCTCGAAGGTCTAAGAAGTCAGGATTTATTCAGTGTTAATTTGATATTGAGCGCTCATTCCTGGCCAAATGTGTCAGTTAGCTGTTCTCCTGGCAGCCTTGTGGGAGGTGTTTGCTGTGGCTCAGACGTAAGGGAAGCGCATGAGTCTGAAGACAGGTTAAGCCATGAATAACTGAAACACAGCCAGGTACTTTTTGGCTGTGTCATTTACTAATCACTGTTAGGCTTCTTGATCAGGCCTGTTGAATCCTTGAGCCCTCCTGCACTCCTAAACACACACACATGCGCACGTGCACCCTTTTTTTTTTAGAAGACCATAGACCCTGTGGTGGCCACTGTCAGGCCCCCGTTTGCTGTCTCTGGTTTAGAAGCATCCCAAGCCCAGGGCTCCTTCCGTTTCTCTCTCCCTTCCCTGGCATCACTGGTCAGCCTGCCTCTGCCCTGGGGATGGGGTGGGCGGAGGGGGGGATTCCGTCAGAGGCTGGGGCTCGTTCGGGGCACGTTTGGTGTGTTGATGATGGGATTTACTCTGTGCCGGGAACTCACAAGTGTGCTGAGTAGAGTGGGGCATGTTTCAACTTCTGTGCTTCTTAGGGAGGGCGAGCTTGTGAACCCATCCTTGCTTCCGACAAGAAAAACACGGCTTGCGTGTCCGCACGTCTCATATTCCCTTCCTGCACATTGACTGACAGCTTGTCCTCGTTACCCGCTCAGCCACTGCTTCTTGAGTCGTGTGCACGTTCCGGTCGTGGTAGGTGCTCCGTGCGGCTGTAGGACCAACCCTTAGGAGACCTGTGGTGCAGGGAACCGATACGTGTGATGGTTGGAGCTTTGCGAGTGCTGTGCTGGGAACGCCGTCAGGTGCACGACAGCTCATGGGTCACCTCGAGGAGGCTCCGCGTCTTAGCAGCCTGTCTCCGTAGCTTTGCTCCCCCTGTAAGATGCTCATCACGTTGCTTAAAAGTTCTCTGCTGAGCATCTCTCCTTTCCATTCAGTTGAGAACCGTCTAAGGATAGACTGTTGGCTATGGATACTTTTTTTTTTTTAATATTCCCACTGCCAAGCACTGTAGGATAAGAAAGTCAAGGGCTCATTAATGTTTCATGAAAAAAAAAATGGATGAGCTTAAGGGGGTTGTCCCCATGTTGGCTGGGGGGAGACAGAATGCGTTCGCAGAGGGAGAGACTGGGTTTTGGTTTTTCTTTTATACCTCTTTTATTTGAAATAAGTCAGACTTACAGAAAAGTTGCAAAAACAGTGCAAAGAATTCTTGTATGTGCTTCACCCAGATTCCCCAAACATTTTATGACATTCACTCCTTCTTTGTCTGTCTGTCTCTTTTTTCCTTAAACGTTTGAGAGTGGAAGATAAACTACAGGGGTGGGGAGCAGACCTGGAAGAGACGAGGTGAGCTGGGAGCCTTTCCGGGTGTGAGAAGGGGGTGCGTGGGCCTGGTTGGAGTTTTGTGTCCTTAGGTCAATTATGTGACCTTCCTGAGAGTTTTCTGTTTATGAAATGACAGTGTCAATCGCGCAGATTACATTGTTATTAATGCTTCCGAATGACCTGTTTGGGAGAGCAGTTCCCATTAGGTTTACTGATGTTCCGCAGAGCATGGGAGGGAGACTAGACTCAGTTTCTCTGGAGGAGGAAGATCTGGGGTTTACTGAGAGTTTACTGTGTGCTGTGAACGCTCCTTACTGTGAAGTTACCCGTTACCTTTGTTGAATCCTTGTAACTCCCCTTTAAGGTGGAGAGTACCCTTAAGTTTTTTTTTTAATACAGTGATGGTGGTGATAGTCAAAACTTTTCCTTACTGAGTTCTCCAGGTAAAGTTATTAAAACACCAAACCTGTTGACAGGGCTGTGCTCACCCTCATTTTCTGGAAGGAGCAGGTGATATGATAGGATATGACAGGATATGGAGGGAGTGGACATTATGGATGAGTGTCCCCGTGCGCTCAAGGCCATGTCCGGCACGTGGCCGGCGGAGCTTCATCCCGGTCTCTCCAGCACCAGGAGGTCCGAGCTCCCTCGCTGCGAGGAGGCCACGCAGTGGTCGCGTTTCCGTGGATCCCCGATCACGTGTTCTCTGGGCGCCGCACTCCAACGCCCGAAAGCTCTTGGGAGGCCAGCCGCCTTCTTTAATTGGCTTCTGTGAACACACTGGCACGTGCCCGCACCCTCCCCGTCCCCGCCCCGCGGAGCTGGGCTCCACCTGCCGGGAAGCCGGGGTGGGGAGAGCCCGCAATCCCGCCCCCCCCCCCAGCCTCCTCCTCCTCCCGCGCCTGCTGTCAGGGGCCCTGGAGGCTTGTCCTCCTGTGCTGTCAGAGAGGTGGGGATGGAAGAAGGGCCTGGGGCCTTGGCCGCTCCCGCTGACTCGTAACAGCAGCCCAGTGAATTCAGAGGCCAGGTTTTGGGCTTCCCTGGTGGAGGCCTGTCACAAAGAGGGCAGCGGAGGAGAGGACGATGGACTGGGTTTCCATCAGGAGTGGAGAGGGTTTCAGAGGCTGGTGGATCTAGCCCAGATCACATCCACCTGCCTCCCTGTGGGGCAGGGAAACAGCTGGCCTGCTGCATTGGGTCGGGCCTCTCATCTCTAACCAGCATCACCGTTTTTCAGCTTTTACCCGGCTTGCCTTAAAATACAATTCCCTACTTCCCATTTAACGTATGCTTTATTGGTTGTAAATACTGGTGTGGTGGCTTTAGTCGCTAAGTCATGTCTGACTCTTGAGACCCCGTGGACTGTAGCCCGCCAGGCTCCTCTGTCCATGGGGATTCTCCAGGCAAGAATACTGGAGTGGGTAGCCCTTCCTTTCTCTGGGGGATCTTCCCTGACCCAAGGGATCAAACCCGAGTCTCCAACATTGCAGGCGGATTCTTTACCAGCTGAGCTGCCAGGGAAGCGCAAAATACTGGTACACATAGAATTTTTAAAATTACTGCACCATAATTTTTAAAACGAATTTTTTATTGTCCCTTTTATTGGGCCTGTCTCAGGTGAACTGAGCACTTCAGGTACGCTGGGTCCCTATCGGGAGAAGCCCCTACAATGCAGCTCTTATGCCCCCGAGTTGATGCTGTTCTGCTTCTGCAATGTTGGCATCGTTTCCAGGTTTTCCTTTTCGGTGTTTATTTCCCTGAATACCCAGATCAGAGGTGAAAAAACTTTTCCTGTAAAGGGTCACACTGTAAATAATTTAGGCTCTAGGTCATGGGTGTAATCACTTTACCGTGATCTCCTGGCATGAGAGCAGCCTTGACAATACGCAAATGAATGGACGTGGCTGTGCCCTGGTAAAACTGTGTTTACAGAAATGGGCTCCAGGCTGGAACTGTCAGTTTCCCTCCCCACTTAGATGGAGGAAGATAGCGATAAGCTCAGGCACAGACTGAACCCCGGTACGGGGCCATCGTAGAGCTGGTTGAACCTGACTGTTAGGAGGACCTCAGAGGCGAGCCAGTTTCGCGGGCGTTACTGCTTAGCTGTCCTCTCCTGGCTGCTCTGCTGGCAGTTTGAGTTCAGCTTCTGTTGGGGCCCCTGGTGCTCACTGAGGTTGTTGGGGGGGGTGAGTGATGCCCAGTGTTTCCCTTGTCCCTGGAAGGAGCGTTTTTTGCTCCCCAAGCCTGCGCTGGACAGGCCCTTCCCGTGGCGTGTCAGACTCAGTGTGGTTTAGGGCCTGGCTTCTCTTAAGTGGACCCTGTGGACTGGGAGCTCTGTTGGACTCTTAGGCCCCATCCCTGCCTGTTGAATCAGTATCTGCATTTTCTTTCTTTTTTTTAGAGAATTTTTTTCTTGATGTGGATCATTTTTAAAGTATTGAATTTGTTACAATATTCCTTCTGTGTTATTTTCTGGGGGAGAGGGGAGGGGGCGGTTTGGCCATGAGGCATGTGGGATCTTAGTTCCCTGACCAGGGGTTGAACCCACACCCCCGGAACTGGAAGGCCAAGTCTTAACCACTGGACCACCAGGGGATTCCCAGAATCTGTATTTTCATAAGACCACCCCGTGGGCTGTAGCCTGCGAGAGTCTGTGAGAAGCAGTAGTTTACAGTACTCCAGCCTGGAGGACAGAAAGGAAGCATTAGAAAGGATCCTTTTAGCTTCAGCGCTTTAATATGGAAAGCATGATCAACTGTGGAGCTTTGAAGGCGAAACTGACGTCTCTTCCGGCATCCTGTCGGTGTCATAGTCGAGTGTCACTGCTGACTGGAAAGGGGTGTCCCAGCCTCCTAGTGGCGTGGCGAGAATTCTAGGCTAGTTGAAAGTTTGAGACCCCAGCACCGCTCCCCGTGCAGCATGACCGGGCGGATCCCTCCATCTGCGCGTGCCCCACTGTCTCCTCCTCAAGGAGGTCAGGACAGAGGACGCGTGAGGCCCGTCCTGGTGGCCAGTACGGGGTTTCCTCTGTGACCCGCCGCCTGCCCCTCCCTCTTGAGAGGAGATTCCATTCTCATGCTCTCATGTGACTCCCCTCCCCGCCTTCCTTGACTGATGGTCTGCAGTTTCAGCGCAGCTGGCCGGGGTCAAGGGAGAGACTTAAGATGCCCTGTGGTTGCAGAGCTTTAGAAGGGCCGAGAAGGAAAGCCAGCATGCCGAGGCGTCACCATTTCCATCTGTCACTGGGACAGTTCTGGGGACGAGCAGGCTGTGGAGCTTGCCCACTGGGAAGGTCTAACATCTTAGAGGTTCTGTCAGCCTCCAGGAAGCCTCTGCCTCCGCTGTACCCATCAGATCCAAGCATCTGTTTTCACATGACTTAATTAAGTCAGGCTTTTAAAATTCACATCAAATAGTGGCCGGAGAGATGCATTTAATCTAGTGGGAAGTGTGAAACGGTGGCGTTTCATGGGAGATAGCTCTCGTCTCCGTGTGACAAACATGATGTCTTACAGCTGGCAGCTCGTCCTGGTGACCCTGGGCCTCCCTACTCCGCCCCCCTTGGGGGGTGAGCGGCTTTCTCACCCTGGACTCTCGCCGCTTCCTCCTCCCCGGGGCCTGCTGTCCCCACGGTCACTCTGGACATCTGCGGAGCCTTAGGGGCTCCGACTGGGCAGCTCATGGCCGCAGCGTGGGCTGGCAGGGAAGGCAGGCTTCGTTCCTCGTTGAGAGGCCTCCCTGTCTTCTGAGAAATGGAGTGTTCCTGCCATAGCAGTTAACAAGGATGTCGCAGCCCTCAGCGATTCTGGCCCTCTGAATGTGAACTTTGGGGTCCTACGGGCGCTCAGGAAGGAGATGGATACCTGCCGTCAGGCAACAGAGAGTGCTGAGGAACGCAGGATGTGAAAATCACAGGGTACTGGCCCAGACTGCTGAGGTATGGACATGAAAGGAGTGACTTCAGTGAGCCCAGACTCTTGCGTCTTCCCACACACAGAAAAATGCTAAATTCCTTAATGTGGGATACCTGGTTTTCTTTAATTAGCCATAATCTTTTGATGTTCAGACTACCTGCCCTCTGTTGTAAGACTTCTGTATAACCTGGCTCCTCCCCTCGCCTCCTCAGAGCAGTTCTCTCAGGATCACTTGAGAGAGGCTGTCTTCTGGACTTGAAGTCCTAAAAATTCCCACTGAATAAAACATGTAACTCTCAACTTTTAGGTTGTGACTGGTAAGTCAGTACTCTCTAAGTGATGCTTCTCCATTTGGGGCTGGTGCCAGGACCCCTTTTGTGCCCAGTGGCCTGAATTAGCACCGTCCCCAAGGGCTTTAAGGTAGGGTGGTGTCACAGGAAGCAACCAGACATAGTTGTGCCGTCAGCTGGACTTGAGCCTGAAAGTTCCTGTTCCATTGAAGGCTATATCTGTGACCCCGGAGCTGTAGGTAAGAAGCACTTGTGGGAGAATTCCACCAGATGGGTGACAGGCATGTTAGCGAATGCTTCAACCCCGCTTCCTCTGTGTGACGCTGACCTCAGAAGGGATGCTGACCGAGGATGCAGGCCTGGGGGCCGGGGACTGGCTCCTCCCCTTGGCCCCCGGCCTGGTCTTCCTCAGCGGGGTCTTTGGGAACCCGGGGCAGCACGTGGCCTCCCCCGTGCCTGGTGGAGAGGGTCCGTGAACTCCTGTAGCCAGACGTCTCCCTCTGACCTCTCCCGCTGAGGGGGCTGTGTCATTCATCTCTGGGAGGAGCCAGAGCTGGTTGGGGTGCTCCTCCCTCCCAGGCGTGTGGGCTGAGCTCAGCCACCTCACCAGTAACATGCGGAGAAAGCCTGTTGTTTCAAGGAGGCCACGTTATCAGTTCAGGCTTCCTTTCCTTTCCCCTTGGTTTGTTTTTGTTCCTTCCTCTGATTAGAAGGGAAACTCATTCAGGCATAAAGATGCAGTACAGCTTTGTGGTCGTGAAGAGAACTTGGTTCACCAGAGCTTTCTGAGCCTTGGCTTGAGACTGGACCTCGCTTTCATCTGTAAAAGCAGAGTGAGCTCTGTGCGCTAGGGCAGTCCAGTCTTCTCACTCCTGTCTGTTGCTGTCGGGTGGCAGAGTCTTTTCTTAAAATTCCATTTACCTGGATTTTCTTAAAATTCCATGTATCCAGCCTGATCAGATAAAATACGCACAGTGTCTTCCCTTTAATTTTACTTCACCTTGACTAGTTAGGGTCTTGGTTTTTTTTGTCTCTGACCCTCAATTCTCCACCTCTAATTCTTCAGCGCACAGTCCCAGGCTGTGAAGCTAGAGGGACAGGGGCATCACCCGCTCAGACCAGGGCAGCTGCTGCGTTTTGTTACTGCAGATTAGTTTTACTGGTTCTAGAAATTCCTAAAAATGGGATCACGCAAGTCTGACTTTTTATGTGGCTCCCTTCGTTCACTTAGATCCTTCTTTTAGATGGGACCATGCAGATCTGCCTCTGTGTGTAGCTTCCTTCTGTTAGGTCCTTCTTTGAGACTCATCTGAGTCATGCAGTTGGGTGGTCTGTTTCTGCTTTGACTAAGAAATGTCCCGTTGTGTGAGTACTTTGTTATTGGTGACCTGTATGTGTGCTCCTGGCTATTGCTTGTTGTTACCCACATGTTTCTGATTGGTTATTTAGCTTGTGTGCAGTTATTGATTATTGTGAGTAGAGCTGCTGTTTTTGTGTAGACATGTGCACTAATTTCTCCTGGGTAGATACCTACCAGGGGAATTCCTGGGTCAGATAGTAAATGTCTGTTCAGTTTTCCAAGAAACTGCCAACTATGCTGTGACGTTGTACCACGTGGACTCCCTGAAGGAAAGCTAGGGTTCTGCTGCCAAGGCTTCCCATGAGCCGTCTTCTAAATTCTGGTCATTCTGGTAGATGTGTAAGGACATCTCACTGTGATTTAAATTTGTATTAACCTGATGATTAATGAGCATATATGCAGATACATATGAAATAAACGATTTCAGTGAGAATTTATAATTCTGTCTCTCTGATCTGTCCAGACATACAACCACACAGGTTGATTACCGTAGGTTGCACTGAGCCTTAACACTAGGTGACTTGGGGTCTCCAACATTGCTTTTTCTCCCCAGTGTTTGGCTATTCTAGTCTGTTTCATTTTCATGCATTTTACAATCAGCCCTGCAATACAGTTTTTCTAAAAAAAAAAAAAAAAAACTGCTGGGATTGTGTCGAGTCTGTAGGTTAATTTGGGGGCGAACCTCTCAAACAGATGATGGTCGTATTTCTCCTTTTGCTTAGATCTTCACCAAGTTTTCTCAGCAGCACTTCACAGTTGTTAGTTTATAGGTCTCTCACATGTTCTGTTAAGTTCATCCTTAGGTATTTTGTGTATTTTAATGCTATTATGAGTAGTGCTGGTTTTCCTTTTTCTTTCCATTTTCAGTTGTCCCTTGCCTAGTGAGGAGTTTTCCTGTTTTATGGAGAAGCTGACAAATAAGCAGACAAGTGAGGGGCGTTCACGCTCCGCTGAGTCGGTTTGGGGAAGGCTTTGCAGAGGAGGTGACATTTGGTTGCCCATACGGAAATCTCGGTTGGAGGAGGAGATGAGTGCCAGGGCAAGGGCATTTCAGAAAGCAGGGCTGCTGAGGGCGGGCAGGGACACAGGGAACGCTCTGAAAACGAGAGGTGGCTGGATCAGGCCCCACCGAAGCTCGAGAGGTGGAGTGTGGCAGGTGATGAGCTTATAAGGACACTGGGACCAGATTCACGGGGGCTTTACCGCCAGACAAGGTTAAAACTTTATTCGGTGAGCACTTGGGAGTCCTTGGGTGTTTATGAGCTTGGAAAATGAGCTTTTTGTATTAAAAGTTGTGATAAAATAATTATAACATAAAATGTACCATTCTAGCCATTTTGAAGTTTATAGTTCAGTGGTAACTGCATTCACGTTGCTGTGCAACCATCACCACCATCATCTCCAGGACTTTACCATTTTCCCAAACTGAAACTCCACATCCGTCTGACACTTAACTTTCCATCCCCCTACCCCAGCTCCTGGCAACCACCGTCCTACTTACAGTCTCTAGGAGCTTGACTCCTCTGGGGGGCCTCATCTAAGTGGAATCCTAGATGTTTATCCTTTTGTGACTGGCTTATTAACTTAGCTTGGTACCCTCAAGGTTCACCCCTGTTGTAACATGTGTCAGAAGTCCCCCCCCCCTTTTTTTTTGACGTCTGCGTGGTGCATGGATTTTAGTTCCCTGACTTGGGATCGAACCTGTACCCCTTGCAGTGGGACTCAGAGTCTTAATGGCTGGACCACCAGGGAAGTCCAGAAGTTCCTTCCTTTTAAAGGCTGAATCATATTTCATTGTACGGATAGATCACTTTTCGTTTATTCACTCATCCATCGGTATACACTAGTGTTTTTTCCACCTTTTGGCCGTTGTTAAAAAGCAGAGGACCCCAGAGAGCAGGGATTAGGAGCAAGAAACTTTGACCTAAAATTCTCAGAGGAAGCTTTCTTCATAGTACCCACCATGATTTCTGGCTGTTTTTATTTATTTGCATACTGTTTGTCTCTCCAACGTGAATGTTAAGATTCTGTTTGTTTTGCTTATCATTGCATACTCTATAATTAGGTCCTCAAGTATTTTTGTGAGTTTTTTTAGTAAATATTTTTTAAAAATCTTGTAATAAGTAGAGGATCTTTTATAATCTTATAATTATAATCTTATACTAAGTAGAGCAAGTTTAATAATCTGCATTTTTCTTATTCATCCTTTTGTGGTCATTGTGTTCTCTTGGTTGAGAACATCTCTTCCTGCTCCAGCCTCTCACCGCACCATTTCATCCCTAGTGCCACTGCCAGAGTGGATCGCCTTTCCCAAGATGGAGTTTGATCAATGGCGCTTTTCCTGACAACTCGGGACTCTGTCTTCCATAGGATTATGGTTCCGTGAGTCCAGGTGTTTATCTGCTGCTCTAGATCGTGATCTCTTGGATGTCAGAGACTTGCCTTTGAAGACATCGAGTATAGTGTCTTAAACAAGGTCACATTTAACAACTTATTACTGAGTTAAATTGAACTGATGTAAGTGGAATGAAAATATACACTCTTGGTATCATGTTTAAAACTCTTCTCAGCAACCAGCTTGGTTTTTATCAAGTCTCATACCAACTTAGGAATCAGGCTTCACGAATCAGGAAATCTGCTCCTAAGATGTCGTCAGGGCACACACATCATCACGATTAATTAAAAAACACGTCCAGATCTAGGGTTTGCCTTTCGCCTTCTTCAACACGATAGCAGGATATCTTTATTAGAGCTTGCATCATCCATCCCTGTATTAATCTGACCTTTAAGAATCACGATAATTTCTAGAAAGACTGTATCCTGTGGATTATTTATTTACTTTTTTTTTTTTTTTCCTATGGATTTTTATACTGATTCCTTAGGGGGCTTCTTGCCGGCATGATATAATCCAGAAGAGAAGAGTCTTAGGACTCAGAATATACATATGCTCACCTCCTCCTTTAAAGACACAGACTTTGCTTTGGGATATTGATAAATCTTTTAAAGATTCAGAATCTGTGCTGAAACCGAGCCCTTGTTGTCCTGAGTACAGTTCAGACATCGTGACAAGTAGAGTAGGGACCTTATTTATTGACTTTCTCTTTGCAGACTCAGATTAAACTAGTACCCTCGATTGGATGTCCCTGAACTCAGAGGCCTTGATTCACACAGCTTCTGGAATCTCCACTGTGGTCTTGCCAACCAGCCCAGCACTGTTATTATCCCCATGTTATAGACGAGGGCACCAGGAGTCACAGAAGCTCAGTGGTCTGTGCTCAGAGTCATCCGGTCACTCAGACAGCGGTCAGCTAGAGTTTGAGGGAATTTTAGACGTAGTCTGGCCAGGGGAAACTTTCCAGCCAGACAGCATCTGAAGCGGTGCTGCTTTTCTCAGATTTCTCAGCTCAATCTTTGGGCAGCCCATTTAGATTATCTGCAGAGGCTGTGGAAATATTTGGAAGAGTCTGCGTGAAGAGTGTCTCGACTGCAGCCCTATAAGGGAAAATATGCAAGCGCTTTGCTGGGCGCTGGCCCCTTGGCTTCGGTGCCACCCGTTCTGTCCCCACCGAGTCTCCCCGCGTGTTCTCCTGTGCTGTCAGTGGAGCCTCAGCAAAGCAGACCCTGACCAGGTGATGACTAGACTGTCTGAGAAGATGAGCTTGCCAGAATCGTGCTTGTCCTGCTTTCAATGTGCTTCTTCTAAGACTATCCACAGGAGATGCAGTCACTGACTGTGAGAAGGCAATCCGTGGTGTTTTTCTCTGCAACTTTCTCTTCAGAGCAAATCTTAGGAATTTTGTCTGTTAGGGAGCTCTGGAAACGAGCAAGTGAATTAATCCACCGAACACGCATTAAGGGTCTTGCATTGTTCTAGCTTCCATGTCAGGCATGTGCTCAGCATTCTAGGTACAGAGAGAAGTCACACATGGTCCCTGACTTCAGCCTGCCTAGTGTTGGGTGGAGGGCGAGACGGATTAACTGTGGTTTCAGTGTAAGGTGGGAAGTGCTTGCAGTGCAGGTGGGCTGGAGTCTCCAAGGGTAGATAGGTAAGAGGTGGCTGGTAAAAGGGGTGTGTAGGGGGTGTGTGTTGGGGGAGGAGACAGGGACCCAGGGTTTGGGCGCAACGCAGCAGTGTGAGCCGAGGTCCAGGACAAAAGCAAGCCTGGTTTATGTGGGAAGCTGACTCATTCAGAAGAGCTGTGGGTGGGGGGCGGGGAGAACTGAGTCTGGAAAAATAAGCAGGGGCTAGTTCAGATTCTGCTACAAGGTCAGGAGAAGTCATTGAAAAGAAGAATGTAAGGGTGCATTTTCCAAGGCGCCTCCTGTGTAGCCCAGTGGTCCTTAGTGAGAGGGGCGAGATGGGACTTTGTGAAACCTGTTCTCCAGGGTCCTGACTGTGGACCCAGCCCCTGGAGACAGTGTCCGTAAAGGGCAGGTGCACGGCTGGCCAGGAATTCTCAGCTGCCCCCCCGGCCCCCAGGCAGGAGTTTATGGGATGCACTGTCTGTATGAGTTCTGTGCAGGGCGGGTGGAGGTGATGAGGGCCCTAATTCAGCCCTTACCCTGGGGGCTCAGCCTTTTATTTTCTTACAGGCTCATCAGTCAGTCTTTTCTTCTACATCTGATTTTGAGTCATAGTTAGAAAATCTTTTCCCACACCAAGGTTATAAAGGAATTCGCTTGCTTTTTTTTTCTGGGACTTGAATGGTTTCATTTTTCCTAGTTAAAGATTCTAAACTATCTTTAACCTTTTTTCTTATGTCTGATGTATTTGATTTTTTCTTTTTTTTCCCCCAAATGGCTGCTAGTTGTCCTGACACCAATTTCTAAGAGGTCCATCTTTCCCCACTGATTTGAGATACTGACTTTATCATAGGCTGTGTGTCTATGTAGCCTATGATACATAGGCTATCCTATGGGCCTATTCCTGGACCTTCTGTTCCATACTGTTGATCTTACTGGGAATTTGTGTATCAGGAGAAGGCAATGGCAACCCACTCCAGTACTCTTGCCTGGAAAATCCCATGGACAGAGGAGCCTGGTGGGCTGCAGTCCATGGGGTCTCGAAGAGTCAGACATGACTGAGCGACTTCACTTTCACTTTTCACTTTCATGCATTGGAGAAGGAAATGGCAACCCACTCCAGTGTTCTTGCCTGGGAAATCCCAGGGACGGCAGAGCCTGGTGGGCTGCCGGCTATGGGGTCGCACAGAGTCGGACATGACTGAAGCGACTTAGCAGCAGCAGCAGCAGTATAACATCATTTAAATGATAGCACCTTTCTTTTATGCTTTCATAGAGGATATGGCTGGCCTCTCTTCATTGTCTTAGACATCCCTTATTTTTCCCTATAAATCTTAGAATCGATTTGTCTACCTCAAGACACAAAACAACATTTGTTACATGTGTATTAGGCTTGCATTAAATTTACCTGGTAACTTGGAATGAATTGACATCTTTCTGATGTTAAGTTTTCTGTCCAAAGGCAAGGGGTGCTTTCTGTTTGTTCAGGTTTATTCCTTTGTCTTTCAGAAGGGCTTTGAAAGTTTCCTTATGTATGTTTTACTTCATTTACAAAGGTGTTTTAAGTCACCTTTTTAAATGAAATCTTCTCTTCTATTTATATCTTCTGTTAATTGTTTGGTATAAAGTATTAGTGTAGGTCGCTCAGTTGTGTCCGACTCTTTGCAACCCCATGGACTGTAGCCCGCCAGGCTCCTCTGTTCATGGGGATTCTCCAGGCAAGAATACTGGAGTGGGCAGCCATTCCCTTCTCCGGAGGAGCTTCCCAACCCAGAGATCGAACCCGGGTCTCCTGCAGTGCAGGTGGAATGCTATGCAAAAGCAATAGTTTTTGTATATCCAACTTTATTAACATTTTTTGGTCACAGTTTTATCTTTTATCATGGATTTTCTTCCGTTTTCTAAGTATGCTTTCATATCAGCTGTGTACAGAGATAATTTTATTGTTTTCTTTTCCGTTCTTAAGTTTTTGATTGCATTGACTAATACTTCCAATGCAGTGTTAAAAGCGGTAGAGGAAATGGGCTTCCCTGACTTGTTTGTGACCTTACTGGGAATGCCTGTAGTCTCTCTTCATTAAAGAAGATGTAATTTTTGTTGTGTATTGATGTCTTCATCTGCTGGAACAAAATACCACACACAGGATGGCTTACAGGCAACAGAAATGAGTTTCTCAAGGTTCTGGAGGCTGGATGGCCAAGGTCAGGGTGCCAGTCTGGTCAGACTCTGATGAAGGGCCTCATCTGGGTTGCAAATGGCTGGCTTTTCACTGTGACCTCACATGGTAGAAGGGGCAAGAGCACTTTCTTGAGTCTCTTTTGTAAGGTCACTCATCCTGTTTGTGGGGGCTCCAACCACATGACCCGATCACCTCCCAAAGGCCCCACCTCCTAATACCATCGCATTGGGGATTAGGTTTGAACAGAATTGGAAAGGGGGACACAGACATTTAGCCTATGATAGTTAATGCATATGTTTTTTATCAAACTAAGGGAGTGTGTGCCAATTCCCATTTGATTGACTGAGGTTGGGAATGGGTACTGAGTTGTCATCCTCTGTGGGAGAATCATCTGGTCTTCTCATTAGATCTGTTAATATGTGAGTGATACCAGCAGCTCTTCTAATGTGGAGCCATCCTTGCATTCCGGGAATGGATTTCTTCTGGCCATGTGTGCTATTAAGGTATTGCGGTGGTTTCTGTTTGCTGATATTTTATTTAGGAGTTTTGCGTTGATATTTATAAGTAAGGTTGGCCTTTAGTTTTCTTGTTGCTGCTATCTCCATCAGGTTTAGGCATCATTTTTATACTAACTCCTAAAAAAAGAAAGGGTTGGAAAATTGTTTATCTGTTTCCATCCTCTGGAAAAATGTATGTAGTAACCTTGATAGTTAAGCTTTGGTACAGTTCCCTTGTAAAGCCATCTGGGTCTCGTGCTTTTTTGTGAGGCTAGTTCTTTGTTAATTTTCTTTGCTTCCGCTGGAAATTGGCCTGTGTAAGCTTCCTGTAACGATTTGGTGAATTTTGTTCTTTCCTGTGAAAGTGTCTATTTCACTTGGTTTCAGATGTATTTGCATATGTACATAGTAGTCTTTCAAGACTTTTCTTACAGTGTGTAGGTATTTAAGGACTTCCTAGTTTTAGAAGATAGGAAGTTGTGGGTTGTGTCCTCTTGCTGTGTTCATGGATTCCAAGGCTTAAAGTGAAGTTCTAATAACATGAGCATATGCTATAACAGTAACAGCTACCATTTGTGAAATGCCTGCCTCTGTGTGGGTATCAGTTCATTTCCTCCTCATTACAATTCTGGGATACATAATAATCATCTCATTTTAAGGATGACAAAATTTGGGGGAGTTACCCACTTTTCAAAAACAGAAATAGACTCACAGACAGAGAAAACAAACTTATGGTTACCAAAGGGGAAAGGGAGGGAGGAAGGATAAATTAGTAGTTTGGGATTAAAAGGTACACACTACTATATATAAAATAGGTAACTAATAAGTACCTACCATGTAGCCCAGGGAACTATATTCAATATCCCATAATAAACCATAATGGAAAGTAATCCAAAAAAGGACGCGCATACATATATAACTGAATCAGTCTGCTGAGACTAACAGCATTGTGAATCAACATTTCAATAAAATCTTTTTTTTTTTAAATGGCCATCACCTCTCAGCAGGCCAGGGTTGTCTCAGAAGGTCATCCATGGAGTGATTATCATGAAATAGAGCAGGGCCTTTGGAGTCAGAGCTGCGTTCAGACTTGTCCTGCTCTGTTCCAGCTATGTGGCTGTTAGCATATTGTTACCTGGAGGCGCTGAGACACTTATTTGCTTCATAACCTTAGGCAACCTCCAAGCCTCATTTTCTTCACCTATAAAATGGTGTGAGACCAGTTTCTACCTCCTGGGATTGTTGGGAACATGCATGAAACCATACATGTAAACGGACTAGAACAGTGTCCCGTGTCTGCGACTGCTGTGTCGGGGAACAAATGGGCCCTGGCCTCTGGTCCCCCTGTCTGTGATAAGCAGAGCATAAAGCCTGCTCTTAACCAGCTGACTTGCTATTTTGAGGAAAAAAACAAATCTTAAGGTCAGTCAGCGCCTGGTTATCAGCACGGCTGGTAAGAGGGGAAAGGATTCAGTGACCTGGGAGGGTTTGAGCTGGGAGGAGCTTGCTGGGGATGTGGAATTAGAGAAGGCTAGCAGGGAGGGTGTTAAGGATAAATGGGGTTTGTTCACTCCGTGGGAGACCCTAGATATGTGGAACTTTTCTAATGGTTTCAAGTCTCTGATCTGGGAATGTTTTGCATTCTGAGGTGCAAAAAAGAGCTTTGCTTTGAGACTCTTTTGGGTGGAGTTTCAGGTGAAAAGAAAACCACACAGTAGCTTAATAAACATTGAAATGAAAATGTATGGGCAGGACGCAGGTATCTCAGGCAATTCACGTGCAGCCCAGGCTCACAGGTAACTGAAAAAATTCCAGGACGGTCTCAGGAATCCATCCTGTACCCTGTCTGCCTGGCACGCCCTCTCTCTTGCCTCTGAGTATCTGCATGTCCTCCTGAGGCTGTAATTTCATTCTTTCTTCCCCTGTTAATGACTTTCACTCCCCGGCACGTATGCGCCTAAGCATGGTGGCTCCATGGCTCCCGAGTTCACATGTTTTCAGTTTAAGAGATCGCAACTGGCTAAGAGTTCCTTGTCCCAGGCGAGATGTACAGAGGGAAGACTGACCAGCCTGAGCTAGGGTGGTCCAGCTAATTATGACCTGGGAGCGGGGTTGGGGGCTGGTCTGCCAGGCCCGGTGGTGTCGATGCCGCTGCTCAGAGTCCAGCTTGTAGTTGAGGGCGCTGCCCTCTGTGGAGCATGGACTGGGCAGGATCCCAGTGGTGATTCCAGTAAACCCCCAGCCCTGCAATGGATCCCCGAGGGGAGCTCTGTGAAGGCAGCACAGGAAGATGGGTTAGGGCAGGTGCTGTCTTTAGTCCTCTTCAGATATTTTGATGCTGCTAGACGAAACCCCAAGGAAGAACTGCAGGATAAATATGATTTGGCAAATGCGAGAGAGGCATTTTTGATAAAGGAGTATACAGATAGTGAGGAAGAATGGATACTGCAAGCATAACATAGATCCATAGACATTTTTGACATTTTTTGCTTATAGCTTTTGGCAGCTCTTCAATTTCTGGGCAAGGTTGATTTTGTTTGTACTGTGGTAAAATAAACAGATACTTTGCCTACCTGATGTGAAGAGCTGACTCAATGGAAAAGACCCTGATGCTGGGAAAGATTGAGGGCAGGAGGAGAAGGGGACAACAGAGGATGAGATGGTTGGATGGCATCACCAACTCAGTGGACATGGGTTTGAGCAAGCTCCAGGAGACAGTGGAGGACAGGGGAGCCTGGCATGCTGCAGTCCGTGGGGTCGCAAAGCTGGACACAACTTAGTAACTGAACAACATATGTAGCATAAATTTTCTCATTTTAAGCCTTTTTGAGTATATAATTCAGTGTCATTATGTGCATTCACAATTGTGCAACTGTGAGCACCATCCGTCACCAGAACTTTCGTCTTGCCCAACTGCAACTCTGTCCCCACCAACACTGACTCTCCCTCCCCTTCCCCCAGCACCTGGTACCCACTATTTTACTTTCTCTTTGAGTTCTGGGCTTCCCTGGTGGCTCAGTGGTAAAGAATCTGCTACAGTGTAGGAGACATAGGAGACGTAGGTTCGATCCCTGGGTAGGGAAGATCCCCTGGAGGAGGGCATGGCAACCCACTTCAGTATTCTTTCCTGGGAAATCCCATGGACAGAGGAGCCTGGCGGGCTACAGTCACAAAAGAGTCTGACATGACTTAGCAACTGAACAACAACAACATGGGTTTGACGGCTCCGGGGACCTCATATAAGTGGGATCATGCAGTACTTGTCCTTTCGTGACTGGCTTATCTCACTTGGCATAATGTCCTCAGAGTTCACCCATGGTGTAGCATGTGTCAGCCTCTCCGTTCTTTTTCAGGCTGAATCATTTATCATTGTCAGAATGGGCCACATTTTATTTATCCACTCACCCATCGATGGACATTTGGGTCGTTTCCACATATTTGGCTATGATGATTAATACTAGCAGCCCTTTGTTTCTGAAGTATAGATGAGGTTGTTTTCTACTTAGAATCATCAGGACATTGTCTTCCTGATGGAAAAGACCTTAAAGACTAGCTTCCTCCATCCTCTTCATTTCTTGGAGGGGAATCAGGAGCAGTGAGCCACCTAGGACACACCTTGTCTGCTCTGAACTCACTTGCCGTCTCTCTGCCCACTTATCTAAAATTATGGGAACTTTGGTAGTTATAAAAAGAGTGGCCTCCGTTAGGATCTTTTTTTCTGGAGGCTGTTGTAGAGTTCAGTAGATTTGGGAAGAATCCTATTGACCAGTGACTCTTGTACTTTTTTGCGTAGGACTTTTTGGTTTCAAAATATGTGTCGAGAATCCCAAAGAGCTTTTATTTGTGTGGTTATACCTGTGGATATTTATCATATTAGAATTTAAGTCTGGAAGATTTTTGAGATATTTATTAATATATTTATGCAAAGTAACTGCATTTACCAAAATGATATAGTGTGTGAAAGAGTGGTATTGTTTATGTTTTTGCAGGTATCTTCAGTATCTGGCTTAATAGAAGAAAGCTGGATTTTTGTGTCTGTTTCTGCATTTTGATTGTTATGAACCATTGTTTTGGTGGAAGTACATAAAGATAGTCTGGCCTCACACAGATATGTACTCATAAAACAGCAGAATATTTTAGTACCTTTCCAGAAAATTGGGAGTATTCTTTGACACTGCACCGAAACTCAGCAAGTGGTAGTTTCTTAACGGTGAGTGGCAGTGTGGACTCTGACGCTGTATCAGAGAACACTTACTCTGAGTTACTGTTGTTGCTGTTCAGCCGCTCAGTCGTGTCTGACTCCTTACGACTCCATGGACTGCAGCCTGCCAGGCTTCCCTGTCCTTCACCATCTCCCAGTTTGCTCAGACTGATATCCATTGAGTCGGTGATGTTTTCTCTGTTATGTGAGGATATTTCACTTTATTCTGCACCTTACTTGGATCTTTACCCACATGTGATTGTATGACATGATGGTTTCCTGAGTTATGTAGATCTTCCGAATGTGGACAACACTGCATTATACACCAGGAGATCACGTTCCTCGGTGTCATTCCTATAATCTCATTGGAAAAGTCTCTGTTGAGAAGCCATCATGCTCCTAGTGGTGGATGCATGTGTTCGAAATTCTTATTTTCACCTGGAAGCACAAGTTGTATCATTGGCAACAAATGCTGTCATTGTTTACCTGGTTGGGATGAGGTTTGTTCATTTCTGAGGAAATGTTGGTCACATTCTCAGGTCTGGGTAATTGTGGTTCGTCTCTCATTTCTTCTTCAGCGCTGCATGAAGACTGGCTCCCTGTAACTCACGGCTCAAACACTTGTCACACGTTCTTCCTGCTTCACCACACAGCATGTTAAAAAGCTTTCCTCCAAGGCTGAGATCTAATAAAAGCAATGATTTTTACTGCTTCATCAAAGGTGCTCTTAAGTGAAAGTAGCATTCTATAAATTTTATTTATTCATTTTTACCACTAGTGTGTAAGTGAAGAATATAGTGACCTACAGTCCAGTTTGGTGTCACTGCTTTGATTTGCACTAAGATGCCGACAGCTTAACCTCCCTTTCATTTGCACCGTTAGTGCAGGAAATAGTGAATGATGACACAGTGTCGTGAAAATAGCTTGACCTTGCGGATGCCCTGAAAGAGTGCTGGTGTCTCTCAAAGGTTCACATCGTGGGGTGAAGCTCGCTGACGTCAGCCCTGTGGTCCAGTCCTGTGAGAGTCAGAGGGAGAATCTGCTTTAACTCTCGAAATGAAAGGCATGATGGAAGTCAGGACTTGCTGACATCGAGGTCCTCCCCGGCACTCTTGTTGTAACTGTAAATGCACTCAGTCTTCCCGGGGAGGGAGCCAGCCCTGCAGAAGCACAGGGTTGGATGTTGAGTTTCAAAAACCACGTCCTAGTGGTTATCTGAAAACTATTTGGCATTTTAAACTCCCATCTATCCTTTTGGACACTGAAATTTAATATCATGCAGTTAACACCAAATGATGGTGTCAGGCTCTCGAGTCGTGACTCCATCTGTTGGCAGCGTGGCTTTGGAGCTCCTCCCAGCCGAATACCGTCCCTCATAGAGCAGGGAGCGATCGAGGAGCACATTGGTCTAGAAGATGATGCATGAGTCTCTGAGACGACCTGTGTTCAGCTCACTTGCTTTTCATGTTGGAAAAGCAGAGTCATCCATCAAGCTAAACACAAAGTGCTTTGAGTAAAACTCTGCACTCATATTTTGACATTTGCAGATCGATGGGTCTCACGGTACCCTTCTCCTCTCCTTTATTTTCAGCAATGGAAGAGTTAATAGTTGAACTTCGTCTCTTTCTTGAACTCCTGGACCACGAATATCTCACCTCAACTGTCAGAGAGAAAAAGGCAGTCATCACGGACATCCTGCTGAGGATACAGTCATCCAAAGGTGCGTCTCTCTCAGACTTCTAGTCTGTCTTCTTCCATTCTCTTTTGACCTCCAGTGCTGAGTCGCTTCAGTCATGACTGACTCTTTTGCGACCCCATGGACTGTTGCCCACCGGGCTCTTCTGTCCGTGGGATTTCCCAGGCAAGGATACTGGAGTGTGTTGTCATTTCCTTCTCCAGGGGATCTTCCCAACCCAGGGATCAAACCCTCGTCTCTTATGTCTCCTGCATTGACAGGCGGGTTCTTTACCACTAGTAACACCTTTTTGCCTCTAAGCCATCTTTCATTCTCATCTTTCTAGAACACATTCATGAATGAATTTATTTACTCCTCAAATTGTCATCGAAGGCCTTACTATGTGCCAGGGACTGTGTGAGTCTCCGGGTTTAGAAAGATAAAGCCTTTAAGGAGTTAATGGAATAGTGGGTTCATTGGGGGGTCCCTAAGAGCACCCCAACATTGGGAGATTTGCTAGGACTCAGCATGGAGTTGTATTTTCTCATGGCTGGGATTTATCACAGAGGTTGTAAGGACACACAGACAGGTTATAAAGGAAAAAGACTCCGGCCGAGTCTGGAGGGCTCCACGTACAGGCTTCCTCGTGCTCCTCCTCTCACAAGGCTCACAGAGATCACACTCTCTGCTCAGCAACAAAAGTGCAGCCGCCTGTGTACCTTGTTTGTATCCAGGGAAGTTCACTGGAGACTCGGCACCCAAGGACTTTCCTGGGGGCTGGTCACATAGGCACCCTCTGCCTGGCACATACCCAAATGCCATACTCACAGGAAAGGAGGTTTGTTAGGGTTCCCCGGAGGAACAGAACCCACGGAGCTACAGAGGATGTTTCTGATAAGGATTGGCTCGTGTGGTCTCAGAGGCTGAGCAGTGACACGACCTGCCCTCTGCAAGCTTGAGGCCCAGGAAAGCCGGTGGTGTAATTACCAGACTGTAATTCAGTCTGAGTCCGAAGGTCTGAGAATGGGCGGTGGGGGAGGAGGGTTGCTGTCGGTGTGCGTCCTGATCGGAGAACCAAGAGCACCAGTGTCTGAAGGCAGGAGAAGACGGATGTCTTGGCTCCAGCCAAGCGCGTGTGTCCACCTTCCTCGGCCTTTCTGTTCTGTTCGGGTTCTCAGCACACTGGATGATGTCCACTCACACTGGGGAGGACCATCCTCTTTGCTCAGTTCTCTGATTCAAATGCTCATCTCTCCCAGAAACATTCTCACAGAAGCATCCAGAGATAACGTCCTGCCAGCTCTCTGAGCATCCCTGAGCCCAGTCAGGTTGGCACACAAAATTAGCCATCGCAGCAGGTGTTTGGCATCAATCATGTTGTTTGCTCAAACAGTCTAGGCACCAAGGTTAGACCAACCTTATCAATTAAGGAGTGTTGGAAATGCTTCTGAAATTCACGTTCCCCAATGCCAGCCAAGGGCACAGCCTTGCCCGCAGGCCCTGGTAAAGACAGTAGACTCAGGCCTGTTGTGTTCCCCCTTTGGTGCACGGTGGGTAAGACAGAGAAGCGGGGAGAGAGCATCAGTGTTAGGAGAGCAGCCGAGAGGAGGACGCCCCCAAACCTGCTTAGTGAGAGAGAGTGAGTGGGGTGGGGCCGAGGGCACTTCCTGGAGGATACGGGGTTAGAGTCTGGAAGGCAGCAGACACCTGGGTGAGATGTAGAGGTTTATTGTTAATAGCTTCACAGAGATATAATTCCCATGCCATGCACTTTAGCCTCTGAATGTGCAGTTCTTTGCTTTTTAGTGTGCAAAGCCATGATTTGACAAAGTTAGATTGGCATTCCAGAAAGTTCTGCTGGTCAGTCTGGGCAGTGGGTTCAAGGATCTGGTAGCAGATGGAATGAGAGCTGCCTGAGTCCCTGAGATAGAAGTGCAGGGTGAGGATGGTGTTTTGGGGCCAGTCGGATCGAGAGAACCAGTAGGATGGAGAGAGAGTTCTATGTGTTCAGTTGTGACTGACTCTTTGTGACCACGTGGACTGTAGCCCTTCAGGCTCCTCTGTCCATGGGGATTCTCCAGGCAAGAACACTGGAGTGGGTTGTCATTCCCTCCTGCAGGAGATCTTTCTGACCCAGGGATCGAACCCGTGTCTCCTGCATTAGCAGGTGGGTTCTTTGCCACTGAGCCACGAGGCCCAGAGAGATAGAGAGAAAAATAGGGATGAAAGTTCGCTTTTAAGTGATGCTGCTGCTTCCCTGTCTGGACCTTTTCACTTCCTATGATTGCCCGTGGATCCAGGCCCCTCAGGCTGCCTACGAGGCCCTTTACGACATGTGGTCATTCCTGGGTCGGGAAGACCTGCTGGAGAAGGGAAAGGCTGCCCACTCCAGTATTCTGGCCTGGAGAATTCCATGGACTGAGTCCTTAGGGTCGCAAAGAGTCAGACACGACTGAGCAACTTTCACTTTCACACTTGCCAAAACCCCAGACTCGCAGGAAAGCAAGTTTATTAATCAGGGTTCCCCAGAGAAACAGAACCAATGGGTTTGAGCTGAGAGAGACCGCTGTGCAGTCACGTGGGCTTTGCTTTCTGACTCTGCCCGTTACCCAGTCTGCGACCCTGAGCGGGTCACTTCACCTGTCAATGCCGTCCCCTCCCCTGTGGAAGAAAGGGGTAGCAGCATCTACCTCAGAGGGATGTTGTGCGGGTTGACAAGATGATAGAAAACATCTCCAAAGAGTGCCTGACACCATGGCACATACTCAGTAGCTGTTGATTCTTATCTCCTGCTCTTGCTTTTACCAGCAGAGGCAGCATTTCTCGCAACCTCATCTTTTCTGTGTACACCCATGTGTCACTCACCTGAGACCACTGGTCTGAACATGCCACGGTTTGGGCCTCCTGCCTCTGGATTTGCTGGCTGCTCTCCCCTGGTTTCCCTTCCTTTCTTCCTCTGCCCAGTGGGTTCCAACACCCTTTCCCTCCATGCTTTGTTCTGGATATAGCTCCTTATACCTTTCAATTCACTGATTTTCTCTTCAACTCTTTATTTCTACTTAAAACTCATCCACTGATTGTTTTTGCAGTAGAATTTCCTTTCATTCATCCTTTCTCTTTTTCTTTTCTTTCTTTCTTTTTTTTTTTACCATTCCCAGTCCTCTGCCAAGATTCTGGTCTTTGTTGTAGCTTCTGCAGATCAGGGACCTTGTCTTTTCCCTGTGACATTGTGCTCGACTCATTATTGTGCCGTCCAACCACTGAGCAGTTATTTTTCTAAGCCTAGAAAGTTGAGCCCTTGGCCTGTAAAGTGTTACTAGGCCCAAATTAGTGCCTTCCTGTTCCCTGCTCCCCACATCTCCTGAGAGTCTGGTGTACATATATTTGTCTTCCCAACTTGAATACACTGGCCTGAAGGTATGAGAGTCTCTCAGTCTTGTCAGCAACGAGCAAGTCTGTGAACAGCATCCAACCCCAGGAGGGTGCTCAGTTCAGGCTCACTGATTCCCAGGGAAGTGTCTGCCCCTTTGGCACGTGGGTAAGCACCGACCTGGGCAGAAGTTCAGGAGAGGCTGCTTGCCTCCAGAGACTGCCCGGCCTAGGGAAGGATGTCCGCTTTGGTACCAGCCCCATCATTCTTCCTGTCCATGTTCTAGTTAAGTCCTGTAACCTTTTTTGTGTCCAGCTGTAGATCTCTCACCTGCAGAATGAGGAAGAATACTTGCCTTGCAGGACTGTTGTAAAGGATTAGAGAAAATAAATCCTTGTGCTGTGTTCACTGTGGGGCCTAGGAGGAGGCAGCTGTTCACAGCTTGCTTCTCTTCCTATCCAGTTCACTTCAGTTCAGTCACTCAGTCGTGTCCGACTCTTGGTGACCCCATGGACTGCCGCACGCCAGGCTTCCCTGTCCATCACCAACTCCCAGAGCTTGCTCAAACTCACGTCCATCGAGTCGGTGATGCCATCCAACCATCTCATCCTCTGTCGTCCCCTTCTTACCCTGCCTTCAATCTTTCCCAGCATCAGGGTCTTTTCCAACGAGTCAGTTCTTTGCATCAGGTGGGTAAAGTGTTGGAGTTTCAGCTTCAGCATCAGTCCTTCCAATGAATATTCAGGACTGATCTCCTTTAGGATGGACTGCTTGGATCTCCTTGCAGTCCAAGGGACTCTCAAGAGTCTTCTCCAACACCACAGTTCAGAAGCAGCAATTCTTTGGCACTCAGCTTTCTTTATAGACCAACTCTCACATCCATACCCGACTACTGAAAAAACCATAGCTTTGACTAGATGGACTTTTGTTGGCAAAGTAACATCTGTGCTTTTTAATATGCTGTCTAGATTGGTCACAGCTTTTCTTCCAAGGAGCAAGCCTTCCTCATCCTCATTTGTGGTTTTGGTGCAGGTTTTGAAGTGAAGGATCATGCCACGAAACTGGAGACCCCCAGCAGCCTGCCGGCCCCTCCCCAGATGCCTTTGCCCGAGATTCCGCAGCCGTGGCTGGTGAGTGCAAGACCCACCATCAACTGTCAGAGTCCACATGTATGCGTTAATATCTAGTATCTGTTTTCCTCTTTCTGACTTATTTCTCAGACTCGGAGTTCATCTATGTCTCTGAAAATGACCCAATTTCATTCGTTTTTATGGCTGAGTAGTATGCCTTGGTATCTATGTGCCACATTGGTATAGACAGTGTGATACATGAAGCAGAAATAGAGATGCAGTCTTAGAGAACAAGCATATGGACACCAAGGGGGAGCAGGGGTGGGTGAACAGGGAGGTTGGAATTGACATGAGCCGCTGCTATGTATAAAGTAGGTAACTGATGAGAAGCTGCTGCACAGCACAGGACCTCCACTCAGTGCTCTGTGGTGACCTGAAGTGGGAAAGAAATCCAGAAAAAGAAGGGATATATGTACACATATAGCTGATTCACTTTGCTGTACATTAGAAACCAATAGCATTGTAAAGTAAGTGTACTTCAATAAAAATGAAAAAAAAAAAGTCCCACAATCAGCAGAATCACTGGACACCTGGGTTATGTTTGGTTCCAGGGCAGGTGATAAAAGCCTGATTCTGCAAGAAAAGAGGCCTTGGTTTGCCCAAGGCATGCCTAGGAGTGTGTTTTGGGGAGCTAGTAACGGTTAAGTAGGAGGCTATAAGTGTGGCCTTCCCATAGGAGGCTGCTGGTCCTCTGAAAATTGCTGTAGCTACCGGTCCATGGAAATCTGTTCTTAAGTCAGATTTTTAAAAAAAAAATCAGATGATTTATCAGCAAAACAATGGCAGTAGAGTCTAGTGACATGCCCCTTTCTCTGCGTTAGCTCTGAATTTGAATACCGTAGCCTGAAACTTCAATATTCATTTTTATGCTTCTTTCTGGGATTAAATATCCTTTGTTTTTTTTTCCTCCAGAAGAAAAATATGTACATAGTCCAGGAATGTGTATTTTGTTTGATTTTCTGCATTCAGAATTTGTTTTGGAATTCTTTGGCTGTTTTTGTGATATGGGGATATTCATGTTTGCCATTTTTCACTGCCCACTCAGCTTTTTCTGCCTTACGCTATTTTCTAATTTGCTGACTCAGGAAAATTAGGCTCTCATTCAAAATTAGAGCAGAATCAGTTACTTAGCAACTCTCTTCCTAATGTTTGCTTTCTGAATGAATCATCTGATCGTCTGTCCACCCAGAGAAGAGCTGCAGGAAGAGAGGGCCACAGCTTGTTTGTTTCGGCCCCGCCTGGGTCCCAGCACAGGCCGGTGTCCTGCAGGTGCTCAGTGATGATCACTGGAGAGGGGGCGGAAGGAGCTCAGCGCTCACTGGGTCCTACCACCTGTCACAGGGCATGCTTGCTCCTTTTTCACTTACAATTTCATTTAATCCTCACAACCTGACTTCAAAGAACCCTGAAACACCTCTGAACATGTGAACAGTGTGTATATCCACTTTACAGAAAAGGAAATGTGGATCCACTGGCAAAGGGGCAGCCCAAGGTTAGGAGGAAAGGCAAAAGCAAATTTTTATAACTTATTGTTTGGATTTCAAATCCAGCCTTTTCTCAACAACACTGTCAGTATTTGTGGAAGCGAGGCAGCAAAACCGACGTGAGCACTCGCTAGCATTCGCAAAAGGGAGAAGGTTTTGTCAGGAACCATGAGCCTGTTTCTAGAGCCCGGGGACCATGACCGCTGAGCCTGTTTCTGCGTTGGGTGCTAGGGAGGCAGCAGGGTCCAGGGTACAGACGGGAGTGGGTGCCTGCTTTCAGCTCTGACGCTCTCTGTGTAGGTTCAGACTGTAGCTTTCACGTCTCTGTGTCTGAGATGCCTCATTCTAAAACGCGTGTGCTAATGGCATCACCAACTCGATGGACCTGAGTTTGAGCAAGCTCCGGGAGTTGGTGGTGGACAGGGAAGCCTGCTGTGCTGCAGTCCATGGGGTTGCAAAGAGTCGGACTCGACTGAGCGACTGAACTGAACTGAACTCAATAGTACTTAGTGAGATTGTTGTGAAACTGGAAAGAGTTGGTGTGCCTCAAGTCCTTGGAATATCTGCTGCTGCTGCTGCTGCTGCTGCTAAGTCGTGTCTGACTCTGTGTGACCCCATAGACGGCAGCCCACCAGGCTCCCCTGTCCCTGGGATTCTCCAGGCAAGAACACTGGAGTGGGTTGCCATTTCCTTCTCCAACGCATGAAAGTGAAAAGTGAAAGTGAAGTCGCTCAGGCGTGTCTGACTCTTTGCGACCCCATGGACTGCAGCCCACCAGGCTCCTCCGTCCATGGGATTTTCCAGGCAAGAGTACTGGAGTGGGGTGCCATTGCCTTCTCCGTTGGAATATCTACTGTGCACCTACTAAGCTCTGAGCAAGAGCCGGGTGTTACTATGTAGGGCAGTGCTTTTTTTTTTTTTTTTTAATAAATTTATATATTTTAGTTGGGTGCTAATTACTTTACCATATTGTAGTGGTTTTTAAATTTTGGGGAACTTGTTAAAGTGAGCCTTCTGGAATCCACCTGCCAGTGCAGGAGACGTGAGTTCAATCCGTAATCTGGGAAGCTCCCACCTGCTGCAGAGCAGCTAAGCCCATGTGCCGTGACTACTGAGCCTGTGCTCTGGAGCCTGAGAGCAGCAACTGCTGAAGCCCATGTGCCCTGGAACTCACGCGCCACCACACGAGTACTTTCCTGGTAGTTTTTCGGGGCATTTTTTACTCAGCAAGTAAGCCTGTCATTCCATAAACTGCCTTTGGTGAGTTGGCTTCTGTCCAGTTGGTCATTTGCTATTGGCATGTTGACTACCAGGAGATTTGGCTGGTGGTAGAGTAGAGATGCGGTGGGTAGGAGTCTATGACAGGCAGAGAGTGTATCACCAATCAAAGCACAAGCCCGAGAAAGACCCCGAAGGACTGAAGCCTTGCAGGCCCCTCTGTGTGGCTGAGTGATAGGGTTTGGATGGCTCATCTGCAGATGAGTCTGGAACACACCATGGCAGGGGCCAGACCTTGAGGGGTCGTGAGCCTGCAGAGCAGTTTGGACCGTCCTTAGAGCAGCTCTTAAGTGACAGAGGGGAGTTGTTTCCAATGTCAGACTTCAGATGCTCCAACCTGGGGTTATTTCATTCATTTGAACCACAATTGCATTTTCAACTCTTTTATGGCACGTATCAAAGGAATATTGCCTTTTATCACAGTGGTGTGTGTTCCCATCTCTGAGAAATGAGTCCTTTTCTCTTTTTAGCCCTTTTAGTGTTGAACATCGCTTTTTGCAATTGTTATTAAGTGTCTCTTGACGTCCTTTTTTCCTGGACTCTCGAGAGGCTGGGCAGGCAGGAGGGATCACAGTGGCCACTTTTCTGAGTACACTTAGCATCCCGTCGCCCCCATTTCAGGCCTGAGAGACCCCTGGCTGAGGGCCCTCACCTGGCTCTGCGAGGCCCTCTTGGGCATCAGCACTCCTCTCTGGTTGGCTGACACCTAAGTGGGCCCCACCCTCCCCACCCGGATGTGGCAGACACCAGATGGGCCTCTATGCCCCATAGCTGGTGAATTACACTCAGGTGATAGAAGTAAAAACGTGGGAAGGGTGGGATCCAATGAACCGCTAAAATTTATCCATTTGGGGTAGTTGCAACTTTAAGCCCATCGATCAACAAACCTTGCTTCTTAATGACATTCTCTTCATTGCACTAAATTTTAACCTTCTGAAGATGGTGTGTGTTCCTCTCCTTTGTGTTCCTCACATTGCAAAGCAGAAAACGCTGGGACGACCACTCAAGGTCAGGGCCGCATCAAAAAGCCCACCTCGTCACGCTGATGATGCTTCTGAACAGGAAAGGAACAGTGCACGTTTCTGTTTTGCCCTTAGAGTCAATGCGGCTGCAGCCCAGGGTCCTGGATGAGCTGCCGACCCCTTCGGTGTGGCCTGTAGGTCAGGTGGTGGGAGTGTGGGCATGTGCTCTTCGAATTCAGAACCGCTCTCAACCCTTGAGGTCACAGGGTGGAGTGCAGCGTCTTTACAGCCCCTCCAGCTCCCTTGCTCTCCAGGGGAGACTGGAGCAAGCCAAAGTATCCATATGCATCATGAAAACATTTCTGGGAAGGGCTGCGCTTTTCAACAGATTCTTGTTTTTGTTTCACACTGAGAGCTGTGCAGCTATCAAAGGCCTGGTCCTTAGTTAGCATGCAGCCGGTGCAGAGGGAGCATTTGTGAAGGCGGCCGGTTCATCCGGAAATGGGTCCCATCTGTGTTGACACTGGCTGCCCGGCCCCACCGCCCAGCCCACCAGCTGGGGCTGATACAGACCGCTGGGGACTGTGCTTCCTGCCCTCCCCTCCTCCGCTCCAGAGTAGCAGGGGGTCCTCGGACAGGGAGACCTCACACCTCCCTGCTGAGCAAGGAGAGCAAGGACACTCCTCAGGGGGCTGCAGACGATTCAGATGATGCCTCATCAAGGCATTTTCCAGAAATGTTTGTATTTGCTCACTTAAGTGGTCACCCCAGTATTCTTTCCTGGAGAATTCCATGGACAGAAGAGCCTGGTGGACTACAGTCCGTGGGGTCGCAGTGAGTTGGACAGGACTGAGTTGGCCACCTGGTGTTTAGATGGGAGGATGGGCATAGGTGCTCAGTTCTGTCTGACTTGTTGTGACCCCATGAATTGTAGCCCACCAGACTGTCTGTGGGATCTCCCAAGCAAGAATACTGGAGTGAATTGAAAGAGACACATGTACCCCATTGTTCATTGCAGCACTGTTTACAATAGCTAGGACATGGAAGCAATCTAGATCATCGGCAGATGAATCGATAAGGAAATTGTGGTACATATACACAATGGGATATTACTCAGCTATAAAAAAAGAATGGATTTGAGTCAGTTCTAGTGAGGGGGATGAAACTGGAGCCTATTATGCAGAGTGAAGTAAGCCAGAAAGAGAAACACCAATACAGCATATTAACACATATATATGGAGTTTAGAAATACGGTGATGACAATCCTATATACAAGACGGCAGAAGAGACACAGGTTTACACCTATGTGGGAGAAGGTGAGGGTGGGACAATGTAAGAGAACAGCATTGAAGCATGTATATCACCATACCTAAAACAGATGATCAGTGCAAATTCGGTGCATGAAGCAGGGCACCCAAAGCTGGTGCTCTGAGACAACCCAGAGGGATGGGGTGGGAAGGGAGGTAGGAGGTGGGTTCAAATGGGGGGACACATGTGTACTCATGGCTGATTCATGTCGATGTAAGGCAAAAACGACAATATTGTAAAGTAATTAGCCACCAATAAAAATTAAAAAAAAAAAAAAAGACTACTGGAGTGAGTTGCCAATTCCTCCTCCAGGGGATCTTCTTGACCCAGGGATTAAACCTGCATGTCCTACATTGACGTGGATTCTTTACCACTGAGTCACCAGGAAAGCCGCATTTAGATTGGGTAAAAGGTAGCAACTTAGTGTTTTGATATTTTTAGGCCAGACCCTATGTCAATATGATGACTTATTATGCCAACAGGTAATAGGTCATTTTTTTTATTATGGTAAAACATATGTAACACAGACTTTATCATTTTAATCATTGGTTAGTGTCCTGTTTAGTGGTGTGAGACTAAACTCGGGCTCCAAAATCACTGCAGATGGTGTTTGCAGCCGTGAAATTAAAAGACACTTCCTCCTTGGAAGAAAAGCTATGACCAACCTATACAGCATATTAAAGAACAGAGACATTACTTTGTCAACAAAGGTCCATCTAGTCAAGACTATGGTTTTTCCAGTAGTCATGTATGGATGTGAGAGTTGGGCTGTAAAGAAAGCTGAGCGCCTAAGAATTAATGCTTTTGAACTGTGGTGTTGGAGAAGACTCTTGAGAGCCCCTGGGACTGCAAGGAGATCCAACCAGTCCATCCTAAAGGAGATCAGTCCTGGGCGTTCATTGGAAGGACTGATGCTGAAGCTGAAACTCCAATACTTTGGCCACCTGTTGCAAAGAACTGACTCACTGGAAAAGACCCTGATGGTGGGAAGGATTGAGGGCAGGCGGAGAAGGGGACAACAGAGGATGAGATGGCTGGATGGCATCATTGACTCGATGGACATGGGTTTGGGTGGACTCCGGGAGTTGGTGATGGACAGGGAGGCCTGGCATGCTGCAGTCCATGGAGTCACAAAGAGTTGGACATGACTGAGCGACTGACCTGAACTGAGTTTAGTTGTGTAAAGTACATACATATTGTTGTGCAGCCCTTACCACGACCATTTCCAGAACTTTTCATCTTGCATAAGATATTAAGAAGAGGTGGCAAGAATACACAGAAGAACTGTACAGAAAAGATCTTCACGACCCAGATAATCACGGTGGTATGATCACTCACCTAGAGCCAGACATCCTGGAATGTGAAGTCAAGAGGGCCTTAGGAAGGATCACTACGAACAAAGCTAGTGGAGATGATGGAGTTCCAGTTGAGCTATTTCAAATCCTAAAAGATGATGCTGTGAAAGTGCTGCATTCAATATGCCAGCAAATTTGGAAAACTCAGCAGTGGCCACAGGACTGGAAAAGGTCAGTTTTCATTCCAATCCCAAAGAAAGGCAATGCCAAAGAATGTTCAAACTACCACACAATTGCAGTCATCTCACACACTAGTAAAGTAATGCTCAAAATTCTCCAAGCCAGGCTTCAGCAATACGTGAACCGTGAACTTCCAGATGTTCAAGCTGGTTTTAGAAAAGGCAGAGGAACCAGGGATCAAATTTCCAACATCTGCTGGATCGTCAAAAAAGCAAGAGAGTTCCAGAAAAACATCTATTTCTGCTTTATGGACTATGCCAAAGCCTTTGACTGTGTGGATCATAATAAGCTGTGGAAAATTCTTCAAGAGCTGGGAATACCAGACCACCTGACCTGCCTCTTGAGAAACCTGTATGCTGGTCAGGAAGCAACAGTTAGAACTGGACATGGAACAACAGACTGGTTCCAAATAGGAAAAGGAATATGTCAAGGCTGTATATTGTCACCCTACTTATTTAACTTACATGCAGAGTACATCATGAGAAACGCTGGGCTGGAAGAAGCACAAGCTGAAATCAAGATTGCCGGGAGAAATATCAATAACCTCAGATATGCAGATGACACCACCCTTATGGTAGAAAGTGAAGAAGAACTAAAGAGCCTCTTGATGAAAGTGAAAGAGGAGAGTGAAACAGTTGGGTTAAAACTCAACATTCAGAAAACTAAGATCATGGCATCCGGTCCCATAACTTCATGGCAAATAGATGGGGAAACAGTGGAAACAATGGCTGACTTTATTTTTGGGGGCTCCAAAATCACTGCAGATGGTGATTGCAGCCATGAAATTAAAAGATGCTTACTCCTTAGAGGGAAAGTTATGACCAACCTAGACAGCATATTAAAGAACAGAGACATTACTTTGTCAACAAAGGTCCATCTAGTCAAGACTATGGTTTTTCCAGCAGACATGTATGGATTTGAGAGTTAGACTATAAAGAAAGCTGAGCACAGAAGAATGGATGCTTTTTAACTGTGGTGTTGAAGAAGACTCTTGAGAGTCCCTTGGACAGCAAGGAGATCCAACCAGTCCATCCTAAAGGAGATCAGTCCTGGGTATTCATTGGAGGGACTGATGTTGAAGCTGAAACTCCAATACTTTGGCCACCTGATGTGAAGAGCTGACTCATTCGAAAAGAGCCTTTTTTTGATGCTGGAAAAGATTGAGGGCAGGAGAAGAAGGGGATGACCGAGGATGAGATGGTTGGATGGCATCACCAACTCAATGGACCTGAGTTTGGGTAAACTCTGGGAGTTGGTGATGGACAGGGGGGCCTGGCGTGCTGTGGTTCATGGGGTTGCAAAGAGTCGGACATGACTGAGCGACTGAACTGAACCAGCATTTTACTTCCTGTGTCTCTGAAACTGAGGTCTTGGTCCCAGCACCCCCCACCTGCCGGGATGGCATTCCTAAAGTGCTTTCACAGCTGCTTCGCTTTCTGTGTTTGACAGATGGGATCATGAGATTCTTTGAGGTTATATGACAAAATTAGGTATTTTACCAGTTGCAGAGTGGAAACTAAGCCTGAGATTTAAAACAAAATCATTTAACTCCCAGGGAAGTCAGACGTGATCTTTCTAGTAGATGTGAACCATCCTGTTTCTTTTCTCCTTGTCTCTTGAAAACCTCAGAGTTTGGCGTCACATCTCATCCCTGCGGCATCTTCATCGTGGATCTATCCTGTGTCCTGTTGGCACTGCCGTAGAACTCTTTTGCCTCCCTGCCTCCTGGTGGAGAAGGAACAGAGGAGAAAGTGGCCTCACGGTCTCTCATTCTTAGTTGTGTATAAATAAAACTCGAGAAAACTTGAGAAAATATGCCTGAATATTTTCAGCGGAGAAGGATTTTGCTGATACCTGGCAGGACTGGAGTGTGGGCCCTCTTCTCTTCTGTCAGTTCAGTCGCTCAGTCGTGTCCGACTCTTTGCACCCCATGGACTGCAGCTCGCCAGGCCTCCCTGTCCATCACCAACTCCCAGAGTTTACTCAAACTCATATCCATCGAGTCGGTGATGCCATCTAATCATCTCATCCTCTGTCGTCCCCTTCTCCTCTTGCCCTCAGTCTTTCCCAGCATCAGGACTTTTTCCAGTGAGTCAATTCTTCACATCAGGTGCCCAAAGTATTGTAGCTTCAGTTTCAGCATCAGTCCTTCAAATGAATATTCAGGGTTGGTTTCCTTTAGGATGGACTGGTTGGATCTCCTTGCAGTCCAGTGGACTCTCAAGAGTCTTCTCCAGCAAGTCCGGTTTCTTCTGACCCACTGAAAGGGTCTGAGGGAAGCTCTCCCTTTGAAGGCAGTGGTGCTAAACCGTGGTCCTCGTACTCTTTTCTGTCTCTTCCCGCATCTGCCCTTTGACAAACCATCACCTTTGCCCGTGTCTGGAGCCCCTGAGGCAGAAGTTCAAGGACCAGTGGCATTTGGGGGGTGGAGTTTGAGATCCTCTTTGGAGAGACAGGGTGCTTCTCTAGAAATATTATTTTTTGAGGCGTGTGATTTCAAAATGAAAGTTTGTTTTTTCTTTTTCTTTTAAAAACAGTATTATATAGAAAATTCAGCAGACTTCCCTGGCCAGCCAGTGGTTAAGACTGTGCACTTCCAATGCAGGAGGTCATGGGTTCGGTTCCTGGTCAGGGAACTGAGATGCCACATGCCGCAATGTACTGCTTAAAAAAAACAAAAACAAGCAAACAAAAAAGAACCCAAAAAGAAAATTCAAGCTCTACAGATGTGTGTGAAACAGCCTTAATCTTGTGTTAGCATTTTGGGGAGTGATCCATCTCTGTGTAGATGTCCGCAAAAGCGCAGCTCCAATAGGCTAACAGGTACCTGTTTTCTTTCATGTAACAGCATCCAGTAGAGACTTTTTAAGTAAATCACTGCAGGCGTGCACCATTTTCCTTTTACATGGCTGCCCGTGGATGTGTTGGCACACCTAAACGGTCTCATCTCAGGAAATATTTTGATTGCTTTTAAATTTGGAGGGAAAAACTTTTATTGAACATCCTTGTATGTTTTTGCTCATGTGACCAGTTGACCTTCTTAGCATATATTTCTAGAAGTAGAATCATGGATTTAAGGGCATGCGTGTGGAGAGGTTGTGTGGAATGCACACCGGCAGGGTCTGAGAGTCCGCTGAGGAGTCTCATTAGCTGAGCGTCAGCTCCTGCCTCATGCACCTTAGCAGCCCTGGAAAGGAGGAGTGTGCTGTGCTAATTGATGAGTGTTTGTTTGATTCAGCCATTGGTAATGCTTTCCCAGAACATGAATAATTCCACCATTTCAACACACTAAGAGGAAGCTGAAACATTCTCATTTCACTAATAAAAACACTCAGGGACTCAAACAGCTATCTACCAAAAGCGCTGAGCAGAGATTTTTAACCCCGATGTGGACTTCTGTTCTGACCTCGCCCAGGGAGGATCATGTATCAGGTTCCGCTGTCAGCATCGCCCCTCCGGAGGACCCGGACATGGTCCAGCGTGAGAGCCCAGGGTGACGGCCTGCGGGCAGCAGCCTGGGGAGGGGAGTGCAGGGGAGCCAGGGCCGGGATGCTGCCTTCGAGGATGGGGCGGCATGCTGTGCAGATGGCCTGGAGTGAATTATCTTCCTTCGTCTCTGAGAGGAAGGAGTGGGCTGAGCCCACAGTGGTGATTAGTCATTCGCAAAGGACTTCCTGGCTTCGGGCCTGAGTTACACGGAAAGGAAAGGTGGAGTCTCGTGCTCTCTGGGTCATTATCCTCCTTGGAGACAGAGCTTGGCTGTTCTTCAGGTTGGGGCCTCTGCTCTCTTCCATTCCCAGTGACATCTTCCTGTTTGTTTATAGGATATGGGTGGTGTGAACTAGTTAGGAAAGGGGAAGAGAGTGCATATGAGAGAATATGAATCTGAAAAAGGTCACTGCTGGGTAGACCTGGGCTTGAAGACCTCAGCTTGTCACAAAGCCGCGTCTGATTTTGAGCAGGTGTTTTTAGACGCTGAGCCTCACTGTCTGTGTCTGTAAAACATAAGGTGATGTAGTGTGGACCTTGAACGGTCCCCGGATGGATGGCCGATGCAGCTTATAACCAGGGCAGAGGCTGCTCAGGGCGGTGCCGGCAGGTAGCAGGTGTTGGTGCGTGTTGGCTTTCTAGCCCTTCTGTCTTTGTTGTCCTGAGGTCCAGGAGGGAGGGATGGAACCAGCAGATCCTACACGTGTTCATGGGAGGAAGAGCTGGGTCTGCTTTAGTGTTGCTGGGGACATTTGAAAGACCGGTGCTTCAGCTGGTCTTGCTAGAATTTGGACGGACCTATGGCCGCCAGCTTTCCACGTTGTGAAGTTACGGCTTCAAAACCAGCCTGCTTGTCTGAGAGTCTGTCAAGGAACTGCGATGGGACTGGATTGAGTGATGAGCGGATTCCTTCTCTAGAGAATAACGTCCAGCTTCTTTTAGAGCTGGCTCATGGGTGATTGATTTCCTCGTCTCTTTCTTTGTAAGTTACCCTGACACACAGGAGGAGTTTGGTGAGATAGAGGACACACACGCTCATCTCTTCAGTTGCCACGTAACGAGAACTGCTCTGAGATGCTCATGGGCAGATCTGAACCATCTCTGTGCCCCCTAGGGGTCTCCGGTGTGGGGTGTGGTCCTAGGAGGAGAAAGTCAGTTGCAGACCTGGGAGGGTCAGTGGTGTGGAGTGAGCCCTTGGGTGGAGGGGAGGAGAGACACCCGTCTCTGCTCTGGGGAGGGGTCTGCGAGGGCCAGTAACTGCAGCCTCTGCCTGAGTTTGTGTCTGGCGATGGCTGGCGAGTGGCATGGATTGAGCGGCATGGCCAGGGCCAGGCAGATGGTGGTCGTGGGCAGGCGAGCAGTGGAGACCCCTCCAGGAGCTGGACTTTGGGAGCTCTTTGTAGGATGATGTTCTTTTTCTGCGGAGACATCACAAAGGAGAGGCATATGCCCGTGGACACCTGTGAGGTCAAACTCCAGAACCCTCCTCTAATGCTTGTGCTTTGTTGTTTTTCTTTCCTTCGCTCAGCCACCCGACAGTGGGCCGCCACCACTCCCAACGTCCTCTCTCCCGGAAGGCTACTATGAGGAGGCCGTGCCCCTGAGTCCCGGGAAAGCTCCGGAGTACATCACCTCAAGTGAGTGGCCTCCTGTCCAGCCGGGCTGTTAGGGAGCCCCCTGTTTCCTGGGGTAAAGGGGAATGGGGGGCATACCCAACAGCATGGAAGTTTGGAGTCAGGAGATCCTGAACCCAAGGGGGGAATATAGGACGGGATTTGAGAAGTCTAAGGTGTCCTCCCAATACCTTGGGTAATTTCAGATGGTTGTCCTTTTTTGTGACTCAGAGTTAGCGAAATCCCGTTGCCGTGGAAGCATGTATCAGCCAGTGAAATATGGTCCCTTTGGTCATAAGGGGATGGCCTTTTGAGGCAAGTGTCCATGGGGTCCCTGCCAGCTTGACTAGGGCACGTCCCCTGTAGGCTACATTCACGGTGCCGCCAGGAGGGCGTGTCTACAAGATACATACAAAACAAGCAGACATATCATAGGTGTTTGTTTTGTTTTTAAATTTATTTCTTATTCAAGTATGGTCAAATTACAATGTTGTGTTAATTACTGCTATACAGCAAAGTGTATCTCCTTTTTCATATTCTTTGCCATTATGGCTTATCACAGGATATTGAATAGAGTTCCCTGTGCTATACAGTAGGACCTTGCTGTTTATCTTTTCCATATATAACCAGTTTGCATCTGCTAACCCCAGACTCCCAATCCAACCCTCTCTCACCACACCCCCTTGGCAACCAGCAGTCTGTTCTCCGAGTCCCTGCTTTTGTTTCTGCATCACTGAGACGTTCATTTGTGCCATAGTCTACACCCCACATGTAAGTGATATCGTATGGTCTTTGTCTTTCTCTGTCTGACATATCTCACTTAGCAGGATAATCTCTATGTCCACCCAGGTTGCTGCAAATAGTGTTCGTTTGTTCTTTTTTATGGCTGAGTAGTATTCCATTGAGTATATGTACCACAACTTCTTTATCCATTCACCTATTCATTGACATTTAGGTTGTTTCCTGTTTCTTTTCTTTTCCTTCATTCATACAGGTTTTACCAGAATGTTTTTGCCTAAGTTAGGGGTATCATGACATGGCTGTTCTCTTCCTGCTGGGGACTCAGAAGTGCCCCTTTATTGGCAGCCAACTTTCACATTCACAGAAAGAAGGACATGCTGGCATTGAACACCTTTTTGTAGTGATGTCTGAAATTTGTTTCTAGAGCTTTGGCTTTGTTTCTCCCCCTTATACTCTGGAGTCCATATAATCAAAGCTATGGTTTTTCCAGTAGTCATGTATGGATGTGAGAGTCAGACCATAAAGAAGACTAGGCACCGAAGAATTGATGCTTTTGAACTGTGGTGTTGGAGAAGACTCTTGAGAGTCCCTTGGACAGCAAGGAGATCAAACCAGTCCATCCTAAAGGAAATCAGTCCTGGATATTCATTGGAAGAACTGATGCTGAAACTCCAAAACTTTGGCCACCTGATGCGAACAACTAACTAATTTGAAGAGACCCTGATGCTGGGAAAGATTGAAGGCAGGAGGAGAAGGGGACGACAGAGGATGAGATGGTTGGATGGCATCATCGACTCAATGGACATGAGTTTGAGTGAGCTCCGGGAGTTTGGTGAAGGACAGGGAGGCCTGGCGTGCTGCACTCTGTGGAGTGCAGAGTCGGACACAACTGAGCAACTGAACAACAACAAAAAGTTCTCTGGTGGGCAGCATGCTTCGTCTCGTAATGAAGCGGACATGGCCTCTCCGAGTGTGCTGACTTAGGGAGCCCAACTTGCCTTTCCCATAGAACATGGGTAAAATGGGAGTGAAAGACTTATTAGCTTGTTGTCTTGGAGAGACTGCCCGTGCCTGTCATCCCACCTCCTCTGTTTTCAGACACATTCTCCTTCATCCTCACCATCTGCCTTTCATTGGAACTCTCTGCTTCATGCAGACTTGGGGTTTGCCATCTTTCTCTCCCCTGGCAGCACACAAGCAGAGCCATTTGAGCAAAGTGGAATCTAACTTGCTTTTTAGCAGGAGACCCCCTTGGGATATTCTGTGAACATGAAGAGAGACATGCAGAAGCCAGGCAGGTTGGACTCCAAGGCTCAGGGGCCTTTCCCGCCCACTCATGCCTGCTCTCTCTGGAAACTTCCTTCAAAGGCTCAGCCCAGCATCAGTAGATAAGCATTGTTCTGAATGAGGCCCGAGTAAGAGAAGGGACTGTTCTCTTGAGAGAGCTGTGAAGTCTTGGGTCTTGAGATCTGGAGATTAAATATTTTAATTTCTCTTTCATTTTAGAACCATTTGGCAAAAATGAATTTAAGTCATTTCTAAGTGTCAACTGCCTCAGAAGATAGTAAATTAAGTAGAAAACACACAAAAGTTAAACAGCTTGATATAATTCAAAACTTCATCGGATCCCTTTCTTTCTAAGAGCAGAGAATAAAGAACAAAGACATCTTGATGAGGGTATTTCCCAGCTTTGGGGACATTTGGTCCCAGCCGTCTCCCGCCTCCACTCCCTCTTCCTCCAACATGCTTTCAAGACTTGTAATTGATAGTCTTTTTGTTTCACCTGTAGGAGCCTGTGGTTATTTTTGGTCCAAGAAACCCCATCTGACTGGTGTGTCATGTCCTGAGTTGCTGACGGCAGGCCCCTTGGGTTGAGCTAATTCCAAGGAAAGAGTCATGGAAGGACTGCTGCTTGGGGAGACAGTGGGTCAGCAGAGCTCACACTCTGGGCTTCTTAACCCAAGCATCTGTGGCTGAACCTTGGCTGCAGGCGGGGACCCCTCCCAGAGGACCTTGTGGCAGGGGACTGAGTCCGGGTCTGGCCAGGGTCACACACCCCTCACTTCTTGTGGACTTCGGGCAACTTTGTTGAGCTCTACGTCTTGTCTGGTTTATCAGAGAAGCAGGACCATGGTAAGTGTTGTAGAGTGAGGGGTGTGCGGGAGACACGAGCCCCTGTGCAGTTGAGGGAGCCTGGGAAGATGAGTGTCATAGGGCTGGCTGTCATCAGGGAGAGCTGGGCGAAGCCCGTCTGCCTCTTACCTCCCCACATGGGGGCCCTGCACCAGAGGCTGGACCATAGCTCCACAGAGCTACTTGCCTAGCAGTCTCTTGACTGCCCGTATACTGGCAGCCGCTTCCTGTTTGCCTTCCAGGTCACTCACAAACTTCCTGTGTGGCCAGTACTAACGTAGAGGCATCCAGGGAAGGGAATTTAGGGGAATGCTGAGTTGATACAGTGTGAAAAGCACCACTGTTGGTCTTGGCTTGGTCTGGCATCCACACGCCCTTCTTTACCCACGGTGAATTTCCAAACAAAGGCAGAAGCAGAGTCATGGTTCAGTCTAACACAATTCAACTGTGGCCAGAAACCCCCTCACTCCCCCAGAAGATACAGTGTCCTCTCTCCACTTTGGGTGACACTGTTCTCTCATAGCCAAGTTACACTCTCCCCCTTGAGTGACTGTAACTGTTGGGCCTGATGGAGCCTGATGGAGATGATGGAGCCCAATGGAGATGATGCAGTTTGATGGAGCCTGATGGGGATGATGGAGCCTGATGGGGATGATGATGGAGCCGGATGGGGATGGTGGAGCCGGATGGGGATGGTGATGGAGCCTGATGGAGATGATGGAGCCCAGTGGAGACGATGCAGTTTGATGGAGCCTGATGGGGATGATGGAGCCGGATGGGGATGATGATGGAGCCGGATGGGGATGATGGAGCCGGATGGGGATGATGGAGCCAGATAGAGAATTGCCTGCTCTGGTGTGATGCTGTATGCTCCTTGGTGGGTGGGATGACCCAGAGCCAGAGTGGGGTGACTTGGGTTGGTGGGAACCTGATCAAACCTTTAGACTCTCCAGGGGTATTGGAGAGACAAAGCGATTTCCTGAAAATGACCTGGTTCTCATCAGAGATTGTCGAAGCTGTGCTCCAAAATCCCCCCAGGAGAGCGTGCTGAAGGCTTCTGTGTCTGTGTCTAAAACAGGGTTGAGCCGAGAAGCAGAAGCACCTCAGGGCAGCACGAAGATTTCCTCCAGGGCCTGGGCCTCCCACGCTATGGAGCTGCTGAGGGCCTCAGTGGGAGGCTGTCCCCCAGCGTGTCGAAGGAGAGCTGGCCTCACAGTGGAGGGGATGTCACCACTGGTGACTCTCTGCCCTCCTCCCCAGCTCCATGTCTTTCCTCACTTTGCACAGGGTCCTCATTACCTCCTCACAAAATCATAAATTCCAGCACCAACAGTGAACTCCTTGATGTCCTGCTTCAGCCCCCAGGAGGCACCCTGGACTCTGCTGGGAAACCACCCAAGAGACTGGCCAGCAAACGGGTTGTCCTGCATGCTTAGACTCTTACTCCCAACTGCTCAGTTTGCGAAATTGACTGATGTTCTTCTAGCCTGGTTCCATCAATCCTCTCTCAGAAGAAGGCGGGTCATGAACTCACTGTCTTTTCAGCCGTGGACCTCAACCTATCCTCCCCTTGATGAGAAGGGCGGCCAGGGCACGGTCTGCTCTTTCAGCTCAGAATCAGACAAAACCTTCCTTCATCAGGATGTGGTCTTGGATGAGTCACCTGCTCTCCCGTCATCATCCTTCCTTCCCTCTGAGATAAGGACCCGGCTGTGCACCCACCTCTGGGCGGCTGAGAGGACCAGCAAGGCAGGGCATGTGACTTGCGGAGCCAGCCTCCTCTTCTCACAGCTTTATCCCACAGTGTGCAAATATAAGTTTAAAAAAGTACTGCCTGGGGGCTTCCCTGGTGGCTCAGTGGTAAAGAATCCGCCTGCCAGTGCTGGAGACACAGGTTTAATCCCCGATCCAGGAAGATCCCACATCCCACGGAGCAACCAAGCCAGGGTGCCACCAGTACCTAGCCTGTGCTCTAGATCGCGGGAGCCACGGCTGCTGAAGCCCATGCAGCCTAGAGCCCGTGCTCCGCAGCCAGAGAGGCCACCGCAGCGAGAAGCCCACGCACCAGAACAAAGAGTAGGGCCTGCTCGCCACAACTAGAGAAAAGCCTGCACAGCAACAAAGACCCAACATGGCCAAACATAAATCAGTAAAATGATTTAAGAAAAAAACACTGCCTGACACATTGGAAGTGCTCAATGAATATTTCTTGCATGAGTGAAATGAAATTTTCCCATCTCTGGCTGATTTAGTCATTCATTCATTTGTTCACTCAGTGTTGAGTGAATTTGATGTTCTGAAGACTGAGTTAAGCACTGAGGGGTCCATGGCCCCCCAAGCGGCTATGAGCGAGGTCTTTCTGGGATAAAATAGGACTTGATCTGCTGCCCGACTGAAATCTGTCAGCAAACCTTGGACCGCGGAGTAGCTCGTGGTCTTTCACAGGTTCGTGCTTTCTTCCCTGGGCACTATGTTCCAGCCACACTAAACTTAAAGAAAAACTTTTATTATAAAATATGTTTATCAAAAAGTGCATAAAATATGAATATATGCTTAATGACTTTCCATAAATTGGAACATCTAAGTGTCACCACCAGGTCAAGAAGAGAGCATTGTCAGCCCGGAAACTCCCTCCTTCCTCTTTACAGCCTCTTCCCTGCAAGGGTTGCCCCTGACTTGGCTTCGGTGACAGTGACATAAACAGTATTGAAAAGCACAAGGCTCGCCACTGTTTGTACAGTGTTTTATATTTTCATTGCTTTTGCAAATCGTGTTCCTTCTTCTAGACTCTTCTCTCTGGTTGGCACCGTCTCATAAGCGGTGGAGGTCATTGGCTTTGTCCAGTCTTCTCCGTGTGCCGTGTGCACTGCCCTTTGATTGCCTGCCTGTCTGAGAACTCGAAGTGTGGATTTGGAGATCAGTTTTATTTAACTTTAGTTAGAATTTGAATTTAAACGGCCACCATGGCTGCCATCTGAACAGGGGGCGTTGGGTAGATATAGATGCTGGCCTATGGGAAGTGAGTGTGCATTTGCACATGTGTGTGTGTTACTGTGGGGGAAGGAGTGCAGAGAAGGAGGAGAAAGGCCTTGACTCAAGCAGCACGGGAGGGAAGCCTGGACTCTTCTCTCCACGGTGGTCTGTGACCTAGATCCTTCAGGCGCTCGAATCCCCCACCCCCACACGTCTCTTGGCACAGCATCCTTCCCACCATCATGGCAGACGCCTCTTAACTGTCGCCCCAGCTTCAGCCCACTCTCCCTGCCGTTGCCAGAATTACCTCTAGGGTCAGTTACCCTAGTTTAGACTAGTCACCCTAGTCTCTTCCGTAAAATCCTCCCCTGACTTCTTTATTAGGATTTAAAAGTTAAACCATCAATCTCTCTATTCCACGCCCCCCTTATTAAATAGTTCTTTGCAGGGAAGTTAACATACACACATGTCTACCGATTACAGATTACAGTCCAGTTTCCAGTGAGTTCTGCTCTGTAGAAGGTTGGCCAGTTCTTGTGCATCTGGTTGCTTCAGCCACAGATTCTCCGTATCTGTCCTTCATTCCTCGCCGAGGTGTTCACTCCTCACATGTATTATGAAAAGCGAATGCATCCCAGATGTGTCTGGGGTTGAGGGAATGCTTCGGTGAATCAGACACTGCCTCCAGGACCTTTCGATCCAGCCGGGCTGAAGCGGTCAAGATCACTGACAGTCTCTTGTGTTGATTCATCATTTTCAAGGTGCCAGCCATCCTTCTGAGGGCTTTGCATTCAAGTTGATCTCACAGTTCTCTGGATGATGATGGCAACATCGACTCAATGGACATGAGTTTGAGCCACTTCTGGGAGATAGTGAACCACAGGGGAGTCTGGCGTGCTCCATTTCATGGGGTTGCAAAGAGTCGGACTAAGCAACTGAACAACCAGCAGCAGTTGTCCCTTCTACACATATATATCACTTGCTCTGTGCCAGGTCCTTTGCGAAGCACTGGGACAGTCATATCCAGCAAGGCGGTCTCCCTTCCTGCAGGGGACTGACAGCTTGATGTGGGACAGACAGACAGGGGTGACAACACAGTGGCTAAGTAATGTGCTGAGTGGTGTGGAAGCCGAGGGGAGGGTCGTCTCACCCGGCATCTGAGCTCAGGCTGCCGTAACAAAATATCATCCACTGGGTGGCAAAACGATGCTTTTTATTTTCTCAGAGTTGTGTAGGCTTGAAGTCCAAGATCAGGGCTCCAACGTGCTCAGCTTGTTGTGAGCATGCTCTTCCTGGCGTACAGACTGCCACCTTCTCCCCATGTCTTCACGTGGCAGAGAGAGAGAACTCCAGGTCTCCCTCTTCCAGACCCACTCACATAACCTCATTTAACCGTAATTAGCTCCTAAAAGTTCTATCTCCAAGTACAATCACATTGGAGTTCGAGCTTCAACATATAAATTTGAGGGGCACCCAGTTCAGTCTGTAGCCATCAGTGCTGGTTATCCAGGGAGGGCTTCATGGAGTAGGTGCTCTGAGTTAAATCCTAAATGATGAGCACATATCCAGGCAAGGGTAGGAGATGGAGTGGGATAAACAGGGAGCCTGGGTGAGAGCAATGTGTACAACCTGAGGAAGGGAAAACGAGCTCCAGTGGGGACCCTGCAGACAACCTGGTATATAAGCATTGATGTGCTGCAGAGTAAGGAGGAAGGGTGTGGACATCTGTGACAATCCCCAGGATGACCTGACTGAGAGGGGTGGTCTGGGTCTGGATCTTGAACCTTAAGAAGGGCTGGTGGGTGTGGTGATGCCAGGAGGGAGGAGGGCATTGCAGCCTTGAAAGAACTTTTAAAAATATATTTATTTATTTGGCTTCATTGAGTCTTTGGTTGCAGTGCATGGACTCCCAAGCAGCTAAAGGCTCTGAATCACACAGACTCAGTAGTTGTGGTGCATGGGCTTACTTGCCTCTTGGCATGTGGGATCCTAGTTCCCCAGCCAGGGATCACACTCAGGTTTCCTGCATTGGAAGGTGAATTCTTAATCACTGGGCCACCAGGGAAGTCCTGAAAGGACTTTCACATCAAGGTGTGGGTGGGAGTTTCCTTTGGCAAAACCCATTGTTGATAGGGGTCATGGCACCCAGCAAGAATGTGGCGAGGATTTAACAGTGTGGGGCCTGCAGGTGCCGAAGTGGTTTTTATAAATGCAAAATTCCTAGTCACTTCATTTGAAAACTCTTCGTTGAGTTTCTGCTACCCAAGTCTGAGTTATTTTTCCCCTGGTTTTGCCAGTTGGCGTTTCCCAGCACTCTGAATGAAGAAACTGCCTCCTCACTGACTAATACGATAGTGTGCTTTGGACCCCACAGGTTGTCCTCAAGATAAGGTTCTTGCAACCAGGTTTTTGCTTACTTTTATTTCTCATCTTGGACAGATTATGACTCGGATGCGATGAGTAGCTCTTATGAATCATATGATGAGGAGGAGGAGGATGGGAAGGGGAAGAAGACCCGGCACCAGTGGCCTTCGGAGGAAGCCTCCATGGACCTGGTGAAGGACGCCAAGATCTGTGCCTTTCTGCTGCGGAAGAAGCGCTTCGGGCAGTGGACCAAGTTACTCTGCGTCATCAAAGACACCAAACTGCTGGTAAAGCCTCGCCACTTGGTTCTCTTGCGTGGAGTCGGTGAGACGCAGTGGGCCATCTAACCGGGTGGAATGTATACCCAGGCGACGTTCATATTGGTGGACACAGAGGGAGCGGTTAAGCTCTGGCCTGTGACCGGCCGTCAGCAAGCCTGGCTGAGGCTCCCATGGCTTTAACGCCCTTTTCTCGCCAGCTCCCTAAGCACTCAGCGGGCAAAACCATCCTTGCCTCAGGCCAGCGTCTGCGGCTCGTGTCAGTGGAAATGCACGCTGTTAGAGCTTGCCAGACGTCGCAGGATGGATTTTCTCATTTGTAGTGAGTCAGTGAATTCCTCAAAGCCAGGTCATCGAAGGCAGACGGGCAGGCCAGGCAAGGTCTGGGGGACAGTGCCCAGGAAAGGAAATTCTTTTGGAAAGCTAAAGGCTGACTATTTTTTCTTTTTTTGTAACTCAGGGCGGCAGAATAGAAAGATAGAGTAAGTGGCAGAGGAGTGGGGACGGGAGGACACACACCCTTTGCTGCAGGCGCCAGGCCACCGGGGAGCCTAGAGGGCAAGCGAGAGCCTCTGAGAGGCACCCTCTGTCCCTCCTCCCTCCTTCCTTTCAGCTTCAGAAATCATGGTTGGTTGTTGGAATTAAGAATGTTAGATTATGTTTTTGTATTTTGTTTTTTGTATTTTGTTTTTCCTTCAAATGAACCTTGGGGAACAAAAATCACTCAAAATTCTATCATTAAAACAGAACACATGAGGGTATATGATTCTGTACCTCACTTTTCAGTGGAGCAGATAACCTCCTTTTTAAAAAAACAATCTCATCTGTGAATTATGGGAATCTTATTTTACTAGATTCTTAGGACATAGTATGTCTTTTGATTCATGGTTTTGTTAAAAATAATTTTTTTTTAAGCAGTGAGATTACATGTTTTCTTCCACATGTGTGGCCTGAATGTCTCCCAAATTTAGACTATGCCAAAAAATGATGATTCCATGGGGGAATTTTAAAGTAAAGAACGAAAGAAAAAAAGATTAAAAAGATTAATATGGTCCGTATTTACAATCTGACATAATGGCTGCAAGATGTGGATATGTTATATAAACATTTTAAAAATACACGGTTGGCTCTTGTGTAAAGGGCTTCCCTAGTGGCTCAGCTGGTAAAGAATCTGCCTGCAATGCCAGAGACCTGGGTTTGATCTCTGGGTTGGGAAGATTCCCCGGGGGAGGAAAAGGCTACTCACTCCTGTATTCTGGCCTGGAGAATCCCAGGGACTGTATGTATAGTCCATGGGGTTGCAAAGAGTCAGACGCGACTGAGCGACTTCCACTTCACTTCTCATGTGAAAGCAGTTTTAGAGCGAGCTGCCGGAAGCCTGTGTTCAGGGCGGGTCAGCAGTTATCAGAGGTGCCTGGTCCACCCTGTACCCCAGCCCTGGCCCCAGCCCCTTCCTCTCCTGTCTCTCCCTTCCCTTGCTCCTCGGCTGCCTCTTCCATCACTTACCAGGTTCCCCATCTTCCAAACAGGGATGATACCATTTAGAGTAGCTGTAAATAAGAAGGGATGAATGGAAAGCCATGCAAAAGCACTGTCTTTGATGAAATGCAGAATCAAAGTTTTATTATGAAGCTTTATTTCATTCAAAAATGACCTATGATCCAACTGCCCAGATTACTCCTATTGACACTGAAAAAAAAAAAAATTAACAGTGATAAAAGCAAGTACTCTCTAAATCTCACAGAACAGAAAGCTGTAAATGGAAAACAAAACAGCAGTCTTTTCCCCTAAATGCCCCCAGTGTGTTTCCCCACGGGCGCCACCATGACTAGCTTCTTTGAATGTCCTTCCAGAACCCGTTTGTTTCTGTGCCCAGGCAGCTGTCTGATGGACACTGAGATGTGCCCAGACCCCTTCAGTGCCCTCCTTTGGACCCTCCACTCAACTGGAAATCACAGCTTTGCAGACATTTCTGTCTATTATATGCTAATATGTATACTCTTCATAAGATGATTCATCTGTGCTTCAGAAAGAGAGTAGGGATGAGATAGTTAGACATGAAACGACATAAATTGTGTATCCAAGGTGCTGTGTGCCCACGTTAGAGAAAATCTCATATATTCATGTCACCTGTAGAGGAAGCTCCGCTGGAACATAAGATCCTTCAGGACTTGATTTCCCACTGAGTCGTGTCCTGGTACTAGTTAACTCTGCTGAGTCACGAGCAGGTGTGTTTGCACGTACACAGAGGTGAGGTGTGGGTGTACGGCAGGGCTCTGTGTGTGGGTCCCAGGATCTGCAGGGACTTCAGTCTCTGAGCATCTCTGCCCTCCAGTTGGACCTCCAGGTGCTTCTCCAGTGCTGTTTTCACTGTGCCGTAGTTTTATCCGTAGTAAGGGACTTCCTTACACCCTTATTCTGATTTCTCCTGTCCATCACAGTGCTACAAAAGTTCCAAGGACCAGCAACCCCAGATGGAACTGCCGCTCCAAGGTTGCAACATTACATATATCCCGAAAGACAGCAAAAAGAAGAAGCATGAACTGAAAATCACCCCGCAGGGCACAGACCCACTTGTTCTTGCCGTCCAGAGTAAGGAGCAGGCTGAACAGTGGCTAAAGGTAACCTGTTGCTTTTGTTTCTGAGCCAATTTCCTTCCCAAACCTCTTCCTGAGATCTGTTTTTTATTTAATGTACATTTTTTTATGCAAGCACAGGCAAACAGTGGATTAACCTGAGTAGTTTTGTCTTTGATGTCTTGAATATTCTGATTGAGATTAATCATTTAAAATTTTGTCTTCAAAAGCCATTTTGCCTCATGTTTGCAACCTACTTCTAGAACTTTCTCTTTTGGCTTGATTTTATCGTTTTGCTTTGTCATGTCCAAAGTTGCTCAGTTGTATCCAACTCTTGCGACCCCATGGACTGTAGCCTGCCAGGCTTCTCTGTCCATGGAATTCTCCAGGCAAGAATACGGGAGTGGGTTGCCATTTCCTCCTCCAGGGGATTGAACCCGAGTCTCCTGCATTGCAAGCAGATGAGCCTTTACCATCTGAGCCACCAGGGAAGCCCATCATGTCTGGATGTAGTTTTTTTTTTTCCCCTTCTCAGGTTTCCCTGAGCCTTTTAAATCTGTGGATTTAAGTTTTTTCTAAGTTTTGGGAAAAGTTTTCAGCCATTTCCCTTAAAATATAACTGCCCCATTCCCTTCCCTCTCTCAAATAATTTAAATATATGTTAGACTTTTCCACTGTTTTCTACTTTTATCTTCTCTTTTCATTTCTCATCCTTATTTTCCCCCTTTAGTCTTGTTAATTTTTTTCTTGTTACTTTCCAGATCACTGTTTCTGTCTTCAGCTGTATCTAATCTGCTAATAAGTTTGCTCTTGTTCACTGGGTCCTTTATTTTGTCTATGGTAGTTTTCAATTCTGGAATTTCTAGTTGTTTCTTTTTAGGAACTTTTGTTTGGCTTTTCTTTCCATAACAAGCACAGAACAGGCATGCTTCTTTTGACTGGGGTTTCGGTTGAGTTTGGACCTGGGTCTGTAACCTACGGTTCCTTTTCTTGTGTAAGTCGTTTTGTCTACTTGCCAGGTTATCTGATGATCATGCTGGTCATTATATTAACATTTGGAAAAAAAATAGTATAGTACATTTTGATGTCAGCTCTACTGAAGTATAATTCAAATATCCTACAGTTCATCCTTTTAAAGTATGATTCATTGGTTTTCAGTTGATTCATAGAGTTGTGCAACTATCAACATAATCTAATTTCAGAATGTTTTCATCAGCCCAAAGAGAAACGCTGTCCTTACTGTGTTAGCGGTCACTTCCCCCAGTCTCAGCCCCAGCCCCAGCCAACCACTCATCTGCTCTCTGTCCCTATAGATTTGCCTGTTCTCAGCATTCCCTGTAAACACACTCACACAATATGTATCCTTTTGTGACTGTCTTCTTTTACTTAGCACAGTGTTTTTAGATTCATCCATGCTATATCTGTATCAGTCTGTCATTCCTTTTTATTGCTTTTTGTGTCTTTTCCAAGAAACCATTGTTTAATCCAAGGCCTGAAAGATGTATAACTATATTTTCCTCTAATAGTTTTATAGTGTTAGCTTTTAAATTTAGTCTGTGATCCATTTTGATTTCATCTTTGGTTATGGTGTGAAGTAGGGGTTTAGTCTCATTCTTTTTCTTGTGGCATCCAGTTGCCCCTCTAGAAATAATTTGATTCTTAGCACAATGGCTTCATTTCTTGGAGAGCATTTTCATTTGCCTATGGCACAAGCTTTGGTAGGCACTGGGTCTCCAAAATCAGTTGAATCTAATTTCACAGCTTGAGATTTTTCAGAGCCCTCCAGATAACCTGAAGTCAGGCTGCAGTCTATTAAAGGGCAGGCTTATATTTATTTCAGTCTTACTCCAGCTCCTAATCTTGGGGTCCTACTCTTAAAGGTCGGGCTTCCCAGGTGACTCAGTGGTAAAGAATCCGCCTGCCAAGGCAAGAGATGCAGGTTTGATCCCTGGATTGGGAAGATCCCCTGGAGAGGGAAATAGCAGCCCACTCCAGTCTTCTTGCCTAAGAAATCCCGTGGACAGAGGAGCCTGACAGTCCACACGGTCACGAAAGAGTCGGACATGACTTAGGAACTAAACAACAACAATAATCTTGAATGTGGGGGTTTTGCCAGGGACCTTGTCTTTTCTGTGCCCTAGACCCCAGCTTTTGGTTCCCACTCCTCCAGAGCTGTCCGAGTACTAACTGGCTTCTCAGCCACCTCCTCCGGGGAGGAGCGAAGGCAGTCCTGGTGCTGGCCTGCCTCTCCATGTCTCCAGCTTCTTCTGGATCGTGGCTGCTTTTAGGAAGATGCTGTGTGTATTTCATCTTGCTTTCCTGATTGTCTTTATCAGTAGGTTTGGTCCACACCTTCTAGTCCATCATTGCCTGATAGTACTTGCTATGAAGAAAAAGACTGGGACGGGGTAGGAAAGCCTGATGAGACGTTTTATAATAATGGTTCTTATAATACGATGCCAGCGTCCATTAAACCCAGAGCCCCACTTCCCTCTCCTCCCCTGGAAAAGCACAGGGCTAGACTCTGCAATGACAACAGTGATCATTTCTGTTGGGTCAGAGCACAGAGATGTGGCTTTTCGCATGTCTGTAATTTGGGAGATACAGCAGAGCATTTGTTTTTTTAATGGGAGTCCTGTGATCGAGAGTTCCGGCTGCTGAGTCTGCTTCTCCTTCCAGACACAGAACCTAATATGTCACGTGTCAACCCCTGCTGTTACCAAAGTACTTTTCCATCGTCAACAAAGCTGCCTGAAAAGGTTGTTACTCTTAGCCATTTCATTTTGTAGGTGAGGTACTGAGTCCCAGGTAGACACAATGGCATACCAGTCAACCTGTGATGGAGCCAGGAGTGGACCTCAGAATTTCCTTACTTTGTTTTCATCTTCATTCTGCTGGGCCATCTGACAATTTGCCATCTTCTCTTTTTATTCCTGATTTCCGGGTTCTTAGCACCATTCCTTCAATAAGGAGGGAAAGGATGAGGAAGCAGTTGAAGAGACTTATTTATGATTCTGTTTTCTTCAGCTGGTTACCTGTATCTGGCCTTCTGCTCCTTTGCGTTTACCTGTTTCTTAGGGGAGAACCTAGAAAGGATGCTCTGAAACCTAAGCTTCCTTCTCCTCTCACTCTATCCTCACAGTTTGTTGACTATTTAATGCACACTGAGTTGTAGCTCCCTTCGCCACACTGGTCTGACATGAAATCACGTAGAGCACACTGGGTTTGACTATTTCATTGGGCAGTAATACTGCGCTGACAGTGCTGCTCACAAAGACGCAACGAAAGACAAAACTTTTTCAAGAAGTCAGGTGCTGATGGAGTGAAACAATCTTACATCTATTTCAGCAAATGTGAAATATAGTTCAGGGGTACTTAGCCAATTTCAGAGTGATGCCTCTGTCAGTGGAAGTTGAACTGCAAGAACTTTTTAGCATTTGCTCATATTGCTTTAAAAAGAAGTAAATACACGATAAATTATCTGAAGGGTTTACCTTAATTACCCCACTTAACATTTGAGCTTCACTCCCATTGCATATAGTAATACAGGAACCTAAGAAGTCTTGGTTAGAAGTGGAAGTCAGATGACAAAACTAGTTTTAATCAGATACAAAATTTTAATTGTTTACAACCAGCAGAGATCTGGGATGTTTTAGTTTAGTTTCATCCAGATATTGTCTTTAGATTGGCTGCCTTTTCAGAATCATCTGGAATTTAAAACAAACAGAGATTTCTAATGATTTGGTACCTAACGATGTTTTTTTTCTTTTTAGTTTATGTCTTTTACCCTTTTTAAGATCCCCAAAGCCACAGATATACTTGAAACATGCCTTCCCTATTAATTCTCCCTCCCTCTTCCAAGATAACTTTTACCTAGAATTTGGTCTTTATTATTATTATCTAGGTATGCTTTAGAAATACTTGTTACTTACACATGCATATACTCATAAACGAGGGATAATATTATTTTTCATGTTTAAAATTTCTGTGTGAACGGCTTCAGCCTGCACGTGTCTTTCAGCCAGCTTTCCTCACTCATCTGTTTGTTTGCACACTCTCGCTGTCTTGGACCATGTTCAGTGCGTGTTCTCATGCACGTCACCTGGTCGGGGTGTCCTGGTTTCTCCAGGATGGAGAATTGGAATTGGAATTGCTGAGTTTGGTATGTGCACATCTCCACCATTACTAGAGCTTGGCAGCTTGTTTTCCAGGGTCCTTTGTATAACTGAGCTTCCTCCAGCGATGTGTGAGAGGAATCATTTTGTGTGTGTCCTTTCAGAGTTTCTTTCTACATATGCAAGCGAATAGAAATGCAGATTTCAATACCCATCCTCCCACCCTCATAAAAAGGGTGTATTCTGCACCTCGGTTTTTTTTCCCCCCTAAATAGAGTAATTCGTAGATTTTTTTCCAAATTAAAGAACAGAACATTTCTTTTTTTCTCTCTTACACTACATAGCATTTCACTTTATAAACAGAATATGCTTAAAAATCTGCCTCCTATTTATGGATATTTGATAGTTGTCATCTTTTGATTTGACAGAGTTCTATAATATTTATCCTGTGTCCACAGCATCTCACACTTTTGCTAGTCTGTAGGCTAAATTTCCAAAGAGAGTATTTATCTGTATGAAGGTTACAAGCATTTGTAATTTTGAGATACAGATGAATCACTCTTCATAGGAAGTTTACCGGTTTAGCTTCCCATCAACAGTATGTGTGTGCCTCTTTCCCCACTGTCTTGCCAGCAGAGTGTGTTACCAGCCTTTGAATTTTTGCCAACCTGGGAGGGGAACATGATATCTCATCTAGTTTTAATCTGCATTTATCGTCTTATGAATGGCATTGAGCATCTTTTTATAGAGTTTAAGAGCCTACGGCTGTGTTACTGTTTCTGTGAACTATCTGTTTATATCCTTGGGCTCTTTGTTGATACCCTGTTCAGAAATCTCTTTTTAAGGAAACTCCCGATTCTGGAGGCCAAGCCAGGTTTGGTAGTCACAGCTATAGCTCAACTTGCTAATTTCCACTTGGATAGAAGTTCTCATGGAAGAAGCAGGGTTTGAGAACACAGGTAAATAGCATTCCATAGCCATTTTCACTTAAGTTTTATTTGGTTCTTATAATTGCTTCTGAAATTCATCATAATAAATATGAAAAAGGCAGGAGGGAGAAGGGGGTGAGCTAGCTAGTGTCACTAGAGGGCAGACTGGAGCCCGACCCGGAGTTCTGATCTCAGCTCCGGAAACCTCTTGCTGAATGTCTCAGATGAGCTACTTGACTTCTCAACACATAGAGTTTTCTCATCTATGAGATGAGAGGGGTGGAAAGGGTACTTCCTTTTGGAGTTGTGGTGAGGATACAACCATATGAAAATGAAAGTGTTAGTCTGACTCTTTGTGACCCCATGGACTGTAGCCTCTGTCCCCGGAACTCTCCAGGCAAGAATACTGGAGTGGGTTGCCATTCCCTTCTCCAGGGGATCTTCCCAACCCAGAGATTGAACCCCCAGGTCTCCTGCATTGCAGGCAGATTCTTTACTGTCTGAGCCACCAGCATTAAGACCTAAAGCATTTAGAAGAGCGCCTCGCCTATATGAGCACGTATGTACGTGTGAGCTGCTATTGTTGGTGGTGTTAATCGATTTACAAGCTCCCGCTGACGTCAGTTTGGAAGTCAGGGTGACAGAGGATGTTTTCAGGGGCCAGAGCTGCAAGCGTCCACCCCCCTTCCTCCTGCCCTCCTTTGTCCAGACCTGCAGGGAGGCCGGGAAGCACTATCCTCCCGTGTACCCTCAGACAGGACACCGTGTGCCAATCATCTGCCACATCCCCTTTTGCAAAATAAACTAATAAACATCCCAAACAATCCTTAAATAGTTTATGCCAAAGATAATTTTTTAAAAAAATTTGCCTACTCTGGGTCTTGGTTGCAGCGTGCAAAATCTTTTTTTAGTTGTGGCATGTGAACTCTTAATTGTGGCATGTGGGATCTAGTTCCCTGACCAAGGATGGAACCCCAGGCTCCCTGTATTGGGAGCATGAAGTCTTAGCCATTGGACCACCAGGGGAGTCCCCAAAGAGAATGTTCAAAGGAAGCTGTCTGGACTGTAGACACAGCTGACCTTTCCTGATGAGAATCTGTGTGAGTTCTAGTGCTGACTTTGGTATAAATTTCATCCATCCTTTTCTTGCTCTTGCCCCCCACTCCCTGCTGGGCAGCATTGTCCTGTTCTGACAGCATCTCCTGATCTCAGGCTGCTTTAGAGGAATATAGTTGAGAAGAGTTTTCACCATGATTTAATGTGCTATGAGAGTATCATGGTTTTGCCAGGGTTCTCAAGGAGAATCACAAACTGGTTTATTGTATGCTTCAGCTCAGAGAACCCCAACCTGTTTGTCCTTTAAGGAAGGTCTTTCAGGAGTTCCTGGTGGTCCAGTAAGACTTCACCTTCCAATGCAGTGGGTGTGGGTTTGATCCCTGTTCAGGAAGCTAAGATCCCACATGCCTTTCAGTCAAAAATCCAAAACAAGCAACAGAAGCAATATTGTAAGAAATTCATTTGTTGTTGTTCAGTCTCTATGTCGTACCCAACTCTTTGTGACCCCATGGACTGCAGCACGCCATGCCTCCCTGTCCCTCACAGTCTCCCGGAGTTTGCCCAAGTTGGTGTCCGTTGAATCGGTGATGCCGTCCAACCATCTCATTCTCTGCCGCCCTCTTCTCCTTTTGCCTTCAGTCTTTCCCAGCATCAGCGTCTTTTCCAATGAGTCAGCTGTTTACATCAATAGAGACTTAAAAAAATGAAAAATAAAATAAAAAGTTGAAAAATGTAGCATTAAAAAAAATGAAAAAAGAACAGCCTCTGTGCTCACCCAGGATCTCCCTTTTTTTTTATTTCTTTTTGAAGCAGGGCCTCCATATAGTGTCATCATTTTCCTTCACTCTAAAGAAATTACTAAAATAAAATTATTTCTAATAGAGCAGACCTTCCTGAAATAACTCCTTTCAGCTTTGACTGGAAATGTCTTTATTTCACGTTAACTCTTTGTGAGAAGTCAGCCGCCACTTGTATCAATCGTATCTTTGAATGTGATGTCATTTTTTTCTGTGACTTCTTTTAAGATTTGTTTAATCTTTGCTTTATGTCAGTTGACGATGGTGTGTCTGGGTGTCTCTCTATAGGTCTTTATCTTTCTCAGTGTTTGAGCTTTTTTGTTGTTGTTGTTCTGTGGGTTGATGTCTTTCAACAGTTTTGCACCATTTGGGACAATATTTCTTCAAGTATTTTTCTGCCTCATTTTGTTCTCTCTTGTATGTGTTAGGTCACTTGGAATATCCCATGGATTTTTGGATACTCTGTTCTATTCTCTTCATTCTCCCAAGTATTTCAGCTTGGGTGGATATTTAGATTTACCTCTCCTCAAGTTTACTGGTCCTTTCCTCCTCTGTATCTAGTATGCTTTTAAGCCCATCTAATGAATTATTCTTTTGTAATGTCCCACTTTTCATTTCTAGCATTTTTCTTTTTTTAAAAAAAATAATTTTCATCTCTCTTCTGAAATTCCCTATCTCTTTACACACGTTGTATACCTTTTTCATGATCTCTTTTGACTTCCTATCATAGTTATTTTAAAATCTCTTGTAATTTTAATGTTTGACTCATCTCTAGGACTACTTGTATTGAATTTGTCTCATGAGTTTGCATCCTATTTCATGTGTTTTGTGTGAAAGAACAGTAGGGACGGAAGTAAATACTATTTCCTCCAGAAAAGGGTGTGTCCCTTCTCCCGTTTGGGGCTCATCGGTGGGCTCCATCAGTCTCCCGTGCAGCTGAGGTAGATCTGGACGGGGCTGCAGCTTTCCTTTGACTCGCTTTGCTACTGTTGTCACACGTTTTCAGGGATCTGGAATTGTCCGTCAGTGTGCCTCAGGTTCTAAGCTGGCATGGAAGTCTGGATCTCTCTGTGAGCCTCAACACATGGCAGTGTTCTGCAGCACCTTGTTCCTTTTTGGCTTGATGAAGCCTGGCTCTTTGGTCTGCCGGGGTCCCCTCTCTGTCCTGCAGCTGTGCCTCTGGCCCCCCGGGCCTTGGGAGGAATCTTTCTGTTCCGATGTGTCTCTAGCTTTTGCTGCTTGGCTGCCTTGTACTCTGGGAAAGCCCAGGTCTCTCTGGAGAAGGGGATCATCTTCACTGCTGCTGTGAAGCTGCTGCCTTGCACTTGGCCAAAGTCCCGTGTGTTTCGGGGGACATCCCTGAACTCAGCTTCTTGGGCTCTAGGCTTCCTGGCTGTTCTTACACACTCAGTACAGAAGCAAGGAATAAAAGTGGCGGGTGGGTATAGATTCGTTCTGTCACTGCGTCTCCTTGAGTTTCAAACGGTTATGCCAGCCTTCATGTGGCTACTTGGCCTTCCCTGGTGGATCAGTGGTAAAGATTCGCCTGCAGTGCAGGAGACCTGGGTTTGATCCCTGGGTCGGGAAGATCCCCTGGAGGAAGGCATGGCAACCCACTCCAGTATTCTGGCCTGGAGAATCCCATGGACTGTATAGCCCATGGTGTCACAAAGAGTCAGACACGACTGAGCAACTTTCACTTCACTCAGTCACGTGGCTGCTAGAAATTGTCTGGTTTCTCCTCCACCCCTCTGTGGTGGGTCCCCTCCTCCTGCTGTTCTGCCATTTGTGAGGCAGCTGGGGTCTCTTCCTTCTTAAGAAGAACTCTTCACTTTTGAGAACTTATCTCACTTAGGCTTCTTTGTATCCTCAATGCTTTAATGAGTTAAAAAATGCTACAAATTTTTTTAGAAAACATTATCCACACTGTTTTGTCAAGGTGAGAGTGATGGCCTGTGTGCCTTTCTTTGTGGCAACAGAGGTCAGGAGACCCTGTGGTGCCCTTTTTTATTCATCAGTCTTGCCAGAAGTTTATCTATTTTATTAGTTCTTTCAAAAAACCCCCCAATTTTTCCACTGTTGATTTTTCTCTATGGTACTATTGCTTTCTATTTTATTAAGTTCTCTTTTTTCACTTTGTTTTGGCTTAATTTTCTGCAATTATCCCAGTTTCTTGAATTGTATACTTAGATAATTAATTGTCAGCCTTTTACATATATATATATTTTAAAGCTATGTATTTCCCTCTAAGCACAATTTTAGCTACATCCTCTATTTTGATTTTTTTGTGTTTTTATCATTTAATTTAAAATATTTTCTAATTTCTGTTGTGAGTCCCCTTTTCAGTAGTGGTTTATTTGGGAATATATTGCTGAGTTTCCAAGTATTTAGTGATTTTTTTTAAAAAATGTATCTGATTGTTTTAAATTTCTAGTTTAATTACACTCTAGTCACAGAACTTTATACAGTTTCACAAAGCAGACATTTTGTAGCCTTGGCTAACTGCTCAGCATTTGGTCAGTTTCAGTATCAGTTCTGTGTCTGCTTGTAAGAGGTGTGTATTAGACATTTGCTGGGTGTACTCTTCTATAGATGGCTATTCAATCACAGTCATGAATTGTCACGTGAAGATCTCCTACATCCTTACTAATTTATTTATTGTATCAGTTACTCCAAGAGAGAGATGTGGGAGTATCTACCACTTTGATTATGAATTTATCTATTTGTCTTCATTATTTCTTTCAGTTTTTACTTAATATTTTTGAGGCTGTGTTCTTTGCTACATACAGAATTTAAATGGTTATATTTACTGGGAGTTAAAACCTGAAATGTCCCTCTTTCAGTGTTTCTTGCTTAAAGAATTACTCTCTGATTAATCTGTAGATTAATAATCTTCCCTAATGGTACCTTTTTGATGTACAGAACTTGTTAAATCTGAAATCCACCATATCAGGTCTTTACTTCTATTGTTGTTTGTGTTTATTTGCTAAGTCGTGTCTGGCTCTTTGTCCAACTATAACCTGCCAGACTCCTCTGTCCATGGGATTTCCCAGGCAAGAATACTGGAGTGGGTTGCCATTTCCTTCTCCAGGGGACCTTCCCCACCCAGGAATCGAACCCACATCTCTTGTGTCTCCTGTGTTGGCAGGTAGATTCTTTACCACTCAGCCACCTGGGAAATCCTTTTTTCACTGGTATAGTCAGTGCATTTGCATCCTGCCCCCCAAATTTTAGCACATTCCAAGTCATCAGTATAGAACCTGTGTTTTCTTCCAGAGGTTTTCTGGCTCTGTCCATTTAGGTCTCTGATTCATACATTTTGGTTCTCATGTACAGGATGAGATGTGGGAGTCAAGATTCATTTTCTTACCTTTGTATAGTCAGTCGTTTTAGAACCATTGAAATACCAGTTTCCACGACTGGAAGTGAGTTGATCGTGTATGTGTGAGCCCTTTACTGGGCTCTGGGTTCCGTTTCCTTAGTCTGTTTGTACATCCTCATGTCAGTGCCACAGTGTCTGGATCGTTGCATCTTTAGAGAGAGCCTTGAAATCAGCTATCATGTGGGTTCCAGCATTGTTCTCTGTTTTTCTAAATGATTGAAAACTTTGAAATCATGTTTTTATGTGTAAAAAGTCAATGCTGTCATCCTGGTTTTTAATTTCACCTTGTCAAGGCCACATCTTTGTGCTTGAAGCAGATGTTTTTTCCTTAAAAGAACTATCATACAAGGAACAATGCTTATTAATCTTGATGACAGCCTGTTAGAATGACAGAAGATTGAATGGAAAGTCTGGAAATCTGGAGTGTATTTAAGAATGCCTTTAACTCATTATGATACTTTTGGTCATCATGCAACTTTCCCATTTATCTGTCAAGTGGAAGTAATACTGATCAGAATGATCAAAAAGCTAGCATGGAAAAGGTATATAAATGCTCCCTTAGAATTATAATAAGCAGTTAAAATATATGATTTGTTGGTATCACCTCTTAGGATTCCTTGCGTGAAAAGCTTGAAGAACTCTCTAACTTGAATTACTTTATAAAACAAATGCAAAGTTCCCTTATTAATATAAACCCCTCTTCTCCCATCTTGTCCTAAACCTTTCCTCCCAGGCCTTCGGTATTTTGAAACATGGCTTCAGTGCAACAATGAGATATGTTTTTCAGTACGTCACACACACCCCTCTGTCAGGTATGAGAAGCCCAGGGCCTGTGTTTGGCCAGGACATGACTTGACAGAAACTTCTTCAAGGGCAGCTGCCAAATCTGTTTCTCTCCTTTCGGTCTGCAACTCCCATTACCAACAACTCTTGCCAAAGTTAACTCTGTGTGTGTGTGTGTGTGTGTGTGTGTGTGTGTGTGTACAGATGCTGAAAACATGAGCCATCTTGTAGGGGTCAGTCAGAAGACAAGAGCCAATATTCCCAGAAATGGAGTGGTCAGGTTTCCTACAAAAATGTGCAGAGATTGTGTTTCTGAAGACGAGGGTTCAAGTTAAAAGCAAACAAAAATACCACAGAACATATAACAATTTGTTTTTCTTTTTTTGAAGGACTTGTGATTCTGAACTTGGATCCAGTTCTCTTAAATACTTACTGAACTTCTCTCTGAACGTGGCTCTTTCCGAAGAAGTGTATTAGTATGAAAACCTCCTTTGCAGCTATTAAAAAAACAGGTCAATAAACCCTCTGTGTAGAGCTTCTGAATTAACTCCGCAGGGGCGGCATGGCAGCACATGACAATCAGAACAGAAAGTTCCGTGAAGGTGTGCCCGGAAAGAATCGACCCTGTGATAAGCCCTGTGGAGAGAAAGAGCGGCTTCTGCTCGTGGGTCTTTTCCACAGTGTCTTCCTCTGTGCCTGGGAGGGTGGCAATGAGTAATTACTGTTATTAAAGACTTTGACGGCGCGGAGAGGCCGCGGGTAATCCCGCGTAGCCCCGCGTGTGCGGGTCTCCCCTGGTCTGCCAAACCCTCCATCTGTTCCCCCCGGGGGGACAGTTTAAGTTCAGGAGGGAAAGGGAGGGGAAGAGGGGCAGTTGATCTGTGTACAGTGCTGTAGGCAAGCAGACTCTGGGGCTGGCCTCATCAGGAGAGGCCCCCATGGGTCACCTTCGATGGCTCAGTAACCGCCCCTGGCTTCAGGGGTCCAGAGATTCCTCGGTTCCTCAAACCTTTGTTTGATGGAGAAACAGGACCTGATATAGGACAGGGAAGAACGGAGGGGACAGTCCAGTGACCAGGAGACAGTGGGAGGGAGTTAGCGAGGCTGGGTGTGTTGGCGATGCAGGCGTGGCTTCTCGTTGATGTGCTCTCTCTCTCTTTTTTTAAAAACTCCTCAGCTCCCTGAGGATTTTAGGAATCTGCGTGGAGGACCAGGAAAACTGTCATGAGCCTTTACTTATCTCCTGTGATGGTCTAGTCTCTTTCCTTCTGTTTTTCATTCACACCTTTTTTTTTCTCATAGAGAATTTCAAGTCCAGTTTATCTCCTCATTCCCTTCTCTTTTTTTCCTCTCATCAAACTCTTTTTTTAGTTGCTGTTACACGCTTGGCATTGGGAATACCAGCCTGAGCAAAGCAGAGCCCCTTCTTTGAAAATGAGCCCGGCTTTAATAGAGGAAGCAGATCAGCAGGTTCAGGATGCCCATGACCAGGCCCTGAGTGCAGCACGTGGCCACCCGTGCCCCGTGGAGGGACAGCTGCACCATGTCCCACACAGGAGGGTCCGAACAGGCTTCCTGGTCACGGGGGACCCGGGCTGCCCCAGAGGATGAGTCCTATTCAGCCAAGAGGGGAGCACACCTCCCCTGGGAGACCCCAGAGGTCTAACTGGAGCTGTGTAGATCCTCCACCTTTGGAAAAAAAAGAAAGAAAAAAGGAAGAAGGAAAAAAGACAGCTGTGTTTTGCATAAAAGCTTTTGTCAGAGATAGATTTCTGCAGGTTATGTTTTGTGGGGTTTAGCCTTTTAGTGTGAACTGAGACCCTCAAGACCCTCAGGGCGTGTGTAAGACCCGCAGGGCGTGTATACAACCAGACACACATTCATGTATGTACCACTCAGATGGAGGAAGAGTGCACGCCGGCTGTGTCACTGAGCTGTTGCCGTGGCCGTCGCTTTGCACACAATCTAGGTGGGGGGTGAGGCTCACAGGGTGGCTCTGCCGTGCGTCTGGAGCCCATTGAGGGTGGGGGGTGGGCTGGGATTCAGCCCTAGCTCCTGTCGGACACAGGAGCCCAGGAGTTTTCCGTTGCTGCAGTGATGTCAGCATTGGTGACCGCAGTCACATCTTCAGTGTGTATGAATACATGAGCAAGCACTGGCTGAGAACCAGGGTCACATTTTCTCTTAATCCGACCATAAGGAGAAGACAGGTTGTCTTTCTCCAGAGGAAAGATTAAGTCTTATCCTTAGATCGAGAGGGCTTGTTCCTCGTCAGCTGAAGGCGTGATAAGCACAGGAAGTGGGGGACTAAAGACTCATGCAAAGACAGCAGACATCAGCACGCGACAGCCAGACTGAGGGAGCCTCCCCCGCCGGAGACGTTCAGAGGGGCAGGGCACCCTCTCGCTGCACCTTTGCTGGTTTCCACACATGAGACTCAGCAAGGAGACAACGGCGGCGAGCCCTCTGGGTTTCTTCTCTTTCTTTTTTCCTGTTTTAGTCTCCGGTGTGGATTTCACCCCCGTTGCTTTTTCATAAAGCAGCTGAGTGGTGGGATGGCTGGAGACGCTGTCCCAGCCTCCCCTCAGCTCCTGGCTCCAGTCCCAACCCCAGAGCAAGTCGAGGAAATCTGAGTGTATCTGCTGGGATCCTGTTGCAGAGTTCCTACACAGATAGCTGGGTGTCTGGCATTGCTGTTTTTCTTTTTCTTTTTTTTTTTTTAACTCAGAAGGCATTTGGGTTGAACTCAGATTGCATCTTAGTTCCAAAAGGAATAGAAGACATTTTGAAAGCTTTGCCTGCTCCTCATTCACAAGAGTGTAAGTTGCACCAGGCCAGGAGCTTGTCTATCTTGTTTCTTACGTGTCCTCAGCGATCAGAGCACCTTGCAGGAGCTCAGGGAGGACAGAAGGGACGGGGTGGTGGCTGCAGGGGTGGCTGTGGTCAACAGTAGGTGCCACACGATGGCCCTCACACCTGAGGGTTTGAGCTGGGAACCCTTCCTGAGCTCTCAGCCTGAACGGTACCAGTGCTGGCATTGATGACGGTGTCGGTGACTGCAGCCACCGTGTCTTCCGTGTATTGGTACATGCGCAGGTGGTGGCAGAGGCATTTTGCATACAGGGTCACGTTTTCTCTTAATTCAACCGCAAATACAAGACAGGCCTTGTTGACACGCCTTCCTTTGCTACTGAGGACCCTGAGGTCATGGAGGGTGTGACTTGGCCACTCCTGATGTGCTTGCCTCGCAGATGGGCCCGCAGGCACCTTCTCAGACTCTTAGTGCTTCTTCCCTGCCTCTCCAGACCCCAGCCCCTTCCTGTCTCTGCAGAGCCCCTCCCTAGGGGTCCCCTCCAGCCATGCCTGCCCCCCAGCCTCTCTGCCTCTCTTACAGACACTGCTCCTCTAGGCATCCTCTGCTAGGCCGTACCTCTCAGCTCCCTCCCTCCCTCCTGCTCCCTGCTCCTGGAAAGTGTGCTTTCCTGGTTGGCTTCCGGCTTCCGTGTCCACTGCAGCTGGACTCTTGCAGCCGCACTCTTGCAGCCGCTCCTCTCCTTTGGCTCCATCCCATGTCCTGACCGTGTATCTTCCCCGAATCTTTGCCCTGCTTTGTCTCCACCCACCCCACCCCAGACGTACCCCCTCTAGAGCCGTGAGCATCAGCCCCGGCAGTGCCTCCCGGGGTCCCGCTGGCCTCTCCTGGCTGGTCCCCCCACACGGCTCTCTGGGTTTTCCATAAACTCTTCACGTCCACCCTTTGCACCTTGTTCCCGCTGCCTAGAGCCCTTTCCACAGGTTCTTCCCGTGGCCACATCCTCTGGCCTTTTAGCTCAGCTTGCAGCTTACTTGTCATCCCAGGAAGGCCTCCCTTGATCTAAATCAGCCGCCCCTTTCTGTTAAAGACCCTTTTCTCTTCTTTGTAGTGCTGGTGACTATCTTCCGTCACCTTCATTTCTTGGGCAATACTCATTGTTCACCGTGATAGCGAACTTTTACTGGAGTGGAAGCCCTATGAGGGCAGGACTTTCACATACATCGTTCCCTTCTGTATCCCAGAACCTTTGTTGTTTTCAGGATGGTCTAGACATTTGGCAAATGATGAGTAAATGTGTGGGGCTGCCCTGATGACTCTTTCAATAAAGAATCTGCCTGCCGAAGCAGGAGACCTGGGTTCAATCCGCGGGTGGGGAAGATCCAGAGGAGAAGGAAATGGCAGCCCACTCCAGTATTCTTGCCTGGAGAGTCTCCATGGACAGAATGAATGAGTGAGAGAATGAATACATGAATGCCTGGCCTCTTGAGGCTTAAATCCAGACGGCTCTGACCCTCGGGTTTTCCCGCCGCGCCTCCTGCCTCCGCTTGGACCCTCGTGTGAGCATCTCTGCCGTTCTGTGCTTGCCACAGGTGGTCAGAGAGATCTACAGCGGCTGCAGCGGGCCCGCCGAGCCGGAGTGCCCTGCCCCCTCGGTCCCCCCGGTGCACAAGGTGGACCTGGAGAAGGTAAGGGGCGCGCTTCCTTCTAGGAATCAACCTTGCGGCTGATTTAGGCCTTCCTGGAAGTTTTCACAGCACCTCTGAGAATTTCAGCATTTCTAGTTGGAAAAGCAAAAAGGGAAAAAAAAAAAAAACGACGCACCCCTGCTGCTTCTCTGCCTGCCCGGTTTCACCCACCGCGTGGTTTTCATTCTTCCCAGCTGTAGATGCAGGAAAGGGGTGTGAAGGTGTCACAGGGTTTAAGGTGTTCAAGGCTGCCGGCTGTAATGCAGCAGCGTGCGATCAGCAGGCAGCTCTGTGTCCTTCCGGAGTACGGCGGGTGCTTCCCCAATGTCCCTTCCCAGAGGTTTATTCCCCAGACAGGTTACAACCCGGTGCGTGCCTGCCGTCTCCCCCCGGTGGTGCTGCGCAAAGATCCTGTTTCCGTGGAGAGCCCCCGCCTCCTGCCCCGTGGTGTCCTGTCTGTAGCCTGTCTCCCAGGAGCACCCTGAGCCCTTCCTGCTGACCCCTGCCCCACCCGTGGACAGTTCCTTTCCGTCTACTCTTGTTGTAGTCAGGGCTCTCTAGAGAAACAGAACCAAAGAGTCTGTGTGTGTATATATACGTACACTTATTTTATATGTATTATAAAATATAATTTAAATATAAAATAAAATTCTACATGCAAATGAGAGACTCATTGTGAGCAACTGGCTCAAATGTTTACGGAGCCAGGTAAGGATGGTGTGACTTGGTGAGGGGAATATTTTATGTACTCCTAATATTTTTTCAAAATAATTTGCAAGAAAAAGTGATGTAGCATGTGTTAGTGTAAGCTCAGTGAGTTTTCCTTTGTTCTTTTGATGTTTTTAAAGCTTTTGTGGCAAACCAACCAGATAGTCTGTGTTATAGCTGAGCCCTAACCATCTCCAGATTATTGGAACGTGGCCCACATTTTCTTTCACTTTTGAGATAACATTTGACTGATCCATGATACATCACTTGGTCAGTGTGGCCATAGTAAGTAAATAACTTAATCTTTGTATCCTCACAGAAACTGTCTTCAGAGAGACCAAGTTCAGATGGTGAGGGTGTTGCAGAAAATGGAATTGCTATGTGTAATGGAAAAGAACAAGGTGAGTTCTGCTCATGCTAAAAATATATAAACCAAAAAAGAAAAAAACCCAACTCTAAAACAGAAACATGACAGCCAGGTCTGTAAATCCTTATTATGTAGAAAATGTCCTCAGTAGTTTAGTTATGCAAGTGCCATCGTCCTGTGTCACACAGACGGAAACCCAGAGGGCTCCCTCTCGTTAGCACTGTCTCTCCGGGTCTTCGTTTGAACGCCGCCAAGGCTTGGTCTAGGTTTTCTCCTTTTGTCCGGGTATGTTCCCTGCGTGAATTTATTGTATTTCTGTGGGGGGGGGGAGGTGGGGGTGGTTGTGCCTCCTGGCTGATGGGCTCTTAGTTCCCATCTGAACCAAGGTTGAACCCGGCCCCCGGCAGTGAAAGCTCCCAAGTTCTAACCACTGGGAAGCCAGGGAACTCCCTGGTCCTCCCGTTTTACTGTATGACTCACAGCAGGTCACTTCCTCACCTGATTTATCACTGGGACAGACAGATTTGCATCAGGGGCGGGGTGCCAGCATCTTGCTGGGAGGCATGATTAGGGGGGCGGGGGAACCTCATGTAAGGGGAATAGTCCAGTGTTTGTCCTTTCGTGACTGGCTAATTTCACCTGGCGTGACGTCTTCAGGATTCACCCCCCGTTGCAGCAGGCGCAGGACTCCGTTCCTTGTTAAGGTGGATAGAATTCCCTCGTGTGGGTGGGTCACGTTTTCTTCTCCATTCATTCACCAGTGGACATTTGGGTGGCTTCCACCTTTTGGCTGTTGTCAGTAATGCCGCTGTGGACATGGGGGTATAAATACTGATTTTTTTTTTTTCCCTAAAGTCAACTTGATAAACGTGTAAATTACACATTGTCTTATTCACCCTTTTTGGCATATGGCAGACACATACATGTAACCTTCATCGCAATCAAGACGTAGAACATTGCTGTCACCCCCAAGATGTTCCCTGGCAACCACTGACCTGTTTGCTGTCCTGTAAGTGGAATCATACAGGGTGCAGCCTTCCGGGTCTGGCTTCTCACTCAGTGTATTGCGACTGGGGCAGATCCATGTGCTGAGTCAGTCGTCCGTTCTTGTTCTAGGCTGAGAGGATTCCAGTACGGACAGACCAGTTAGGCATCCACTTCCCGACTGGAGAATAGCTGGGTTGTTTCCGGGTTTGAGCGGTTTGTGAGTGAGGCTGTTGCAGACGTCCGTAAGCAGGCTTTTGTGTCAACGTGTAATGTCTTCATTTCCCTGGGCTGACGCCTCAGGGTGGGGCTGTGTGGCCGCTGGCCCTCGTGTCTCCTCACCGGCCTTCTGTTGGCACCTTTGTTTCGTTTTGTTCTTCTTGTTTTGGCCATTTTAATAAGTGCCTTTAAAATGCATTTTCCTGTGACCAACAGTGTTGAACATTTTTTAATATTATTTTTTTGCCAACTGTGTATCACCTTCAGTTGCTGTTGTTCAGTCGCTCAGTCGTGTCCAACTCTGCGACCCCATGGACTGCAGCACGCCCTGCATCACTCTGCGTTCCTCTGTATCACTCAGTTTGCTCAGACTCATGTCCACTGGGTCAGTGATGCCATCCAACCTTCTCACCCTCTGTCGTCCCCTTCTCCTCCTGCTGTCTTTCCCAGCACCAGGGTCTTTTCCAAATGAGTCGGCTCTTCACTTCAGGTGGCCAAAGTATTAGAGCTTTAGCTTCAGCATCAGTCTTTCCAATGGATATTCAGGGTTGATTTCCTTTAGGACTGACTCCTTGCTGTCCAAGGGACTTTGGAGAGTCATCATCCTTAGGGAAAGATCTATTAAAACCTTTATTTGTATTCTTATTGGATTTTTGGTTCATACTGACTTCTGAGAATTCTTTATCTATTCTGAATGCAAGTCCTCTCTCAGATGTCTTTTGCACATGTCTTATCCCAGTCTGTGGGTTGACTTCTGGTTTCCTTTGTGCTGTGTGGGCTGAGAGGAAGAGCTGACTTGTGGGTGGGGGGGATGTTTTCCCCGTGCACGGCCAGCAGCATCCCCGCTCCCCAGGTGAGCAGTTCTGCCCGCCCAGCTCACCGTACACAGCCGTCTCCTGGCTGAGAAAGGAAGTCACTGTAAACCGGAGAGCAGTCCACACCATGAAGAATCTTGGAGCCCAGACCGTCGGGGCTGTTTTGATATGTCAGGGTTTACCCCTAAGGGTCGTGGTCTCTGCCTCGGCCCACGAGATTTTCTAACTCTGTTGTTTCTGTGTGTAATTTTAGTTCTTTGCGTCGGAAGTTATTCGGTGGAAGGTATCATCTCTGTCTTCACAGGGCACATTATGTGTCATCAGAGCCAGGAAAGCTATCTTTAAGTTCTGCCCTGAAAGAGAACAACGTACAATCTCAGGGTTCCTGTTCAGACGCCAAGGCTCAGTGGGCGCTGCTGTGGCTGGTCTCTTTCCTTGTTTGCCATCTCCTCTCCTAGTGTCCCTGCACGGAATTAGGTTCTGCAGAATGATACTGTATGTCTGGACCCACGGCTCAGTGCCTGGGTCTACATCCGACAGTCTCATTTCCTTTTAACAGGACCAGCCTTCTCTGCTCCGTCAAGATGACCTTGGTTCAGACATTTCTGCCTGGCCTGGAACTTTGCATATAGTTAGCCCCTGAAGGGAGCTGATCACTTGAGTACATCCTGACCTGCTCCCCGAGCTTTTATCCTTGCTGCACACTCTTGGCCAATTTCCACTTGAGAAATTCCAATAAAGCCCCTTTGATCCCAGCCATGTCTCAGCTCAGACAGATCTCTCTGCTGGCTGCCTGGAGGAAATCCTGAACTCCTGCAGCTTCCCTGGAATGTTAGACTCTCAACTGAACATGGACATGAGCCAGACTCTGTGACCAGAGCCACAGGCAATGACTCTAAACTCCGGCTTCTTCTTTCCAGATGTCAGGCCCCGCCATGTAATGAACCAGTGCAGTGTGATTTGGGGTAAATTAGTGGAGTTGCTACTGCTACTGCAGCTGACGTGAGAAAAGAGAATTGAGTCCCTCGTGCTGATCTGTGTGGGAGCAACGGTTGTCCCTAACTAGCCCTGCACACGTTTACCGTTTAATCACGGGCTAACGAGTCTGTTGGTGGACTTAGCAAGTGCTAAGTTGCTTCAGTTGTGTCCGACTCTCTGTGACCCCATGGACTGTAGCCCGCCAGGCTCTTCTGTCCAAGGAATTCTCCAGGCAGGAATACTGGAGTGGATTGCCATGCCATCCTCCAGGGGATCTTCCCAAGCCAGGGAGTGAACCCACATCTCTTAAGTCTCCTGCACTGGGAGGTGGGTTCTTTACCACCAGTACCACCTGGGGGCTTCCCCATTAGTGGTAAAGCAAGTGAGTAGTCTGATGATATTAGCACCATGTCCCCATTCCTCCCACCTGACTAAATGTCAAAACACCTAGACTCTGGTTTACATAGGGTAACAGAGAGCTGTCTGCGCTTATGACGTTTACGGCTTTAAATGCTGGCGTCACCTCTGCTGCTGTGTCACTGCCCCTCCCGGCACCCCGCCCCCACCCTCACAGTGACGCCCTCTGGACTCTGTCTCTCCTCCACAACGTCAGTGAGTTGAGAGTTCTGAGTTTTTATGTTTTTCTTCATAACTCTACTATGTGAATACCATCCACATATTCTTGTTCTATCAACATATTCTCCCGTTCCTACAGCTTTGGCTTTTTCCTCCAAGGATGGCCTCCCTTCTGCTTTTGCAAAAACAAACAAACAAACAAAAAATCAATCCATGGGCATTCAAAGAATTAAAGGTCCTTGTTAACGGCTTCGCTAGAGCTTTCCCAACAGTAGCAAATCCTCAGCGGATTGGAAGTCAGTCTGACGACTCAGCTTTCTCATGCATCACCTAGCGGACAATGACTGATTCGTGCTCCGGAGCTTTACAGAAGGCGCCTTCTGAGCACAGAGTGCCCTCGCTGAGAGCACCTTACTAAAGCTTAGCTTGAGTGGGACTCTGGTCAAAGATTGTCTTGATGCTCTTGAGAAACCATGAAGAAGGGTCACCTGCTGCCACTTTCACTTTGGGTTTGGTTGAACTGAAATCAGTGTTACGGGCATTCCAACCAGGGATTCCATGTCTGACAGCAGCAGGGGCTGTGCCTTCAGACCGGGAGATGGAAGCAGGTTCCTGGTGCTTTATGTTACAGGGGGTTGCATGTGGTGGGAGAGCATAAGGAGGGTTGGAGTGACTGCCCCGTGTTCTGTGTTTCGAACATGACCTGGTACGTGTGAGACAGCACAGATGTGTTTGTCTTAGCTCAGGCTGCCTGCCGTAACGAGATGCCACAGACCGTGCAGCTTGAACAACAGAGATGCGTTTCTCATAGTCCTGGAGGCCAGGGTCCAGGTGCCCTCCGTGTTGGCTGCCGGTCATGGCCCCCTTGCTGGCTTGCAGACGGCCATCCCCTCACTGGGTCCTCAAGTGGCCTTGCCCCCCGCCCCATGACGACGCCAATCCTGTTAGGCCAGGGCCCCACCCTTAGACCTCACCTGACCGTCAGTGCTTCCTGAGGGGCCCGTCTCCAAATACAGCCGCATGGGCGTTAGGGCTTCCCCATGTGTGAGACTTGGGGAGATGCAGGCATTGCCCATCGTGCCGTTCACCCTGTGGTGCAGCTTCTTGCTTAACTGTGCTATAACTTCTCCTGCCTCAGACACTGTTAACTGTCCTTTCTTCCTGGAGAGGAAATCAGGGTTCAAGCACAGTGACTGACCTCAGGGACCTCCCTGAGTCAGGGGCGGGGAGCGGGGAGAGGGACATGGAGCCCAGAGGAGGCTGGGCCGGGCCGTTCCGCAGGGGGGACGGGTAGCAGGGTGGAACCTAGAAGGAGGGGGAGCCTCTCTGCCCCCTGGGAGCGGCCGGTGTGAGGGAAGGAAGGAGTGCGTGCCTCCGCTTTTAGAGGGTGGGTGTAGTAATCAGGCCGACGGTCTATAATCTCACATCCTCTTTCTCTGCTGAGCCTGTGTGATTGTGTGTGCTCTGTCTCTGCGGGCAGAGGGGCACTGAAGGAATTCTTGACTTCCGTTGCCTTTTCAAAGGGTCTGTGCCGCCCTCTGGGTTACAGGTGGAGGGATGAAGGGTCCTCCTAGGAGGACTGGGAAGGGGCTGTTGAGGAGAGGTCTCGGGAGTCAGTGGTGGCGTCTGGCCTTGATGCCCTGGGGTCCCTCTGGGGCCCTCCCAGCCCATGCACACCGAGCGAGGCTGTACCTGGCCCGCCTGGAGGCTCGGTGTCCTGAGAGGCACTTGGCTCCAGGATGAGACCCGGAATAGCCTCCCGTGCCCTAGCTCACTTCCCAGAGGTGCTGTCAGTCCTGGCTCACCCTCTGTGTCCACCCCGGTGCGCGCCTGGTCCCCACCCCTGTGATTCTGTCGGAAGTTGTGGACCAAGCCCACGGGGGCTGGAAAGAGCAGATGTCCAGCACGGGTCAGGCACGGGAGGGCAGCCGGCGGCCGGCACTCAGTCTGCCGGGGGGCCCGCAGCTGTGGTCAGCCAGGCACGTCGGTCCTCACGCACGGCCGCTGGTTCTCGGGCCCTGCCCCCACCCACCATAACTTACCAAACTGTGGGTTCAGAGTGGCTAGATCTTCCAGTTTTCCAGGGGAAGCCAGAAGTCATCTTTGTGCAAAACAGTCATGAGTTTTATGCATACGACTGAGCCCGGACGGCCAGACAGAACCCACAGGGCTGGGGCTGGGATGCGAGCCTGACAGGTGGGCGAGGGGCTGGCTGAGGCTCCCCGAGGACCGCCCCCTCCACCTGTTGGACCGCTCCCCGTGCCGCCCATGATGTGGGCACCCTGCCTGCCTTCTGTTCCTTCCGGCGTCACAGGCTCTGTGAGAGCTGATGCTCTTCCTGCCCAGACGGCTCTGCCCTGGGATTCCTGCACAGACGCTGCCCTGTGTTTAGCTCCTGTGTTTCCTGACCTGTTGGTCCCTCTGCCACATAACCCTGCCTCAGGTCTACAGAGGCCTTACCGCCATGCAGCCTCCCCCAGGCGTGCGTGTGAGTGCGAGCACGTGTGTGCGAGCTTGTGTGTGCGTGTCAGCCGGCTCTAGAACACAAGCTTCCTGGGGGCTCCTGTTTGTGCTATGTTCTCTAGACTCTAGGCCAATCGCAGACACAAAGCAGGTGCTCGATAAGGAAAGACTGGGGAGAGAAAGTTGGCCATGACTCATGCTTTATTTTGATGTTTTTTCCCCCTTTAATGTCTACCGTTGAAACATGCCGTTTTGTCATCATCTTTTTTCTTCACAGTTAAGAGGAAAAAAAGTTCCAAATCAGAGGCCAAGGGAACTGTGTCTAAAGTCACTGGGAAAAAAATCACCAAGATCATCGGTTTGGGAAAGAAAAAGCCGTCGACAGACGAGCAGACCTCCTCGGCAGAGGAAGACGTGCCGACGTGTGGTGAGACGGGGGCGGGGGCTGTATTGCCAGATCTGCCCCTTCCCTGAGCACAGAGACCCTCTGCGGTCAACCTCTGTATCGCGTTCGTCTGGGTCTCATTGGTTGGGCTCGTGACGGGTTAAGCTGGGGGAACGGATTACACTTTTACTGCTATTTTTTTAATTAATTTTTTTTTTTTTACTGCTTATTAATGAAGCCCTTGCAGGGGTTTGAGATGATCTCTGAGGTTCTCTCAAGATGAAAAACAGGGTCTGTTTGATCCCACGAGGTTCTCCCAAATTCCTTCTAAGAGACTTTAGAGGGAAACGTGTATGCGAAGGGTCGGCCAGCGGAGGTGGGTCAGGTGTGTAAGGACGTTTACAGAATCCCCAGCGGCTCCCTACTTGGCCTGAAGTCCTGCAACTCAGCTTTCAAGGAACACTCTGCACCTCAGACTCAGTCGGGCTGGCTGACCCTCGCCCCCCTCACTGGTCTTGGTCCAGTAAGAGGTCTCTGGGCAGCCCTTGTTGTCGAGGCCGGGGAAGCTCCAGGGAGGTGGTGGTGATGGCCGAGACGCCCCTACTGCCCCTACTTGGCTGGGCCGGGACACGGGAGAGGAATCTGCAGAGAAAACCACGTCCAGCCTAGTGGCAGAAGGTCGGCCTGGAGCAAGGGGTCAGAGACGAGTGTGTGTGACGACTGACTTGCGGTCACAAACCTGAGGGGAAACCAGGTCAGCCACGGGAGAGTCTGGCGAGGACGTGGCCTAGATGGGGCGATGTCGGAGACCACCTCCCTGCAGTAGTGAGACTGTCCGTGCTCCATGTTTCCTAGGCAACCACGCTTCCGAGGGTTAGGCGACTCTTTCAAGGAGAAAATCTTTAGAGGCTGAAAGATGGGTATTTACTCTTTAAGAAAACTGCAAGTGAGCCACGCTTTTCCTGTGGACCACGGCTCACGGGCTGCTGTCCGTCAGCGTCAGTGCTGTGATGCCTGTGTAGTTCACCTCTCCCTGTTCACCTCTCTCTCCCCCTCTGGCCGAGCCTCTCTTCCGTCCAGGTATTGGGTTATTTGGGGATGCCGGGAGATAAACAGCTCTTAGATGCTTCCCATTGGTGCCTAAGTTGGGCCACACACACAAAGATGAGTTTATTCAGCTGATATCCCATCCCAGGGCGTGGCTTGTGCTGAGAGGGTGGTGTGAGCTCAGAGCCCTGTCGGTCGGGAGGAGGGGTCGATTGTGGAGCGCAGGGCAGGTAGACTTGGGGTGGGGGTGCCTCCCGAGGGGAGGGCAGGGTGGATTCACAGCTCCCCCTGGCTTTCACAGGCATGGTCCTGAGAAGTCGTGATACACAGGAACCCCCTGGGCCATTGTGCAGAAGTGCGTATGGAGCGGAAGACAGTGGGCAGGCAGTGGTGGGGCCTCGTTGGGTGGAGGCGTCATCTCCAGGAGGCCCCCATGAAGCAGCCGCTTGTGGGTTGAGCTGGGAGGGGAGATGGTGACCCCAAAAGGAGACCAGGGGTCTGGGAGCACCATGCACACAGAGGTCCTGAACTTGGCCCTGGTCAGTCAGGTCACAGAAGCGCACTGACCCACGTTCTTTGCATGGAGAACAGCCGCCCTGCAGAGAAGCTAAGCCAACGGGCAGAGCTCTTGCGGGAGGATGTGGGGAAGGGGGCATTGTTGATGCCAGGGCCCGTGCCCTCTCCCTTCCTGGAGCAGCTCACAGCCCTGGCAGCTGGGCTGGTTTCCTCTTACATTCCCCCTGGAGCCAAGATGGGAGTTAGGGGTTAAGCAAGGAAATTCTCCAACAAAAGGGGATTACTATTTTAGCTTTGTTTTTTGGTTCTCAAAACTGCTGTAGGTCAGTGGAGGAAAGAGAGATTCTTTCATGAGAAACATTCATATGGAAGGTGACTTGGCCACTGAGGTCCAGGCTGCTCGCTGTACAGGAGGACCCTGAGCTGAGGCAGGCTGTGGGACTCGCCTTGAGTCACCCAGGGAGCTGGGGGCAGGCCAGGGCTGGTCTGTGGGCCTGTCTTGCAGCCCAGGTCTTCCCTGCCCCCTCCTGTCCCTCCCAGGGCTTGCCAGCTTCGTGACTTGTGTAAGCAGCTGGTGGGCGTGTGCTGGACAGTGCAGTTGCATTGAGGCAGAGTCGTGGGGAGGGGGCCGTAGCCCCGTGTGGGTTTCCACCGGGCTCTGAGTGGACACTTTTCACCGCTACTAAGGGAGCACCCTCTATCCACATGGTCTTAAAATAATTATCCAGTTCTTGGCTGGGCCAGGGCACAGGAGAGGAATCTGCAGAGAAACCCAGGGGGAGAGTGACTGTGTTCCGCTATATTAGGACAGCTGTGAGGTCTCAGGCAGGAGAAGTCGCTGGATGAAGTCCCCCCGCCCATCCTGCCCGTGGAGACTCCGCAGCTGCTGTCCTTGCTGGAAGGAAGGGTGGGGCCGCTCCGGGGACAGGGGACACTCCTGGGGAGGGGGCGACTGGGAGCTGAGTTCAGATGTCTGCTCTTCTGGGGCACTGCATGTCACCTGGGCCTCTGGGTGCTCCAGAGAAATGCCCGCGGGTAGGAGGGGGTTCTCTGCAGGTCCACACAGCCCGGCTGACCGCATCCCCCGCAACCCGGCTCTGCCCAACCCACCCAGCTCTCACCTCTCCCTCAGTCGGTGGGTGCTATGCCCAGCATCAGCCAGGTCTGCTCTACAAACAGTCACTTAGCCGAGCTGGTCCAAGACATGCATGCAGGCCCCTAAGCAAAGACTGCTGTGTCCTTTGTTTGCCCGTCTTCAGCGTTCAGGGTTCCAGAGTCGCTGTCCCTGTGTAAACTCAGCTGTAGTTCCCAGGAGATGTGCATTTCACATTTTGCTTTCTCCCCCCCCCTGTTTCTGTCTGTCATTTGGGCCAGCCCCCAAGCCTCTCAGCTGTCCACCTTCTCCTCCTCTGGACCACTGCAGGCCACCCAGTGGGAATTTTGAAACCTTGGACTAATGACACTAATGGTGTCATCCTGTGCTGAGTCAGCTCAGGGCCTCTGACAATCTTGTCTCAGTTGGATTTTCCAGCTCTTTCCCTCTAAGTTAACTAGATGAGGATGCGGGTTGAATTCACCCCCCAGTTTTGTCCCCAGCACCGAGCGCAGCGCCTTGGGGTTGCAGCAGCTCAGTAAGCACTTGTTGACTGAATGATCACCGTGAGCAAACTGCAGCTCCTCTGAGCCTCAGGTTCCCCACCTGTGAAATGGGCTCATACTTAAAATTACTTTGTTTTCTTTAAAATTGAGGATAAAATTATGAAACATTAAGCACATTGCCTACTTCACAATTTATGCTCAGTAAATGGTCTCTATTATTCATTTGTTCATGTGAAAAAAACCTAAGAACACCGACATAGTCAGCCAGATAGGTGACTGACACAGATAATATCTATACTAGAAATACAAAAACAGATGAAAGGGAAGCTCCCCAGGTGCCAAGACGGAGGGCTTCCTGGAGGCAGCGTAACCTGGGCAAGTTGGAAAGGCTTCCTGGTTATTTCTCGGGCCCCTCCCAGCTCTAATGTTTGGTGACTCTGTGACGTTTTCAGCAATAGAACAAAGTTTTCGGTGGATGTGCAGAAAGGTTATCAGTTCAGTTCAGTTCAGTCGCTCAGTCATATCTGACTCTTTGCGACCCCATGGACTGCAGCACACCAAGCCTCCCTGTCCATCACCAACTCCTGGAGCTTACTCAAGCTCATGTTCATTGAGTCGGTGATGCCATCCAACCATCTCATCCTCTGTCATCCCCTTCTCCTCCCACCTTCAATCTTTCCCAGCATCAGGTCTTTTCAAATGAGTCAGCTCTTCGCATCAGTTAGCCAAAGTATTGGAGTTTCAGTTTCAGCATCAGCCCTTCCAATGAATATTAAGGACTGATTTCCTTTAGGATGGGCTGGTTGGATCCCCTTGCTGTCCAAGGGTCTCTCAAGAGTCTTCTCCAGCACCACAGTTCAAAAGCATCAATTCTTCGGCCCTCAGCTTTCTTTATAGTCCAACTCTCACATCCATACATGACTACTGGAAAAACCATAGCTTTGACTAGATGTCTCACTTTCTATCATAATCCAGCCACAAAAGATCAGGCGACATTCAGTCGGGGGGGGCAGGAGGCATTCTTGGGGTCTGTCACCATGTCAGGGGCGTCTGGAGCTCTTGGGCCTGTGTGCCCACTGGAGGTCATGCACTTGGGGCATCAGTGTCTGTGGGGCCAGGGTCAGCTGACAGCGGCGTCTGGATATCTGGTCTCCCCTCCCGCCCTCTCCCGGCAGCCCTTGTTGCTCCTCGACTGCCCTGTTCCCCTTCGCTGGTTACAGACGGAGGCCTGCAGAGATGAGACGAGCAGTGGAAGTCCCCACAGAAGTGTGACCATAGCGCAGAGAACCGCCCCCAGGCAGCACCGCCCTTCCCCATCCCAGAGAAGAAGGCAGTGGACACTGGCCCCCCTTCAGCCGGGCCTCCCTGCCTGCCCTTCTGCAGCGGCTGGGACTCGGGAGCTGCCCGGTCCCCACACAGCGGAATGCGCAGGCGCTTGCTGCTGTCCCCTCCTCCTGAGCCCAAAGCTGTGCCTGTCGGGTCGGCCTCAGGCCGTCCTCGTGGAACTACGCACGCTCGCTACCATGCTCTTGTTCAGTTCAGTCGCTCAGTCGTGTCCAACTCTTTGTGACCCCATGAATTGCAGCACGCCAGGCCTCCCTGTCCATCACCAACTCCCGGAGTCTACCCAAACCCACGTCCATCGAGTCGGTGATGCCATCCAACCATCTCATCCTCTGTCGTCCCCTTCTCCTCCCGCCCCCAATCTTACCCAGCATTAGGGTCTTTTCCAATGAGTCAACCCTTCGCATGAGGTGGCCAAAGTACTGGAGTTTCAGTTTCAACATCAGACCTTCCAATGAACACCCAGGATTGATCTCTTTTAGGATGGATTGATTGGATCTCCTTGCAGTCCAAGGGACTCTCAACAGTCTTCTCCAACACCACAGTTCAAAAGCATCAATTCTTCGGCGCTCAGCTTTCTTCACCGTCCAACTCTCACATCCATACATGACCACTGGAAAAACCATAGCCTTGACTAGACTATACAGTCAGCAAAAACAAGACCAGGAGCAGACTGTGGCTCAGATCATGAACTGCTTATTGCCAAATTCAGACTTAAATTGAAGAAAGTAGGGAAAACCACTAGTCCATTCAGGCATGACCTAGATCAAATCCCTTATGAGTATACAGTAGAAGTGACAAATAGATTTAAGGGACTAGATCTGATAGACAGAGTGCCTGATGAACTATGGACAGAGGTTCGTGACATTGTACAGGAGACAGGGATCAAGAAAATCCCCATGGAAAAGAAATGCAAAAAAGCAAAATGGCTGTCTGAAGAGGCCTTACAGATAGCCAGGAAGAGAAGAGAAGCGAAAAGCAAAGGAGAAAAGGAAAGATATTCCCATCTGAATGCAGAGTTCCAAAGAATAGCAAGGAGAGATAAGAAAGCCTTCCTCAGTGATCAGTGCAAAAATAGAGGAAAACCATGCTCTTGTAAGAAGCCTTAAAGAGTTCTTTCTTCAGCATTCAGAGCAAAGACGGTCTCAAAACATCAAACAACACTCTCTAAATTGTTCAGATACAGTAACTTTTCACCATGACATGATAAGTGGGAACAAACAAGCAAGAAAAAATCAAAGGATTCTGGCATTGCCTTACTGGCAGGGCACCGAAGTGCCCAAGGCCAGCCTATGCCAGGCCCTGGCTGCTCCTTGGTGCCCCCTGGTGGCGGGTGTCTGCTCGGGCTGACCCTCTCGGGGTGGATGGGTCCTGTGTTGGCAGCGATCCCGTCACAGACTGGCCGTGTGTGTGTGTGTGTGTGTGTGTGTGTGGTGGGGTGGGGGGGTGAGAAGAAAACTCCTGGGGGACATGGGGCCTGCCCTCTGGCTGCAGAGTCCTTAGATGGGCTGCCTGCTGTGTCCCTGCGTGGCCCCTCCCTGCCCAGGAAGTCGGAATGCGGGCTGCCTCTTGGGAGCAGGCGGTGAGCCTGGCAGGGGAGACCACGAGCCAGATGTGGGCTCGTTTCCGTGGCGTTTGCTGTTTACAGAGACAGGCCTCTTACCCACTTTGGTCTTCATTTTGCTGTTCCCTTTTGGGCACCGTGACTAAATATGAGGAAGGCGTTAAAATATGGTAATTGCCTGTGAAGTCATGCTCTAAATAAAGTGTGAATCTGTCCAGCGTAATCATTCCTCCTGTGACTCGCATGTTGAGAAATTCACAGCATTTGGTGACTCGGTCAGGGTAGAACCTGGCGGGCCCCTTCACCTCTCCAGGAGATGGGTCGTTCTCTTGGCTGGCCAGGCCGTGCTCAGAAGCTGTGACACCCCCCCCCCCGGACACACACTCCTCCCCAGCCCTGTGCCGGGGACAGGTGCACCCACGTGGTGACTCTAAACTCCAGAAGTCCAGAGGAATCCCGTCACGGCTCCTGACAAGGCAGACTTGCTTGAAGTCCTCCAGAAACATTTCAGCGTCTCCTCCCTCACCACCCCTCCCCGCCGTCTTCTGCATCAAGGTCAGGTCCCTGCAGTAGCGTCTGAGGTTTCCTGTGACCAGGTTCCTAGACGTTCCACGTCTGAGTTTGCCGTGCTCCCCGCTTCTCCAGGCCTGAAGGGCTCCCCGCACCTCTCAAGGCTCAGGTGAGGACTTGCCCTGGGTACACATGAGCCTCCACTCTGCCAGCCCCGGTGGTCACGCCCCCCAGTGCCCTGCACCCCAGAGCCCTTACAAACGTGTGCCCAAAGCAGGTTCAGGTAGTTGAGGGCCACTCCAGGCTTCGGCTTATTTCTTCTTAATCATATACAGTGTCCTACTGTCCATCGGCCATTCTGTGTATCCATTCACACCCAGAACATACATACAGTGGATCCGGTTGGCAGCTGTTTTCATACAAGTCCAAAGACAGGCCTTCAGCGTGATGGATGACTTACAGATGATATCACAGTCAGAGACAGTAAATAGTTCTAATGGCCATTCCTTGAATGTTCAGGTATTATATTTGGCTGTGTGTTTTTAAGGAGAGCTTACAAAAGAATGTGTGTCAGAACTGCGCCACTTACAAATACTGTTTCCCAAATGAAAACCGCAGCTCTTTCTCTGCCATCTTTCGCTCTGAGGAACTTCAGGTTGGTCTCTGCTGGGAGGCCGTGAGCTGGGCTCGTGGATCAGGGCGTGACCTCCCTCCTCCCCTTTGTGAACTCGGCTTCTCCAGCCCGTCTTCATGCCCCTTCAGTGTGTAAAATACAGGGGACTTTGAGTCCCAGGCCCTTGAGCTGGGACTTGCTTCTCCCTTTTCTCTAATCTGACAGACATGGCAGCTCGTGTCGCAAAACTGAGGTTTCAGTTCCTATATTATCCTAAAGGGATAATATATTGGGAGAACTGACGTCACATTCAGGAATGTGAACATTTAAGTACTGTTAAGTGTCTCCCTAGTAAACTCTTTGAGCAATTATTTATAGTAATATTTATACGGAAAATAGGAAGCACCATTCTGGTCCCGAAAATACTTTTGGTTTTTTAATTTTCACTTGGTTTTTGCCTTTATAGTGTTTATCCATTGCTAACAAAGTGTGTAAGATGTCGAAGAGAAAAGAAGCAAAAAGCATGGTCCATGTTGCTTTTGGGAAGACATTTAAAAAAAACAGGGGTCAGAAAGAATGTATTTATTTAAAATTTACGTATTTATTTTTTTGGCTGTGCTGGGTCTTCCTTGCTTTGTGCATGCCTTCTCTAATTGCGGCGAGCAGGCACTGCCCTTCGTTGCAGCACACGGGCTTCTCATGCCAGTGGCTTCTCATGGCAGGGTTGCGTGAGAACACCTTCTCTCATTGCAGAGCATGGGCTCTAGGCGCTCAGGTTTTGGTAGTTGCAGCACGTGGTCTCGGGAGTTGGGTTCGCAGGCTCTAGAGCACAGGCTCAGTCGTTAATGGCACACGGGCTCAGCCGCTCTGGGGCACACGGAGTCTTCCCGGACCAGGGAATGAACCTGTATCCCCTGCGTTGGCAGGCAGATTCTTAAGCACTGCGCCACCGAGGAAGGACCCTCTTTTTTTGAGTTGTACATATGTGTGATTGTGCATGTGTGTGTACCTGTGTGTGTGCACACGTGTATGTGTGTGTAGGTGTATGTATGAGTTGAAGGAGCAGCTGGATAACCTAAGGAACCCCTGATTCTCTTCCTCCCTGACCTGCCTTCCACGTGCTGCCCCCCTCGCTGCCTCCCTCTGGCGGGCATGGTCATTCGCTGGCCCTGTGGGCGGTTCAGAAGTCACAGACACAGTGATGTCTGTTTTTTGTGCCTTGTTACTTCTAGAAAAATGCATTGTATGTTTGTGGCAAATGAAAATGATCAGTTACTAGTATCTGAGGAGATGGCCTTTTTTAAAACATGACGACAGCTCTCCTTGTAATTCCACCCCGTTCCATCCGTACTGCGCTGATACAGCGCAGCCCCAGAGACATGGATGGCGGGTTTCCACGAGCGTCAGACCCAGGCCTTCAGACCTCAGCAGATCCTCGCGTCAGAGTGCCGAGGAAGGGTGTGTCTGCTCTCTGGGCAGGAGTCTCATCCGAAGACCTGCCGTCATTTGCTGGAACCCTCCCAGCGGTGGGGAGCTCACCGCCTCACCAGGCCGCCTCTTTCTTGGAAAGCTTCCCTTTGCAGACAGTTTCATTCCTCGTGGGAAGCCAGAATCAGCCGCCTGGAGGCTTTGGCCCTAGCTGTGTCCTTTGCAGCTACTTGGAATGAGCCCGGACCCTTTCCTGGGTGAGGCCCCTTCAGCTTTTTGAGGACAGCTGTGCGTCCTCATCCCCTCTCTCCTTCCACCCACCGATGCCTCAGCGAGCTGTCACACGCCCGGTTGAGCTCCCGGGTCCCAACGGCGTCCGGGAGCTGGTGCTCGGCCACGTCACGCAGCGCGGTGCGTCGGGCTCCGGGGAGGTCTGTGCTGTCCCGGCCCCAGAGCTGATGGGGAGCGGTCGTCTTGCGGTGGTGGCTCCTCTCGTCCCCAGGAGCCTGCACTTGCAGAGGTGTTGCGTGTGGGGTTCGTTCCCTCCTTGCGGCCGCCTCAGGCGCGGCCCTCCCGGGGGGCTGACGGCCACTCTCCTTGCAGGCTCCCTGGTCCATCCCCTCCTCGGGCGCGTCCCCCCCGGGGGGCTGACGGCCACTCTCCTTGCAGGCTCCCTGGTCCATCCCCTCCTCGGGCGCGACCCTCCCAGGGGCTCTCATTGCAGGCTCCCTGGTTCATTCCCTCCTTTGGCACGTCCTTCCTGGGGGGCTCTCATTGCAGGCTGCCTGGTCCATCCCCTCCTCGGACGCGCCCCTCCCGGGGGGCTGACGGCTGCTCTCCTTGGTTGCAGGCTACCTGAACGTGCTCTCCAACAGCCGCTGGCGGGAGCGCTGGTGCCGAGTCAAGGACAACAAGCTCATCCTGCACAAGGACAGGGCCGACCTGAAGACACACATCGCCTCTATCCCGCTGCGCGGCTGCGAGGTCATCCCAGGGCTGGACTCCAAGCACCCCCTGACGTTTCGGCTGCTTCGCAACGGCCAGGAGGTGGCCGTGCTGGAGGTAGGGGCCAATTGCAGGGAAAGGCAATTAAAACTAATTTCTTCACTACACACTGAAAGCTTTCATTTCTAAAATTTAAAATTTTTGTTTCTGGTCTATTATTAGTTTATTTTCTGCTCCTCTATTAATTCAAACCTTTATTTCATCTTTTTTTTTCACTTAGCATTATCATGAGTAAGCTACAAAGATACACACACATACGTATACGTATGTATACACACATATGTATACATAAATAGAGTGTAGAATTTTCCAGTGTACATGTAAGTATATTTAGGTTGTATAGTCGATAGAAATCAGGATATTTTGGATTTGGTGAAATGGCCACTGTGTGTTCTAAATTAATCAATGTGTGTGTTAGTCGCTCAGTCATGTCCAACTCTTTGCGACCCCATGGACCGTTGCCTGCCAGGCTCCTCTGGCCAGGCTCCTCTGGCAGTGGGTTTTCCCAGGCAAGAATACTGGAATGGGTTGCCATTTCCTTCTCCCGGGGATCTTCCCAACCAAGGAATCAAACCCAGGTCTCCTGCATTGCAAGCAGATTCTTTACCATCTGAGCCACCAGGGAAGCCCCATCAGATGCAGAGCCAGGTTATAAATGACCACAGTGATGCTGACTAGTGGAGGAAATGGCCAGTTAGCCAACCTAGAAGGTCTTGGTAGGAGATAGGAGTTTGTTTCAGAGACTGCTTTTGTGTGTGTGTGTGTGAGAGCAAAAAATGATTAACGTTATAGTTCTTCCTCCCACAAGCTCCTCACCCGATGGTTTGGATGGTTTGAGGTAACAGGTCAAAGGTCTGAGCCCGCCCTGGTGGCTGACCTCACAGAAAGAAAGCAGTCCTGGCTGGGGCTGGGGTGTCTGGGCCCCAGTCTTAGTTCTGTTGCAGACTTTGATCACAACTCAACCTGTTTTTCTCTCTCGGCTTCTTTGTGAAACAGAGCACCGGGCTACAGTCGCTGTGCTTGGTAAGCATTTGTGCGGGCTGAACTCTGCGGGGCAGATGGCAGGAGAAAAAAGCTGAAAGCGTAAATGAGGAAACTGTACTCTTGGTGCAGAACACAGGTGTCATCTGAGAGGCCTGGCAGCAGGTCTGACGGGAGCGTGAGGGCAGGAAGGCGTGGGATGGTACACTCTGGATTCAAGTGTGGAAAGGAAGTCACTGGCCTGGATGCCGGGCGGAGATAGGAGACCCCGTGGGCAGGGGCAGGGAAAGGCTGGGTGTGCAGGACCCTGTCCTGTCTCTACTCCCCGCCCTGTGGGTGCAGCCTCGTGTCCCTGCAAGGTGGTGGTTGTGTTTCATTGCTTTTCCCTATTCTAGTCATGGAATCAAACACACACTCAGAAAAGTAACCACAGGCACCGTTCCAGCATAAGCAGAGTCTGTCCGAATCAGTTAAGGAAATGCAGTGATGTGGGCAGTAAAATTGTATTCTGTACATTTTCTAAGATCATTTTATCCTAACTTTTGAGATAACTTCACAATTACAGAAGAGTTGTGAAAACAGTACACATAATTCCATATATCCTTTACCCACATCCCCCAGATACTAACATGGTACCACATTTGCTGTCTCTTGCGTGGTCTCTCCCCCTCTCTGTTTCTCTTTGTACGTTTTTTCAGGACCTTTGACAAACACGTTGCCCCCTTTTCCCTAAACACTTTCAGGATGAATTTGCTAAAAAACGAGAGCATTCCGTTACCAAAACCAGGGAATTCACCCTCACACAACACAGTTATCTGACTCACAGATTTTAATCAGACTCCCCCAGTTATCCCAGTAATGTCCCTTGTAAGCAGAAGGAAACACCAGGTGGTATGTTGCCTTGGGCTGCAGTCTCTTTGGCTTTCCCTGTCTGGTTTCATGACATTGATACTGGTCATGGTACAGAGCAGGTATCATGTAGAAGATCCCTCAGTCTGGGGATATCTGCTGTTCTCCTGGAAATTCGCATCTGGGGTCAGCACGCTTGGCAGGGCCCACAGAAGCTGTGGTGCGGTGTGCGGTACATCACGTCAGCCAGCAGAGCCATCAGTCTGCCCCACGACTGGTGATGTTGACTCTGACCCTGCGGGTGGGGTGTCTGCACGGCTTCCCCACTGTGGAGTTACCGTGTTTCCCGCTTGTCTTTAATAAGCTTCATGTGGGAAGAGTCCCTGAAACTCTCTTAATATCCTACCACTCACAGTTTCACCCACTGACTTTTAACATTCATGAATGAGTCTTGCCTGAAACCCTTGCTAAATGACGACTTCCTAATTCCATTATTCCCCGCACACGTGTTAGTTAGTATCTACTGTCAGGGAGATTTCCCTTCCTCTCATTTAATTAGTTATTCATTCATTCATTCATGTATGTTTGTATAGCAGCAGGGGTTCAGAGATGACTGTTTCAATCAATGAGTATAATCCTGTGTTGTCAGGATTTATCCTGGTCAGATTAACAGAGTTGGTCAGTGGAAAGCCCTTTGAGCTATGTGACCTCTGCAGTGTCCCTGAAATAAAGACACTGCAGTTGCATTGTTCTGTGAGCTCTTTCCTCACATGAGGATGCACCAAGACATTCCAGGCTCATCTTGGACTTTATTCCCTGCTCCAGGCCTGCTGGAATCAGCTACGGTCCAGAGAGCTCTAGAGGCCTCCTCCTGGCGGATGGTGGTGCTTAGAAGCCAGGATCTGGGTGGCAGGTGTGCTCAAAGTTACTGGGGTGTCATAGGGAATTGTGTGTATGTATATGTTGATACATACATATGTTCAGGCATGTTTGTTATACATATTACACACATGCATATGCATATGTACATGTATAGTAGTAGTAGTAGTAGTGTTAGTTGCTCAGTTGTGTCCGACTCTTTGCGACCCCATGGACTGTAGCCTCCCAGGCTCCTCTGTCCGTGGAATTCTCCAGGCAGGAATACTAGACTGGGTTGCCATTTCCTTCTGCGGGGGATCTTCCTGACCCAGGGGTCGAACGCAGGTCTCCTGCATCGCAGGCAGACTCTTTACCATCTGACCACCAGGGAAGCCCATACATGTATAGACTCGCATCTCAACCTGAAAGTGAAAGTCACTCAGTCGTGTCCGACTCTTTGCGACCCCAGGGCCTATACCGTCCAAGGAATTCTCCAGGCCAGAATACTGGAGTGGGTAGCCTTTCTCTTCTCCAGGAGATCTTTCCAACCCGGGGATCAAACCCAGGTCTCTCACATTGCAGGCAGATTCTTTATCAGCTGAGCCACCAGGGAAGCCCAATCTCTACCTATTTATCTACTAAAAGCCACAAGATTGTAACTAATATTTTGAATTCAGTATTCAACAGCACCGAGATCATTGTTAAAAGTCTGAGGAAATTTCTTAAAATGAACAATGAGGAAAATAGTTAATGGTGTAATAGTATGTACAACATCTTAGATATTATGTCAAAATGCTTTTAAGAATGCTTAGATGAAATAGTTATGGAGGCATGGCTGGAGGATCAGTCACAGATACATTCTTGACATAGATTTTTTTGTTTGGGGAAGGGCAGAAGACCAGTGAAGAGGACCTATTTGTGATTTTTTTCTAGTGTCCAAGTGTTCATTTCCGCTTAGCAAACACTGATTACATCCCTGCTCTCTGCGAGGCACACAGTTGGGACCCCTTCACTCTGTCCAATGTTCCCACACGACACTGGCCAGGCATGGTCTGTCGCTTGTACAGCATCGCTGATCAATCCCACCAGCACACAGAGAACGACTTCTCCCCCTCACCCGCTCCTCCTCCCGAGAGGTTTGTGCCTCCCACGAGGTACATATGCTTACCTGTGCTCTGATCCGTGTTCAACGCGTCAAGGTTATGCTGTTGAAACCCACTTTTCTTAAGGGTTTAGGCTCAACTCACACATCTTTCTTTATATAAAAATTTTGTAACTTTTACAAAAACTTTAAAAATTAATCTTTTTCACATTCAGGTACCTCATAACTCTTGTTTCCCATAAACTTTAAACGTTATTCACATATTTGATTACCAAAAGTATTTAGGCCTTTGAAATGCTATTATGAGTAATGTAATTGACCTTCTGAATCACATAACAGGGACGGCTTAGAATTTTAATGCACTGAATCTCAAAGATCTATTTCAGACTTGTAAATCAGGCAGATGACATTTGAGAAGCATTTGAAATATACTAAAAAAAAACAGCATGCACAAAGCAGCCCGGCGCTTGTCAACACAACTACACCTGTATCCGTACAACTACTGTGAAAACAGAAGTGGGTTGATTTACTGCACCATCTAGTCAGGGTGATAAAATTGCTATTGCAGGCCCACGTCAGAGACCACAGCAAGGGCTCCTGGTCAGCAAAGTTGGTGCCCACAGTGGCCAAGGCCTGACGCGCTGTCCAGGTTAGGCGCCTGTGGCTGGAGGGGCTCCTCCTGCTACCCACATTTTATTGCCAAAGTGAGGAGGCTTTCTAAACAGCTTCCTGTGGCTGAGATTTAAATAATCCCGTTAGCTTCCACTTCTTACACCCTAGTGCTTTTCCCCAAAGTAATTGGGAGGCATGTAGTACCTCTGGGTTTTTTTTCCTGGGGCATCATCATTGTGCAGCTTCCACATTAAGGCTCAGCGTGAACGCGGTGTTGGTCCCGTGGCGCAGGCAGTGACTGCTTCCTCGTCGTCGCTGACACAGGCACGTGCCCGTGTCTCAGTGCCTTTCCTGTTGTCTTGTCTCTCTACTGGCACTTTATGAAAATGTGAAAACCGTACGGTTACTTACATAAAACGCTCTTTCCACCTCTTCACCTCACCAGGCATCATCTTCTGAAGACATGGGCAGATGGATTGGGATTTTGCTGGCTGAGACAGGGTCCTCGACAGATCCTGGGGCCCTGCACTATGACTACATAGACGTGGAGATGTCCGCAAACGTCATCCAGACGGCCAAGCAGACCTTCTGGTAAGATCCTCTGCCGTGAGAAACGGCACTGAAGTTAAACAACTTTATTTTTTTTCCCTAATTTTTTCCCTTTTATGTAAGTGTATAGCCTTAAAGGGGGGAAAAAAACAACTAAAGACTCTCCTTTTTTTTTTGTATTAATGCAGATTTTGGTGAAATATTTGTCATTTCAACCATCTGTGTTTTCTATTAGAATAGGGGTTGGCAAGCTTTTTGTGCAAAAGGCATGACAGTAATATTTTTGGCTTTGCAGACCAAATGTTCCCTGTTAAAACTGCTCAGCTCTGCCACTACTGTCACACACACAAATGAATGGACATGGCTGTGTGCCAATAAAACTTTATTTGCACACACAGGCAGTGGGCCATATCTGACCCATGAACTGTAGTCTGCTGACCCCTGTATTAGGGAAACAGTTCTATGAAGCAGAAATAATTCTCCATATTGTATAGTGAGGACTGCATGCTCAAAACCATCAGTCATATACTTTTAAAACTTAAATGTGATCTTTTTTTTTTAAGGGCTGTTATGTATAGAAACATTTAAACAATGAGTATTTCTTTCACATAATCATGGCCAGAAAAATTATGGCAGCAGTTCTCAAAGTGTGGCCCACAGGCCCCTGGGGTATTCAAGACTCTTTTTAGGCAGTTCTCATAATGACGCTAAGAAATTATTGTTCTTATTTGCATGTGCATCAGTGATACAGAAGGAACCAGGGGTGGGGGTGGTAAACTGGCAGGTACCTTAGTACCATCTTAAGTGGTCGCTTAACAGGGTGCTGTGACCACGGTCACCACTATGCCTTTGTAGCAAAAGAAGGTGCTGGGTTCACTTGAGACATCCATGGTCAAGCATTGAAATTGTTCCCTTTTCTGTGAAGGGCCAGGTAGTAGACGTTTTTTATTAACTCTCTTGAGTCCATGTCTTTTTGACCTAGCAGGCAGGACACACAAAACACTTTATTGACTGAACTGTCGTGTTGTCTTGAGGAAAAGCGCTTATGTGACTGAGTTACTAGCTCAACCAGCTCCTCCCCATCCCACCACTGTTTGTTTTTTTTTTCATTTTTACCGGAAAGAACAATTCACAGATGAACTGTCGTTATTCAGACGTAGGCATTTTCAGACACTTTTTCGAAAATGAACCGAGCCAGCCTCTCATCTCGAGGAAGATGGCCGGCAGTGTTTGTTGCCGGCGATGGAGTTGAGCTTTCACTCAGAATTGAGAATTCTAAGAGCGTTCCATCTTCCACTCCAAGCCGACATCTTCCCAGTACTCACAATTTTGTGATAACATCGGTGGTGATGTTAAGTGTGATTTTTGATATTGTGTAATGAAGTGTGTGCATTTGGAAGGTCTGTGTCAGTCATGCACAGGTAAAAGATCCCTCCCACAAGCAAGATAAATGAATGGGTTTTCATGTGAAAGCGGACAAGCAAGTTCATTGACACAGTTTCAGAGTCTACGTGGCAACTAATCATTAAGAAACTATCACTCGTTGAATTTTGGTGTAGTATCAAAGAATATTGTCCATGACCTGGAACTTTTCCAACTAAATATCTGTAGGAGGCTGGATTTTCTTCGCATACTTCAACCAAAACAACATATTGCAACTGATTGAACACAGAAGCAAGTTTGATAATCCATTGTCTTCTACTGAGCCAGACATAGAATAGATTTACAAGCATATCAAACAGTACCATTTTTCTCATTTTTTAAAAACTTTAAAGAGGTATCATTAATGTTCATAAACACATGTTGAAATACAGTGGATTTACTCCTGTTATATTTGAACGAATAAAGGTGAACACATTCCTGAGTTTCAGTTGCAAGTACCATCAGCCTCGATAATGAACACCCACGCAAACCACAGCTCTTCGGCGTCTTCAGTAACTCTGCAGGATGTAGAGACTTAAAACTCGGGAGGCCCGCTCGTCTGCCGCGACGCATCTGTGAAGTGGAAGCACGCTAGTTCCTGTCTTGTGCACCGTCCAGAGGAGGGGTTGGGCACCCTTTTCTGTGAAGGGCAAGTTAGTGGGAACTGTCAGCTTTGCAGAGCATGTGTTCTCCAGCGTGACCACCCCCCTTTGACACCATGTTCAGCTCCCCGCGGTCAGGCAAAAGCAGCAGGGCAGTCCTGGAACCAGTGGATGTGGCCGCGCCCGGCGGGAGTTTGCTGGGTCCTTTGTGTAAAGTGCTGCCTGTGAGGTTACGACGGAAGGAGCACGGGGCCAGGAGGAAGGAACCTGGGTCCTGTCCTGCTGCAGTAGTTACTAAACGGGAAGGTGTGGGACATGTCATTCCTAACCTGTCAGTGTCCGGCTTCTTTTTGTAGAACACAGAGTTTAGGTAACGTGATATCTGAAACGTTGGGCTCTCGTAGCTCTGATCCCCGGATTCCCACTTCTGTCTCTTTCGTCCTCGGAGGATCTGGACTGGGGCTCGAGGGAGGCGGATTGAAACAGAGCAGGTGATGGAGTTGTATGATCAGCAAGTGACTATGAACATACCAGCAACTGTTGACAAGCCCACCCGGGCCCTCTAAGACTCTGAAATCCTTTGAGTAGGAAGAAGATAAACTCAGATGTTTGCACTGTTTGTCTGTTGAACGTCAACACCACCATCTAGCTTTTCCACACAAGTGGTGTTTGTGGGGGACTGGAGCGGTCTTGAATGGGGTTGTGGGATGAATGTTAACGTAATGCTTGGCTAGGGGACTCAGTAAAGATAACATCGGCCTGTATTAGCAATCGGGCTTCCCTGGTGGCTTCCTGGTAAGGAATCTGCCTGCAATGCAGGAGAAGTGGGTTCTGTCCCTGGGTCGCGGAGATCCTCTGGAGAAGGAAATGGCAACCCACTCCAGTACCCTTGCCTGGAGAATCCCATGGACAGAGGAGCCTGGGGGGCTACAGTCTGTGGGGTCACAAACAACTGGACACGACTGAGCAATTGAGCATGCATGTTAGGCATCAAGCCCCCATGTTCCACCCAACCAAGGTAAATGGCCTTGACAGGATGAGTTAATCCTGTACAACTCTGCTGGCAAATCCCCAGGAACGTTGGAGGATTTCTGAAGTGCAGGCTGCGTGCACTCGCCCACTTCAGTTGTTTGAAAACCACAGTGACAGTGATCACGTGCTCACTGTTCTGTTCATTCTTGCTATTTTTTTTCCCATAATAGGATTCTAATTAGGGAAGTGTAAGTAAATTACAGTGAGTCTCCTAATTGTATAGTAAATAAAGCACATTTAAGGTCGTTTTTAAGGAAGCGTAATATCCTTAAGTCCAGTTTTGCAAAATCTGCACATCTAGAGTGACATACGGAGAAGGCAACGGCACCCCGCTCCAGTCCTCTTGCCTGGAAAATCCCATGGACGGAGGAGCCTGGTGGGCTGCAGTCCATGCGGTCGTGAAGAGTCAGACGCGACTGAGCAACTTCACTTTCACTTTTCAGTTTCATGCATTGGAGAAGGAAATGGCAACCCGCTCCAGTGTTCTTGCCTGGAGAATCCCAGGGATGGGATAGCCTGGTGGGCTGCCCTCTATGGGGTCGCACAGAGTCGGACACGACTGAAGCGACCTAGCAGCAGCAGCAGCAGAGGGACATAGAACAAAGGAGTTCGTGGTTGTTAACTGTACCGTTTGGATGTGATTAGTTTCAAAAAGCCTCTCATAAGTCTACATGTAACTTCAGCAATAATAAGCTGAAGCAACATTTAAGAGAAACCTTGACTAAAAATATTTCCCCTAGGACCCAGATGAGTGGAATATTCATCTGAACCAAATATGAGAAGGTCACATTTTTGAAAAAGGAACATAGATTGCAATTTTGAAAACTGATTTATTAAAAATATGCACAAGTTTATGGCTGTGAGAATCTTTGCCACCCCATTAAAATCTTTATTGGAGATGTCACTTAGCAATAAAGTTTATCTTTATTTATTAGTTTTCTGTTAAACCTTCTGTAACAATTAAGAGAGAAGAGATTTAACAGGGAAACAGCGTTCAAAATATAAAATGTGGTAGCCTGCCAGTGTGATAAATAATCTAAGATTAATTTCTGCCTTTATGTAATTGGTAGCTAGTTAACAAATCTTTTCGAGGTCATTAGGGGAATTTTCTGTGCATTGATTATGTCTAAAGGAGAAAGGGCAATGATATATTTTGGGAAGAGGACAGTAGAAGAAAGAATAGGAATGGCAGGTCTCCTAGAAAAAGTGGTCTGTTTAAGAGTATTGGTAACGGTAAAGAGTCAAAACATGCTTTCCCATGGCCTGTTTTTAAATAAGACGCGATATATAGGATATATGATACAAGGCAGGTGTTCTGAAAGTTTCTTCTGGAACTCCTTTCAAGTCATGCTGGGTCGGAGCCCGTAAGAAAGCTGTGACAACGCTGGTGATGATAAAAGCTGTAGATCAGTGTGGACACAGAGAGGGGAGCAGACAGACTGACGGGAAACTCTCACCTCGAGCCACCCTCTCATCTGAGTCCCCAGGAGGTCTTATTCTAAAATGCAGTTTCTGAAAACACAGGTGAACCTTGAAAGTGTTACGTCATTGTGAGAAGAGGATGCTTTCTGGGGACGGGTGGTGGTGCTGGCTGTACAACGAGGCGAATGTGCCTTGGGCCCCAGAACTGGGCACTCACAGTGCTTAAGATGGTAACGTTTCTGTTATGTGCATTTTACATACATATATATATATATATCTCCCAGGTGGCCCTAGTGGTAAGGAACCTGCCTGAAATGCAGGAGACCTGGGTTCAATCCTTGGGTCAGGAAGATCCCCTGGAGGAGGGCATGGCAACCCCCTCCAGGATTCTTGCCTGCAGAATCCCCATGGACAGAGGAGCCTGGCGGGCTGCAGTCCACGGGGTCACAGAGAATTGGACACAACTGAAGCGACTGAGCGTGCACATCTACTTCTGTATCTTTTGGGTTTAACAAGTGGCCTGTGGCCTCTTTTCTCATTTCTGTGTTTCTTTGTGGCCAGCAACCAACTGCAGGAAGAGTGTCTGGCAAAAAGGCGAGGGACCTTATATTTGGTCTTGGACCCCAGAGACCTAGCTGGGGGGCCCAGGTCCCTCTCTGAGAGATGACGGGCAGCCTAGCCGGTGGCCGAGATCTCTTCCAGCTGGGACAGCACATCCTGTGTGTCTGTGACCTCCCGTTAGGTCCCGTGGTGAAGAAGTGACCTGCTGGTGTCTGTTCCTAGTGAGCGAGCTTCTGTCCCACCCTTCGTGGTCCACGCTCCCTCCTGGCATCTGTGCCCAGTGGGGGCCATGCAGGGGCCGGAACCCGGAGACACAGACCAGGCAGAAGACAGCCCCTGCGCCGGGCGTCTGTCTCAGAGCAAGGAACAGCCCTGGTATCAGTGCTCACGGACATTGGAGCATATCAGGCCACAGGCAACCAGTGGGCCGTGGTGGTCATCCTATGTCCTGCCCCTCATCACCAATCCTTCACCCCTAAAATACCCTCAAATGGGTTATTTAAACCAGAAAACGCTAAATGTGTATCTGAAAGCAAATCAAATCTGTCTTTCTTGTGTTCTGTTTTTCCTGTACATCGTTGTTATTCTGTCTTTCTTGTGCTCTGTTTTTCCTGTACACTGTTGTTATTTCATCACTAAGTCCTGTCCGTCTCTTTTGCGACGCCATGGACTGTGGCCCTCCAGGTTCCTCTGTCCACAGGATTCCCAGAATACTGGAGTGGGTTGCCATTTCCTTCTCCCGGGGATCTTTCTGACCCAGGGCTTGAACCCATGTCTCCTTCATCTTTTCCTAAATATATGTTAAAGTATTTTAAGTACAGAACAATCATGTGCATTTTTGTTATCGGGAAAAGAATTTGTGAGATAGCAGTGTGTCCTGGGTGGGACCCGCCGTGCGTCCTGTGTTCCCCCAGCAGAGGGCAGCACTGCAGCCGAGCCGCCTTCCCGCACTCGGGCCAGGTGGGTGGGAAATGCAGATTTAACCCCAGGGCAGCTTTGTAGCAAATGCCTGAGAGGCAGGTCTCCCCTTCCCACTTTCTGCCCACAATTTTGCTCATTTGTCCTCTTTTTTTATTCATCTGAAAGTGAAAGTGAAGTCGCTCAGTCGTGTCCAACTCTTTGCAACCCCATGGACTGTAGCCCACCAGGCTCCTCTGTCCATAGGATTTTCCAGGCACGAATACTGGAATGGGTTGCCATTTCCTTCTCCAGGGGATCTTCCCGACCCAGGGATCGAACCTGGGTCTCCCGCATTGTAGGCAGACACTTTACCCTCTGAGCTACCAGGGAAACCCTTTATTCATCTAGTTACCATAGAAGTGTAAGATCCCAAGAAAAGTAAAATTTGAAACAAACATTTTTTTTGTTTTAAATTTTAGCCTATCTTAGTTTTTCCAATTGGGAAAATTGGAAAATCTCCAGGGTAATTCTGCCCTAGGCCTTGAGGTTTTCACTGGTACCACGAGCAGACCGTTCACACATTCCTTCCTTCCCCGCTTCCTTCACTCGTGCGGGTCCTGTTGGTTGAGCAGCTTTTACCTGCTGGCTGTCGCCCCAGCACCTGACGAGTGGAGCTGGCAGAGGCCGTGTCCTCCTGAAGCTGAGGCTCGGGGGGGAAGGCAGACATCACCGTGTCACGTGTCAGGGGGTGATTAGCAGTAGGAAGGAGCAGGGATGGCAGAGGAGTGCAGAGCGGGAAGGCGCACTGTTTACTTGGGGTGATTGGGAAGGAGGGGTCTCAGAGCTGCAGGCAGAGAGCCGCTGGGAGTCTGGGGTGAAGACAGGAGGGGTGGGGGCGTGGGGAGTGGGCTCAACGCTGGGAGCCTCGAAGGTCACGAGCTGTTAGAGCCACCTGGGGACGTGGCCTGCCCTGCCCCCAAGGGCTGGGCGTGGCTGCCCTCAGGCTCCCAGAAGCTCAGGGCGTGGAGGGCGGAGAGGAGGGGACAGACACCCAAAGCTCAAGAAAGGCTGTGGGATGGACGTTCTCAAGTGCTTGTAGAACAAGCCCATGAACTTGCCCTGAAAAGAGCCAGAGAGGCGATACTTCAGTTTTGCAGGCCAGATGGTCTCTGCCTTCCAGATTTACCAGGCTCATGAAAAAGACATGTAACAAAAAGAAAAAAGGAGACACAGTTTATCAGTGAAGGGTCCAGGTAAATAAAGGTGTCCCGGTCAAGCTTTATTGGCAGGAGCAGGCTGAGCCCCTGCTATAAACTGCTGAACGCCGGGTTATTCGTGGTGCGCCAGGCGTGTGCAGGGCCGCTCTCTGAGTCCCCGGCAGGATCGTCCCCGGTCTGTGCTGCAGTCCCAGGGGCAGGTGAGGGTCCGCCCTGAGGGCTGTAGAACACCCGACCCTGCCCGGGTCCTGACACTTCTCCACCCGCAGCTCCGGACAGAGCCCAAGCACCCGTCAGCGCTCCCGGAAGGCTTGGTGATCCACCAGAGGGTGGTGACCCGGTTCCTCTCTTTCAGTTTCATGAACCGGCGTGTGCTGTCCACTAACCCCTATGTGGGGAGCACCTCCAATGGCTACGCGCACCCCAGCGGGACAGCGCTGCACTACGACGACGTCCCCTGCATCGGCGGCTCGGTGAGTGTGGCGGGCAGAGCTGGGGGTCGGCTGTGCCGGAAGGCGGACGCACACGGGGCCCTGGACTTCCCCTCCTTTCGGCCTAAACGAGGGAGGCATGAGGAAAACCACACCCCACCTCTCTTGTGTTTGACACCCCGTTCGCCTTAATCCACGTGTCAACACGAGGGTTCATCGGCGCCAGTAGCCGGTTTGTCATTCGCGTCAATGCCATTAACTAAACACCGACGGAAATCTTCAGAAGGGAGACGGTGCCGCAGGGTAACGACCGAACCGCCAGCTCCAGACACCTTCCTGCGTCCTCAGGGTAGCTGGGACTCTGAGTAGCTGGGACTCCCGTCGGTGGAGGAGAAGCCGGCCGGCCGGCCTGGCCTGCAAGGCCGTGCTCGAGTGCAGATTAAGATGAAAGGGGCTCCGTGTTAGGTCGTGGGCGTCGGGGTGCGGGCAGGCTTGGAGATCCCGTGCCAGCTGCAGAGCCCAGCAGTAGGGAGTCCGGCCTGAGTCCGGGGTGGCCTGGGGTGGGCAGGACATGAGTCCTGTCCCACAACAAGAACCCGTCAGGCCCGGCCATTCTCCACCTTGCCCCCCATCCCCCCTCCACCTTCACCTGGGGTCTCCAGGGCTGGAGGGGTGCGCACTGTGGCCGTAGCCGCCCACCCTGCAGAGCGGGAGCCAGGTGCTCAGGGAAAGCCTGTGGTGGCCCCCACAGGAGCAGGTCCCAGTCCAGGCACTGGGCCATTTCCCAGGTGGCCCGGCTCTTGGGGTCTACTTGCTAGTCTTGGGGGAGCCTCCCCCGCTGTCGTAGACCCAACCGCGCCTCATCCGCGCGGGACAGTCTGCTCCTCTGAGCCTTTGGCCTCAGCACCCAGCTGTTTTGAGGGCACGCAGCCCTGCCTCTGTCTCGCTACTCCAAGGCCCCCTTGTGAACTTTGCCCCCAGAGGGGTTTCTCCCAGGGCACATGGTGAGCGGAGCGGTGTACAGAAAGCCAGGATCTCCACAAGTGCCCGTCTGGGTCCCCTGTCCCTTTGGTCCGGTTAATACCACGTGGGTTCAGGCACCCCAGGAACGGGCTTTCTTTAGATCACACATGGCTCCCGCTGGCCCAGAGCTGAGAATCTGCCGGCTCCGAGACCGAGGAGTCATTTCTGCGTGTGCGTTGCTGGGCAGGCGGCGTGAGGGATGCAGACGGAGCGTCCCGCGTGCAGACTCTGACGCCCTCACTTGCTCAGGCCTCTCTTTAGGCTGCTCCCCTTCCGGGCTCTGTGACCAGGCCGTCTGTTTTGGAGGCGCCCTCACTCCTCAGTTGGACAAAGTTCATACTTCTGAGCCACAATACCTGGCGTTTTAGCAGCGTTTCAACTTCAGTAATTCTTTCCCTTCACGTTCTTCCTGAGGCCTAGATGAAAGGGCATCTCGAAAAGGATCTTCTGACAGGCACACACGCACTTTTAACCTGCAGGTGCTGTGGAGTTTGTTTTCTAAGTTTTCCATGTGACCTAATCCTTGGTATTTTAGGAAGAGGATGGTCCCGTCTAGACCATCTTAATAACCCGGGACAAATATATGCTAGGTTGTCATTATGAAATGCTCCCATCCACGTTTATCTGCATGTACTGTTATTTTTATATTATAGATGGGTCCCCAGCACACAAAAATAGACGCACTGAAGTGACTGCAGCAGAACAAAAACATTCCTACAGTGAAGTTTTAAGCCTTTTCTATTTTTATACAAAAGGCGGTAATTGCATTCTAGCAGAAAGGAGCTCTGCCAGGATATAAAAATAGACTAAAATAAGTAAAGCGCACGAGTTAATATTTTCTCTTTTTTTTTTTAAATGCAAAGCAATTTACAAAGACCTTTAAAACTTAAAAGAATCTGGCCGTGGTTGTGAGTTTGGGTTTTTATTTATACTTTAATGTCCATGTTCTAAAATGGCTTATAGCTATTTTAATCCTTTGTATAAAGGTTTTCCACTGAAGTAATGCTATTGTATCAACTATAGCTTGAAGCATCCTATTTTCTATGATGCTTTGACTTCTTTCTTGTAACAGCCTTGGCCACTGCGCTTTCTTCAGGCCTAACCAGGTGTGGAGGCAGGTGATGCTGACAGTCATGTGACCCACAGAGCCTGCATCCCCAAAGCCCTCACGGCAGGCTTGGAGGGGTCCCCGGGTGGTCTGCGCCCAGCCCCTCCTGGCCCTGGGAGCCTGAGGCGCAGACGCTGAGGGCCGTGTAGTTACGGGAACGGCTCTTAACTCCGGCTCTGCCTCCCACAGCTCCTCCTGAGCGCCTTGCCTAGGTTCCCCTACTCTGTAAGACTCCTGGCAGAATTACGTGCATCATGCGTCACTTTTACTGTGAAATAAGATTAAGTGCTTTGCTGGGATCTTAAACTCATTATTGACCAGGGGATTTTTGTGGAAACCAACCCCTGTCAGCGGTAATCTATTGTGTAAGTGAATATTGATACGTCTCCCGTCAACAACGTTCAGGGGATGAAGGACGTATTGACACGTCTCTGATCAAGAAGTTAACACGTTTTCTCAGGAGAACCAGAGCCCCTGATCTCCGGATGGACCCCAGTTCAGCATCCTTTCCCTTAAATCACGTTGTTTCTGCTTCTGGATCAGGAGGACTTCCAAAATCCAGTTCTTTAAAGACACGTTGGTTTTTTTTTTTTTTCACCCGTTTTAACAAACAAAACAAAACAAAACAAAAATATCATTAGCCAATGACCCTGGGAACAATTTAAGGAAAAAAGATATCTTAAGTCCCCAAAGGTAGTAAAGCTCTTCTGAAGCAGTTCACCTAGTTGTGTGTGTGTGTTACTGACAACAGCGTGGGGCGTGCATACGTGTGTGTGTCTGTGTGTGTTACTGACAACAGCGTGGGGCGTGCATACGTGTGTGTGTGTTACTGACAACAGCGTGGGGCGTGCATACGTGTGTGTGTGTTACTGACAACAGCGTGGGGCGTGCATACGTGTGTGTGTGTTACTGACAACAGCGTGGGGCGTGCATACGTGTGTGTGTCTGTGTGTGTTACTGACAACAGCGTGGGGCGTGCATACGTGTGTGTGTGTTACTGACAACAGCGTGGGGCGTGCATACGTGTGTGTGTGTTACTGACAACAGCGTGGGGCGTGCATACGTGTGTGTGTGTTACTGACAACAGCGTGGGGCGTGCATACGTGTGTGTGTGTTACTGACAACAGCGTGGGGCGTGCATACGTGTGTGTGTGTTACTGACAACAGCGTGGGGCGTGCATACGTGTGTGTGTGTTACTGACAACAGCGTGGGGCGTGCGTGTGTGTGTGTGTGTGTGTGACTGACAACAGCGTGGGGCGTGCATACATGTGTGTGTGTTACTGACAACAGCGTGGGGCGTGCGTGTGTGTGTGTGTGTGTGTGTGACTGACAACAGCGTGGGGCGTGCATGTGTGTGTGTGTGTGTGTGTGCTGCTGACAACAGCGTGGGGCGTGCATGTGTGTGTGTGTGTGTGTGTTACTGACAACAGCGTGGGGTGTGAATACGTGTGTGTGTGTGTTACTGACAACAGCTTGGGGCATGCATACGTGTGTGTGTCTGTGTGTGTTACTGACAACAGCTTGGGGCGTGCATACGTGTGTGTGTGTGTTACTGACAACAGCGTGGGGTGTGCATACGTGTGTGTGTGTTAAAACAGCGTGGGGCGTGCATGTGTGTGTGTGTTACAACAGCGTGGGGTGTGCATACGTGTGTGTGTCTGTGTGTGTTACTGACAACAGCGTGGGGCATGCATACGTGTGTGTGTGTGTTACTGACAACAGCGTGGGGGGTGCATGTGTGTGTGTGTGTGTGTGTTACTGACAACAGCGTGGGGCGTGCATGTGTGTGTGTGTGTTACTGACAACAGCGTGGGGCATGCATACGTGTGTGTGTGTGTGTGTTACTGACAACAGCGTGGGGCATGCATACATGTGTGTGTGTGTGTGTTACTGACAACAGCGTGGGGGGTGCATGTGTGTGTGTGTGTGTGTTACTGACAACAGCGTGGGGCGTGCATACGTGTGTGTGTGTGTTACTGACAACAGCATGGGGCGTGCATACGTGTTCCCGGGTGCTTGCTAATAACTGTCCATGTGCTCTGCTTCTTGTGGCCGAGGCGCCAGCTAACGACGCTGTGTGTGTTCCAGTGGGGCCCCGACGACGACGTGCCCGCGCCCCGCGGCCGAGGCCTGGGAGAAGAGGTGCTCTATGATAACGCCGTCCTGTACGATAACTTGCCGTCTCCGAAAATCTTTGCTCGCTACCCTCCCGCTGACAGGAAGGCTGCTAGGCCGTCTCCTGACAGGCTGTCCTGTAACCACTACAAACACCCCGCCTCCTCCGGCCTGCCCTGCTCCCCGCCTGTCACTAACACCTCTTCTGTGGGGAGGGCGTCTCTCGGGCTCAGCTCACAGGTACAGCACCCCCATTCTGTCGTCTCCTAGAACCTCTCGGTTTACGCTTCTCCTGCAGGGCCTGGCGGCGACAGAGTATCCACCAACGCGCGGTCAGTGAGCCCCATCAGGGGTAGAGCGCAGCCTTCCCTCAAATAGAGTATGATCTGCAAATGCACTCAGCGTCCGGCCACCCAGGGGCGGGTGACAAGAGACGCAGAGCTTTAACCGTGTTACGTACCAGCCCGACTAGTTCAGGGGGCTGCACTGGTGACTCAGAGGTCAAGAATCTGCCTGCAACGCAGGAGACCCGGGTTCAATCCCTGGGTTGGGAATATCTCCTTGGAGAAGGAAATGGCAACCCACTCCAAGTATTCTAGCCTGGAGAATCCCATGGACAGAGGAGCCTGTCAGGCCACAGTCCGTGAGGTTGTAAAGAGTTGGACATGACTTACTGACTAATCCAACTACTAGTGCGTTCTGTGTGCCTTTGCCTGTGCCATTCTTGTGAAGTTCCCCAGTGAATTTTGTGAGTTATGGTGATTAAAGGCAAAGTATTAAAGAGGATGAGGTGCTAAGTTTCCAGAAGATTTTTGAGCTGCAAGTTCCTTTCCTGTGATTTCGTTGCATGTACTTGGGGAGGGCTGGGCTCCACTGCCAATTGCTTTCAGACCTTTAAGCAGGATTAATCCAAGGATTACAGTGTTCTCCCATCATGAGTACAGGAGTATACTCCCTAAAATGGAGTAGATAATAAGGCTCTTGGATTATCACTGAATGGTCAGTAATCTTGATATTTAGCAATTGTCCATCCCACACTGCATATTTGTGGCAAACCATAACATTTCAGTGTAAATATTGATTTTGTGTTTGCATGCATTTAAACTAAGATCTAAGTGGTGCCTGGAAGAATACTCTACAAACATAAAGCATGGGACCACGTTTTAAATTATTTTCTTTTCCCTCCAGATTTTGGGGTAATCTTGAGAAAATGATGAATGCCAAGTAAGATCCTAGAATTTCAGAGTGTGATAGTTTATAGTGGTTCTTCCAAACCTGATCTTTTCATCAAAGTCATGTAGGAAGATTTTTGTGTTTTATTTCCAACAACGGCTGGAGATTCTGATTCAGTGAGTCTGCGGGCCCAGTCCAGTGTATCGTCAAACATAAGCACTTACATAGAAAGTTTTTTTGTGAGTGAAAGTGAAGTGAAAGCCTCCCAGTCTTGGCCAACTCTTTGCAACCCCATGGACTATACAGTCCACGGAATTCTCCAGGCCAGAATACTGGAGTGGGCAGCCTTTCCCTTCTCCAGGGGATCTTCCCAACCCAGGGATCGAACCCAGGTCTCCCGCACTGCAGGCGGATTCTTTACCAGCTGAGCCACCAGGGAAGCCCCTGATACTTTTTTATGAATACTTACGTAAAAAGTCTCACAGGTCACATGCTTCGCTTACTAGGTGAAGGTATTGACCTGTCCTTTTGTTGGTATTGGAGTTCACTTTGGTAAAAACGATGGGACAGAACATGCCATCTTACCCACGTGGAGTTTCCCCTGATGAGTTTGGATCACTTGACGCGTGGCTTGTTTGTGTCTCGTTTGTGTCCGTGTCACCTCTAAGCGGGAAGCGCGCTTGCGAGCCGCCTGCCTTCCGTTTCCCTGTCCTCATTTGGCTGTTCAGTGGGGACCCGCTGCGCTTGACACACACCTGCCGTGTGTGTGCCCTGGGTGTGCGCGCGGTGTCATTTAAGCTCTTCAGGAACCCTGTGGGTGGCATCAGTGTCTTTACGTTTTTAAATGAGCACGCAGGCTCAGAAAGCATTCGTGCTGTGCTCAGCACCTCCTAAATGATGGAGTGGGAATTTGAAGCCCCCCCACCCCCAAACCCAGGCTCCCAGCAGTAAGAAACGTGTGTATGGAGGAACCTGGGCCAGGCAGGTACTGTCAGCCTTGGCCGTCAGGCTGGATTCACGACCCAGCCAAGGTGTGCACACATCACTTGAGCAAAATGCGGCACGGGTTGGCTTGCAGCCATTAAAGAAGTAGGGATACGCTGGATTATTCTAAAATTCGGTAGTGAGTTAAAATGCAGTTCATACTGTTCCTGTATTTAGCTTCTTCTGCTTCCTTCCTCAGACCCCATGAGCAAATCGAACAGTAGTTATTTATCCAATTAGGACATTAGTATAAAGCCCTGGTAGCCGAAGACTGACGTGCATGGTCGTGCTACTTCCCTGAAGACCGTTCTGCCACAGTAAAAGCTGTTTATCCTTGGAAGCACAGACGGTCGGTAACCTCAGCCCAGTGCTGTCAGAAACCCACAGTCTGTGCCAGTGTCTTGATCGGCGTATGCCACCTCCCGGTAGAAGAAGCTAACTTTGGCGCACTCCAACTGAGGACATCCTAGGGTTCCCCGTTTGCTCCAAACCTCGGTGCTAGAACCTTCTCAGCCACTCTGGAAAGTTCACAGCCGTCCAATGTTGGGAAGCCAGACTGGTTTCTACCAACCACCCATACTTTTTTTCTGTCTGTGCTACATTTTAAAGAGTCAGAGACTGAAACAGTTGACTGCAAAAAAAAAAAAAAAACCACCCAGCGGTGTTTGTCTGCTTGTTTTTCATTCTCCCATGTGTTTATTTCCACAGTCGAAGGGTAAGAAGCCCCCCGTGGCCTCCAATGGTGTTATGGGCAAAGGCAAGGCTCCGAGCGGGCAGCAGAAAAAGGCTGACTCGGCGGCTGGCGTGAGGCGGACGCCTTCGAGTAAGTCGACCCTTTTGTCTCCCGTGTTGTGGCTTTGGGTGCGGCATGCAGAGCTGGGGCTGGGTGGCTGTCTCCCTTCCCACCTGGGGAGATGGAGAGTGCCATGGGGGGCGTGGGGGGGGGCGTGGGGTGGGGGCGGTGGGCAATTGGAGAAATCCGTTCACACCCGGATCCTTCCTCGTCTGCTGGGTTGCGGAATGGCCGTGACTTTTAACCTGGCTCTTGGGACTGCTGCATACCCGCGCAGACAGAGCTGGTTCAACTGCAGACTTGCTCACGTGTGTTCACCCATGAGGTAGTTGTGGGTTCGGGAGGTGGTGCTGCCGTGAGGGGTCCTGGTCGGTGGGTCGAACTCCTCCGTCTGTGTCCCCGGTCTACCGAGTGAGCCACTTGGGTTGAGTCTCATAAGCTGTCTGAACTCAGCCTCTGTGTGTGGGAGGCACAGATGGGGTCAGCTGGGGCCTCTGGCTGAAATAGTTGGGGAGCGCATGTCCCTCAGAGCGCGGGAGCCTCTCAGGGTCTGTAAGCAGTCCTGCTCCCCCCACCCCACTGTGCTCTCTCTCCTGCCCTGTCATCCCCCTGGCACCCCGGATCAGGGCAGTGTCATCGTCCGCCCCACTGTGCGAGTGTAGACGCAGGCTCAGGGAGTTGGTGAGGCTCCCCGAAGTCTCCCCGAACCCGTGCGCGGACTGGGTTTCCAGGCTGCAGATCCGGCAGGGGCCGGACTGAGCAGAGGAGCCGTGAGACCCCCGTGAAGGGGGCCCACCTGCGCCCAGCATGCTTCGTGACCCACAGACGCACGACTCTGGGGTCTCGGTCAGTGTGTGTCTCTGTAAGCATTTCTGGTGCTGATGGGGTCTCGGTCACTGTGTGTCTCTGTAAGCATTTCCAGTGCTGATGGGGTCTCGGTCAGTGTGTGTCTCTGTAAGCATTTCTGGTGCTGATGGACCCCTCTTCTCAGATTGCAGAACGTTGTGTTCACGCTCGACCTTGTTGAAGAGTTGCATCCTGTCTCAATGGGAGGAGTTAAAGACATTTCCTAATAGTCTATTTTTTTTTTTTTGCCTTTTCATACCATCCCTGGGGTCACAAAGAGTCGGACACGACTGAGTGACTGCATTGAACTGAACATTCTGTTTGCATCTTTGAAGTTCGTTTCGAAGACTATCGGATCATCAGAACCAGTCTCTTTTCTGTTTGGTTCAAACCTGTCCTGTTCTCTTTCCTCGTTGGATTAGCAAAGTGACTTGCTTTGAGTTTATTTTACGGAGCTGACGGATTAAACGGGCTTTATGAATTAGTCTGTCATCTACTTGGTTGAACCTAATTTCCTACTGATGCTTTCTTTTTTTAAAGATGCTGACCAGTACAAATATGGCAAGAACCGGGTGGAAGCAGATGCCAAGCGGCTGCAGGCCAAAGAGGAGGAGCTGCTGAAGAGGCGGGAGGGCCTGCGAGACAGGCTGGCCCAGCTGCGCAAGGAGAGGAAGGGGCTGAGGGCAGCCATCGAAGTGAACACTGGTATGCGGGGGCCCCCTTCTGCGGGGCCGGCGCCTCCGCCCAGGGTCTTACCCTCACCAGGCCCTCATCTTAGGAAAGACCCCGTCCTTCCACGCGGTGCTTCTCGCCGTTCAGAAGCCTTGCTGGAAGCCTGGGTCGGGGGCCACGGTGTGGAGTAAGGACCAGGCAGAAGGGGGCCCCCTGGCTAGGCCCGGGTAGGTGCCAGGAGCTATCCTGGCCTTGGGTGCTGATGGCCAGGTTGTCGGGAGCAGGAGCCCCAGGGCTCCAGAGCTCTGGTCCCTGGCTGTGACGTGTCGGGGTCTCAATGGGGAGGCCCCGTGTAGGGCTGGAAGGAGCCCCCCGTTCCCTGCGGAGGGACCGGTGAGAGCGGGATGGTGGCGGACTCGTGCATGGGATCTGGGAAGAGCCCAGGGCGATGGCAGCAACCCCGGGGTGGGGGGGAGGAGGGGACCCCGGTGTGGACCACAGCCCGTCTGTCTCTAGGTCAGGCCTGTCTGTCAGGCCTCCTCCCCGGGGGAGCTGGGCGAGCAGTGCCTGGCTCTGGGGTGGGTGCTGCAAAAACGTCTGTCTGCTCAGCTCAGGGCTGAGTCTGATCCTGGGGCGAAGATGACTCTGCAGATTGTGATCCTTTGGCCTCGGGTTGGGGGTGGGGATGAGGAGGAGGGATGCGGAGACCAGGGCGGTTCGGGAAGGAAGCCCCTGCTTTCCATCGGCGTCTGCACCGGAGGAGCTGGTGGATGTGCAGCAGTTAGCCGGCAGCTCCAGCTGTCCCTGACTTTGTGCCTAGGTGATTTTTTAAAAAGGAAAGCACTTTCAGAGCTTAAAGGATGGGAGACGGGTGTGTGCCGGTCTGAGACAGCCTGTAGGAGGGGCAGGAGGTGGCATCTCCTGTGAGGACCCCCCACCCCCACCCAGGGACAGGGAAAGGGGATCAGAGACTTGAGCAGAGACCTGGACGGGAGCCCCCAGGTCAGCAGGACAGGAGAGTCCTTCCCTCCGTGTTTCCAGTTTGCAGGGTAGTGAAGATGCAGGCAGATCAGACCAGCTTCGGGCCTGGAAAAAGAGAACTCTCGTGTGCTGCAGTCATCAGACTGGGGCCACGCCCACCAGTCGGTTAATCTTCGGGATCAGTTTCCTTATCTGTCCAATGGGCACATTGCCTGCCCTCCTGTGTCACTGTAACACATTTTAGATAAGATAGATAAAGCGAATGTGCCGTGTTCTATGGATATGTGAGCTACATTATGTTTTGACCACAGGGGCAAATAAGATGACTCAAGAGTAGAAAAAACTAAGAACAGAAAAACATTCAAACGTCTCAAGTCAGCGGCACCTTTGGAAGCCACCTGGTCCAAATTCCTCATTTTGAAATGAGGATGTTGAGGCCCAGACCTCAAACTCCTGCCGTTTGTGAGGATCAGAGTCTTCTGCTTCTCGGTCCATATTCTCCCAGCTGCACGAAGGAGGGCATTTGGGAACGGACCCTGCTCCTTTCAGGAACCGCTGGATTGGAGTTTGGTGGGAAGGACTCTAGTTGGGTGGGGAGCAAGCCCCCAGGGTTGTGGCGAGTGCCTCACAGGGAGCCCCCAACGTCCGTCTTCGGATGCTTGGAAGTATTTGCCTTTGGCTGGAGCAGTAGTGTTCCTCTGGGATTTCAGGCAGGAAGACCCAGGTGGTCCTGGAAGAGAAGCTGAAGAAGCTGGAGGAGGAGTGTAAGCAGAAGGAGACGGAGCGCGTCAACCTGGAGCTGGAGCTGACGGAGGTCAAGGAGAGCCTCAAGAAGGCGCTGGCTGGCGGCATCACCCTGGGGCTGGCCATCGAGCCCCGCTCAGGGACGTCCAGCCCGCAGGTACAGTCCGCCCGCTCCCCGGGAGCGGGACCTGGCGTGCTCCCCCGGGTCGCAACTAATCCCTGTCCCCCAACATCAGCCTCGCAAAGACACAGCTTGCGTGTCCGCCTGAAACGCTCTCCTTGGCCGTGTTTCAAGTCCACGGACACTGAATTTTTTCTTCTCTGTCTCACTGAACTTTTTTTCGAAGGTGGTGGAATCCCCGGGTCTGTTTTGTTCCCTTTGGCAAACTGAGTATAATATTGGGTTGGTCAGAAAGTTGGTTCAGGTTTTTCCACCTGACGTCGCGTCTCCGGGCGCCGATCGCTGCTCTGGCTGCCTGGGGTGACCCCACGTTCCGGGGCCCTCCCTCCCTCTCGAGGGTCTCCCGCTCAGCCCCCCGTCAGCCCCCCTTCCCTGTGCCCCGTCCTCCTGAGGCCTGGTCAAGCTCCCACTTCCACCTCGGGTCTGCTCCTCTCTCTGGAGGGCCCCTCCTGGGGCCCCAGAGCTGCCATCTGCCCGCGCGCGGCTCTCTGCCTTGTCCCCACCCCGACCACAGCCTGGGAACAGCGGCTGCCATGAGGCACACCTGTCCTGGGGGAGGGCTGCCCCCTCAGAGCCCAGCTCGGCTTCCCGGGGGCGGACGGAGGGGTTCCCTCCCCGCTACCCCCACCCCACCCCCACCCCTCAGCCAGAGCGGCCTTTGAAGGCATTTCCAAGTGAAGGAAAACGTGAGGAAAGCTGGCTGCAGCCCCCAGGGGGGTTCTCAGCAACCCCTCAGAACGGTCACTGAAGCACTGTTCTCCTAAAGAGACGTTCTGTGCAATCTCACCAGTGTTTTACATCACGCGCTACGCAGCGAGCGCAGGGCGGTCAGTCCTCGAGTCCTCGTTTGGGGAAAGACCGCAAGTTACAGGGGCAGCTTGTGATCTCACCGGGGACCAGGCAACCGCAGGTTTACTCTGCTCCGTTTCAGGACTTGCTCTGACCCACGGAGACCGTGCTGTAAGCGGTCAGGAGTCCTCTGGATTGGTCTGTGGCCACTACCGGGAGCCACAACCCACGGCTTCAGCATCAGCCCTTCCAATAAATGTTCAGAGTTGATCTCCTTTAGGATTGACTGGATTGATCTCCTTGCAGTCCAAAGAGACTCTCAAGAGTCTTCTCCAGCACCACAGCATGAAAGCATCAATTCTTCGGTTGTCATTGTTGCCTATTTCCGAAACCCGTTTTATTCATTAAACATTTTCCTCATGGAAAATACTGCTGACCTGGAACCCACCCCTCACCCAGCGTCTCCTCCTTCTGTTAACAGTCTCCAGTTTTCAGGCATCGGACTCTGGAGAACTCGCCCATGTCCAGCTGTGAGACCAGCGACGCGGAGGGCCCGGTGCCTGTGAACAGTGCGGCCGTCCTGAAGAAGAGCCAGCCGGCCCCTGGCAACTCCCCCTGCCGGGGCCACGTGCTGCGGAAGGCCAAGGTGAGCGCCTGACCCGCCTGCTAGGGGAGCAGCAGTGCTGAAGGGGAGCAGGTATCCTGGGGGCGCAGTGACCCCAGCGCTGATGCAGGCAGGAGGGGTGGGGGCACTTCCGTGAAGTTTGCTGGGGATGGTGGCGGGCTGAGGAGCTACGCATGGCCTCCTGATCCGGTTCTACAGCTTCTATACATTAGATACTGTTCCACGAGTATCTACCCAGTTCTTCTCTAAAGTCAGACCCTCCTTCAGGAAGCCATCCTTTCCGAGTCAAAAACAGCCAAGACCTGGTCTCTAGGCCTGCACCGTCTGTTGTCAGGAAAGCCAGCCACTTTGGTTCTGTCTCCTGGCTTCTTCTGACTTCATTGTGCCTTCATTGATGAAGCAGAGATTGGCCAGGTGACCAATGGGATCCTTTAAAAAAAAATAAAACGTTGAGGCATGAACTCTTCTCCAGCCCCTCCCCTGGCCTCACCCTCATCCTGTAAACCTGTACCCAAGGGGCCATCCAGTCGTGCCTTTCAGTCTTTCTCTGGCACTGCCCACTGAAAATTTTTGATGCCAAACTTAAAATCTCAGAAAATTAAAAAAAAAAGAAAGCTATAGGTTATCAAAGTAAGCAGTTCTGGATGGTATAGCTGACAGTGTGTGCTGTGGAAACATCCTACTTGGTCCAGTCACCCTACTTCATCCAGATGAGTTTAGTTTGTCCTGACAAATGCGGAGGCTGGCTGCCCTCCCCTCTCTCCCTCCAGAACCCTCTCCGTGCTGCCGTTACTTTTGTTCTCTGGCGGTTTCAGAGCCCAGTGCAGATTGGCTGGGGAGATACTGTTTTCTGCAAAGTGGATCTGGTGCTCGATAAAGAGCAGGAGTGTTAAGCGCTGGCTGCACACTGCCATGTTCAGGGCGGGTCCCTGATGGTGGTGATTTTAAACAGCATTCATAGCACATGCATTTGACCGAGCCTGTGTGTGGGGGTAAATTTGGGGAAAAGAATGTTTGTGTGCCATTGTCGCTCAGTCGTGTCTGACTCTTGGTGACCCCATGGACCGCAGCACGCCAGGCCTCCCTGTCCGTCACCAACTCCTGAAGTTTACTCAAACCCATGTCCACCAAGTCGGTGATGCCATCCAACCATGTCATCCTCTGTCGTCCCCTTCTCCTCCCACCGTCCATCTTTCCTTAGCATCCGTTAAGTATTCTTAGTTTGCAGAGGAATATATTTTGCCTAAGAGATATTTAGAATCAAACTGTCCCATAAAGTCCCCCTAATTATTTGCAGAAGGCAAATGCAATAAAAATCTTACCTTTTTTTCTTTACTGTCAAAGAAACCATTTTACGGTTCTGTACCTGCAGCCTCTGGAAGGCTCCATCTCGCAGGCCTTCACTTGCCATACAGAGGTGTGGGCTCTGTGCATCCCCCTCATAATAAATGTAAACTGTGGTTTTGGCCGCGGCGGATGCACAGCTGGCCACTCAGACCAGCCCAGGGCCTCCCTGAAGGAATGGGGTTGAGCGGGGTTTTCCCGGGACTCCCGAGTGTAGTGACAGGGGAGCCGTGGCTGGAGGAACGGGTTGGTGGCCTGGCCTGGCCTCTGAGAGCGTCCGTCCACCCGTGAGTGCATCGCACACGTGGTCTCGGCTCCCACCACGGCCTTTCTTTCTGACGACTTCCCCGACTCACCCTGGGTGCTCATCGAGAACTGTCATCCATGTTCCTAGGGTAATGCCCAGCTCCAGAAGAGGGCTGCTCCTCGAGTGAGAGGGTGTGCTCCCGAAAGCTGGGGAGTGGCAGGTCCCCCATCACGGGGTTTCCCAATGTGAGGAGGGCTGACGGCCCCGACGTCCAGCTCCGGGCAGCCTCGTCCTCCCTGCCTGGGCCTCGGCACGTGCAGGAGGTGGCCTGGCCTGCCCCCGCCCCAGGCGTGGCCTGTGGACCTGATATGCCCCTTCTCCCCTCGCTTGGCAGGAGTGGGAGCTGAAGAACGGGACATAGAGCCGGAGGACGCCCGGCCCCGCAGCGTCGAGTGACCGCCCTGCGACCGCGCACCGGTGCCAGGACCCAGCCCGCCGCACGTATCCTCTCTACTGTATAATGGTTCCCTTTAAAGAGATTTACTTGTAACGCTTTGGCCTCCAAGTTCATTTGTGAAAAGACAGCGAGGGGCGGAAGGCGAGGAGCCCCCCCCGCCGGCGGATGGAGAAGCCGCAGCTTCCCGCCCAGGTAGACAGTGGCTTCCACCTGTCCCCACCCCCCCAGACCGAAGACCCGCAGGGACCTCGACGTGGACACGCTCTGTGCGCTGGGTGAGGCGTGGGCCTCCGGCTGCCCGCTGCTCAGCTGGGCGCCCGGGGACGCCCCCCTTACCCCCTACTGCCCCCCAAGTCTCACCAGCACCTCCCCAACGCCCGGTAAAGTCACCACAGAGCTATGCTGTGAAGCCGTTTCCATCTGTTTTTACAAACATTTCTGAACAGGTGCTTTTGTCCCCAGGACGTGAAGAGCTGGCACTCTTCTTTAGACCCGAAGAAAATGTCCTCTCTTTATCCTGGGTTGCACTTAGCTCCCGGGGTTTTCCAGAGCTTCTGGATCATATTTTATTAATGATTTGTCCTGCTTTGGAAAGGCAGCAGAAGGTTTTCGGCCCTTCGCGTTGTGTGTGTCCTTTGCTGCTTTTTCCAGCATCCACACCCCCTTCAACCCCCTCAGAGCCGGCGGGTGGTCTCAGAGCCCTGGGCAGCCTGGGAGTGACAGTCACACTCATTCTCCAGGGGCCTGGCTGCCAGGCAGGGCCTCTTCAAGCGTCCCTGTCTGCCTCCTGTGGGATGTTTCTGGAGCCTGAGACGTGAAGGGGACAGGCCCGTCCACAGGCAGAGGTCATCTGGGTCTGAGGACCAGGCCAACCCTCCCATCTGCAGAGGGACCTCTCAGGAATACTCCTTGTGGGAAGCGCGGCCACTGCCCAGGACAGCCATCAGTCACCCCAGAGCCCCCTGCACGCTGACCGAAGGGCCAGTCACACGCGTGGCCGGGCCCCCTCCCCCCACCCCGCCGTCAGAGCAGGCCTGGCGTCCGCTGCCCCATGGGTGTTTCTCGTCAGATACCGGAGCAGGAAGCAAGAAGACAGTGTCCTGTGACCACATCCTGGTGCCCACATTTTCTGCAGGCCACGCCGGTCAGCATTGCTGTCTCCACAGGGTCAGCGTGGCCCCTGAGGCTGGCACGGGCCCTGGCTGTCTTTACCGACCAGAGCAGGGCAGCGGCCTAGGAGGTTCGCAGCAGAACCGGAAGCTGTTTACCTGGACCATGTGAAGTCGCTGAGTCATGTCTGACTCTGCAATCCCATGGACTGTAACCTACCTACCAGGCTCCTCTGTCCATGGGATTCTACAGGCAAGAATACTAGAGTGGGTTGCCATTTCCTTCTTCAGGGGATCTTCCTGACCTAGGAATCGAGCCCGGGTCTCTGGCATTGCAGGCAGACTCTTTACCAGCTGAGCCACCAGGGAAGCCTGTTCACCCGGAGCCCACCTGAAAAGCCTGGATTTCTTGCAAAGCCGGCTGTCTGGTCCGCGGGCTGCCACCTGGCACCCAACGCTCAGGTTCATCCTCCATAGTTGATACAGCAGATGGGGGTGCGTCTCACCCGCATCTATGACCCCGACCCCAGGAAATCCAGGTAGGAAGTGGGGAGCCCATCTTTCCAGTCCTGTTCCCCCTGTTCTCCCATCCACGTAGGAGGTTGGACCACTTGGCATCATATGAAGCTGATTTTCCATAAAGGAGAAAACTGTGACCTGCTACAGAATCTCGCTGCCTTGCGGTCAAATTCATGTCTCCGGTTATGGCTCTCCAGCTGCTCTGATTGGCAGCCAACTTTGTCCAAGACGACGGCCAGGCTTTGATTGTTACTGAGAAGGGACAACGTGACCTTAGCCCGGGGCAGGTGGGCAGAGTCACCCAGCGGTGGGCCGGTTGGCAGAAGTTGCCGCGACCATCTCTGTGGGTCGCACCCGAGGACAGTGGTTGGTACCGGAGCCAGGATTTGGACCCTGGTCTTCAGACTCCCGGTGTGCGTATTTCCTGCCTAAAAAATCCATGTTTTTAAATTCACTTTCACAACCATAAGCCTTTTAGAGAGAACAGAGGAGTCAACCCTGTCTCGTCCCCGGAGCTCCGTCAGACGGGCCCTGCGGGGACCGAGGCCGCCGGCGTCCGGCTCTGCGATGTCGTGTGTTTCCCTCGACGCCTCAGATTCGATCAGAAAGTTAAGGCATTTGCTTCAAAATAAGTTATTTATTTGTATATGTTCAGTAAGTATAGGTTTTAATTTATATCTGTACATATTAGACACACCGTGGACACCCTGTCAGAATCCTGGCAGCGACAGCGATCTCTGTAGCCCACCTGAAACATGCCCCAGGGAGCTGCCCCCTCGCCCGGGGGAGACCAGGAGGCAGCCGTGACGGAGCCAGGCTCGGGGGAGAGGCAGCCGGCCTGGACCCTGGCTTCGGGGTGCAGGCCCCCATCCCCTGGGAGAAGTGGATCCTTGGGACATGTCCCCATCCCTCCGACAGACGGTCGTGGTCACGAAGTGCTGGCCAAACAGGATCCTGACCGAAATGAGATGAACGTGATAGCCGGACCGGAGCCCTGGTGTGAGACGGTTGCCTCCCCGGGGTCTCGAGGCCCTTCCCTTAGGACGGGGCGACCGTCAGCCTCTCAGGCTTCTGCTCCTGGCTCTGTTTTGGCGAGGGGTCGTCAACCTTTAAAACCCCCTCATTTTCACATTTTTATGAAGTGAAGCGAAAGTCGCTCAATCAAGTCTGACTCTTTGCAACCCCATGGACTATACAGTCCATGGGATTCTCCAGGCTAGAATACTGGAGTGGGTAGCCTTTCCCTTCTCCAGGGGATCTTGCCAACCCAGCAATTGAACCCAGGTCTCCCGCATTGCAGGAGCATTCTTTACCAGCTGAGCCACCAGGGAAGCCCGAGATTACTGGAGTGGGTAGCCTATCTTACATTTTTATAGTGTTTTTCATTCATTCACCAACCCTTTGCACAGACATAGTCAGAGGGGACACCGTGTGACCCTCGATGTGGGCTCAGGAGGAGGAGAAGACCGCCCCCCCGCCAGGCCACCGAGGGTCGAGCAGGTCCAGTCTGTGTGTCTGAAGAGCCAGCACCCCCACCCCATCACACCCCACCCCACCTCCGGACAGCCGTCTGCGGGAGCCTGGCGTGGCTGGAGCGCTGGCACACGCGTCTCCCCAGGCTCTTCTCCTGGGGACGTATAGAACCAGTCGTGGCCCCTCAGTTCACACACCTTGGCTTTGTCCAGCTGGACCGTCCCCTTGTCCATCCCCCTGGTCCCTGAGCTAGTTTGGGGTATTTTTGGGAAAACCCAGGATGACCCAGATGGGCTGGAGACATGCCAACTTGGAAAAATCTGTCACAGAAAGTAAAAGGCGTGTGTCCTGGCCCAGGAGGCCGGCCCCGCAGTGAGGGGTCTCAGGCTCCTATTCACTGAGATGGCAGTGCTGGGTTTGTTTCCCAGGGGAGGGCGCAGCGTTGAAGCTGGGCTGGACCTGAGGGTTGTGGGCAGAATGCTATTGTTTGTGGTCCCAGCCTTTCTTTCCCAAAGAATAACTGTCAGCACCCCGTTTGGAAGGAAATGGAAATTGTGCCCACGGGCAGCCTTCTCTGATTATTCGCCGTGTGTGTCCTGGCACTGGGGCGGGCACTCGGGCAGGGCCTCCCCCCACATGTCTGTGTCCCGGCCCGGCCACTCCGCACAGCGACGCCTCCTCTAGGAGCAGGATGCCTGGGCGTCTCCACCTCCACTCAGCAACACTTCAGTATTAAACTATTGCCTTCCTCTTTTTTTTTTTTCTAAATTAAGTTTTTTTAATGGAAAAATAATAATTTCAGACCATGGCATAGTTTTAAAGAGGGTATTTTGTTGTTTTTGTTGTCCTTACTGTCTTATTATTATCCCCATGATGGACTGGGTTGATACTGTGAAATAAACTAGAAATAAATTAACATTTTCATGTCCACCCCCCCAACACACACACACATACTACACATGGCTGAGCATCCCAGCAAAAGAAACAGCCTCTCAGTGGCCCCCGAGCCCTAGCAGGACTGCCTGTTCTGTGTCCTTGGTGAAGAGGAGAGAGCTTCACGCCCAGGGAATGTTGGCCTTATGTGCACCCCGTCTTTTGTGAAATAATCCAGTTATGTCCTTCCAGATAGACCCAGCTTGACAGCGGACAGGCGTGAGCAGGTGTTTCTATTCGTTGCCATGGAAGAAACTCTCCAAACGGAGTCATCAGATCATATTTCTTAGGGACCAAAGGTGTATTTAATAAAATAATCTTTGATTTTTTTTTTCTAACAAGAAAGGAAACACTAACTTTAAACTTTAGCATCAACTTTTAAATTATACGTGTTCAGCATTAATTGACCATGGCTGTGAGTTGTAAAATGTTTTCATATTAAGAATGTAATTATTTCCTTATTGTATTTTTTAAAAACTAAAGTCATATTTAAAATTCTCTTTGAAACAGGCAAGAAACGGGAAAGGTTTTTTTTAATTAAATATGTTGGCAATGTCCACTTTAAATAACTGTAAATATATTTTCACTGTTTCACCATGTATTTAATTCATAAAGTAAAAAAAATTTATCAGAAGAGACTTGCATTGGAAATACTCATTTTCGGTCCATTTGCCTGATTTTGTAATAGCTTCACGTGAATTTCCTGCTTTGCTGTGGATTTTCCACAGTTTTCCACGGTGTAGCCCAGACTGGCGCCCAAGGGCGTGCCATCTTGGTGTATTGCTAATAAACTCAACTCTCCCAATCCAGCCTCCGTGTCTTGACTGACTTGGTTTGTGGGCAGACGGGAAGGACATTCCAGTGGATGGAGTTTTTTTACCAACAAGGCATTTTGCTTGCCAGGGCTTCCCTGGTGGCTCAGATGGTAAAGAAACTGCCTGCAGTGCAGGAGACCCAGGTTCGATCCCTGGGTCAGGAAGATTCCCCTGAAGAAGGAAATGGCAACCCACTCCAGTATTCTTGCCTGGAGAATCCCCATGGACAGAGGAGCCTGGTGGGCTGCAGTCCATGGGGTTGCGAAGAGCTGGACAGGACTGAATAAGACTAATGCTTTCATTTTGCTGGCCGGGTTGGGAAGAGGTATAAGGAGGGGTCCAGGTGGGGCACGTGTTTTGTTTCTTTGGCAAAAGTCTTTCATGAAAGAAGCATAGTGCTTTTAGTAGCTTTTAGCCCAAGGACTCATATATCCGAGTCAGGGAGCATCCGTGCTCCTTCTGAGCACAGCTCTGTGCCCGGTGCCGGAAACAGGGCCGAAGGGCGGTGACTCTGTTCTCAGGGCGCCTACTCCAGCCAGGGAGATAGTCGTGTCCACAGTGTGGAGTGTTCCAGAACCACAGGAGAAGGAGCAGCTGCCTTTGAGGCCACTGCCTTTGGTGATGGGATTTGCAGGGCTTCCCTTGTGGCTCAGCTGGTAAAGAATCCGCCTGCAATGTGGGAGACCTGGGTTCAATCCCTGGGTTGGGAAGATCCCCTGGAGAAGGGAAAGGCTACCCACTCCAGTATTCTGGCCTGGAGGATCCCATGGACTGTATAGTCCACGGGGTCGCAAGCAGTCGGACACGACTGAGTGACTTTCACTTTTGCAAGGTGGGTATTTGAGCCGGGTCGTGGTGTTTAAATAGTTCAGCAGAGGGAGAGGGGCACCACAGGAGACCATGGTGGCAGGTGAGAGCACCAGCCATGTGGAAGGCAGGTCCGGAGAGCGGGCGGGATCAGGCCCTGGGCCTCCTGCCTGCAGATAAGGGTTGAGGCGGGGCCTCCACGGAGAGAATCCGAGGCTTTTGGTGTGTGTGGGGGGCGGGATGGCCAGGTTTCTGGTTTTAGAAAGGCCACTGCGGGTGCACAGCCCACTGAGGGTGATGGAGGTCAGACGGAGGAGCCCCAAGGGGCTGGCCAACCTGCTGCCTGACATGGAACCCAGGGGAACAGAGCTTGGCCAGAGCGGCAAGAATGAGGTGTCGGCTTGGGCTCTGCAGGACACCTGGGTCAACAAGAGGGGTGGCCTGTGTCTGTGTGTGACTTGGGGACGTACAGGTGACACATCACCCACCAGGACCCAACCTTTCAGAACTTTTTTTTTTTTGGCCGGGCCTTGCAGCGTACGGGATCCTAGTTTCCTGACCAGGGATTGAACCCATGCCCCCTGAATTGGAAGTGTGGCGTCTAAGCCACTGGACCACCAGGGAAGTCCCTGGACCTCCCTTTCAGAGGTCAAGGACAGGTGACCCGGGGGGCCTCCTTCACCCCCTCTCCCTGGGGCTGGGGTGGGTGTTGGCTGGTCGTGCCCCTGATAATGACTGCCCTTCCTTTGCTAGAAGGAAGCAACCACCCTGAGTCAGGTAAGCTCGCTTCTCCAGGGCCCCTTAGACGACAGGAAAATGACGGTCCGCGTGCTCTCAGCTGGCCTCAGTGCCCTCCAAGCCATCCGCCAGGGCAGTCCTCTGCCCGCCATTCACTGTCCAAAGGCGGGTCGTTGTGCTCAGCGAGGGGCCCGGTTAAGCTTCATTAGAACCAACTTTAATTGATGATTTTTCCTCCGGCTTGCACATAGGTCATGTCCTGGCAGGCTTGCAAACGAGAAGGAAGTGCCTCTTTCATTTCTTTTAAAACTCAGCAGAAGGGACCCCAGACTTGTTGGTTTCACTTTCTACAACCACAGAGACAAACGGGGATAGTCATCCCTCCAGCTGTAATTTTGGGGGCGGGCGACACAAAGCCCTGGCCTGCATAAATCAGGAGCCTGGCTCTTTAAGGGGAGGCAGGGAAAATGTGAGCTCCTGTCTGTGATCCAGAAATTTTTATGATGGGGACTTCATCAATTTTATGATGCTGTTAAAAATGGCTATCTTTCCACATGAAGGGACCAATAGTCAGAAAACAGAGCAGGAAGCACGGTAGGGATGATGAAGTGGGTCAGGTGGACTCACCTCCCGGCCTGGGGGGCTGGTCCTGGACACCGAGAAGTTGGCCTGGCCTGGGACAGCCCGCACACCCCAGGGGTGGAGGGCAGGGCATTGGAGCATCGCCTTGTTCTGACACTTTGACACCTGGGGCCTTGCTGACCCTCGAAGCACGGCCCTTCCCAGAACCACCCAGTTCCTCGAGACATTGCCTGCAAACGTCGCTTTCAGGTGTGAAGCGACCCGTCCAGAGTCCACACCCCAGCCACCTCCTTGATGAGATTCTTACACTTGGGGACCACTATCTCCTGGTCTAATCACCCCCCGGGCCAGGTACCCACCCTGGTCCCGGAGTCTGCCGAGATTACTCAGACCAGCCCATCGCCTTTCCTTCCTGTGAAAACCACAGTAAATGAAGGCTCTCATCCTCATCTCCCCCCCGCCTCTGCCTCCTGACTGGCCCCGGGTGCTTCCCCGCGAGGCCTGGCCCAGCCCGATGTGGTGCGGCCTTACTGGAAACGGGGGCTGTGACAGACTTACCTCCTGATCCACCCCGTCCCTCCCCCGTACTGGGCGATGATGACCTACGGTTTGAACACCCCAGTCTGTGGGAAAGGCACGCTGTGTGTCGTGTGATGAGAGACGACCCATCCGTAAAACATCCTACAGCATCCGTAAGACTCTCGTCGAACGGAAATCCTTTCCCCGTGGGGTTCTCTTTTCAGGAGGATAAACACTTATTTACTTCAACTGATCATGCATTCATTTATTTATTTGGGGACGGTTTACTGAAACCCCTACTGTGCCTGGGGCCCTGGAGACACAGACTCTATAAACATGACTGTCGGTACCGGCTTCTCACCGCAGCAGGTGGTGGACATGCGCGTGAGCCGGGCAACCTCGCTAATAAACATGTAATTGTAAATTGTGAAACGCCGCGAAGACACCCTCGCCCCCCACGGTCTTCTGGTGGTGACAGACTCCAGCCGTGGCCAACCCTCCGTGGGACGTGCCGAGGACCCATCCCCACCCCTCTGCATCAGGGGACTCAGGGGTCCCCGGGGACACTCCCACACTGACCCTGGGAGGATGGGGGGTCTCTGGCACAGGAGATGTTTCTTGAAAAGCTCTGTGTTGGCCGCTGAGAACAGGAGCCGCCTCCCCTGGACCCGGGCCAGATGAAGGCGACTCTGGAGGAGGAGAGCCCAGGAGACGTTCAGTGTGACTCACTGATCCTGCTATCCCTAGGTTTGGGGTCACGGACATCCCACTAAGTTCCCAACTTGACCTCTGCAGATCAAGCCATAAGCACATGCTGGGCCTGGCGGTTCAAGACTGACTTGAACCACCGCGACAGTGGGAACCGTTGTTGCCCCCTCCCAGACCTGGAGGGTCACACACCTGGAGCCCCCGGAGTCCAGGGGAGCTTGCAGCCCGTGAGGGCTGATGCCAGCCTGAGTCTGTAAGGTGCTTCTCCCCAACCTCCCCACGGGTGGGCACGCAGCACGCGGAGACAGACTGTGCTGGGGGTGGCAGGGAGCTCGCACACTCTGGGGGTGGCAGACGCTGGCTCCCACCCCAGGCAGGTTCCGGGGATCCCCAGTGCTATGGAGGCCCCCCTGCCAGAGTTGGGATTGGGGGATTGAGATCTTTGGCGGAGCTTTGGCCTCTGCCTGGGTCAGAGGGGTTCTGGTGTGAGGATTCCCATGGTTCCTGAAAGTGTTGGGAATACAGCCCGAGCCACAGGAAACATCCCCTCCAGGTTTCCAGACCCAGCAGGTTCCAGGGGCAGGGACTCCCCCACCCACCCCATCAAAAGCCCTCTTCCTCCTAAAACAGTAAACAAAGCAACGTTGGGGCACTAGAGGAACTGCAGGCCATCCTGCTCTCCGGGACCGGAGAGTCGCAGGGTGGGGACTCTGCCCATAGCTCCGGCCAGTTCTCCTGAGTTTTCCCTTGAGAGAGAGATGGAGGTGAGCACCCTGCAGCTGCTGGTGCAGTTGGGCTGCTTTCTATGGAATACGCATGGCTCCCACCCTATTAAAAAGCAGAGACATCACTTTGCCCACAAAGGTCTGTCTAGTCAAAGCTATGGGTTTTCCAGCAGTCATGTAAGGATGTGAGAGTTGGACTATAAAGAAAGCTGAGCACTGCAGAATTGATGCTTTGGAACTGTGGTGTTGGAGAAGACTCTTGAGAGTCCCTTGGACTGCAAGGAGATCCAACCAGTCCATCCTAAAGGAAATCAGTCCTGAATATTCATTGGAAGGACTGATGCTCCAGTACTTTGGCCACCTGATTTGAAGACCTGACTCATTGGAAATGACCCTAATGCTGGGAAAGATTGAAGGCAGGAGGAGAAAGGGGTGGACAGAGGATAACATGGTTGGATGGCATCACCGACTCAATGGGCATGAATTTGAACAAACTCAGGGAGATAGTGAAGGACAGGGAAGCCTGGTGTGCTGCAGTTCATGCCGTCACAAAGAATTGGACAGCTTCCTGGTGGCTCAGTTGGTTAAGACTCTGCCTGCAATGCAGGAGACCTGGGTTTGATCCCTGGGTTGGGAAGATCCCCTGGAGAAGGAAACGGCAACCTACTCCAGATTCTTACCTGGAGAATTCCTTGGACAGAGGAGCCTGGTGGGCTACAGTCCACGGGGTCGCAAAGAGTTGGACACGACAGAGTGACTAACCTTCATTTTGCTCATTTCATTTAGTGACTGAACCACCCACTGCCTGGGAGGCAGGTGACCCTTTCCGTTCCGTGCCTGTTGGTGAAGGTGCTCCCACCTGGCAGGAAGCAGCGGACCTCACAGGTCTAGGCAAATGCTCCAGCTCTTTCTAAGTGGACAGGGAGGCTGGCTTCTCCTCCTCCAGAACACCAGCAGCCTCAACCATGCTGGTCGGGTCTGGTGGGGAGAAAACAGCAGGTCCTCTCCATGCCTTGGTGGGACGCAGGTGACCAGCTGCCCTGGACACTGCCCACACAGAGGGTTTCAGAAAGGGCGCCAGAGGCTTGTGTGACCATGGATGGGCTGGTGATGAGCGAGTCGGGAACCGTCTTTGAAACGCCTCGGTCTTTGGCACGAAAGAGGGCAGCTCTGGAGAACTTGACCAGAAGCTGCTTGAATCTCAGGAACTGCTTGAAAGTTCCCAGCAACCGCCCGAGTCTATGGCAGCAAAGCAAAACGCTTCCAACCTCGCGTCCTTCCACACAGCTACCCGGAGCTGCCTCCCCAGAGGACGGCACCCAAATCTGTCTGAATCCACACCCCTGCCTCTTCTTGGCCAGATTGCACCTCTGCCCCAGCTTCTCAGGAGACCTTCCAAAGAGATATGAGTGATGCTAGGCGGTGGGCGGGTGACAGTCAGGCACGTGGGACGGGGAACAGACAGCGATGCCACGTCACCCCGTGGGTCACTCCCGTCTTGATGGCAAAAACAGAAGGCCCAGAGCCAGCCTAAGCGCCAAATCTCACCCTGCAGTTGCCCTTAAGCCCACACCACGCCTTGGGTCCCAGGGAAGCGCACGGGCGTCTTGTGGCTTCTTACTCTTCTTCTGTCTGCATGTTTGTTACGGTGAACACTGCTGCCTTACCAGGTCCGGATGCGGCTGCCAGCCCCGCCTGCCTCCCAAAGCGCCCACCAGTGGGGCGCTGGCTTTTGAACCAGCCCTTCAGTTCAGTTCAGTTCAGTTCAGTTTAGTTCAGTTGTTCAGTCGTGTCCGATTGTTTGTGATCCATGGGCTGCTGCAGCCAGGCCTCCCTGTCCATCACCAGCTCCCGGAGTTTACTCAGACTCACATCCATTGAGTCGGTGATGCCATCCAACCATCTCATCCTCTGTCGTCCCCTTTTCCTCCCGCCTTCAATCTTTCCCAGGATCAGGGTCTTTTCAAATGAGTCAGCTCTTTGCATCAGGTGGCCAACCACCCCTTGGTTCATAGAAAGATGTCTTTGGGGGTATTTTTCCTTTGAAACGTGCCCAGATCTTACAGTTTTGAAATCTTTCAAATCTACGTGAACCCTTCTACTTCCTATACACATGAGTCACACCCAGACTGATCCCAGTCAACACAGTCCCTCTATTTACCTCCCAGGCTCAGTCCTGCCCATCCCACTCCCGGTAAGTATTCTGTGTATTCTGTGTAGACTTTGTAAGACTTTTTAATCTTTATGGTTCAATTCCCGACCTTCTTACAGGATGGACTTTGTCCTGATATTGCAGAGGCCTTTTGACCTGCAGGTTCAGGCTTTCCCCGGCCTGGCTTGTGCACCCTAATTCCCAGGTAAGCCTGTGTTGGATGGGAGAGCCCTCTCCATCTCCTACAAGGCTTTTATTGACTCTATTCCTCATTCCTTTGTTATTTTTAGAGATAGATAATCTGCTCTTCAGCCTTCTGCTCTTTATTACTTTCAATGCAAATAGATGCTAATTCCGCTCCTGCCTTTTCACTCTCCTGCCTCACCTCCCTCCAGTGGCGTCCCCCCCTCAGCCTGTATCTCTTCTGTCTGGTCTCAAAAAGGCCATATCTTTTGACATTTCACATCGAGAGAAACACATACAGTCTCTAAAATTTCCTCCAGCTTCCTTTAGTAAGCTCTTCTGTGCCAACCATGCCTCTCTCTGAACCTGCAGGGCAGCCCTCCAACCGGTCTCAGAGGCAGGATTGTTCTTTGGGCCCCTTGAGGCTGTGGTTGTATTTCTTTCTGGTTATTTATCCTTGAATGAAGAGCGCTCTCTCCAGACCAAGTGTTTTCTGGTTCAGGAGCCTGAGTCCCATCTCCCCTCTCTGCGTTCTCAGCTGTTGGGGGAATCCTCCTTTTGCACATTAATCCTGATGGCAGCGTGATATTGCCCCAGACAAATCATGAGCGTCTAGCTGACCATCACCGTGTGTGTACCTCTGGAGCTGACCTTCATCTGAGATTAGGACTGCAGGCTGAGCGTTTAGCTTGGCATCACCATCAGCTCTCTGTGGTTGTTTTGTCCCAAATGCAGGGACATGTGGTGACCCCACCTCCTGCTTAGGATGTGTGGTGAGCCCACACGTCCTTGGGGTGAAAGTGGAATAGCATGTGGCTCAGGATTAGACAGTGAGCTATAGGGGTTCCTCCTGGGATGGCCATGTGACCTGACCAGAACGTCTAGACTTTATGAGAGGAAGAGGCTCAGGCTGGAGCTGCTGCAGCCATTTTGTAACCTGAGGACACCTTGGTGGCTCTGTTCCTGAGCAGTGGGCTATGTCTTGGAGAAACAGAGCCACACCAGAAGGTCTCCATGGAATACTGTGACACAGACCTCCCATGAGACCTCCACCCTGCCGGCTATTTTACAACTTCCTTATAGCCAATCTCCTTTCTCACTGTCCTGATAAAACTTCACATCTTCTCCTGTTTCCCTGGCTCCCGGGGATGACCTCACTTGTAACTTCCCTGAGAACATGGAGCAGCTGGAAGAGAAGCTCCAAACCCAGGTGCTTCTGAGCCCTTCTGTTCCCCAGGGTCAGGGGTCTCCACTCCCACCTGATCTGACCTTCTGCTCACACTCAGGCTCTGGGCCCCTCACCCCTCAAGGTCTTGCTGCTGGGCATCCCCTGCTCTCCCTCCTGCATTTTCGGTCTCTCCAGGTCTATTAGCTCATTCCCGTGCACACACTTTCTTAGCTGCTGCCCTGGCTCTCTGTCCTTGAATTGCCAGGCGATTCCAAAAAGCGTTATTCCTTGCTTTGCCTGTCCAGTGCCTCACCTCATCTGATTCCCTTGACTGCCTCCCAGGAGGCCTCTGTCCTCACACCCGCCTGTGGTCTGTCCCCATGACTCACCCTCTGGGCAGCCTCTGCACGGCTGACCCAGCCCCACTCCGAAGCACACTTTACGTAGGACACAGTGGCCTCCCCCTGCCCGCAGAAGCGCTGTGCTCAGCAGAGGGCCCAGGCTGCCCGGTGATGTTGGGCTGAACCCCAACTCTACATTACTTTATGCCTCGCTGCCCTCGACTCTGGGGCGGGGGTGTTGGCACCTGTCTCTGGGCTTGCTGCCAGCCTGGTTCACGGCTGTGTGGGAAGTGCCCGCCTTGGACCCGCCACACAGCAGAGACTGAGCAGGAGCAGCCGTCATCCCTGTGCTCACCTTGGCTCATGGCTCTGAGGGCGGCGGGTGGATCCTGCTGGACCATTGGCAGTGCCAAGCACTGGGGCCGTAATCTGTGAGCTGCAAACCACAAGCATGGTCCTGTGTCCCTGCGCAGACCCAGGGCGGATTTTGGAATAAAGTGCCGTCTGCTGAGCTAGTACTGTCAGAGAGTAACGGCCTCATCATAACATCATCCCAATGCCAGGGGGTCATGGGCACGGGCCATTAAGAAGCCTGGGCTGGTGCACTTACTGCCTAAAACTGGCAACTCTGAGCTTGATGAGCTGCAAAATCCACTGGGCCTCACAGGTCCAGGCCACGGGGGGTGGGCCATGCGCGGCCAGGAGAAGGGTGGCTGGGAGTGGCTGGGCCCACCCTGGTCAGCATGTCCCGCTGGAAACAGCAGCGCAGGGTGGTCACTCCCGCAGCCTGAGGCTTGTATGAAAACTTCATGCCAAATGGAATCGGGATGAGCAGGGGCCGGGGGCAGCTGCGTGAGACCTCCTGCACCTCCCCAACTCCCACCCGCACCACATTAGCCCGGTGGGCGCGACTGGCCGCTCTCTCTTTGCCACTGAGCTCAGAGGTCGGGGTGTGGGGGCTGGTTTCCTCCTCCGGCTGGTCCTGCTGAGTCAACAGCAACCGCACACAGAGGCTGCTCACCGCCCCCAGGGCGCCCCCTGCCCCTTCAGGATGGAGGGAGCTGCCGAGGGGGCCCGGCTGTGGCTGGACCCAGTGGGGGCCACTGTGATCCAGCAGCTCAGCGATCAGGTCTGGGAGTGGAGGCTCAAGTGGGAGCCGAGATGGGTGGGGGCGCCGCCCCCGAGCTCAGCCTGGAGGTGCGAGGTCAGCGCTGGCTGGTCCGTGTTCAGATGTGATCACAACCGCTCTCAGCTCTGTGGCCAAAGCCTGATCCGTGCTGGTGACGCTGTCTGTGTTGGACGCGGGAGGAAGGGCCCACCTTCCAGCGTGCACCCGGCCAGGGCCAGGAGTCGGGCCTGCTGTGCCCTCTCTCAGCTCAATGGGGTCCTTCTCAAAGGGGTCTTGACCCTGACTCCCCACCAGAATGGGTGTTGGTCTTGACAGCAGCCTCAGTGCCTTCCGGGAGACATGTCACCACGTGCTGGGGTGTCTTCTGCAGGGGTCCCAGGGCCTCGCAGCGGAGAAAGGAGTGACCGTCCCTTCTTGGGGATCTCACCTGAGTAGGGGGCTGTTTCTCTGGCTTCCAAGTCGCTCTCTGGCCCTGCAGCTGACTCCCACCACCCCTCGCCCCCTGGTCGGGAAGGAGGCCTCCAAGTCCTTGGAAGTGAAACTCTGCTGTTGACGATGCAAAGCTGGCTGGGTTTCCGTGGGGACTGGCCATCTGTCTTCCCATCAGCTGGAGGGACGAGCCCGGCAGATCCTCGAGGAAGTATTTTTCCTCCTCTGATTCCGATTTGTCGATGACTCTGCATGTTTCCATCTGTCCCTCCGAGGTTCATGGCTACCTGGTGACTCTGGATGCCAAACTTGGTGTCTTGGGTGAAAGTCAACTTGAGTCCATCTGGAATTTGGGCTTCGCTGGAGCGTTAGAGCAATGCCTCTTATTTGGGCTAAAAATAACTTGCTCTGCCAGCGCCTCTGTCTCCCTGTCTGTGAACAGGGGACACGCGGACCTGCCCGGCCACAGGAGCTCAGGTGTGGTCACAGCACCTGCACTTCGTAGCCGCCTCGGGGCGCGTTTGTGTCCTTGTGGTCCGAGCCCGAGGCCGCCCCTGGCTGCGCCCGGGGGCCGTCCCGAGGGTCGTGGCCCCGGCGTGACTCCCCCGCACCCCCGCCTGGCCCTTGGTTCAGTAGGAGGCTCCAGATGGATGGACAGGGGAACAGCACACTCTTGTCACACCCGCCGGCCTCTCCCGGGGGAGGCCCTCAACAGAGCCCCGCACGCCGAGATCTGGGGATCGCGACCGGCCGGCGGAGCGGGGAGGGTTCTCACTCCCCCAGGCCTGGCACTTACTCACGGAGAAGACCTGCTCGTGCGCTGCGGGTGCCGGCCCGCGAGCGCCCTGTCTCTGTCTCTCCTTGCCAAGCGCACATCATACACAGGCATGAACCACATACAGACACAAATACAGGCACATACAGACATTCACATGCATAGACACACACACACACACATGCACACACACGCACACACACTCACACACGCACACACATACACGCACTCACACACACACGCACTCACACACATACACACACACACACACACTCTCACACACACACACAGAATCCTCTCGGCCTCCCCACAGCATGCCCACCCTGGATGGCCTCGGCTCTGGTCTACAATACACACACACACACACTCACACACATACACCCACACAGTCTCACATACACTCACACACACTCACACACACACTCTCTCACACTCACACACACACACTCTCTCACACACACACACACACTCTCACACACACACACACACACACACACAGTCCTCTCGGCCTCCTCCGTCCTGGATGGCCCCGGCTCTGGCCTGCTTCCCACGCATCCTTGCCTTCCTTGTCCTGGAGACCTGGCTCCTACAGTGTCCCCGGCCCTCCCCTCCCGGTTGGGTCCTGCAATCATCGTCAGCATCCCCACAGGCCCGGGGTCTCCTTTGGGCCCCAGAGGCGTGTCCTGTTCACTCAGGGCTCCAGCCTGGGGTCTGACCCCAGTCCCAGGGGGCACGCGATCTGGCTGGAAGACTTTGAGGATGTTGACGACACTGAACTCCACGTACTGTGGTCCAGAGAAGGAAGGGTGTCTGTGAGTCTGCGTGAAAGCTGTGAGAGTGTGTTGTGTGTCTGTGTGTGTGCAAGTATATAAATGTGTGTCTCTGTGAGTGTGTCTGTGTGAGTGTGTGTGTGCATGGAGGTGGTGATCTGACCACATCAGGGCTTCCTCTATCCACTCCTGGCTCCTCGGTCTCCTCAAAGACAAGCGGGTGGCATTTCAGGGACAAGGGGCTTCTGTTCAGCTGGGGTGCACCTCCAGGCCCCGCACCTCACCGGGCAAACGGAGTGTGCTCCAGGGCCCCTCAGCTGGCCACTGGTGGAGAAGTGAGGCGACCCATGTGAGGACGTGGTGGCATCACTGCTTTGCAGGTGGCACATCTGGGTCCAGGGACCGAGACGGCCAACGTCACAGCACCCTCCCCCCAAAATGCAGGGACCCCTGGCCCCCCCCAGCCTCCGTGACACCACAGTTCTGGGGCCCTGGGTGTGTGTTTAGGGAAATGTTGACAAATAGCTTCGTAATAAGGCAAACACCTATCGCACTCATTTAATCTTTGTTAAAAGCATCACAAATGATTTATTGATTTTTAAAAAGGAAAAATAAGAAAGAATTTATCGCATCTCTGTTATGTGCATATAGAAGTGTGGGCTCGATCCAGCTGAATGAGATGGTAGCGGTCCAAGCCCAGCCCGCTCTTCCCGGGGGCCCACGGGTACCTGTACTACGTCAAAGACGCAGGACCTCAAAACATGGAACCAGGTAAATCCAGACCTACGTGTTGATCTACACGGTTACGGGGAAGTATTCGGTTATAGATGCCAACTTGTTCCCAGGCTCTTGGGTCCGCACACCCAAAACGCTCTTAATAGAAATGATGACATAAAATACAAGAAGAACACAAATAGCTAAAGGGAAACCCTATCCCATCAGCGGGTCAAGGAGGTCACAGGGGGGTCCTCACGCACAGGCAGTGCTGAGCTGCGTCCAGGGGACTTCCTGCTGACCTTGACCTGGGGCCTGGCCGGTGCTGACAGGTGTCTGACCCTGGAATGAGGCTCACAGGCCGGGTGCATGTGGAAGACAGGACGCGGGGTTCCCTAAGGGGTCTTTGGAGACGGCAGGCAGGCTGGCGGAGGCAGACGCCCGAGAACCTAGCCTCTTCCCGCAGCACCCGCACTTCCCCGAGGAGGGTCTGGAGGATGCTTGCAGGGCCTGCTCTGCGAGGCCGCAGCTCAGCTGGGTGGGCCGCAGGGTGGGGGAGGGGGAGCCTCTGCCGCCCGCCCTGTGGCCTGCAGTGACCCCTTCTGAGCTGGTCTCAGACCCCATTTGCGACACGCGGGGCTGGATGCCAGGGTCCCCCCTCCCACGTGTGGGAGCTGCTCTGGCGGTGCGGATGACTCCCGCAGGCCGCGTTTCTTTTCTGCAGAAGAGGGCTAAGGCTTCCCACGCCCTGGGCTTCACCCTGGACTCCTCATGGACAGCGGGGTTCCAGCCTGGGATCTGGGGTGTCCCCACCTCTGGGGGGGGCTCTGGCCACCCGAGAGCCCAAGGTGGGGGCGGGGCCACTGATTTCCAATTTCAAGGCAAAAGGTGAAACCCCGCCCCCAGATGCTCCCGGAGTCCCTGATTCTAGGCATCAGTAAGAGAGGGAAGTCGTACGTACTGTGTGGGAAGCAGGGGGCTGCCTCCTGGGGCACCTCTGTGGCCCCTTTGCTGTGTGTGAACCTGGGGCAGCTGCTGCCTCTCTGGGCCTCAGCGGCTCTGTCTTCAAGATGAGGCGGGCACTACTTGTCGGCCCTTCAAGCTTTGCCTTTCTAACCTCTCCTGGTTCCTGGGTTTCTACGCGGCTCCCTCAAGCAAAGTGGGAGCGCAAAGCACTGGGTATCTGTCTCAAGGCCTTTCCGGGGCGGGAAGCCTGCACAGGACTGCGGGGCGCTGGATCCCTTGATCCCTTGGATCCCATGGAGGGCGGGGCTGGGGGGCGCTTTGCTTGTTTTGGGTGGGACCCCAGGAGAGAAGGCTGCGGGGCGGGGGGGTGGTGCGGCGGAGGCGCATTCCTGGGCGTTCGGCAAAGGGGGTTCCCAAGAACGGGGGCTACTGCCTGGTAATAAAAAGAGAACAACCTCCCTCCCCCCCAAACCGCAAATGGCTACCTAGAGAGGTATTTACATTATCTCTGCAGGTTAAAAAGAGGAAGGGGAGCGTGAGGGGTGGTGTGTGGGGGGCCTGCAGCAGGCTTTCCGGATTCTGGAGGGGGTGTGCATGCCCCTCCGCAGAGTGACGGCAGTGTGAGCGGTGGGAGCTGCCTTCCTGGGGGTTCCGAGGAAGAAAGCAGGGCTTGGGGTTCCTTGGGGAGGACAGGAGCCCACGGAGCAGGTGATGGGAGGCGGGGGGTAGGGGGATCTGCGCTTCTGAGAGTCCGGCAGGCTCAGCCCCCAGTCTCAGGGGGCCCGGCCTCGCCTATGAGAAGTCAGGCCGGGCCTATGAGAAGTCAGGCCTCCTCGCCGGAGTGACGGGGTGTGGGCTGCCAGTGTCCCGAGCTGGGGGCCGGGGCGGGCGGGCTCGAGCTGGACGGGGCGGGGGCAGCTGGCGGCTGGCGTGGACGCGGCGGGAGGAGGAGGAGGCGTTCCCGAGGTCTCCGCGGGGGTGCGGATCCCACCCCGAGCCGGGTGCGTGCGGTCCTGGGCCCTCCGCGGGGGATGGCGCGGCGGAGAGGAGAGCGTTCCGGGCGCGGCCTCCGCGGCCTCAGCTCACCAGATAGCTGTGCATCTCCCGGGAGCTGACGCTCAGGACCACGCCCGAGTGGTTCCCTGGAGGGGAGATTGGCGTGAGCGCCCGCCGGCCCAGCAGCGCGGGACAGGGGCCGGCGGCGGGCGGGCGCGGTGCGTGCGGCCTCCGCCGACATGTGGGGCATCCCGAGCTTCCTCCAGACGTGCGGGTAGTGCCTGGACGCAGGTGCGGAGGCGGTGAGGTGGGCGGGTGACAGGGCGGGTCTCCCGGTGCCGGCACAAGCAGTGGACCCAGGGGGCCTCGGGGTGAGGCCACGCCCCCACCGCCCCCACCACCCCCACTGACCTGCAGGGGGGGCCGGCCCCGGCCTCGGCAGCAGTGGGATGTAGGCGGGGCTCTGTCCCCCCCGGGCAGGGGGCACTGCAGGGCGGCCAAGCGAGGCCCCGGGCAGCGGCGGGAGAGAGAAGGGCACAGGGCACCGTCAGAAACGCAGGGGTCGGCCAGGGTCCCGGGTGGGCCGCTTCTGAGACCGCCCGGGAGCAGAGGCGTGGTCACTGGCCGCCTGGAGCCCCCACCTCCCGGGCGCATCAAGAGGAAGCAGCCTAGAGGTTCCAGCCAGGCCGTGGGGGCCACGGGTAGTGAGCCAGCCGAGGCTTTGGATTCAATGTCAGCCACCTGTCCACTGGGCCGCCTGGGTGGGCGACGTCACCTCTCTGAACCTCACTTCTAGCCGTTTAAAAGGCGGGAACAGTGATTCCACCTCCCACAGTCCCAGGGACACGGCAGATACAGGTGGAGGCAATAAAAGGGAAGCGATGACGCGTCCCCCCCAGGTGGTAGCTTGCCAGCACATCCTCAGGCCACACTGGGGACGTCACAGCACCCCAGGGGCGGGGATTGCAGGGTAGGTGGGGGGCAGAGTGACTGTTAAGGGTCGGGAGCGCAGGGGCCCCGGGGCCTGGACTCCAGCCCCTTCCCCACCAGCTGTGTGGCGCTGGCCCTGAGCCAGTCCAGGTCTCAGCTCTGAAAAGGAATGCCCTGCTGGGCTGTGGAGGGAGTGATGCTGGCTGGAGCACTCACACAGCCTTGAGCACTCAGTGCTCACAGGGCCTGGAGCACTCACGCTGCCTGGAGCACTCAGCGCTCACAGGGCCTAGAGAACTCAGCATTCTTGTGGTCTGGAGCACTCAGCACTCACACGGCCTGGAGCACTCAGCATTCACGTGGCCTGGAGCAGTCAGCATTCACGCTGCCTGGAGCACTCAGCGCTCACAGGGCCTAGAGAATTCAGCATTCTTGTGGTCTGGAGCATTCAGCACTCACGCGGCCTGGAGCACTCAGCATTCACGTGGCCTGGAGCACTCAGCATTCACGTGGCCTGGAGCACTCAGTGCTCATGCGGCTGGGCAGGCGGCTCCAGGACTCGGGCGGGGCTCAGGGCTCCCGGGCCTCAGTTTCCCCATGGGTTGAGGAGGGAGTGGAGATGAGGCCTGCTGTCCCATCAGAGTGTGTCCCCCCTAAAGGTGGACAGACTGTGGTCACCTCAATCACAGTCAGAACCAAGGGGCAGCAGTGATGGCCAGGCTGTCCTCTCCCTGGTCTCCGGCTGTGCAGAGGCCACAGGCGGGCCCTGGGTGGACAGTGCAGCAGGCTGAGCCAGCTGCTGCGTTATCGCCAGACCTCTGTGTGCAGAAGCTTGAGGTGGTGGGCTCAGCCTGCGAACGCCGGCTCATGAGAGACGCCGAGAGAGAACCGGAGGTCAACACAGACCCCCCCATCCTCTCAGAGGAGGCCGCTGAGTAGGCGGCCGCTTCATCCTCCCCACTGGCCAGGGGTGGGAGGCAATGGGGTCACGGAATAGAGGGGGTTTTGGGGGCTGGTGTTACCTAGAGTCTGTGGGTGGAGCTCGTCCTCTATGAACTCCTCACCCTGGATGGCGCTCTGCACGCCCTGGCTGTGGCTCACAGGGCTCGTCATTTCCTGCTCCTTCTCGTTGTGCATCTGGGCGTACACAGTCCTGCCAGGGCGTTTCCTGCAAGGTGGGGGGCCGGGGGGGTGGAGATCAGGGTTCTGCCTGGGACACCTATCCCTGGAGGCCCCCAGCCCACCCCTCTGTGCGGTGCTCTCATCGCTCCTGTGTCTGCCTCCTGCGCCACCTCCGTGCCGAGCCACCTCCTCCAGGAAGCCCTCCTACGCCACCTCTGTGCCAAGCCACCTCCTCCAGGAAGCCCTCCGTCCTGTGAGCTCCCACAGCTCTGGGTTTGCCTCTGCCCCAGCAAGCACTGTCCATCTGTCTCCCCTGAGGCATGCTGCAGGGAGAGGGTGTTTCTTTATCTCTTTCAGGTTCCCGTCACTCATCATCTCTGGGTTCTGATCAGGTTGGCAGGCGTGTGTTTCCACAAGGCATGCGATGCTGACAGGCTCTGAGAGGTGTTTGCTGAGCCCTGCCCAGGTCCTGGGGTGTCCTCTAGTGCCCATCCCCTCCACGGCAGAGGGAAAGGAGATGGAGGGCACAGCCCCACTCTGCCTCAGCTGGGACTGGGCTCAGGGCCCTGGGCGTGCTCCTTCGTGCGCGACGCCCACTTGGTTGGAACAAAACTCCAAAGGGTACATGGTTCCACTTTACAGATGAGGAAACTGAGGCTCCGTGGGAGGGTGGGCTTCCTCAGAGCCACCATCGGCAGTTCGCCAACAGTGGCAGTTCTCTGGAAATGCTGAGATGGCGGGATGCACATTCAGGCCCCAGGGGTGGGTTGGTTCATGATGGGCCCCAGGGGACTATAGTGCTTGGTGGCTGAGAGCCTCTGAGACTTAGGAGCTGATTGTTACGCAGGCAGGTCCAGCCCAGGCTGACGGCTGCGCCAACCAGGAAACCCCAGCTCCCCAGGCCCCACAAAGCTAAAGCCTCCTGACAAACGGGGCATTTCTCTTCATCTGCACTGCTCTCTTCCTCAGGTGGACGCCAGTCCTCTAGGGGGGCACACTCACCCCCAGAACTGTGCTCCGTCCACGGTTTCCATGGTAACCGCCCTCCCATGATTAATTCAGAAATAAGCCCTGGGTGAGCCCAGCAGTCACACCTTCGCCTCTCCTGGCACCAGCTCCTGGGCTGGGCTCAAGGTCTTCCCCTTCCAGCTCCCTCCTCTGGAGACAAGGTGCCTTCGGGACTGTTTACACAGGTGCCAGAAATCTGGAGCAGCTCGTAGGAACTGCACTCTGGGCCTCAAGGGGTCTGCAGACGGCAGTTTACAGAGACCAGAATCCTGCCCCTTTCACGCCTGACCTGCCAGGCCTGCCTCTGCTCCCCGGGCACCTCCTGCCACCCTGCAGTTCTCAAGATCCCTTGGTTTGTGCTCACTCAGTCCTGTCCGACTCTCTGCGACCTTATGGACTGTAGCACGCCAGGCTCCTCTGTCCGTGGGATCCTCCAGGCAAGAATACTAAAGTGGGTTACCCTGGGAAAAGCCCAAATTCGCCCCGACTAAGGTCCGAGGGGAAAGAGAAGGGGGTGGGGGGCCAAATCCCGACTCCAGCCGGTGCCTCCCCAGCTCTGACCTGGGAGGCAGCATCTCACCAGTCCTCTCTGCAGCCTCCCGGGACTCACCCACTAACAGCTTGCCTCAGCCAGGCCGGGGCCAGGCGGTTTTCACAAGGTCCCAACTAAATACATCACGGCAAGAAGGGAGACGTGCTCAGGACAGGGTCTGCGAGACAGGGGCCTGCCTCTGCGCCTGCCCACCTCTGCTTCTTCTTCCCTTTTCCCAGCCTCCCTCCTGACTAGACCCCTTTTACAGATGAGGAAACTGAGGTCCACAGGGAGGGGAAGAGACTGGCTGGAGCTGCAGACCTGGTCAGCAGCAGGCTGGATGGCAAGCTGGTCTGGGAGGCTGACCCAGCCCTGCTGCCGTCTGGGCTGCCCTGCAGGTTAGGGGGGCGGGTGTCGCCCAGTGTGAATGGTCCTGGAGAACAGAGACACAGCAGAGTCCTGGGCTGCAGGAGGGACCCTTGGCCTCCAAGGAGCAGGAGCCGGAGGGTCAGGGTGTCTCCGAACTGTTCCAAGTGGTGACCCTGAACGGGGAGACCCTGAGGCCACTGGAGCTGAACCAGCAAGATGGGGTGAGACGCGGGGGTCAGATCTCACAGCTGCATTTGCAGGGCATGAGTCTAGCGACACTCTCTGGCCTTTGTGTCCATCCCTGGGCCCCGTATCTAGGTAAGATCAGATTCTCCAGCCCCTTCAAGGGTGCCCCTGAATAATCCTGGCACTGCGGGCTATTAAACCCATTTACAGATGAGAATAAAGGTCAGAGGGGATGAGGCACCACAGCCCCTCTGATGACCGCACACTGAGCTTGCCACCCACCTAGCCTCATCCCGAGCCCCTGCCTGCTCCCACCCTGGGGGTCACTACCCCACCCTGACACCTCCCCAAATGAAGCTGGAGCCCCCCCTCACCATGGGGCGCCTGGCACAGGAACAGCTCTGGCTCAAGCTCATGGAGGGAGGGGCGGATGGGCACTGAGGGGGGGCATGGGTGGTGGAGGGCAAGGCCTGGGGTCAGATTCTCACTCCTCAGCTGTGTGGCTCTGGGACAATCGCATAACCTCTCTGAGCCTGGGTTTCCTCATCTGTAAAATGGGTGTGTGGATTGGGTGGAAGATGCTCCCTGGCTTGTGAGTGGCTGGTTGCCCTCAGGGACCGAGATGACTCAGGACCAGCGCGCGGGTCCAGACGAGGCCCCCTCCCTGTCCCACGGCCCATCCAGGGCACAGTCCTGGCCCTCTGCAGCCCTCAGGCCCCGCCATCATGCCTGGTGAGCCTAGGGAGGCCAGGCCTTGCCTTTTGAACTTGTACAGGATGAAGGCCCCGACCGCGAAGAGCCCGCTGATGAAGAGGATCGCCACCGCCCAGTAGCCGCCTCCGCCTCCCAGGCTCGGGGAATCTGTGGGCAAAACAGCCTGTGAGCACTCAGAGTGGGCAGCGGCTGCCCCCGGAACCTGGGACCCCACTGGGTAAACCCCGGCCCTGGTCCTTCCCCGCTAGAAAGTGGACACAGCTCCATCCAGACCGATGCTGGTGTGGACACGCGTCTTCACGGAGCAGAAAGCAGCCCTTGGGCTCCTGCCAAGATTGTTGCCCCAGAGCAGGGAGGACAGTCCATGGGGGGCGTGGGGGCAGAGTGCCTCTGAGACCCTGTGTGTGTGCTAAGTCGCTTCGGTTGCATCCAACTCTTTGTGACCCCATGGACTGTAGCCCGCCAGGCTCGTCTGTCCAAGGGATTCTCCAGGCAAGAATATTGGAGTGGGTTGCCATGCCCTCCTCCAGGCAATCTTCCCGACACAGGGATCAAACCCAGGTCTTTTATGTCTCCTGCACTGGCAGGTGGGTTCATTACCACTGGCACCACCTGGGAAGCCCAATCTGAGACCCTAAATGATGTAAATTAAAGCAAGGGCTCCATGCGTGTCCAAGGGGAGGGCAGCAAAGCTGACCAGGATTTAACTGAAGATGACCACCCGGCCAGGAGGAACATGTGGGTGCCCATCCCACCATGCAGAGGCGAGCCCGGCCCGGGCCCTCACCTGTGTCCACATCCCTCATGGCCACCACGACCCGGACCCCGCCGCGCAGGAGGAAGCTGATCTTCTGTGCGTTCAGCACCTGCTGGATGGCCGTGAGCCTCTGAAAGCACAGAGTGAGGGAGAGAAGGGGAGTCTTCAGGTCCCAGCAGGGGGAGCGGGAGAGCTGGGCGGACGTCCACCCTGACCCTCTGGGGTCAGGGGGCTGGCGGAGGGCCCCCGCGCCTCTCCGGGCCTCAGTCACCCCATCTGTAAAATGAGAATGCCAGCCACCAACCAACTGTCACCAAGAAGCTCTGATGGGACACAGGGTGATCCAAGCATGGCCGTGCCCTCAGAGAGCTCTGGTTTTAGTCGGGACCATGGAGTGTGGCAATCCAGGGATGTCTAGGAGGCCCCCGACCCCAGAAGTAATCAAGGGAGGCTTCTCGGAGGTGGAAGACCAAGAAGAGGACAGGGTAGGGACAGGGCAGGTGACCCAGGCAGGCGGGTGACCCCACACCTGAGGCAGAGAACTCCCAGGGGTTGGTGGTGCAAGATCGTGGGGAGGGGGAGGGGCAGGGGCAGTGGGCCTCTGGGGCACCCTACTAGTTTGGGAATTCACAAGTGGGGAGTTTCTGGGGTTCCGAAGGGAGTCAACCAGCCCACATGAGTGTCAGGTGTCACCCTTCTGCACAGGTGGGTGCAGAGGTGCTGGGGAAGGAGGCCCCCAGGGATGGGGGTCCTGTGGCTCCGCTCCCGGGGCCTCTGTGGGGGGAACAATCCCTGGCGGCTCTGGCTGAGCCTCCCTGAGCAGTGTTTGGGCACCTGGGACTCGGTTCCTGCTCACAGAATGAGGGTGCTGAGTTGGCCTGTCGCTTACACAGCTCCCCACCTAGAGGATCTGGGAAGCACCTAGTTCTGCCCCTTGAACTGAGAACAGAGAGGTGCCAACACACGAGTGGTTGCCAGGGGCTGGGGGCAAGGGGTGACTGCTGGTGGGGGCAGGGTTTCCTTTGTGAGGATGAAAAGGTTCGCTTGGGGGGACTTAAATGGTAGTAGTGGTCGCATGGCTGTGAATATACTAAAACCCACTGAATGGTACACTTTACAGAAGTAAACGTTCTCTCAAAAAAAAAAAAAAAAGAATCAGAACCACAGCCAAGCTCTGGACTAGTCGTGGACACCGATGCCCACGCAGATGGTCTGAAAAGTGACCAGCACTGAGACAGGGCTGTAGCACGGCCCGCAGGACCCCTGTGGGTGGGTGGTAGTGCCCATTTTACAGACCAGGGAAGCGAGGCTCAGTGAGACCCCTGCCAGGAGGCACAGCGTGGGCACCGTGCCCCACCACCGCTCTGGCTGCAGAGCTGTGCACGAGCCACGCCCGGGCGGCCTCCGGCTGGACCCGAGACTGTGTCGGCCTGACCCACAGCCCATCCCAGAGGGCAGCCATGTCTGAACCTGGGGCTCCCAGCCAAGCCCCAGGCTCTTGGCACCTCTCTGGTCTCAGGTCATCGTAAGGGTTCGTACGAGCATCTCGCGTGGCGCCCTGAGCCCTAAACCCTGTACACAGCAGGGCTCTGCAGGATTGGCTGCTGGTGGTGGTTGGGTGTGTGGCTACGGCTTCTCCCTGACTCTGGACATGCGGTTTACTCTGAGCACTCAAGACAAAGAGGGAGTACCCCATTGTTTACTCTGAGTGTTTGGGACAATGGGAGGAGTACCCCCACCTCCTTTCCTTCCAACCCTCACTCTAAAGTGCCCCCAGTGGATGCAGCCCCAAGCCCGGTGCTGGCAGCCAGGACCCCTGCAGTCTTCCCCAACCTTCACCCAGCCTCTACTCTCAGATCCTCATCTCAGAAATGGGACGACAACTCTCAGCCGGCCACTAACCAACGTCCAGAGACACCCATCATCGGGGCTGGGGCTTGGCTGGGAGCCCTGGGTTCAGACGTGGCTGCCCTCTGGGATGGGCTATGGGTCAGGCCGACACAGTCTCGGGTCCAGCTGGAGGCCGCCCGGGCATGGCTCAAGCACGGCTCTGCAGCCAGAGCAGTGGTGGGGCACGGTGCCCGCGCTGTGCCTCCTGCCGGGGGTCTCACTGAGCCTCGCTTCCCTCGTCTGTAAAATGGGCGCTACCACCCACCCACAGGGGTCCTGCGGGCTGTGCTGCAGCCCTGCCTCAGTGCTGGTCACTCTTTCCAGACTGTCTGCCTGGGCGTCGGTGTCCATGACTAGTCCAGAGCTTGGCTGCGGTTCTGATTCTTCTTTTCTTTGAGATAATGTTTACTTCTGTAAAGTGTACCATTCAGTGATTTTTAGTATATTCACAGCCATGCGACCACTACTACCATTTAACTCCTCCCAAAGGAACTTTTTCATCCTCACAAAGGAAACCCTGCTCCCATCAGCAGTCACCTCCCTCCCCTGGCAACCACTCATGTGTTGTTTCTGTGGATTGGCTGATTTGGACATTTCATAAATCGCACAATCAGTGGCTTTTTGTGACTGTCTTCTCTCACTCTGCATCATGCTTCCAAGGTTCACCCACGTTGCAGCCTGGATCAGAATGTCACTCCTGTTCATGGCTGAGTAATATTCCGCTGTGTGTATGGACCACCTTCTCCTCACCCACTCATCTGCGGGTGGACATTTGGGGTGTTTCCACTTTGGGTTTATGAACACTCGTGCATGTGTGTGTGGGTAGACACACATTTTCAGTTCTCTTTGGTACATCCCCGGGGGGGGAAGCTGCCATGTTATATCGTAACTTCGTGTTTGAAGATCTGCCAGACAGCTTCTATGGTGGCCGAACCATTTTCCATTCCTCCTCAGCAGTGAACGAGGGGCCAAGTTTCTCCACGTCCTCGTCCACACTCGTCACTGTCTGCTTGTTGTGGAATCACGGCCGCCCTGGAAGGCGTGAAGGGCTTCCCTTTCCCCTTTCAGTCCCAATCCTAGTTGAATATCCTGAAACCAGCTCCTGGAGTCCCCTGGATGGTGCTCACCCCTCGCAGTGAGGCTGGTCGCAGTGAAGCGACCAGCTCCAGCCAAAGAAATGGGAGTGAAATTGGCGGTGCCCCTTGGGGGGCTGGTCCAGCCCGGTGCCCTGGTCCCCCCAACTCCTCCACCACCATGACCCTGGGGTAGCCACGAGGGGGGGGAGGGACAGCGATTGGTGAGAAATCAGCCTTTACGTGATGAGGAGTGACTGAGGTCCCCGTGCTTGTCGGGTATCACCATCAGACCCTACGCCGTGCAGGCGGGGACCCGGCCCAGCGGCTGCGGGAGGTACCTTGTCACTGGTGAGGCTCCTCTTCCTTGTGGGCCTGGGAGGGGGCAGGAGCACGTGCAGGTCGGCCAAGGTGGGCAGCCCCGGCTTTACCACTGTTACCATCAGCTCCTCGGGGATGCTGGTCTCCTGCGGGGGCACAGAGAGCCACTGTGATGCACCGGCGTGCCTCCTCTGTCCCCTGCCAGGCTCCAGGGCCCCCAGGATCACACCCCCTCCCCGCGTGACCTGTCCGAGTCTTGGTCATTCTTGACCCCTGCCCAGCATGGGGCGGCCCCAGCATCCTTTCCACCTCCCGCATCCCTGCCCTCCTGGGCCCTCAGCCTTTTGCCCCCACCACGCCCTCCACTTGCCCAGGGCTGCCCCTCTTCAGCTCAGTTCTGCCACTGCTGCCAGGTGAGCAGGCCCCTCCCTCGCTTACTGTCCTCCCCGGCGTCAGGGTTCCTGAGCATGCAGCTCCCTCCACCCACAAAACTCTGCTTCCTGGAAGTCCCACCTCACGCACATTCATCTGGCAAACTCCTATTCACCCTTCAGTGCCCAGGGCAATACTACCCGGATTCTTAATGGGCCAAAGGAGGCATGGCCATGGTGAGCGTCAGCCTGGGCCAGCCATGGATGACTCTGGGGGGCCGGGCTTTCTCCCCCGGGGGGTCAGGGGCCTCGAGGGCCCTGTGCCCGCCCCGCTGCACGGCCTTTGACTTCTGTGCCCCCGACGGTGGCCATCGCAGAGACTTGTCTCTCTGGCTCCCGTAGCCAGCAGTGAGTAAATGAGAATCACTTTAAAGAGACTCTGGACCGGTGGAGGAGGGCAGCTGTGTCTCATGCAAACAGCTGGTGCTCACTAGATGTGCATGGAGGATGCAGCCTGCCCCTCCCACACAAGATGACGCTCCAGCCGCGTGTCCCCCAGGGCCACGTGAAAGGATCCTAAGTGGCTTCCGAGCACCGTTGTCGGTGGACCCAAAGGACAGGTAATTAGGATGCAGGGCAGCCTGCCCACCCCCACCCCTGTCCCCTGCCCTGAGGACTCCAGCCCCTGCCCCCCACTTCCCTGGGGTACCCACAACCCATAAGGAGGGAGGTGGCTCTGCCATGGTGGGCCGGGTACCTTGGAGAGGAGCCGGGACACCACGAGGCCAACGTCTTCCCTCCACTCGGGGGTGTTGGGGTTATGAGCGTCCAGGTCCTTGGAAAACTGCAGAGGCACGACCTGAAACTGATCTGGAAAGAGGCGGAGATGGGAGAGTGTCGCCCGCCCTGATCCCTTTACAGATGGTGGCCATACCCCCTGGATGGTCCAGAGCTGGCCCTGGGGGTGGATCCTGCAGCCCACCTTCAGAAAACAGGATTCCTCCCCATCTATGTGCCAGCAGCTGTCCCCAGCAGGGCCCACTGCACTGATGCCATTTAATAAAAGTAATAACAACAAAGGTGACAGTGATGAGGACAGCTGACCTGGGAGGGAGAGCCAAGCCTGCTCTGTGACTTCCCCATCAACCCTCGAGGACAGACAAGCTTGGCCTTCTGTCTCCCAGGGATACAGGGAGTTTGACCGGGCTGTCCCCCCACCAGAATAAGAGTCCCTGGAGAGCAGAGTCCACCCCCCTGCCCGCCTGCTCTTTCTTGCAAATTCCCCAGGGCCCCCAATCAGACACCTCTTTTAGACCAACAAGCAGCAGGTGGTGAAAAAAAGACCCAGCCCTGGGAGCCTCAGAGTGAACTCCTCTCTCCATTTAGCTCCTGAGCCTTGGTTTTCTCATTTGTAAAGTGGGAGGAGGCTCTGTAAGGGTGAGCAGTCAAAGGGACAAGTGCCTCGTGAACGTGCAGTGCGGGTGGAGGTGAGTATTTCAAGGTTCCGGGCTCGGGCTACGGTGCCCACAGGCCTGGGAGTGAACAATGGCCAAGGGCTTTCCCCGAATACTTAACTGATGGCTGCTGTCCATGGCAGATGCTGTCTTAGAGCAAAATGAGGCTTTTATTGGTGTGGTAAAGAGGGGAACGTGGCTCTGGGTGGTGGGATGCTTCCATTCTGAGGACTAATTTTCGGTTGTGACTGTCTCCTGGGGGCGAGGCTCAGACCCCTCCCCAGGGGGGTAGGGAACAGATTCAGAGCAGGACTCCCAACAAAGTCAAGATCCCATGTCCTCTCTCAGATGTAATCATATGACAGTCCTCAGATGCCAGGGTGCTGAGGACACATGCTTGCAGGCGGGATGAGGGGAGGGACACCCAGTGCCCAGTGGCAGCTCAGTCCCGCCGATGCGTGACCTCGCCAAGCCCCTCAGCTGCATCCTCACTTCCGTCGTGTGGGGCCTGTGCATGCCCTGTGCACAGGAGTCATCAGTGTTTATTTTACAGATGGGGAAACAGAGGCCGGGGAGCCTGGAGGTGTCGGAGCTGTGCTGGGCCATCCCTCTATCCAGCCGGGGCTGCCCCTGGGTGGCTGGCACCTTGGTGGGTACCCCCCGCCTGGGACCAGTGCCTCGGTGGTACCCCCCCCCCGCCGCCTCCGCTGCCTGGCCCGACTCTGAGCTCCCGGGAAGAAGAAACCGTGCTGCCTGCCGCGGTGGGGGAGAGGGAACTCACCCAGCACGCGGACCACCTTGGAGTCCTGCAGCACAGAGGTCCCGCAGGCAGCCTGCACCGTCACCCTCACGTCCCCTGGGTCCCCAAATCGTGTCGTCACAGAGTTCTCCAGGGACAGGCGGGGCTGTGGGAACATGTGGGGGTCAGGACCAGGCTGGAGAGCTGGCCCCATGGGAGGCCTGCTGTCAGGGCCATGCTGAGAGTGCCTGGGGGGGTGTGGGGAGGTACCCCCAGAGAGACACCTGGGCCTGAGCTCCCCAGCTCAGACACGAGTCTCCCAGGGTTCCCCGCCCTCCAGAGGCGCCGAGACCCCCTGTGTGGACGGTGTCAAAGGCCCAGGGTGGCTGCTAGGCTGGGCGTCCCTGTCGCCTCCCTGCCCCACCCCAAGCTCAGCTGGGCGGTAGCACCTTCATGCTCAGACCCCAGGACCGGGCTCAGCACCCACCCCATGGGGTGGGGCACACACATGGATCATGGGGTCCGCACTATGACCTCGGGCCTTGCCAACAAGGAGACAGAAGCTCCCACCAGGCATCTGTCCTCGGCTCCCCATGGCTCACAGGACCCTGGGTGATGCTTCTGAGGTCGGGCTCAGCCCAGGGGCCCCCTCCTCCATGAAGCCCTCCCTGATCACCTCCACACTCAAACTAGAAATGATCTGTCCCCACCCTGTGATGCTTGTCACACCCTAACTCAGGTCACCTACTCTGTTCTCACTTCTTCCCCAGGAAAAAGCATGGTCTGGTCTGATCCGATTTACCACGTGTCTACCACACTCAGACACAGCCAGACCCCAAGCAGATGCTCAGGGTGGAGGGAGGGTTTCTGTGTGCCTGCCTCACCTCCATGGTGTCACATGCTCTGTCCTGCCCAGTACGGAAGGTGGGATCTGCCCCACTCTCCACCCCAGATGGGAGCTTGTGGGGAGGAGGGGCCTCCAGGGGCCCCGGGCCTGTGTACCTGCAGGCTGTGGCCGATCCACCAGTAGAAGACGGTGAGGTTGGGCTTCAGGGGCAGCAGCACGGCTGTGAGGTTCACCTCCTGGTTGACGCCGATGACAGGAACCACCTCCAGGTAGAGGGCCTGCAGGGGGGCTGCAGTGGCCACATAAAGGTTAAGGGTCAGAGGGCATCAGGGCACTGGCCACATCACAGGTGGCTATCGGTCACTGTCACCATCAACCTCATCACCACCACCACCACCATCATCACCACCACCACCACCATCACCACCATCAACACCTCCACCATCATCACCACCAACAACAACAACACCTCTACCACCATCATCACCACCTCCACCACCATCACCAACACCAACACCTCTACCACCACCACCACCATCACCACCACCAACACCTCCACCACCATCATCACCACCACCACCATCACTACCACCAACACCAACAACAACACCTCTACCACCATCATCACCACCACCACCAACAACAACACCTCTACCACCATCACCACCACCTCCACCACCATCACCACCACCACGACCTCTACCACCATCATCACTACCACCACCACCATCATCACCACCAACACCTCTACCACCATCATCACCACCACCATCACCACCACCACCATCACCACCATCAACACCTCTACCACCATCATCACCACCACCACCACCATCACCACCAACAACAGCTTCACCATCATCACCACCACCACCACCATCACCACCATCAACACTTCTACCACCATCACCACCACCACCACCACCACCACCTCCATCATCATCACTACCACCATCATCACCACCACCACCACCATCACCAACACCAACACCTCTACCACCACCACCACCATCACCACCACCACCACCTCTACCACCATCATCACCACCACCACCACCATCATCACTACCACCATCATCACCACCACCAACACCTCCACCATCACCACCACCACCACCACCACCACCTCCACCATCATCACTACCACCACCATCACCACCATCAACACCTCTACCACCATCATCACCACCACCACCACCATCACCACCGCCAACACCTCTACCACCATCATCACTACCTCCACCACCACCATCACCACCACTACCATCACCATCATCACCACCATCATCAGCTCTATCATCACAACTATCATGACCATCACAGTCAATACCATGGCCATCAATACCACCATCACCATTCCCATCACCATCATCACCACCATCATCATCAGCTCCATCAGCTCCATCATGGCCACCATCATAACCATCACCACCACCACCATCACCACAATCATCACCATCACCACCATCATTATCACCTTTACCATCACCACTACCATAACCACCATCACTGTCAACACCATGACCATCAATACCATTACCACCAGCTCCATCATCACTACCATTATCATCATCACCTCACCACCACCACCATCATCATCTCTGTCATGACCATCACCACCACCACCACCAACGCCTCTACCACCATCATCACTACCTCCACCACTGTCAGCACCGCTAGAAACACTACCACTTTCATTGCCACCATCACCATCATCACCATCACCACCATCACCACCATCACCACTATCATCAGCTCTATCATCACCACCATTATCACCACCATCACAGTCAATACTATGACCATCAATACCACCACCACCATTCCCATCACCATCACCACTACCATCATCACCATCAACAACATGACCATCAATACCATCCCCACCATCATCACCATCACCACCATCACCATCATCGTCAGCTCTGTAACCACCACCATTATCACCACCATCACCGTCAACACCATGACCATCAATACCATCACCATCATCACCATCATCACCACCATCACCTCTATCATCAGCACCGTCACCACCACCATCATCATCATCAGCTCCATCACCACCACCATCATCACCACCATCACCGTCAACACCGTGACCATCAATACCATTACCACCATCACCACCATCACCTCTATCATCAGCACCGTCACCACCATCATCATCACCACCAATCCCACTGTTGCACAGACCACTGTGGCTGTGGACTCAAGCCCAGCCTGCATGCCTCCCTGCCCTTGGGTTCCCTGTGCTTCCCCAAGGACCAGGTCTCTCTGTCACAGGGAGTCACCCTTGGCCTCGAAAGGGTAATGGACTTACAGTTGACCTGGACAAACAGCACTGCTTCGTCGTGCCCTGCCATGTTCTCTGCCCTGACAGACACGCGGTAGACGCCGGGGCTCTCATAGCGGTGCCGGATGGGCTCCCCGGTCAACGTGAGGTTCACGTACATGGCCTTGAAGCCATCCCCCAGGTCCACCTGGTACTTAGTGGTCAGGACATCACCCTGTAAGACACACCAGGGGGCCACTTAGGACCTGGCTGCAGAGCTGGGGGCCAGTGATGGGCCATTCACTAGCTCACTCACCTATTTGATCACTCACTCATTCATTCATTCATTCATTCCCTTAGTCCTTTCCTTCCTCAAAGCGAGCTCCCTGGGGACTCCAGGGAGCCAGGTCTGTTCTATCCTTGCCACCCCCCACCCCGCCCCAACCTGGAGGGCAGGGCTGAGATCAATGGGAGAGGATGGAAAGAGTAGCCAGGGCCATGTTTGCAGTTCAGAAAGATGACCCAACCGCTGAGCTGGAGAGGAGTCAGCACAGACGAGGTCAGGGAGGCCTGGGCCAGGGACCGGGAGGGCAGGGAGAGGCCTCACACCTGCTGCACAGTTTAAGTAACAGGGAGATGTGCGTGCATAAAAACTGTTAGTCTCCTAGGAAATTAAAAACAAACCAAAACATTATTTTCCCCTCTGATGCTGCGATTCCTGCATTTTCTTTTATCTTCTCACTATGTGGCACCAGGAGTGACACTCGGGTGCATGGGCTCTATGCAGGGAGGGGGGCCCTACCGATGGTGACCCCTCCCCGGCATCTCCTCACCCACGTGAGCCATCTAATCACCCGTATAATCCCCATCGCGAACATCGTCTTCCAATAACCGTGTTTTCTTCATGGAGTCTTGGGAAAGGAAATTGAGGAAGCAAACAGGAACTTTTTCAACTTCATGGCAAGAACAAGTTCTTCAATTACTTCATGTCCTCTCTCCCCATCACCTCCCTATCAGATCTTCCTGCCACCCCTCTGCCCACTGGGGGAACACCCAGGAAACCATGTCCTAGAGATCAGGAATGAAACATGACCATCATTAACTGTTTAGTGATCCTCTTGGTTTACACCTGCCAAACCCTAGAACTTGGCAGAGTACTATTATATAAATTATGTTCATTCACCTTTCTTCACAAATATGGTGTAATAGGTGGGATCATGCCCAGTCTCTCCCCCATCCACACTCACTCAGAACCTCAGAATGTGACCTTACTTGGAAGTAGGGTCTTGGTAGATGTAATTAGTTAACTTGAGGTCACACTGAATTAGAACAGGGTCCAAGTTCAATGGCTGGGTCTTTATAAGAAAGAGGAGGGGCTTTGAGACACAGAAAGGAAGCCAGGTGAAGACAGAGGCTGGAGGGGGTGCAGCCCTCGCCCAGGGATGCCCGGAGCCCCCAGAAGCTGAGAGACAAGGGAGGACCCCCCTTCCAGAGGGAGAACAGCTCTGCTGACACTTGATTTTGGACTTCCAGCCTCCACAACTCTTGAGAGGAGAAATCTCTATTATTTTAAGCCACCCAGTTTGTGGCCACTGTTGTGATGGCCTCGGGGACCTTACACAAGTATGTTCTGTGATCCCCATTTTATAGGTTGAAGGACTGAGGTTCTGTGAGTCCAGAACCCACAGGCTGGCTTGTGGTCAGGGCTCTCTCTGTTTAAAGGCAGCCTTGTAGATGGGAGTGGTCTCAAGGTCAACTTGCTCCGGGAGAGAGGGGTCTCCATGCAGCTTCCTGGGGGAAGAAGGGGCTTCTGGCTGAGTCTGGACATGTGGCTTTAATGGGCAGGTGCCACACTGCCTGGGGATGCTGTGTCCTGCCTGTAAGTGGCTAAGAGGGTGTGCCTTAAACTCCTGAAACACTTCCCTTGGTTAAAACACTTCATCACAAGGACTTCCTTGGCGGTCCAGTGATTAAGACTCTGCACGTCCACCACAGGGGCCGCAGGTTCGATCCCTGGTCGGAGAACTAAGATCCCATGTGCCATGTGGTACGGGCAAGAAATAAATAAATAAAACTTAAAAAACCCACCTCGCCAGCCTGAGCATCTCAACTAGAGAGTAGCCCCTGCTTGCCTCAACTAAAGAAGAGCCCTCGCAGCAATGAAGACCCAGCACAGCCAAAATAAATAAAGAAAATTATATTAAAAATAGTAATAATAAAAAAAAACTGTCATAATCAGGAAGGTAATAGAGCGGCAATGTAAGAAAATACAAAAAGGCAGAGAAGTAGCTAGAAAGGAAAAATGGTGACGTCACCACAACACCCACCACCCACAGCACAGTGTTTCCATGCAGATCTGCGTGTGTGCGTGCGTGTGTGTGTGTGTGTTTATTCCTGAGTGCTTCAAAAACACTCAGAAGTCTCATGCTGAGCCAACTGCCAATTCACATGTAATGGCCAAGGATATAACACAGAGAGACCCATGTTCGCGGTACCCAGTTCTCTCCATGCTAACATCTTGCAGAATACATATCACGGCTTGGAATCCACAGTGATTCAGCCACAATTCAGTCACCACTGGGGTCCCTATGGCTACCCTTTCACACCCAGATGTGCCTCTCCATCACATCCCTGACTCCATGGGATTAGAACCTCTAACCTGTTCTCCATTTCTATAATTTCATTATTTGGGGAATAACTCTTGCCTGGAAAATCCCATGGATGGAGGAGCCCGGTAGGCTGCAGTCCATGGGGTTGCGCAGAGTCAGACACGACTGAGCGATTTCACTTTCACTTTTCCCTTTCATGCATTGGAGAAGGAAATGGCAACCCACTCCAGTGTTCTTGCCTGGAGAATCCCAGGGATGGCGGAGCCTGGTGGGCTGCCGTCTATGGGGTCGCACAGAGTCGGACACGACTAAAGTGACTTAGCAGTAGCAATCCTCTAAGTAGAATCACTGGGATTAGCTTTCTCATTCAGTATAATTCTCTGCAGATTCACCCAAGCTGTGGTGTAGAGTCCGTTCCTTCTTATTTCAGAGTACCACCTGTGGGACGGACGTACCACCTCACCTCGGGTTTATCCACTCGCCCACTGTGGACATCTGGTTCTCTCCATTTCTGGCTCTTATGAGTAAGGCTGCTGTGAACCTTGATGCAGACAGGTTTCCCTGTGAACCTGCCTTTGTTTCCCTGGGATAAAGGCCCAGGAGTGTAACTGCCTGTGGTTGTTGCATGTTTAGTTTTTAAGGAAATGACCAACCTTTCCAGAACGGCTGTACCATTTCACATCCGCGTCAGCCAGGTGGGAGGGACCCAGTTCTCTGCGTCCTCGCCAGCGTTTGGTGCGATCGCTGTCTTTCATGTTAGTCATTCCCGCAGGCGTGCAGGGACCCCTCTTTACGTCACATTTCCCTGACGGCTGATGACGCTGAAGGTGGTTCCCTGTGCTTATTTGCCTTTCCCTTCAGTGACACGCTTCTCCACGTCTCATCTTCTCATTGGCTTGCTTGTCTTCTTATGGTTGGGCCCTGAGGAATCTTTCCATATTCCGGATACTAGTCCTTGCTGGGTGTGATCTGTAATTATTTTCTCTGTGGCCGTCTTTCCACCGTCTCAGGCTCTGTCACAGATCAAACGTGCCGCCTTCTCAAGTCCAGTTTATCCCATTTCCTTCACGGGTGGTGCTTACGGTGTCAACGCTAAGAACTCTGTCTAGCCCTAGAGCGCAGGCATTTTCCCGTCTTTTTTCTACGAGCTTCACAGGTTTCCATCTAAGGCTGTCGTCCACTTTGAGTCAACTCTGCATCAGGCATGAGGTTCGTTTTCACGGCTCCTCCTTTGTTGATGCCTGTCCTTCCTCTGCTGAAATGCTTTTGCTCCTGGGCCAGAATCAGCCGGACCCATCTGTGTGGGTCTGTTTCCCCATCCGATCTTATTTTCAGTTCTGAGATCTTCACAGAACTTGGATTCCCCTGAATCCAGGGCTGTTTCCACACCTGGGTTGGGTGCGTGTGTCTGCGGTTGTGTACGAATGCGAGTGTGTGGTCACGTGTGAACATGTGTGTGTGTGTGTGTGTGTGCGTGAGAACAGGAGTGTACACCAGTGAGTGTACCCACTCCAACCTTGCATCTACTCCTTCCCAAGGCTTCGATGCGGGAGCCAGCGGCCTCTTCCAGACAGTGGAGCGCAGTGGACTCCCTTCCAAGAGCGTCTTTCTGCTGTTCCCTCACTCCTGCCCCTCCAGGCGAGGGTCCCAGCCTGCTGGGATGGTGGGCTGCCAGGCGTGTCCTGTCCTGGGTCTGGATGGAGCGTCCCAGCAGTGACTAGCTGCTGGGATTCCGGGCTCTAGAGGGCAGCAGGTGGCCATGTTTCCTGCAAGTCAGCTCCGGGCCGCAGCTGGGTCCCCTCCGAGGGTCTGGGTGGCCCCAGGCTGGGCAGGGGGCTGCACCCTCCTCTGCAGTGAACAGAGCCCCCACCACCACCACCGCCACAGGGTTGCCTGAGGCTGCAGAGTGATTCTCAGGGCCAGGCTCAATCATCACGGGGCCAGCAGGCTGATGCACCCTCGCCTCAGGTCTGGGGGCTGCAAACCAGGAGGTGTCCACACAGAGCCCCAAGGCCTGGACCCAACGCCAGCTCTGCGTGGTCCCAGGTGGGTGGCTGCCCCTGTCTGAGCCTCGGCCTCCCCAGCTATAAAGCCGGCTGGTGGGAGCACAGCCTGTGGGTGGCGGGAGACGGACGGGAACGCGCCCACGCGGGCGCCCGCGCATCCAGTTCTTCATACGGGACCAGAGCCCCTGCTTTCCAACGTCAGAGACAGCGTCGGCGTTTCCCGGTCCCTCCTGGGCACGCACGGAAGGACGACTTCTACACGAGGATCCACTCAGTTCACCCAACACGTTTGTTAACTGAAGCCCCCGATGTCCGAGAGCCGTGAGCCTGGGGAGGCTGGGGCCCCGGGTGGGAAGAGGGGCTTCTGCACCCCCTTGGTGCTTTCCTGTCTGCTTGTGAGTTTTTCTAGCTTCTATTTTTGAATTTTCTACTGTGAACGTCTGTTACATCTATAATCAGAAAAATAAGCATGCTGCAGATTAGTTTAAATAGACTAGAAGGGAATAAATTAACAGTGGTCACCTTGAGAAAATAGGATTTGGGGTGACATTTATATTCTTATGTTTTTAATGTGTTTCCCCAGTGTTCTACAATGAGTATATGCCATTCTTAAAACCAGAAAAAATTGTAACACTTATAATAAAAAAAGAAAGAAATACTGGGAGACAGGGAGGAAATTTATATGTTTATGTGTGTGTGTGTGTGTGTGCATGCATGTGTGTTAGTTGCTAAGTCATGTCCAACTCTTTGTAATCCATGGACTGTAGCCCACTAGGCTCCTCTGTCCATGGGATTCTCCAGGCAAGAATATTGGTGTGGGTTGTCATTCCCTTCTCTAGGGGAATCTTCCCATCCCGGGGATCGAACCCAGGTCTGCCATACTGCAAGCAGATTCTTTACCATCTGAGCCACGAGGGAAACCCCTATATATGTGTGTGTGGGTATACATATACACATATATGAAATATTTCTATACCCATCAATCTATATTTGTATCTATGTCATCCATTAACTATCAATGAATTTGCCATCAATTTACACCTATTTATCATTTATATTTCGTTCCAATCCCAAAGAAAGGCAATGCCAAAGAATGCTCAAACTACCGCACAATTGCACTCATCTCACATGCTAGTAAAGTAATGCTCAAAATTCTCCAAGCCAGGCTTCAGCAATACGTGAACCGTGAACTTCCAGATGTTCAAGCTGGTTTTAGAAAAGGCAGAGGAACCAGAGATCAAATTGCCAATATCCGCTGGATCATCGAAAAAGCAAGAGAGTTCCAGAAAAACATCTATTTCTGCTTCATTGACTATGCTAAAGCCTTTGACTGTGTGGATCACAATAAACTGTGGAAAATTCTGAAAGAGATGGGAATACCAGACCATCTGACCTGTCTCTTGAGAAACCTGTATGCAGGTCAGGAAGCAACAGCTAGAACTGGACATGGAACAACAGACTGGTTCCAAATAGGAAAAGGAGTCCGTCAAGGCTGTATATTGTCACCCTGCTTATTTAACTTATATACAGAGTACATCATGAGAAACGCTGGGCTGGAAGAAACACAAGCTGGAATCAAGATTGCTGGGAGAAATATCACTAACCTCAGATATGCGGATGACACCACCCTTATGGCAGAAAGTGAAGAAGAACTAAAGAGCCTCTTGATGAAGGTGAAAGAGGAGAATGAAAAAGTTGGCTTAAAGCTCAACGTTCAGAAAACTAAGATCATGGCATCTGGTCCCATCACTTCATGGGAAATAGATGGGGAAACAGTGGAAACAGTGTCAGACTTTATTTTTTTGGGCTCCAGAATCACTGCTGATGGTGACTGCAGCCATGAAATTAAAAGACGCTTACTCCTTAGAAAGAAGGTTATGGCCAACCTAGATAGCATATTTAAAAGCAGAGACATTACTTTGCCAACAAAAGTCCGTCTAGTCAAGGCTATGGTTTTTCCAGTGGTCATGTATGGATGTGAGAGTTGGACGGTGAAGAAAGCTGAGCACCGAAGAATTGATGCTTTTGAACTGTGGTGTTGGAGAAGACTCTTGAGAGTCCCTTGGACTGCAAGGAGATCCAATCAATCCATCCTAAAAGAGATCAATCCTGGGTGTTCTTTGGAAGGTCTGATGTTGAAGCTGAAACTCCAATACTTTGGCCACCTCATGCGAAGGGTTGACTCATTGGAAAAGACCCTAATGCTGGGTAGGATTGGGGGCGGGAGGAGAAGGGGACGACAGAGGATGAGATGGATGGATGGCATCACCAACTCGATGGACATGGGTTTGGGTAGACTCCGGGAGTTGGTGATGGACAGAGAGGCCTGGCGTGCTGCAATTCATGGGGTCGCAAAGAGTCGGACACGACTGAGCGACTGAACTGAAAAACGGATCATTTATATTTATTTATCTATCTATGCATCACTATGAACAAAGCTAGTGGAGGTGATGGAATTCCAGCTGAGCTATTTCACATCCTAAAAGATGATGCTGTGAAAGTGCTGCACTCAATATGTCAGCATATTTGGAAAACTCAGCAGTGGCCACAGCACTGAAAAGGGTCATTTTTCATTCCAATCCCAAACAGAGGAAATGCCAAAGAATGTTCAAACTACCGCACAATTGCATTCATCTCTAGCAAAGTAATGCTCAAAATTCTCCAAGCCAGGCTTCAACAGTACATGAATGGAGAACTTCCAGATGTTCCCGCGGGATTTAGAAAAGGCAGGGGAACCAGAGATCAAATTGCCAACATCCGTTGGATCATATAAAAACCAAGAGAATTCCAGAAAAACATCTATTTCTGCTTCATTGACTATGCTAAAGCCTTGACTGTGTGGATCACAATAAACTGTGGAAAATTCTGAAAGAGATGGGAATACCAGACCACCTGATCTGCCTCTTGAGAAACCTGCCCAGGTCAGGAAGCAACAGTTAGAACTGGACGTGGAACAACAGACTGGTTCCAATTTGAGAAAGGAGTACATCAAGGCTGTATATTGTCACCCTGCTTATTTAACTCATATGCAGAGTATGTCATGCGAAATGCTGGGCTGGATGAACCACAAGCTGGAATCAAGATTGCTGGGAGAAATCTCAATGAACTCAGACACGCAGATGACACCACCCTTATAGCAGAAAGCGAAGAGGAACTAAAGAGCCTCTTGATGAAGGTGAAAGAGGAGAGTGAAAAAGCTGGCTTAAAACTCAACATTCAAAAAATGAAGATCATGGCATCCAGTCCCATCACTTCATGGCAAATAGATGGGGAAACAGTGGAAACAGTGACAGACCGTACTTTAGGGGGCTCCAAAATCACTGCTTTTGAACTGTGGTGTTGGAGAAGACTCTTGAGAGTCCCTTGGACTGCAAGGAGATCCAACCAGTCCATCCTATACGAGATCAGTCCTGGATGTTCATTGGAAGGACTGATGTTGAAGCTGAAATTCCAATACTTTGGCCACCTGATGTGAAGAGCTGACTCATTGAAAAAGACCCTGATGCTGGGAAAGATTGAGGGCGGGAGGAGAAGGGGACGACAGAGGATGAGATGGCTGGATGGCATCACAGACTCAGTGGACATGGGTTTGAGCAATCTCCAGGAGTTGGCAATGGACAGGGAGGCCTGGCCGTGCTGCAGTCCATGGGGTCACAAAGGGTCGGACACGACTGAGCGACTGAACTGAACTGATTTATCTACCTATCACCTATTACAGAATTTGTGTTGGCTATGAGATTATAAAGTAATACTATTTTTTTAAACTGCCTGTTTTTCTTAAGATTCCAAATTAGCTAGATCAGTATAATGAGAGGCTTAAAACATTCTATTGCTACCCACAGGAATGAATGAATCTGACATCACCATGCGGTCAACACACAGGCAGACGTATTTGAAGCCGCCTCTCCCTGGACCTGAGCGGGCGGCTCTCTGCTCCACCGCCCCCGGCCCTCCACTCTCTCCCGAGTTTTCCATTTCATTGTTTCAGTGCTGGCCTGGACCTGGGCAGGGGTCTCCAGCACACTGTTACCACCCGCAGTTTGGAAAACGCTGGTCCAGATGACTCCGCACTCTAGGACTCGAGGGGGAGAGGACGCTGCCCACCACCCCGTCTGCCCGACCGAAGCGGCCCCTCACCTGCTCCTGCCGCACCACGAACAGGACGTCCTCCCCCGGCCGGACGGCCACCGCCTCGCCGCGGATGCTGACCTGCAGGCCCCGGGGTGGCAGGAGCGGGCACTGCAGCCGCACCGGGCTCTGCCGCGGGTCCACTCCGCCCTCGCACACGTTGGACACCAGCTTCCGGTACCTGCGGCCAGAAGGCGGGTCAGGGGCCGCCCGGACGGGCCGGGGCGGGGCGGGGCCTGCCGCACAGACGGACGGCTTCGATCGCTGTGCCGGGGCTCTTGGCTTGTGACCCCACGCTTCAACGCCCTCCCTCTTCCTGACTCTGTCTGTTTGCTCTTTCTGCCCCATTTTGGAGTTGGGGAAACTGAGGCTCAGAGAAGGGAATGAGCACTAACGGCAGGACCCGCATCCCTCACTGCTCCCATCGTACTCTTACAACGATGCTGAGAGCTGTTGTTGCTGGGGGGATGACTGAAGGAGCCAGAATGGATACTGTGACTGCTGGGATACGTGGTCCCGGGAAGCCAGAGGGCCCAGGGGGGGCTGGGACTTCCCGCTGACACGCCATGTGGCCGTGGGCAAACACAGTTCCATGGGAGGCCTTTTCCTCTTACACTGAGGGACTGGAGCCAGATGACACCCAATTCACCAGCTAATTCATGCAACGCAAATTGGCTGAGCATCTGCTATGTGCCAGGGGCAGGGGTCGAGGTCATCCCTCGCAGCTCTGCCCTGTGCAGTGGGAAGGCAGCCCTCACCAAACCACCCCCCACATCAAGGCAACATCACGACCGTGACAGTGTGGGGAAGGGGCTGCACCTGAGGAGCTGGTCCCCAAGGAAGGGGCTTTCAGCTGAGAGCAGAAGGTGAGCAGGAGAGCGAAGAGTGTCCTGGGCAGTGGAAACAGTGTGTGCAAAGGCCCTGTGGTGGTAGGGGGGCAGGTAGGGTGCTGGCAGGCAGAGCCTAATGCGCTCTAGTAAGCTTTTAGGGCCTCCCTGGTGACTCAGATGGTAAAGAATCCACCTGCCAATGCAGGAGACATGGGTTTGATCCCTGGATCAGGAAGATCCCCTGGAGGAAGGAGGAAATGGCAACCCACTCCAGTATTCTTGCCTGGAGAATCCCATGGACAGAGGACCCTGGCAGGCTACAGTCCATGGTGTCGCAAAAAGTCAGGCACGACTCAGCGACTAAACAATAACAACAAACTTTTAGGAGACATTAGGAAAACCCTGCTAGGGTGGCATCAGCTGAATTGTTATCATGCAAAGATGCATGTAATTAGTTGGGAAGAAAATACCCTCCCTAAGAGCTACCCACCCACAGCACCTTGGCATCCAGAGTGTGCATATGGTGTGAAATGAAACCCTTTGACCTTGATATGGGTCCTGACTCTGACATTTCAGACAAGAGTCCCTGCTTGCCCAGCCCTGGAGCAGCTGCTGTGGCTCCCTGATGGAGGGAGGGATGGATGATGATGGATGATGGATGAATTGTTGGAGGGATGCGAGGATGAACAGATGGTGGATGAGTGAGTGGAAGAATAAAGAGATGGATGATTGAATGGATGGGTGGACAGACGGGTGGATGGATGAATGGAGGAAGGATGGATGGGGAATACACAGATAGATGATTGGATGATTGGATGGATAGAGGGATGATGGATGGATGATGGATGGATGGACGATGCATGGATGGGGAATACATGGATGATTGGATGATTGGATGGATAGATGGATGATGGATGGACGATGCATGGATGGGGAATACATGGATGATTGGATGATTGGATGGATAGAGGGATGATGGATGGATGGATGGTGGATGGATGGGGAATACACAGATAGATGACTGGATGATTGGATAGATAGATGGATGATGGATGGATGGGTGGATGGGTGGATGATGGATGGATGGGGAATACACGGATGATTGGATGACTGGATGATTGGATAGATAGATGGATGATGGATGGATGGGTGGATGGATGGATGGATGGGGAATACACGGATGATTGGATGACTGGATGATTGGATGGATAGAGGGATGATGGATGGGTGGACGGTGGATGGATGGGGAATACACAGATAGATGACTGGATGATTGGATAGATAGATGGATGATGGATGGATGGTGGAGGAGTGGATGGGTGGACGGATGATGGATGGATGGATGGATGATGGATGGATGGGGAATACACAGATAGATGATTGGATGGATGGATGGATAGGTGGATGATGGACAGATGGGTGGATGGATGAATGGATGATGGATGGATGAGGAATACATGGATAGATGATTGGATGATCGGCTGGACGGATGATGGGATTTATGCTGCTGAGGTCCAAGCCTGCACTCTCTGGCCCTACTTCTTGCTTCTTCAGGCTCTGTCCTGCCCCATCCCCAGGGGCAGCAACCAGGCTTGTCTAATAAGTCGATAGGCAGTTCACTCCCTCTCAGAACTTCCCCGCAGGGATACAGTGACCTTTAGATGAGACTTGCGTAGGGCCTGTGGAGCGGCGGGCTCCCAGCTGTTATGCACAGAATGCTGTTACAGTTTGATCCCTGAGACGCAGCATGCTCAGCCTCTGCGGGAGGAAGGAAGTCACACCTGTGGAGCACTCCCTCCCCCTCACGCACAGCGTGTGTCCATCACACCACACACCAAGGGACACATCATGTGTCGGAAAGCTCAGTCCAGTCCAGGGGACAACTGGGTGAGTGTGACAATAACTGGGGACGTTCCGTTCCCACAGAGTAAGCTCGGGGCCCAGGGTGAGTCAGGGAAGGCTTCCTGAAGGAGGGGCCATTCAAGCTGAGACCTAAAGGGAGTGTGAATATCTCTGGCCCAGCTCAGGCCTGGCTCGCTCACGGTTGGCAAATGGGGAGGGGCTTTGGCACTGCAGGGGCTCAGAGGGGCCAGGGAGGTGGGTTCCTTCAGCGCCCAGGCCGGGGACCTTCTCTGCCTATTGCTCTCTGTTCGGAGCCGGCTCGGGGCATCTCTTCTCCTGACGCTGACCCACCTGGGCTCCGAATGGAGAGCCCTGGTGGGGGGTGGTGCAGAGTCTGGGTGACCTGCAGGAGCCCCAGCGCAAAGGGTGGTCAGCCCTGATTTCTCTCTCCTGGACTCCACGCGAGGAGCTGTGGGCAGCAGGCGGGAAAGGCAGGGGTCACCATGGTTCTGCCCCGTGTGACTCACCCGAGACTGCTGGTGTAGGTCTGGCCCAGGACACAGTCATCAGGGGGAGACAGGGGGTTAAACCAGAAGTTGGCAAAGCACTTGTTGGCATTTGACTCCGAGGAGGGGGCACGCTCAAATCCATAGTCACTGGGAGGAGGAAGACACGGAGGTTAGGAGACGGGCAGTGGTGGGGATGTGAGCCAGCCCAGGGTAGGTGCCCCACACCAAGGACACACAGAGGCAGATCCACAGGCCCCATCCCAGAGGGGAGAAGGACTGAAAGCTGACGGTTACTTTCTGGGTGAGAAGGGATGCAAAGGAGATTCTGGGAAATTACAGCAAGCGCTGAACCCAGCCTGGGCATCCTGGAGGGCTGCCTGGAGGAGGTAGGCTGACTCTCAATGGAAGATCAAGAGATAAGCAGGGGAAGGGGGGAAGGGTACTGCAGGTGGGGACCAGCCCCTTCAGCGCCAGAGCCGGGAGACCTAGGTGGGGATGGCAGGACAAGGAAGGGCGAGGATGGCTGGGGAGGGAGCCAGCTTCCAGAACTCGGACATTCTCCTGTGGGTGGTGGGCAAGCACAGGAGTCCTTGAGCGGGGCGGGGGGTGGTGGTCAGGGGGCTTCAGCCCGGTCTCTGGAAGGTGGAGGAGGGGCTGGCCGGTCCCCAGGGTGCCCTCTGTCTTCCTTGGTGTCCCCGCCCACCTGGGAGCAGACCACCCCGCGCTGGCTTGGGAGGGATGCCTACGGATTCTTGAACGTGTGCCGGACCGGGTGGCTGGTGCTCGGGCCCAGGATGAGGGGGCCGTGCTGCAGCGTGGCTCTCAGGCCTCCTTCTCTCAGGTCGCCCCGGGGGCAGTGGCTGCGGGGTCGCTCAGGCAGCACCTCCACCCCCCCATCCCCCAGGGCCGGGGCAGAGTGGGCCCCTCACCAGAGGAAGTCCGAGGCCCGGCATGGGCACACGCGGGCCGTGAGCGCCGCCGTGAAGCTGCGGCCCGTGACGCACCAGGACGCGGGCTTCCTCCTGCGGAAGCTCCTCTGCTGGCCCATGACGCAGCGGTCACCCTGCAGGGAACACGGGGTGAGGGGCTGCCCCGCTGCGGCCCCCACTGCCAGTCTGGCCCGTTCCTTATCCCCAAGGCCTGGGTGGTCAGCAGGGCAGGAAACCGGGGCCTGGGGCAGGGCTGTGTGTGTGCCCGAGACCAACCCGGGGCAGCCCGGCCCCCGTCCGCCCCCCAGCACTCGCTGAGTGCTGTGTACCTGGCCCTGCTGGGCCCTGAGGGGCTCTCAGGCCCGGAAGAGAGGCCCCGTGCAATCCTCAGGCCCAAGGGTTTCAGGTGGGCCCTGTGAGGCTGGGACGAGCCACGGCCTCCAGGCCTCAGGGGACACACAGGAGGTGCTCAGCCAACAATCCGAACAGGACACACTGGTGTGAACAGGCACCATGGCAGGTACAGCTGTGGCCCCCCCGCCCCAGCAATTCAGGGCCCCTCCACTCTGAAATCCTGACCACCCAACCCGAATTGCACCGGAAGACCATTTCTAGTCCTCACGTATTCCTCTCCAGGTGAATATTACTCATTTTGCTGTAGGAACAGTTTTGTGTGTCTGAGATTATGGCGTGAGGGCTTCCCCAGACCACTGGTGTTACCCAATGGCCAACCTAGACAGAATATTAAAAAGCAGAGACATTACTTTGTCAAAGAAGGTCTGTCTAGTTAAGGCTATGGTTTTTCCAGTAGTCATGTATGGATGTGAGAGTTGGACTATAAAGAGAGCTGAGCACAGAAGAACTGATGCTTTTGAACTGTGGTGTTGGAGAAGACTCTTGAGAGTCCCTTGGAAAACAAGGAGATCCAACCAGTCCATCCTAAAGGAAATAAGTCTTGAATATTCATTAGAAGGACTGATGCTAAAGCTGAAACTCCAATACTTTGTCCCTGATGTGAAGAGCTGACTCATTGGAAAAGACCCTGATGCTGGGAAAGATTGAAGGCGGGAGGAGAAAGGGACGACAGAGGATGAGATGGTTGGATGGTATCACTGACTCAATGGACATGACTTTGAGCAAGCTCCAGGAGTTGGTGATGGACAGGGCGTCCTGGCGTGCTGCAGTCCACGGGGTTGCAAAGAGTTGGACACGACTGAGCGACTGAACTGAATTGAATGTGTGATACCTGCGCCCTGTTACCTTTTCTCGATCCCACAGATCCGGGACCCCAAGCACAGCTGGCTTCGGGCTGGGCTGGGCCCGTGCCCCTGTGCCCCTGGGTGTGCCCACAGACCCTGGCCCAGGCCGCCCAGAAGGGCCAGAAAACCCAGCAGGAGGACCAGCATCCGGGGGAGGCTGGCAGCCTTGCGGGACGGGGTTCTGCGGGCAGAGGGGGTGCCCTGAGTGGGGCCGGGCCCACCTGCAGGTTGGCGAGGTCCCAGGAGCTGTAGTCATCCTCGCCGCACCGCCTGGAGAACCAGGGCCGGAAGTCCACCTTGACCAGCTCCCAGTCTGAGCGGAAGCTGATGTGGCCGAAGACGCTGGGGAGGGAAGAAGAGGGCAGGAAACCGCCTTAGTGCGGCCCGCCCCCCAGGTGCCCACCAGTCCCCTGCGGGCCTCTGTCCACACCTGCCCAGTGGGTCCAGCGGTCTCTCCCCTGCCCCCGCTGGGCAGCCCCAGGACAGACCCTGCACAGGGCCGGGCAGGCTGCAGGCCCTTGGGCATCAGCGTCAAGCGTTCCCCCCGTCATCGCCCGTTATCTACGGCTCGCAGATGGCGCTGCTGTGGGTCATCCCAGGTGGCCCCCCACGGACGAGGAAGCGGGCACAGTGGGGTCAGAAGCCTGGCCCCCCCTCAGTGTCCAGGCTGGTCCTGGCAGAATTGTTTCGCAGGATGACTCGTGGCCAGGTGTCTGCGTTCTGTGCTGTCTGGCTTCTCCCCGTCTGTGTCCCCGCCTCTGTCGGCCTGTCCACACCAGGTGGAGGGGGGTGGGGGTGGCCGTGCTGCAGCAACCCAGCTGCCTCTGCATAGCTGGGCCACAGAATTTCGCCCCCAAGCAGACTGGACAATCCATGGAGAGGTAGGGAGTCATCCCCCGGCTCAGAGTGGGCTGGGAGCGCTGTGTTTGTATGCTGCTTGGTCTAAATCCTCACCCCTGCCCACTTTACAGAAAGGAAAACTGAGGCACAGAGAGGGTGAGTAACTTGCTTAAGGTCACACAGCATGTTTGTGCCACTTCTTCTCCCACAGCTGTCATGTGTTGAGTGCCTATTATTCGACGCCCAGATCCCTCGCTCTCTGAGAAGGCTGCTGCTTAAGGGGTTTCCACCTGATCCTCCCAGCACCTCACAGGTGGGCTCCAGGAGCCCAGCCTGCACTTCTCTGGTCCTTCTCCAGTTCATCCTATAGGACCCCGGCCATATTACAAGAGGTTGAGCACCTGGATGGAGGAGGTGATGTACTCAATGCAGCCTTGATCCCCATTCCAGGCTCACAGACAGGAGCTGGATACTTGGGGAAGTCAATCGTGGTTTGAAAGGGCACAAACCCCGATCTAAGAGAGTAGTTGAGAAGGGCCTTGAAGTGTTTTCTGGGGGACATGATGGCTGGCTCTGCGTGTCTGAGGCTGATACCGGAAGAGGAATTGTGGCTCCAAAGGACACCGCGGAGCCAGACAAGCCTGGGTTGACACCTGTTTACTTGTCTGTGACCTTTAGCACATCCATTCCTCTCTGTACCTCAGTTTCCTTGGCTTTAAAACGGGGACCATGACACTGGCCTTTTGGGACCCATGGTGGATTAGTGATGGTTTGTGTAGGACGCTTGGTTGTAGAAGGTTTATAGACACACATGCACACACACACTCACTCTTACACATACACCTCCTGACACACACGCTCAGATTCTCACGTGCACGCACATTACCTCTATTGCCCTGAACAGTCCCCAGAAGCAGATATTGTGATCTTTATTTCACAGACGAGACCCTGAGCCTCTACAGGGGCCTCTTCTGGTCCTTGCAGCATCCCTCTGCCTTGGCCTGGCTCCCCGCTCTGTGGTCCACCTCTCCATCCGGGGCTCTGAGAGGCCTAATCGCTCTCCACTGGCTCCTGCCCTCCTTCCTGCCTGCCCATGGGCAGCCCTGGTGTCTGGAGACACCCTGCAGTCCTCCTTCCAGCCCCAGCCTCTCACCCAATCGTGTTCAGCTGCCGTAATCCATCCTGCTTTTCTGCTGCCCGAGGCGTGAGCCAGAATCCCCATCACCCCAGCCTGGGCCTCTCCTGCTGCTGTTGGGCATGACCCACCAAGGCACATGGCCCGCTTCTCCTCCATCTGGTCCAGCAGCTCTCAGAAGGGCTCCCGACAGAGAGGTTGTGGGGGGCCCAGATGGAGGTGGTGGCAGTGGTTGTGAAGGCGTCCCGCTGGTCCGCTGTCCCGATTCCCGTCCTGATGGGGACAGTCTCCTCCCTGGGAAACTCACCACATGGGGACTGTCTTTGCCATGGTGACCCCTTCTCCCGAGCAGAGCCAGCTGGGTTGTTACTTAAACAGGGCATGAGGGTCTTAGCTCGTTGAAGGGACGTCCTTAAGGGACATCTTCACACCAGTATTCCCGCCTGGAGAATTTCATGGACTGTACAGTCCATGGGGTGGCAAAGAGTCGGACAGGACTGAGCGACTTTCACTCACTCACTCACTCCAGGTCCTCACATAGCCTGAGCCTGTCTCCCGCTCTTCTGGCAGCCGTGTTACGATGGAGGTGACCGCAGCAGTAACTGCTGGCGTGAGTTCTGCCCCTGCCACGCACCCGCCCCCCACATCCTCTCTGCCTCACCACCCCAGGGGGCGTGCTGTTAATATTCCCACTTTACTGACAAGGAGATTCAGGCCAGGGACCCCTCAGGATGGCACGGCCATGGCCCACCTCCCAGGGAGCGGGATCGGCCTCCCAGCTGGTGACTTCAGGGCTCTGATGCCCGGCCCAGGAAAGACGCACAGGCTGGAGCGTGATCACCATGCAAGCTCCTGGGTGGGCTGCACAGGCTCCACCAGGGAAGTCTCTGAAAAGAAGCTGGTTCACTTGATCTAACTAATCCCCTCCGTGTCTCTGAAGTCCTGCCTTTTATGAAGCCTAAACGTTCAGCTGATACTTTGAGAAACAGCTGGCATCTGGCTAAGTCTGAGTTTTAGGAAGTCAGTGCCTTTAATTTGTGTGTGAAAGTGAAAGCATTAATCGCTCAGTTGTGTCCAAGAGTAGGTACCCATTCCCTTCTCCAGGGGCTCTTCCTGACCCAGGGATCGGACTGGGATCTCCCATATCACAGGCAGATTCTTTACCATCAGAACCATCTTCTTAAAGTTGGAAAATGAAAGTCACTCAGTCGTGTACGACTCTTTGTGACCCCATGGACTATACAGTCCATGGAATTCTCCAGGCCAGAATACTGGAGTGGGTAGCCTTTCCCTTCTCCAGGGGATCTTCCCAGCCCAGGGATTGAACCCAGGTCGCCTGCATTGCAGGTGGATTCTTTACTAGCTGAGCCCAGGGAAACCTAAGAATACTGAAGTGGGTAGCCTATCCCTTCTCCAGCGGATCTTCCTGATCCATCACCTTCACCATCATCACCACCATCACCACCATCATCATCATCACCATCAACAGTATCACAATCTCAAAGGGTCAAATGGGCAGTGATCCAGGGCTGACCCTTGACTCTTAGTCCCACCCCTCACCAGCCAGGTGATCCTGGGCAAATGTCCTTGGTTAGGGAAGAGTGGCCACCTCCCAGTGGCAGAGGGTGAGAGGACGCAGAGGATGGTAGAGACAAGGAGGCAGGTGTGAAGATGGAGGTGAGAGTGAGCAGGATGGGGAGGGAGGTGGGGGTGTCAGTGTTGAACCCGCCTAGAGCATCAGGGCCTGGGGTGGCCCTCCGCCACGGCCCGCCTGGGGTTCGGCTCTGACCTGCCTGCCCACCTCCCGTGGGCACTCACGTCATGACCAGCGTCTCGTCTCCTGGCTCACTCAGCAGCCCATCTACAAACACGGAGGTGCTGGTGAAGTTGTGCGTGCTCCAGGTGAGGCCCTCGTCCATGCTGAACCTGCCGAGAGAAGGGGCAGCTGGGAACACAGTTCTGTATCCAGGGCCAGCTGCCTTGTCGGACCCAGCCCCGCCCACGCCCAGGGACCAGAGCTGTCCAGCTGAGGCCGCTGGGCCAACAGGCAGGGGCAGAGACCAACCCCAGGGCCAGCCCAGTATGCCCACCGCCACTGGACCCCTGCCCTCACTCTCGTAGGAGCTCACGGCAGCTGCCTGCCAGCAGCAGGTGGCATCCACATCTGCTCAGGGACACTACGGTCAAGGAGCCCTGGAGGTGTGGTCTGAGATCCCCTGGATTGCAGTTATCCAGGTCTTGGAAATATCCAGGTCAGCCCTACCCAGTGCCCAAGCCCAGCCCAGGGTCTGCCGTGTCACGCATGGGAGCTTACTGCCTCCCAGTGTGGTGTATCAGTGTTGCCAGCTTGCCATGCAGAAAGATCTTTTTCAGACTAAAGTGATTACTGGTTTCCTGACAGCTCCCCCCGCTCTGCTTTCCAAGTCCAGAGTTCACGCCTGCCCTCACATCCCCACAACAGCCCCTCACACATCTGAAGCTGATGCCAAACCCGCTCTCGCCTGGGCACACGCAGCTGGCTTCCCTGTCTGTCCTCCACCTATCTAATCAGGTCCATCCGGAAAAGTCACCTCCTCTGGGAAGCCTTCCCTGCTCTCCCAGGAGGAGGGGCGGGTAGGGGCATCCTCACAGCCCCAGGCCTCCCTCTGGCCCACCCGACCATGCCGGGTCGTCATTCCCCACCCCCTGGTCTCCCCAGGCTTGGCAGGGAGCAGCTATCAGCAGCATGGGTGGGGGTGGTGGTGGTGGTGGTGGGGTGGGTGGTGGTGGTGGTGGTGGGGTGGGTGGTGGGTGTTGGTGGGGGGGCTGGGTGTGGGTGGTGAGGGGGCGGGGTGGTGGTGGGTGGGTGGTGGGTGTTGATGGGGGGGCTGGGGATGGGTGGTGAGGGGGCGGGGTGGTGGTGATGGGTGGTGGGTGTTGGTGGGGGGGCTGGGTGTGGGTGGTGAGGGGGCGGGGTGGTGGTGGGTGGTGGGTGTGGGTGGTGAGGGGGCAGGGTGGTGGTGATGGGTGGTGGGTGTTGGTGGTGAGGGGGTGGGGTGGTGGTGGGTGCTGGGGAGTGGGGTGTGGTGGTGATGGTGGGAGGGCGGGGTGCTGGTGGGGGGTGGGGGGTGGTGGTGATGGGTGGTGGGTGTTGGTGGGGGGGCTGGGTGTGGGTGGTGAGGAGGCGGGGTAGTGGTGAGTGCTGGGCAGTGGGGTGTGGATGGTGGTGGTGGGAGGGCGGGGTGTGGGTGGTGAGGGGGTGGGGGTGGTGGTGATGGGTGGTGGGTGTTGGTGGGGGGGCTGGGTGTGGGTGGTGAGGAGGCGGGGTAGTGGTGAGTGCTGGGCAGTGGGGTGTGGATGGTGGTGGTGGGAGGGCGGGGTGTGGGTGGTGAGGGGGTGGGGGTGGTGGTGATGGGTGGTGGGTGTTGGGGGGGGCTGGGTGTGGGTGGTGAGGGGGCGGGGTGGTGGTGATGGGTGGTGGGTGTTGGTGGGGGGGCTGGGTGTGGGTGGTGAGGGGGTGGGGTGGTGATGGGTGGTGGGTGTTGGTGGGGGGTGCTGGGTGTGGGTGGTGAGGGGGCGGGGTGGTGGTGGGTGCTGGGGAGTGGGGTGTGGTGGTGGTGGTGGGAGGGCAGGGTGCTGGTGGGGGGTGGGGGGTGGACACTGTGCAGAGCCTGGCACTAATCCCCTTGGCGGGGTCTGGTGCCTTTGTCCTGGGGTCCTGCGGGGGTGCCATCCTGGGGAATGCTCTGAGGAGTTCCCAGGTGGAGAGGGCGGGCCCCTGCCGCACTCAGCGCTGGGCACCCAGGGTCTTACTTGAGGATCTTCAGGGGGATGGAGGTGTCCTTGATGGCCACGATCACACCGCCGTGGTCCAGGTAGAGGATGTGGTGCTCCTCCTCGAACACCTGCAGGAGACCACGGGCGGGGCTCTGAGGGCAGGACCCAGGAGGGCTTGAAGGGCTTTCAGGCTCGGGGGTCGCTCTCCCGGGACAGAGCTGCCCACACGCTGGCTGGGGGGCTGCAGCAGAGTCCAGCTCCCTGAGGCAGGCCTGGTCAGAGGGCTCCTGGTGTCCCCAGGCCATCCCCTCCCTCCCCCAACCACCCAGACTCAGTACACGTGGGATGAATGGCATGAATGCATGCTGATGGCAATTTCTAGACCACTGACCAGAGAGAAAAAATACAAATAAACACTGTAGGTGGTCCTGCCTATAGGAAAAACTCAGGCAGCATAAAGGCCAGCAACATGAGGATGAGAAAGAAATCATAGAATTTAGGAAAGCATTTAGGATAAGCATCCACTAGTAAAAGCAAACCTCTATTTAACATTGATTCAGTTCATGTGCCACCTCCTTCAGGAAGCCCTCCCAGATGCCACGCTGCATGGGTGTGGAGTGTCTCTGGGCCCCCTGTCCCGGGACTTACTGCATGAATTTGTCATTGTTTTCTCCAGCCAGGGAGCTCCTCAAAGGCCCAGTCTGCCTCTGAGTCCTCTCTGTGGCCCGGTACTGGGCTCAGCTCACGGCTGGAGGTGCCAGTGCCCAGGAAGTGTGTGTGGGATAGATGAATGAATAAGTGAATGAATGAATCCCCACCAAGTCCTTAGGGGACAAAATGTCAAGAGACCTGTATAGGGCTCTAATAGGAGGAAATACCTCTGGTAGCCAGCTGGGCATAGCCCCAAATGTGCTCACAACCCTCACATATGGTCAGACTCCCCATCTTGACACCCTCCTCCCACAAGGACAAGCAGGGGGTATTTGCCCTGTCTACCCACTGGGGAGACAGGTGCCTTCCAGTCTCCCCATGGGAGCCCCACAGGCGATTCCACCCGCATTCGCTGGGGTCTTGGAAATCAGGCAGCTCCAACCCCCATGCAGCCATGAAATTAAAAGTTGCTTGCTCCTTGGAAAGAAAGCTATGACCAACCTAGACAGCATATTAAAAAGCAGAGACATTACTTTGCCAACAAAGGTCCATCTAGTCAAAGCCATGGTTTTTCCAGCAGTCATGTATGGATGTGAGAGTTGGGCTATAAAGAAAGCTGAGCACCGAAGAATTGATGCTTTTGAACTGTGGTGCTAGAGAAGACTCTTGAGAGTCCCTTGGACTGCAAGGAGATCTAACCAGTCCATCCTAAAGGAGATCAGTCCTGAGTGTTCATTGGAAGGACTGATGCTGAAGCTGAAGCTCCAATACTTTGTTCCTGATGTGAAGAGCTGACTCTTTGGAAAAGACCCTGATTCTGGGAAAGATTGAAGGCAGGAGGAGAAGGGAACAACAGAGGATGAGAAGGCTGGATGGCATCACTGACTCGATGGATGAGTTTGAGCAAATTCCGGGAGATGGTGAGGGATGGGGAGGCCTGGGGTGCTGCAGTCCATGGGGTCTCAAAGAATCAGACATGACTTAGTGACTGACCAACAAAACAACATCCACAGTGGACCCCAGGGTCTTTGCACATCCATTGCTCTGGTCTTCTGCACCTTGACCAGTCAGCGGTCTGCCAACCCCATTCCCTGCCTTTCCCACTTCCCTGACACTCTGAGTTCTAGAGGGTGCTCCTTAAATGTTTTCCGGCTATTTTGGGATCATTCCAGGGAAGTCCTGTTTTTAAAATATGCCCCTTTAACAGCGTACACGCTGTCATTTGTAATTTACATTCCCAGAGTTTTGCGGTAGAGACACCTCATTGCATCCTTGACAAGCCAGCCTGAGCTCTCCAGGTCTTCCTGCCTTTGTCCCACCCTGACCTCTGCCTCCTGTTTGCCCCCCACCCCAGTAAACTCCCCCCTCTCTGACACACGGGCGCCCCCACTCTGTCAGGCACCTGGGCACTCCTGCACCCTCCTGTGCCCCTCCGCCCCCGCCGTACCATCCTCCCATCACCGCAGCTCAGCCCTGCACTGACTTTCTCCCACTTAATTCTGACAAGTTCTCAAGTTCAAGGCCTAAGCAAACGGCTTGCCAACAGTGGCCACTCTGAATACCTTACGGTCAGTTTCTATAAAATACATCTCTCTATTTCACCAGGTCTATTAAGTCTAATAAGCTGGGGTCGGGGGTGGGGGTGGTTTCTGTAATAAATGGACAGGCAGTGACCTTTAAGAGAGTTTAGACATATCTCACTAGTTTTAGTGAAACAGAAATATTATAACACAATAAATCTCTTTTGCCCTTTTCAAAATTCCTGGTTTCTTGCATATCATTAAAAAAAAAAAAATGCCGGGACTTTAAACCAGGGTGCAGGTGAGCTCTGCACTTTGAAGATTAACGTCTTTGTCCAGAGCAGTAGCTGGGAGGGGTCTGTTAAGTGGGGGGCTTGGAGGTGCAAAAGTCGACCTGAAAATAGAGTTTCTTCCATCCTCAGGAAGGGGAGAGAGATGAAAATTCAGTGCATTTTCTTAAGCGCTTAAGGTAGAAATTGCCACTCCATGAAGTTGGCAGACCACATGAGCCCTTTTTTTTTTTCTGGAAAGAAATAAACAGCAAGTGTAGAGGGGGTCCTAGCGTCTCCTGGGGCAGAGCGCTTGGGTTTGGCCCGACTGCCCGGGTGTTGGACCATCAGCCACCCTGCTCCGTGGGATGCCCTTCGGGCGGCAGCCCCCACCCCTCTAGTCTGAGACTCGGAGTCTCGTGTTGGGGTGGTGCTGACGGGCCCTCGCAGTGTGGCCCCCCAGCCCTGGGGGCCATTTCCTGCGTAACCGCTGACTCCTGCTTCTCGTCATTTTCCTGTTTTTCTTTTCTTAGGCCGCACTGAACATCAGAACATCACCCCGTGGATGTGCCCAAGGCGCCCCAAACCACACTCACCGTGCTCCCCCAAACCTGCTCCTCCCCCATTTCTCCTTTCTCTCCCAAGTCTCTGCCATCCACCCAGCAGCTGCCCCTGCAGGACCCCAGGCCTGGTCTCGGGGAGTCTCCGTGTGGCTTCCTGCCAGTACAGCGCCGCCACCCCACCCCTGGCGGTTATTCCATTTGGGTCAACGTTCAGGGTAACCTGACCGCAGGGAGACGTGTCAGACCGCGAATCCTCCAGCAGTGGCTGCTGCAAGAACAGCAGGAGGTGGGGGCCAGCCAGCCCTGGGCCCTCTTATCCCCGATGGCAACGTAACTCCTAAAGGCTAGATGCCGCTCAGGCTGGGACAGAAACAGCAGCGTGTCTCAGAGCTCCTCTGAGGGGGAGGGGGCGAGAACAGACACGTCTCCGGGGGTCTCGGCGCGTAAGCGTCTCCCTGCCAGCTTACCTGCCGCCAGGTGTGGCCACAGTCCGACGTGATGTACATTTCCTCTTTATATTCCACCAGCTGGGAGCCCAGGTTACCTGGTCCGGAACAGAAGAGGCAGGGCTGCTCTTAGGACCAGCCACTCTCCCCCTGATCGAGGTCTGAGCGCAGCCAGGGTCCCGAACAAGGGCTGGTGTTGGATGAGCCCTGGGTCTATACCATCAAAGCCACCAAGCGGATGCCCCTCCCACCCTCCTGGGTACCGACAGGCCTGCTGTCCCACTGCGGGCCCTAGTCTGCATGGTAAAGGGTTAACTTTGCCCAAAGAAAGCCAGCTTCAGGCAGCTCCAGCAGAGCCCACGTGCAGGCAGAGTGTGGGGGCCTCAGGAGACACACGGGTGACACGCGTGGTTCAGGAACAAGAAGCGTGGCTGGGGACCACGTGGGCCAGGTAAGTGGCGTGTGGACCCAGCAGCCTGTGATGGGCTTTAAAGTGGGGCAGGACACGGCGGGGTTTGCGTTTGGAGGTACCCCCCTGGGGGATGGGTAGAGGGGAGGCCAGAGGCAGGTCCAGGGCAGCATGGGGCTGTCCAGGTGCGGGGCTGGGTAAGCACATAGTAGGTGCTCATTAAGTGTCCGTCGAGGGGCCGTTTGGGGGATGGGGAAGTGGGCACCAAGCCAGCTGGGCAGCCAACAGGCTCCTCTTGGGTCCTGGTTCACCAGACCCTATACCAGGCTGGCAGGTGGGTCCCAGCCTTGAAGGGGCCACTCTGCGGGGCTAGGACTTAATCTGGGGCTGCTGGCGGAGGGGGGGAGGACCCCCACTTAGTATCCAAGGTGACTCCAGTTTGAAGATGAGGAGGCTTGTCCGAGTGGACTCCGACAGAAAGAACGTCGGTCGCCTAGAGGACACAGCTCCAGGACAGTCATGGCGGCCTCGGAGCTGGGCTGGGTGACCCCAAACAGCCTCCTGGGAGGGGGCTCGGACAGCAGAAATTTCCGACCTGTCAGATTTCACAGGCTTCTGCTCTGACCACATGGTGATGGTGGGGGGGACCAGGGACCTGAGCTTCCTTCCAGGACAAAGGGGACCTGCTATGAGGACACGGTAGCCCTTCCGGACTCTTCCTGGAGTCCCAGAGGCCCCTGACCTGGCAACCTGTGCAGCACGTGCCCTCTGGCACCTTATTCACGTGTTGCCCTCAGGAGTGCCTCCTCCAGAGCCAAGTGTAGATGGCACTGGAAAATCCCAAGGGAGATGATCGTTCTCAAAGAGATGAGGCAAAGCAAGTTCAAGCTGAGCGGCTGAGGGCTTGTATGCCTGCCTTCTTTTTTTGAGGTCCAATCAACATCCAAATCATCCATCCATCCCTCATCAATTTATTATCCATCCAGCCTTCATTGATTTATCATCCATCCATCATCCTTCCATCCCCTCGTCTCTTCCTCGTCAATTCCACCCCTCCCCCTCCCCCTGCACTTATCCATCAGCATCTGCTGCGTGCCTGCACTCTTCCCAGCCTTGTGCTAAGCTGTAGGGGGTGCCAGCTGAGCAACCACGGCCCTGGCTCCCAGGGACCTCTCTGCCTAGCCAGGGAAGAAGGATGTCCTGCAACCGTGGCTGGGCCAAGGATACCTGGGATCCCGGGGAACCGTGAAAGCAGAGAAGGGAAAGCTAACGGACCCACGAAGGAAGGAAATCCAGGAGAGATTCCTGCAGGAAGCGACCTCTGCCCCTTGCCTCGAAAGACGAATGTCACTGGCCAAGCGAAAGGGGCAGGTGTGCCAGGCAGTGGGCTGGGCCTTGGCAATGGCAGCGAGGTTGAGAGGAGGTTGGTCAGGGGAGGTGGGGCAGAGAGGCAGGTGATGAGCTGGGTTCCTTTCTACCTGCCTGGGCACCGCAAGGCGCTAAGGAAAAGCTGCTGAGTGCAGTCAGAGGGGTGACTGAAGGAAGACAACAGCTGGGGATGGGGGGTGGGCAGAGGAAGGAAGGGGCGCCCTTTATCTCCACCCCCCGGTCCTTCCAGACACCAACAGAGACGCAGGACCCGTGCGTCCAATACCGAAGCCGGGCAGCAAAGGCCGTGGCATTAGCAAAACCTCACAGGCAAATTTGCCGCCCGTGGTTTCAGGGGAGTGATGTCTGTCTTTTAAGCGACGCGATCTGTTTTCCTTGCTTCATCTACCAAGGCTGTCAGGCTGCCAGTCACATAACAGGCACCAAGGGTAAGGGAAAATCAGGGGGCATGCACAGAACACGTCCACAGACCGTCAGAGCGGAGGGCTCTGCAGGAGCTCAGGGGCTGGGGCCCTCACGTTAGGGAGGGGAAACTGAGGCCCAGGGAGTGTCCCCTGTGCTGCGTCCCCTCTGGGCTGCCCTGGGGTCTCCTCGGGCCTCCTCCCCCAACAGCCCGGCCCCTCTGCGCTCTCAGGGCCTGGTATACAGTAAGTGCTCCCTGAATGCGCGTTTCCTTTCTGACCTTCCTTGGCCCACAGCTTGCAGAGTGGCCGAGACCTCAGGGCCCGAACAGAGCATAAGAGCAACACAAGATCCACCCCAGTCCCCTCTTGGCTGAGGAGGAGGGTGACCTGGACGCCCTGTGCAGCCCCCCCGATGTGGCAGAACAAGGCCTGCCGGCTGCTAAGACGAGGCTGGGCCAGGGGCCAGGGGGCCGCCCCGCTGGTCCTCCGCTCGCTGCCAGGGGCCCAGCTCCATGGGGGCCGGATGACCCCCTCCAGCCTGGCTGGTGGGACTCAGGTCAGCGCTCGACCTGCTCAGACCCCTCAACCTCACGTCGGGACACCACCTGGCGGCTGATGGACTCCCGGCTGGCCGAGTCACCGAGGAAGGGGCTGCAGGAGGACCGGGGAGACGGGGCTCCTACTGGGAGCCCCGGGGGCTCTTCCCGGCACAGAGAGGACGGGGGTGCTCCGAGCTCCCCGGCACGGCCCCTCAGGGTTTTCCTGGCCACAGGACTCCCCCGGAGCTGTGTCCAGGAGGCGTCTGCAGCCTTTGCTCTGCGTGGCCCTGAGGATTCACCCCCCGGATGAGGAGCCGGAAGCAGCGTGTGCTGCATGGGGGGCTCCGGGAGGCACAGCGCCCGCCCTCCAGCAGGAACCTGGGAAGGGCCGAGTCCGAACCGGACCGGCGCCCTCAGTCCAGGCCGCGCATCTGTGTTCTGCTGCCTTCTTAGAAGCCCGGCCCCTTGACACGGCCCAGCCGGGGGAGAACGTTCCAACTGGCACACTCGCCTGCTGGGCTTATTTCTGGGTTCTCCAAGGCTGCTTCTCGACCCTGGCGGTTAGAAGCCAACGTTCTCGTCTTTGCTTCTTGAATTCTCCTTTCCTGACCTCACTGGAGTCACCGCTCCTTTGTCTAGATCCATCTGTGGGTCTGGCCTCTCATCCACGGGCCTGGAGGAAGGCTCCCGGCAGAAGGTGCCTGGGGTGGAGCCCGGCACAAGGGCGGAGGTGCCCAGGTGCTGTCTGAGTGAGAGGGAGGTGTGGAAACACGCCTGGCATCCTCCGAAAGCCACAGAGGTCGTTCTCTCTTTCTGCAGATGAGGACACTGAGGTTTGGAGGCACTGGTCATGCCCAGAGCCCAGCACCTGGAGGTGGCAGAACTGGGGGCATGTGGCACCCTCTGCCTGTCCCAGGGTGAGGGGTGAGTGATGGGAGATCTCCGCAGAGGCTCCCTGGAAGCAGACAGCCATCACCCCCCAGCTACCTCGGGCAGTTCAGCCCAGAAGGGGCCCTCATTTGGACCCACTGCTCCTGCCATGTTGCCCAGCCCACGAGGGGGCCACCGGTGGGAAGCTGGTCCCTTCTCAGCGGCGGTGGTGGGGCCCGAGGGAGACCAGCTCACTCCACCTTCCCTCTCTGGTCCTCTGTTCCCAGCAGACACCCAGGGCTGGATGGAGGATGTAAAAAACTCACACCTCGGTTGGCCCACATTGTACAGATGGCTCCATCTCCATCTCGGGAAAGCCATGGAGAGGTTAAAAAGCAGCGAAATGAAGTATAAATGTAGCATCCTGCCCCTGGGGGGGGGGACAGTGAGGGGAGGGACGGAGGGGCAGAGGGAGGTGGCCTCCCACCCCCTGCGCTCCCCCTTCTGTTACTTGCAGACGGTGAAGCGAAGCTCCTGCAGATGCTCACAGCTTCCCTGGGGGCTGGAACGCTTGTCCTGAGCTTTCAGAGACTTTTGAGTGCTGGGAACATTTGAAACTGTGCCTTTTGCACCTTTGGTCAAGAATTTGAGGTTTCAAGCCATCACGAATGTGCATTTTAAATATACCATTGTCTTCGGGTCCAGGGACCTGAGTCCACAAGACTGAGGGTGCCCGATACACGTGGCCCGACCCCTCTTTGTGTGGGAGCTGGCGCCCCACGAGCAGCCTTGAAATCGAGGCTGACGCGCGTTTTTGTCATCGACACTCATTCGTCGTGGCAGCAGGCGGACCCCGCCCCAGCGGCAGCCACGGACTAAGACCCCTGGGGCACAGATGGCCAGGAGGCCCAGAAGCTGACGCTTTTCCTTGCCGTCGTCTCTGTCTGGTTGTGTCACTCGCTGCCCCCCCCACTGGAACGGCCCCCTGTCCAGGATAACGTGAGATGCCCACCCTGACCGCCAAGGTCTCCTGCCTTCTGAGATGCACAGCGCCCACAGGGGTCTCACCTCCCGGCCTGCTTGTGGGCTCCGATTGGGTCACTCTGAGAAGCATATTCCCTCCTCTGTCTGACAACCCTGCCACCTCAACGTGGCCATTCACTCATTCATGGCTCACTCTCATTCACTCACTCATTCACTTACTCACTCACTCACCCATTTATTCATTCATTTACTCACTCACTCATTCCTTCACTCATTCATTCACTGATTCATTTACTCACTCATTCCTTCACTCATTCATTAGCTTACTCACTCATTCATTCACTGATTCATTTACTCACTCATTCCTTCACTCATTCATTCATTCACTCATTCATTAGCTTACTCACTCATTCATTCACTTATCCATTTACTCACTCAGTCATCCACTCACTCATTCCTTCACTCACTCATTCACTCATTCATTAGCTTACTTACTCATTCATTCACTCACACACAGCCAGACTGGGATACATCTGCCGAAGGGTCAGATGCGCCATCCAGCTCAAGGTCTGGGGTCCAAATTCTCCAGGCTGCAGCTGGTGCTGGAGCAGAAAGAGGGATAGAGTGCCGGGTTCAGGCAGCCATGATCCCTGGCCCAGGCCTTGGTGGTCCCTGCTCTGTGATGGTGCAGAAACACTGTCTCTCTGACTGCCACATGCCCCATTCACACCTGGGTGTGCACAGCCCCAGCCTGGCCCTTCCGCACCCAGGACCAGCGGCCAGCTGGTGGGCCCGCCCCAGAGTCTTGCTTTCTGCAGTTTCAAGGGACACAGCAGTCCTCCCAGGACAGGGGACTTCCTTTCCCAGAGGGGCCTGGGGTGGGTCTCAAGATTCAGGAGGACACCTTGCAAGTTGGGAGCAAGTCTTCCCTCTCTTTGGGTTTGTCACCTCCTCTGTAAAGGGGGTGCTGACCTCCCAGGGTCATCATTGTTTTGAAAATAGTTCAGGGCCTGGCAGGGGAGAAACGGCCACCATGGCAACTGTGGACTGTGTGTCAGGGCTGAGCCACTGAGAGCTGGTGAGGCTGTCCCCTCTCTGAAGGGTAAAAGGGAAGCCAGACACCAGCCACTGCCTGTCAGTGGACTGTTAAAACATGTGATTTTATTTGCAACGATTCTTCTAACTCACATAAACCTTATTTTAGAGTTCTATTCGATCAGCACACATTTAGTGATCCCCGAAGAAGTTTCTAGTTTAATGGGGTAGACAGACACAATCACAACATACGTTTCTTTTTCCCCCTTACGTCAGTTGTATATGTGTCTCTCTCTCCCCACTAGAAACTTCTTTAGGGACCAGTCACTGTCAACCATGATACAGATTATCCTTCCATCCATTCACCCATCCATCCTTCCATGTACTCATTCACCATTTTGTTTTCCATCCTTCCATCGGGCCATCTGACTATTGTTCTTTCAACTATTCAAGTATCCTTTGATCCATCCTGCCACCCATTCATCCATCCACCCATTCTTCCATTGGTCATCCATCCATCTATCCATCCTTCCGTCCATCCATCCATCCATCCTTCCATTGGTCATCCATCCATCTATCCATCCTTCCGTCCATCCATCCACCCATTCTTCCATTGGTCATCTGTCCATCTATCCATCCTTCCATCCATCCATCCATCCATCCTTCCATTGGTCATCTGTCCATCTATCCATCCTTCCGTCCATCCATCCATCCATCCTTTCTTTCAACCACTCATCCATCCATCCATTCATTTAGTTGACCTCTCTATCATGTGCCCACTCTGGACCACAGAGACATCTCTCGGGGGGAGGTGCCAAGAGACCTGGGCTTCCTGGGGATGCTATGGCACTGTCCCAGTGGACACACCGTGGCCTCAGGCCTGTGACCATCAAGTTCCACCCCTGAGACTGGAGCTCTGCGCAGGCAGTGAGGCTCCTGTGGTCTGACCACAAAGGCCGTCTCCTACCTGCGCCCATGATCAGGCCGGGGGCACTGTCCTTGGTGTGCACAGTGCCCGACACGTAGGGGTTGTCTGCCCAGCGCAGGTGCAGATGCAGGTGGCAGTCCGGCTGCAAGGAGAGAGGGAGCCGCAGTCAGTGCTTGGGAGTGAGAGGTGACCCGAGAAGAAGCAGGACCCACGCGGAACGCGGCCCCGTGGCTTCTGGGCGGGAAGGCAGGGCTGGGGTGTTTTAGAGGAGTTGGAGGAGGGTGGGGAGGAGGCTTGGAGGCTGACCCCTGGGTGCAGGCCATCAGGTCGGGGCCAGGTGGGCTTCTCCAGGTGGGGGGCCTCCCGGCCTGGGTGCTGGAGGGTGGGTTCCCCAAAGTGGCTCCTGAGTGCAGAGCTGGGCCACAGAACGGGACTCCAGGAGCCTGCACGACCCATGGCCACATTCACCCACCCAGAACCTTTACTGGGGGCCTCTGAGGTGACCATGGGCTTCAGGGGACAGCTGTGGGACAGCCGTAAACTCTGTGTCCTCTGGGAGAGGCAGGCGGTAAGGTGGGTGTGTTAGCACCCAGTTTACTCTCGAACATCGGCAGGACCTTGACGCAGCCTGGCTGGTGCCCTGGCTGAAGGGGCAGAAACACCGGCTGTTAGGCAAACACCAGCGCACCTCACGTTGCTTGACGGCCACCTCCGGGCCAGGGCCGAGGCACACGCTTTAAGAGGTGCGTGTCACAGGACACTCTCAGCATCCACACTGCCCTCCCTTCTGTGTTGACGGGGAAACCGAGGCAGCGTGTGTTTAAGCAACTTCTCACGGCTGGGGCTGGGACCACAGCTGAGGGTGCCTGGTTCCAAAGTCCACATTGTGAGCCCTGTGGGTGGGACGGGGGGTCTGACACTTCCAGGCAAACCAGGCCGGCGGCCCCCAGAACGAGAGAGCACCAGCTGTTTCTTGTCCAGCGTCGTCAGACCCCCATCTGCCTTTGCCCCAGCTTCCCGCCCCTGCCCCCGCTACTCTGCTGAGATGGTAGAGGCCAAGCCAGCTCCCTGGGGTGGGACTGGGGTCACCGGGGGAGTAGACGAGCTGAAAGGATGTATCCTCTGGACTGACCCTCCTGAGTCTCCCCATGCCTCAGTGACTCAAGTCCACAAGCCCCACAAGCTCTCTGTCACATCCACATAGAAGACAGAACCACGGGGCGTAGGATGAGGCCCCAGGTCTCCACACAGCTCCCTCCAGGCCACCAGACATGACACCAGGGAGTGACCTGCCAGCGTCAGCCAGGACTGCCTGTTGCCCACCCCTCCCAGGGTCATTCCATACTCTACCATCTACTGAGATCCATCTGAGAGATCTCTCTTTTCTCTGCATTTAATGTTGCTTTAACACTTTCTTCTGGTTCGTGAACTGCATACGTTTTATACAAATTATCTGAAGTTAAAAATCAAAGCGATCAATAAATTGGATATTGATCTGGGCCAGGTGCTCAGGGCCTGGTCCAGTGGGAGAGGAGCTCTATTGGTCTGTACTAGAGTTTTAAAATATCCATTAGTTTCATCACACCCTGTATGATTTCATTCATCGCAAATGCCCAGAGCAGGGAAGTCTATAGATAGAAAGTGGACTTCAGGGCAGGGCGTGGGGTAGGGAGATGGGGGTGGTGACTGAAGGGTATGGGGTTTCTTTTTGAGTCTAAAGTGGGCCATGCTGATGGGCACACAGCTCTGTGAAGATTCCAGAAACCACTGAATTGTCACACTTTAAATGGGTGAATTGTATGGGATATGACCGGTATCTCAGTCAAGCTGCTAAAAAAAAAAGTAAGAGGTAGCAAAATGAGCTGGAAGAGGCCCACTTTTAAAGCAGACTTGGTGGGCTAGAGACCCTCCCCAGGGCAGCCTGAAGATGGCAGGGCCGCATGGGCGAGTAGCTTGGTCAATGAGCCCCCCAGACGGGAGCCCCCCAGAGAAGGGGAACGCTTGACTGAGCAGGATAAACTTGACCCGCTGTGGCAGGTTGAGCTGCAGCCTGACCTGGATTTCTCCTGGTTTCTTACAACTGAGAAGCAGGTTGGTGACCTAACACCTTTGGGACACCTTCAGGCCCCTCTCCCTGGCCCATCCAGGCACTAAGGGGGCACGCGTGTCCGGGGGAGGGGTGCCCATGACCGCTGTGAGCAGGGCCAGTCTCCAGCTGCAGAAGGAAGCTCAAGGTAGGAGGAGAAGGTGCCTCGGCAGGCACACGGCCGGCCCTGCTGTGTCCATGGCCACGCTCCTGGGCCGAGAAGGCACGGCCCAGGCACGGCCCTGCTCTGGTGCCCCAGGACTCCTGGGGGCCAGGTCCTGGGTGGAGTGGCCACGCTTCCCAGGTTGCAGTCAGCCTTCTGCATGGCCCCTGACGCTCCGTGCCCACAGCATCACTATCTCTGGGAGTGGTGAGGCCTGACTTCCCTTCCCTCTCCCCAGCCCACTGTGGCTCTGTCTTAACTGCTGGACGCTTGTTGGGGTCACAGATGGAACACTCCTCAGGGGTCTCTGTAGTTAGGAGCAGCCCACAGGACCCTGCAGGGCTGCGGTCCCCTTTTGTGCCACACAGGTCCTTCCAGCAGGTCCTGGAGCTGCTGGGGGCGCTCTGCTGGGGGTCTGACATGCCGACACAAGGCCCAGCGTGTCTGCGCCGAGCTGATGAAGGGAGGGCAGGCCTGGAGAGGCCGACCCGCAGGGCCCCCGGCACCTGAACCCATGATGGGAGAGGACCCACTGAGCGCCAGGCCACTCTCGGGGTGCAGAGTTAGACACGGCGGGGTCCCCTGGGGCCACTGCGGGCACGGCTGGTGCCAGGGGAGGCGGTGCTGAGTGCCCGGTCCTGGAGAGTGCGGGGCCTGGGAGGGAGTGACGGGCTGAGGGCCAGGACCACGCTGCCCCAAGGCGCTCCTTTCTTGACCCCTCCACACACGGGAGCTGGCTGGTGCACCACATGAGTGTCCATCAGAGACTGTCGGCTGGCTGGAAGGCCACACTGTTGGCCGCTGTGAGCGAGGAGACCTGCCCCCCGCATACCCTACCACTGGGCTCAGCCCAGTGTCTGAGAAGAGTGGCCACGGACAGCAAAACGAATAGGTTTTCATTCTGAGTCCAAATGTCAAGAGGCAAAACTACCTCCAAGGGCAACTGATTATCCTAAAACAGGTCTGATCCATTCTGAAGGTCCCCTTCAGAATTTGCTCTGTGGCTCAGGGAACTCAAACAGGGGCTCTGCATCAACCTAGAGGGATGGGATGGGGAGAGAGATGGGAGGGAGGTGCAAAAGGGAGGGGATGTCTGTATACCTGTGGCTGATTCATGCTGAGGTTTGACAGAAAATAACAAAGTTCTATGGAGCTGTTATCCTTCAATTAAAAAATAAATTAAAAAAATAAGTCCCCTTCATGTCCCAGTCACTAGAAGGCGATCTCCCCAGCCAGAGAGCTCGTCGTAGGACCCAGGAAAATTTTTCTGACCCAGAGTTAAAAGAAAAACAGAAGACTCAGAAATCCCACGCGTCGGGATCCCCAACGGGACTTTTTCACATGACTGTAAGCCGAAGGATGGGAAAGAAAAATGCCTGACGCTGTCATTTCTGAGTGACGCAGTTACAGGTGTAACTTATTCCCCTTTCTATACACTTCTGCATTCTCCAGGTATTCTGCAATAAGCAGGAGTCACTTTTCCGATGAGAAGTAAACCTTAAGTGTAGCCTGCCCTGTGCATTGAGAGTTTGTGTGGCTGAGTGAAGCATGCAGTCAGAGAAGAGACCCAGGAGGAGGGCCGCGGGGACACCGCCCCGCACGCCCTGCCCACGGCCGCCAGGGCTGCCCATGCAGGTGACAGCTGGGGAGCCAAGGCCACAGCTTCTGCCTTTCGTGCCCAGCTGGGCATCCTGAGGTTTGTCCTCTCTCCGCTGTGCTCATCGGGCTCTCAGCCTGACTGCCTGTGGCCATGCACTTACCAGCTGGCTCCTACTTTTATTATTTTAAGGCTGGGGCATAAATCTCGAAAGGTTATCTCCTTGCTGAGCTGCATAATTGCAGACAAGAATCTATTCTTAGCGAAAACTTGCTTTGACAGATTAATATGGCTTAACTTTGTCGATGATGATACAAAAATTAGCCCTTTCACAGCAATTCTATTCTCAGAAGCGCTTTTACAAGTGGCAGGTAATTAATTCTCCCCGTAGGTCGACAGGTGCTATTATCCCTTGTTATTAGCAGGAGGGGAGCTTAGGCAGAGGCCGAGCGTAGCCCCATAGTTGGTGAGGTCAGGGAGCGAGGACCCAAGGCTCTGCCCGGAGGGCACAGAGCCCCACCCTGGCCCTCGGGGGTGGTCACTGGCTGGTCAGGTGGGGTGTCTACCATCTTGAGGGGCCCTGCAGAGATCCAGGCAGGTCCCAAGAGAGCAGAATTGCTTGCTGTTTTGTGTATTGATGTATTCCCAACACCCAGAAGAGTGCCTTTCCATAATAGGTCCCGGTACATGTTTGTTGAATGAATAGCCCTGTAAAATAGGCACCACTGTGCTTTCTGTTTACAGAGGCACAGCAATGGATGGGGGCCCCTGACTGTGAGGAGCTTCCAGTCGAGGCCAGTGGGAAACAGAAGCATGTGTGCCCAGTGAAGGCTTCTCTGTAGAGGGGGCATGTAGACAGGGTTTTCAGGTGTCAGTAGGAGTTCACTGAATGAAGAGGAAAAGCCTTCCCCATCCCCAAGGCAGACAAGACACGGGGGCAGCCTACACTCATATTCATGTAGAAAGGCACCCTTGGAAGATCAGGGTCAGCTTGGAGCTCATGAGATTTGGACTATGTCCTGGCCCCCTCACTTATCCAGCCCCCGACCCCCACTTCCACAGGCAGAGTGTACTGCTTAGCCCTTGACACTGGCCAACAGGGCTTAGCGAGTGCAGCACAAGCAGGCTTGCAACGTTCTTGCAATGTTTCTGCTCGCCCTCCTGCACCTCTGCTATTGCCCAGAGTGTGCCTGGGCTGGTCCCAGGAGGAGGATGCCAGATCCCTTCCTAAATCATAACCCCTAGGTGTGCAAGCGAGTGCAGCCTCTCACAGATCTGAAAAAGAGTGAGTGCTGTTTGGGGTGGTTTGTTACAGAGCACTGTTGTGACCACAGCTGACCGATACACTGCCCTCTCTGACCTCTCCAGTAAAGCAAGGAGTTTCTTACTGCCTTCTCCACCACACCCAGAGAAATGGGTGGTTCATGTCTCTCAGACGGCCCTCCTCAGATGTCAGCGTCTCTGACCCCTGGACCCTGCAGTTACGTCCAGTGCTCACCCCAGGGAAGGCGTGTGCAGTGAGCAGGGCACTTACAGGCTTGCAGTTGGTTGGTTTCCCGTTCATGTCCGTGCTGGGAGGCCTCAGGTAACCCCAGTCTCGGCCCTTGTTGTAGGTTATGAGTGTCACCACCTTCCCGTTGACTTTCTGGTTTGCCAGGAAGACTCCTTTCACCCCTCGGACCTGGGACCGAAGCACAAGAAGGATGGTAAACGCCTGCCCGGCCCCTCGTGAGAGCTCTGTGTGCATGGGCTCGTTTGCCCCTGACAACAGCCCTGAGCCGAGTGGGGCTCAGGGCACAAGGGAGCTGCGATGCAGTCTGGGCTCTGACTGGAGGTGCTTCTGTCTGACCCCACTTTCCCAGGGCATGTCACGACACCAAGCTGTCCTCCCAGGTCCAGCCTCTGCTGTCAGACCGTGAGCAGAGCCCTGGTCCTTGACATGCACACGCATCTCGGTCACCTCGTCTTTAGCTGGGGCTCCTGACTCAGAGTCCCCGTCCCTCGCCTCCTTCCCAGGGGACCCACAGGGCCTGGACCAGTGGAGTCGCTCTGGGCTTCCCTCCGGGGACTTCATCAGCTCAGCCCCACAGGAGGTGGCCAGCCCTTGAGGAAGGGGTCCCTGCCGGTCCCAGCCTGCCCTGGACGAGGGTCAAAGTTCCCCTGCTCCCTTTCTCAGAGTTCCTGGGGGGCCCAGGGAGGTGACCCCCACACACGCCATAGTCAGTCACTGAGTCGGCTCATTAGAAATGGTCAAGCATCAGCAGTTCCCAGTTGTTCAACCTCCTGGTTCTACAGAGATGAATTTTTCTGGCAAGTTCCTTGGGCGTGGAGGCCTGGGGCCCAGTAACTGGGGCCCACTGGTGTGGCCTGAGTCCCTTGGAGCCCCCATGGGCCCGAAGCAGTCTTTGCTGCTCTATAAATGGCATGAACTCAGCGCAACTGAGGCACGGAGTTAGAAGATTTATCTGGAGTTCCATGACCAAAGGTGACACTCAGGGCAACCGTGATAGTCAAGTAAGTGTCTTCCACGTGGCGGTCAAGGGAGTTAATAAGCGCCACTGCGTTAAATTCTCAGACTCCACGAGGTCGGCGCTTTCCTAGGCCTCCGTGGCAAGGGCCCTACAGGTGCGGAGCAGGCTGGGGAGGAAGCCGAAGACTCTGATGCAGAGTGAACGATGTGTGTGTTTCCTGTGGCCTCTGCGACAGGTGACAGACGGATGGGCTTAAACCACACAAGATCGTGTGATAGCTCTGGGGGCCGGAAGCCCAACAGGAGTGGGTCCTGTGGGCTGAGAGCAAGGTGTCGGGGGCCAGTTCCTCCCGGAGGCTCCAGGGAGACGCCGGGTCTTGCCTCTCTCAGCGTCTAGAGGCACCCGAGGTGCATGGTTTGCAGCCCGTCCTCCATTTTCAAAGCCAGTCGTCCAGCAGCCCCCTGGCCATTCTTCCATGATCCCATGTGTTTTTCTGTTTCCTTCTGCTCCTTCCACTCGTGAGGACCCCTGAGATTGCAGTGGGCCTCGTGGAAAACGCTGGAAACTCTTCCCATCTTCTGACTTCCAACTCCATCCCCCTTTGCCTGCATCTGTCTTCTGCTAGGAGGCTGCTGTCTGGGGTGGGGATGGGGGTCTGGCCCTCGCTCCACAGACGAGGTTTCGGGGATGGTCTTTCTGGGGGACGACCTGGGGGAGGAGGCCCACGGCCCCTTCTCTCTCACTCGTGGTGACGTCACTCTGTCTCGGGCCCATCTGAGCATCACTAGGGAGCAGGCATCCAGCCTGCCCCGTGCTGGGTCCAGATGCCTTCCCTGATGTCCCAGGGGCAGATTTGATGCTGATTTGCCTGGTGATGGTTTGACGGAAAGTGCTCTTTTATACCCCAACTGGTCTCCATGAAAACACTAAGCAGTAAATAACCCGGACCCTCCTGTCCCAGAGAGGTAGGAGCAGGCCGAGTCACCCTGGGGTGGGTCTGATCAGCTGAGCGCCAGCTTCCAAAGCTGATGTGCCCGCTTCACATGCTCACCCTCCTCATGGCTGTGCTTGCTTCCTGGAGCCGACGTGACAAAGTATCACGAAGTGGGAGGGGGGCAGGGCTCAAACAACAGAAATTCTGTTTCCTCACAGTCGGGAAGCCAGAGGTCCACGATCAAGGAGCTGGCAGGCTGGTCCTCCCTCTGAAGTGTCTTGGGAAGGATCCTTCCTCGGCTCCACCAGCTCCAGGGGCCTCCAGGTGCTCTCTGCTCCGTCTTCACAGACCCTCCTCTCTGTGCGTCCATGTCTCCTCTTCTGATCCTTGTAAGGACACTTGTCATGGGTTTAGGACCCAACACAAGCTCATCTCAAGACCCTTCACTTAGTGACGCTGCAAAGATCCTGTTCCCAAAGAAGCTCAAGGTCATGGCTCCGATGTGGTTTTACCTTTTTTTGGGGGGTGGGGGTCCCATTCAGTCCACTACAAAGGCCGTCTCCTAGCTGTGGTCAGGACTTCTCAGGGTCAGGGCACAGAAATGGGAGCTCCCATGAAAATGTTAATATCACTCAGTCGTGTCCAACTCTTTGAGACCCCAGGGACTGCAGCCCACCAGGCTTCTCAGACCATGGCATTCTCCAAGTAAGAATACTGGAATGGGTAGCCATTTCCTTCTCCAGGGGATCTTCCCAACCTAGGGATCAAACCTAGGTCTCCTGCATTGCAGGCAGATTCTTTATCGTCTTGAGCCATCAGAGAAGCCCCCATATCCCCCTTCCTAACCCAAGCTTCAATATAAGGAGGCCCCCAGAGAAGGGCTGTCATCTGGTCTAGAACCAGGACACCTCCCCGCACCCTGAGGAGTAGTGTGAGCTCATGGCCCTTGGAAGTCCAGGCCTCTCAGGGCAGTGTTTGCCTGTGATGTCTCGGACAAGACATTTTTCCTGGATCTGACATTAGATGAATGATAAGTGAAAGAAAGAAAGAAAGTGAAGTCGCTCAGTCATGTCCGACTCTTTGCAACTCCATGGACTGTAGCCTACCAGGCTCCTCTATCCATGGAATTTTCCAGGCAAGAGTACTGGAGTGGGTTGCCATTTCCTTCTCCAGGGGATCTTCCCGACCCAGTGATCGAACCCGGGTCTCCCACATTGCAGGCAGACGCTTTATCGTCTGAACCACCAGTGAGATGAATGATAACTGTGGCGATAATGGAACTGGTGCATGTGTAGAATCTCTAGGCCAGGCTCTTCCCACGCACGATCTTGAATCCCCAGAAAGGGCCACTGCTGTGAAAACTGTTGAGAGCCCGCTGAGCACTGGGCTGCTGTAAGTGCTCAATGGAAGCAGAGCCCTCCAGTTGGCACAGCAACCCTCTGAGGAAGGTACTACTGTCACCCTCGTTTCACCACGAGGACACTGAAGCACAGAGAGGTTAGGTAACCTCCTTGAGGTCACACAGCAAATACATATCAGAAATGGGATTTGAGCCCAAGCAGTGGGGCTCCAGAGCTGTGCTCGTAACCACTACCCGTGACCCACATTAGGTGGATTTCAGAGAAGCCAAGTCACTTACGAGGAGGCCCAGCTTTGGGTCTGGCCACTGTGAGCTCCCTGCAGTCCCCATGGCCTCTAGCTGCCTGGTCTTTGGCATGGATTGCTGTTCCCTGGTTCCTCATGCCTGGCTAACTTCAGCTTGGCCTTAAATCCATCCACATCCCTTCCTCCAGGAAGCACTCCCTGACTCCCATCTCGGGCTGGCTAGCTGACACTCATGGTGTCCTCTAGATGCTGACTCACCAGGTGGGAACCACTGTTGGGGGCTGATCTTCCTGTAGAGTATGGAACTCTGTGAGAGGTGGTCTACCCCTCCCTGCGTCCAGGGGGTGGGGCCTGGAGCTGGGCGTGTGTTAAAGGCAGTACGGATACCTGCAGAGGGCCAGGCCGTCCCTGTCTGCGGTGCCCTCGTTCCGAGTCAGTGACACGCCCGTTTTGTGTGTAACTTTTGGCAAACGGCCCTCAGCCCTGGGCTGTGTCCAACTCGAGCAGTAAACCCACAAATGGGTTCTCATTGTAAAGCAGCGGTTACATTCATCACTTCCTTGGAGAAAGCGGTTCTGCGCTGCTGTTGACAACTCAGAGATGGAGGCTGCAGCCCCGGCTCTGTCCGGGAGGCCTGCTCCCACCGCAACTGACCCGCTCTGTCCGCTCAAGGCTCAGCTGGCCACCCACGGGACACTCTCCCCAGCCCGGCAGGGACGGCAGAGTCTGGCAGCCCCACCAGCAGCATCTACTGTAAGAACACACTGGCCAGGGGCTCCCCGAGGGAGGAGCTTAATGGTGAATGACCGAGGGAGGGAGCGCTGGCCAGGAGGGTGGACAGAGCTTGGGTCGAAGACCTGGGCTGGTCCTGGTTTTCTCACTTCCTCCCCATCTACCTGGGCAGGTTGCCTGCCATGTCTCAGCCTCTGTTTCTTACCTGTAAAGCAGCTGAGGGAGCCCCTCCCCGGCTCTGGTGTGGACGAGGATACAAGAGGTGGCCTTGAAAGGCCGGGTCCCGGTTGGGCCATTGTGGGTGTGGGGCTGACATTTATGGAATCCAAGTGCATGGGAGCAAGGAACCCCAGTTCAGAGCCTCTGATCTGATCAGGTCAGCCCCTCAGCATCATGCGACAAGAGCACATGGAGGCTTAAATGGGACACAGATGGGGTGGGACCCCCAGGGAGGGCACTCGAGGTCTGGGAACTGCAGGCGGGGAGGCCCCAACCCCTAGCCTCAGAGAGAAGAGCTGCGGGGCCAGGGGGGAGACAGAGGGAGCTAGAGAGAGCCCGACAGAGGTGAGATACACAGAGTGGGGTGGAGACCAGTTCTGGGTGAGGGAGGCAGAGAGGCCAGCAATGGGAGGGGTCCCGTCCTCTGTCCCTCAGCCTGTTTCCGTGCAGTGGCGTTCAAGGCAGGCATGGCTTTGCAGATGACAGCTGACGAGTAAGTTGATGGGGACTGCTAACCTGAACCCCAACTCAGCAAGATGTCATCCCCACAAAAGAATTCCATTCTTCTCATGAGCCATGTTACACAGTGCTCCTTTCTTGGCTTTTGAATTTCACCAGAAAGAGCGAGTTTTCTCTCTTGCTCTGAAAGTACCTGCATGGTATCCTCTAGATATGCAAAGCCTAAATTAGGGCATTTTTGGAGGGTGGGAGGAGCCGGGGTGGAAGTGGGAGGGGCCAGGGCGAGAGTGGGAGGGGCCGGGTGTGAATGGGAGGAGCCGGGGCAGGAGTGGGAGGAGCTGGGGCGGGAGTGGGCGGGGCAGGGGAAGGAGTGGAAGGAGCGGGGGAGTGGGAGGGGCCTGGCGGAAGTAGGAGGAGCTCGGCCAGAAGCGGGAGGGGCCTGGCGGTTGTGGGTGGGCCCGGTGCTGGGGGTGAGACCCGCCCCCTGCAGCCCATGCTAGGGACCCCAGACGCCCCTCGGGTCCCACCTCCAGGATGTCGATGACCACGCTCTCCTCCGCCTGCCGCGAGCTGCGCACGTCCTCCAGCACCAGCGAGTAGCGCACGCCGCGCGTGTCTGACTGGTACAGGTTGTAGGTGTCGGTCTGGTACCACTCCTGCACGGCCACGAACACCTGGCTCTCGTCCGTGCTGATGACCTGCAGATCCTGTGGGCGTGGGGGAGCGGGGTCAGTGCGGGCTGGTGCGGGGGAGGGGAGCTGGCCGGGGGTGGGGGGCAGGGGGGATGGGGCAGGCCTGGGGGGGAGGGGTGAGCAGGCCTCAGACCTGGTGGGATTGAGGGGGTGGCCACAGCCCTCTTGGGGTCAGCCTGACCTAGATTTTCACCCCGGCTCTGCCCGCAGCGCTCTCTGGCCTTAGACAAGTCCCTTTACCTCTCCGGGGCTCTGTTCTCCCAGCTTCAAAATGGGGGTCATGTTCCCACCCTCCACACTGGGTGCGGGGAGGGGTGCCCAGGCCCTGGGTGGGGCGCAGTGACACCTCCCCCCCCTTCCCCGGCCCCTGCTGTGCCATCTGCCTGCTTGTCCCTGCAGTTAGGAGGAGGCGGAGACTCAGAATGCACCCCAGACCATCACCCCCGGGAGGCGGGGCCGGGTCTCCTTCCGGGCCCCTCCCCGACCCCATCCTGAGGCTCAGATAAGTCACCTGCCAGTTCACTCACTCAGCATGGGTTCACTCAGTGTCTGCTGTGTGCCAGGCGCTGTGCTAGGCCCCGGGCCCCGCCGGGGACCCACACTGGACTCTGCCCTCCGGGATGTACACTGGGAAGGAGGGCTGGATTAATTCGCCTCAGCCTCACGCCCAGGGCCTCCTCTATGGCCTGCTACGGGGAGCTGCCCTTTGCCCACAGCTCCTCCAGGCCAGGACATCCCTGCCCTTGGTCCCCTCACTGGGCACACAGCCAACAAGGCCCATGCAGGGCAGTGGGCGGCTTGGGGCCTGGCGGTAGCCGAGGGCAGGCACCTGGCCAGCGGGCGGGCAGGAGGCCTGCCCTGAGAAGGTCAGCGGCGGAGGCCAAAGTCCCCCTGGAGCAGGACGCCTGGCAGCTCTTGACTGGGCCAGGCACCCCGTCTCAGGGTTTGTTCCGGATGTGACAATTCAGAATAAAAAAAAATCCACAGTCGAATAAAAAGGAAGAAGAGACCCAGGGCTAAGCTGAGTTTTTTGTTTTCCTTTTCACTCCCCGCCAGCGCCAAATGCTGCGTGGGAGCCACACGAAAAGGCATCTGAACAGGCCTGTTTCAAAGCCATAACGAGCTTTTATGCTGCAGCCTCTCCAGTTTGCCTTCTATCACTCCTAGACTTTTATTGCCCCTCTGGCGGCGGAGCTTCCAAGATCCAGGAGCTGAGGACAGATGGCGGAGGGGGCGCGGCAACGGTGGTTTCCACCACCGCGCCGCCCACAACGGCCAGTGTAATTTCGGGGTTCTCTTCCCATTATAGACCTTCAATCCGGGTGAAGAGGCCGTCTGGGCAGGGTTCAGGCCGGTGACGGCCCCTCCCCTCCTGCCTGCCCCCCCCCGCCCCCCACCACCCGGTGCTGTGCAGCCAAAAAAAGGGCTTTGCCAAAAAGAGGGGGACAGTGCTGTGAAACACCTGCGATGCACCTCCCTCCTAGGGACAGCCCTGCAGCGCGGCGGGATCCTGGTCTGTGGACCTGCGGACGTGGGTGGACCCAAGCAACTCACAGCCAGGGAGGGGTTACAGAGTCAGGGTCACAGGCCTGGCGGTTCCCTCTGTGAGATGGGACAGAAGGGTGATGGGAAGTCGGAGGGCTGTGCGTGAAGCCTGGGAAGTGGGGCATCTCTGTTCCTCTTGCCCACCTCCCCTCTCCTATTTCTGCGTGCAAGGCCGCGGTGTCCTTCCGGGTATCGCTAATCCTGCAGCCCAGCACGAGAAGACCTTCTATCGGTCCGAGGTTCTGAGCTCACGCAGTGCCCGGCATCAATCACACGGGGATTGATCAGTATTTACCGCTATTACCTTCATTCTGACTTTGTCTCCCCCACAACCAGGTAAATGCTTACAAAACCTGAGTAAATGTTTACTAGAATTTGGGAAACAAAGGAAAATGTGTAAAGGGAGTAAAAGTTGCCTGTAGTACTGCTCCTAGAGAGACCTGATATTAACATTTAAAAATGTTTACTTCTGAGCTTGTTCCCAAATGTGATTCATATACTTTCTCAAGTATTGTTTGTAGCTTGCTCTTGCACGTTATATGGGAAGCATGTTTCTCTGTTGTTAAAATTATTTATAAACACCACTTTTAGTGACTGCATGATATTCCCTTTTGTGGAGTACTGTATTTCACTGAATATTTCCCCACTGGTGAGCTTTTTAGCATCTCCAGCATGATGTGCAAAACAGTCATAAACATTCCCAGACATAGATCCTGCATTCTCTGTATTTCCACAACATAAATCTAAAAAAGGAAATTGCTACATCTGAGAGAAGGAACATTTTTCAAGTTCTTGTTACATTATGTTCCTTTCCCCCCAGCAGAGGTAGAGGGCGCTCATTTCTCTCCATGCTCTGAGATCAGTCTTAAAAATCCTAGGTGATTAGAGAGTGATAAATGGTGATCAGAAAGTGATAAATAATATGCAATTTTCCCCTTAAATTATTCATATTATTCTTCTTTTAAAAGGAAAGTTAGAAGCATAGACATTTGTTGACTCCATTTCTAAACAAAAGACATTAAAAGTTTACACATATGTATATGTGTTTGCATGTGTGTATATACTTATACGGGCTTCCCAGGTGGCTCAGTGGTAAAGGGTCTGTCTGTCAATACATGAGATGCAGGAGAGATCCTGGGTGGGGAAGATCCTCTGGAGGAGGAAATGGCAACCCACTCCAGTATTCTTGCCTGAAAAATCCCATAGACAGAGGAGCCTGGCCGGGTACAGTCCATGGAGTCACAAAGAGTCCATAGGGTCACAAAGGACATGACTGCGAGACTGAGCATGCGCGCGCGTGCACACACACACGCACACACACATGCACACACGTGCACACACATGCACACACACACATGCACGCACACACACACGCACATATGCGCACACACGCACACACACGCACACACGCGTGCACACATGCACACACACGCACACGCGCGCACACACACACCTATGTCTCAAGAAATATGTGGAAACATCAGAGTTGCCAGTGTTTGTTATCAGGTAGAATTAGGTTTGATTATATGTAATAGAAACTGGAAAAAAAGTGATTCAAATGAGATAGAAACTCATTTTTCCCAAAATGTAAAAGGATCCCAGAGGTAGACATCCCAGTGTAGAAGCTGGGACCGCCAGGGACAGAGTTGCCAGGAACAGAGGCTCCTTCTGAGTCAACCTTCTACTGCCCCATCCTACCCCACTCTGCTGATGGTCCGAGAGGACTGCTGGAGCCCAGCCAGCCATCTTGTCAACATGCAAGGCAAAAAGAGGGAGAGAAGAAAGAGAAGGGAAAGGCTAGTCTTTAAGAGAGGGCTCTGACAAGTCTCCCAGACCTGACAATTCCACTTAATCTCATTGGCCAGATTTCAGAAATGACCACATGTAGCTGCAAGGGAAGCTGCAAAATTTAGTCCCACCTGGGCAGCAAGGCACAGCTAAGATTTAGGGTTTGTTAAACTAAGATGAAGAATAAAAATGAATATAATACGAGCGAAGCTAGTGGAGATGATGGAATTCCAGCTGAGCTATTTAAGATCCTAAAAGATGATGCTGTTAAAGTGCTTCACTCAACATGTCAGCAAATTTGAAAAACTCAGCAGTGGCTACAGGCCTGGAAAAGGTCAGTTTTCATTCCAATCCCAAAGAAGGGCAATGCCAAAGAATGTTCAAATTACCATACAATTGCGCTCATTTCACATGCTAGCGAGGTAATGCTCAAAACCCTTCAAGCTAGGCTTCAGCAGTATGTGAACTGAGAAATTCCAGATGTACAAGTTGGATTTAGAAAAGGCAGAGGAACCAGAGATAAAATTGCCAACATCCATTGAATCAGAAAGAAAGCAAGAGAATTCCAGAAAAATAATTACTTCTGCTTCATTGACTACACTAAAGCCTTTGACTGTATGGATCACAACAAACTGTGGAAAGTTCTTAAAGAGATGGGAATACCAGACCACCTTACCTGTCTCCTGAGAAACGTGTTTGTGGGTCAAGAAGCAATGTTAGAACCAGCCATGGAACAACATACTGGTTAAAAATTGGGAAAGGAGTATATCAAAGCTGTATACTGTCACCCTGCTTACTTATTTCTATGCAGAGTACATCATGTGAAATGCCAGGCTGGATGAATCACAAGCGGGAATCAAGATTGCTGGGGGAAATATCAACAACCTTAGATATGGAGAAGCTCTAATGGCAGAAAGCAAAGAGGAACTAAAGAGCCTCTTGATGAAGGTGAAAGAGGAGAGTGAAAAAGCTAACTTAAAACTCAACATTCAAAAAACTAAGATCATATATATGGAATTTGCATATATATGGAATTTGAAAGATGGTAACGATAACCCTATATGCGAGACAGAATAAGAGACACAGATGCATAGAACAATTTTATGGACTCTGAGGGAGAAGGTGAGGGTGGGACGTTCTGGGAGAATAGCATTGAAACATGTATATTATCATATGTGAAACAGAACACCATTCCATGTTCGATGCATGAGACAAGGGCTCAGGGCCGGGGCAATGGGATGACCCAGAGGGATGGGATGGGGAGGGAGGTGGGTGGGGGGTCCAGGAAGGGGAACACATGTAAACCCATGGCTGATTCATGTCAATGTATGGCAAAAACTATTACAATATTGTAAAGTAATTAGCCCCCAACTAAAATAAATAAATTTATTAAAAAAAAAAAAAAAACTAAGATCATGGCATCTGGCCCCATTACTTCCTGGCAAATAGATGGGGGGAAAAGTGGAAGCAGTGACAGATTTTATTTTCTTGGGCTCCAAAATCACTGTGGACGGTGACTTCAGCCATAAAATTAAAAGATGCTTGCTCCTTGGAAGGAAAGGTATGACGAAACTAGACAACATATTAAAAAGCAGAGACAGCCCTTTGCCAACAAAGGTCTGTATAGTCAAGGCTATGGTTTTCCCAGTAGTCATATACTGATGTGACAGCTGGACCACAAAGAAGGCTGAGCATGAAAGAATTAATGCTTTCAAACCATGGTGCTGGAGAAGACTCTTGAGAATCCCTTGGACTGCAAGGAGATCAAACCATTCAATCCTAAAGGAAACCAACCCTGAATATTCATTGGAAGGACTGATGCTGAAGCTGAAACTCCAATACTTTGGCCACCTGATGTGAAGAGCTGATATTTGAAAAGACCCTGATGCTGGGAAAGATTGAGGCAGGAGGAGAAGGGGTGACAGAGGATGAGGTTGTTGGATGGCATCACTGACTCAGTGGACGTGAATCTGAGCAATTCCAGGACATAGTGGAGGATAGGGAAGCCTGGTGACTGCAGTCCATGCAGTTGCAAGGAATTGGACACAAAAAAGCGACTGAACGACAAGAGTTCCTACAACAGTTGCCGTGAGGAATGCAGTGAGATTGTCATGGAAAGGAGGAATGGAGTGGTAAACAGGTAGAGATGATATATATATTTGCATTATTCCATTAGTTGTAGTGAAAACATTTTAAAGAAGTACTTTTGGAAAGCTTAAAGTCATTTTAGTAAGAATGATAGGGGAAATTTCCTCATAGATTTTTACATAAAATCTAAGGAACAGCTGAATGAACCAACATCTTCACCAAATTCTTTCAGCACTTTGAATATTGCAACTCGCTGCCTTCTGGCCTCCAAGGTTTCTGATAACAAATCTGCCTATAATCTTACTTATGATCCCTGTATGTGATGAGTGACTTGTCTCTTGCCACTTTCAACATTCTTTCTTTGTGTTTCCACAGCTTGATTATAATGTCTTGGTGTGGAACTCTTAGTGTTTATGCTACTTGGAGCTCACCAAGCTTTTAAAGATCTTTATAGTTATGTCTTTCATCAGTTTTATGGAAGTTTTGGGCCACTATTCTTTCAAATAATTCTTCTGCCCCTTTCTCTCTTTCTCCTTCTGGGCCTTCCATAGTGTGTATCTTGGCTCACTTGATGATGGCCCACAGTCTCGTAGATGGTGTCCACTTTTCTTCCATTTTTTTTCTTTCTCTCCCTCAGGTTTTATCATTTCAATTATCCTACCTTTAAAGTTCTCTGATTCTTACTTCTATTTGCTAGAATCTGTTTTTGAATCTCTCTAGTGGATTTTCCATTTCAATTATTGTTCCTTCAGCTTCAGAATTTCGTTTTGGTCCCATGTGTTCCATCTATTTTTTGGTACAAGGACCCCTTAGAGATACTGTGGGTTCAGTTCCAGGCCACCGCAATAAATCAAACATCACAGTAAAGTGAGTCACACAGATTTCTCTGGTTTCTCAGTGTATATAAAAGTCATACTATGCCGTAATCTCTTACGTGCACAATAGCATTATGTCTTACAAAATGTATATACCTTAACTAAAAAGTGCTTTATTGTTAAAAAAGAACACACCATCTGAAATTTCAGTGAGTCATATTCTATTTGCTGGTGGAGGGTCCAAACTAGATGTTGACAGCTGCTGTGTGATCAGTGTGGTGGTTGTGGCAACTTCTTAAAATAAGCAGAACAATGCTGCATCTATTCACTCTTCCTTTTATGAATCATTTCTCTATAGAATGCAATGCTGGTTGATAGCATTTACCCACAGTAGACTTCATTCAAAATTGGTATCAATCCTCTCAAACTCTGCCACTGCCCCATCAACTAAGGTTGTGTAACATCTTAATCCTTTGTTGTAATTTCAGCAATCTTCACCAGGAGTAAATTCCATCTCAATAAACCCCTTTCTTTGCTCATCCATAAGGAGCACCTCTTCATTCCTTGAAGTTCTATCACGAGTTTGCAGAAATTCAGCCACATCTTCAGGCTCCACTTCTAATTCTGGTTCTCTTGCTGGTTCTACCACATCTGTAGTTACTTCCTCCTTTGAAGTCTTGAACCCTTCAAAGTCATCCATGAGGGTTGGACTCCACTTCTTCCAAACTCCTATTGATGTTGACACTTTGACCTCTTCTCATGAGTCACAAATGTTCTTAATGGCATCTAGAATGGCAGATCCTTTCTAGAAGGTTTTCAACTGACTTTGTCCAGATCCATCAGAGGAATCACTGTCTATAGTATAGCCTTATAAGCTGTATTTATTAAATAATAAGACTGGAAAGTTGAAATCACTCCTTGATCCATGAGTTGCAGAATGCATACTGTGTCAGCAGGTGTGAAAACAACACGCTGACATTAATCTCACTGTACATCCCCATCAGAGCTCTTGGCGGGGCCAGGTGCGTTGTCAAATGAGCAGTGATATTTTGAAAGGAATCTTTTTTTTCTAGGCACTAGGTCTCAAGAGTGAGCCTAAAATAGGCAGTGAACCATATTGTAAATAGATATGCTGTCATTCAGGCTTTGTTTCATTTGTAGAATAGAGGTGGAGTGAATTTAGCATGATCCATAAGGGCCCTAACATTTTTAGAATGGTAAATGAGCATTGGCTTCAACTTAAAGTCATCAGCTGCATTAGCCCCTAACAAGAGAGTCAGCCTGTCCTTTGAAGCTTTGGTGCCAGGCATTGACTTCTCCTTTCTAGCTATGAAAGTCCTAGATGGCATCTTCTTCCAGTAAAGGCTATAAGTCTACACTGAAAATCGGTTATTTAGTGTAGCCACCTTCATTAATAATCTTAGTTGTATCTGGATAACTTGTGGCAGCTTCTATCAATACATCAGCACTTGCTGCTTCACTCTGCACTGTGATATTATGGAGATGGCTTCTTTCCTTTAACCTCACGATCCAATCTCTGCCAGCTTCAGACTTTTCTTCTGCAGCTTCCTCCCCTCTCAGCCTCCATAGAGTTGAGGAGAGTTAGCGCTTTGCTCGGGCTCCCCTGGTGGCTCAGATGGTAAAATGATCCGCCTACAATGTGGGAGGCCTGGGTCCGATCCCTGGGTTGGGAGATCCCCTGGAGGAGGGCATAGCAACCCACTCCAGTATTCTTGCCTGGAGAATCCCATGGACAGAGGGATCTGGGGTTGCAAAGGGTCGGACATGACTGAGCAACCTAGCCCAGTGCAGTGCTTTGCTCTGGGTTTAGGCTTTGTTTAATGGAATGTTGTGGTTGGTGTAATCTTCTATTCAGATGGTTGAAACTTTCTCCATGTCAGCGATGAGGCTGTTTGGTTTTCTCTTACCAACAATAAAGCTCTTTGCTCATGTGTTCATAGAAGTAGCAGTTTTCATTTCCGTCAAGAACTTTTCCTTTCTATTCACAACCTGGCTGTTTGCTGTAAAAGTCCTGACTTTCAGCCTCTCTTGGATTTCAACATGTCTTCCTCACTAAGGGTAATCATTTCTAGGTTTTAATTTAAAGTAAAAGAAGTGTGACTCTTCCTTTCATGGGAACACTTAGAGGCCATTGTAATGTCAACTTTGTTGTGTCTGAGGGAACAGGGAGGCCAGAGGAGAAGGACAAAGATAGGGGAATGGCTGCTCAGGGGAGCAGTCAAAACACACATAACATTTATCAATTAAGTTGGCTCCAAGCAATTATAGCAGTCACATCAAAAGTCACTGATCATAATGAATATGGTAATAATGACAAGGTTTGAAATATTGTGAGATTTGCCAAAATGTGATGCAAAGACAAAAAGTAAATGCTGTGGGAAAAATGGCCCAATAGACTAGTTCCATGCAGGGTTGCCACAAACTTATAATTTGTTAAAAAAAAAAAAAAAAGCAATATCTGCTAGGTGCAATAAAACAAGTTATGCGTGCATTTCTAATTCATGAGTACATTGCTTTCCTGACTTTCTCCCTGTTTCTTTTATTTCTTTGGGCATCTTGAAGACAGTAATCTTAAAGTCTTTGTCTAGTAGATCTGCCATCTGGCCTTTCTCAGAGACAACTTCTGTTGGTGTTTCCCCTTTGAATGGATGGCCCTTGCTTTGTTTGCCTTGTAGTTTCCTTGCTGTTGAAAACCGGATATTGGAATCTAATAATGCAGTAACTCTGGAAGTCAGATTTTCTCCCCTCTCCAGGGTTTGCTGGCTTTTTTGTTTGTTTTTTATTTTTATTTTATTGCTGCAGGCTGTGTGTGTCTTGGGAATCAGCCTGAGGTGTAAACTGAAGTTCTCCTCAAGTCTTATCTGAGGGTGAGCTTTTTCCTGGGCATGCTTGGTGACTTTCTAAATCCCTCCATATGGTGGTTGCTTCTGAATGTCCTAGTACTTAAACTGTTGTTCAGTCGCTAAGTCATGTCGGACTCTTCGTGACCCTGTGGACTGCAGTATGCCAGTCTTCCCTGTCCTTCACTATCTCCTGGAGCTTGCTCAAATTCATGTCTATTAGGTCGGTGATGCCATCTGATCATCTCATCCTCTGTCCTTAAATGTTGGCTCCCAAAAGGGGAAAGAAGGAAAATAAGTGTGGGGATGGGGGGTTGAAACAGGCTCTGGCTGTAGGACCAGCAGGACCCCATGGGGCCACCCCGGGACAGAGCCTTCCCCCGTATCCTCTGCGTTAGCTCCTATCTGAAGGACTTAGATAATAGTATCTGATGTACGTTTCCTGAGTTGCTTTACAGATGCTAAAACAACCGCCAAGTGGAAGAAATTAAGTACTTCATGATCATGAGCATATAGTCCCAGACCTACTGGTGCCCAAGGATTAGCATCATGAATCCTGCAAGCTGTGTGTCCACTGTTCCAGGAACACGTGCATGGACGCTACCCTGTGACTGAGGGGGGAGTCGGGAGAGACGGATAGCTGCTACCTTGGGAAGAGCCAAAACTGTGGAAATTAATGACTTACCCTGCAAGCCTTCCCCTGGAAGCTGCAAGCCTTGGAACAGAACAAGAGTTCCAAAATCGTTACATCAGGAGGGTTGTGCCAGTCTGATTGTTGTCTAAGTGAGAAGACGGACTGCGTGCTTCCACCCCACCCTCTTCCCTGATGTCACTTTCTCCTTTATTCCTACACTTTATCGATTTTATTTTATGTGAACATATTACAGATAAAAGACTATTTCACTTTAAAGTAAATTTGCATTCACTTTATGCTTATGAATGTTTTTATAGAATCAGTAGTTATTTGGATTTTTCCTCGCTTTTGTCTGTTTATAGGCTTTGCCTGCTTTTTTCTTTTTCTCTTAGGGAACTTGAGTATTTTTTTTAAATCTCTACAAGTAAACAATTTAAGCAAAGGATGCTGACAAATATAATAAAAACTGTTTATCCATTTTAGTTTTCAGAGATAGGTGAATTAAAACAGCAGAACGAGGCCATTTATACCTTTTTAAGTAGAAGAAAAATAGAATTGATACAATACAAAATCTGGCAAAGCCATGTTACAACAGGCCTATTCTAACTTTGCTGGTGGCAAGGTGGAACCCTTTTAGAAAGCAACTAAGCTCCACAAATATTTTATATCCTTGGTCCAGAAATTCTTCTTAGACTAACTTGTGAAAATAAAAAAAGAAATACCTGTGGGCACAAATATATTCCTAGCAGCACAGTTTATAATTATGAAATATGGAAACAACCCAAATGTCTAAACAACAGGAGTCTGGCTTAGCTGAACAAGGTACGGTCTCCTGAGTTGAAAGTTTTGCGGTCATTTAAAGGGGCTATCATGTATCATTCGGGAAAAATTCTCCCAAGACATTGTCATGTGAAAGCCAGGCTGCAGACAGAGTGACTGCAATGATGCAACTGCAGAAAAGTCGCCTTGGCTTGGGGCTGGGGACTGGGGCAATCGAACAGGGCTGGGGGAGGGGAGGGAGGGAAGGAGGTGGGGGGGCCGTGGTGAGTTCCCCTCGGCTCTGGTTTCTGCTGTTTTCATGATGTGACTTGGGCCATTAATGAAGAAAAAAAAAAGATAGGAATGGTTTGAGCGGAGGAAAGAGGCAAGAGTCACAAATTCACCATGTAACAACAAAATCTGATTAGGAAATTCAGTTAGCTAGCTCTCCACGCTATTGGTGGGAAAACGGGATCTGGCTGCTCTCCTGGGTTTGGTGGAGAGCTTCCCTCATAGCTCAGTTGGTAAAGAATCCGCCTGCAATGCAGGAGACCCCGGTTCGATTCCTGGGTCAGGAAGATCCGCTGGAGAAGGGAAAGGCTACCCACTCCAGTATTCTTGGGCTTCCCTGGTAGCTTAGCTGGTAAAGAATCCGCCTGCAATGCAGGAGACCTGGGTTCAATCCCTGGGTTGGGAAGATCCCCTGGAGGAGAAAGGAAAGGCTACCCACACCAGCATTCTGGCCTGGAGAATTCCATGGACTGTACAGTCCATGGGGTCACAAAGCGTCGGACACGACTGAGCGACTTTCACTTTCAAGCAGCCAGCTGCCTGGATGGGCAGTGTCCTCACAAGACCATATGTGCTCTTGGGACACCCCGTCCTGGGCTCGGGGTGGGGGGATGGCCCCCGAGAGCAGCCTGACTTGTGCATCACCCCCCACTCCCTGGCCCATCACCGGGTCCTGGGCAGGACCCCCACGTGAGGACACTTGGCGCCAATACGGATGCCACCCCTGTGAGCAGGTCCTCAGGCATCCTTTGAAGCTGGGTGATAGGAAGGGCGTGGCTGTGCCTGGCTTCTGTCACCCCCTTGTGATGTGAGGGGCGTACTTGCATCCCAGCCTCAACGGGCTTTCAGTGACCCCTGATTTCCACAGAAACGGGGAAGAAGGACGCTAGCAGGGAGCATGTACTGTCAAGGATTGGCAGCGGGACTCAGGGTGCTTCCTGCAAACCCTGCAGAAGACCCAGTGACATTCATGGCTGTCTCAGCCGTGGACTAGGGAGGGGCAGCCCGTGCTCAAGGTCACAGAGGTCGTGACTGGTGGCCGAGGCCTCCTTAGAATGAACGCCCTCAGAGACGATCTGGCCACTGGTCCACCTCCCACCCCTTTCCCTACACCAGGAAAGCTGCAGCAGTTGCCCAGGTGCCCATGCCACCCAAGCGTCCACTCAACCACCCGCACCCCCACACCAGGAAAAAGGCCCAGGACACAGGGACACAGGATGCTGGTGACCTGCAGCCCCCAGGGGCGGAGGAAGTGTCTCTCAGAAGCTGAAAGGCCTCTCACTCCCCAGGGACACCAAAGGCATTTGCCATAAATGAAACCATTGCTTTTCATTATTTATTCAGCCAAGACTGGAAAAACTCTCTTAAGCTTGCTTCTTTTCTTTCTTTCTTTTCCTTTCCATTTTTCCCTCCCTCTTCCTTTTCTAAAGAAACACCTTAAAAAAGTTTTTAAAATCTCAGGAACTTTTCCCATTTCTGGCTCAGGAAGGGTTTGCGGTGCCCCTAGCAGCAGCTGTGTCCAAGTCCTTTCCAGCGATCCACAGCCCACCTCCCCTCACCCCACGTACCTGCTGGCCTGCAGATCCCAGAGAGATGGCCTCCTCTCACCTGGCCCCCACTTTCTGCCCTCCAGCCAGGTCTCTCTGGCCCCAGGGCCTTTGCACCTGCACCGTCCTATTCCTAAATAGCTTTACCAGAGCCTTCGAGCTTCAGAGGAAACTCCCGCATCAGGGAAGCTTCCCCCGCCTTCTGTCACTCTCTGGCTTGGCCTCTTATCCCCTTTACAGCACACACCACAGCCGGCAATTATTTCACACATTTGTCTGCCTGACTTTCTGCTTGTTTCCTCTGAAAACCCAGCCAGGGCAGGAATTTGGGGTGTCTGACTCACAGCTGTAGAGTCAGTTCCCAGCTTATGTGATGCTCAGTAAGTGTGTGGATGGGGAAAGGCTGCTTCTATCTGTGTTTCTGAATTATATACATGGAGTGGAAACATCCTCCAGAAGGGGATGTGGCAGGAGGCTGGTCTCAGACCCCCGCACCCGGGACATCAGTGTGAAATGTGCTTCGGCTTCTTACCAGCTGTGTGACTTCAGACAGGATATTTAGCCTCTCTGATCTTCAGTCATTTCCTTTGTAAAATTGGAATACCATATCAGCAGGGAGGGGGCTGTGGAGTTCACTCTGAAACAGGGCAGGGGCAGGGTCTGGGCAGACTCCACGTCCCCTCTTCTTTGCTTGCCAGGACTTCCCTGGTGGCTCAGATGATAAAGAATCTGGCTGCAATGCAGGAGACCTGGGTTCACTCCCGGGGTCAGGGAGATCCCCTGGAGAAGGGAATGGCAACCCAGTCTAGTATTCTTGTCTGGAGAATCCCATGGACAGAGGAGTCTGGTGGGCTACAGTCCACAGGGTTGCAAAGAGTCAGACACGACTGATCAACTCATACACACATACACACAAGGGGAAAGAAGGAGCATTAATTGAGCACCTACTGCATACTAGGCACCATAGCAGACAGGTGGAATGCAGCGGTGAATAAAACAGAAACTGCACCCCAGCCCCAGAAACTCCAGATGAAAGCAGGAGACAGGCACAGGGCCATCCTCACACCCTGAGTGTCAGGAAAGAGAAGGGTAAGGTGTGAGCAGGACCAGCCTGGAGCATCAGTGGGAGGAGATATTGCTCTGAAGCATCACATGTGCAGGAGTCTGGGGAAAAGGAAACACAGGCAGAGGAAGGAGCATGGTGGAGACCCTAGGACAGGATGAAGCTGGGCACATGCAAAGATGGAGTGGAGGGGGCGGGGAGTCATTGGAGGAAGCATGGCCATCTTGCTCTTGTCCATCCTGACCCGGCCATCACCAAGCACCCGCAGCCCCCCACGTCAGGGCAAGCTCAGGACACAGCTCAGGGCCAGGTGGAACAGGGAACCCACTCTTACCTTTGGCAGTGCATACTTTGGCAGCTTCATCAGGACAAATTCATTGCGACGGTAAGAGATGTAGTATTTGGTCTGGTTTGTTGTGGTTGCCTAACAGGAGGGGAAACATACTTTTTTAAGGGGCTAGGTTTCCAGTTAAGCCAGATATTCATGAATGAAAAACTACACATTGTATTTCAGCTGGTGAAAATGCCCTTTTAAGTTGTTTACATGTGCTTTGCCTGAACTAGACAGACTCCTATTCATCCTTCAGAGCCCCATACCAAATGCCCCACCTCTGGGAAGTCTTCCTCCACCTCCCTCAGTTAGAACTAATCTCCTTCCCTTGTGCTCTTTCAGCACTCTGCTTCCCTATATTTGAGTTACAGTACAAGGGAAAGAAAATTCTGTTCCCTAGAACTTCTCTTAGTGAGAATACTTGGTGGGCCACTGAGTGGAGGAAGAGACAGAACAAAGGTAAGTTCAAGTCACACAAGATGCCACCAAAACACAAAGCAGGAGAAGCAAAACGACAGGAAAGACTCCTGAGACTGCCACATGTATGACATAAGACAGTTCATCAGCATCAAAACCAGCAACTCCATGAGCTGTGATCACTTCCATTTTATGGATGAGCAAAGTGAGGCCCAGAGTTGGAGTAACTTGTCTCCCATGGGAGATAATGGAAGAGCCAGGAAAGAGCGGCATTTGTTTCTTTGGGGTAAGTGGCAAGCAGGGAGGAGGGAGAGGGGAAGAGGAGCAAGGGGCAAACAGGTGATGGGAGATGGATTGGGCAGGAGCTGGACAGAGCCCTGTGGCCCCTGACCTCAGCCCCTAGCCAGGCACGCACCTCTCCCGTCCGACACAGACAGTGTCAGTAGCAGCAGACCAGGCCTCTGTGACAGAGCTGAGAGCGGTCATGATCCCATCTGAGCACAGACCGACCAGCTGAGCACCGCCAGGGCTGAGCACAGGGGTGGCTCCTTCTCCCACTGCAACTCAGCTTCCTGAGTCCCCACTTCTAGACCTGATCCCTGAGCTGCCCGATCACAGTTCCCCTGCTTCCTTACAGCACCCCAGTCCTCCCTTAGCCCCCTCCTATGGCCCACCCTCGGCCAGGCCTTTCCACCACCTCTAACCAAGCCCCCATTCCCACTCAGGGCCCCCTGATGCACAAGGAACAGCCCGGCCCATTCAGCCACAGCTGTGCCCTCCGGGTCTCAGGCTGGGGTGCTGGCGGACCAAGCAAAATGTTTCGAAAACACTCCATGTGGGATTGATTGTCAAAGAAGCTGGTGCCATTGTTGCTCCAACACTCAGCAGATGTTTGAGAAATTCAGTGGGAAGTGCTGCGTATAGACCTGGAGCACACCCTCCCTGCAGACTGCAAGGTCTACGGTAAACAGTAAAGGATGCCAGTGTGGCCTAGGCTGCAATGAAGGAAGGGAGAGAGAGCTGGGGACACTCCAAGGAGGCAACCAGCGGGCCTGAAGTAGATAGAAGCCAAGGAAGGCTTCCTGGAGGAGGGGGTACATGACAGAGTATTGGAAGAGGAGGTGAAGAAGGGGCCGTGAGTGTTCCAAGCCCAGGGAAGAACATGTGCAAACACACAGAAGGTATGGGAAGCCGAGGGGCGTCAGCAGTGGGTGCAGGAGAATGAGAGCAGGGCTGGGAGTCAGGGCTGGTGGTGGCAGGAGCCTCTTAACTGACTGCTCTAACGGGAGCCATGACACACCCTGCCAGGTCCAGCCCTGACTCCACAGGAGGTGTTGGTCCACTCTGCTGGGGTGATGAAGTGTCTCTGAGATGGGGGAGCCTTCAGTGGAGAGAGCACCCAGCCAGTGCCCTTAGGGACCATCTCCATTAGAGCCTATGGTATTATCTCCTGGGATCCTAGGCGGAAGAACAGGGGCCAATGAATGAGAGTAGAGGAAACACTTTATCTCACTGCTGTAATGACATTTCCAAAGATTTAAGTTGTCTCGGGGGAGAGGGGGCTGTTTTGGAAGGAGCGAGTTCCTCATCAGTGGAAGTAATCAAGAAGTAGTATGACCAGCTGCTTCCTGGAATTTCTGAACAGTCAGATCACATGGTTTTGGAGGGTGGTCCCAACTGTGATCTGAGTACCAGGCAGCAGGGCTTCGTCCCTGGGCTGTGGATGGCTGATGCCCAGTTCAGTTCAGTTCAGTTCAGTTGCTCAGTCATGTCCAACTCTTTGAGACCCCATGAATCGCAGCACGCCAGGCCCCCCTGTCCATAATCCACTCCCGGAGTCTACCCAAACTCATGTCCATCGAGTCGGTGATGCCATCCAACCATCTCATCCTCTGTCATTCCCGTCTCCTCCTGCCCCTAATCCTTCCCAGCATTAGGGTCTTTTCCAATGAGTCAACTCTTTGCGTGAGGTGGCCAAAGTATTGGAGTTTCAGCTTCAACATCAGTCCTTCCAATGAACACCCAGGACTGATCTCCTTTAGGATGGACTGGTTGGATCTCCTTGCAGTCCAGGGGACTCTCGAGAGTCTTCTCCAACATCACAGTTCAAAAGCATCAATTCTGCGGCTTTCTTCACCGTCCAACTCTCACATCCATACATGACCACTGGAAAAACAATAGCCTTGACTAGACGGACGTTTGTTGGCAAAGTAATATCTCTACTTTTAAATATGCTATCTAGGTTGGTCATAACCTTCCTTCCAAGGAGTAAGCGTCTTTTAATTTCATGGCTGCAATCACCATCAGCAGTGATTTTGGAGCCCCCCAAAAATAAAGTCTGACACTGTTTCCACTGTTTCCCCATCTATTTCCCATGAAGTGATGGGACCAGATGCCATGATCTTAGTTTTCTGAACGTTGAGCTTTAAGCCAACTTTTTCACTCTCCTCTTTCACTTTCATCAAGAGGCTCTTTAGTTCTTCTTCACTTTCTGCCATAAGGGTGGTGTCATCTGCATATCTGAGGTTATTGATATTTCTCCCAGCAATCTTGATTCCAGCTTGTGTTTCTTCCAGCCCAGCATTTCTCATGATGTACTCTGCATGTAAGTTAAATAAGCAGGGTGACAATATACAGCCTTGACATACTCCTTTTCCTACTTGGAACCAGTCTGTTGTTCCATGTCCAGTTCTAACTGTTGCTTCCTGACCTGCATACAGGTTTCTCAAGAGACAGGTCAGGTGGTCTGGTATTCCCATCTCTTTCAGAATTTTCCACAGTTTATTATGATCCACACAGTCAAAGGCTTTGGCATAGTCAATAAAGCAGAAATAGATGTTTCTCTGGAACTCTCTTGCTTTTTCGATGATCCAGCGGATGTTGGCAATTTGATCTCTGGTTCCTCTGCCTTTTCTAAAACCAGCTTGAACATCTGGAAGTTCACGGTTCATGTATTGCTGAAGCCTGGCTTGGAGAATTTTGAGCATTACTTTACTAGCATGTGAGATGAGTGCAATTGTGAGGTAGTTTGAGCATTCTTTGGCATTGCCTTTCTTTGGGATTGGAATGAAAACTGACCTTTTCCAGTCCTGTGGCCACTGCTGAGTTTTCCAGATTTGCTGGCATATCGAGTGCAGCACTTTCACAGCATCATCTTTGAGGATTTGAAATAGCTCAACTGGAATTCCATCACCTCCACTAGCTTTGTTCGTAGTGATGCTTTCTAAGGCTCACTTGACTTCACATTCCAGGATGTCTGGCTCTAGGTGAGTGATCACACCATCGTGATTATCTGGGTCATGAAGATCTTTTTTGTACAGTTGTTGTGTGTATTCTTGTCACCTCTTCTTAATATCTTCTGCTTCTGTTAGGTCCATGCCATTTCTGTCCTTTATCGAGCCCATCTTTGCATGAAATGTTCCCTTGGTACCTCTAATTTTCTTGAAGAGATCTCTAGTCTTTCCCATTCTATTGTTTTCCTCTATTTTTTTGCATTGATCGCTGAGGAAGGATGGCTGATGCCCAGTAGCCAAGAACAATGACCAGAGACAACCCATATCAGCTCAAAGCCACCAGAAACAGATGGAGCAAAACGTGTTCAGGCTTGGGGGCCCTGAGCTGGGGGGGGGGTCCTGGTGGGCAGAAGGGAGAAGGAGTGGATGGCAGCCCTATGGCAGCACTCTAGCCTTGTGGGGTTCTGGGGGGGTGCCTCGCCACAGGGGCAGGGGGACCTGAAGTAAGTAGCACTTGAAAGTAAAATAGCCGTTTTAGGGCTTCCTGTTGGAGTGATTCCATTTTTCCCAGAGTGGCTTATATTCCACATCACCTACTGCCAACTTCCAGGAGCCCCAGAAGCAAGCTCACCTTAACGAAGACGTAATCATCCTGCACAGTCAGAGAGCCGTGGTCAACGGGGCCTGCGAAGGGTGTCGTCCGCGTGTTATTCGAGCAGTTGTGTATCTGGCAGGTGACGTAGCGAAAACCTGCAGGAGATAAGAAGCAGCCATGCAGGGCATGAAATCTCAAAACACCCAGACGCTAGCTGAAGGGGTCAGACGCAGCCCCAGACGTGAGGAAGTGCTAAATGAACCCTCTCGGCTCCATCTGTGTTCTGATACCTCCGCCGCGGATGTTGTTTGTGGGTCTGAATTTTAAAGGGTTGGCCCTGTGATTACCACACCTGCTGCTGAGTGGTGCCTGGCACTTTCCTGGGAGGAGCTCTTTGAATCCTCAGGACCATCCTCTGGGGGGTGTCCCATCTTCCAGATGCAGAAACTGAGGCTGAGCGAGGTTAGAGACTCGTCTACTCAGGGCCACCCAGCCGGCCTCCAGGCTTTTCCCAGAGAAAGGCTCGTTGGAACACAGCCATGTCTGTTTCTTTACGCATCACACACAGAGCCTTCACATTGCTATGGCGGTCATGGGCAGCATAGGCCACATGGGCAGCCAAGCTGAAACGTTTACCAGCTGGCCTTGATGGGAAGCATTTGCTGAGCCCGGGCTAAAGTTGTGCAGGAGAGCACAGCTGTGTGAGTGCAGGACTTGGTCCATGTTCTGCCCCCTGCCCCCTCTGCCCCTGGCTTAGGCTACTAGCGGACACACCACCTGTACATCCTGGACACCTGGATCCCCTCTCTGGGAGACAGACCTCAGAGCGGCCCTCAGAGATGGTGGGCAGGAGATCCCCACACAACCCCCACCCACTGGCCTTCCCCGGGTCTAGCGGATGTGTGGTCACCCAGGGAAGGGAGAGTGCAGGGCCACAGTGCCTATCATGGCTGGGACCCCTCCCGCCCTCCAGACATCTCTCCACTCACACCCAATCAACAGGTGGGTGTGAGCAGGACTCAGGGGTTCTTTCCCCCCTAGATTTAGGCACTTTCCTTTTTGAAATATCTGTGGTTGAGCAAATTGAACACCAGCTTTGCCTGGAGACTCCCGTTTCCATCAGGCCCTCTGTTTCTGGGATGGGGGGCCCCCGGGGAGTTGCCTGGAGCCTCTGCCCTGGGGACTCATCTCTCCCGCATGTGGGCAGGAGTGGAATTAACCACAGGGACCAAATGGAGCCCAGCCAGGCACTCAGAGACATTGGCACTTTTGGGGGGCATATCCGGCCCATGGCCTGGGGTAGTTGGGCAGCACAGAGAGTGCCAGGGGGCTGGGCTGGGGGCCGGAAGACCTGCCCTAACTCACTAGCAGGGTGCCCTGAAACAGTGCGCACAGTAGGCTCGCAACCAGCCATGGCTGTGCCACAGCGCATTCCCTTTAGAACCATGTCCATCTCCCCTCTAAACAGGCCAGTCACTCCCTGTGTTCAACACTGAATGTCCTGTCGTGGGCTTGCCTGGCTGGGCATGCTGTGGAGTTGAACCCAGGCCAGACTCAGAGTGGACCGTCTGCTCACTCACCCACTCACTCATTCATTCACTCACTTGCCCACTCAGTCACTCATGCATTTGTCCATTCATTCACTCACTCATGTCACAATGGTCAGGTCCTCCCTGTTCCAGCTCTACCGCCATCAAGACAGACAAAGACCGCCTCTCATGAGCTGACGGTCTGTCCAGTGGGAAAGGGCTGATCCATGGCCTGTGCTAATCTCTGTGGCGTGAACCACTCTCTAGAGCCACTGTCAGGCTGCCGAGGTGAAGTTTCTGACCACGGGGCTGAGAAGGGAGGTGGAAGCTTGGCTCTCGTGAGCAAGCCCCAGTGTGACAGGAGTGACCGTCCTCCTATCCATAGCCTGCAATGTCACCGCAGGATCCTTCCAGTGACAGGGGCCCAGCCTTCCAGCAGGGGCAATGACAGGGGGCAGGGTGACCTTGGGGAATGGTCAGTAGCTCAGGCTGGCTGCAGGGTGGGTGGGGGTGGCCGTGGGCGTGGGTCCTAAAGGCCAGGATTCTGTGCCACCAAGCTCAGCTGGACTGGGTTCTGGCAGGGCTCCCAGACCGGGGTGGCTGGGAGCAGGCAGTGATTCAGGATTTGTACGTGGAGGGTGGCAGGGCTGGGGTCTGCACCAGCTCCAGACCCCATGCCTAAGCTCAAGAAGTGAAGCAGAAGCAACAGTAACACTGCCCTGCTCCCTTCAGGGCAGGGGCTGGGGGGCGCTCAGGGAAGAGCCGAGGGCTTGGACGTGGTAGGGACCCCCCCACCCACTTGATGACCCATGCCGCCCCAGGCTGAGCACTACGTGTGGGACCCCTTCCACAGAGAAGGATGCTAAGTGCGGCGAGCTCAAGTCACTTCCAGGGTCACGCAGCTGCCACATAGAGGGCTGGGAGCTAGCTCCAGAGCTTTGGTCACCAGCCAGGACCCTGGTGTCTGGCACTGAACCCACCCTCCATGTACTACGTGCCCCCCAGGGACGGCAGTTTGCACTTGCCGACACCCACTGTAGGTTAAGCATGGCCCTGCCAGGTCTGCACTCCAGAAAAAACCAAGGAGGTCCTGCCAGGCAAGGGGCAGGGCTGTATCTTGTCCACCTGTGGGTCCTCAGGAGGGTCAGCCCTGGGCCTGGTCCACAGGAGGCTCAGCCAGTGTTTGCTGAGTGAAGGCACAACCTATAGGTCCTACTGGCTGTGATGTTCTAGGACATTCCATGGTTCTGTCGGCAGTGAGCACAGAGGACTTTCCTCATAGCTTGTGTGGTTCCTGGGCTCATCTTCCAGGAAGGCCCCAGACCCCCGGAGGCGGGGGGAGCCATCGGAGTCCCTGCCTCCCCCACCTCAACACTCAGCAAGTGCAGGGGAGGGATCGGAGTGAGAGATGGGGAACCACTCAGTGCTCAGGCGCCAGAACAAATCGCCCTCTTAATAGACTTTTCCACTGGAGCGGAGCTCCTTGACTTCAATTTATCCCTGGCTGGAAAACAAGCACATTTAAAATTATGCCACATCGTAACACAGCGAGGTCAGCTGTTCAGGGCCAGTCGCCAAGGACGGGGTGGCCAAGCCTGCCGCGGAGTGAGCACTTGGAGTGCCCAGCTCCTACATCCTCCCCGCTTACCTCCTCCGAGGTCCTGGGCCTCCACGTGGACCAAGTCAGGGTCAGCGTCCACCCCAGACACAGCCCTGGAAAAGAATGGCAGAGGTTGGCTTTGGAAACGAAACCCCCAAGCCCTTCCTGCCGGGACTGCCTGATGCCAGAACCCCTGGTAGCCTTATGGCCTCCTGGGTCCGAGGCTCAGAGGACACGGCCCTCCCCCAGAGCCCACCTGCTCCTGGGAGGCTGGCGGAGCCCCCACCTCTGCCTTGCTGGGCATTCTTCCATTTACAGTAGTTTAGAGAAGACTTGTAAGTCCATGTCTGTACCTGTGTGTATGCATGTGCGTGTGTACCTGTGTGTTAATGATAGAAATGATCTTAGGAGGCCTGAGAGGCCTGGGAATATCATCCTAGTTCTGGGGCCTCCCTGATAGCTCAGCTGGTAAAGGATCCACCTGCAATGCAGGAGACCTCGGTTCGATTCCTGGGTTGGGAAGATCCGCTGGAGAAGGGAAAGGCTACCCACTCCAGTGTTCTTGGGCTTCCCTGCTGGCTCAGCTGGTAAAGAATCTGCCCGCAATGCGAGAGACCTGGGTTCAATCCCTGGGTTGGGAAGATGCCCTGGAGAAGGGAAAGGCGACCCACTCCAGTGTTCTGGCCTGGAGAATTCCATGGACTGTAAGTCCACGGGGTCGCAAAGGGTCGGACAGGACTGGCCCAGGGGTTCAGGTAGCACAGGGACACAGCGGGGACCGCGGCTGGTGACAACAGAGCGCCCAGCGAGGCCTGAGAAGAACAGGAGGAAGATGCATCCTGAGGGTTCAGGGGCCGGGGCTACATCCTCCATGGGGGGAAAAGACAGTGCCGACCCCTGCCCGCCCGGCACGGGGCACCCAGGAGGTGAAGTGCAGGTTTTCCACCCGAAAGGACACTTCGGGATGATGTGATGTGGTCCAGGGTTTCCCGGATTTTACTGGTTCCCCATGTCAACTGGACGGTCACCTTCTGTCTGTCCATTCCTTTCAGAACCTTCTGTCTACTTCAGCCGTCTCTTAAGCAAGAACACCCAGGAGGTCGTGGGTATGATGAGCTGACAGCATTTGTTATAATGTACATTCCAGCCAATATGACTATTCAAGAGGTGTCCACTAGGCTGACCCTCTCATGGACACTGACCTGGTGCAGCACATGTACTTTACCAGGGGGCAGACTGAGGATCTGATGCAGAGTCTCACTGCATCAGAGCTGAGTGTCATCAGAGGCACCACACAGCGCCCAGGACAGGCATCCCCACCGCCCTCTAGGCCAGTGAGACGTCCCTGAAAAGCACTCAGCTCCCACCGCTGACAGCCCCTGGCCCAGAGCCGACTCCCCAGTTCTCAACTCAACACCCAGCAGGCTTGGTAATGGGGTCCCCGTGTGCATCATCACCTCCAGGGACCAGGTGATCCCAGCTGGACATGGGAAGTCCACAGATGCTCCAGGTGGTGGGAGGTGCATTCAGAGTGTTTCAGTGTGGGAGCCGGCATCAATCTCTCTGACCCTCTGGACAGTCTCGAGTGCAAGGTGAAGTGTTGATTTAGGCTTGCTGAATAGGCCATCTGTAAGCTCCTTGGAAGGAGGTCTCCTGCCTGACATTTTCCTCTCTTTTCTGAACAAAGTCAGACATTGTTCCCTTTACCAGGAGCAATGACGGGTCCTTGGCTTGGCAGAGGAAGTTTAGTTTGACCATCCATCATCTGTGAACGGGGTAATGACACCTGGCCTGTTGCTTGCTCACTCATTCACTCACTCATTCACTTTCTCACGCACTCATTCATTTATCTCACTTTTCATTCATCCATTCATTCACTCTCTCATTCCCTCTCTCGCTCCATCAGAGTCTCTCCCCTGCCACTTTCCAGCAGGCCCACACACCAGGCCCAGCAAAAGGCTGGGAGCACGGTCAGCCTGAGGTCTCTGCCCCTAGAAACCCTAGACCATGGGTTTTGAAAGACCACGTGAACCTCTGCACTTACACAGCTCAGATGGAGCCTGGCTCCCTGAGAGAAGTGACAAGCGTTGCCCCCTAGACCTTCTTGTTTGTCAAGGTCCCCAAAGCTGGTGTTTGGGGAAGGCCCTCAGTCTGCTATTCGGAAGCACCAATTGCTTGAGAAGACCTGCGGCTGAGCAAGGTGTTGGAAAAGAGCTCTGGGAACCTGGGGAGTTGACAGTTATTAAGGGAAGCTCTGACGCAAACACTTCCGCTAAACCCTCAAAGACGCCCACCACCCTCCTCCAGGGTGCAGTGGTCACCCCCTCATCTCCCTTCAGGACAGAGGCCCTGCCTCTTGCCCCCCACCTGGCAGGTACTGGAGCTCATGGAAGAGGAAGGCTGAGGCTTTATGGGTGGACCTGGGCTGGAGTGCCAAGGCCGACTTGGAAATGCCTGGGGAATGCAGGAGACCAGATTGCCTGGCAGAGCGTCCAGCGGCACGGCCACCGGCCACAGGCAGGAGCAGCCATGGCCTGGGGCTGCTGCTTACAGGCGGTGTGACTGAGGACACGTGCCCTGGCCTCTCTGGGCCACTGCATCCCCCTCTGTAACAGGAAGGGGAGACAGTCGGGGCTGTTGTGTGGATTTCATAAGATGATGCACCTGGACCTGCAGTTGGCGCCTGGTGGATGGTCAGTGTTCACAACGTGGCTGCTGCTGGGAGGCCCTCATGATTTTGTCCCAGTGCCGTTGAGAGACTAGCAGGGAAGTGATGAGCCAGAGTCATCATGGGCCCAAAACACAGTAGGTCTCCCAGTCCCTGGCCATGGCCCCAGGAGGTCAATCTAATGAGCTCACTTGCTTAAGCTTCTCAAAACATGAAGGTCTTAGAACATGGGGCCTTGGCAATTCCCGCTGTCACGTCAAGGACAGAAACTTGGGGAAGAAATCATTTGATTTGCCCGAGATAATGATGTGTCTGAACGAGCACCAGCTCTGCTTTCAGCGTCTGAGGGCCACTTCTCTCCTTGGCCCCAGGGGTCTCCCTGGGACTGGACGCATCAGTGGAGCTGCCAGCTTGGCTAATCTCCCAGGCCACCGGCTCAGAGACGCCCCCTCCTGACCCCGCCCTCCTCCTAGCCACCCCCTACTTCCTTGAGCCCGTGTTGACATGAATGACAAGGCCTGAGACTGGTGCCCTAGTTTCTGAGGAAGACCCGGGCCCTCCCGAGGGCAGCCACGTGGTGGAAGGCGCACCGACAGACCACTGTTCCAGGGGAGAGACCAAGGCTTCCCTTCTGTGGCCTGTGGCCCTACGTCAGCCAGCTAGTTCCTGGTCCTGATCGGCATGAAGATGCTGAAGAGGCAGGGGGGTGGGCAGGGAGTTGTTTCCACGTGTTTGTCCTGCGGAGGCAGGACTGTGGCCTGAAGGGAGGTCCATGCGTCAGTGTGTGGCCCGAAGGAGATGCAGAAGCAGAGAACACGAATGTGAGTGTGCACACACGTCCACACTCAGGAATCACACCTTGGTGGAAAGAGCATGTCTCTCTGTGCACCTCTAGAGGCCGCAGGAGCCCCGCGCTCGGCTCCCCCTCCTTCTGCCCGCAGACCTCGGCCAAGTCTCATTCTCCATGGGCCTCACTCACTCACTCATCCAACAGGCATTTCCTGAGCACCAGAGTCCCCTCTCTGGGGCAGTGAGGCCAGAGTCCTACCTACGCAGATCGATTTTGATCAGCTCCCAAGAGATGACAGAAATGGGGAGGGGGCTGGGGCGCCGGCTGGGGCTGCACAGCGAGGCAGTGAGTCAGGGGCTGAGTCAGGACTAGGCCTGGGGGAGGGAGGGGGAAAGGGGAGGAGGGAGGGGGCAGAGGAGGAGGGAGGGGGGAAGGGGAGGAGGAAGGGGGAAGGGGTGGAGGGAGGGGGCAGGGGGCGGAAGGAGAGGTAGAGGGGAGGAGGGAGGGGGGAAGGGGAGGAGGGAGGGGGCAGAGGAGGAGGGAGGGGGAAGTGGGGAGGAGGGAGGGGCAGAGGAGGAGGGAGGGGGCAGAGGGGAGGAGGGAGGGGGAAAGGGAGGAAGGAGGGGGCAGAGGAGGAGGGAGGGGGCAGAGGAGGAGGGAGAGGCAGTGGGGAGGAGGGAGAGGGCAGAGGAGGAGGGAGGGGGCAGAGGGGAGGAGGGAGGGACAGTGGGGAGGAGGGAGGGGCAGTGGGGAGGAGGAGGGGCAGAGGAGGAGGGAGGGGGCAGAGGGGAGGAGGGAGGGGGAAGGGAGGAAGGAGGGGGCAGAGGAGGAGGGAGAGGGCAGAGGAGGAGGGAGGGGGCAGAGGAGGAGGGAGGGGGCAGAGGGGAGGAGGGAGGGGGAAAGGGAAGAAGGAGGGGCAGAGGAGGAGGGAGGGGCAGAGGGGAGGAGGGAGGGGGAAGGGAGGAAGGAGGGGGCAGAGGAGGAGGGAGGGGCAGAGGAGGAGGGAGAGGCAGTGGGGAGGAGGGAGGGGGCAGTGGGGAGGAGGGAGGGGGCAGTGGGGAGGAGGGAGAGGGCAGAGGAGGAGGGAGGGGGCAGAGGAGGAGGGAGGGGGCAGTGGGGAGGAGGGAGGGGTAGGGCAGGCAGTGGGAGGGGGCAGGGGGCCTGCTGTGTGTGGGTACTATGCCAACGTTATGGGCATTAGCGCCCCTGTCTACTGTCGAGGAAGCAGAGGCTCAGAGAGGGCGAGTCACACGTAAACAAACACACATGCAGCCTGGGGACGCGGAGCCCCAGCCCTCAGCCGTTTCTGACACCAGGAGAGCAGAGATGGTGCCCTGGAGGCCCCCCTGGGGTGAGGAGGGCAGGGCTGGGGGCCCAGGGGCTGACATGGCCTCTCGGGGGTCCCCGGGCCCCCTGGGGGCGCGCTCACCAGAACACGTGGTCTTTGGTCACTCGCTCCTGCAGCAGGGTCCACTTCCTCCCCAGGTCAGCCGACACGTATAGCTTCAGGCAGAAGGAGCAGAAAGGAAGGTCCGGTTATGACTGAGGAGCTAACCTCTTCCCAGAGGCCCATCTGCCCTGGACGCCGAGCGCCCCGGGGAGGTGGGTCTTGCTCAGTCCGGCGGAGGAGCGGAGAGGGCAGGCCCTGCACTCTAGGTGGCTGCAGACCAGCCTCCAAGAGGCAGAAGGTCAGGTGGGACCTCCATACAGAGCCATTCTTGACCCCAGGCCGGCTGGTAGGACCCTCGAGACAGCAGAGGATGGCGGGGGTGTGTGTGTGACAGAGGTCCCGGGCGCGGTGTGTCTGAGCGCAGGCATGAGGGAGGCACCTGGACGTCCCTTAAGCTCTCGAGGGGGGTGGGCGCTGGGGAGGAGGGGCAGGAAGGGAGAGCCGGTCAGCGCAGGAAGCAGCAGTGCCCCTTCCACAGGCTGGCTGGGGCCTTGACCGCTGCAGGGACCCAGGGCCTGCGCTTAGGGTTCAGAGCTCTGCCATCACTGACTCGAAAGACCTAATCCTTTCATCTTTGAACTTGAGTTTCGTGAGTGAAGCCAGGTGGAACTGACGTGAAGCTGACGTGGGGCTCGGGGTCCCTGGGGGGAGTGTCGGGCCCATCATTCTCCTGGACAGAGCTGCCCAGGGTGAGGCGGAGACCACGGGCGGGAGCACCCCACACCCGCCTGGTCCCTCGATCCTAATCCGTCCTGGGTCCGCCCACACTGTCGGTCTGGGTGCCTGGACCTCCTTGCCCCCTTGCCAACAATGGCCCTGAACACTGCAGATCCCATGCCTGCCTGAGAGAGAAACTTCCGGAAAACGTCCCTTCTGTCTTTCCCACAGCCACAGAAAAGCCGACAAGCTCCCGCGGGGGTGCTTCCTCCTTGCCAAGAGCATCTCCAAACCTCCTAACCTCGGGGACTTGTGAGAAGACGCCCCACTTCAGGGTGGCTGTCCCTGCCGTGAACCTCACCAAGAGCCTCTAGAGAGTCGCTCTGAATGGTCGTCTGACAGACACGCTGTGACCCCGGCGACAATCGGGAACACATGTTCCTTTTATTTTTTTTAAGATCGACTACTCCAGTTATTTTTCAAGTGTCTTTAAGTTTTTGGTACGTTTTAAAAGATAATTTTATGTATTTATTTTTGGCCGTGCTGGGCCTTCGTTGCTGCCTGGGCTTTTATTTAGCTGCGGTGAGCAGGGGCCGCTCTCTAGTTGTGACGCGGCGGCTTCTCCTGTTGCAGAGCGCGGGCTCTAGCCTGCAGGGGCTTCAGCAGCTGCTGCAAGTGAGGTCTGTAGTTTTGGTTCCTGGGCTCTAGAGCACAGGCTCAACAGTCGGGGCCCGCAGGCTTAGTCCTCACAGCACATGGGGTCTCTCCCCGACCGGGGATCGAACCTGCGTCTCCTGCCTTGGCAAGTGGCTTCTTTACCACGGAGCCACCAGGGAAGCCTGGTCCTTTTTCATAAACAAAACTTGGAGCTGCTCAGCTACTCTCCTCTGCCCTCACCCGCAGGGAGAAAACGCCCAGTCTGCGAGGTTTTCTTACCCGAGGAGGCTGAGAGTCTGCATCTGGGTCTATCTCCCCCTCGGTGTGGGACGCCTCCCCAGCTACCCCTCCCGGGCTTCCCAGCCCTGGGCTGCTTAGAACCAGAGGCCCTTTCGCAACTTCCTCAACAGACTCCCATTGTGTTCCACCTCACTCTTTTCTGGGTCCATCTCTTTTCTCTCTCTTGCCTCTGGCCCTCCACACCTGCTGTCCCCTCCCCCTGGAGCAATCCTCGTGCCCGCCCCTGCCCCCGGGCTGACTCCTCTCCCTGAGGGCAGTCCCCCTTCGCCCATCCTGAAATTGAGAGAGCATGGCTCAGATCCTCAGGTGGTTTAAGAGAATGAAACAGGAGACGGTAGCTGTCAGTCTCCCTCAGCTTAATGGATGCTGGGCTTGTTTCCATCGCTGTCGATGCTCCTATGTTTATGACACCTGCCCGGAACTTTACGAAGCCTTTCCAGTTTGCTCTTGTGGGAGGTGATTTCACAGTGCACTGCCAGTTGCTGAAGAAATAGAACATTTCTGCCGAGTGAAAGACCAATACCAGTGACTGCACAAGAATAAACACATCAGGGACGTCCTAGTTACCACAGCTAAAAGCTGCATGGCAGCGTCCTGGGGACGAGCTGGCTTGCTCCAGACAGATGCTCCAAGAAACGGAGTGAAATGACGTGCCGCAGCACGTGTGCTACGTAAAGATAAAATGATCGGGCGTCAGGACGAGGGAGAAATAAAGCAGAAGGAGCAGGAGGAGGGCGGAGGGAAGGTGCGTTCGTGGACACGTGTGCCAGGGGGTCTCACGCAATTCTTAAGAAGTACAGCAATTCCACCCGGTGATCAGCGGCAGGTTGGACAAATGGCTGGAACTCAGTACCCTTTTCTCCCTTGCTGTAGGGTACCTGGTCATGCCGCAAAGGCTGCCAAGCTGAAATACAACGTTGCTCAGACCTCCTCGAAGCTAGAATTCTGGGTCAGATAGATGCACTTGTGTGAGGTTTGGAAGGCCAAAGTGCCATGGAATCAGTTCCCTGCAGCCTTGGCCATCCATTTATTGAAATAGTTTTGATGCACAATGGCATGATCGTGTCAGGTGTACAGCACAGTGATTTATATGTATATATGATTTGTTTATAAATAATGTATATAATTTTTTATATACATTCCCTTTCCCTTCTCCAGGGGATCTTCCCAACCCAGGGAATCGAACCCAGGTTTCCCGCATTGCAGGTGGATTCGTTACCAGCTGAGCCACCAGGGAAGCCCAATGTATATAATAATATATAGTAAATAACATATATATGATTTATATATATATGTTCTTTACTTTTCAGATTCTTTTCCTTATAAGTTACTACAAAATGCTGAGTATGGCTCCCTGTACTATGCAGCAGTTTCTTCTTGTTTATCTTACACAGTAATGCGTATATGTTAGGCTTCCCAGGTGGCGCTAGTGGTAAAGAACCCGCCTGCCAATGCAGGAAGCGTAAGAGATGTGGGTTTGATCCCTGGGTAAGGAAGATCCCCTGGAGATGGGCACGGCAAGCCACTCCAGTATTCTTGGCTGGAGAATTCCATGGACAGAGGAACCTGGTGGGCTACCGTCTATAGGGTCGCAGAGTTGGACACGACTGAAGCGACTTCGCACCCACGCATGCAGTGTCTACATGTTAATCCCAACCTCCTAACTTATCCTTCCTCCTTTAGTAACCGTAAGTTTCTTTCCTGCATCTGTGGGTCTAGTTCTGCTTTGTAAATAGATTTATCCGTATCTTTATCTTTAGATTCCACATATAAGTGCTGTCATACGGTATTTGTCTTTCTCTGGCTTACTTAGCGTGATAATCTCTAGATCATCCATGTGTACGCAAATGGCATTATGTCATTCTCTTTTATTGCTGAGTAACATTGTACACATGGACCACCCCTTCTTCATCCGTTCCTCTGCTGATGGACACTTGGGTTGTTTCTGTGTCCTGGCTACTGTAAACAGTGCTGCAGTGAACACTGGGGTACGTGTGTCTTTTCAAATTATGGTGCTCTCTGGATATATGCCCGGGGAGTGGGATTGCTGGATCACGTGGTAACTCTGTTTTGCAGGCCACCAAGGTCAGGGGGACGTGCTTGGCATCCGTCCTCCAGTTCTGGGGGCTGGAAGGGCATTTGTGGTGGAGGCAGCCGCATGACCACTCACTGGCTTTGTGGACGTTCCCAGGCAGTGTGGGCTGCAGCAGGGATGACTTCAGATGCCCGGACCCCAGCCTCAGCTGCGTGTTCTTGACCTTGGTGACCCCAGCAGAGCTCCTGGTCCCCCACCTTCCCCCGGAGTCTGGTCTGAAACCCCCTTTCCAGCCTCCCAGCAGATTAGAGAGCACCCAATCGCCCTAAATCCTAAATCCTTTTTCTACTTAAAATATCCAGAGTGAGGTCTCTTTCCTGCCTGAGCCCTGTCAGACACAAAGGTCAGAGCAAAAACGAACACATTCTGAGCTGTAAGATTCTCACTGCTCGCAAAGCTGTCCTCCTGACCACAGAGCCCCCTCATCCCTTCTTAGGAGAACTCTTGTCTGCCCCACCTCCAACCCCTGGAGGATCACTAGGGTTCATTTTTCTTTCTTTTCTTGTGCGATCATCTTTGCTGCTCGGAATTTCTATTAAAAAGCAAACTTACACCCTGACTCATTCTCTAAGCCCCTGTTCAGCCCCCCTCCTCCAGGCAGGCTTCCCTGATTGGCCACCCAAGGTGTCTTTTCTCCTCTACTAAGTTGTCAATCCTAAAGGAAATCAGTCCTGAATATTCATTGGAAGGACTGATATTGAAGCTGAAACTCCAATACTTTGGCCACCTGATGCGGAGAGCTCACTCATTTGAAAAGACCCTGATGCTGGGAAAGATTGAAGGCGGGAAGAGAAGGGGACGACAGAGGATGAGATGTTTGGATGGCATCACTGACCCAATGGACATGAGTTTGAGTGGACTCCAGGAACTGGTGATGGACAGGGAGGCCTGGTGTGCTGCAGTCCATGGGGTCGCCAAGAGTTGGACACGACTGAGTGACTGAACTGAACGGAACTGAAGTTTCTGGAAGGCAGTCTCATGCTCAGCCCCATTTCTCACAGTGCTGGGAAGTGAGGAGGTTCTTGACAGGAAGCAGAATAAAACACAAAAGTGGGTCTATGGCGTTTCAGAGGGTAAGTGCCCAGGGCTCTGTCTGCGAATGGGTCTGAGGTTCGAGCAGGAGCAAACAGACTGGTCAGTGTCACACCAGGGGTCCCTAGCGAGCTGACACGGGGGACAGGCTGTCTGGCTCTGACATCCTTTTGATCCCAGGAGCCTAATGCAATTTGCTGAGCCTTGAAAGAAAAACCACTGCCTTCGGGTCTCACCCAGGGAGCCTGTCCAGGATCCAGATAGCGTAGCCTCAGTGACACAGTAAAGGAGGGAACTAGAAATAGGGAGTTAGGGCAGTCTGAGCAGGGGAAGATGCTAGAGGGGATGTCTGCTAGAGGAGGGGACAGGCCTCTGAGCCGGGAGGGACAGGGAGAAAGCAGAGGGAGGCATTTGGTTTTGTAGAAATCCGTAAGTCCCTGTGAGCTGGATACTGATGTCCAGCCTGCGGACCCTGGGTTTTGGCACATGACTTGCTTTGCCCGTGGGAGGGGATGCGATGTTCTCCAGGTATAAGCAGACACGTGAAGGTTGTCAGGTGGTTTCCTCTGTCCCTGTGTCCTGAGACTAGCACGTCCGCAAGTAACCACTGATTCCAGAACTAGAGACCCGAGCCCTGTCCAGGAGCCACGACTAGCCAGTCCCAGCCAAGCCCCGCAGGACCCCCGCTGACTCACAGACCCGGGAATGAGAAAGAATGCTTGCTGCTGGGGGCCGTGGAGCTCCGGGGCTGCGTGTTACTCAGCATTATAGCAGCAGACACCTGCCCGACACACCAGGTCCGTGGGCATCAAAGTCAACACTGTCCGCCTACGCCATCCTGCTTCTGGGGAGTTAGCTTTCTAAACCACGAACCTAAAAAGCCGAAAGCCCTGCTGTCACTGTTATTGATGTCCTCAGATTCCTCATTCCCTTTACAACCACAACACAGCCTGTCTTCCCTTTTTCTGTCCTGATAGTCACAGAAAAGAACCAAAGAAAATAACTGAGATTTCAGCTCCATTAGTTTTTCAGGGCACCATAAATTAAAGAGCAATTGCAATGCAGTGGATTTCTGCAGGAAAATAAGTCTGTGATTGTGCTTTAGTCTAATTACATGGAAAGCTAAGTAGCGCTATTAATACCCCAAAGCACATGCTGTCCCAAAGCAAAGCACCCAGGGCAGAGGCAGCCCACCAGGCCAGGGAGTTTCAGGGACGTCCTGAAATTCAGTCAGTCAGTGAGGACCAGGTCTTGGCACGAGACTTGCTGTGGCCAGTGGCGTGTGAGTGGGTGTGATGTATTCCAGGTCAAGGCAGGAACACTAAATTGAGGACCAGCAAGGAGGCCAGGTCCTGTAGACAGACATGGCTCAGGCCAGACAGGAAGCTTCATTTGGAGGTCCCTGACCGTGGTGGTCTCTACTGGTAGAAATTCATTCATTCATTCATCCAACTACCATCGATGCATCTACATCATCCATCCACCCCAATGTATCCATCCTTCCATCCATCCACCTACCATCTACCATCCATCCACTTACCATCTACCATCCATCCACCCATCCATCATCCATCTATCCTTATGCATCTATCCTTACATCCATCCACCTATCCATCCACCTTCCATCTACCCACCCATCCACCCATCCATCCACCCACCCACCCACCCATCCATCCACCCATCCATCCACCCATCCATCCATCCACTCATCCACCCACCCATCCATCCATCCATCCATCCACCCATCCATCCATCCATTCACCCATCCACCCATCCATCTATCCACCCATCCATCCACTCATCCACCCATCCACCATCCACCCACCCATCCATCCATCCATCCACTCATCCACCCACCCACCCATCCATCCATCCATCCACCCATCCATCCACCCATCCATCCATCTATCCACCCATCCACCCATCCATCTATCCACCCATCCATCCACTCATCCACCCATCCACCATCCACCCACCCATCCATCCATCCATCCATCCACCCATCCATCCATCCATCCACCCATCCACCCATCCATCTATCCACCCATCCATCCACTCATCCACCCATCTACCATCCACCCATCCATCCACCCATCCACCATCCATCCACCCCTTTGCATCCATCCTTCCATCCATCCACCTATCCATCTACCTTCCATCTACCCACCCACCCACCCATCTATCCACCCATCCACCCATCCATCCATCCATCCACCCACCCACCTATCATCCATCTACCTACCATCCATCCACCCGCCCACCCATCTACTATCAATCCACCCCTATGCATCCATCCTTCCCTTCATCCACCTATCCATCCACCTGCCATCTACCCACACACCCATCAATCCATCCACCCATCCACTCATCCATCCACCCACCCACCCACTCATCCACCCATCCACCCATCCATCCATTCTTCCATCCATCCACCCACCCATTCATCCACCCATCCATCCTCCTTCCTTCCATCCCTCATTCAATATTTCCAGCCAGGAACTTGAGATAAAATTGCGCATAGCCTCACCTTCAAAGAGCTTACCCCAAGGGTGTGTGTAAGGTACAGACAATAATCAAATAACGGCATGAATACATAATCATGCATTGTGACCAGTCCTGGGAAAGAGAGCCACTGGAATCTGGAAGAGTGTGGAATGGTGGGTCCCAGGCAGGTCTGGGGGCAACTGAGGAAGCTTCTGATCCAGATAGCTTCCATCTGCTTCAGACCCAGGCTCTGCCTTTTCCACCCTCTTCCAGCCCTGGGAGCTGCCCTGTGTAGGCGGCATCCACAGGCCCCTTCTCCGTGGCTTCTGGTGGGATTCACATCACTGGAAACGGAGGGTGGGAGCAGAGAGCCGGGCACCATGACTCCTGTTCTCCAGCTGCCCAAACACACAGCTTCTCGGGGCTGAGTGACTCTCCCCAGGGCCAGCCTCCTCCTCAGCCCTTTTGTTACAACAGGGCGCCAGGGGTCCTATCGAGCAAGGTGGTTGGCTGACAAGGTCCCCCTCAAAATATCTCTGTCATAATCCCTGGAAGCTGTGAAAGGGACCTGATGGACCGAAAAAGGACCTTGCAGTCAATTCAGTGAAGATGCTTACTTAGATGGGAAGGCTGGTCTGCATTATCTAGGTGGGGCAGAGGGAACTTACACACACACACACACACACACACACACACACACACACACACACACACACACACACACACACACTTGGCAACGTGAAGATGGAGCAGGAAGAGTTGAAGATGCTGCCTCTGAAGCTCAGAGTGACTCATCACCAGCCACAGAATTCCAGAAGCTGGTAGAGATGAGGGAGAGATCCTCCCCAGAGCCTCCAGGGGAGGGTCACCCCACAGACACCCTGGCTTTGGCCTCATGAAACTGATTTGGGGCCTTTGGCCAATACACTTGTGTTGTTTTAAGCTGCCAGGTTTGTGGTCATTCCTTACGGTGTCTGCAGGAACCCGACCCAGGCCTTTCCTCCAGGGGCCCTCAGCCCGCCCCCTCCCAGCCCCGGGTCTCCTACCGCACCCACACTGGCCCTGGAGAGAGCCGCTCCTCAATCACCCGTGAAGGTGCCCTGGGCTCCTGCGGCCCTGCTGGACCGCCCTCAGAGGAGAAGATGCTGGTTTGGGGTCAGAAGGACGATTCCCTCTCCTGGTGAGGGTGGAAGAGGCTTCCAGGCGGAGGGAAGGGCCTGGGGTGGGAGGGTGTGTGGAAGTGCAGGGAGGCCCCACGGCTAGAGTGTGCTGGGGGGCAGAGTGGAGGGTCCTCATAATTACCCACCGCCCGGCGGCCGTCTTGTGAGCCTGTTGTACCTCACCTCCATTCCACCGGTTCTCACTTGAAGCCATGAGCTCCCGAGGGGCACCTGACCACTCGGCCCCGGGGAGCAGGGGGTGATGGGGTCCCCGACCTCAGCCTGGGGAGCAGGGGGTGATGGGGTCCTCAACCCTAGCCCCAGGGAGTCCTCCTGCCGCCCAGGGATCCTGGGTCCCAGGTGATGGGAAGGCTCCCTGTTCTCACGGACTGCCCAGGAGGCTCACCTTGCCCTCCTTGGTGTAGGCCAGCACCTTGTCCTCCTCCCGGGGGTGGAAGATGAGCGTCTCCACGGAGAAGGGGACGAGCTGCTTCTGGAAGGTGGCACCCTCATCCGCGCTGAGGAACAGGCTCTGGTCCCGGTCGCTGAGCGAGGAGCTCACCAGGATGATCTGAAAGACACGGGTCAGGTGATGCGTCTACACGCCTGGAGCCGCTGCTGGGGTTGCTGCCTGGAACAGGCTCCTCGCAGCCCCCAGAGGCAACCGGCCCAGCCGACAGCTGACGCCAGACTTCCCGCCTGCAGAGCCCGGACAGCAGATTCCTGCGGTTCCGAGCCCTGTTTGTGGTCATTTGTTACGGCCGCCCCAGGCCACTGACTTGTCGAGTGAGAGCTCTGCAAGGGCCGGGAAAGGGGGTGGGGAGTGCCGGGAGGAGGCTTATTGCGAAGAGCGCCTGGAGCAGGGGCCCTGTGGGAGGCTGCCTCGTCCTGGCTGGAGGCTCCGGGCTGGAGTCGGAGCCCACCCTCCGTATTCTCTCCCTGGCCTCAAGCCCAGCATCTGGTCGGCTGGAGGTGACGGGAGACGCACACATCTGAGAGAGGCCCCGGCTCCACTCCGACGTGAAGCCGACGGCAAGGCGCCCCGTGAGGTCGGCGGGCAGCTCCCCCACGCACACCCCCAGCCCCCCACCCCCCGAGGCCCCTTCGCATTTGCCTTCCCCCGAGTTTCCTCTTCTCACAGTACAAGCCCTGCCGGGCTGTGTGTGAGGAGTGTCTTCCGTGTCACAGAAAGCTCAGGACAGGCCAGCCAAGGGTCAGAACAGGGCGGCCCCGCGGAGGGACACACTCATGCCCCTGGAGCCGGAGAAGGTCGACCAGCCGGTGGGCTGAGTCAGCGCCAGGAGCACCGGAGCACGGGGTGCAGGGGCTGAGAGCCACGTGGTCCTGCCCCCACCCCCCTGAGCCCTGTGGTCCCGCCTCCTGCTCCATCAGAAGATCCATTCCCCACACGGACGCTGCGGGACTCTCCTACATACGGACCTTGCAGGACCTTCACGGCTCTTCACAGCCCCAAGAGATGCCGACCCCTGTACGGGGGTCCTAGGCCCCTCCTGGACCGCCTCCCTCCCAGCCTCACGTGCGCCCTGGCCTTGCCTGGCATGGTCCACACCCCCGCCAGTGCCCCTTTCCACCTCGGCGCACACCCTGGGATGGCCTTCCTCCCCAGGCTGGTTGCAGCTCCTGCTGCAAGGCTGCTGGGGACCCAGGACTCGTCCACAACACACTCACTCCATTTCATGGTAGAGGCCTCCTGCACGGGGACTGGGGACCTGTCAGGTCAGGGGGACATCTGGAGGTCACTGCTGACCCCCTCCCCTCTTCACCCCCATAGGGCCTGGGCATTCCACCCCTAGGATGAATGAGGGAATGAATGAATGAGGGAGTGAATGAGTGAGGGGATGAATGAATGAGGGGATGATGAATGAACTGTGTGTCAGTGAAGCAGGGGGCCGGGAACACACACTCTGTCTTTGGATAACCCAGCTCAAATTCCATGTCGGTGTGACCAGGACCCTCTGTGCCTCAGTTTCCTTGTCTGTAAAATGGGAAATGACAGGGTGCCCACCGTGGAGGGTCTAATACGAACGTGACCAGCCCGTCTGTTTTATGATTCTGCATGGTGACTGTCACTGCATTGCCGTCACCTCTGCTTGGCAAGTGGGGAGACTGAGGGCAAGCAAGCGGCTGTGGTCACAGAGCTGAGCTGGATAGGGCCAGGGTCAGTGGCGATTCCACACAGGACAGGGTTTTAGCTGGGCTGGAGCTGGCGGCCAGGGTGGGACTAGCCTGGCCCAAGATGAGCTCAGCTTTCCCTGGGAGGGCATAGTACAATGAGACACTCCCAGAATGACTTTCCCAAACCGCGGCATGCCTCAGGGAGACAGCTAAGCACGTGGAGCATAAATCAACGGGCTGCACAAAGCTCCTCTTTCTTGTGAACAAGGGATATATCAGTATGTTCTTTCTTTCCGAGGAAACCTTCCTGAGCTCCCGGGTGAGGTCATACACCTCCTTCAGCACAAAGCCTTCTGACCCGCCAGCAAACGGAGAGTCATAGAGCCTGATTCCTTGGTGACTTTGATCCCTGAAAGGTGGACACGTGTGCTCGGAAATGTTCTTCATGGTGTGGTTTACATGCAGGAAAAATAGGAGGGGGTGGTGGAGATGGTTAGGGGGGCCAGAGAGCATGTACAGATGTTTACATGGTGTTCAGGGACAGGAGAGCTAATGCACTCATGGAAACAAGCAAGTTTAGTTTCTGTGCATTTTCCATTGACAGAATTATAAGGAAGTATATAATAATTTTGCCATAGTAGGTGGAGAAAAGTAAGTGTAATTTTGACAGTGGAAAATGCATAGAAAGAAGGGTGGAAGGATTATTACTCAGCCATAAAAAAGAAAAATGAAACTTGCCATTTGTGACAACGTGGATGGACTTGGAGGGCATTGTGCTAAGTGCAATAAGTCAGACAGAGAAAGCAAATACTGTGTGATCTCACTTATATGTGGAATCTAGAAAGAAAAAGGAAAAAAAACAAACTAAAAACCAAGCTCATAGATACAGAGAAGACACTGGTGGCAGCAGAGGTGGGGGATGGGGGCAGGCAAAATGAGTTGGTGGGGCGAAAGGTGCAAACATCCGCTTATAAGATGGAGAAGCCCTGGGGATGGACTGTGCAGCATGCTGAGAATAACCAACAAAACTCTACGGCACATTTGAAAGTTGCTAAGAGAGTAGATCTTAAAATTTTCATCACACAAAAGAATTCTGTAACTATGTATGGTGACCAACGTCACCTAGAATTGTTGTGGTTATTATTTCACAATGCAAACAAATATTATTATGTTGCACGCCTGAAACTAATATTGCTTGTCAGTTACAGCTCTGTTTTTAAAAAAGAGAAAGGAAAGAAACACAGGGGGTTATTAATAGTGGTTGGTTTTAAGTGGTGGGGTTAAGATTTTTTCGTAATTTGAAATAAACTTTTTAGTTTAGAAAAGTTTGATTTTTTTGAAGACTTTTTGATGTGGACCATTTTTACAGTCTGTGTTGAATTTGTTACAATATTGCTTCTGTTTTAGGCAGATGATGTGGGATCATCTTAGCTCCCCAACCAGGGATTGAACGTGCACCCCTACACTGGAAGGCAAAGTCTTAACCACTGGACTGACAGGGAAGTCCCAAACAGTTTTAGATTTATGGAAAAGTTGCAAAGATAGTACAGCGCATTCCCATACAACGCATACTCCGCTTCCTCTATTATTAACAGCCGACATCAACATTATACGTTTGTCACAACGAAGGACCCAACATCGACACATTGGTCGTATCTAAACCACACACTACGTTTCACCCGTCGTTTCACTGGTGTCTTTCTCTGTCCCTGTGCCAGGTTCCCACGTGACACTTAGTTGTCACTTCTCGGGCTCCGCTAGGCTGTGACGTTTTCTCAGACTTCCCTTGCTGTTGATGACCTTGGCGGTTTTGAGGAGGACTGGCTGGATATTTTGTGGTTGTGCCTTCATTTGGGTTTGTCTGCTGTTTTTCTTGGGCTGATGCTGGGGTTCTGGGTTTGAGGGAAAGAGCCAGGGGGTGGGGGAGGTTCTATGTTCCTTGATCACAGGGGTAGGGACTTAACTCCTTTTGCTCCCTCCAGCATCCAGCACATGCCTGACCCTGAGCTGTGGGTCAACCCAGGCCTGCTTGAATGAGCAATTCTGGCTCACTCTGTGACTCCTCAGGGAACTGTTTGCTTGCTTTTCTCCTCTGGGCGTAAAACATGCCCGGAGAGCAGAAATCATAAATAATCTCATTTATTTATTCCTGTTCACTCAAAATTTCACATGTCAGTGAAGGCTCATTCATTCATTCATTCCTCCATGGTTAAAAGCCGTAGGGTCATGCAAGGATTTAGGTTGCCCAGGGTTTATGGGAGCAGAGCAGGGGATGTAGGATCCAAGAGCAGAACAAAAAGAGGACTTCAGGAGGAGGTGACGCCCAGATGAGCTTTGAAGAATGAACGGAAATTTGATCCAGACCTGGGGAAGGGGGTTCTCAGACAGAGGCCAGCAGGACCGAAGACAAGCAGATAGGGGTCCCTGCTGAGAGCATTCACATCCTCCTCCCACCTCTGTGTACTGCTCCCTCTGGCTGGAATGCACACCAGAACTGAGCCCCCCCGACCCCCGACCTCACCACTGGCAATGAAGAGTCAGATTTCCAAATTTTTTAAATGTCACAAAATCCATGTGTGATAAAAGAAAAATTTTTGAAATTTCCTGAGCCCTGAATTCTGGGCAACTTCAACAAAGCTGAATGTTTCTCGTTTATTTTTGGTGTCCCTGCTTTGCAGGTACCCCCAGCATGAGTTTATCCTGCTTTTATGATGGGACATCCTCCTTCTTTTCCACTGCTTCTCCAATACCTCCTCATCCACCACAGCCAATTTCGAAGGTCACCTCCTCCAGGAAGACCTCCATGATACACATCCTCCAATAGAGTTTTCCTTGTCCCTCATCTGCCCCTTCCCCAGCATCTGATGCTCACATTTGCTCCAGTCAAACATTCCTAGGGTTCTCTCTGTGACTCTGCCTTTCCCTCCAGGTGGGGAGGCTGTGCAGCCTGGCAGGGCCCAGTCCTCATCCTTGCCATTCAGCCTAGAGCATGGGTGTTGGTATTCCCACACAGAATGAGGTCGCTGGGCACAGGGTCGCCTCTCCATGACAGCCCTTAGTTACAGCTAAGGCCCTGTTCATGGTGTCACCCAGGCGGAAGGAAAAGGAACCTGAGGAAGTGATTCTGGCCAGGGGCCCAGCGATCTGGATCATGGGCTATTTTTGGCCTCAGAGTGGGACAAGCCAGGAAAGACGGGGGAAGAAGAAAGTGCTGACAAGGAAAGGATTATTGGAGCAAAGAAAACAAATCAATTAGCATCATGCAGAGAGGAGGCTGGCAGATTGTTCCTCCAAATTGGGAACCAGACTATTTTCAATGGTGTATTTTCACTGCTTACTATTCCGGGGAAACATATGGTACCCGAGCGAGGTTCTGGGGGCCCGCGAGGCTGGATGCCTCAAAATCAGAGGCAACTCCGTTAAAGGGAACTATCTGATAGATTCACTGGACTAACAGCCAGCCCATATGAAGCCTGAGTTTCAGGGTCTAATTTGCCAGGCCACGTACACGGTGCAAACATGGAGCTCCTTGTTCAAAGAGAATCAGGAATTTCAAGACGGGGCCAGTAGAGCATCAGACCAAGCACGGAACCTCCTGCGACGGCCTGGGTCACACACCCACAGAGTGGACCCTTCCAAAGCTATTCAGTTAATAAGCTCGAGGACCAGGGGTAGCCGCATCCTTGGAGACTGTCAGACTCGCGGTGCCTTGGTCACACGGGACCTGCATTTTCTCACAGTCCCCAGTGAGTCCCAAGCGCCTTCCCTTGGGTGGGAGGTGCTGCTGCCTTAGGCCATAAGTCCTGCTCGTTTCGGCCCTGTGCCCAACTCCGAGCATGCAGGCGGACCTGGCCTCTGCTCCCCGCCAAGTGACAAGGAAATAACCAGGTGCACTAGAGCCCTGTTCTCAGCCTCCTACTCCTCCCAGCCCTGCTCTCAGCCACTCCGATGCTGCCCCGCAGGACGGAGGTACCCAAGACAGCGCTGGAGTCCAGGGAGGCCACACTGCTCATGGAACACGGAGGCCACAGCAGAGGCCTGCCAGCGCGGGGTCAGTGCAGGCTCTGGAGGCCCGTGGCACTGGCCTCACCCTCCTTTGCTCCTGCGAGCTGTGCAACCTTGGGCAAATGACTTCACGTCTCTGAGCCTGTGTCCTCCTCTGTAAAATGAAGATAAGTGTTCCCACGGCAGAGGCGACTGGAAGAGATGAAGGAAACAAACTGCATAATGGACTGAGGTGACGGCGGGTTATTCTCGGGGCGTTTTATCCTAAGAAGCTTCGTTCACCAAGCACCTCCCTGGGTCAAGGCCCTGGAGCTGAGGCAGCTCAAAGGCAGTGGTGAGGACAGTATAGGAAGCACATGGCTCCCTTCCTGCAGGAAACTCCAGGACAAATGAGGACAAAGGCAAACGAGCTGTCCCCAGGGTGACGAGCACTTTCTCTAAGGGGTGGGGGTTAGGCCAGGGCATGTGGGTTTGACTGCCTCCCTAACTGTGTTCCCTGAGCTGCCCTTGCCCCAGCCCAGGCCTGGCCTGGGGTTGAGGGCTTCCTGGAGGAGGCATCACCTGAGTCAGGTCTTGAAGGATGAATAGGAGTTCACTAGGGGAAGCAGTGATGGTGGAGTTCGGGGGAACGGCACATCAATGCTGAGTGGGAATGACAGGGCCCTTCTTTTGAAGAGAGTCATCTGCTTGGGGATGTGGTTTTCAATCACATTATTGACATGTGCTTTATTGGATATGCTCCACCCACACCAAAGTAGCCTGGACATCGGTGGGTCGGTAGACCAGATTTGCTCCCCTATGTAGGACTCGTGGTAGAAATGGGGGTGGGGGGAGGCCTGACACTGGGCAGTGGGCACAGAGAAGGGCCAGCCCAGTCAGGACACAAAGACAAGTCCCTGAGACGTGGAGCGATGGGAACTGCCGTGAAGCTGGCATGCAGCATGGGTGTGGGCAGAGAGAGTTCCCTGTGGTCTGCTGCGGGTGAGCGGGGCATGGGGCTGGGGCGGTTGTCTCCCTGAGGCTAAGTTCCCCAGGCCTGCAGCCTCTGTGCCTCCCCCACAGTCCCTGTCTGTGTTAAAACACATCGATTAGCTCTCTCCGCCAGGATGTTCTGGGTGGGAAGCCTGCAAAGCGACCTGGCCGCGGAGGCCTGAAAATTAACAACCCTTCTGTTATTTCCCTGCCAAGCCCGGCAGGTTTCCCCAGGGTCCCACTGGCATCTGGTTGGAGAGACGCAGGAGGTACTAAGCAGGGCAGCTCTGGGGCGGCGCCGAGATGACCAGCAGGGGCAGGTGTGGGTGGTGTGAATCACTGACTGCGCTTAGTGTTCACCGCAGACCCGCTAAGCTTAGGCGCGATCATCCCCATTTCTCAGATGCGGAAGCTGAGGCCAGAGAGGCCTTGTGGAAGATTGTACTGTCAGCCGGGGTTGCACCCAGCACTTCCCTGAATCATTCATCCGCGCCACATCATGACCAGTGATGTGACTGCATCAGCCTGGAATGTGGAAACGACATGGGGCTCGTGAGGCAAAGGGCTTGGGAGGGTCTAGACAGATTTTCTCCCCCACCCCCCACCACTGCTGCAAAGACTATTAGGCATGGCTTCCAGACGTCTGCAGGTCCGTCCTGAACTTGGGGGATTTCTGACCCCATAGACAGCAGAGGAAGGCGGGGATGGTGCGGGGAGGGGAGTGGGCTTTCTGTCCATCTTTATCTTTGTCTCCCGTGCTTGGTCCACCATCCTGTTCTTTGAGGCCATTCACGCACCCATTCAGCTGTGCGTCAGACCCCAAGCTGGGAGATGAATCTCATGGGAGCCTGGTCCCCAGGGAGCCCATAGCAGACAAGGGAAGTTGTTGAATGATGTGAGTTGTGTGCTGGGAGAGGCGACCCCGAGAAGGGGCTGGAATGGAGGCTGTCTGGAAAGTGTCCATGGAGGCGAGCTGCGTGCTCCCCTCACGGGTGGGTCAGCGTCGGCCAGGCACGGAGAGGTCCTCCAGGAAGGGCAGAGTGTGCGAAATGCTAATGTGGGCTTCCCACGACCAGGTCAGAAGGTTTGCCTGAACCTGGCACCGTGGACGCCCTTCTGGGACCCTTCAGTACGGGCCTGCCCCTCCCTGCCTGCCTGCCTGGATCGTGTCCACCTGCCCTGCCTGAGTCACCCCTGCACGAACCACATGTGGTCTCACCTGCCAAGTCGCCTCCTCTGGTGCCCTGCTGGGCTTCCATTCCCCCATCTCCTCCAAAAGGTGGTGCCAACATCCCAATCTGCCTTGCAGTATAAACCCTAGCTCTCAAACCTCGAGTTAAAAAAGGAAAACAAATACACCCAGCAACTGCTTCTCACCTCTGCCAGAGCTCTGGCTGGATACGCCACAGATCTGGGGTTTCCATCAGACCCTTTATCAAGGAGAAGACTTGCTTTTCATCTTCTCCCTACCAAGCAGAGCCCTCAGAGGCCCCCCTCTGCGCCCCCGGGAATGGGGGTCCTCAGGAAATTACCCTCCTATTTAAAACCCAATGGCCCAGTGCATCCCTTGCCAGACAGATGCGCCCCGTTGGGGACACAGGAAACTGGGCTTTGACGCCCGGAGAGGCAGACAGTGGAGACAAACAAATACAGCAGCCTCCACCCCCTGGGTCTCAAATTAGAATCTGTGCAGAGCCTCTCACATACTCGGCGTGAGTCATCATGAGCGAGAATAACTCTGCTCCCGGTGAGGAGAAGGCGCGGATGGACGCCTCTCGCTGGGCTGTTCAGCACACGCGTGGTGCTGCCCAGGGTGTCAGAAGAAAGTCACTCCGTGTGACGGCCTTCAGTCTGGGGAGGGGGAGCACAGCTTGGCGGAGATGCCGCTCTGCGCGGTAACCCTGGGCTCATACCTCTCCTCACCTTGAACTCAGAAACAATCGTCTGTTCTGGGCTGAGGTCCTAAATTAGGCACCACGTGTGAAACTGTGGCAGAAATAGAAGGGCTCTTCATGGCTTTTGTGCTTTCTTAAGCCAGAAAGTAGGAAATGACAGGCAATCGGCTCCAGTATCCCTGCCTGGAGAATCCCACGGACAGAGGAGCCTGGGGCCACAGTCCACGGGGTTGCAGAGAGTCAAACAGGACGGAGCCACGCAGGCAAACCAGAAAGGTCTATATTCTTGAAGAAGTCACAGATGATCGGAATTTATGCAGATATAAGTGTGCGGTGCTGTGTCCCTGCCTGAAGCCCTCAGGGCCTCTCCCGGGTCTGGCGGCCACGACTCGCTCCGGTGACCTCACCTGGCTGACTTTGTCCCCCTGCCCCCTGGCCCAGGGCAGCCATCAGGCCACGTCCACGTCCCCAGATGTCCGCTGCACCCTCACACTCCTTTTCCCTGGGAAGCTCTGGCTGTCTTCTCTCTGACCACAGTGAGGAAGCGGGCCTGGAGGGGGCAGGCCAGAGGCTGACTAGGAGAACATGGTGGTTATCAGCTGAGATAAGCCTGGGCTGGGGCAGACGTCATGCAACTGGAGGGGAGAGGGTGGGTGTCCATGACATTTCATGGTCAGAGTTTAGCGGGTTTGGTGAGGGAAACAGATGGAGAAATAATGGAACACCTAAGCGCGTGGCTTGGGCAGGCGTGTGGACGCTGGTACGGCTGGTGGACATGAGGACCACCCGGTGGGGGGTGCTGGCTTGGGGGGTGAAGAGGAACCCAGGGTGAGCCTCACGCTTGGGCTGAGCTTCCCGAGGGTCACCCGGGTGGAGGGAGGGGATCGGGGTTGGTACTCGGGGTGAGTTCAGCAGAGAAACCTGCCCTGGGGTAGGCCTTTGGAAGGTTCATGCTCAAACGTGTGACTGGGGGTCCTGGGAGTGGAGGACCCTCCCTAGGAGTGAGAAAAGAACTGGCCAGGGATGGGGACCAGCGAAACCCCACAGAGAGGAGCCTACAGGGAGAGCCCTTCCCCTGGGCCTTATGGCTGAGTGGGAGAGATAGGGAGTAAAACAAATTCAGGAATACAATGATTTCAGATAGACGTACCATGAGAAAAATAAAATCAGGTGATTAAACGACTATATGTATATACACACATAAGCACGTATGTATATATGACACACGGGCATTCATACATGTATGTATAAAGAGATACATACACATGAATATGGGCTTCCCTGGGGGCACAGATGGTAAAGAATCTGCCTGCAATGCAGGAGACCCGGGTTTGATCCCTGTATGGGGAAGGTCCCCTGGAGAAGGGAATGGCAACCCACTCCAGTGTTCTTGCCTGGAGAATCCCATGGACAGAGGAGCCTGGGGCCACAGTCCACGGGGTTGCACAGAGTCGGACGCGACTGAGGGACTAACACACATGAATGAAATCTATGAAAAGATGAATGAAGCAGCCCGGAAGGATAGAAGCACTGTTTCCGGCTGATGAGACTATGGGTTTTAAGTTTTTTCTGTCTTACTGTGTGTTTCTACTTCCAGTCTTACTATATCATGTTTACCTAAGATGGGAGAGGTACTCAATACATATTTGTGGGATCAACAGATACATTTTTGTAAATTAGTATTTTTAAGATGAAAATGTGCTAAATGTGTAATCAGAAAAGAACAATATATACTTTTACAAAAAGAAGAATTTGCTTATGGGCAAAGGCCTAAGAATGTACAGTCAGTTCTCTTTTGAGTAAAGAAGATAGGAAAATAATTTTTTTAAATGAAGGTTTACTTCTAGGAAATCCATGAACAGTTATTAATATTTTAAGTTCAATTGTATTTCCTCTCTCTCTGTCCAGCATCCAACCATCCATCCATCCATCCATCCATCTACCTATCCACCATCCATCCATCTATCCATCCACCATCCATCCTTCCATCCATCCATCATCCATCCATCCATCATCCATCCACCATCTATCCATCCATTCACCCATCCATCTAACCACCATCCAACTATACATTCACCCATCCATCCAGCATCATCCATCAACCCATCCACCCATACACCCATCCATCCATCCATCATCTACCCATCCATCTATCCATCCAACCATCATCCATCCATCCATCCATCCATCCATCTATCCATTCATTCACCCATCCATCCATCCATCCATCCATCATCTGCCCATCCATCTATCCATCCAACCATCATGCATGCATCCATCCATCCATCCACCCATCCATCCACCCACCCATCCACCTATCCATCCATCCATCAGCTACCCCTCCATCTATCCATCCATCCACCCTCTGTGTCGAGATTGACAAGCATCCAACACAATTTCGTAAAGCATCCGCTCAAACACAATTACAGAATTGATTGTCAGGAAAGGATTGGTTCAGTTTTAATTACCAGCCTGACAATCACTGAAATGCCAAGAAACATCCCCAAGAACATCTGTAAATTGAACGGAGAGGCATACCTTTTCCCTTTGGCTGGACGCTGACTTGGAAAATCTCGTGTCTGGTCGATAGTAACCAGATAAGGCGAACCTATCGCAGGACCTATAAAAACAACTCGTTGCCAATATTTCAGAGCCGCGGCTTATATATACAATCTTGTCTGTAGCATTTGGGAAATATGAGGCCCCCATCTCCCCCATAATTATTGATGATCTGAGTTCTCTAAAGGGGCTGATGCTGAGGCTCTGGAGTGAGTAGGGTATAATTGGTCTGTTTGACTGTCTGAGGATGTTTTGCAGACAAAGCTAAAAAGCCTGCTTGCTGGGCAGAGTGTGGCGGACGGTTAATTCTCTGGAGTGACTGTGTTTGGGAAAATTGTCTTTTATCAGGACAGTTGTATTAACAATGCATGGTTAGATCTGTGAACAATTTGCTCATTCATCTGCCCCTAACTGAACAGCAGAATGAGAGGGAATGATCTCTATACCTTCTTGGGATACGTTTGCAAACTGGTTCAGGCAGCTTCCGGGGTACAGATGATAATGTTTGACTGTGGAGTGATTGTGGAATCTCCAAAGGCTCTCTCTTCCAGTATTTGTGATTAGAGACCAAGATTATTACTGCCATGCTTGTTGGGCAAAGCGTGGCCAAAGACATGGTCCATCAGTGCAGGGACTATTGATGTTCTGTGCATGTAGAAGCCAGTAAGGACAGAGAAGAAAGAGCAGTATTGTGGCTTCCTTGTACCTGTGGGAGGAAATTGACTCTACCAGGGGAGCCCCAGTCAATGGCCTGTAGCAGAAATCACCTGGATCGTGGTTTTCCTGAATGAAACACTTCTGCCTCATGTGGAGTAGATAACAGCATTGGTAATAATCCTCAGTCAGTTCAGTCACTCAGTCGTGTCCAACTCTTTGCAACCTCATGGACTGCAGCACACCAGGTCTCCCTGTCCTTCGCCAACTCCTGGAGTTTCCTGAAACTCATATCCATCGAGTCGGTGATGCCATCCAACCATCTCATCCTCTGTCGTCCCCTTCTCCTCTGGCCTTCAATCTTTCCCAGCATCAGGGTCTTTTCCAATGAGTCAGTTCTTCTCATCAGGTGGACAAAGTATTGGAGCTTCAGCTTCAGCATCAGTCCTTCCAATGAATATTTAGGGCTGATTTCGTATAGGATGGACTGGTTGCATCTCCTTGCAGTCCAAGGGACTCTCAAGAGTCTTCTCTAACACCACAGTTCAAAAGCATCAATTCTTTGGTGCTCAGCTTTCTTTACGGTCCAACTCTCACACCCATATATGACTACTGGATAAACCATAGCTTTGACTGGATGGACTTTTGTCAGCAAAGTAATGAGTCATGCTGTGTAGGGCAACCCAAGACGGATGGGTCACGGTGGACAGTTCTGACAAAACATGGTCCACTGGAGAAGAGAAGGGAAAGTCACTTCAGTATTCTTGCCTTGAGAGCCCCATGAACAGTATGAAAAGGCGAAAAATAATCCCATGTGGCGTTTATCAAGCACTTACTGTGTGCTAGGCACTGTACTGAATACTCGACTCATGTTTTCAATAAGCCTCTGATGAGGTGGTTGCTGTTATTATCCCTGTATGATGGATGAAGTGAATCCCAGAGAGGGCAGTGACCTCTCAGGTCACATGGTGGGAGCTGAGGCCAAGATGCAACCCAGGCAGCTTCCTTCCCACACACTGCAAAGATGGGGGGAGCATGTTGCCAAGGTTAGGGGGTACAGGCTACAGAGATGAGGGGTGCATGCTGCAGAGATGGTGGGGGTGCACACGGCCCTTCCCTTGCTCTTTGTTTGGGCATCACAGAACCCATGTTGGCTAGTGATGAGGACAGAGGAAGCACAGCCTAGATGTCCTTGACTTCACGGAGCACACAATCCAGTGGTGAAACGGCCAAAGAAGCCCATAAATGAGGGACCACGGACTCTGAGTAGGGCCCCAACACTTGACGACAGGGTGGGGGTGGGGAGAGGGCCCTGGCAAGACTACAGAGAGAGTGAGTAGGCCGGGTCCAGCAAGAAGGGATGGGGAGGTGGGGCATGCGGAAGAGGGGACCACGGGAAATGTGGAGAAGGGAGACTTGGGGGGCTGGATGCCCACTGGGTGGGGCAACAGGGAGTCTCCTGCCTGGGGTGCTGGGAGGAAGCAGTGAGCTACAAAGACCTGGGTCCACCCTGGTGGCGGTGACGATCTTTAAAGGAGGAGACTGAGAAGAAATGGGCTCAGAGGTGAGATGAGACCAGAGAGCACAGGGCCAGGGGAGCCCGGGCCCGAGGGAACAGGCATGGGGGCAGCTCAGACAGGGGAGGGTGGAGCAAGCACCGTGACTCTCACAGGACGGGTGTCCCTGGATACTTCTGACTGTTATAAGTGGGGTGTCCCCAGGTGCCACTGATGGTCAAAGGTGGGGCACTGGTGTCTCTGGGCACCACTGACTGTCACAGGCAGGGCACTGGGGTACCTGGGGGAGGGGTGATGCAGAGACTGTGCCATCGGCCACCCCTTCCTTCTGTCTCGTGACCATGCGCCATCAGGCATCAGTGAGTGTTTCCGCTCCTTTGGGACAAGGAGTGGCCCTGGGGGCTGGCCCACAGCCCCTCTCAGAACAGACGCCTCATAAGCCGTGGGTGAATTGAACAAACTCTCGGCAATGATGGGAGACATGAGTCATCTGTCTTGTCAGCTTCTTCTCCTCCTCCATCTGCAGATGAATGATGATTTAATTAAAGTTCCCAGGGCAGCAGCCCTGCACCAGGAGGCTCCTGAGGGCTTGGGATCGCGTGGAGGCCAAGGTGAGTCCAGGCTCTGATCTCCTGTGGGAACCACCAGTGTCGATGTTTCTGGATGGAGAAGTATGGAAGTCCATCCTGCACAAAGGCTCCCAGAACCCTCCCCATGGGCCTCAAGGTGGAGGCCTGGCTGTACCTGTCCCACAGGCACAGACCAGAGACGGCGGGGGCGAGGGGGCAGATCCGGCCCCTCTTGTCACTTAAGACACACAGACACCCAGAAATAGGTGGCCCAGGCCAAGTTGCAGAGCCTCAGAGCTGACTGCAGCACCAGCCAAATTGGCATAGTCTCTGATGATGGAAGTGCTGTGACTAGCCCCTGTCCCTCTGCTGGACACCGCCTGACAGGGGGGATCCCCCCTCACTCACTGGACCAGTATGCTTTCTGATGCTGCAACTGCCACAATAACATCCCTTCCCCCTTTCTTGGTTACCTCTGGTGACGAGGGGCTCCCTACTTCACTGACTGTGTGTTTGTCTTTAAAAAGAGCTCAACCCTACAGACACACCACAAAGAGCTTGGGAGCCTGGCAGATCTACGCTGAGTTCTGGCCATGTGCATAAGGCAATGTGACCTGAATCAGTTCAGCAGCCCCAGGATCCCAGAGCTTACCCTTTAAGAAGGAGTGGGACCCCCTACATCCTTGCTTCCCTGTCTGGTCTGGTCCTTCTGCTCAAGCCTCAGGATGAGGAGGGAGGGTGGGTGATGGGAGGAGGCCCTGGGAGGAGCATGGTAGTCCTGACCTTCCCCTGAAGCTGGTCTACGGGCATCTCTCCCTTGAGAGTTGACCTGGGTGAGGGCTGCACTCAGGGGAGGGGGTGAGTACTTGGATCAGAATGTCATTAAAATGCCACAGCATCCCTGATCACAGACTTGCTGTCACAACATGCAGCTGTGACAATGTACAGATCTCACCAACCAGGCAGCAGTCGTGGCAATAACAGTAATCATAGCAATAATAATAACAGTAACAGCTCTGGTGACACCCAGTCCGGGCGGATGCTGCTCTGAGTGGTTCATTGTGACCGTTCACTGGTCCCGCCGAGAAGCTGTCCTGTCATTGTCTCCAGTTTCTAGTGGGGTTAACCCCTTGTCCAGAGGTCCCCCAGCTCACGTGAGGCCGAGCTGGTGACAGGGACGTTCCAGGCCACTAGGCCGAGCTGCCTTCTCTGATCTGATCTATTGATAGGATTTCTGTGTAAGATTTTGTTCAGCAAAAAGTACTGATGTTTAAAAAAGAGACATACTTCCCCATGCTTGATTCTGTCCAATCACCACCGTTCAACACACCACACACACACACACACACACACACACACACACACAGCACATTTTATAAACCAGGGGAAGGAGCGTTTAAGGAAAGCTTCTCGGGGAGAACTGAGGAGAAGATTGCTCTGCTCCATGTAGCAAGCGCCGCCCTTGGGTGGGTTTTGGGCTGGGCAGACTGCCCTCATCTCTTGCTCAGGGACACGTGTACCCAATCCCTGCCTCAGGCTCTGCTTCTAGGAACCTGATCTAAGGCTGCTGACTTCTCTCCAAGCCATGGGCTCTGGAGGCAGGGCCAGGTCCGGGAGAGCAGGGGACCAGTCACGCTGTCCCTGTGGGTCTGACACACAGCAGGAAGGACTCTTTGGACATGGGTTGCAGGAAGGAATCAGGACCCGTTGTGAAAATTCGGATTCGTAAGAGGCTGAAAAGCGCCGGAGACCAGCGTCTGTGGCACTGGATCTGGAAAGTCTTTGCTCTCAGCAAAAGCCCAGGCTAATTGTCTCACATTTTTCACACTGTGTGTGTGTGTGTGTGTGTGTGTGTGTTAGCTGCTCAGTCATGTCTGACTGTTTGCGACCCCATGGACTGCAGCCCGCCAGGCCCCTCTGTCCATGGGATTTCCCGGGCAAGAATACTGGAGTGAGTTGCCAGCCCCTTCTGCAGGGGATCTTCCCTACCCAAGGACCAAACCTAGGTCTCCCACATCACAGGCAGATTCTTCATCATCTGAGTCACCACCAAGGAAAACAGTAAACAGTGGTAGTGTGAGAGGGGCTGGTTTGGGAGAGGTCTTCTCCAACCAACTCCAACCTTTCAGCAGCAAAAGTGGTTTCAGGATTGAGAAGTGCCCCATGGTTCCCAGCCCGGGGGCAGGGGGAGCACTCCCCGTTCCCGGAGTGGGGGAAAGTCAGGATCAGGGGAAGTGGGGGAGGCGCTGACAGTCTGCTGAGATCACTTTTATTTTTCTCGGTGTGACGTCCTGACGTCACATAAACACACGGGTGTGCACACACAAGTACATTGCTAAAAGCGACCCCTAACACGGATGCATGACGACGTCTGAGTATCAGCCGGACACTGGCTCTTGGCAGAGGCCCTGGACTCCCTTGGGACAGTGGCAGGGAAATCTCACCAGCTGGTTTCATGTGGGGACTTGGGACCCAGAGGGCACATCACCTAGTCCAAACGCCTTACTTTAGAGTCAGGGACACTAGTGTCTGAGGAGCAGGGGCCACCTCTCCACGGTCCACAGGGCCGAGCTGAGGCTCTGGCTGCCTGATGCTGAATCCAGGACAGGAGACTCCGCCCCGTCTCTGAGCATGGACTCCAGAGGTGCCTGGTCAGAGTGAGGTCCTGCTGGCCCAAAGCTTCCAGGCTGTTCTAAGAGAAATGCCTGCTTGGGACATGAGGGTGGCTTGGGCTGGAGTGCCCACCTTGGGGTGGGACTTGGACAGGGTGGTGTGGTTTGGATACATCAACATAGAACTTGCTGACGTACTTGATATGGGTAGTGAGGCAGAGGGTTCAAGGGTGAACCCGAAGCTTTTGGCCCAACTAGGGGTGGCCCCTTGTTCTGGATGCTTACTCCTTGGAAGAAAAGCTATGACCAACCTAGACAGCATATTAAAAAGCAGAGACAGTACTTTGCCAACAAAGGTCTGTCTAGTCAAAGCTATGGCTTTTCCAGTAGTTGTGTACGGATGTGAGAGTTGGACCATAAAGAAAGCTGAGTGCCGAAGAATTGATATTTTTGAACCGTGGTGTTGGAGAAGACTCTTGAGAGTCCCTTGGACTGCAAGGAGATCCAGCCAGTTCATTCTAAAGGAAATCAGTTCTGAATATTCATTGGAAGGACTGATGTTGAAGCTGAAACTCCAATCCTTTGGCCACCTGATGCGAAGAGCTGATTCATTGGAAAAGACCCTGATGCTGGGAAAGATTGAGGGCAGGAGGAGAAGGGGACGACAGAAGATGAGATGGTTACATGGCATCACCAACTATGGACATGGTTTGAGTAAACTCCGGGAGTTGGTGATGGACAGGGAGGCCTGGCGTGCTGCAGTCCATGGGGTCGCAAAGAGTGGGACACAACTGAGCGACTGAACTGAACTGAACTGAACTTGTTCTGGAGAGGCAAATGGTGGTGTTCTGACCACAGCTGACAGCTTGGAGATGCCTGCTGGTGATGCCCTGCAGGAGTCGTGGAGGCCACGGCAGATCTGAGTGTGGAATCTGCAGGAGACGCCAGGGTGGGGATGTGTGGTGGGTAAGTGTGGTATGTGAAATCGTGAAACCAAGTGGGATTGGGAAGAGAGAGGGAAGAGCCAGGGCATCGGGGAACATCCCGCCCCACTGCTGTGAATTCCAGAGGGAAGTGAGCCTCCCCTTTGACAGCTGAGGAGACTGAGACTCAGCCCCAGAAACACAGCCAGGACAGTGGAGTCAGACTGTGAACTCAAAGTCCTTGATCATGAGCTTCAGAACATTTAAGCATCCCTTAGAATGCCCTACCCTCTTCCAGGTGGTCAACACCTATGCATCCTTCAAGGGCCAACTCAAAAATCCCCTTGTCTATGAAACACTCCTTGCTCCCTCCCATGCCCAATTCCCCACTGTGGTTCCATAAAAGCTTAGTCACACCTGCACTTTAGATCTTATCCCACCTCAGGATCATGGGCCATGAGCCCCTGGGGCTGTGGGCTCCTTGAGGTCAGGGAATGGGCTCTGTTCCCACCTTCTTCCCTCAACTTGCCCAGAAACTCGGCATTTGAGGGGTTCTCTGAAAGCTTGGGGCTTGTTGAATGGATGGATGGATAAAGGGATGCATGAGTGAGTGGGTGGGTGGGGGAATGCGTGGGTGGGTGTGCAGGTGGATAAAAGGGTGGATTTAATAGTGGATAAACGTATGGGTTAGTGGCTAGTTGAATGGATAGGTGAGCTGATGGTGGATGAGTAGATGGTGAGTAGATGGATGGATGGATGGATGACTATAGAGACGAATGGCCCATGGATGGGTGGATGGAGGGATATATGGATGGGTGGGTAGGTGATGAATAGGACCATGAATGGACAGATAAATATACAGGTACATGGCACTTGGATTGGCGGTTGGATGGATGAGTGGATGGATGGATGGATGGATGAGTGCAGGCACGATAGAAATACAACAAGATTTGTAGTCAAGATATTTAGAATTCCGTCCTAGCCTCACTCTTATGAGCTGCCTGGCAAGAATCACACGTTTCCTATTGCTGGTCCCTTGGCTCATCACCTTTCACACGGAGAGGGGTGACCAGCTGTCTATCTGCTGGGCCTCTGTGAGGCTCAAAACGTCCGGGAGAGTGGCTGAGGAATGGCACAGGGCCACGTACATACGAGGCGGCCCCCAGGAACCTGGCAGAGTATGCACCATCGTGGAGTTCTCTTTGCCAGAAATCACCTCCAAAACGTACATCGAGGGAACATAATTTCCACATGGCTGGTTTTAAAACCAAGTAATTAAGTGGTTTTACAGTCAGTTTTTAAAACAAGCTCTTTAAGTTATGAGTATAAAGCATGTCCCTATAATAGCCAAGTTGTTCTGTTTTGTGATTTCTATTGCAATGGATTTTATAATTAGCAGGAAAAAAATTCTATCCAGGGCTGAAGCCACTCCACTGGACTTGATTTTTGGCTTTGTGTGATCTAGCCAACCCATAGAGGTGGGGCTCCCTCGGGACTTGGCCCACGTGGAGACTTGTGGGGGTGTGAGGTGTAGACGGTGATGGACACAGACATAGGACTGCCTACCTAGGATGGAGGGAAGCCAGGGCTATGGTTGTGTGCATGTGTGTGTGTTCCTGTAGGTGTGTGTGTGGGGTGCTCAGAGGAGGGGGAATTCAAGGAAGCCTCCTGATGAAGGCTATATCCCCAGAACCTACAGTAGTGCCAGGTAAGTCTCTGAAAAATAGCATTGAGAGGGAGGGGGAGTAGATGGATGGGTGGATGAATGAATGGTTGGGTGTGTGGATGGATGTGTAGGAGGATGAATGAATAGGTGAGTGGATGAATGTGTGAATGGATGAATGTTTGGATGGGTAGATAAATGGATGGATGGATGGGTGCGTGAATGGATGGGTAGGAGGATGAATGAATAGGTGAGTGGATGAATGTGTGAATGGATGAATGGATGGGTAGATAAATGGATGGACGGATGGATGGGTGAATGGATGGGTGCGTGGATGGATGGGTAGGAGGACGGATGAATAGGTGAGTGGATGGATGGATGAATGAGTGGATGAATGGGTGGATGGATATGGATACACAAATGGATGGGTGGATGGATGGGTAGGTGGATGAATGAATAGGTGAATGGATGAATGTGTGAATTGATGGGTGGATGGATGGATGGGTGGATGGATGGATACGTAAATGGATGGGTGGATGGATGGGTAGATAAATGGATGGATGGATGGATGGATGGGTGGGTCGGTGGAGGGATGAGTGGATGAATTGTAAGTTTCAGGATGGCAGGGCCCAGATCCACCATCCAGGGCCTCCTACCTGGGCAGTGAGTAGCAGTTTATACTAAGAAATCAGTGAGAGTGTATGGAATTGGAGGAATCCCTAATTGGCCAGTTCCTGAGATATTTCCACAAGCAGTGTTCCCAAGGATCATTCCTGGAAAACTGTGTGGGTTGCATTGCTCATGTGGTCCTAACATCCCTCTTCTGTGATGCTAACCTCAGACACATCCTTCCATTGGGGCCAGCGTCCCTTAGTTGCTGAACGTGTCTTGGCACACTCCTGCAAGCGGGACTGAATTGCTTCTCTGACAGGGTGGCCTGGGCTCGCCTTGCTGCCCAACCATGCCCAGCTGGGTCCAAAAAACAAAGTCTGTCACGGTTTCCATTGTTTCCTTGATGGAGAGGTGTGTGTTAGCACACACAGGGAATCAATAAGTACATTTTAATTCCTGATGTATTTTCAAGGCAACCGACCCAGCCTGAGATCCCTGATGTTTGTCCATCAGACAAAGCAGTCCCTTTGCCCCGAATGCTAGGTTCCCCTTCAGCACCTAAGTGGCCCCAGTGTCTGTGGGCCTGGCCAGGCCTGGGACCCTGAGTGCCTGGAAGGCAGCCATCTGCAGCACCTCGGCAGGGGGCAGGGGTGGGGAGGGAGGCTCCGCCTTCAGGGGGAGGAGCCCTGGCCCAGGGGAGGTGCTGCTGGCCTTGGTCCTGGCTCCTTGAAGAAGGGCTCCTCCCTCCCCCTCCCCCCCCTCTCTTCCTCCCCTCCTCCCCTTCCCCTCCCTCCTCTCCCCTCCTCTCCCCCCTCCTAGAGTTACAGTCTTCATTATTTCAGGTGCCTGCTGTGGGGGCAGGCCCGTACCAGGGCTTAACTTGTATTATCTCCTCGTCCTGTCAGCTACCCGCAGGGTGGGATTAAAGGCATCATGGATGGGAAAGTACACGGCAAATTGGAAATTGCTGTAGTGATGTGATGGGTTATTACCGATATTGCTTTCTGCCAACAGAACAGGCCTTGATGGAGAGGTGGGTGCAGGGGCAGGCAGAGGTGGGGGGACCCTGCGGAGACCTGAACACCCTGGCCCAGCCACTCCTTTGCAGGGTTCAGGGGAGGATGGGGACCCCAGAGCAGGTCTGGTTCTTGGGGGATTCGGGTGAAAGCTTGGGGGCTGTGACCCCACACTCCCCTCCCCAGCCCGGCGTGCCCGCTGCTGCAAGGTCACTCTGCGGGGGACACCGAGGTGACTCAGGTCGAGGCATGTCCCCATGGAGATGGAGAAAGCCCCGTCTGCTCTCCCAGCGCTGGCCATGGACCGGGCAGGGGGCAGCAGGAGGGCCCGGCTGGCAGAAGCCCTAGGGATGTGCATGAGGGGGCACCTCTGCCCCACCCCCGGGCTCCACACCCGCTCTTCCCTCCCAGGCCTTCTCCCAGCAACCTCCACGAAACCATCTCGGGTTCCTGTTCTGTCCTGTCTGGGCAAGCTCTTCGTTTCATGACAAAACTCCGACATCCTGGCTGCAGCCACCCACATGGGCCTACAGCCCAGCCTCCTCCTGGGCAGCCCGGGAGTTAGGAGCCCAGGGACCAGGCTTGGCGACCCTGCTCTGAAAGGACCAGAGAGTCACCCTTTTGGCCTGCAGGCCACACAGCCTCAGTCCTCGCTGCTCGTGGATGGACATGGCCTGGGAGCAGCCGTGGCAGCAGGTGGACAGATGGGGAAAAACCCACAGCTGCATGGAACCAAACATCTGTTCACGCATCAGGAAAGATGAGCACTCTTTAAATTTTCAAAACCATTTAAATTGTTGTCCAACCATTTGGAGAAATAACCGAGCACGTCCTGACTTCCTGGGGCCGTCCCTCTGGAGGGACACGGATGGACAGGGCAATGATGCCCTCTGCTCCAAACACGCACGTGGATGAATGAAACCCCCGCAGATGGAGAACGCCTCCATTCTGTGGGCCCAGCTGGGTTCCCGAGGGGACTGGAGGGTGGGAGGGACCCCACGAACAGGAGGTCCCGGGCTTGTCCAAGTGCCCTGCCCCCGCCCAGCCCAGCCCAGACTTGACCCCGGTCACCCTGGCTCTGTGGTCCAAGTTCCTCTGGATTTTGCTGACCTCCAAGCTCCTAGCTTCCACTCTCCCCCCCAAGTGCTAGGACCCACTGGTCCCACGCGGCTCCCCGCAGGGTGCCCAGCAGTCACGCTCTCTGGTCCTGAGACATGTCGCCCTTTGGAGAGAGCTGTCCCTCAGTCTCAGGGCGTCTGCATTTTCCTGGCGCCAGCAGCGGTGGGAACGGGGTCCTCACACGGGCCGGGCGCTGAGCTCCCTGGGTCCCCGTCCCTCCCGCACCCACACGTGTGCCCAGTGACTAGGAGTCCTTCCTAACCACCAGGGATGGAAGGATGGCCTGAATCAGCAGCTCAGAAAGCCCAGCGCCGGGACCGGCAGCCCCGGGCACCGGGGGCTCTGGGTCCCTCCTGCGCCTCCCCAGCCCGAGACAGCGCCCGGCACGGCCCCCACCGCGGGAACGCGAGTGTCTCCTCACCCGGGTGGGGCCCGTGCGGGCAGGGATCCAGGACCCCACGGCTCCAGACCCCAAGGGGGCCTGACAGGGTGCTGGACGGGCTGCCGAGGCAGTGAGCGCCGAGTGTGCCCCTACTCACACACACATGTTACACACCACACACACACACACATTACACATAACACACACCTGCACACACACCACACACATTACACATAACACACACATGCACACATACACACCACACATTACACACACACATGCACACACACACCACACACACACACCACACACACACATACACACATCACATACACACACACCTGACACACACACTTTACACATACACACATGCACACACACCATACACACACATACATTACACACACACCACACACCTCATATGCACACAAACATCAAACACACCACACACACATCATATACACACACACCACACACACATCACACACACACCACACACACACACACACCACACACACACATCACATACACACACCTCACACACACACACACCTTACACACACACTTTACACATACATACATGCACACACACCATACACACACATTACACACATACCACACACACACATTACACATAACACACACGTACACATACACACCACACATTACACACACACATGCAGACATACACCACACACACACACCACACATTACACACACATACCACACACACACACCTCACATACACGCACACACCTTACACACACACTTTACACATACACACATGCACACACACTATACACACACATACATTACACACACACCACACACACATACACACACATTACACATAATACACACATGCACACACACCGTACACCACACACAGTGCGCGTGCACACACACACATATACACACCACACACCTCACATAAAGACACACACACATTACACAAACACATGCACACACACACCACACATCACACACACACATACACACCACACACCTCATATGCACACAAACATCAAACACATACACACCACACACACATCATATACACACACACCACACACACACATCACACACACACCACACACACACACATACACACCACACACACACACCTCACATACACACACACTTTACACATAGATACATGCACACACACCATACACACACATTACACACATACCACACACACATTACACATAACACACACATGCACACATACACACCACACATTACACACACACATGCAGACATACACACCACACATTAGACACACATACCACACACACACACCTCACATACACACACACACCTTACACACACACTTTACACATACACACACTATACACACACATACATTACACACACACCACACACACATACACACACATTACACATAATACACACATGCACACACACCGTACACCACACACAGTGCGCGCCCACACACACACATACACACCACACACCTCACATAAAGACACACACACATTACACAAACACATGCACACACACACCACACATCACACACACATACACACCACACACCTCATATGCACACAAACATCAAATACATACACACCACATACACATCATATACACATATTACACCACACACACATTACACTAGACACACATATACCACACACACACACACACACACATTCCCCTTGGTCTGCAGTTTTAAGGCACTTGGGAACCTTAGGGACCCCGTAGTCACCCATCCACGGAGAAAGGACCTCAGCTGTGGCCTGAGTGCTTTCCAGACAAGAACAGGCTGCTGGTCAGCTTCAACTCTGCAAACAAGTCAGGAAAACGCAGCCCGCGGGCCTCATTCTGAGCGCCATCTGAGCAGAGGGGAGGAGGGTGCAGAGGGGCACAGACAGTCCCAAGGCAGGATGAAGAAGCCCCCATGCCTTCAGCCCCTGCGTGTCTCCTCACATAGGGAGCGTCTCAGCACCCAGTGTCTGGGGGGTACCCAGGGGGGCCTGGGCGGTGGGGCAGGCCGGGAACCCGACTCCCAAAATTTCCTTCTCCAACAAGTCCCCACTCGACACAGCTAATTGCATCTTCTGAACGCGCTGGCGCTTAGTCATTTCAGGGCTGGTAAGATTTCCAAAAACGTCCCCGACACCGTGAACTTGACTTAGCACGCTTGCGCTAATTAGTCTGGGGGCCCCACGGAGGCGGCCCGGGGAGAGGGCATTAGCGGGCTGATCATCAGCTTCATGATTGGAAAACGGGCCCAGGGATGATTATGGTCAAAACTTCATTGGACTGTTCGCCCAGAGCACAATTGCCAAGTAATGAAGGAAATCAGATGCCAGGTTGCATTAGCCAAAAATGAAACACAAAACAAGAGGCAGATAGCATTTGTGTTCGGAGACTGATGGACCCCATCCAAACAGGCTAGGGGGAGACGCTGATCAGTGAGGCTCCAAAGATATGTCACCAAGAGCTTACCCTCCTGGCTCGGCTCATCTCACCTCCCCAAGCTTATCCTCAGCTGATGGGGGGGTGGCGGATGGGACATAAACAGTCCCTGACCCTGCCTCAGGCCCGTGTCCATGCTCATGGCCACTCTGGCCCTGAGGCTTCCATTCTGATCATTTACCTGCCAGGCCCTGGGTCAAGGACACAGAGCAGGACATGGTCCCTGCCTCCTGAAGCCCTTTACAATGTGGTGCAGGAAGGATGAGGAGAGGAAGCCCAGAGGTCTAGGGAAAGTCTAGAAGCGAAACATCTGAGTCTGTAGGGTGTATCAGGGAGGCTTCCTAGAAGTGGTGACAGCTGAGGTGGGGGCTGAAGACTAAGACTTCACTGAGGGAAGCTGAGGATGGGGTGAGCAGGGTGGCCCTGCTAGGATGACCAGGCAGTGGGAAGGCACGCACAGGGCAGAGTGGTTGCCCGGGCAGGTCTGCAGGCTGGAGGGGTCCTGTGCCCAGGCTTTCAGGTTCCATCACAATCTGTGAGAACGGAAGCCTTGTGTAGGAAGCACTGGGGTGGCATCTTCAGGGAGGGCCAGGAATGGGGAGGCCAAGTAGGGGTGGTGCCGGTGGGTTTGAAGCAGGGCAGAGACAGGGTCAGATCTGGTTCTGGAGCAGGCCTGGCACCTAGAGGGTGGCTTACAGGCCAGCTGCCAGCCCAGGGTGCAAGACCTCCCATCTCATCCTCCCTGCTTGCCTCCCCGAGTGGCCCCTGGCAGGCTCCAGCTTTGACCTTCTAATCAACAGAGTGAGCGTGAGAATCAATGCTGCCCTGAGATCCCATCTGCTCTGCGACCCTAGTGACGCAGGGTGGCCCAGTGGAGACAGCCAGAGAGACTTTGCTGGAATCTCAGACTCACACGCAATTGGATACAGCTGCCTTGAGAAACAGTCCCTTCCTTCTTTGAGCCCCAGTTTTGTCTGTGAGGCCAGGGTCTAAATTCCTGGCACCTAGGACTGTCATTGGAGTTGATGTTGTGCTGGAGAAGACTCCAATTGTGGTGTTGGAGAAGACTCTTAAGAGTCCCTTGGACTGCAAGGAGATCCAACCAGTCCATCCTAAAGAAATCAGTCCTGAATATTCATTGGAAGGACTGATGCTGAAGCTGAAACTCCAATCCTTTGGCCACCTGATGAGAAGAACTGACTCACTGGAAAAGACCCTGATGCTGGGAAAGATTGAAGGCCGGAGGAGAAGGGGACGACAGAGGATGAGATGGTTGGATGGCATCAGTGACTCAATGGATATGAGTTTGAGCAGTCTCCGGGAGTTGGTGACGGACAGGGAGGTCTGGCGTGTTGCAGTCCATGGGGTCACAAAGAGTCGGACACAACTGAGCGACTGAAATGAACTGAACTGAACTGAGGACTGTCGTTAGAGAGGAGATGAGGCCACCCTTACAACACCAAGCATCCAGGAGTGCTTGGAGCCAAAGAAGGAGGGGCAGGAGAACGGAGGGCTTCCCGGAGGAAGAGTGACATGGGCTGAACCGGGAGGAGGGGACAGTCCATAATGCAAGACTTCTCCCAGGTGACCTCTCCACCTCGCCTTGAGGACCCACCTCCAGAGCAGAGCGCGTCTCCCCAAATGAACTCATTTAAATGCTGGGCACAAATTTCTTTTCGTAGCCAAAAGGTCAGTGAAAGATACAAATGAACTCCAGAAACCCAGAGAGAGCGCTTTTGAGGATGGCAACCCACATCTCTCTAAGTGCAAATCTGTGGCCAAACCACACAGTCAATTGAAACACCGAAGTCAAAAGCTATCAGTAGGGCTTTTCATCAGCAAACAGGTGGCAGGAAGATGGATCCTGGTCTTGGGGCTCGCGGGCACTAAACTTGTCACTCATAGTTGAATAGCTTCAAAGGAAAACTCAGGGGCTTCCCTGGTGTACAGTGGATAAGACTCTGCCTGCCAATGCGGGGGACGCCGGTTCAAACCCTGGTCCAGGAAGATGCCTCATGCTGTGGAGCAACGAGAGCCTGTGTGCCACACCTGCTGAAGCCCCCACGCTCCAAAGCACATGCTCTGCAATGTGAGAAGCCGTGGCCGTGAGAAGCCTGCTCACCATAACTAGAGCGGAGCCCAGCTCGCCACAACTAGAGACGCCCAGGCACAGCAACAAAGGCCCAGTGCAGCCAGAGATGAATTATTTTAAAAGATATATCTAATGTATATATATTTAATTTATAAGTGGGCTTCTCTTGTGGCCCAGATGGTAAAGGATCTGCCTGCAATGCAAGAGACCTGGGTTCATCCCTGGGTCGGGAAGATCCCCTGGAGAAGGGAAAGGCTACCCACTCCAGTATTCTTGGGCTTCCCTGGTGGCTCAGCTGGTAAAGAATCCGCCTGCAATGCAGGAGACCCTGGTTCAATCCCTGTGTTGGGAAGATCCCCTGGAGAAGGAAAAGGCTACCCACTCCAGTATTCTGGCCTGGAGAATTCCATGGACTGTATAGTCCATGGGGTTGTAAAGAGTCAGATACAACTGAGTGACTTTCACGTTCACTATATATGTAATTTATATATATATATATTTAACTTATACATTGGCTTCTCTGGTGGCCTAGATGGTAAAGGATCAGCCTGCAATACGGGAGAGCTGGGTTTGATCCTTGAGTTGGGAAGATCCCCTGGAGAAAGGCATGGCAACCCACTTCAGTATCCTTGCCTGGAGAATCCCATGGACAGTGGAGCCTGGTGGGCTACAGTTCATGGGGTTACAAAGAGTCGGACATCATCGTGTGACTAAGCACACAATTTATATATATTTAATTTATATACACTTTATATATATATATATATTTAATTTATTTACATATATAAAGGAAAGCTCACTATGGAGAATATGATTCAGCAGTGGCAGCTCCAGCCCCACCCCGTTTATTCAGAAATGCAGTCAAGGGGTCCCCAACTGCCCTGGGGGCCCCCATAACATTTTGATGGAGGGTGTGACTACAGGTGCTAATATACGCAGTGGATGCTACGCTTGGGGTCATGATCAACAGCTCAGCCCTCCCACCCTGGCAGCACCACTACATGCCATGTCTGTTCTGCAGAAGGTGGGATGAAGTGGGCACAAATGGGGCAGGTCCAGTGGAACCCAAAGAGACAGCCCCGAGGACACACGTGTCCCTGTTATGGGGCAGGTGCAGAAGCTACACCTTGTTAGAAGTCTGCCACCAGAAAGGCGCCCTGGAAAATTCTGAGAGGAGTGAGTGAATCTTACAAAGCAACCACTCCCAGCAGAAAGCCAAGAGCCAGACCGAGATGCAGGCATGCCAGGGAGCCGTCTCAGCTTGAGTGACAACCGCTGGGGTCTTGAGGCCACAGGGACAATCCTTTAATAAATACTAAAGAAATGCAATCCACAGTCAAATGGGTTTGAACGGGTATCATCCATGGATAGAAAGACCCAAGCACTCTTCTCCAACAGGCCATAAAGTGCAAATTGTTCCGTGATGTAAAGCGGCTCCTCATTGGAATAACTCAACTGCTGCTCAGCTTAAGAAGTCATAAGATCTTTATATCCAAGCCACTGAAACTCAGCTTCAAAGAGTAAATTATTATGGAGACGGGCTGGCCCATGGGAAGGGAAATGGACTGGTCCAAGTTCAAGGGCTCGAGATTAAAGAAGCACTGTACCCTGACTTGTGTAGCTGGTGCCCCCGCTCTGGCCCAAGGGAGCCCCACTCTCCTCACCCTGCTGCCCCCTGTGTTCCACCTGTGACTTTGTCAGTGCAGGTCCCTGGACCACCTCCACTGAGACCACCTCCTGGAGGATTGTTCATGGGCTTTCGAGGTTGTTCTGCTGCCTGACTGCCCAGTAGCAGTAACCTCCTGCCCTTGTGGGGGTAATCTATGCGGCCCACCTGTGCATTCCCCACCCCACCCCGACTTTGCCCCCCCCCCAGGATGCACACGTGTTCGACAAACATGTGAAGGACAAACTGAACAGGGAGCAGAGGCAGGTGTGGAACAGCAAGTTTTCCCAAAAAGTCCACCTGGGGAGACTTGGTTTTATTGTCAAGATGGCACACTAAATGACATCAAATTCCTCACCACATGAACACAACCAAGCTTAATCAAACCTACCTTAAAGGATTTTAAAGGGCATCACTGAGCTGGCAAGGACACAGAGAACTTGAGAGGTCAAAATGCAAAATGGTCATGGAGCTTAGAGCCAGCTTTCCTCAGTGGATCTGCCGCATCCTGGAGGGACAGTTTCCAGAGCTGTAGCCATCCTCCTCTTCTTTCTAATGATAGAACCCTCAACTTTCAGCTGGACATATGACCACACAGAATAGACCACGCTTCCCAGACTCCCCTGAAACTTGGGGTGACTATATAACTATGTTTGAACCAAGAACATGAGTAGAAGTGCTGTGTGAAGCACTGGAAAGTGTCCGTAAAATGACAGCATGTTGTTCTTCACTCCCTTTCTCCTTCCCGATTACTGGAATATGGACACAATGGCTGGCATTGCAGCAGCCACTCTGGACTGTAAGGGACCTTGAATGAAGCATAAAGATAAAACCTGAATCCCTTATGCTGAGGATCATCCAACCAGCCCTGCAATGACCACTGTCAGATTTATTGGTCATAAGAGAGAAACAGACTAGAAAACATCTATCTTAATTAAGTCATGCTGGTTTGGGTTTGTGTGTTAGTATTTATGCCTGAAACGAATTCTAACACAATGGGAGACCTTAGATGTCTGTTTTGATGGCTGCATGAGAGGAGGGGGTCAGGAGACAAAGCCAAGAAAGGGAACCCAGTAAGAAGCCCTCTGCCCAAAACTGGGACTCCAGAGGGCTGTGTCTTTGGTGTAAGGGAGAAGTAGAGAGAAAATGATGATGTAGAAAAAAATCTTGCCCATCTGTATCTTGTCCCTGGGAATAGGAGTCAAGTGCATAAAAACACACACACATAAGAGAAACACACCCATCTGAGGCAAGATCATTGCTAAACAGATGAAAGTTCACTAATTTAGTGATAAAAGTTTTAATTTACAAGAAAGATATAACAATATGTAATATTCTAATCTCAGAATATAGCCTCAAAATAAATAAAAGTTTACAGAACTACAAGCAAAAAAGTCACAAGTCTATATTCACTGTAGAAATTTTAGTACATCTCTCTCAACAATCAGTAGGCAAGCAGACAAAAAATCAGTGAATCTGTAGGAGATTCAAATGACAGTTTAAACAAGTTTGATGCAAGTATATGTTTGGGGTGCTCTAACCAACTGGGGAACACCGTTCTTTGGGGGAACATAGGGAACATTCAGCATAATACACCACACACTGTGTCAAACAGCAAGTTTCTACTGATTTAAAGGACTCATGCAGGCCACACGCTCTGTGTGGCCACCTGGATGGGTGGCTGAAAAACGGCTGCCCGGAGATGGCCAGGCTCTAATCCTCGGAACCAGGAAGGATGTTGCCTTTCACGGCCAAAGGGACTTTGCACATGAGATTACATGAAAGATCTTGAGATGGGAAATGATCCTGGATTATCTGGGTGGACCTCATACAATCACAAGTGTCCTTATAGGAGGGAGGCAGGAAAGTCAGAGTGAGAAAAGGAGCTGTGTCTGCGGAAGCAGACGGTCTGAATCAGATTGGAGACGCTCAGTTCCTGGCTTTGAAGGTGAGGAAGCAGCCACAAGCCAAGGAATGCAGCTAGAGGCTGGAAAGGGCCAGAAACAGAGTATCCGCTAGAGTCCGTGCAAGGGGCATGGCCCCATAAACATCACGATTATCAGTTCACTGAAACCCATTTTGGACGTCCAGCCTCGAGACTTCTGTGAAAGAATCGATTCCTGCTGTTTCAGCCACCACCTTTGTATTGAGGTGTCATGGCAACTACTGGAAACCAGTACGCATGCCATCACATCAGCCACTGACAAAAGATGGTTGCAGGGACTTCCCGGCCATCCAGCAGTTAAGACTCCGAGCTCCCACTGCAGAGGATGCAGGTTCGATCTCTGGTCAGGGAACTAGGACCCTGCATGCCAAGCAGCACAGCCAAAAAGAAAGAAAGAAGGTTGCACAAAACCCTCATACATGTAAATATGCAGGAAGCCTTCCCTGGCTCTCGCTGACATTCTTAGAACGATGTCTAAGCTCTAGAGCGAGCATCCCGCTCTCCCCACAACCTGGCTCCTGCCCATCCCGCCCCCTTGCGTCTCTTCCAGCTGTTCCCCATCAACTCTCAGAGGGAGCAGGAAGCTGCCCCGGGCAGTAGCAGAGTCACAGGCAGTGTTGCCAGATGGGACTGTGCCTGTATGAGGTGTGTGCAATTTGCAGGGCCGCCTGGGGACAGACAAGCTAGAGCAGTAAGGGAATCCATCCCCTGGGCAAGCGTTGAGGTGCACAGCTTGGGGTCTGGGGTGACCCAGTGTTGAAGGCCCCAGGGTCACACCTGACTCCGCCTGGTGCCTGCCACACCTCCAGACCTCCAGCCTGTGGAGTTTTCCTCTGAGATCCACGTGCGAGGGCAGGTGGGCTGGCTGGGGTGAGGACGGGCATCCCCAAGGCTGCTGAAGGAACCGCCTGTGCCAAGTGCAGAGAGCCTGGCCCGGTGCCTGGTGCCAGGACAGCAGTCACTTCCGTGGTCACATGCGCTGCTTGGAGGCCACGCTGACCCCCTCCCAGCCCTGGCTGGCTCAGTTGGCAGCAGCTGAAGGGCAACGGGGTGCATTCTGGAGTCAGGCTGATTCTACTCAGCAACTCACGAGCCCTGTGGGCCTGGGGTGGGTGCCAGGCCTGGGCTACCAGGCCAGTGTGGGGACCACTCTGCAGAAGGAAGCTTCGTCCCCTCCTGACTTAGCCTGTTTCCTATGGAGGACGGGTCCCGGCTGCCTTCCTTATGCTGCGCTTCAGCCCAGGCATCTGCAAGAGCATCAGTGTGGGGCCACACTGAAGCCAAGGCAGCCCAGGCCCTGGGGGGCAGGGTTTCCATGTGGGGCCAGCAATCTCTGGACTTCTTTTCCATCTGACAGAGGAAGCCAGCCCCTCAGGCACAGCCCAGTGTGACAGTTCCGCCTGTGACACTGTGTCATCGCTCCTTGGGAGCTCCACCTGGGGTTCTCCAAATGCAAAGAGCTGTGCCCCTTACTCTGAACCCCCCAGGGCGTCCTGTGAGCCCCTCACCAATTGAATAAGGTGGCTCACAGAGTCTCTCCACTTAGCGAGTGAGCCCCTGCCATCCACCACAGGAGGGATTGGACTGGCCCCTGGGGTCCCCCGACACCTGTCTCATCAGCTGCCCCCCGTGGGGGGGGGTTGCTGCATGGCAGCCGGTACCAGGACGTCTCCTGTAACTCTGGGTGGTGTGGGTGTGGACGAGAGAGATCCCAGCATGGCGTCAAATGCCCGGAGAGGCCGGGATGCCTGAACTGAGACGCACCCACTCCAGGGATCCCAGAGCTGCCGGAGCAGGCCCCCCCTCTCAACGGCTCCCCAAAGGCAGGCAGGCTTCCTCCTGGAACATCCTTTTAAGATTACACTAAAAAAGTTAACAAGCTTGTCTGGGTGGGTGGGGCTGGAAATGGGTTAGCACACAAAAGAAGAGAAAATTTGAAAGAATAGGTTCTCCCAGGCCAATTTACCCGTAATTGGGTATCATTTTGAGCCTGCTAATTAAACAGCAATTTCCCCAAGTCAAAGAGCCAGAGTCTTGGCACAGAAGGGGACTTTGAAGATGGAATCTGACACACGAGTCTGGGCAAGTCCTGCAAAGAGCCACCTGAGTGAGAGCACCGTCTGGGTCAACAGAGAAAAGACGCTGCCCTTCGGAGGCAGTCATAAGCCACGCTCCCTGCCTCCAGCATCTTCCGGGATCTCTCTGCACCCTCTTCTCTTCCAGAAAACGGTCCTTGAACACCCCCCACTGCACACTCCTGCGCCAGGCTCACAAACCCGCTCTTTAATATACTTGATTTCTGCTAATCCAGCGTGGAGCTGTTGTACATCTTCTGAAAGCAGCAGAACTGATGATAAGGTGCCACGTGCTGCTGTGTCAAATCCGAGAGGAGGGAGTCTGCGCGTGCCAATGAAAGTCTCGTTTGCAGCCTTGCAGCCTGAATGGGTGCCTGCCACTTCCTGCATCAGTAACACAGGACGGGGAGAGGTAGAAAGGGCAGCTGCTGGGCACTTGTGCATTCCCTCAGACTCAGGGCAGCGCAGATGCTAGACCGTGACCCCCCGAGGGCAGACACTGGCCTCCGTGCCCGGTGCACAAAGAAATATCCAAGTGCAGCCTGGCGCTCGGCATCTATGTGTTCAGTGCACACCTGTGGGTGTGCGGATACTAGAATAACAGACCCGATGCCACCTGCATCCAGCGGTGTAGAGGTGAGGAAGCCACCGAATCCCGCATCCAGGTACTGCGGCGGAGTAAGTCTTAATCCGTCTTCCTCCCGGCTTCCTGGCGCACACACAAGGTCCTGAGATCCGGGAAATCTCCAGAGTGATGAGAGTGTCTTTTGTATGCTGATGACTCCGTGGGCAGCTGGTGGCCCCTGGATAGTTTCAGGATGGTGGCTCAGCCGCAAACAGGTGAGATTAGAAGATCCAAACTGACAGCCTCCCCCCACCCTTGTCTCCAGCAAAGGGAGAGCTGGAGCTTCAGTTCAATAACCAAGGGCCAGTGATGTAAGCCTTCAGACCACGAAATGAAACCTCCACACAACCCCCAGAGTGGGTCTCCAGAGCTTCCTGGTTGGCCAGCCAGTACCTCCCATCCAGGCGCTGGGAGGATGATGCTCCCAGAGAGGGCTTGGAAGCCCCCCATGCACCCCCACCCCACCTTGCCCTGTGCAGCCCTTCCCCTGCCTGTCCTGAGTGGCATCCTTTATAACAAACCAACAGGAATAAATGAAGCTCCAGTCTAGCTCTGTGATTTGCTCTAGCACGTCCTTGGCCCTGGGTAGGGGTGGTGGGAACCCCCTGGAATTCATAGCAGATCCATCAGAAGCACGCGTGACAGCCTGGGACTTGCTACTGTGGCCTGGCGGGTTGGGGGCAGCTTCCTGGGACTGAGCTCGTAACCTTTGGTCTCTGCTGATGGCAGGTGACCATGCAGAACTGAACTGGAGAGTTGAGAAGTGGGGTTGGGGTGGGGTCGTGCATTAGGAGTGGCTTTGATCTGGTACATTTGTGTCTCGTCTCCTTTAGTCCTCAAAACAGGTACACGAAGCTGCCACTGTCATCGTCCTGGTTTTGCAGAGGAGGAAACTGAGGCACCCAGATGATGCATCCTTAGATGATAGACCACTGATGAGGGACAATCAGACCCCAGGGCACGCCTCTGAGATGCTCAGAACTCCGCCTGGAATCCCCGTGCGGGGCCAGTACTGAAGAGGCAGGCCCCCAGCCCCCCAGATCAGGGCCTCTTTCATGACCCCATGACCCCGAGAGACGGGCAGGGCCCTGCTTATTCTGTAATTTATTAAAGTGCATTCACTCTACTGCCCACTCGAGGCCACGTGCAGATCCTGTTGCAGGCGATGACCATTCGTGTTCGTGACTCCCATAGCCACCGAGCTGGACAACTGAACCTGTTTGGCCAACAGGGAAACTGAGGCACGGGGAGACTGAAGCTCGGGGCCAAAGTGTTTCCCCAAGACGCACGGCTAGCAGCGTCCACACTGGGATAGGGGCCCAGCGCCCTTGATCTGGACAATCCATCCAGACATCTCTCTCCTCGTTTTATTTCCCTGGAGACCGCGGACATTTGAAAGCGGGAACTGAGTGTCTTTATTTTAGTATCACCTGGTCTTTCCCAGTGGTATTACTGGTAAAGAACCTGCCTGCCAATGCAGGAGACGTAAGAGATGTGAGTTCAATCCCTGGGTCGGGAAGATCCCCTGGAGAAGGAAATGGCAAAGCACTCCAGTATCCTTTATTGGAGAATCCCCGTGGACAGAGGAGCCTGGCGGGCTACAGTCCACGGGGTCACAAAGAGTTGGATATGCCTGAAGCAACTTAGCACACTGAAGCACGATCTTTCCAGCTCCACGCAAATGAACGTGCTCAAGAAAGGCCTAATAACTGAACGAATTAAAAACCACCTCGAAGTGGAGAATGTCTGGATGGGCCTTTCAGTATGAGCAGTGTTCCTCCGAATGGCATCTTCTCCGCACAGGCTCCCAAGAGGGCAGAGGGGTCACTGCCGTCGACGGGGCTACCTGTAATGGCAGCATTATTCATGTAAAATTGGGCAATTTCTGCACAGTGAGTTACAACGGCTCAGCTGCAGGCTCCTGTGTGAATTGGCGAATGGCGCTGCTGCCTGCTTCCGCAGAGCCTGCTCTTGTTTCTGTGGTCCACCTGGGGCTGCCTCCGCTCACAGGCACCCTCGGTGTGGCCCGGTTTCTGCAGGGCTCTGAGGGTCAGCATCACCTGGAACTGAGCTGCTCTTTTAAGGACCACGGAGGCCCACCAGGGGCGAAGGTGGCAGAGCCAACTCTCGGAGGCCGAGAGGCTGGGGACCAGGGAAGGAAGGGTTGAAGGGGACTGGACAGCTGGGTACACTTATTGCCCCTGATGAGTCCATTGGCAGTGACATCAGCAGGTGTTTTTGCCCCTTGATTATAGGCACCTGCAGGAGATGATGTTTTCCAACAACACCTATAGCGACATCGCCCATCTCACCCGATCCTGTACAGCAGGACCGGTCATAAGAAGCCTTGCGTGTCTATCTGGGCCTCTCAGGAAGCTCAGAAATGTTCCCTCTCAAAACCCAGCCACTAGGACACCCAGGCCAATGCAGAGGTCACATGTAAGTGTGTCCGTGCTCCCGCGGGCGTCCAGCTGAGCTCTCAGCCAACTGCCAGCATCAAATGAGGAACCAACCTGGATGTCCAGCCCAGGATGCTGAGCCTTCAGGTGAGAGCAGCCCAGCCAACATCCACCCTAAACCGCACTGGAGACTCACAGCTGAGCCCAGTCAACCCCCAGAACCCTGGGAGAGAAGGAAAAATCAGTGTTTGAGCCTGAGTTCTGGGAGACTTTGTTATGCAGTGGTACAGAACCAGAGCAACCCCTGTAAACTGGCATTACTTTCAAGAGGGGAAAATTCTAACATTTTCTGTACACTCACCAGGGTGGCTCAGATGGTAAAGAATCTGCCTGCAATGCAGGAGACCTGAGTTCAATCCGTGGATCAGGAAGATCCCCTGGAGAAGGGAGCAGCTACCCACTCTAGTATCCTTGCCGGGAATGTCCCACGGACAGAGGAGCCTGGTGGGTTACAGTCCATGGGGTCGCAAAGAGTTGGACACCGCTGAGTAACTAACACATTTCATGAGGAGCCAGGCATTCTGTTTGGTGGTTTATGTCATTCATTCATTCCTCATTCAACAAACTCTCACAATATCATGAAATCAGCATTACGTTTTAGAAACGACGAGTAGGTTCTGCTGCAAATTCAGGCTGAAGTCCCAGCAACCTGACACATCAAAGGTTTATGTCCCTCGTGCACAGGGTCAGTCCAGACTCTGCTCCACACAGCCATGCCGGGATCCAGGCCTTGGAGCCCTTAGCCTTCTCAGCTGTCAGACCAGACGGGAGGGAGGCTGGAGATCTGCACGTGGGCTTCTCGCGGTGAATCACTTCCCCTCCCTCCCCCAAGGCCACGCCTGCTCTGTGGGTCTGGGGAGTGCCCATGCCCACACAGCCTAAGGAAAGGTGAACTGGAGGTACTCTACCCCTGATCTTCTCCGGCTTTATGTGGGGGTGGGAGGGGCACCCAGGCTGGGGAGCCCAAGTTCATGGCTGCGGTCAGGGCGTTAGTGAAGCGGTGGGAGAACTGACCTGTTTGGCTCCAGATACACCAGGTCCTCTGGGTACAGCTGGAATTTATTTTTTTTTAAAGATGATCATTAGAGTAGCAACAGAGGGATGAAAGCAGCCGGTTGGTGGAGCCCACAGAAATAATGACCTGGACCGGCCGCTGTAAACAACAGAGCCCCGGAGGAAATGGAAGGAGCTTTGTTGAGAGGTCTAAACCAGATGCTGGTCTTTTGAAACTATAAAGAGGAGAAGCTCAAGGCTGCATGCTATGCTTAAAAGCCTCAAGCATGACAGCCCAGCGGCTTCCTGGGTGCTCGGCCAATTTAAAGGAGGTTTTTTTTCTCCCCCCCCTCACCTGTGGCCTGCTGGGGTTTTCCGTTTGTCTGCTGAAATGGCCCCATATATACCTTTGAGGAGGTCTTGAATGTCTTTTGGAGGCTGACACAGAAGCACAGAGAAGTGTAACCGCTGTTCCAAGTGACCTAGATAAGCGCAGACATGGCTGGAGGAGGGCAGCGGGCGTTGGTAGGAGACCCACCCACCCGTCCGTGCGGTCAGAGACCGCGGGGCTGCAGGCCTACACCCGGACTCCAGGGCCTTAGGGCGGCCTCAGAAAGCCGTCTGGGGTGGGGCGGGATGTGGGGGTGGGATAGGCTTTGCTTCAAAGCTAACACTTCCTCTCCCAATGACATCTTCAGTCCTCGTGAGCCAGCTGCCAAAGGGAGCGGCCGAGGGTTGACCAGGCTGGACGCTCAGGCCCCCAGAGGCCCCCGAAGTCAGTACGGGGGTCTGCTCCTCTCGGGCCCAGGCCCAGGAATTTCCTGTATTAATGGCTGAACTTGGGCCTCATGAGCTGTGCCAACGGCCCCCCACCCCAAGCCTTCCAGTGACTCCTCCTGGGATTCCCCCTGGATCAGATGGAGCTGAGGTTCTGCCAGCCTTGGAGGAAGAGAACTACCCCTGGCCGCCACCCAGCTCAGGGACTCCGGACAGCTCCGGGCTGGGCCGCAAGATGGGATGACAACTGTGCGTGCAGGTTGGCGAGAAGCCTTAGGCTGTGGACACACACGCAGGAAGTGGGAGGCAGGAAGGAGGAGGGGAGGCAAGAAACTCCAGATGGTTTGGAAGAGGGAGGAAGTGGAGGTTGGAGGGGAGAGCCATTCGGAAGGATGGAGGCAGGAAGGACAGACAGGCTGGGTCCAGTCCCGGCTTCCCGGCCACGTGCCTGGGGGCTCCCTGAACCTGCCCCCCGGCAGAGAGTGGGCCCTGGGTGTGACACAATAGCAAGCGTGCTGTGGGGTCAGATTAACGTGGCTATCTGCACCAGCCCTACAAGACCCCTTTTTGGTTTAAACCATCGGCAAGCTGCAAAGACATTTAAAGACAACGAACTTTTGGTTGCTGGGGAGAAGGGATAGTTAGGGACTTTGGGAAGGTTATGTACACACTGCTGTATTTAAAATGGGTAACCAACAAGGCCCTGTTGTATAGCACAGAAACTGTAGCCCGCCAGGCTCCTCTGTCTGTGGGATTCTCCAGGCAAGAATACCGGAGCGGGTTTCCATGCCCTTCTCCAGGGGATCTTCCCCACCCAGGGATCGAACCCAGGTCTCCCGCATTGCGGGCAGATTCTTTACCATTTGAGCTTCCCCAGAAAGCCCACAGCACAGGGAACTCTGCTCAAGATCATGTGCTAGCCTGTATGGGAGGGGGGTGGGGGAGAATGGATACATGTATTTGCATGGCTGAGTCCCTTCACTGCTCACTGGAAACTACCACAACATTGTTAATGGGCTGTACCCCAATACAAAATAAAAAGTTTAAAGTTTGGGGAAAAAATAAAGATAAGAAAGTTAACTCATATAAACAGAGTGATACCTTAGCGTCCTAATGCTTTCATAACAAATGGCCACAAGCAAAGAGGCTTAAGTCCAGACACATTTATTGTTTTATGGGTCCGGAGGTCAGAGGTTGAACACAGGCCTCACTGAACAAATGTCTAAGTGCGGACAGGGCTGCTTCCTGCTGGAGGGTCTGGGGAGCATCCGTTTTCTTGCCTTTTCCAGCTCACAGGGGCGCCTGCATTCCTTGGCTCACGGCCCCTTCCTCTGTCTTCAAATCCAGCCACTCTCCAAGTCATGTCTCCCCACACTAGGCTCAGAAAGCATCTCTGCTCTTAAGGGCAGGTGTGACGGGATGGGGCCACCAGGATCCTCTGGGACGGTCCTTCTGCTGGGTCAGGCGGCTCAGGTACAGCCTCCAAGAGAGAGGGGCCGTGGTTCTGCCTTCCAAGGGGGGCTCTACAACCAGTGTGTAAAGACGAAGCCAAAGGCCAACAGCTGTGCTCAAGCTGAGGCTGGTTTTCTGCTCATAAACCATCAGGTGGGAAGCGGGTGTGGGACCTGGTTCAGCTGGGCTAACCTCTCCCTTGGGCAGGGCATGAGGCTTGGAGCCCAAGTCAGATCCAATCAACTCCTCTCCGTGGCTATTTGCCGCAAGCCGTTCCTATGCCAGGGACATGGTTAGGCAACCATCGTCCTGTGCCCCTGCTGGCGCTCGGTGACCTCTGTGCCTCTGACAAGTGAACGGAGGTCTCCAGGGCAGGGCCAGGGTCTCAGGATGAGGTGACGCTGAGCCCAGGCCCATTCCTTAGCAGCAGTGTGACCTTGCCAGTTTCTCTCCCTCCTCAGTTGCCACATCTCAAGAATGGGTACCTTTATCTACCTCCTTCATCCACACATTTGGAGGTGACAAGGCATGTGGCGATGATCCACAGTGTACCCAGGGTCCCACGCCCCAGGGCCTGCGAGGAGGGTCAAGCCCCTGGACTCCGGGGCCAGTGAAGCATCTTCACAAGCCCTTTCCTCCTTGGAGTCAGCAAATAACAAGGAGAATCCAGTTGGCAAGATTGAAGCACAGCCATGAATATGCATGACTCATTGAGTAATCAAACACCCAGAATCCTTTCCAGAAGAAGGGATCGCAGCTTAATTTTCCACCACAGACTTAAATTCAAATTAGTCATTATTTAATGTTGGGACAAATCACAGGAGAAGGACATATTTTTGGTTTAATGTTTCTTTGTTAATAAGCGTGGCTGACTCCCCGACAGGGTACACATGCCCCGTCACGCTGGGTTTCTTTTTCTCGTTCTACTTGTGCTGAAGACCTGTGCCCTTGAAACAGCAGTGAAAGGCCCCTCCTATTCTTGGCTTCCTTGTACCGACGTCCTGCCAACGTCAGGACGTGTCTCCTCTCTCCTCCAGAGGCATCGTCGCTTCCCACCCACCCCAGGGCCGAATCTCCTCATTTGTCTCCAGACACACCCAGACCGTCTGGCTTCAGGTCCTGCCCTGCTGTTTCTCAACTGTGTGACCTTAGCTATATTAATTAACCTCGCTATATTAATTAACCTCCCTGAGTCTCAGCTTCCTCATCTGTAGAGGGGGATGATAGCTCCCACTGCCTAGGTCACCGTGAGGATCTCAACATGCAAGGTGCTTAGCAAGGTGCTCATCCAAAGGTCACACCTATGGTGGTCAGTTGCACGGTCGTGTCTGCCTCATCGTGACCCCATGGACTGTAGCTCGCTAGGCTCCTCTGTCCTTGAGATTTTCCAGGCAAGAATACTGGAGTGGGATGCCATTTCCTTCTCCAGGGGATCTTTCCCACCCAGGGATCGAACCTGGATCTCCTGCTTTGCAGGCAGATTCTTTACCAAATGAGCCACCAGGGAAGCCCATGTCACACCTATAATAAGTGTCAATAATAAGTGTCACCTATTAATGTCATGCTGTTATGGTTATTATCACTAATACAGTCAACCACCAAGACCACATATTCTATGCCCAAGGCTCTCTCAGCCTCTCCATCCTTGTTGTCAATGTCAGGTTTCACCCCTGGGCTACTGCACTGGCCCAGCTGGCCTCTCAGATGGCAACTGTGGGCTCACCAGGAGGAGCTAATGGGCTCTGGGCTCTGCATGGGCTTTCAGGGCCCTCACAGCCTCACCTGCCCTGCGGAAGGGCTCAACCCCACCTGCTGTGCACTAGGCTCACTGGAAGGCCCACTATCTCCCAAACAGGCAATGCTCTTTCAGTCCTCTGAGTCTTTGCACATGCTGTTCCCTGGGCTCTCAATGCTTATCCACTTATCTCTGAATTACCAGTGACCCCCAGAGAAGCAACTCTGTGTCCTCTGTGAAGTGTCCCAACCCCGGCTGAGTTAGTCACCAGCCCCTCTGTGCTTGGAGAGAAAAAGAACAGAACAAAATGAAAGCAGAATAACACAGAAATCTTGCCCACATCACTGTCTGAGTGTTCACCACACTGCGTTATAGATGGGTGGGTGGACGGATGGATGGATGGGTGGATGGATGGATAGATGGGTGGGTGGGTGGGTGGGTGGTTGGAAGGGTGGGTGGGTGGGTGGGTGGGTGGGTGGATGGGTGGATGGATGGATGGATGGGTGGCTGGATGGACATGTAGCCATCTTCTCTACCAGGGCCTTCTCCAAGGCAAGAGACTTAACTAGTCTCTCTCTGAAGTCATGTCTGATACCAGTTTCCAAGGTGGAAAAAAATGCCTTTACAAGAATTTTTATAGCCAGCTACTGTCGAGTGTCCATGGGTAGGACAAGCCCTGGCAAGTCCCCTGAAATGCAGTCAGAAGTGGGTCCATACCGCAGAGGAAACCTCAGTCCTCTGGGTAGCATTCAGCAGATTCCAAGCTGGGAACCAGGTGTCATTTCCTTAGTACCAAATTAACCCTAAAATCTCTGGGAAGCTGGTTCCTGGGGTCCTTAAATGTGCAGGGGTCAGAGTGGACCCCAGGACCTGCTCCCAGAGCCCAGCAACCCTGGGAGACATGGAGAGATTTCCACATAAAAGAGGCCGCCTACTCAGAGTCCAAGTTAAGACATAGCCTTTCAGTTCAGTCGCTCAGTCATGTCCGACTCTTTGCGACCCCATGGACTGCAGCACACCAGGCTTCCCTGTCCATCACCAACTCCCAGAGCTTACTCAAACTCATGTCCATCGAGTTGGTGATACCACCCAACCACCTCATCCTCTGTCTTCCCCTTCTCCTCCCACCTTCAATCTTTCCCAGCATCAAGGGTCTTTTCCGATGAGTTGGCTCTTTGCATCAGGTGGCCAAAGTATTGGAGTTTCAGCTTCAGCATCAGTCCTTCCAATGAATATTCAGGACTGATTTTCCTTTAGGATTGACTGGTTGGATCTCCTTGCAGTCCAAGGGACTCTCAAGAGTCTTCTCCAACACCACAGTTCAAAAGCATCAATTCTTCGGCGCTCAGCTTTCTTTATAGTCCAACTCTCACATCCATACGTGACCACTGGAAAAACCATAGCTTTATTGGCAAAGTAATGTCTCTGCTTTTTAATATGCTGTCTAGGTTGGTCATAGCTTTTCTTCCAAGGAGTCAGCGTCTTTTAATTTCATGGCTGCAGTCACCATCTGCAATGATTTTGGAGCCCCCCAAAATAAAGTCTGTCATTGTTTCCATTGTTTCCCCATCTATTTGCCATGCAGTGATGGGACCAGATGCCATGATCTTAGTTTTCTGAATGTTGAGCTTTAAGCCAACTTTTTCACTCCTCTTTCACTTTCATCAAGAGGCTCTTTAGTTCTTCTTTGCTTTCTGCCATAAGGGTGGTGTCACACACAGCCTTTCCTCCTAATAAAAAATAAAGCGGCAGCCACACATTCCATCAAGCTATAGAAACCTGAAGCCAGCCTCATCTGAGACACTTCACAGCCCCAAGCTGCCTCCGGCAGGACACTTGAGGAATGGGCCATCCGTGCGGCGTGGCCGTCCACCCGGGAGGACGCTTTCACCGATCAGCCCAGTCCTTATGCAGGGAGACCAGACGGGCGGGAGCTGTCACATTCCTGCCCGTTCGCTCCTCTCTCTGGGGACCCCGGACAGAGGACAGAGGACATTGTTGGCTGTCAGACAGACAGGAAAACTCTCCCTGGGGGCTGTGACAAATCCTTTGGGGCCGCTTCTTACAGTTAAAGAAATTGGTTTTAAAGGCCAGATAAAGTGCATTCTGTTGTTACAGAAAAGCGATCCATCTTCGTGTGTCATTGCGACTGAGATGACAAATTGATTCTTTTAAAAAACGCCTGCCCTGCCTCCCCGAGGACAGTCCCGCCCATCAGAACATGGTCCTCGGGAGATGGGGACTCGTGTTCCCAGCCAGCTCTGCTCTGAGGACTCCTGACCCGGGCGGGGTGGGGCCTGCTGAGCCAAGGTCGTCCTGAGAGCCCCTGGGGCAGAGTCTCCCGGACTGGCCACTTCCTGTTTTCAGAGTGACGGGGAGACAGGGAAGAGACTGAAGCCCAGCCTGCAGGGGCACCCACTTTCTGCGAGTGCCAGATGGGGTGCTGGGAGGTGGAGACTCCAAGCAGTTAAAGCGGATTAGGTCTCTATGGAGACCCTTCGGCCTTGGGCCTCACCAACCTACCACCCCATGGACCAAGTCCCAGCTTGAGCCAGCCGCCTGTCAGCCTTACCCTAAGCCTGGCAGTAATCCTCTAGTGCAGAGAGGTCCCCACTGTCACAAGAGGAGACCCCGGCTCAGCCCGAGGTCACAGAGCAGCTGAGCAGGTGGCAGTGACCTACAACCCGTAAACCCTCGCCCTGCCTCCTCTTCCAAACCAGACCCCCACCACTATCCAGGGACCCCACGTCGGAGAGCAGAGGACATCCGGCCACCATCCAAGGCCAGACACACGTCTCTGGTATCCTTCCGAGGGGTTGCCTGGCCTCAGCTTGTACACCTCTTGAGACACGGCATTCACTCCCTCCCGGCCCCAGCCATCCCATCTCCAAACACCTGTAGCTGCTCAGGGGCTGTCCCTCTTTTCCGGTTGAGATCTGCTTTTCTGTCGCTCCCAGGCATCTTCCCCCAGTTCAAAACAGAGTGTCCTGCGGAGGGAGAGCTGGGATCCTGAATGCTTCATGCTGGCTTCAAAGCCCTCCTATGCCATTTATTGTTGGAGAAGACTCTTGAGAGTCCCTTGGATGGCAAGGAGATCCAACCAGTCAATCCTAAAGGAAATCAATCCTGAATATTCATTGGAAGGGCTAATGCTAAAACTGAAGCTCCAGTGCTTTGGCTACCTGATGCAAAGAGCCGACTCATTGGGAAAGACCCTGATGCTGGGAAAGATTGAAGGCAGGAGGAGAAGGGGCAAAGGAGGATGCGATGGCTGGATGGTATGGTCGACTCAATGGACATGAGTTTGAGCAAGCTCCAGGAGATAGTGAAGGACAGGGAAGCCTGGTGTGCTGCAGTCCATGGGGTTGCAAAGAGTCGGACGCGACTCAGCGACTGAACAACAACAGGTACTGCTATTCATCACAGAGGCCTCTGTCCTCACACTGAGCTTCAAAGACCTTCAGCATTTTTTAAGAATAATGTATATCTGAGATATAAATCCCCAAAGAATTAAAAACAAGCAAAAGTTCAAAACATTTAGGGCAGCACAGTTCACGAAAGCCAGAAGGTGAAAGAACCCATGTGTCCATCAGTAGATAAGTGGACACACAAAATGCAGCATGTGGGTGCCAGTGGAATATTACTCGGTCATCACAAGAAATCAAGCTGTGACCCTCGCTACAATATGTGCTCAGTCGCTCAGTCGTGTCCAACTCTTGGCGACCCCGCGGACTGTGACCTGCCAGGCTCCTCTGTCCATGGGACTCTCCAGGCAAGAACACTGGAGGGATTGCCGTGCCCTCCTCCAGGGCATCTTCCTGACCCAGGGATCGAACCCACCCTCTTGTGCCTTCTGCATTGGCAGGCGGCGTCTTATCCACGAAGCCACTGGGGGAGCCTTGCTACAGTACAGAGAGGCTCAAAAGCCTGCCACTAAATGAAAGAAGCCAGATGCCCTAGGCCACATACTCCATGACTCCATTTCTCCATGAGGCCTAGAACAGGCAGATCCAGAGACACAGAAAGCTGATGACTGGCTGCTGGTGGTGGGAGGGGTTGCTTCCAGAGTGCCTGTCCGTCTGGGGAGATGCATGTTTCGTGGAACTAAATACAAATGGTGATTGCACAACACTGGGAAAGTATGAAATGCCGCAGAATTGTTCACTTGAAAGGGTTAACTGCACGTCATGTAAATTTCATCTCAATTTTCAAAAACATTACAGCAATAGTGATAGCAGTATAGACCTCGTCCTTTCTTTCCAGTTAGAAGAAACACAAGTTAATTATTGACGAGATAGGAAAAATATAAAGTGGAAAATAAAAACAAACAGAATATGTTCATATATTTAGGCATTTCCCTTTTGCCTGTTTGCTTTGTACACATATTTTACTTTTGGCAAATTAGGAGATGGACATACACACATTTGGTGGCTCAGATGGTAAAGAATCTGCCTGCGGTGTGGGAGACTCGGGTTCGATTCCTGGGTCGGGAAGATCCCCTGGAGAAGGAAATGGCAAACCACTCCAATATTCTGGCCTGGAAAATCCCATGGATGGAGGAGCCTGGCAGTCTACAGCTCATGGGGTCCCAAAGGGTTGGACATGACTGAGCGACTTCACTTTCATATACACATTTGGTTTCAGCTTTTTCACTCGGGTACCTTTCTGGGGTCTCAAATGTTCTTCGAAACATGCTTTTAAGCAACTGGACGCTTGGCCCTGGTGTGGACGCTGTGTAAACCATTTAACTCAGCCTGTGTTTGTCCTCAGAGGGGCTGCGATGAGCTGGACACCCTCTTCTCCGGGGCAGTGCCCAGTGCCAGGGCCCTTGCCATCTGCACAGGACACAGGCCACTTTGTCACCTGCTGGCGACCCGCACAGGGGCAGCGGGGGAGGCGGGTGGAGGGAACAGCAGACGCAGCGCTGGTGTCGGCCGGACCGGACCCGGATCTGCGGCGCTGCCCCTCTTCACAGTCGAGGAGGCTGTTCCGAGAAGGGGACCTCAGATTGGCTCACCTGAGACTCTAGACAAACCACTCACCTGCTTTTCACCGCAGGGCTCATCCCTCCCGAGACCTGGGGCAAGGAGAGGGTCTGAGTCTCTGAGCACTTCTTGCTTGTCTCCGAGGGCTGAGTGTCACTTGCCATTTTGATTATTTTATTTATCTCTAAGTGTGGCCTGGCCGGCTTTGGGGACATCAGCTGAGCAGCCAGAGGTGGATTGGGGGTGGGATGGGCCTTGTCGCTTTCCCTCTGGGAGAAGGTGGAGGCCTGTGGCGGGGGGTGAGGGATCCCTACCGTATGCCCTGCAGAGCTGGGGACGAGATTCCCGCCCTTGCTTTGGGTTGCAAGAAAGGATTTCTCCTAACCGCTCTGTATTTTATACATGAAATACAGGAGGTGTTTGAGCTTTGTTCTCAGGGATGGCCCAGTAAGGTCCCCATCACAACCCTGAGAGGTAGCAACCATCCTTGTCCTCATTTTACACGTGAGGAAACTGCGGCACAGAGAGGTGAAGGGACTTGCCCGAGGTGACGCAGCAGAGCCAGAGCTCGCAGAAGCCCGTGGCTGCTGTTGGTTTAACCTTGGGGGCCAGGGCTTCCCGAGGTCCAGCATTCCCCCACCCCACCGCAGAGTTCTGACGGCCGCAGCACACGAGCCCGTGTCGCGTGTTGAACACTGCCTGCGCGCAGATGCTGCCTTTGTAAGCTCCTGGCTGTCAGTGGGCACCCCCGCCCTGCAGCTTCCCCGTCCTCGCTGTTGTGACGGGGACCATAATGTTATGCAGAAAGGAAAGCTTGGGGACTTTTTAATTGCCTGCAATTAATTATCTGCAGAACAGTGCGAAACAACAAGCAGAGCGGGGCAGATGGGGAGACGCTGGCCGTATTGTTTCCTTCTTTTGTTGGCAGGGAACAGAACCAGGGCCGAGAGTCGGAGGCTCTGGGCTCCCAGCCCCTGGCCGGTCCCTCGTGTGGGTGTGACCGTCTCGGAGACCTCGTCCCTTTATGGGGAAACGGCGTCAAGAAGCCTGCCGTCCGGCCCAGCGCCGAGGTCCCAGCGTTATCGTCAGCATCAGGACCCAGCTGCAGTGCTCTGTGGGCAGATCTCAGAGCCAGGGCCTGGGGACCTTCCCAGACTTTCCGATTCAGCCCCGTCAGGAATGGCAGGGCCACTTGGCTATAGTTTCGCCTCGCCCCGAGCACGGAGCCAGACCCTCCCACCAGACTCTCTCGTGCGAAGTCTCCAGGTGACAGAAGCCCCCTGGGAGCAGGTGACCACAGCCAGAGGGGTGGGGGCTCTGATAAGGGGGTCTGCTGCATCTTGGCAACAGGAAGATGTCGCCGCAGGGGCAGGGCACGCGGCACTCATGACTTCTTGTGAATTCTCCAAGACCAGAGAGGAGGGCGCACGTCAAGGAGAGGTGACCCCGGCCGGCGGAGCTATGGGCACCACGGGACAGGGCTCCCAAGGCTGAGACCGCCCTGCCAGGACCCCGAGGACCAGGGTGCCTCAGATGCAAGCAGACAGCAAGGGGGGCTGGGCAAGCCCACTCCTCCCTTCTGCCTGGGGCTGACGTTCTCCTCTGTCAAAGCCGGGTGAATAGAAAAATAGGAGGAAAAACCCAGCACGGTGCTTGTGAAAGAAAGCCATGGCTGAGTTCAAGAAATACTATCCCAAAAATTTGGAAAAAGACCTTCTCTCTGAAGAGGACTTGCCTCCAAACCCTGAGTAAAATGGGAGGAAACTTCTGCTGGCATCCTCGGGAGGAGGTGAGAGCAAAGAGGGGACTGAAAGGAAGCTCTCAGGGAAAGGGTGGGGTTAAAATTGTCGGGGTGGGGGGTGGGGCGCGGGCAGCAGGGAAGGCGCATGTCAAAAAAGAATCAGGGGCGTTCAGAAAAGCTTGTGAAACTCCCCCAGACGGTGGCAGAAAAAGACACAGAATTAACAGGAGAGGAAAACGGCCTGAACGATCAGAGCCGTTGGAGCTGGGGGCAGGCGGGGGCCTTCTCTGGAGCTCCAGTGACTAAGACTCCGTGCTTTCTGCAGGGCGCCCGAGCTCCATCCCTGGCCAGGGAACTGGACCCCACATGCCGCAGCGAAAGGTTCCCACGCTGCAACTACAGATCCCGTGTACCGCAACCGAGTTCAAAAATCGCACATGCCACAGCTAAGGCCCGGCGCAGCCAAGTAAATAAATACATTTTAAAAGAGGTTAGAGCCCAGGATCTATCCTCAAAACTGTGAGTTCCTGAGGAAGCAGTCAGAACAACTGTGAAAGAGCAATCACCGAGGACAAAGAAGAAATCTTCCGGTCGGAGCGGCTCAGCTCGGCCAGCACTAAGTGGTGAGAGGAGGCCAACGTCAGACCCACCCTTGTGAATGAAGACGTTTAACCATAAGCAGAGCGAACATCAGGCCACATAAATGAACAATCAGATCAGGATAAGCCACCCCTATGGTGCTAAGTAGCAAGCAAGCTGGGTACCCCCTTCTGATGCTTGAGACAAAAGGGCTGACTCCAAAATCTATATTCACAAGCTGTCATTCAGTAGAATCACCAAAAGAAACTCTCAGAACGCATGGCCAACGCCCAAAGTCAGAACAACCTGATTTTGTCACCCCTGCTGTCCCTGTGGGCTTCCCTGTTGGCTCAGTGGTAGTCTGCCTGCTGATGCAGGAGACTTGGGTTCGATCCCTGGGTCTGGAAGATCCCCTGCAGAAGGAAATGGCAGCCCACTCCAGTATTCTTACCTGGAGAATTACAGAAGAGCTTGGCGGGCTACAGTCTATGGGGTCACAAACAGCTGGACACTGCTGAGTGTACATGCACGCGCACACACACACACACACACACACACACACACACACTGTCCTTGTGCATGCCTTATCAGCACGACCCCCACACTCATCCTAACACAGTCTTCAGGGTGATTTCCTGATGACCAGAGATGAGGGAACAGGAGGGACTGGTATTGAAATCACTGTGAAAAGCCATGCACCTATGCGGCTGTCTTCACCACTGCAGCAAATATGATGATAAAAACAGCGGGCGTGCTGCAGGTGATTCTTGAATGCAAAGACATCTGGTGAAAAAGGAATAACTCAACGGCCATCATCTGTATGTTGTGTCTACCATCCCTGGGGTCCTCTGAGAGTCTGTTCTGGAGTTTTAGCCATGCCTGGGGCATGGACAGGTGAGCGAAGGGGTTTGCCTGATGCAGGGAGGAGGGTGTCCAGTGAGGGTCCTTCTCTGGCCGCTACAACCAGTGCTCCGCTCCCATGAGCTGGCCCAAACCCTTCCTCTGAAGCCTGATGGCTTTGAGGTGCTGCTGCCGGAATGCAACCCCATTAGGGGTGACTGTTCAGCCAAACCCTCCATCTTCCTGAGAGACCCCACGACCCCACCTCAGGGAGATGCAAGAGGCTCCACAGCCCATTATGTCCATTTTCTGCTGCAAAAAAGAATTGTGGCCCAAAAGGAAGAAATTACATTTCTTCAGTTTCACATCCTCAGATCTTTGCATTCCTCCTCCCGATGCTCTCGCCCATCGGAGAAAGCAATTTTTGAGGACATATGACATATTGGAAGAGAATGTTGCCATTTCCTTCCCTTTTGGTGTGGGCACGTGGAGAAGCAAAGTGGTTCAGAGAAACCCAATAAGATATTGACAACAAGGGCACCTCCTTTTGTGTTTCACAATGCACGTTTCTTATTTTGACATCCCCCTGGTGCTGGCATCAGAGGCTATAAACAGAAACCACATCATGAGGCATGATGTCAAATGATATTGACATTCTCAGCTCCACTGGGTGACGGCAGCGTTTATTTCACTCTGGAAACCTCACGTGCATCTGTTGGGACCACAGAACTGTGATGCTCTCAGAACTCTGGCTGCCAGCCTGCCCAGGCACGGATTTCCTCCCTCCAGTGAAGCTCGGCCGTGGTTCTATGGTTTCGGCCGTGGGTTGGGGAGGGGAGGCAGGCACATGTTCCTTGGTTTAGGAGCAGCAGACGAACCCAAAGAGCCCGAGTTGTCCTCGTTTATGTCACTCTACGACCTTGGGCAAGTCCTCTATGTTCCCCAGACCTCAGCGTGCCTCCGGTAAGATGAGGGCTGACGCTCGGGGGTGTGTCTAAGCTGCTGGTCCAGGACTCAGTGTTGAAGCATCTCTCTTTCAGCCCGCCATGGAAGGCAAGCTTCCTTTTCTGAAATGTTACTCTCTCAGTTTCCCAAGTTTGATGTGTGATGGACACAGACCCCGGCTGTAGGGTCAGCAGATGGTGCCTCCTGATTTCTAACTCCTCTTTATCTGTGCTCTCTTCCCTCCCAACTCAGAGGCCATGGGAATGCCCATTTTCTTGTCACTGATAAGAAGGAACTTCCACTCCTTATCAGCAACAGTGACTTGTTACTATTAAAACAGTTTACTCTGCTGGCATCTCTGGAACACCTGCCATGTGACAGACACCATGTTAGGAGCTAGCGTATGGGTTGTGAATGAAGGAGACGAAGATGCTGCTGTTATGCCGACATTCGTGTGTTAGAGTCGGCAGAGCGTGTCCACAGACACTGTCTCAGTCCTCAAGACATCCGTGTCTGGAGCAGGTCTTATGAATCCTATTTTACGAATGAAGACGTGAGGACACTGAGACATCAGGGCTGCTGGGAAGACACGCATATCAGAGGCAGAATCCGGGCTTCTAACCCCAGACCCTGTCCTCACTGCTCTGTATCCAGGCGGGGGATGAAACTGACCACATACGAGCCCCAAGTGGGCAAGGACTCCTGGTCTGAGGGTGAAGCCCAGGGCATAGCCCTGCTTTGCTCTTGGATGGTGAGTGACAGGTGTCGAATTGAGCCCATGTTTTTATTTCTTTACTTTTAACTGAAGGGTAATCACTTTACAATATTGTGTTGGTTTCTGCTATTCATCAGTGCGAATTAGCCATAACTGTACATATGTCCCCTCCCTGTTGAACACCCCTCCCACCCCGCACCCCATCTCACCCCTCTAGGTTGTCACAGAGCCCCAGTGTGAGTTCCCTAAGTCATAGAGCAAATTCCCACTGGCTGTCTATTTTACATATGGTAGTATATATGTTTGGGCTTCCCCAGTGGCTCAGCAGTAAAGAATCTGCTGCAATGCAGGAGATGCAGGTTCCATCCTTGGGTCGGGAAGCTCCCCTGAAGGAGCGCATGGCAACCACTCCAGGATTCCCGCCTGGAGAATCCCACCAACAGAAGAGCCTCGTGGGCTGCAGTCCTTGGGGTTGCAAACGGTCGGACACGCCTGCAGTGACTTAGCACGCATGCACACGCAGAGTGTAAATGTTTCTGTGCTACTTTCTCCGTTTGCCCCACCCTCTCCTTCCTCCTCCTCCCCACCCCATGTCCTAACCTTTTACGTCCCCTAGAGCCTGGAGAGGAGGGCTGGGATTCACAATAATGTCTTATCCAGAGCAGACCACCGTGATGCCCACCCACTCCCGAAGGCAAGCTCGCCGGTGGTGCCCCTCACATCCTCAGGAAAGAAAGGCTCGACACTTGGGGATCACTTCGACATTTGGACCCATTTGAGGTGTGTCAAGGGGTCAGGATGGTGAGGGGCAGCTGTGCTGGGCCCTTCCATAACCCCTGCATCATCCCACTGGGCAGCTGCCATCCCAGGCTGATCTGTTGTTGATCTGCCTGCTGTCCCAGGCAGAGCTGTTTCTGGGCAGTTCTCTGGAGCTGGGTTACTTTTGCCAAGGTCATGAACACAGAGCCAGTTGTCATCACAATAGATGTGTATCGAGCATCTGCTACATGACCACAGCCACACACTTGATGGATGAGCCCAGAGTGGGCAGGGACCTGACCTGAGGGCAGCCTTGTGTAGGGAGGAGAGTGAAGTAGGGCCTGGGTGATGGTGTTCAGCAGGACCACTCAGACTGTGTCTAGACTAAAACTGCAGCTGTGATTGCTAATGGTGCTGACTCACCCAAGCAGCAGATTTCAGTGCGCCCGGGGGTAGGGGGTGTGAGTTCAAACAGAGGCTGCACACTCTTTTGCTGGCGTGGAATACCCATAGAGGGGGGAGTGGAAAGACATTAGTTTTGTCTCGGGGGTCTTCCAATCTCAATCTTCTGTGATCCTTTCATCTCTAACAACACTCTATGTGACAACACAAAACCACCTAGATGTCCAACTACCTGGTGATGGGTAAGTGAATTATGATATATGCATGGTTTATTTAACCATTTTGTGTAAGGGACTGTGGAAGGCAGTGTGTTGCAATGATAAGATCGTGATCTTTGCCATCAAACGTCTATGGATTCAAAACCATCTCTGCCCCTTAATGAGCTGTGTGATCTAGGGCAATTTACTTACTCTCTCTGAGCTCAGTCTGTAAGGTTAGGAATAATAACCATTTCATTTCGAAGTTCTTTTGTGTATTAGAATTAATGTTTATAAACACCTTATATCATGCTGAGTACATACCATGTCTCTAATAAATGGCTTTAAAAATGGCTACATCATCATTATCTAAATCACAGACTATCTAGAAGACATTAAAATGATGCTTACAAAGCATTTTTAATAATGTGGAGAAAAATTACAGGATGAAAATTCAGAGTATAAAAATGTCTCAACAACATACTAAACATTCCTAGAAGAAAGACAAGAAGGAAATATATCAAGTTATTGCAAGAAGATACCTCCAGGGGTGGGTTTATAGGTAGGATACTACTTTCAGTATTTGAGTTGCCTTCGGTGAGCAAGCATTACTGTAGAGGTGATGCAAAAGACTCAGATTCAGAATGGGTTTCTGGCAGTGGGAATCCATGCTCAGTGTAGGAGGACTTGACTGGGTCTCTAAGGGCACCAACCAAGTGTCACAGAGGCTTGGCTGGGTCAGCACCATGGACAGCGCCCATGGCAGCCCAGACGCTGGTTGGCTTGGGGCTCCTGGCTTGGGGCTCCTCTCTTGGGGTTCCTGGCTCAGGGATGTTTGTTGAATCTCCAATGACCAGGTGCAACCACCATTTAGGTGGGCTCTCTGCTCATAGGAGAGGCTTCTGCACCCCCAATGTCATACCAGCTAAGAAGGAGACAGATGACTTGTTTCCTCTTTAGGACAGAGTCTGCTATGGTCTTTGATTGAAAGATCACTGACTTTGGTTTAACATTCTGTTTTACACATAACAATAAGGTGAGGAGAAGTACATACTGCCGGAAATTCTATTTCCTCACATCCTGATCAAGAAGGATATTATCACTTGGGCTGCCTTAGATTTTTCCTATGTAAGAACTAAAAAGGGCATCAATTATTTAGTCTGCTTTACAATAAAAGACTGAACAACTTTTCATAGGTTTATTAAAATTTGTTATTTTTTTGTTCATTGCCTTATAAGTATCTTTTTCCTTAAAATATCTTACTGTAACTTTATTAAAAATTTAAGGACATGTGAAGGCCAAAAGGCTTTGGTGTTGAGAGATCTGGGTTCAAGTCTCAGGTTCACCCTCTCTCACTGGATAAACTTGAGCAAATCCCTTCTCTGGGTCTCAGTTTCCTTACTTGTAAAGAGGTGACATGTTTTTCCTTGTAAGGCCGTTGTATGGATTTGAGTATAAAACAAAGATTATACAAGGCTTGCCTAGTGGCTAAGTGGTAAAGAATTCTCCTGCTAATTCAGGAGACTTGGGTTCAACCATCCCTGGGTCAGGAAGTTGCCCTGGAGAAAGAAATGGCAACCCAGTCCAGTATTCTTGCCTGGGAAATGCCATGGACAGAGGAGCCTGGTGGGCTACAATCCAGGAGGTCACAAAAGAGCTGGACATAACTTAGTGACTAAACAACAAACAACATACAACTCAGTGCATCAGTATTACTGGCATTCAAGGGTGGCCTCCCCTGCCCTGAGCCTCCTCACACTGGTCCATAGCTCCCGAACACAGTGCAGGAAAGTCTCCCTCCTTGGAGTTTGGGATTTATGCTTTTGCCACACTTGACTCCTGCCCCAAATGGGTAGACATTAGAGATGGTCAGTCCCTCCCATAAGACTTTCTATGGGAGAAATTTAAAAGGTCAAGAATTTTGTGAAGAAGTAGGTAAATATGCAAAGCAATTTCTATCAGCTGAAAAAAATCAGTACTGCTTGTTGAGTTGTATAGAAAATGACAAGTTAGACCTACCTTGTCACAGTCAGGGAGCTGATGGTGGATCAGATCATGAACTCCTTATTGCCAAATTCAGACTGAAATTGAAGAAAGTGGAAAAAACCACTAGACCATTCAGGTATGACCTAAATCAAATCCCTTATGACTATACAGTAGAAGTGAGAAATAGATTTAAAGGACTAGATCTGATAGACAGAATGCCTGATGAACTATGGACGGAGGTTTGTGACATTGTACAGGAGACAGGGATCAAGACCATCTCCAAGGAAAAGAAATGCAAAAAGGCAAAATGACTGTCTGAGGAGTCCTTACAAATAGCTGTGAAAAAAAGAGAAGTGAAAAGCAAAGGAGAAAAGGAAGAATATACTCATTTGAATACAGAGTTCCAAAGAATAGCAAGGAGAGATAAGAAAGCCTTCCTCAGTGATCAATGCAAAGAAATAGAGGAAAACAATAGAATGGGAAAGCCTAGGGATCTCTTCAAGAAAATTAAAGATACCAAGGAAACATTTCATGCAAAGATGGGCTCAATAAAGGACGGAAATGGTAGGGACCTAACAGAAGCAGAAGATATTAAGAAGAGATGGCAAGGATACACAGAAGAATTGTACAAAAAAGTTCTTCACAACCCAGACAACCACGATGGTGTGATCACTCACCTAGAGCCAGACATCCTGGAATGTGAAGTCAAGTGGGCCTTAGAAAGCATCACTATGAACAAAGCTAGTGGAGGTGATGGAGTTTCAGTTGAGCTATTTCAAATCCTCAGAGAGGATGCTGTGGAAGTGCTGCACTCAATATGCCAGCAAATATGGAAAACTCAGCAGTGGCCACAGGACTGAAAAAGGTCAGTTTTCATTCCAATCCCAAAGAAAGGCAATGCCAAAGAATGCTCAAACTACTGCACAATTGCGCTCATCTCACACACTAGTAAAGTAATGCTTAAAATTCTCCAAGCCAGGTGTCAGCAATACGTGAACCATGAACTTCCAGATGTTCAAGCTGGTTTTAGAAAAGGCAGAGGAACCAGAGATCAAATTGCCAACATCCGCTGGATCATCAAAAAAGCAAGAGAGTACCAGAAAAACATCTATTTCTACTTCATTGACTATGCCAAAGCCTTTGACTGTGTGGATCACAATAAACTGTGGAAAATTCTGAAAGAGATGGGAATACCAGACCACCTGACCTGCCTCTTGAGAAACCTGTATGCAGGTCAGGAAGCAACAGTTAGAACTGGACATGGAACAACAGACTGGTTCCAAATCGGAAAAGGAGTACGTCAAGGCTATATATTGTCAACCTGCTTATTTAACTTATATGCAGAGTACATCATGAGAAACGCTGGGCTGGAGGAAGCACAAGCTGGAATCAAGATTGCTGGGAGAAATATCAATAACCTCAGATATGCAGATGACACCACCCTTATGGCACAAAGTGAAGAAGAACTAAAGAGCCTCTTGATGAAAGTGAAAGTGGAGAGTGAAAAAGTTGGCTTAAAGCTCAACATTCAGAAAACTAAGATCATGGCATCCGGTCCCATCACTTCATGGCAGATAGATGGGGAAACAGTGGAAACAGTGTCAGACTTTATTTTTCTGGGCTCCAAAATCACTGCAGACGGTGACTGCAGCCATGAAATTAAAAGACACTTACTCCCTGGAAGGAAAGTTATGACCAACCTAGACAGCATATTAAAAAGCAGAGACACTACTTTGCCAACAAAGTTCCGTCTAGTCAAGGCTATGGTTTTTCCAGTGGTCATGTATGGATGTGAGAGTTGTACTATAAAGAAAGCTGAGTGCAGAAGAATTGACGCTTTTGAACTGTGGTGTTCGAGAAGAATCTTGAGAGTCCTTTGGACTGCAAGGAGATCAACCAGTCCATTCTAAAGGAGATCAGTCCTGGATGTTCATTGGAAGGACTGATGTTGAAGCTGAAAGTCCAATACTTTGGCCACCTGATGTGAAGAGCTGACTCATTGGAAAAGACCCTGATGCTGGGAAAGATTGAAGGCAGGAGGAGAAGGGGACGACAGAGGATGAGACGGCTGGATGGCATCACCGACTCGATGGACATGGGTTTGGGTGGACTTAGGAAGTTAGTGATGGACAGGGAGGCCTGGCGTGCTGCAGTTCACGGGGTCGCAAAGAGTCGGACACGACTGAGCGACTGAACTGAACTGAACTGAGACCTACCTGCCATGAATTGGAAGGGTTTGCATTAAGCTTGGGTTTTGGAAACACAGCTGACAGGGTGAACTGCTTTAAGCAAACATTCATTTACATACCTTCATAAGCACATACATCTAACTGCACAAACAAGTCATACCCAGAAGTGTGAGGTTTAACTCATTACTGTCTTTCAGGAAATATGAAATTGAGCAGGATTCCAGGACTGGGGAAAGCTTGGAAACCAAACACCGCACTTCTTCCACTTTATAGATGACAAAGGTCAGGCCCAGAGAGGTCACCTGTCTTGGCCAAGGTCACCTGCCTGTCACCGAGCTAGAGCCCGCACCCAGCTTGTCTGCTCGCTTCTGAGGCCCCCAGCACACACTCCTGTCTCTGCTTGCGTTTAGACACGCTTCAGATGTAGGGAAACTAAACACTCCCTTGAGCATATGATCAAAATTAAGAAAACTCATCAAGCAACTCGAGCTGAGAGGACAAATTCACTGGAAGTAATTGTGATAGATAATTTGGTTGTAATTCACAGGCACAGACGTGAGCTGCTGGCTGCTCACTGAGAACCCTTCAAAGTGCTTTCTATAAGATGCCCCTTCAGCGGCTTGCCCACCTGACTCCACCTGGCAGTCCATCCTGCCTCATCCACATGCCCACCTGAGCTTATCTTATGCCACCCGTATGCCACCTAAGTGTATCTAGATGCCCACCTGACTTCACCTGTGTGTTCATCTGAGCTCATCTCTGTCTTCAGCTGACTTCGCCTGCCTGCCCACTTCAAGCTGGCACCAGGAGACGCAATGTGCCCATCTCTAAGGCACTCGGTCCGCCTTCCTACATGTGTCCCCTTCCTTCACCCCTTTCTGCTCTGGGAAAACACTGCGAGCCCCCCCCGAACTCACTTGTAGCTTACTCCCTCCCCCTGAGCCTTCTCGCATCAGAGCCGAGGGCTCTCCAGAGCAGGGGCCCGACTCCAGCAGGCCTCTGCCCGCACCTCTGCTTCCCGAAGCCTGACACACACGAAAGACGGGCTGCCAGGGGACCACTTCTGTCCTCACGAGGCTGCAACGATGGGGACGTCTCATGTGAACGTCCACAATGCTGATTTCTCTTGTCATCTCAGAAGACTGTGGCAACCAGATGCATTCCCTGGTCAAGACTGAATGGAGCTGAGTGGCCGCAGCCTCTCACGAGGGGCACGCACACTCCAAGGTCACAGTCCCAGCTGGCGCCACGAGCCAGGCCAACTCCGTTTAGCACCCCATAGCCGCTGGAGCTGGCAGCCTCCAGCTCCCAGGACCGAGCCTCAACTCCTTGCCTTGCTGTTCCAGGCCTTCCTCTCTGATGCTTGCTCCATTTTGCTGATTCCTCTCTCCCTCTCCACCCGCCCCCATGGCTACACTTTACAAATGTGTCCCTCTGTCCCTACTCCTCAAATAAGCAAACCTTTGTACACAAGCTCTTTGGATCATTGTCTGGCCAACTCCTCTTCATCCCTCAATGCCCAGCACAAATGTCACCTCTGTGGTAAGATACACGCCAGGTGGGATCTGACCTCTTTTCCATCACACAGTGCTTGGCACCCAGGAGGCACTCATCTGATTGGCCCTTTCCTAACACTTTCTTTTGATGAATCCAAGGAGAAGCTAATATTACTTGATGACATTTATTCATTTTCTGAAAAGAGCTCCCCAGAAATGGTTGCTGAAAGGAAGCTCATAATTTAGAAGGAAATTTCTCATTAACAGATCCCTACTGACGTGTTACTGTGTGTAGGCGACCGACTCCTCCCAGTGACTCGCAGAGCCTGGGAGCGTGGTTTCTCTTCGCCGCTCTGGTGCTCCAGCTGAGCTCGCGGTTCGACCTCGCCCTTCCACAGTCGCCACGGCCTAATACACAGCTGTGCTCCAGTCATTAGAATCCTGTCTCTTCATTGAGATGCAACACCCCACCCCGGAATGGTGACAGTCCTAGCTTCATCAATTCACAAGCCAATGGAGCTTTTCAAAAAACTAATTTCTCAATTACCAACTCAGATCATTCATTTGTCAAATTGCTTGACAGAAGCAGAAACATCAGACAGTTTACCTTTCTCACCCCACAGCAAACTGTAGGCCATAAACACGTCAGCAGTCAGACACGGCCGCCTGCTTGATTCAGCTCAGAAAACAAGGCGGGTGTGAGCTCACCTTCCCAGAGACAAGTGTAAACACCCCGGTTAATTCACGGGATAAACAAGAGGGAGGTCAATGCTGTCCAATCCAGACGCGCCCGCGTGGCTGAGCAATAGCGGTCTCGATTTAACTTAACTTTAATTAATCTAAATTTAATTTTAAAAGCTGACACTTGCTTCGGCGACTGGAAAACTCAAGTATCTTTGGAGCAACTCGGGCAGGCGAATCCACGTTTTCAACTGCAAATTTTATGATCTCTAAATATAGATCAAGTCTTTCCAATGAAAATGTAGAGGTTGAATCGAGATGCACTGTCAGAATAAAATAAAAACTGGATTTCAAAGACTTAGCATGAGGAAAAGAATGTCAAGGATCTCCTTGGTTACTTTTACATCAGTTATTCATTGAGATGATAATACTGCCTTAAATAAAATAGACTATTAAAATCAACTTCACTGTTTCTCCTTACTTTTCAACTGTGGCTATTAGAAAATTTGAAATTTTGTATGTGGCTGTGTGACATGTCTATGGACTGAGCTCCTTGGAACTGAGATGGGGAATGTGGATGGACACCTTCCTTTAACAAGAAAGTGGCTGCAGAAGGCTCTGAGGACCGGCTCCCTCACCCAGGGTCTCCAGTGGAGGCCCGGACTCCCCAGACCAGCTCCAGGATCTGCAGGGTGGGGCATCTCACCAGGACCCCTCTGACTTCCGACTCTGTCTTGCCTCCCCCACTTGAAGGTCAGACAGCAAGACTCTCAAACATCAGAAATGTACACGGCTGGTCAGCCCGGTCCTGGGAAGAGCCACCCACGGACATGAGACAGCCGTGCTTCCATCTTTATGAGACGAGCAAGCCAATGAGAAAGCCTCGCAGGACGAGTGCCCACTCTGGGCGCGCTGGAGGACAGCAGGCAGCAGCGTGGCCCAAAGCATCTTTCACACGAACACGACCATCTCCTGGAACTCAGGCAATGAAGCTATAGGTCCTCCTGCTGATGGGGACCAACCTTTCAGAGTCCTGAGCCAGGGGAAAGGGCCCCTCTGCCTCCTCAGTAAGTGACCGCCCTCCCTCCCATCTCTGTCTCTCCTTTAATGGGACACGGTCCAGCTGCTGCCTCGCCCTGGTTTCTGCATCTCACGTGTGGGTCAGGGCTGTCGGGAACCATGATGACCAGCTTGCCACCGGGGCAAGGGAGCCGGAGAATTTCATCTCACTCCTTAAGACCCAAATACAAACAATTCCCTGCTCCCCAAGTGAAGACATGTGTTTGGCTCTAAACATCCAAGCTCACGATACCATTCCCGATGAGGACCCCTCCTCCCTCAGTCCATCCCCGCAGTGGTAGGAAGGTCACCAAGGTCATCTGTGGGGAAAAGGATGGAAAACCACCAGGTACATCCTGTCACAAGAGCCGTGAAGAAACAGAGCCCCCCCCGAGCTTGGCTCATACCCAAGCTTTCCTCCCTCCCAAGCTCTGGGCAAAATGGGCTAAGAACAAGGAAACATGCAAATAAGATTCAGTGGGCCTGCAGCTGTGAATGCAGAACCGGTGGATACAGAGTTTGCAGGTACAGGACCCCAGGATACAGAGGGCCAGCATCCACGCATGGTCCTGGAACCAATTCCCCACAGATGCCAAGGGACGACTGTAATTTCCAAACTCAAAGAGCACTTTGAAGAAAACGCAGCCATGCAAAAATGCTGGAAAGAAACAGGAGGAGAGGTAGGGGGCCATTTTAGACAGTTTTCTGTAAAAGTAAGACTTGGGAAGAGACAGAAAAAGGGCTGAGAAGGAGAGTCTGTGAGGACCTTGGAGACGATGGGCCCTGAGCAGAGGGAGTGAGTCGCAGGGCCAAGCCTGTGCTTACCAGGCACAGCCAGGAGGTCATGGGACCCTGGTGAGCATGGGACACATGGCCCTGGGGGCCAGGACAGCAGTGCGACATTCACCCGGTGTGTGGCAGTTAAGGGTTCAGAAGCCTGAAGGCCCCGGGACACCAGACAGCTGGCAGCCCGGCTGGGGCGTTTACATGTAGCTTCCAATCAGATGCTTTGCAGGAAGACTTCCCTTTGGGGCCTTCCCTGGTGGTCCAGTGGTTAAGAATCCGCCTGCCAATGCAGGGGACACAGCTTCGATCCCCGGTCTGGCAAGATCCCACATGCCACAGGCTAGCTAAGCCAGTGTGCCACAACCAGTGAGCCAGCGCACCGTACAGCCTGTACCCTGCAACGAGAGAAGCCATCACGATGAGGCCACCCCTCACACCTAGAGAGAAGTCCCACTGGCCGCAGCTAGAGAAAGCCCGTGTGCAGCACAGCCAATATTTAAAACAAACAAAGAAATAAAAATTAAAAAAAACTTGCCTCTGTCCTTGTAATTTCTTGAGGCTGGGGATGGGGGTACAATAAGAAACTAATAGAAGTCTGCTTATGCCCATTTGATCTGAAAAGTAAAGAAGAAATTGGCTTTCCTCCTAACTGGGTTGACAATGTCACTGCCACTCTACCTGCCCCGTCACCTGCGGTGACCAAGATCTTACCTCTGTGACCTGTTGACATTGGCTTGCCAAGAGGTGTCCCAGAATTTGACTTTATAAAGACAGCACCCTTCACCAAGGATGTAACAGGATGGGCACGGCATGTGAACTTGCTGAAGTCAGATGAGTATTTCGCAAACAAGGGGCTTTCAAGAGCCGTTGAACTTGAAGATGAATTATGCGTTTGTCTTTTACCGAAAGACACAAGTTCCAAATGAGGACTGAAGGCAGGCTGTTATCACTCCTGGGCTTACTTAACTTGTGTTTTCAAAAAGGAATCAACACCGGCAACTTGTTCCCTCAAATCAAGAGCTGCACTTTGAAAATGGATGTTTGGCAGTATTTCCAATGTTATAAAGTGACGTGCATTGCTTAAGAAATCTCTCAAAGGTGCAGACCTTACATTCTCGGAAACAGAAACATCTAGCCTGTGTCTAAACCTTCCAAAGGGGTTCAGCATGTGTTTTAGCCCATTTGTTAAGAACATGAAAAATGCAACGTTTCTCAGTGGGCTTGCTGTGCAGAAGGAAGGGACAGAAGGCTGCCCCTTTCCTGGGGTGGGGGATTCCCTTACTCTGAGGAGGAGCCCTCGCCCCACCCCCAGCACTGGGGGAGGATGCTTATCCCCTGGGCCATCCACCCATTCAGCCCGCAGTCACCGGGAGGACAGGTGGACGGCCACTGGGGCTCCAGGCCTGGCAAGGATGGAAGCCACTGTGAACTAGACCAACACGGCGGCCCTGATCTCAGGGGGCAGACAGGCTGGAGGAAGACACAGAAGGAGCCTCACTGTCCTTTCAAGAGGTGGGATGGGAGTATGCAGGGCCCCTCGGAGGGACCAGGCCGGGTCAGGCTCCGGGAGGCTGCCTGGAGGAAGAAGACAGCTGAAGGTGTGCAGAGGGGGCTGAGAGGGGAGGATGCAGGGATCCCGGCCCCCAGGCTGGCCTGATGCGGTCAAGGCCCTGACTTAAAGGCAGAGGCTGGAGCTCCGAGGGGGATGGTGGCAGGAAGCTCAGAGAGGGTGGGGCTCAAGGTTGGTTCTGGGGAGAAACGCTCTAGCCCGGGGGCTGACAATCAGACCTGCATGTGGACATGTGGACACACCCTGCCGGGTCCTCCTGTTGTGGCCAGACCATGCCCAGCGCCCGACGGTCCAGGCTCATAGGCAGCCTCCCTGCACTGGATGAAGGAGGTGAGAGACCCCCTGAAGAGCGGTGAGGGCACGGCCCATCACTGGCGGGACCCAGGAAGCCAGCCGCCTGCGCTCGGTCACAGGATAAGCCTCCCCCACTGATGAGATTCAACCATTATTAACACTGCCTGTGGGCTCCGGCATGTCTGACTCTTGGAGATCCCACAGACGGCAGCCCGCCAGGCTCCTCTGTCCGTGGGATTTTCCTGGCAAGAGTACTGGAGTGGGTTGCCATTTCCTTCTCCAAACTAACACTGGGTGAGCATAACTTTGTGCTAGGCCTCGTTTGGGGATAAGGCTTTGAAGTGGTCTGCCTGGGGGGGCCATCCTCCCCATAGTGAGTCCTGCTGGCTGGCACAGACCACCCTCCCGCCCCCAGCTCTTAGCCCAGGTCCCTCCTGTAACCCTGCCCCAGCCCCATCACTCTGACCATCTCCTGCCATTCCCTGCCGCTGCTTTCTCCTTCCAACTCACTCTGGGCTGCTGTGACAGGCCCCCTGGGGTCCCCCGTCTTGTTCACCTCAGATCCACCCCAGCCACCTGCAGGGGCCCAGTCCAGGGCTGCAATCAGCAGTCCCGGGGTGAGCGGAAGTTCCTGACGCAGGCTGGCCCAGGAATCAGCTCTGCACCTTTGCCCTGGCCACGCTGAGCCCTGGGATTCCTCCCCGACTCCCCACCCAGCCCGAGTCTCCTCCGTCATGGTCTAGCTTCAAGGCTATCTTTCAAGGCTTCTCCAGCTACCAAAGACCTCTTCCCATGTCTGCCTCTCTCGAGCCTGGGTCTGCATCTACTCTACCTCTGTGTCTGCAGAACCCAGCTCTAGGCCCAGAAGTGATGAGCAGAGAGCATTTGCTGAAAAAAACTAAAAGAACAAATAATTCAAAAGCTCTTTGCCATTCTCGCTGCTTCCTGAGGAAACAGGATGCATCATTTTCATAAATTCGGGATGCTCTGGCTCGGGAGATGGGGACCGCTTGGCAAGATGCTTGTTAAAGCTGCAAGCGCAGATTTCCACAGAAAGCAGGCCTTCCCCAGCCTGGCCTCTGAGGTCTCCCTGGGCTGCCTCAGGATGCAGAGGGGGTGGCCGGCACCTGGGACCCAGCCCTTCCTCCCAGCCAGGCTGCACACATGGCAAGTAAACTCACCACCTTGTTTATTCAAATAAATCCTCTCAGGAATGTTGGCCTCGTTACCACCGCTCCCTCACCCTGCCCACCTTTGGAGGCTGGCTTCCTGCACCCGTGAGGGCCTCGCCTTCTGGAAGAAAGCTGGAGCTTCCTGGGGACCAGAGGTACGGTGTCAAAGCACGGCAGACAGTGCGGACTGAAGGGAAGGACAGAAGGAGTGATAGGAAAGGCACTTTGCAAGTCGCAGTGCCTCTCTGCATGTCTGTCCCTGCCGCTCACACCCCCAGGGACCCCACCGCCCTCCCCGTCTTCAGTAAAGCAGGTGGGCCCCCAGGGTGGTGTGGGTGGCTCAGAGATCAGACCCGCTCCCCCCGAGAACAGTGAAGAGCAGGGGATGTAGAAGGGCCAGCTGGCTCTCTGGTGGTGCCTCCCCAGCCCGCACAGGAGGAGGACCAGGGTGGGCACTGAGTGGTGACTGGCAGCCCCCCGAGAGGGTGTTGAAGGGTCTGAGTTCTCGAAGCACCTGCAGAACCTGGAGATGGCCCAGGGCTCCCCGCTCTGTGGACACGCACCTTCAATGCCCGCCTGTCCCGGGCTCCACCAGCCGCTGCTTTATGAGCCCATAAATCGGGGCTCCCCGGGAGGCACCACTTCTCATCCATTACTTACAGACATCCCCTCCACAGCCATCGAAACCAAATTAATGAATTCCGCCGCTCTCTCTGGCCAGCTTTATCAATAACACCTTAGACCAGGCAATCAGCATTTAGAACCGGGGTCGGATCTGGCGGGGGGTGGAGGGTCTGATCTCATCCCTGTAGCACCAAGCGCGCCCCTCCCTCCTGGAAACAGGCTGCTTGCCCCTGTGCCCACCGGCAGAGCTGGAGAACAAAGCACCTTGTCCCCCCCGGCTAACAGATCACCCCCATTGTCGTTAAAAGCCACATCCATCAGGGTGGGGACAAGGAGGTCCCAGAGTGGCTGCATCCATCCTGGGGCTCAGAAAGGACAATTTACTTGGCTGGGAGCCGTTAGGCAGTGCCTCACTGGTTCTGTAACATGTCACTCCACCCACCCTGGACCACTGCCCCAGGGGGACAGGGGAGTGCCTCATCCCCCCCAACGAGGTGGGCTTGAGAAAGTCAAAATGACCTTGAGGAGCCTGGTAGAGTCTCCACAAAGGAAGGAGCATCTTGTTGTGTGTGCAAGACACACACCTCTCACAAACAGAGCGCTCCCTCTGCTGACAGCATGTCTGCGTGTCCGTGTGCTACGGACACGTGTAACACTGTGTGCGTGGACACACATGCCGGTGTACGACGCAGGTAGTGATGGACAGGATGAAAGTTAGATACTTTTGCCACCCAGAATCTTACAGCATCGGTTCGTTAAGCTCCAGCCTCACTCTCAGCAGGTGGGGGCTCCCTGGGTGACCCCTGGGGGGCTCTGAGGGCGCAGAGTGTGGGTGGAGCCCCTCACCACACCCCGGGCACCAGTTCCCTGGGGCGGTGGCAGGCAGAACCCGTGAAGCGCCTCACCTGCTCTCTAATTTAAATAATTAGGGGAAACAATTACTAATTAATTCATTAAATTTAAATAATCAGGCATAAATTCTAAACAATTTATGTAGACATTCTGCCCTCAAGGGGAGGGGGCCCCTTAGTTATAGGCTTCCCTTCCGAATTTGGGGAACTATACTCAGTATTTTGTAATAACCTATAAGGGAAAAGAATCTGAAGAGGGATATGTATATGTAACCGAGTCATTGTGCTGTACATCTGAAACTAACGCCACATTGCAAATCAACTACATGCTGTTGTTGTTGCTGTTAGTTGGTCAGTTGTGTTCGACTCTTTGGGACCCCATGGGCTGCAGCCCACCAGGCTCCTCTGTCCATGGGGATTCTCCAGGCAAGAATACTGGAGTGAGTTGCCATGCCCTCCTCCAGGGGATCTTCCCAACCCAGGGATCAAACCCACGTCTCCTGCATTGGCAGGTGGATCCTTTACCACTGTGCCACCTGGGAAACCCCAGATAGATAAGAGCATTAGGTAAAAACCAGGGAATCTGAATACAGTGTCAAGTTTTGTTAATAACAATGCATCACTACTGGTTCTTTATTTGTGGCAGATGTACAGTACTAATCAAAGATATTAATAACAGAGGAAACTCTCTATATTATCTATACAAATTTCCTGTAAATTTAAAACTTCTACAAAATTTAAAACTCAAAAAACATGCATTGAAGAGTAACAATGGGTGTTGAAGACAGCAGTGCTGGGTCTGAATCTGAGCTCAGGTGCTTCCTAGCTGGGGTGAGGGGTGGGGGTGACCGAGAAAGTCAACATCCACCAACCATCCATGGACCTGTGGCTCCCAAAGCTCTCACAGGGCAAGCTGGACCAGGTGATGGGCTTCCCTGGTGGCTCAGATGGTAAAGAGTCTGCCTGCAACGCAGGAGACTGGGCTTCGATCTCTGGGTCGGGAAGATCTCCTGGAGAAGGATATGGCAACCCACTCCAGTATTCTTGCCTGGAAAATCCCATGGATGGAGGAGCCTGGCTACAGTTCACGGGGTCTCAAAGAGTTGGACACGACTGAACGACTAATGCACACAATTGACTGAACGACAGCGTGCATGTCACTTCCTGACTGAGGGAGCTAAGAGCCGAGCGGCTTTAGGCTTTCTGAGTGGGGAATGGATTTGTGTTGAACGACTGAGTCTTGTGGGTCGCTGGTCTGCACAGCAGCTGGTGTGAGTTACTCCAGGTTCACCCACCTGTGCGACCTCTGCTGGGCATTTCCCTCTGCACTAAATGGTGTTAAAGACAGGAAGGTTAGGTGGCATTCTGTAGGCTCAGTAAATGATAAGGGTCATCATCTTCACCATTACCACCATCATCACCATCATCATATCTTCACCATCTTCATCACCATCATCACCATCATCATGCCATCACCATTATCATCACCATCTTATGTCTCCAGCATCTTCACCATCTTCATCACCATCATCATATCTCCACCATCTTCATCATCATCATCATATCTCCATCACCTTCATCATCATCACCATCATCATACCATCACCATTATCATCACCATCATATATCTCCACCATCATCACCATCATCACCATCATCATGCCATCACCATTATCATCACCATCTTATATCTCCAGCATCTTCACCATCTTCATCACCATCATCACCATCATCATATCTTCACTATCTTCACCATCACCACCATCATCACCATCATCATATCTTCACCATCTTCATCACCATCATCACCATCATCATGCCATCACCATTATCATCACCATCTTATGTCTCCAGCATCTTCACCATCTTCATCACCATCATCATATCTCCACCATCTTCATCATCATCATCATATCTCCATCACCTTCATCATCATCACCATCATCATACCATCACCATTATCATCACCATCATATATCTCCACCATCATCACCATCATCACCATCATCATATCTTGACCATCTTCATCATTACCAGTCCCTCATCATCACCATCATAACTTTCTGATGAAGATGCAGCCCACAGCCTTTGTTGCCAGCGCAGGGCAAACCTCTCACCTTTCCTTTAGCCTCCGAGCAGGGTGGGAGTTCCCGTCTCAGGGGCAGGGCAGGAAGCTGTTGTGAAACTGCTCTTCTTCAGGGACTAGCTGTTCATTTTTAAAATCGTGTCTCATCGATCCTCCGTCAGAGGAAACAAATGTGGCCTCAGCAAGCAGGGTCCCCACAGGATCCAGAGACGTCAGGCAGCCCCTGCTCCGCCCTCCTTCTGAACTCACGGCAGCAAACAAACAAGCCGTCAGAGTGACACGACTCCGGAGCCTGCCGGGGCACTGCCTCATGACGGAGGGAGAGCCGGGCCGCTCCCCAAGGTCGGCTCCTGTGATTAAGAGTGGGGAGGCTGCCAGGAAGTTGGGGTGTCCTTTCTTAATTATTGGGACCATTTTCTTCTTCTTTCTAGAACTCTTACTGTAACAGTTGCCGCGGTCCTGGGTTCCCTTCTACACAGAGTTTGGTGCAGCCTGATGCTACAGAGACCAGCACAGGAGGAAGGCCTCAGGGGGCGCGTTCCCTTCTCAGCAGGTGAGCCCAGGCAGCCCCCTCCCCGCAGGGCCACGCTGGCCTCATTTGTGAAACAGGAACGCTGCCACCCAGGACCAACGACACTGTGAGTGACGTGCCCAAACTCCCGCGTCGGAGTCCTAACCCCCAGCACCCCAGGACGGGGCCTGATATGCAGACAGGGTCTCTACAGAGGGAGCCAAGGGGACAAGAAGTCATTGCGGTGGGCCCGGATCCAACACAACTGCTGTCCTTATTCACAGGGGCAATTTGAACACAGACGGGCCCACGGGGAGAAGGCCGTGTGAAGACAGAGGCAGAGAGCAGGGTGATGTTTCTAGATACCAAGGAACGAGAGATTGCCAGCAGACCCCCAGAAGCTGGGAGAGGCAGGAAGGACCCTCCCCTGGAGTCTCGAGGGAGCAGAGAGCCCTGCTCACACCTTGATTTTGGATTTCTGACCTCAAGACCATGAGAGAAGATATTTCTGCTGCTTCAGCCCCAATCCGTGGTGGTTTCTTACAGCAGCCCCAGGACGTGAACAGAGGATCCTGGCAACAAACAGCACCTGGTGTGCAGGCGGGCAGGCTTCCATCTCTGCCTCCTACTCTCCTGCCCCTCCCACCCCTTCTTCCTTTTTCCCTCCGCCATGACTTTTCGAGCATGCCAGCTGTCCTGCAGGGGCGGGCACCTGGGCCACCATGACAGACACAGGGACGTAATAAATGCTCATTCACCGCCTAGCCCTGGCTTCCTCATCTGAACAACGAGGAGATGAGGGGATGTGGGGAGCATGGGTCCACGTACTTGTGGGCACCCCTTCTCAGGAGGACCTCAGAGACGGCTCTGTGCATGGCACATGGCTCATTCTCATGGGACTATCAGCTCAGAGACAGGGGGACAGGGCAGGGGCTCCTTGCAGGAGGGCATGGCAATCCATGGTCACCCCCCAACATGTCAGAGCCCCTCCATGGACAGCTGCCCCTGACAGGGCTGTGAGGGTCGGCAAGCATTGGTCCAGTCACTCAGGATGCCTGGCCAAGTAGGGCTCTACAAACGGTCCTCCTTGTGTCTGAGCACCCCGCATTTTCCAGAACGCTCTGATGGATGAGGCTGCGTTCATTCATCAGGTATTCCTCATGTGCCTTCTTTCTGCTAAAGATGATTTCCCTGTTCCAGGGACACAGGAATGAAAAACCCACTGTTCTCACCATTGAAAGGTAACAATCCACTAAAACAAGTGTTTTTAAGGAGAGCATTTGCTGAGCGCCAACTCTGTTTAGGGAGACACAGCGCAGTTTCACATAATCATCTCTTTTCATCCTCAAGTGAAAGTCGCTCAGTCGTGTCTGACTCTTTGCGACCCCATGGACTACACAGTCCACGGAATTCTCCAGGCCAGAATACTGAAGTGGGTAGCCTTTTCCTTCTCCAGGGGATCTCCTCAAACCAAACCAGGGATCGAACCCAGGTCCCTCACATTTACACTTGTAAACGAGGCTCAAAAGCTTGGATCTCCCCTCTTCATCCTTGAACCATCCAAAAAGGGAAGAGACAGAAAAATCTCCCATTCATGGATGGCAAACAGCTTCAGTCCTGAGGCTTACCCGACTCCCCTACCCCTAGCTGGACAGAGGATGGCGGAGATTTGAGGCCAGGTCCACAGCCCCACAGCCATTTCTGTGCAGGACACTGCCAGCCAACAAGTTCTCAGCAAAACAGAGATGAAACTTCCCCAGGCCCACCAAGAAGCGGCCTCAGAGCTTTAAGCCAATACCTTATGTGGTCTCCCTGGCAGGTGCCTTTCTGCTAAAGCAAAAACACCAACTTGGAAAAAAAAAAGCCAAGAAGAAATGTTATCAAATAAATTAAGCTGACACTTTACCTTTCATAAAGTAATTTCTAACAAGCACCATTTCACTGGAATTGGGATGCTTACATTTTAGCCAAATTGTTCCCACTTGCGTTGCTTCAGTTCAGTTCAGTCGCTCAGTCATGTCCGACTCTTTGCGACCTCATGAGCTGCAGCACGCCAGGCCTCCCTGTCCATCACCAACTCCCAGAGCTTGCTCAAACTCATGCCCATTGAGTCAGTGATGCCATCCAACCATCTCATCCTCTGTTGTTCCCTTCTCCTCCCTCCTTCAATCTTTCCCAGCATCAGGGTCTTTTCAAATAAGTCAGTTCTTCACATCAGGTGGCCAAAGTATTGCAGCTTCAGCTTCAGCATCAGTTCTTCCAGTGAACACCCAGGACCGACCTCATTTAGGATGGACTGGTTGGATCTCCTTGCAGTCCAAGGGACTCTCAAGAGTCTTCTCCAACACCACAATTCAAAAGCATCAATTCTTCAGCACTCAGCTTTCTTTATAGTCCAACTCTTCACATACATGAAGCAACAAGGTGTCTCAGCATTGACAACAGTTTAAAAACGGCCAGACACTTTTGGATTCAAGAACACTGTAAGCGCGCCTCAGATAAACAAGTCTGGATCTGTGCTGGTTTCGGGAGAGAGAAGAAGCTCGTTCTGTGTAGACTAGAACCTGCAGGACAGAGCTTCTAGCCGAGCTGTGTGTTAGAGGCAGTGAGCACCCCGTCAGTGGAAGTGTGTAAGCAAAGGCAGATGGAATCTGCTCAAGTAGCATCCTTCTGGGAGGGGGCAGGGGCTGGTCAGACTCCCTTCCAAACCCTGGGGCTCAGGGAGCATGCTTCCCATCCTGGTCAGTGGTGACGCCCACCCAGTGGGAAGGGAAGAACTCACTCCGCAGAGGAAATAACCCCCAAGGACTTTGCTCCATGTGAGGATGGTGAGACCTTCTGGGCCAGTCCCAGCCCCTCCTGGACTGCCCGCTGTATGCTGCTGGTCCTGGACAGGTCACTTGCTCCCCTGAGACTCTGCTTTCTTGTTGGTCAAATGGAAGAAAAGGAATAGAGGCTCCAAGAGGGACAGTTGTCCTTGGTGTTGACTGCGGCATTCGCAGTCCTGGGGGCAGGCATGTAATGACACAGAGTAACTGTCTACACAATTCCTGAGCAGTGGGAGTGAGACGGAGCCCTCATGTCGAGCCTGCCCACGTGGGTCTGCCCCTGCAGGCCCACTCCTCACCCCTCCGTCAGCACAGACCGGGGGCGGCCCATCCTCGGTTCCTGCTCCTCTAGACCCGGGGTTGTCAAACGGCCATGACTCTTGCCTGTGGCCTGTTTTTGTGCAGTTGCGGAACTAAGAAGTCTTTTTACATTTTTAAAGGGTTTTGTAATGGGTGAATGTGTGTGCATGTGTGTGTGTGTGCGTGTGCATGCAGTTGTGTCTGACTCTTTGCAACCCCATGGACTGTAGCCTGCCAGGGGATTTCCCAGGCAAGAATACTGGAGTGGGTTGTCATTTCCTCCTCCAGGGGATCTTCCTGACCCAGGGATCAAACCTGCGTCTCCTATGTCTCCTGCATTGGCAGGCAGGATTCTTTACCACTGAGCCACCTGGGAAATTCAGTGGGTTAAATAAGTCCTCCCAATGCACAGCCTTTCCATAACCTCAGAATGGGACTATATTTGGAAATATGGTTTTCACAGCCATGATGAGTTAAGATGAGGTCATATTGGAGCAACATGCTATGTGTGTGCTAAGTCGCTTCAGTCGTGTCCAACTCTTTGTGATCCTATGGACTGTAGCCTGCCAGCCTCCTCTGTCCATGAAATTCTCCAGGCAAGAATACTGGGGTGGGTTTCCATTGCCTTCTCCAGGGGATCTTCTTGATCCAGGGATCGAACCTGTGTCTCTTGCATCTCCTGCATTGGCAGAAACGTTCTTTACCACTAGTATCACCTGGGAAGCCCATACTGGAGCAGGCTGAGCCCTAAATCCAGTGGTCATGACCTCACAGGAGGGGGCAGGTTGAGACACAGACACGCAGAGGAGGAGAAGCCATGTGATGACAGCAGAGATTGAGGGTTGCGCCAGCAGCCAAGGTTTGCTGACACCACCAGAAGCCAGAAGAGGTGAAGAAGCCCTTTTCCCAGAGAGTCTGGAGGGTGCATGGCCCTACCAACACCTCAATTCCAGGCATCTGGCCTCCAGAGCTGTGCAAGAATAAATTTCTGTTGTTTTTAAGCCACCCAGTTTATGGTACTTTGTTACAGCAGCTGCAGGAAACAAGTACTGGTTATACATTAAAACAATACAAATCAAAACAAAAAGAGAGTGAGACAAATATGCAGTGGAGACCATGTGTGTCCCCACAAAGCCATTACTATTCAATCTGTCACAGAAAAAGTTTGCCTACCTCTGTTCTTCAGTAAAACCAAACTCGCTATCAGCAGCACAGCCTCAGGGCTCGCTAACCTCCCAGCCCCATCCTGGGCCGTCTCCTCCTCTCTGCACCCGTCCCTCTGGCCCCAGGGCCTTTGCACATGCAACTGATCACAGATGACACACCGCTTCCCCAGTGCAGCCCTCTCTTTCCAGGCACTCCCAAAGTGGGCCAAGTGCTTTGCTATGTGGTCACAGGGGTAATTAAGTACAAGTAACAGTGAGTGATAAGTTAAAATGGATGGTTAACTGTAATTAATCAGGCAATTGTTGAGTCAATGCTCACTTCTACACTAGGCTGTCAACTCTATGAGGGAGGCTAAGCCATCAGTGCCCATCACAGTGCTCTGTGCAGATTAAGTAAGCCCTTTAGATACAGCTGTGGGAGGGAGGGAAGGAGGAGGGTGAGGGGGGAGGGGGAGAGGAAGGAGGGAGGTGGCAGGGGAGAGAGGGAGGGAGTTAGTGAAAGTCGCTCAGTTGTGTCCAACTCTTTGCCACCCCGTGGACTATACAGTCCGTGGAATTCTCCAGGCCAGAATACTGGAGTGGGTAGCCTTTCTCTTCTCCAGGGGATCTTCCCAACCCAGGGATCGAATCCAGGTCTCCAGCATTGCAGCCGGATTCTTTACCAGCTGAGCCACCGAGGAAGCCCCAGAGCAGGGAGAGAGGGAGGAGACTAACTTCAGAAGCTCTGAGTCTCGAAGCTGAAGCTCCAATAGTTTGGCCACTGATGCAAAGAGCTGACTCACTGGAAAAGACCCCGATGCTGGGAAAGACAGAAGGCAGGAGAAGGGGACGACAGAGGATGAGATGGTTGGATGGCATGACCGACTCGATGGATATGAGTTTGAGCAAGCTCCGGGAGATGGTGAAGGACAGGGAAGCCTGGCATGCTGCAGTCCATGGGGTCGCAAAGAGTCAGACATGACTGAGTGACTGAACAACTACAGCAACAACAACCGTAACTATGGTCTGATCCTGGCTTCCTACCAGGCTGGAGACTCACCTGAACCTCAGAGTCGAGAGCTACTTGGGGGTCTAGTTCCCAGGTCTTGATGGCTCCGTGGGACTCTATACAAGATGGAGCAAGTTTGAACCAAGTGACAGGAGGCACCCACTCTGGTCCAGGCTCCCACGGGGCCCCCGTTAAGAGGAAACATTTACCAGACACCAGCTGTTGTTTTGGGAGACAGGTTTTAAGTCACCCTGACTTGGGCAAGGAAGGTGGAGGGTATGCAGCTAAATATATATGTATGTATGCCTGAGGCAATCTGGAAGGGCTTCAGGGAGGAAGTGACATTCAAATTGTTCACGGGGTGGGCTGGGGAAAAAAGCTAGACCAGAAGCAGAGTCTGAGGTCCTGTCCAAGCACCCACCCCTGCCAACCATTAACTGCTGTCTTGAAAAATGGCTGCCAAATCCACCTGGCTTCTCTCAGCCACTAACTAGGAGGCTTTGCTTCCATCTTTCTTGGCAAACCTCCCTCTCTCTAACTACTAAGGCTGCATTTTTAACTCACTACGAGTCTCTGTCCATAAGGAAACAAGGGTCTGACTCTGGGAGATGATCAACACGCTCTCAGGGACTCATGACCAAGAGGACGAACATCAAAAGAAGACTGAGATACTCTCGCCCCTTGGCAGCAGGCTTGGGGAACATCCAGAAGGAGGTATCAGCTCGAAGGCCTCGGCCAGCCACAGGGCTGCACGTGCCCCGGCCCTCACGGCTTCCTCCCTCCCTCTGAACCCGGCTGTGCCGGGGCGGGAGCAGGAAGAGTCCCGTGATTTTCAGGGTGCACATTATGCACCAGGCACTGCCCAGGATGCTGTACGTGGTGAATTCTTTCCTCCACTCCTCCCAGTGGCTCATGGAATGAGCGCTGGGATCCCCTCTTTAAAGGGGGGACTGAGCCACCTGCCACCAGGGAGGGGACACACGGCCTTCGTCTGCCTGATCGTGGGGTCCACCTCCTTTCTTCCCACAACCACCCTCCCTCCAGCCAAATGAACTCCCTTTCAGGTGAAGACCAACCCACCGCTCTCCCTTCCCCCACCCCGATCCTCAGCTGCTAAGTTCTTCGTGGCTCCTCGGACAGTGGAGTAAATAAAGACAACCAAATCCAGACAGTCTGCCTGGAGCTCCCCGGTCCCGGCCGTCCAGACAGGGATGAGTGAGACAGGACAAACAGATCAATAAAGGTAATTACGAGCCCTTTTGGTGGGCTTGGCCGCCAGCATTTTTCCTGTACTTCTCAGCTGCCAGGATGGGAGCGTGTGTCAGACCATCGCACGTCCCCAGAATCCCGGCCAGCCTCCCACAGAGGCCTTCAGTCCCGCTGGCCTGTCACCAACATACATCAAAAGAACAGTCACCCCCATGCCTGCTTCCCAACCAGAAGGGCTGGGAACGAACCCCAGCTCCATGGCTTCCGCGGTGCAGCCACAGGTCACATATCCTGACCACAGGTGACGGTGGATGAAGATGTTTGTCAAGGTTACTGGGTACCTTGTGGGGGCAGATCGTTCCTCTCCTACAACCAACCGGGGGGAGGGCACTGCCGTCAGCCCCATTTTACAAACAAGGAGACTGAGGCACAGAGCAGATGAGAACTCCTCCAAGATGGCACTGCGGGTTCCAACCCAGGCCCTTCGTCCCGTGTCACCTCTCGAGGCCCCAAGGCCCTGAGGTGCGGGTGGTGATCATCTACCTGGGTCTTCCCCATGCCATCCTCTGGCCTCTGCCTGTTAGAGACTGCTCACCCCCCACCCCCAACCCTGGGTGTTTCCTGGGCTCTGGAGTCCCCTGGGCACACCCTGCCCTCTGTTGGTCATGACAGTGGCTTGGGGTGTCCACCAGGCTGGTGGCAGCTTCATTCCACTTCAATCCAGCTTCGCAGAGCTGGACCGGCCACTAGACCATCTCACCAGAGTCAGAGACGAACCAGGCCTGGCCAGGTCTGTGCAGAGCTCACGGTGGCTGCAAGAGGGGCTCAGGGGACACTGGTGAGTACAGGGACCACCAGCCTTCGTGGAGGAGGGGTCCGCAGGCTGGGCTTTGAGGACTGAGCAGAGTTTAGCAGGGAGAAGAGGTGAGTGAGGGCAGAGAGCCCCAGAGACCCACCTCCCCGCCCGGCTGCTGGGATACCAAGACACAGAGGAGAGATGGTTCCGAATGTGTAGAAACCGGGAAAATTGGCGCCAAGGTCAGGGGAGGAGTGACCCTTGGTTGATCAAAGGGTGAGGGCAGGGCGGGGCAGAGGAGGACAGAGAGGGACCCTGAGGTTGAGTCCTGTGGGGGCTGGAGGAGGTCAGCCCGGAATCTCGGGGACGGGCTGGGCGGGGGTGATGAGCTATGTGTGGGGCCAGAGGACTCCCCTCTGGAGTCTGCAAGCCAGGTCCAGAGCTGCCTGGTCAATCAGTTCAGTCGCTCAGTCATGTCCGACTCTTTGCATCCCATGGACTGCAGCACGCCAGGCCTCCCTGTCCATCACCAACTCCCTGAGTCCACCCAAACCCATGTCCATCGAGTCGGTGATGCCATCCAACCATCTCATCCTCTGTCATCCCCTTCTCCTCCTGCCCTCAATCTTTCCCAGCATCCAGGTCTTTTTCAACGAGTCAGTTCTTCGCATCAGGTGGCCAAAAGATTGGAGTTTCAGCTTCAGCATCAGTCCTTCCAATGATTATTCAGGACTGATTTCCTTTAGGATTGACTGGCTGGATCTCCTTGCAGTCCAAGGGACTCTCAAGAGTCTTCTCTAACACCACAGTTCGAAAGCATAAATTCTTTGGTGCTCAGCTTTCTTTATGGTCCAACTCTCAAATCCATACACGACTACTGGAAAAACCAAAGCTTTGACTAGACAGACCTTTGTTGGCAAAGCAATATCTCTGCTTTTTAATATGCTGTCTAGGTTGGTCATAACTTTCCTTCCAAGGAGCAAGCGTCTTTTAATTTCGTGGCTGCAGTCACCATCTGCAGTGATTTTGGAGCCCCCAAAAATAAAGTCTGTCACTGTTTCCATTGTTTCCCCATCTATTTGCCATGAAGTGATGGGACCAGATGCCAAGATCTTAGTTTTCTGAATGTTGAGTTTTAAGCCAACTTTTTCACTCTCCTCTCTCACTTTCATCAAAAGCCTCTTTAATTCTTCTTCACTTTCTGCTATAAATGTGCTGCCTGGGGAAGATGCCAAATGTCCCTGCAGACCCTGTGACAGGCAGGCGGGGCCACACTCACATGAGCTCGTGCCTAAGTCGTGTTGCCAAACGCCCCAGGCCACGGCCCCGCTCAGGGAGCTGGATACGCCTGCAGCTCTGCTCTGAGAGCTGGGTTCTTCCCTGATGCCTGGGAGAGGTGTCCCCTCTCAGCGAGTGGCCAGTTCATCTGGTTTCCCACAGTCTAAAGTTCTAGCTGCAGGATTGCGCCCGGGACCACTTGGCGACCTTTGGAGACATGTTCAGCCAACACCCGGGGCAACGGTGCTGCTGGCATCTAGTGGGTAGAGCCCAAGAATGCTCCTAAGCACCCCACAGTGCACAGGACGGCACCCTGCCCGCATCACAGAATCACCAGCCCCGGTGTCAACAGTGCCAAGGCTGAGAGAGCCAGTCCAAGGAAATGTCTCCAAAAGGGCTTGTTTATCCCTCTGGCTCCCGTTTAAGCATCTCTGGCCACGTTGGCTGGCCGGAGAGGGAGTGTTCCAGCAGCCCCAGGCAGTCTTGGGGAGGTGGGGGCCGTGGCCAGGTGCCGGGGCCCCTCCTCTCTCCACACCCATCATCTGCTGCTGCAGGAAACCAGAGGCTTTTCCGGGGACCCATCTGGCTGGACCCCGGCTCCATTGCTTATCTTCTCTGGGTCTGTAAGCAAGTCATCCGCCTCCCTGAGCCTCACTTTCCTTGTCTGGCTGTAGAATGAAATGTGCTAATACAAAGTGTTTAGAACGCGGAGAACGCGGCCAATGGGAGCTACAAAGTAATGCTCAAAATTCTCCAAGCCAGGCCTCAACAGTACGTGAACCGTGAACTTCCAGATGTTCAAGCTGGATTTAGAAAAGGCAGAGGAACCAGAGATCAAATCACCAACATCCGTTGCATCATCAAAAAAGTGAGAGAGTTCCAGAAAAACATCTGCTGCTGCTGCTGCTAAGTTGCGTCCGTTGTGTCCGACTCTGTGCAACCCCATAGACGGCCGCCCACCAGGCTCCTCCATCCATGGGATTTTCCAGGCAAGAGTACTGGAGTGGGCTGCCATCGCCTTCTCCGGAAAAACATCTACTTCTGCTTTATGGACTATGCCAAAGCCTTTGACTGTGTGGATCACAACGAAGTGTGGAAAATTCTTCAAGAGATGGGAATATCAGACCACCTGACCTGCCTCTTGAGAAATCTGTATGCAGGTCAAGAAGCAACAGTTAGAACTGGACATGGAACAACAGACTGGTTCCAAATAGGAAAAGGAGTATGTCAAGACTGTATATTGTCACCCTGCTTATTTAACTTATACGCAGAGTACATCATGAGAAATGCTAGGCTGGAAGAAGCACAAGCTGGAATCAAGATTGCTGGGAGAAACATCAATAACCTCAGATATGCAGATGACACCACCCTTATGGCAGAAAGTGAAGAGGAACTAAAGAGCCTCTTGATGAAAGTGAAAGAGGAGAGTGAAAAAGTTGGCTTAAAACTCAACATTCAGAAAACTAAGGTCATGGCATCTGGTCCCATCACTTCATGGCAAATAGATGGGGAAACAGTGGAAACAATGGCAGACTTTATTTTTGGGGGGCTCCAAAATCACTACAGATGGTGACTGCAGCCACGAAATTAAAAGACAATTGTTCCTTGGAAGAAAAGCTATGACCAACCTAGACAGCATATTAAAAAGCAGAGACGTTACTTTGCTAACAAAGGTCCATCTAGTCAAAACTATGGTTTTTCCAGTAGTCATGTATGGATGTGAGAGTTGGACTATAAAGAAAGCTGAGTACCAAAGAATTGATGCTTTTGAACTGTGGTGTTGGAGAAGACTCTTGAGAGTCCCTTGGACTGCAAGGAGATCCAACCAGTCCATCCTAAAGGAAATCAGTCCTGAACATACATTGGAAGGACTGATGTTGAAGCTGAAGCTCCAATATTTTGGCCTCCTGATGCAAAGAGCTGACTCATTTCAAAAGACCCTGATGCTGGGAAAGATTGAGGGCAAGAGGAGAAGGGGACGACAGAGGATGAGATGGTTGGATGGCATCACTGACTTGATGGACATGAGTTTGTGTAAGCCCTGGGAGTTGATAATGGACAGGGAAGCCTGGTGTGCTGCAGTCGTGGGGTCGCAGAGTCGGACACGAGTGAGTGACTGAACTGAACTGAACCAAAGGGGAGCTACTCTTCATCCAACACCAGCCACCGTGCTTCCAGCTCCAGTCCTTCCCCAAACAAGGCATCACTGGGACTGGGGAGGGGAGGGGCGGCATCACATAGACTGGGGCTCAGCTCCAACCACTACCTCCTCCAGAGGAGCCCCGGGACCCCCTGTGCTTTCCCCAGAGGCATCTTCAAAGCAAGGGGCTTTGAACGGCTCATCCATAGGAGGACAGACCCTTTCTAAATGTGCTTGATGTGGGAAAAGCACTTGGTAAATATTCATTGGGTGAACAAATGATTATCATTATGATAACAGAATCTAGCCCAGAGCAGTTAATCCAATTCTCAGGTTTCATGCTTGGCTATTAATCTCTATCTACTTAATCAGTGTGATGAAGAGTCCTCGCATTGCCAGGACGCTCTACAGTCTGTAAAGCACAGACGGTCTTCAAAGCCTTTTCTGGTCTTTATGTCATTTGTATCTAACAACAGGCAGAAGCCAGAACAGCGTCACCCACCCCAATTTACAGATGAATTAATTGAGGCTCAGATACACGAAGAGATCTGCGTCCTCCACGTCCCCACCGTCTGTCCAGTTGGGTGATGCATCTGAGGTCAGTGTAAGAGGAAGAAAGATGGAAAGACCTCGAACACTCTCTGGGACAATGACTAATGGAGTGATTGACTGATTGATTTGCTGATTGAACTAAATGAGTGAATTCCGTGACTGTAAGGATACAAATGGTAAGTTTAATATACAGACAGTTTCGAGTCCCTGTAAACACTTAGAAGCACCAGTTTATTCATGAACCTTTGATAAACTAATGCTGTCTGTTCTTATCTACTCCTTGCCAATCCCCACCCCCAAGGTGAGCCAGACCCAAGCTGGGCATTTTGCCCTCTGAGCTGTCACGCAGGCATTTCTCGCCAGGATGCTGAATACCCTTTCTCCTTTTCAGTCTCTGAATGACCCTTCAAAATCCTCATGACTTGTCCCTTCTCTGGGAAGCCTCTCACCCAACCCCTGGTCCCTACAGACAAGGCAGATTAAACTGCCCCTCCTCTGCGTCCCCATGGGAGGACTTCATTGTGACAACTGCCCCCCCTTGCATGCCATGTTTGCACACTTGTGTCTCCGCTGAGTGCAGAGTGCCTCAGTGGTATACCTGGCACAGGTGAAGTGGGAGAAATGGGGGATGGATAGGATGGATGGATGGAAACAAAGAAGGAAGAGATGGAAGGAGGGAGGGAAGATATATGGGTGGATGGAAGGCTAGATGGATAGATGGGTGGATGAACAGATAGATGGGTGCATGGGTGGGTGGGTGGTGAATGGATGGGTGGATGGGTGCATGGGTGCATGGGTAGGTGGGTGGATGGGTGGGTGGATGGATGGAAAGTCCAAGGAATGTATGGGTGAATGGATGGGCAGATAGATGTACGGGCAAATGGATGGATGGGTATTAGGTAGATAGGTGGATAGGTGGATGGCTGGATGGCGGTTGGATGGGTGGATGGATGGATGTTGGGTAGATGAGTGGATGGATGGATGAGTTGGATGGATAGTGGATGGGTGGATAGATGGAAAATCCAAAGAATATATGGGTGAGTGGATGGGCAGATGGATGGGTGGGCAAATGGATGGATGGTGTTGGGTGGATAGGTGGATAGGTGGATGGATGGATGGATGGTGGTTGGATGGGTGGTTGGATGGATGTGGGTGGATGAGTGGATGGATGGGTAGATGGATGGATGAGTTGGATGGATAGGTGGATATGTGGATGGATGGATGGATGGCAGTTGGATGGGTGGATGGATGGATGTTGGGTGAATGAGTGGATGGGTAGATGGATGGATGGATGGAAAAGTCAATAGATGGATGGATGTGTGGATAGACGGATGGGTGTATGGATGGTTGGGTGTGTGGGTGGATGAACAGCAAACTCTGGAACCTAATTGTATGACTGTATGCTCTTGAACTCTTCTTCTTGTGAAGACTGGACTTGTGTGGATTTGCAATCAGCCTAGGACCAGGTCCTGGTCTCCTCTCTCTTTGCACAGTGTCTAGCTCAACCCATCAGTGGTGGACAAGGCATCTTCCTCTTTTGGCTCTGCACATCCCCTCTGGGAGCATTCATCTGTGCCCAAGTTCTAGCTGACACTTTCTACACAAGGATCTCCAGACCAACCCTTCCTCAAATGTTCTCACTCACACATCCAAACACCTGCTTCCCACTTGGACTTCTCAAGGTTCTCCAAAATCAACACACCCCAGAGAAAATTCATTATTTTCACCACGAACCCACTCCTACCCCAGCATTTTCCCCTTCTGAGGGGTGACCCCATTGTTCCCATTGCTGAAGGCTGAAGACCACAGTCCAGACCTCCATCACCCTTCACCTGGACAAAGGCAGTGGCCTCCACTTGGGTCTTCTCCCTATCCCTCCAGAGCTGACTTTTCAGATAGAATCTCAATGTTGGCATCCTCTGTTTAGCACAGACTGTCCCCAGAAGCTGTAGTCAATTCAGACGCATTCTTCACCAGTGGGCAATTGCTATGCTAATTACATGTGTGTGTGCATGCTCAGTTGCTCAGTCATGTCCAACTCTTTACGACCCTGTGAACTGTAGCCAGCCAGGCTCCTCTGTCCATGGAATTCTCCAGGCAAGAATACTGAGTGGGTTGCCACTTCCTCCTCCAGGGGATCTTCCCAACCCAGGGATCAAACTCTTGCCTCCTGCATCTCCCTCGTTGGCAGGTGAATTCTTTACCACTGTGACACCTGGGAAGCCCAGGCTAATTACAAGCCATCTCACTTATTCTTTCTGAACACTTTCCCCAGATGCCTCTGCCTCTGCTGCCTTCCACCACGCTGGCCTTCCTCCAGCTCTCTCAGCCTCAGGACTTTGCACTTGCTATTTCCTTCCCATTTTTCACCTGCTTAACTCTTGCTTTGGATAGTGGCTCAAGTGCCACTTTTTCAGGGAGAACTCCCCAGGACCCTCTACCAGAGAGACTTCTCTTTGTTTTTTAAATGTACTTATTTGGCTGCAACGGGTCTTAGTTGCAGCACACTGGATCTTTTCGATGTGGTGCACGGGCTCAGTAGATGTAGCGCAAGGGCTTCAGAGCACAGGGGCTCAGTAGTTCCACCACATGTGGGATCTTAGTTCCCTGACCAGGGATCAAGCCCAAGTCCCCTGCACTGCAAGGTGGATGCTTTCCCACTGGGCCTCCAGGGAATTCCCTACCAGAGCGACTTTGAAAGTGATGTGTTCTAACATTATGCATTTCCTCCACTAACAGTTTGTTTGAGTCAATGTCTCTGTCCCTCAGGGGAAGGAAACTGTGGATGGTGTCTCTTTTGTTCCTTGTCTGCTCTCCAGCACTGACTACCTGATGGATGAATGAGAACTGGGTGTGTGTGTGTGTGTGTGTGTGTGTGTGTGTGTGTGTGTGTGTTAGTTGCTCAGTCGTGTCCGACTCTTTGCCACCCCATGGACTGTAGCCCGCCAGGCCCCTCTGTACATGGGATTCTCCAGGCAAGAATATCAGAGTGGGTTGCCATTCCCTTCTCCAGGGGATCTTCCCAACCCAAGGATCGAACTCTGGTCTCCTGCATTGCAGGCGGATTCTTTACCATCTGAGCTACCAGGGAAGCCTGAGAACTGGGTGCTTTCCCCAAATGTTGGCTTTGGCTGGCTTTGGGCACTGCTGAATGGACCCCCCTCCCCCAGATCCTCCCTGCCACCTGCCTGCCCGGCACGGTGGGGGTGCCATTGTCTTCCTCTGGGTCCTGCCAGCCCACGCAGGTGTGTGGGGAGTCCTCCTGGGTGTCTGCTAGCAAGCGCCATCAGAACACTGCCCGGTGTAAGCCATTCCCAGACAATTTTGCAGAGGATTATACCTAACTGCTCCATGGGAAAGTGGCCATTAAAACAAGACAGTTTAATAGCGACCCACTCACAGAGCTGGAGGTTCTGGAATGATCTGTCTCAGGCGATTACCATCACTTTAATGCCCAGGATGGGTTTATCCTGAAGGGGTCCTGGGCAGGTCATCTGCGTGTTTGGGATCTCAACTCCGGCTTCCAGGAGAGGCCTAAACAGGACATGCACCTGGACGATACTTCTCCATCCTCGTGTGAAGAGCTTGGTGACGGGCCAGGCTGAGCAGAAGGCTCCAGGGAGGGTCACAGCTGTGATGGCATCTCTGCATTTTCCCTGAGCCTTGGCACCTCAGCCTCCAGGCACTTAGCTTGCATCCCTCACACCTGTCCTCACACTCCTGTCTCTACACACCTGTCCCCACACACCTGTCCTTACACACCTGTCCCCACACACCTGTCCCCACACACCTGTCCCCACATACCAGTGCATTTACGCCATGATGCTTCTCTCTAGTGCCCCAGCCCTTCCCTCTCTCCCTGTGTGACCAGCTCAGCCCACATGGTATTTCTCTTGGGGACCTGGCCTGCCTCAGGGCTCCCACGCTCTCTGCAAACCTCGATGTTGGCACTTAACTCTGTGTCTCTGCCAGGTATCCGAATGCCCTGCTGTCTCCACAAGCGTGTGTAAGCGTTCAAGTTTTCCATCTCCTTCAAGATTTGACCTTTGTCTTGGAGAAAATCCTTCCTCATAACAGGGTCAGAAAAACATTCTCCTGCTTTATCTTCTAAGAGTTTTCTGGGTTTGCCTTCTCTGTACAAGTGTCTAGTCCACTAGGAATGAATGATGTGTAGTTGGGGTGGGGTTCAGTCTCATTTCTCGTCAAGGGCATCACCAACTTCCCTGCCACCATTTAAAATATGCCGCCCCTTCCCCACCAGCCACGAGGCCTGAGGTTTCTGTACGCATTTGCGTTTGTCCTCAGGCACTGGTTTGGTCACATTGGTCAACTTGTCTTTTCAGAACACGCCAACTGTTGTGATAATTCTGGGTATTCCAGTGAAGCAAGGCACTTGCTTTGCCCTTCAGGGTTGCAGAGCCTTCTTTGGCTGTTCTTGGTCCTTTGCTCCTTGATTTGTTGTTCAGTTGCTCAGTCGTGTCTGACTGTGCAACTGCAGCATGTGTTCATTTCCACATCGGCTGGTTAAGTTCAAACAGAACAAAACAACCCCAAAACTATTGGTGTTTAATGCAGAAGTGCCTTGTCTCCAGATGTATTTGAAAAGAATTGGCTTCTTTGCTAAACTGATTTTCCCCCATCAACACAGTATAGTCTTCCTTCATTGGCATCTTCTTAAATGTGTTTCAATGACATTCAATAATTTTGTCTGTAAAAAACACATCCTGAGGACAAGGCAGACATCTTTTTCATCTTCCTATTTCCACATATTCTAAATAGTGTACCTCTAACCATTTCAAGGGGGGTTGTTAAGTTCATTTGGGGACTTAAAACCTTGATGGCAGAATGTCTAGCAACAGAAAGTAGGCCAAAGCTGAGGTGGAAAGGGTTTGATGGGGGTTCCTTCTCCTGCTGCTGGTGCTAACTCGCTTCAGTCGTGTCCGACTCTGTGCGACCCCATAGACGGCAGCCCACCAGGCTCCCCCGTCCCTGCTCCTAGTCCCTCTAATAATATCATAATGCCATTCACTGCTGTCATCTACCCATCCACAGTAACAAACATCTTTCACAATCTACAGCTTGCAAAGCATCTTCAAGCTCACAGTATGCAACCCTCCAACATCAGAGCCTATCAGGTGAGACCCAGGAGTATTTTAAAGTAGGTGCGGTTCCCCCTTTGACATCTTCCGTCCATGTCCATCCCTCCCAGGAGGCTGAGTGCTCCCCTTGGAGGATCAGGGGCAAGGAGTCAGTGTCTGCTTCATGGTCGCGAGGGAGGTGTGTTCATAGTTGCCATCTTGGTCTACACGGTCTCCTGCTGGCTCATGCATTTGTGGTTTTTGCCACATGGTGGTTCTACTTGCATTTCTCTTCTCCAGCAACGTGAGCAATAAACTTCCTGATCCCTTTCAACGAAAGATTCTTTAAAGTTTCTAAAAAATATTCTTCAACTTACATTTTCCCAACTACCAAAATAAGGAATGAGGCATGGCTTTGGCTTCTGTCAATGTCTGGACAGGAGTCCAGAAGCCTCTTTTCCACTTTCATCTTCCTTCCCTGACTTTCCCAACATAAGGCATGTGTGCTGAGTCTCTTAAGTCATGTCCGACTCTTTGCAACTCCGTGGACTGCAGCCCGCCAGGCTCCTCTGTCCATGCGATTCTCCAGGCAAGAATACTAGAGCAGGTTGCCATGCCCTCCTCCAGGGAATCTTCCTGACCCAGGGATCAAACCCGTGTCTCATGTCTCCTGCATTGGCAGGCGGGTTCTTTACCTCTAGCACCACCTGGCAGGCCCAGCATACATCATAGTCCTAATTAATATTAACCAGATTTTGGATGATGGCTTTTTCTTTCCAAAAAAAATATATTTTTGACATGTGCTAGATAGAAACCCTTGGTTTCTATCCAGGGTTACAGCATCTGCTGAAGCTGAACCTGCTGTTTACCTGGCCTCAGTCCTGCTCCTGTGTCTCTATGCCAGACCCTCTCTGCCTTCAAAGCCCTGAGCTTAACCCAACCCTCTGTTGCCAGAATACCTTTTCTGGCATTTTCCTTTCAAGACAGAGGCCTGGTCCTCTAAGTTAGATGCCTCTGTATTCCCTGAACCTACAAATGACAGCTGAGGTGCAGATAAAATCCTGAGATCACAGCTTTTATGTCCTTATCTGCAGACCCTGAAATCCATTCTATTATTTTGAAATGTAATATTAGAAAGCATGTCTGTAATGGCCTGCTTCTTATTCTTTCACAAAGAGCTTTTCTTTCTTGAGAAAAATGACTTTTTACCCTCATAATTAAAGAAAACAAGGCAGAATGTGAGGTAGGCTTAACGGGCACTTTTTAAAATTTCATTTAAGAACCGCCCTCTCCACCCACGCCAACTCATCTCTGATCACTGCTTCCGGTCCTGTCGCTCTGAGTTTTTATATGAAAACACCTGTGGTTCTCAGGCTGGCCCTCTCTCCCCTTCTCTGTCTGGCGTCTTCCTTCTTTTCTTTCTTAAAGCCTCTTCCTTCTTATGACCCTCTGGTCTGGAGCCCCTTCATTGGTGAGAACGCCCTAATTCGTTTCCCCTACTCTTTCCGGCCTCTGAAACGCCCTTCGCCGGTCGTGGAAAGTTTGGGATCTCACAAGTGTTCCCCCACCCCTCACTCCCGTCCCACTGCTTCTTCCTTTCTGGGAGCTTGCATCGCGTCACGGTCCTTTGTCCTAAGTGCCCCCCTTCCATCCACGGTGGCCGCCCTGCGGGGGCCGCGCACCACAGGACGTCATTGCCCCAGAGCGGTGCCCACACCGCTTCCTGCCTCATAGGGGCAGGGGGCAGGGGGAGCCGCGTGCCTTGGCCGAGACGCCCACCCAGCAGGGCTTTGGATGGGGGGGTTTCCCAACCTCTTGCTGGTGGGCAGGGCTGCTCTGGTTCATGAACTTCCTGCTGAGTGGAAGGTCACAGGTCCTAGCTTAGTCTCCGTCTCTGGCAGTTTATCTATGCTCCGTCCTCCTAGTCAGCTTAGCGAGAACTTGGAAAGCTGGGGCGGGGACGGACGCTGTTTTGTCGGAGAAATCAGTGCCGTGGTCTAGAGATGCCCTTGCTCTGGTTTTATTTTTATTAAATAAAATAACTTTTATTTTACTAAAACCCCAACCAGGTTTGATTCTTTTGGCCACACAGTGTGGCGTGTGGGATCTTAGTTCCTTGACCAGGAATCGAACCTGCGGCTTCCGTGTTGTAAGTGTGGAATCTTAACCACCAGGGAAGTCCCAACCATCCAGGTTTTAGCACAAGATCACCCTCCTAGCCTTGGTGAAAGAGCCAGTGCCCGCGGGGAGCAAGGCTTCCAGGAGCAAGCCTTCCTGGAATCTTCACCTTCCACTCAGAGGCCAGAAAAAGGACGGGTCAACTCAGAGGCCAGAAACCCTGGTGACATCACACACATTACTGAAGACCCTTAGAAACGACAGTGCGGGACTCACATGAGCCCTTGCTCTAGGGGAGAAAAGATGTATTTCTTTGCCCGACAACCACATTTTGTTAAAAGTATCGCAGGACTTTGGAGGACATATAATGGCTGATTTATGTGGGACAAATAACTATTTAATTGCTGTCTAATTACATGACAATTAGAATTCCTATTGCGGCCGTGTCCTTAGGTATCTATTTATGGGCTGCATGAGGCACTTACAGCGCCCGCAGCCATTAAGAACACCAGGAACTGCAGAGCGGGCAGGACTGCCGGCTACAGAGCATAATTACCCATGTAATGATTCTCCTATACCCGTGTAATTACAGGCTGCTATTATTTGTGTATTACAATTTATTCACACACCTAATCACAGTCTCCTTTCACAAACTGGGACTCGGCCCAGGAAACGCTGATCAGTTTTTAAAAATAACATAAAAGTCATCTGATGAGAAGCTTGGCTATCGGGCTGCCTTGTGTTCACAAGGGGAGGCGGCCAACGTCTGCAGGGAGGAGGCTGGGAATCCACACCTGACATCAAGTTCATGGTGGCAAAGCCCACCCAGTCCAACCATGATCCAAGAGACGGAAGGATGCTGCCCACTTGGGTGGGCTCTTTGCTGCTGCGTGAGCCGTGATCTCTGCCAGGTGCCTCTCTGCAGGTCGTGGCCCTCGTTACCCCCTGGTCCAGCACATACGATGCACCCTGTGTTAGGACTGCCCATTTCCATGTCTGTTGGCTCTCCTGGGCTTTGAGACTCACCATGGCCGGGGCCTAGAGGGGCTTTATTTTTTTCAGTAGTGCATGGGGTTGAATTCTGAGCCAGAGTAGGGGGTCACTGTGTACCCACCGAGCCAGGATGGAGGGACAGGCCCCACAGAGCTCTGACCCGAGAATCCCATTTATAAAAGCAGTCATTTCTCGGCGTGGGAAGGGGGGGGATGTGCTGCGAGATGCAGACGAGCGATATCAAAGGTTTTTTCCCTTGAGAATTTCAATCCCTTTTTTTATAGCTCTATCCAGCATCTCTTAAATGGCCAGCTCAAAGCAACCAAGGGGGTGACCCAAAAACCTCAGGAACAGGGTAGCTGGAAAGAGGGGCCAAGTCCTGGGCAGTCGCTACACCTCTTAGTGCAATTAACAGAGCTCAACCTTAAGTCAGGCATCCCAGGCTGCCTCCCGTATTGTAAGGAGGAGTTGCTGTCTCCCATCACCACCAGCCACATGCCCCAGCCCCGCTCATCAGCAGATTTCTGTTGGTGCTACATTTGACTCCCCCAGGCTTTGCCAACCAACCCTAGAACTCACACTCTCTGCCCATCCCATCCTGCCTTTTATAGCCAGCTTCCCTGTGCCCCTGGCCCTGGAGCTGATGTGTACATTCTAGTCAGTCCCTAGGGGCCTGTGACGTGGTTGTCCTGGGCAGGCCTGGGGGCAAAGATGGGTAAGACATGGTGTGGGCCCTGGAGGAGCCTTCACTCATCTGGGGAAGATGGATGAGACGCACCCCGACAACAAGCTCTGTGCAGGCAGCAGGTTGTGAGTGTGCATAGGAAGGAACAGGCATTAACTGAGCTCCTACCATACACCTGGCTGGGTGCTGGGCCCTTCCTAATCTTTATCATAGTCTTACCTTCCTGTGCAGAGAACAATGGGCCCCACTGAGGACACAGGGTCTCCAGAGGCCAGTGGCTGCCAAAATTCACCCCACAGCAGTGAAAGCAGGGAAAGGGACCAGTGACAGGAAGATTATCAATGCCCTCAGTTATGGCCTGGGTTCAGGGCCTGCTGGCATGGGGACCCCCCAAGCTCCTCACCCAAAGCCCCCCAGGTCCACTGGGGTCCACATCTGGAACAGGGCAGGCAAGGCTCTTCCACAGGAAGGCAAGCTGGCTGAAAAGTCTAGCTGTGAGGTCTTTCTTTAAAGCTAAAAATACACACTTACTGCTGTGTTTAAAGAGACAGGAAGAGAGAGTTTGAGGCTTGAAAGAAAAAGTCCTCAAAAAAGGAATGACTTTTTTAACAGTATAGTTAGAAGTGATTTAACAGGAGCAACGTCAGTAAACGCTGGTGGACATGGGCACAAGGCTGTTCCAGCTTCTACCTGCCCTTACAAAACCACACTTACCTGGCTGGAGACTCATCTTTCCCTCACTGTAGTCCATCCTGGGTGGGCTGATCCCCACCTCTCGGAGAACATATGACCAGACCTGGCCAATCGGAGCACAAGCTCCCTCTGGCCACACCCACTGCTTCAGGAAGAGGTCTCATGACCCCAGCCCAGCCAATGAGCGTCTTCCCTGGGTTCTGTGCTGAAACTACTTGGAAAAGGACCCCTGCCCCTTCTGAGATCGTGGTGCTACAGATCATATGTGCCTGGGGTGGCCAGAGATCATCTATTCTGCCAAACAGCCAAATTGTGCCTAGGACTGAAGTTTGGCTCCAGGAGAGCAAAGTTAAGAAGTGGGGAGACAGACACTGAGTCGTAATGTCACTATTAAAGGTCCTGGATCAAGCTATGCCTGGAGGAAGATCTACCCTTGGTCTTCACAGTTACATAAGCCAGTGTGTTGCTCTTCCTGTTTGAGTGATTTCATATTCAGTTCAGTTCACTCGCTCAGTCGTGTCTGACTCTTTGCGACCCCATGAATCGCAGCACGCCAGGCCTCCCTGTCTATCACCAACTCCCGGAGTCTACCCAAACCCATGTCCATTGAGTCAGTGATGCCATCGAACCATCTCATCCTCTGTCGTCCCCTTCTCCTCCTGACCCCAATCCTTCCCAGCATTAGGATCTTTTCCAATGAGTAAACTCTTCGCATGAAGTGGCCAAAGTATTGGAGTCTCAGCTTCAACATCAGTCCTTCCAATGAACACCCAGGACCGATCTCCTTTAGGATGGACTGGTTGGATCTCCTTCCAGTCCAAGGGACTCTCAAGAGTCTTCTCCAACACCACAGCTCAAAAGCATCAATTCTTCAGGGCTCAGCTTTCTTCACCGTCCAACTCTCACATCCATACATGACCACTGGAAAAACCATAGCCTTGACTAGATGGACCTTTGTTGGCAAAGTAATGTCTCTGCTTTTAAATATGCTGTCTAGGTTGGTCATAACCTTCCTTCCAAGGAGTAAGCGTCTTTTAATTTCATGGCTGCAGTCACCATCAGCAGTGATTTTGGAGCCCAAAAAAATAAAGTCTGACACTGTTTCCACTGTTTCCCCATCTATTTCCCATGAAGTGATGGGACCAGATGCCATGATCTTAGTTTTCTGAATGTTGAGCTTTAAGCCAACTTTTTCACTCTCTTCTTTCACTTTCATCAAGAGGCTCTTTAGTTCTTCTTTACTTTCTGCCATAAGGGTGGTGTCATCTGCATATCTGAGGTTATTGATATTTCTCCCGGCGATCTTGATTCCAGCTTGTGCTTCTTCCAGCCCAGCGTTTCTCATGATGTACTCTGCATATAAGTTAAATAAGCAGGGTGACAATATACAGCCTTGACGTACTCCTTTTCCTATTTACTTCATATTACTTGCAATCAAATTAGTCCTCATAATACAGCATGGGGGACAGAGGTGAGGGCAGGTATTTATTTGGTGGCTGATTTGTCAAAGGAAGACAAGTAGAACAGAAGACACTAGAAATGGAAGGCCCCTCAAACATCACATACAGCCAGCTGCCATGTGACATGGGAACTGCAGCTTCATCACTCTGGCACCCAAGCCTGACACCACGGACCAGTCAGGCCTCCTTCCTGCTGCACGAATGTGGCCCCAAGTCCTTCCCATAAAGACTTCCAGGGAGTGATGTAAGTAGGGGGTGATGTCCAACTCACGTCTAGCTCAGAGGGAGGTGAAGCGGCTTGTTCCAGCCTCCCTGCTAATCTAATCCCTGTTCCTTTGATTTATATCTCCCCTTGTGGCTAACGATTTCTCAGCCACACCTCTTGGATAAACCACATGACTTGTGGGATTCCCAGAAACTGGAGTATTTGTACATAAGTGGAGGAAGGGCACGACTGTAAATTACAGAACACAACTGTCAAAGCTGGGTGACAGGCAGATACTGAAAACATGCCTACAAAGCACTTGCCCTGGGCTTCCCTCCACTAGCCCTCCATTCACCTTGCACCCCTACAGAGCTAGGAGCCAGGGTGGGCATGGTAAGAACCCCTGCCCAGATGAGGTCCAGCTGTGCCACGCCTCCGCACCACCCTGACCCTGAAGAATCACTCCATCTCTGAGCTGCAGGCTGCTCACCTGTCCGTGGACGCCTGTGGCTCAGCCCGTGTGGCTTCAGTGGATAACAGTCAGTGTCACCAAAACTGCTCCCAGGATTGCCAATGGCTCAGTGCCCCACCCCATGCCCAGCACCCCAGAAAGCACCTTGTGAATCTTCACAGAAACCCCCCTGAAGACAGTGCCCACTTCCCCAGCAGGGCTCAGAGGGGTTCAGGAAATTTCCCCAAGTCCCAGTTCTGCCTGGACCCAGGACCTGCGTCTCCACTGCCAGGATGTCAGGGAGCCTCACCTTCCTCTCCCTGGGGCTGCTGTAAATGCCCACTGCCTGCGCCAGCACCAGCACGCCCATCATCACCACCAGTGTCCCCACAGACACACACCTGCCCACTGTCCTCTGTCTGGGTCCCCACATTGCAAAGCTCTTTCCATTCTGAGGAGAAGCCCTTGAACCCTCACCCTGATGCCGATGAGACCAAAAGGATGTAAGGTGCCCTGGGGCCCCAGGGATCCCCATGGTGCTGGCTCTCTACAAGCACAGACACCACGGTGTTCCCAGTCCAGGCCAGCTTGGGGGCCCCAGGACCCCAGGACCCCAGTTAGGGCCTGAGTTTCCTGCGGTTGCTGTGGCCCGATTACTACATCCTCGTGACTTAAAATAACGCAGGTGCATTGTCTTCAGTTCTGGAGGTCTGAGTCCAGATGTGGGTGGGGCTGGCTCCTTTCTGGAGGCTCCAGGGGAGAATCCACTCCCAGCCTTTCCCAGCTCTCAGAGGAGCCTGCGGTCCCGGGCTCGTGGCGCCTCCCATCTTCAAAGCCAGCAGCATAACATCTTCCAGTCTCCCGGTTCCCTTCTCTCCTGACTCCTCCTAGCCCTCCCACCCTGCGACCATCTGCTTCCCTTGTTACATCTCCTCTGATCCCCCTGCCTCCTCTTATAAGAATTAGAGTGACAACAGTCAGCCCTGGGGATTATCCAGGATAATCTCCCAACCTCAAGATTCTTTGCTTAATCACCTCTGTACAGTCCTCTTGGCCGTGAGAGGTAAGTATTCACAGGTCCAGAGGATTAGGGCATGGACATCTTTGGGAGTCATTTTTTGGCCCTAGCAAGGGGATGGAGAGGTGTCGTTTGTCCTAACCACTTTAGGAGAGGAGGGACTCAGGAGCATGTACGCTGAGCGAGAGGAACATGGGGAAGGGCCTGAGCTGGAAGGGAGAGCCCCTTCTGATGGCCAGCTGGTCAGCAGGCAGGAGCCTCTGGGCATGAGATGAGGCTTGGACGCAGATAGCCTGGGTTTCACACGAAGAACAATAGAAGGCCAGATATCCCGGCAGAGCTGAGCTCTGGAAGCCGAGGGATGCAGGTCGGAGGGGACTGGAGTCATGAGGAGCCACTGGGGTGAACCAGGCAAGAGGAAGGGTAGCTCAGGCTGGGGTGGCAGAGGAGATGGAGAGAGGCCCAGGGCACTCACGAGCGTCCACAATGGGCGGGATGTAGAGGGTAAGGAAGATGGCAGTGCTAAGGACCATCCTCAGGGTTCTGCTTATGTGCCTGAGGGGATAAAGGGCTGGAGAAGACCAGCTGACTCATTACAGCAGGAGTTGATTGTGTAGCCTTGGGGTGGAGCCCTGGCAGTGGTTTGGGGAGGTGGGGACAAGTACTGGTGCTAAATAAAGAGCATGAATAAATAAAAGATGGCAGAAGCTGGAGATGCTCCTGTTTATCAAGGGCCTCCTCGCTGAGACCAGGTTTAACCTCCACAGAAATCACGCTCAATTTCAAGCCGCTTTTACCAGGCTATGGCCCGTTAAGCTCCCTAAGAGCCCACACTGCACAAGGAGAAACGCTTCCCCTGCCTCTGTGTTCTGAGCATTTGTCGTTGAAGGGAAGAGAGACGAAATTCAGGCTGCGGCCAACAGCGGATCAGAAGCGGTTTTCTTAAGCGCTGATTCTTAATGGGGAAGCTGAGCAGGAGCACCAAGGAGACCTAGAATGGGGTCCATGCTTTTCAGGAGGCTCAGGTCAGTGCCCTCAGCCTGGGGGCAGCATCTCCTCCACCACCGGCTACACAGGACACAGCCCCTGACCTTCAGTGCCACGCGGCGTGCGTGGGTCCCCTCGGCAGGCCTAGGGCATGAGAGAAAGAAACCATCGCCTCCTCTCCCACCCAAAGGACAGCACTGTCCATCATATCCTGTGTCTTGAGCCAGCCAGGGCTTCTGTCACCGCAATGGAGGCCACATCCAATATGGAGACACAGGGCCACAATGGGCTGGTGAGGGGGGTGTCTACACCACCCAAGAAGAGAAAGGAGTTTTCCCATTCCAGGGCTCCCTCTGGGCAGGCTGGCAATGCAGCTGAGCAACAGCCCCCCTTTCCTGGCATCCGAGATGGAGGAGAAACATCAGGGCCAAGGAGGGGGCAGGCACTGGATTGAGCATCCACTCCCTGTCGGCTGACCTGGAGGCCAAGTCTCTCAAGGCGTCTGAGCTCCATGGGATGGTGATCAACTGCCTCCCAGGGGCTCTGAGATGTGGCAACACTGGTTCTGTGCCAGCCAAGGATGCACAGCCTGATTTACCCTGAAGGCAGAGCCACCCAAAGGCTTGGATTTATCAAGGGAGGGCAGCAGGTCCAGCAAACATCAGGGCCTCCCAGGGCCTGCAGCAAGGAAAGAGTAGATTCATGCAACGTGGGTCCCCGAGAGACGTGTCCAAACCCTGCTCACCACCCCGTCGCCTCGCCCGTGGGCCCCTGTTTTCTCATGTCTAACGCAGTGGCCACAACCCTGCCTTGGGGATGCTGCTGTGCCCTTGGGAGACTCCCCATGGCTCCCAGCCCAGCCTCTTTCCCCCTCACTCCACCCAGCTTGGATGGACAGACACATGAGCGTGGGGAGTACTGAGCGGAGCACGGCAGGTGTGCATCAGGAGGTCCCTGGAACCTGCAAACCCGGATGGAGTCCCTGACACACAGGTGGGCAGCCACCAAGATGCACCCAGATGGCATTTTTGATACACTCTAGTTGAGTTTTGGTTGTGGCTTTTGGGATGTTAGACTCTGCATCACCTGCAGAAGAGAGAATAAATGCAGGATCCCTTTCCTTCTCTGTTTATTACCTCCAGAGGCCAGAGCCCAGGAGGCATGTTTTCTGAGAAGGCTTTTTTTCCTTTCAATCCTCTCTTCCGGCAATAATCTACTGGCTTCAGGAGGGCATCATTTTCCACGCATTAGCTGGAGATTTGAGAGCTTTGCTCCATGTCTGAGATGGAAGCTCTGTGCACCGTCAGGCCCAATTGAGCTATTTTTCTCCTGGGCCGGACGGGATGCCTGGCGCTCCAGGGAAATGGAGGACATCGCTGATTGGAAGCGAAGGCCTGTTTACCTCCAGGTCTACTTCCCCCTGTCCCACAGGCCCTAAAAGCTGGCTTGTTGGTAACTGACCTCTGGGATCTGGCACCAAGCCGGGGCAGGGGGTGATGCCTGGCGACCGCAGGGGGTTTCCAGGAGCCTTGACTTTGTTCTCAGGGAGCCGAGGTGGGTGGGGATGAATACGCCACCCTGCCTGCCTCATCTTTTGCGCTGAGGCTGACCAGAGAACAGGAAGGAGGCCTGGGAGGCCTGTCCAGGCTAAGGGGGGGCCCTGAGAGATCCCCCTACAGAATCAGAACCACAGCAGGCACACATGACTATTCTGTACCACGAGCCCTGACCACTGTCTCCTGCTCCAACCTAGCCAACCTGAGGGCATCCTGGACATCACCTCTGGATGCACTAGGCCAGTGGACATAGCCTTCCCATCCTGGGCTTGTAATACTCCCCCTAAGGTCTGCTGCCTCTCCAGGGCCCTCCCGCGTCCCTGTTAACCCACTGCTCACAGCAGAAGGCTGGGGCATCATCTAAACACAACATATCTCCTGACTGTGTCCTTGTCTTACCCGTGAGCCTGCCCACCTAGGTTCAGCCTCTTTATCACTCAGCTGGACCCCACCAGTGTTGGAGCCACATGGATGCCCATCAGATGGCTGGATGAGTGAATGGATGGGTGGGTGGATGGGTTGGTGGGGAATGGATAGATGGGTGGATGGATGGATGGATGGGTGGGTGGATAAATGGCTAGAAGAGTGTCTGGATAAATGAATAGATGGGTGGGTGGATGGATGGATGGATGGTTGGGTGGATAGGTGGGTGGGTGAGTGGATAGATGGGTGTCTGGATGAATGGATGGATGGGTGGGTGGAGAATGGATAGATGGGTGGATGGATGGATGGGTGGGTGGGTGGATGAATGGATGGGTGGATGGGTGGGTGGGTGAGTGGATAGATGGGTGACTGGGCAGGTAGATGGGTGAAGAGTGGCTCTCCCTCAGTCCATTCCAGTCTCCCCACCACAGCAAAGGAGCTTTCTTTAAAAAAAAAAAACAAAAAAACCCAGCACATCTGATCTCATCCTGAGGACTCCTCCAGCCTCACTCTTGAGAACAGCCCACTCAGATGCTCCCAGGGAGGCCTGGTTCCCCAGGGAGGCCTGGTTCCACAACAGGTGGCCCGCACGCGTCCTGCCTGGAGAGTGCTCTCTGGGCATGACTCACTTTGTAAGCGTGCAGGAGCACAGGGCGCCATGAATGCTCTCTGGTAGGCAAGCATCTCCCGCAGACCTGCCCGCCTCCTGCTCCAGAGAACCAATGCCGCCGGCGCCCGGCCACCCCCACCCTCCAACCCCAACTGGTGGAGCACACTCACTCCAAGGGAGCACCTGGTGGCTGCTGAGGGGTTTCTCATGGGGGTGGCAGCCCCAGTCGGGCACAGGCCCAGAGAGGCAGCCTGAGTGTAAGCACTGCACGCAAGGGCGCCACACCAGGGTGCCCACGTCCCTGTACTGTGGCAGGCCATAGACATGGGTGTGGCCAGCTCTGCAGCTGCCCAGGACAGGCGCAGACACCCCTGAGCTTGCTGCCTGAAGCTCAGTGTGTGTCTCAAGCCTGTTTCCTGACGACAGGGAGATAGTGGGTCCTCCCAGGTTGATGGGAGGGCAGAGCAGGGGTCCAGGCTCAGGCCTGACAGCAGCGTCAGAAAGATGCAGAGTGACGGGGTTGGTCCTCCCAGAGTTTCCACGGCACGGGCACTGTGCCCGCAGGCCACGACATACTGGCCTGGCTCGGTGGAGGGGCACCAGCCCCTGGCGCTACCCAACACAGATGCAGCATCCACCCCAGGGGCCAGCACTGTGCTGCCCTGTGCATTGTTTCATGTGGCCCCCAAATTACACCTCAGAGAGCCAGGATGGGGAGACGGTGGCGTGTGAACCCCCTCAAGCCGGCTGCCCCCAACTCTGTGCCTCAGCCCTTTCTGGTCAGAGGCTTTTGCGGAACAGGGAGAGGCTGGTCAACACTCCGGAAGAAGATTTCAAAGCAACAGTCACACAACCCATGTCAGTGAGAGGAGGAACAAAATGAAGGCCTTGATGCTTAGCACAGTGGAGCATACCTGGGCTTCCAAGCTCCGGGAAACAACCTCTGATTGACTATCCGGCACGCGGGTGGGAGAGTGGGGGGCGGTGCAGCAGGCCTGCCTTGGGTCTGCCGCTCTGAATGTGGGCAGGCCAGACAGAGATCGCCCCACCTTCGGAGTCCTCTGAGTGACAGCAGGAGGGGCTGCCAACGGCCAAGGCCATGGGATGGGGCTAACCTCGGCTCCCTCCTGAGGGCAGACCCCCACCATGCACTGCGGAGGCCACAGTGAAGGAGCAAGACAAGGGAACTGAGCCAGGAGGTCAGCTGGAGAAGGGGGCGGGGTTCATGCCAGAAAAGAGTGGAACCTCCACTGCAGGGAGGGGGCGGGGCCTCTGCGCTGAAGGGGCGGGGCCTCCAGGTAAGTGGGCGGGGCGTGCATTCCAGGATGGGGCGGGGTCTCTACAGAGGGGAGGGTCTCTATACCAGCGAGGGGGCTCAGAGTTGGAGACCAGGTTTGGGACAAAAGGCCGAGGAACCGCGAGTATTTGAGGAGAGATAGAGAGAGAGGCTGGAGAAGGACATGGCAACCCACTCCAGCGTTCTTGCCTGGGAAACCCCATGGACAGAGGAGCCTGGCAGGCTACAGTCCTTGGGGTCGCAAAGAGCCAGACTCGACTGAAGCCACAAAACAACAACAAGAGACAGAGGCAGAGATGGAGAGACAGGGCATGCCTATTACCTGTCCTGCACGTGTGGCCTTAGAGAAGACCCTGGACCTGTTGGTTCCTTCACCTGTGAGATGATGTACAAGCCCTTACTTTACAGGGGGTTGCACGGATCAGAGGTAGCATACATAAAACTCCTAATACGAGGCCTGCTACATCAAGAGCCTTCGGAACTCGGGCCGTTCTTCAGGAAGATCAGTCTCTTCCCAGCCATGGTTTGTATTCTGTGACACGGAGTTTCTCGAAGGCGAGATTTTGGCCTGATTCATTTCTGTCCTGAGTGCTTGGCTCATGGCAATTTCTCAGGACGTCTCAGGTGAGTGAACAGAATGAACAAGTAGATTAATTGATGGAGATCTTGTCCTGACCCCATGCTTCCCAAATGAGGAGTCATGGCCCCAGGAGGGCGCCTGCTGGTGGCTGGGCCAGGGGTGCTGAGTCCTGAGGCTTAAAACCAGAGCCTTCTCCTGGGTCATTAGGTTAACAGAGATTTTTTTTGTTGAAAGTGTGTGTCTCTGTATGTGATTTTAGCATTCTAACCAGCGCTGATACATCATGAAGTAAAGTGAAAATTCACATGAATTTTTAATATAAACCATGACACTTGAAAGTAATTCTGTGCCCTGGCCAGCTCCCCCTGGGCTGTGACTGCACACCCTCTCGTCCTGCCAAGGGGTTCTCCGGGCCAAGCTAGAAACGCGCTGCTAGTCCAAAGCTAAATCAGGAATTCAGACAGCACAGAACACGCACGGGGACTCTGAGGGATCCTTGGGGCCCCCGGGGTCTCGGGTCACGCCATGACAATGGTAGAATGTAGTGCCCATGGGCATCAAGGCGGGAGCTCTGGTTATACTACAGGCAAGACAAAAATAAAAGGATATTCATTTTGTAAGACAGGTTGCAAAGTGGTCTCTTAAGGAGCTATAAAGTGCTGCTTAGTCTGTAATTGTTGCTAAATGGACTCCTAATAGCATTCACATCTTCCTGCAAAATCTATCCATTACTGATAACTGGAGAGGTAGACCCTCCACTCACGCTCACACAGGCTCCCCTGCGAATAAAGGATCCGATCTTTTCCCAGATCAGACTCACGCTGGGGTAAACCTCTTGCACTGGAAGGGCTCACTTTGGCCCCTGTTCTTATTCCTCCCATGGGCTTCCCTAGTAGCTCAGATGGTAAAGCGTCTGCCTACAATGCAGGAGACCCGGGTTCGATCCCTGGGTTGGGAAGATCCCCTGGAGAAGGAAATGGCAACCCACTCCAGTATTCTTGCCTGGAGAATTCCATGGACCGAGGAGCCTGGTGGGCTACAGTTCATGGGGTCGCAAAGAGTCGGACATGACTGAGCGACTTCACTTCACTTCACTTCACTTCACGTATTCCTCCCACAGACATGCAGCAGCAGGAGAGGTTCGGTTTCCCAGGGCTCCACCAGAGCCTCAAAGGTTCAAGAAGGTTTGCATTGTCTGTCCGGCTCACCTCCATGTCCCAGTGCCCAGCAAGGTGTTTAATCTGCATCTGACATCCGCATCATGCAGTAGGTACTTAAACTACAACTGGTATCTGTACCGCATAGTAGGTGCTTCATCTGAATCTGTTATCTGTAAGATTGGATCAAGGGTTCTCACTCTCCAGCACCAAGCAAGCACCTCAACCCACATCTGCCGAATGGATGGGGCTTGGTGTTGAGATGGAGCATGGAGACCTAGTGGAACCTGCCCTCCGTGGAGGAGAAACCAGCACTCACAGTGGACAAAGCCAAGTCTGGGCTCTGCTCACGGGGATCTCCCCCCACCTGCTGCTCCTCTGCTGGGAGGAGCCCAGGAGAGTCCAGAGTGCTGGAGCTGGGAGGGGCTCTGGAGAACCCCTAGTGCAACCTCCTCATCTTACAGAGGGGGAAGCTGAGGCCTGGAGAAGAAATGGGATCTTCCAGAGACACACAGCTCAGTGTGGTTAGATGGGGTCTGGTCCAGCCACAGCACGTTACTGACAGCCCCACCTCCGGCAAAGCGGGTTGGGCTGGGCTGGGCTTGCACCGACGTGGGGACCCCTATCTGCTCCCTGGAACTTTGCTGCAGGGTGCCCGGTGAGCTCGAGGGTATGATAGAGCATGCGTTGGCATCCAGCAGAACTGGATTCGAACCTTGCTCAATGCCAAGTACAGACACAATATGTTTACCGCATTGGTGACAGTTGAGCTACCCACCAGCTGGGTGACCTGGACAACTCACCCAGCTTCCCGTGAGACTCTGTTTTTTCATCTGAGCGATGCAGGTGATGATGCAAACCCCCAAGTCATGCCCCGCGTCCACACAAAGAAGTGACGACTATTGACATTGGGTTCTGGACCGGGGCCTGGCGTACTCTGCATGATCGCCAGGGCGTGGCTGAGGAACGGGGAAGCTACAGACAAGCAAATGCATTTTCCTGATGGGGCCCCCAACCCCCAGTCTAGCCCATCGCTCCCAGGTCTCCTGAGAATCGGCTGAGCTCTAAGGGTGGTGTGCAGTGTGCCTGGGCTGCTCCCCGACCCTTAGGACCACCCTTCAGAAGTTCGCAGACCAGCACGTGGCCCCCACGTCTCTCCTCCACCCTCACCAACCCCTGTGGCTTCTGGTTCTTCATCTGACATGTCTCACATCAGTCTTTTTTGTAACAGCGACTGCGGTTTTCTGCTTCCCGTGTTTCTTGAGAATCAGCTGAGCGCTAAGGGCTGTGCATTTGAAACACACGGTGACGTCACAGGCGGCAGACACTGGGAAGGGGGCACCTTTGGGAATTGTCAGTCAGTATATCTTGAGTGGCAGTAAAATGAGCGAGGTGCTTTCTGCATTCACCTGGCATCTTCCCTTGATCATCTCCCCATTAAGAGATGAGACACCTGAGGACCTCCCTGATGTCCCCTGGCTGGGGGGTCATGTCAGAGCTGGAATCAGGACAGGGGTCCCAGTCTAGGTGCTGCTCTCTGGACTCCCCTCAAATTCAGGGGGCCCCAAGCAACCCCAGGAAGGAGCCCCAGGCCTCACACACACAGGCCCCCTCCCGGTGGTTGGGAGCTGTCACCCAGCATACCACGGGCCCTCCACACCTGCTCTCCCAGGTGCAGAAGAATCCTGGATCAGAGAAACTACGAGGCCACGGCATCCGTTCAGCAGGACCAGCTGCTGTTTGTGACGCTCACACACTCATTCATTCATTCCTTCAACATCAGCTGAGTGCTTGTGCAGGAGGCAGGTCTACCCCCAGCGGTATTTCCAGGCTAAATTATCAAATACCCCCTCAAGGGCATCACCGATCAGTGTTCTCTTTTTTTTTCTAAAGATGCAAACATCTCCCTGCCTGCACCCATGTCCCGATGTTGTCTGCAGAGGAGGCTCTGCTGCATGCCCCAGTTGGAGCCCCCACCACCACCCTCCATCTGCCCGAGCCCCCAGGGGACCAGCATGGATGCCTCACTCCTGGTGCCCTTGGCAGGCTCGGATGCCCTATGTGAAGCCCCCTTGCTGAGTTCCTGTCCATCATCTCATTAAGCCCCACCCTACCCCCTTTATCCTGGCGGCTGCTACATGCAGGGCCAGGGTCTGTCTGTCCTCCCTGCTGTAGGCCTGGCTCTACGTGAAGCCTTCCCTGACCTACCGGCCTCGGAGACTCCCTGTTCCTTGCCTGCACTGTTGCCTCTGCCTGTCTCATTTGCAAAGGTGGACACAGGCTTTGGGGCCAGCTCTGGAGCCACAGTCACACCCCAGCTGGCAGTGCACAGTGGGGTCTCCTCTCACCAGCACCACGAACAGCAGCTTGGGGATGGCTTCAGGGCCAGGCTGGCTAGACAGACACAACTTGGGGGACGCAAAGGAGATGAGTGGCTTGATCTCCTGTGTCCACCGCTGCCTAGAGTCTAGAGGTGGATGGGGCTCTCTGGCCTGGGTCATCACCAGCCTCCAGGAGCCCTCCTTGGCCTTGCCTCTGAATCACAGTGACCCCAGGGAGAAAGATGGCTGTGGGCAGGAGGCAGGGTGTCTGTCCTTGCCCGTCCCAGCACTCAGCTCTCGTGGCCGATGAAGGGCCTTCACGCTCCACACGCTGTTGTGCCCAGGCCTAGGCTGGGGTCCTGCCTGGGTGTGTCCCTCGCTGCCCCCCACCCACCCCCAGGAGAGCCCTGTGGCTCAGAGAGTGGGGGTGGCACTCAGGAAAGGCGAGTTGCTCACAGCAGAGGGAGGGTTTGATTACCTGGAGGTTGGTAAGCTGTCTTCTTACCAACCTGGGCTGGAGTTGGACATGGCATGAAGACCCCTCAGGGGGCAGGTGAGGCTGAGCTATGGATGCTGTGAGTGTGGTGGTGGTAGTGGGTGGGGGTCATTCCCTCCCACTCACTGTCATTTCTCCACAAAGGAAACTCCCAGCTCTGGACCCTGGTGAGGCTAGGGTCAAACCCAGGTCTCCCACCACCAGCTGTGTGATGATTGGGTGGTAGCCTCACCTTCCTAGGTCTCAGTTTTCTGCCCCGGAAAATGGGATACTAACCCCTCGTTTCTAGGAACAGAGTGAGACCGTGCATGTGAAGACCCCAGGCAGGGTCTAGGGAGACTCAGGCATTGGCGAAACCAACCCCCTGCTTTCTCTCTTCAGTTCCGAGTCCCCTCCAGGCACCAGTGTCCCCATGGAAGTTCTGCCTCCCCCCAGCAGCCCTCCCCACCTCTGCATTCGAATTCTGTCCATCAGGAAACCTTTACAGCAGTAAAAGTCAAGGAAAGGGGAGGGGGGACAAACTGCAGAAAGCTGACCTCACATTAAAAGGTGCTACCAAGATGCCCTGGACATACCCCAGCAGATGGCAATGCACACCAGTCCTCATGGTCCATAAAACCCTGCAAAGGGGCCTTGATCCCCGTAGAACCTGCCAAGTGCACACACACGCTGACTCCTCTGGGCCCAGTAATCCCCCGTCAGTTTAACCATCACACCCTCCAGTGCCCTCCGCATGGAGCCCTCTGGCATCAATGACTCCCTTCCTGGGATGTCCTCAGCCTACACAGGCCTTCCCAGGCTTCATGCTGCTCTGCCCTGTCCAGTAAAGTCACCATCAGAGCTTCTATCCATGCCCGTGGGCCACCCTCATTCGAGCAAGTGGCAGCCTCTGTGTTCTAACCCCCAGTGCGGGGTTACACCCCATTTCCCAGGAGGTACCTGACCTGTCCAGGTCCCTCTCTGTGACATTGATCTGTTTCTCTGGATGGAGTCAAGCATGCAGGACAGCTGGGGGCACACCCAGGGTGCTTCCTCTGACTCATTCTGGCATGCCAAGGTGGCCAGGAGGCAACCCTAGGTTTGCAAAAGCCCAAGTTCTCTTAGAACTTGGCATGAGTGGCAGTATCTGGATATGGCCAAGTTCCCTGACCCACAACCAGGCAGAGAACAGTGTCAGGAGACTCTCTCAGGCCAAGAAAACAGAAAGTAAACTTCAGATGAAAAGCCAAATCAACCAACAAAATGGCAGGCAATCAGACTGTTTTTTGCTGCTTTGCCAGGACTCTAGACCAGGAAGACTCTTTCTCCCTTCCAAAGCAGCCACTACCCCCTCATCCCACTTTGCCTGGATAGAGGCTGGCCCAGGGCAGGGGCAGACACAGACACCAGGATAACCTTCCCCCACTCCAGGCCCAGCCGCTGTTTTAAACCCCTTCGTCCAAATGAACTCAGGTGGAAGAGCGAAGGGTAAGGCGGAGAGCTGGGAGGTAGACGCCTCATCTGCTTTCAGGGTCCCAGAGGAGCAACGTGACACCCCCTGTGCACAGAGAGGTGATGGGCGCAGCACCTACCTTTCTCTTGTTGGTCGGGCAGATGTAGAAGTTGTCGATGACGGTGGTGACGCCAGGCTGGAGGGTGAGCTTGGTGTAGGACGTCCCGAAGTCCGACGACCTGGGGGGACAGGACGACAGCTGTCAGCTCCACACCTGTGTGCACTGATGGTGTCTGGCACAGGCTGTGTGCCAGGGGTCTCTGGGGATGCCCAGGACTCGCCCAGCTCTGTCTTCCAGCGAGCCACCTGCCCCAGGCATTCCACAGTGTCCCACCCTGTCCACGGTCTGTGTGAGTTCTACTGTAGCTGCATCACTCTTGTTCGATGGGTCTTGCAGGTCCTGGACACGTCTTTTTGATTCCTCAGAAAACCCTGACAGATTATGTCCCTATGTCCATCTTGCAGAGGGCCAGAGGGCCAGAGGGGATCTGTTCCTGCCTGAAATCACTCAGCTAACGGGTGGCCAACTCAGGACTAGCCTGCCCACGAACAGCTGGCGTTCTACTTGTTCTACAGAAGGTCTCTGCCGCCCTGAGTCCTGTCTGTTTGTCCATTTCCCTCTCTGGACTGTGAGTTCCTCCAGGGAGCTGCACCCTCCTCCCTGACCACGTGTGCCGCCAGGGCAGCTGGAATCAGACCCCCGTCCTTGAGCCAGCTGCTGGGCATCAGCACCTGCTCGACTCAGTGGCCCACGTTCCCGTCTGTAAGGCAAGGCCTGCAGGAAGGAACCTCCGAGCTCTAACCTCCACCCAGAGCAGCTGCAGCAGTGGAAGAGATACAGGCATCAAGTGCAATTTGACAGCAGCCAGTGCATCAAGACATGGAATTAATTCCACGTTGAAGTTCAGCACCCTCAGCTGAGCTCAGCTCAGGGACCCTGGGCCCAGCGCTCCTTGTGACCAGCTGGTTAAAATATGCAGTGACCACAGAGCTGGAGGCACAGTCTGACCTGGGCGGTACTTTCCACCCCATCCCTAAACCGACATGTGGAATCCCAGAGGCCTCAGTTTCTCTCAGAGCATCTGGTCTTCTGACCAGTCAGGAAGCTCACCCCAAGGTGGGGACATGGACAGGAGCAGGCGCCCAGGGCTGCTGAGGCCCGCTGTGCTGGAGCTCCTTGGACCTGTCCATCTGATCACCGCTGAGACAGGCTTGGACGGAGCTGAGCTCCAGGGCTGAGGCTGGCCGATCCCAGATACCGGCAGGGGCTCGGCTGGTATCCGGTCCTCAGACCCCGGCTCTGTGTGGGGCCTGGGCTGCAGGTGGCCAGGGCAGCCCCTTCCCCTCTCTGGACCCATTGAAGGGCTGTGTCAGGCTGTGAGCCTCAGACTCGCCCAGTGTAGCCAGGGTCCAGGGGGCCCTGGAGCCGCCCAGGGTAAGTGCCCCACCCCACCGGCAGTGCTGTAGTTCCATCCCATCATAGTACATCCTCGGCACTTTCTACAGGGATGTAGCTCCTCCCTGCCTCTTCTCTAAGCCTGCCCTTCCCCAGAAGCTCTAGGAAGATGGGTTGTGTTTATGGTCCTTGTGCTCAGTGGCCCCTTATCCCCAGAGGTCAGATCCCTCAAAGGCCCGAGGTCACAAGGTCCTTCCCCAGGCCAGGACAGAGAGCAGCCCCTGTGCCCCCTGACCCCCGGGAACTCCAGCAGGGCTGCCCCCCAACAAGTCTCCTTCCCCCAAGGGGATCCTCTGACTCTCTACCCACTCCACTCCCCAGGGAGGGCCCTCTGGAGAGAACAAAGCACCACCCCAGGTGTCATTAGGGAAGCACTTAACTCTCAACACCTTGGAGAATTGACTTTCCTTGGGAAGGAGGAAGCCAAAGGCCCTTTACCAGAGGAATCATTCAAAGACCCAGGAAATTCCAGAACCCCCAGGGAAACAAACAGCTGTGCTTGGGAGCTCCTGCCTGGCAACCTCCAGCCTCTTGATCCCCTCTCCCCCCTCCCAATAAGCCACCTCGAAGACCTGTCATAGACTCTGCCTCCCAGACACCTGGCCGTCTACCCTTGCCTCCATCCAGACACCCACCTGCCCCAGCCCAGCTGCCTCCCTTCCCCCATCTGTGGCCACAGCAGCCTGTTCACACCTGTTCACTCAAGGGCACCTGCTGGTGTGAGCCCTCAGCAGGGAGAGAGTGGGACCCAGGCCCTGCAGCCTGGGAATCTATATTCTCTCAGGGCCCGGGGAGGTGGGTGATATATAAGCAAGAATAGCGCTCTGTCAAAGGAGACAAGGACTGGAAAGAAGCCCAAACAGGGTGGGGGACGGGAGGGGCAGTAGAGCGCTGTCTCAGAGCGCGGCAGGGAAGACCCCTCAGACACTGGGCTGAGAGGGGAAGGAAGGAAGAGAGGGTGCTAGGTGCCAGCTACAGACAGCAGGACTGCCAGCCACCCCCAGGAGCTCAGAGAGAAGCAAGGAACAGATTTCCCCTAGATCCTCCAGGAGGACCCAACACTTCCAACACCCAGAACCCAGGCTTCCAGGCTCCAGACTGCGGACAACAGTTTCCATTGTCTAAAGGCAGTATGGTACTTCGTATGACAACACCAGAAACTAGCACTGTTCCAGCCATGAAAGCATCAGGAATGCCTCACCCTACAGGACAATGCAATCCAATTCCTCAAATGGCCATTAGCACCAAGTTCCAGACCACTTGCCAGGGACTGGGGACATCAGTTCATTCATTCACTCACTCTTTCATGTAACTCTTTTATTTTGTTCAGTTCTTTTATGCTGTAAGCTGCACACTAGACTGGGAATTGAAATTTCTGTTTTCAAATTCATTCCCACCACACGTTTATTGCATATCTACTATGTGCTTGTCACTACATCCCCTGGTGAGTAGGACAGACACTGCCCTGCCCTGTGGGGATGGCAAGGTGGCTGGTGAGACAGAGAGAGCAGACAGATGGACACATCCAGAGAACCTTGGGAGCCTCTAAGTGGGGATGTCACCCCGCTCAAGGCCAGGAGCCATGCTCATCCCCCTTGCAGGGCCAGCGGCCGTGCTCAGCTCGCATGCGCCCCTCAGTTCAGTTCAGTTCAATCTCTCACTCGTGTCCGACTCTTTGAGAGCCCATGGACTGCAGCACGCCAGGCCTCCCTGTCCATCACCAACTCCCGGAGCTTACGCAAACTCATGTCCATCAAGTCAGTGATGCCATCCAACCATCTCATCCTCTGACACCCTCTTCTCCTCCCACCTTCAATCTTTCCCAGTGTTAGAGTCTTTTCAAATGAGTCAGTTCTTTGCATCAAGTGGCCAAAGTATTGGAGTTTCAGCTTTAGCTTCAGTCCTTCCAATGAATATTCAGGAATGATTTTCTTTAGGATGGACTGGTTGAATCTCCTTGCAGTCCAAGAGACTCTCAAGAGTCTTCTCTAACACCACAGTTCAAAAGCATCAATTCTTCAACGCTCAGATTTCCTTGTAGTCCAACTCTCATATCCATACACGACCACTGGAAAAACCATATTTTTGACTAGATGGACCTTTGTTGGCAAAGTAATGTCTCTGCTTTTTAATATGCTGTCTAGGTTGGTCATAGCTTTTCTTCCAAAGAGCAAGTGTCTTTTGATTTCATGGCTGCACTCACCATCTGCAGTGATGTGCAGTGCTCAGTATGCAAACCAGAGATGCAAACCAGATTTCCCAGGCACACCCCAGATGCCCGATAATGCACAGGGCGGGTGTCCGTCTCTTCCCTGGAGTGCGATATCTCTCTCTGTTATGAGCTCACCAAGCTTGCGGCATGGATGACTCAGTTAAACGCCCTCCATTCCTGCTTCTTCTCTAAACTCCCCACAGCTCCAGGGTACCGACCCTGAACCTGATGCCGCCACCTCCTGCAGTGGCACCAGATACCATAACAGGAAGGCTGTGTGACCTCCTGTGAACAAGTGTCCATCTCTGGGCAAGTTTCCCATAGAAACCAATCAGATTTGCCTGGTGTCTGAACACCAGCAATAAGTGCCCCCTGGACTTGCCTGTTGAGGGGAGACTCCCCGATTCATCTCAGGATGGTCAAAATTCCTGTGAGAGCTGAGCATTTTCAGAAGGAAGAACAGGAGTGAGGGGAGGAGGGAAAAAGGAGGGGGAGGGGGGAGAGGGGGAAGGAGGGAGGGGGAGGGGAACGGCGCTCACCGCGTCTCCTCTGGGCCAGGCTTCTTCCCAACCTACACCCCGACCTTCCCCAGTGCTAAGACCGTCTCCAAGTTCTTCTGACTGTAACTCAAAAGTGATCATCCAATCCAGATTTATTCAAATTAAAAATTTTGAATGAAAATAGACTCTACATCTGGCAAATAGATTTATGAAAGGTAAGTGCAGTTGGAAAATTGCTATTTGTAAATTGGCTGCTTAATTGCTAAGGGTTTGTACATATGCACTTTAAAAAAAAATGATTTAATTGTGCCGTTTTCATACTCTATAATTATTTCATTGGCAGGGACGTGTTCAGCTCCTGCCCCTCCCCCATGGTGAGCCCCCGGCTCCTAGGGTCTCCTTGGAAAACCTCGCAGGTGGGAAGGGGGCGCCCCCTGCACGGCTGGTGCCACCTTCAGGCTTGTGGTCTTGAGCAAGGCCTGGACCTCGGCGAGATTTGGTTTGCTTATCTGTAAAAGGGGCCAATGGCACAGACCTCAGACACCCCCGATGAGACTGGACATGGTGGGATGAGGGCCCGCGTGGTGGACTCACGGTCCTGGGGCCACCTGAGGGGTACTGACCCTGCACCGTCTGTGTGGACCTCTCTCTGACCGGACGCACGGCTGCATGGACTCACCTCCTGTGCCCTGATGATCAGGACTCTGAGAACCAGCACTGCCTCTGCCTGGTCACTGTGCAAAGCCCCTGGACAGACCACAGGGCAGTGCTGGGGGTCTGAGGCCCGGCTGGGAAGGGACGTGTGCAGAGTCCCCTAGGAATCCATGGCACAGTCAGGACTCAACTCTGGTCTCTGAGGACCTCCCCACCTCCCTCCCAGCAGAGGGGATGTTGTGTGTTAGGACGGTTTCCCAGCTGACCACCCTGCTGATGTGAGATGAGAAGGGACAGACAGCGAGGGGCCACCACCCAGGGGTCCTCAGGAACCGACAACCGCAGGGACCCTGGAAAGATGAGACCTTGATCTGCCACCCAGGGCAGACAAATACATCCTCATGGAATCATCGAGGGAAAGATCTGCCCAAGCCACTGATAGACTGGTCAAGTCATTCTAGAATATTCCATGACGTGGCTTGAGATTTTGAGTGTGAAATGTGGAGTCAGGTGCCAGCTGGGTGGGTGAGCTGCTGGAAGGGGTCTCAGTGTGCCCTTGATGGGGCATGACAGCAGTGGTGGGGGAGACACCAGTCAGGTTGCCCCAAAGCTCTGAGACCGTGGTCTCCCTCCAATGGGAAAGACGTCTTGGGGGAAGATTAATAGACATGGGGACTCACACGCTCTGGACACCACATCCAGGGCGAGCCAACCTCCCTTGGACAGGATGATCACAATGGATCAGGAGCACACCTTCCCATTTTACAGGTGGGAAAACTGAGGCTCAAGGCATATCACCTGCCTTGCGCAGGATCTCATGGCAACTGCAAGAAGCTCAGTTTAAGCCCAGGCTGTTGTCTCAAGTTGCCTCCTCTGCTCCATCCCCGGCTGTGTCCAGACACGCAGTCCTGTCCTTGGGGGCTTCACAGGGCCAGGCACACACCCCGTGTGGCTGGACTTGCCGACTCCATTTCCTCCTCTCGCAGAACCTGGCAGGCAATGCTCTCTGCCATGTCAGCGTTCACATGCTGACCGCAGCCTGTTCCTACGCCGGAGTCCTCTTAGTATTTCCTGTGGGTTTTCTGCCCGGTTTAAAGCTTCTCCTTAACTCAAGTCCAGTCTTTTTTTTTTTTTTTTTAATCTATTTTATTGAAGTATAGTTGATTCACAATGTTGTGTTAATTTCTGCTGTACAGCAATATGACTCAGTGTCCTCCCTGGCAGCTCAGATGGTAAAGAATCTGCCTGCATTGCAGGAGACACGGGTTTGATCCCTGGGTCAGGATGATCCCCTGGAGAAGGGAATGGCTACCCACTCCAGTATTCTTGCCTGGAGAATTCCATGGGCAGAGGAGCGTGGCGGGCTACAGTCCATGGGGTCACAAAGGGTCAGACACGACTGAGCGACTAACACTTTCACTTTCATGTACTTTTTCATATTCTTTTCCATTACGATTTGCCTCAGGATATCGGATACAGTTCCCTGTACTTTACAGTAGGACCTTGTTGTTAATCCATCCTATATATAATGGCTCGTATCTGCTAACCCCAAACTCCCGCTCCATCCCTCCCCATCTCCTCTCCTCACTGGCAACCCCAAGTCTGTTCTCTATTTCTGTGAGTTTGTTTCTGTTTCAGAGAGAAGTTCATTTGTGTCGTATTTTAGATTTCACATGTAAATGATATCGTACGGTATTTGTCTTTGTCTGACTTACTTCACTTAGTATGATAATCTCTAGGTCCATCCATGTTGCTACAAAAGGCATTATTTCATTCTTTTTTATGGCTGAGTAATATTCCATTGTATATAAATACCACCTCTTCTTTATCCATTCGTCTATTGATGGACATTTAGGTTGCTTCCCTGTTTTGACCCCAAGCCCAAGCATAAGCCCAGGCAGTGTTTCCGGCCAGCCCAGAGGAACACCTTAGCAGGGGCCCCCAATTTTCCATGCCAGAACTCACGATCACATGCCAGTGACCGCCTCTCCGTCCAGGAAGTGTCTGCACCAAGAGCCCATCTCCCAGCTGGCTCTCCTACCCGTGGTTTCTGGCCCCCCTGCCATGGCCCTGTGGATGCTCTGTGCCCACCTGTGTTAGGTGCTGTGAAGCTTGTCAGCGGATCTTTGCAGAATAGAGCTGGGCTGGGCAGGGCCTGGCCCCAGGGCCTGCTTCCATAGCCCCACCTGCAGCTCTGCCAACACCTCAGGGATGGAAAGTGGTGCAGGGCCTGGAATCAGGCCACCCTGCAAGGCTGCCCTCAGGACGGTCTGCTCGAGCTGGCTCCTGACCCGCTGCATCCACTTACTCCAGAGTGAGGACCACTTCCCTTTCAATTAACCTGTCTTATCCTTCAGAATCCCTGAGATATGTGATTCCTTCGGCTCAAGAGTTCATTCCAGCCCACCTTTCTTGAGTGCCTGCTCTGTGCCAGCTTCGTGCTGAGAGTGGAGGGAAGGGGAGGGGGGTTCTGTGGCTGGTGGTGCCAGTGTGACTGTACTTCTTGTGCAGATGCTGGAAACTCCACACCCACCAGCCAGCAGGCGCTGCCCGGGCCCCTCTTCCAGGACCCTGCCCCTCCTGAGACCCCCTCACAGACCAGCAGCAAAGGGCTTACACCCAGCTTACAAGGGGGCCACCAGGAGCCTGTTCTGGGCTGCTCCAGTGTCCACTCTGAATGAGCTACGCTCCCGCCTCATCTAGGGAGGAGCAGGGCAGGATACCTGGCTCTGGGAGTCCAAACTCCAGGCAAAGCACCTTGGATCTGTGGCCAAAGAGGAGCCTGGAGCCCGGAAAGGAGCCAGGAGTTCTCGAAACCTGGGGAGCTCGGTACAGTGACAGGGCCTCATGGGGAAACCTGAGCAGAGGTGCTGGGGGTCCCAGAGCACCCGGGGGAGGAGTCGGGGGGCTCCTGGGGAATCGGGGGAGGTGTGGGTGGGGAGGGGCCTCCCAGGGAAGCTAGCAAAGGCTCTACGTGTGCCTGCGGGTCTGAGTAGGGCCGGCGAGGGAACTGGCAGGAACGGAGATGGGAAGGGGAGAAGGAGGGCATGGGACAAAGCAGGAGTGTTTTTCTAGAAGCTTCCCTGACAATTAGCCCCACCCAGGTGCGGTGGGGAGTTGTCTGCTCCGCACAGCGGCGGTGAAGCAGTGAAAGCCCAGGTCTCAGGCAGAGGCTGTGGAGCGGCGAGGCCCAGAGCCTGGAGGAGACACAGGGACCTCAGCCTGGACCGGCCACAGGGCTGAGGCTGCTCCAGGTCCAGGATAAAGATGCTGGGTTTACGACCTCATCTGTCCTTCATTCCCACCAATGACCCTCACTGCACAAACGAAGAAATTGAGATGCAAGCAGGTGGAGTTCCCTGCCCGGCTCCTATAAAGGACAAAGTGAGAGACTCTGGGTTTTCAGCTGGGCACCAGCTTCTTCCAGTCTCCAGCTCTGTGGGTGGTTCTGTTGGTTTTATTTCTGGGGGTGGGAAGATGACCCAAGGCGAGGCGGACACCTTTGCAATGACTCTGTTCCCATCTATGGGGTCTTTCAACCTGGGTTACAACCATCGGGGCTAAATGAGGGCCGTGTTGCTGGACATGTCCCTGGACACCATCCTGAGGCAGGCAGGGCTCACCGGGCATGGCCGAAGCTGCCCGCTGCTCACCTTGACACACAGGCCTCGATCTCAATGACCCGGCCCTTACAGCCGCTCTGCACCCCTAAGCCGGGCGTGCCTGCCAAGGCCAAGGTGAGTCTGGTGGCCCTGATGGAGGGGGGTGTGGAGAGGCTGGGGGAGTAGCCCATGTTGTTCTGGATTTGTTGGGAAGGACACATAAGCTCGTCTGACAGCGGGACAGGCCAGTCGCTCCCTGGGGACAGGCCGTGCGGTGTCCGGCCCCTCTCCCCTGCTGCCCAGGGCGAAGCGCACCGACGCACACCATCTCTCGGGGAGCCCATCGATTTGGGAGGACGCCAGGCCCCTCCGAAGCCCAGAAGTGTCATTTCAAATAGGAAGTGCCCAAATAGAACGAGACAAATAATAACACAAATGACTTGCTGCAGACCAGACCACGCAGTTCCCGAGAGCTTCCCAGCCCCGCAACTGCCTCATTATGGGTGGTTGGGGGGTGCAGCCAGGAATTCCCAGCAGGAGTGGGGGGGGGGGGCAGGGGAGCTGGAAGAAAGCTTGAGGTGAGGGGTGGGAGCCACAGCATCCGGGACTGAGGTTTGGCATCAGAGCCTGTTGGGGGCTGGGCCAGGTTAGGCGACCCTCGTGACCTGGAATCCATCCTTAGGAAAATTCCTGAGGTGTAACGATCCAAACCTGATAAAATGTCCTTCCTGATAAGCTGACACACTCTCCACTCTTCTTGGAATCATTAAAAAAAAAATAGAACAAGAACAGAAAGCAGCTACAACAATAATAGGAAAAGAATCTTCTAGTTCAAGCAGCAACGAGTCCCTTTATCCCAGTGTACCTGTTCAGTCCTTGTCCACAAGAGAACGTGTTTCTGTATGGCCATTACATGAGCCCAGATTTTGATCTGACTTTATAATTGCAAGGCCAACATCTCCTGCCTGCTGTGTAACAGCTCAGCCAGTGCAGGTGGCGTGGTTGATGGGTCATCAGTCAGGAGGAGCTTTCTAAAAGCCTTTCTGAAAACACTGAGTGCCTACTATGTGCTGTGCGTTTTGGAAATTGACTATTGTTTCTAATACAAACCCCTCTGCCCCTTCCCTAGGATTAAGTCCCAGGGGCTTTAAGCTCCTGCCTGGCTTTTAGAAAGTATATTCTTGGATCCAATAAACTCTTAGAACTCAATAATTTAAAAGCAAGAGTCTTCATTTATTCTTAGGGGGTCCTGGCACAAGATGGTAACATTTTTACATGCCAGTTCCCAGGTTATAGAATCTGACAGTCTGAATTGATTTTTTGAGTAACTGTTGACTGTACCCAGTTTCTATTAAAGGCAGCCCAGATGATATATTGAACATTTTTAAAGAGGAAAAGAATGTAAAGAGACATTAGCAGATGAGATATGGGCGATCTGGAAGGAAATTCTATTTTAAATGTTCAGAGGAATATTTCAATACAAAGTACAAAAATTGAGTAGGAAATAAGATATTTTGAACACAACTTCCCATCTCAATAAACATCAAAGAAATGCTTGCAGTCATGAATTTGGGGACATTCGATTGACTTTTTTTGAGGCAAAAAGTTCATGGAATACAAAACAAAGGTTGATTCAATGACAAAACTGAATAGTTAATCCAGTAACCTACAGATTTCCATTTCCAAACTGTATCCTTAAAGACACGCTCTGCCATACCTGCCCCTGGGTTTCTTCAGGCCCCTGGACTCACATTCCTCAGCAGGAGGCCCCATGACCTGCTCTGTGTTTACATTTCAAGACCTAGGCAGGCCTCCATCCTTCCTGGACCTTGGACAGGTCAACCAATATCTCTGAGACTTAACCTGCTTGTGATATCAGGTGGCAGTAATAATAATGGTCATCAATCATCATCCATAAATAATCGTCAATAATTATTCCCTCCTAGGTCAGTTCCATGCTAAGTGCTTTGGCTGGATTAGCTCGCTTAATCCTCCCAACCCTTCTGTGAGGCAAGAATGAGGCACCAGCCCATTTCATAGAGTAAAAGACTGAGGCACAGAGAAGTGAAGTAACTCGTGGAGGACCTGAGTGTGAACCCCAGCGGTCTGTCTCTGAACCCAAGATATTTAGCCCCATCACATGTAACCCCCCACATTCTTGCCAGCAACTACTTTCCAGAAGGGATGGTGTGAAAGAAGAGACTTCTCCAACCTGTGTCTGCGAGTGTGACTGTGTGTGTGTGTTGGGGGGGGGCGGTTTCAGCAGGGAGACAACCCAGAGAAGGAGGCCATGGCTCTGCGTGAATCAGAAATCCCTTCCTGCTCAGGCTGGGAGCGGGAGGTGAGCCTGGCCCAATTCCTTCTGGAGGCGGAGGTGGTAGCACCCTGTCCCCCAACTCCTGCGGGCACCCTATGTGCATCAGCCACAGACAAGGACAGGGCCTGCCATGGAGGGTGAGAAGGACCACTCGTTCACTCCCATGCGGCCCCTGTTTTCGCAGCTGATAGAACCTGCAGGCGTGTCAGCCAGATGCCCAAATGCTCCGTGTCCCGTCAACCTACACTTGTTTCCTCTTCTCCACGTCATGCCAATCACCCTCTGAATAGCCACCGCCGTTTCCCTAGAACCAGAGTCCCTAATGAGAGCAGGGCCTGGGAAAGCACACAGGGAAACCGCTGTCAGTACCCCTTCTGCAAGGAGAGAGGTGAGGCTCCGAGAGGAGACCCTTATGGCAGAGCCTTCAGCGGGTGCAGACAGGACACAGGAAGCCCACAGACCCTCCCATGTGGGTCCCTTGCCACTCTTCTTCGTGCCTACAGCCCCCTTTGACACTTGCTCCACCATAAGTGGATTTCCCGGCCCCTTGATTCACCTGAATGCTCCTCGATGGCTGGGACAACGTCTGGGCAGCCCTCTGGCCCAACACACCCCATGCAGCGAGCGCCCGTAGATCCCGGTTGAACAAGCGCATGAATGATACAGTTCTCACCCAGACACCGTCCCAGGTATTACTGACACCCCACATAAGCTGTCAGCACTCAACCCCTCTGGACGAGCCAAGAGGGCCCTCAAGACCTCCAGGTTTCTGACCACACCCCTCCTATGCAAAGGACACAGGCCCAGAGAAGGGCAGTCACTTGTCCAAGGTCACACAGCAGCTGAGCAGCCAAGTGGCCGACTCTAACTGAGGTCTCCCAGCCCCTAGGGCAGTATTTCTCTATCCAGGCTGCTCCAGGCAGTTTTAGGCAGACAGCTGCAGGGTGGATGTTAGAATCATCCCCACTCCTGCCTACAGTCAAGGAGACAAGACAGACCCAGCCCCTTGCACCTCCAAGCACCGGAGGCTTCTTCAGAAGGCACCAGCTGAGTGAGGTGGGAGCAGAGAGCAAGCAGTCTGCAGCAGCGTGTCTGTCCCTGCAGCCCCGGGGAGGTAGCAGGACAGACAGGCCTCCAGACAGGCTCTCGGCGTGCAGAGGAGGCAGCTGGGTGTCCACACCAGGCGGGCACCCTAGCCCGCGCACCAGGCACCCTGGGAGAGGGTGAGCTGGGGCCGTGGCAACAGCCTGAGAAGGTGAGTGGCTCAGTGGAGGCTGTGCAGTTGAGTGAGGCCCCTGCAGAACTCCCCACCCCTGCCAGGCCCTTTCCTGGCTGAGTCGGTGGGCAGCCGGGGAGAGGACCACGTCTTCCCTGGAGCCAAGCTCCCACAGACGCCCCCGTGGCTAAAGCAATCAGTCCAAAAGAGCATCCACGGTGCTCATCATGCTTGCGTGGACAGGGCATGGGGACAGGCTGACGCCACGGGTGGTGTGACCAGGAGCTGGCTGCTCGACTTAGTAGACCTCAGGTGTCCCTGCTGTACCAGGCCCTTCCACCCGGGGTGGTCACAAAGGTTAAATGGAGTGCCCAACCAGAAGCTGCTGGCACAGTCCCTGGCCCGGGAGGCAGTCGGTTCCTTCCTCCCCCTCTGTTCCCTGCCCGCCCGTCCTGGAAGCAGAAGGTAGGTGATGACGGTACAGTAAGGGGTGAACTCCACAGGGCTGGGTTGTCCAAACCCTGCACGTTCCCAATAAGGATCTGGCCTTTGACTGGCACTGGGAAGTTTACCTCTAAGCCCTGGCAAGTTCCTGCCTGTTCAGAGCGTCTCTATTTTCTGAGGCCTTGAGCCAGACAGTTAGTCTCAGCTCACAATAGGATTCCTGGTGGGGTCTTGGGTCAGCAGGCTTCCCAGGTGGCTCTAGTGGTAAGGAACCCGCCTGCCCACTCAGAAGACATAAGAGACCTGGGTTCAGTCCCTAGGTGGGGAGGTCGCCTGGAGAAGGGAGTGGAAACCCACTCCAGCATTCTTGCCTGGACAATCCCATGGCCAGAGGAGCCTGGGAGGCTATAGTCCACGGGGTTGCAAAGAGTCAGACATGACTGAGCACTAATGTAGCGTTAACTAACACATTATATTAACAGTTTATAATAAATATTAACATGGAGACGCTGATTCAATCCCTGGGTCAAGAAGGTCCCCTGGAGGAGGGCATGGCAACACACTCCAGCATTCTTGCCTGGAGAATCCCATGGACAGAGGAGCCTGGCGGGCTACAGTCCATGGGGTCACAAAGAGTCTGACACAACTGAAGTGACTTAGGACACTTGGGTCGGCGGGTCTCAGCCTTACCTCTGGAGGGGCTGGAGACCACGGCCAACCACAAAGCTACATGACTGACCTTAGCAAACACTCTGGACATCAAGACTCAGTGAGTTTCCCTGGTTGTAGCATTTCCTATGTGTTGTCATATGTCACTGAGTCACAGGGCTCAAAGAATGAATACCTGACCATACAGCCGGCCAGGGTGACCAGGGCCTTTGCACATGCTATTATCCTTCCCAATGCCCACACAGACTGACTCCTTACTGCATTCCAGGCTCTGCTCAGATGTCCTCTCAGGCAGGAGAACACTCCACCCCACCCCGCTCCCAGTGACTCTCCTGCTTGGCTGTTGTCAGGGTACCTATTGCTACCTGACACCACGCATCCGTCTTGCTGATTTATTGTCTGTCTCGCTCTAGGACGTCAGCTCCCAGGAGGCGAGCACTGGTGTCTGGTTTCCCTCCACCCTGGGAAGCTGCAGCCATATCTCCCTGCCCGGGAGCCCCCATCACTGATGCTGTCTTGGGGTTTTGTTTTATGAGTGATCCAGAGTCAGGTTTTATTTCCCCCCACGGGCTGCTGCACGTACTGAAAATCCGCCTTCCCTCGCTGCCTTGTGTAGGAGGCTTGCTTGTTAAGTCAGGGCTGGTCTAGGTCCCCAGCTTGCTGCCCGTGGATCTGTCCCCCAGCCCCGTGACCTTGTAAAAGCTGCAAGACTGCGGTCCTCACCTCTGTGTCCCCTGCTCCCAGCTGAGCAGACAGGGGAAAGTGTACTGATGTGAATCGGTGATGCTCAGACCATTTCCATAATGGCAATAAACAGCAGTCAAAGTGCAGCGAGGAGCCAGCCGCGTCCCCGCCTCCCAAACACTCTGTCTCTGCAGAAGGGCCCTGTTCCTCCGCCTCTACCCACGGGCACCCTGGAATCACTTAATGCACTTGGCTCTCCAGGCAAGGAAACCCAAGCGGGTGGAAATTGGCAGAACGTTATTTCTCCAATTCCTAAGAATCCCATTTGAGAGTTAAATAATGACAAGATGCCTTTAAGCGCTTGAAAATTATGAGCTAAGCCGTTCTCAGGGAAGGCGCGTCATCCAGCAAGCATGCAGAATTGATGGTTCCAACCACACAGGTCTGTGGGCCAGGTGGGCAGGCGGGGAGGGAAGGCTAGCCTGGGATCTGGGCTTCTCTAAAGGACGTAGGTGTGATCCAGTCCTGGGAATCTCACCCCACCGACAGGACTGGCCACCCCTGCTCTGCATCTCCTTCTGGCTACCCTGCACCCCGGCTGCCTGCCAGCCTCCCTGGCACTAGCCCTGCGGTCCCTGGCTCTGGCCAAGGTCCTGGTTTGGCTACGAGTGGACACCCTAAGCTCCAAGACTTGTGAACGGAGAATGTGACCCCTCGTGCTCATCTCACTCCTGGAACCAAGCTGGAGCGTGGTTCTTCCTGCTGGGGAAGCTTTTACCATCTCAGTGGGGTCGGGCGTGGGGACTTCTGCCATCTGGGGCTGGAACTCCCGCTTGGCCCCAGCAAAATTATTTTCTAAAAGGCCTGCAACTTACACCTGCACACATTCCCTGCTTTTTCAAAGTGCTTTCTCTTACCAGAGAGGGTCCCATTTTAGAGACTGGAAAATCAAGGCTCAGAGAGGTTAAGTGACTTGCTCAGAAAAACCCACAGCAACCAGGTAGAGAGGCAGGGGGACCCAGGCCCATCGGATCCTACAGCCCTCGACCTTCCCCTCCTCCCTGCAAAGAAAGCAGTGGCTACGATCCCCCGAGCACCCCCGTGTTCCAGAAACAGTGCCACCAGCTCTGCCTTCAGCCTCTCACCTCACCTGCCGCCTGGAGGGAGGTGTGAGAATCTGGCATGAAAAAGGAAGAGGTTCTAGGACCAGAAACAGCTTGGCCGAGGCCCTGCAGTCATCGACGAGAGTGCCTCTGGGGGACAGGCTCGGATTTGGGGGATAAGCACCCACCCCCTGGGGTTCCGGCCCTACAGAGGTGTGGGGTGGGACGGGCGCTCTCCCTAAAGGACAGCCACACCTGCCCGTGCCCATCCGTAGAGGGTGCTGCTCCTCGCATGGTATAAATAACATGGAAAAGAAGATGAACTCAGGCCTGAGTGGGTCCTGGGAAGAGGCGAGGGGAGGAGGGAGCAGACTTTCTCTCAGGTCCTTGGGAAGCCCGAGGGTGGGTACCAGGATGGTTGGTGAGGTTGGAGTCGGAGGGGTGGGGTTCTGGGGAGGAACCAGTCCTGTGGTTCAGGCTGTGGACCAGTGAGCCTTTCCTTATGGGATTCCGCGTTTGTTCTTGGTTGGACAACCCTGGCCCTCTTGGAGCACACTTCCCCTCTGCTTCTCTCAGTGACTGTCCATCCACCCTTCCATCCACCTTTCCATCCATCCCTCATCTGCCACCCACCTGTCCATCTGTCCTTCATTTCCCCCCTCCCTGTCTCCTTCCTTCCTTCCCTCCCTCCTTCCATCCGGCTCATACAATACACATTACCGGGTCCCTGCTCCACGCCTGGCCCTGCCCTGGCCTCTGAGACGGGGACACGGAAATGCCTTGGAGAGATTGCCCCCAGGTGCACAGGGGACATTTGACGTGTGCCTGGGGGAGCCCTTGAGATGCTCTCCCGGTCACTGCCTGCCTGGAAAGGCGTCCCTGGTGCCTGTTGATGCCCTTGTTGCATGTCCTGGAGCCCAGGACCTGCTCCTAGGCTGATCTCAGAATGTGACTCAGCTTTTCTCTTTTAAAGACACCAGTTTGCCCCTCGTGGTGTTCTTCAGAGGGAGCCCAGAAATGAACCTCTGGAGCCCATCCCGCTGCCCACGTGGGGGCGTCCCGTGTCTGCAGCAGCCGGGTGCCACCTGCCAGGACCTGCTAAAGAACACATGCAATTGGGCCCAGGGTGATGTCAGTTCAGTTTTCCTTCCCATTAAGGACATTTTCTCCTGAGGACAGAGTCTCACCTGGAAACGGGCCAGGCCAAGGCACGTCTGAATTTTCTGTGTCTGAGTGTCTGGGGGAGCGGCAGATGGCTGACGCTGGGGTTCCAGACACAGCGAAAGAGAGATTTTCGATTTTTCAGCTCCATGAGAAAACAGGCGGATGCAGCCTTTGCCTGCCTTGTTGGCGCCTGCCAGCCCCCAGGGTCACCTCCAGCCTCTGCCAGGTGCACCTGCACCAGGTCTGCAGAGATGCCCCCAGAGCTCATTTCTCTGTCTCTCTGGGCACGGACCTCCAGTTCTCTTTCTGCCCCTGTAATTCTGCCTCTCTCTCTGTGCGTATCTCCGTCTCCCTAGGTCCCTGAGGGTCTCCCCACACGTGCAGCTCTGTCCTTGCCTCTCTCGGCCTCTCTCTCTGTCCACAGCTGTCTGAGCCAATCTCTCCTCCATTCACCCCTTCTACATCCCCCTTCCCTTTTCCCCTAAGGGCACCCCAAGAGAGGACGACCCACAACAGAGAGGCCTGGGGACCACGTGTGGCATCTCCCCCTTGGCCACCCGGAAGGAGGAACCTTCCCTGCAGTGCTCCCGACCCTGGGGAGCTGACTGATGCCCTGCAGGAGCAGGTGAACAATGATAAAAAGCAAACCATAGTGTCTGCTGCACACTGGGAATAAAGATAAAGGAGCAGTGGGGAGCTGCGGGTGCCATCTCAGGCAGAGTGGCCTCTCTCAGCAAGGGGACATTGGAACAGAGGCTGGGGTGCACCCAGGAGCCAGTCCACGTGGGCATCTGGAAATGACCATAGCATGTGCAAAGGCCCTGAAGTGGGAGTCCATGACCAGGCTGCATTTCCCAGGCACATCTCCTCCCTGGCTCCTTGCTGATGGCCACTGGACTCCAGGGCCCTGGAGCTGGCCTGTATCATGAAACCAGGGCCCATCTGATTCAGCCTCAGCCCACCTGGCCGACGTGCTAACCAAGGTGCAGGAGACGGGGCAGGGGGCCGCCACATACACAGGAGCACTGACAGCTGGGAGCGCAGGGCCTCCGTCTGCTCTCAGGCCTCTAGCAGAACTCTCCTGGCCAGGACTCTGGAACCTTAGGCAGGGGCAGCCTAAGTCCCCTTCCTCCGGTTAGGTTCGCCAGCCAGCCCCACACTCAGGCGGGGTCCCTCAAAGCCCTCAGGAAGGGGAGGCTTGGTGTCCACGTCCCCATCTCGACCTGGGGCTCTGAACACAGCAAGGCCGCGGACGCCATCAGAGACCCGGTCAAACTCCACTTTACAAGACATCCCCGCACTGTCTGTAGACATCACACTGACACTAATAAGGCAAATAAACACGGCCTCTAAAGATCAGAGGCACCGCGCTACAGTCTATTACATTAAACCCAGCGTCAAGGGTGAAAGAAAAGACAGGCTGGGATTATTCTTGCCGTGGCAATTAAGAAAAAAAAGAAGAAGAAAGAAAGGGGTGTTTGGAGGGAGGTCATTTCAGGGTCCCTGGAGCAATGATGGCGCTGCCTGGATGGAGTTTGTGATGGGGAGAGGCAGGCCTGGGGCAGGGCCTCCTCCCCCCTCCTCTGCCTCCACGCACACGGTCCGGGTGCCCTCCTGAGACACAGCCTCTCCCGGGGTCCCCAGGACACAGACCCTGAGGGTGGGGAAACCGAACCTTCTCCCAGAGCCTGACGGCGTCATGACCAACAGGAGAGCCTGGCTTTCCTGGCCTCCCCGCAAGGCTGTTTTCTCTTCCCGTCCCACACAGCCGTCCCCATCTGGCAAAGCCTTTCCCTGGGGGCTTATCCAGCCCTCCTGAAGCCTCGTGGTTCCCATCTGAGAGATGGGAATGATAAGGGTATCCTCCCTGTGGGAGTCTGCCTCAGAGTCCTCCTGTTTGGGCGAATGAGCAGAGTGGACTTGGAAGGGCTTTCCTGGCTATGCCACCAGCCACCTACCTTCCTCCGAGTCCATCCTCTGACCTGCTCTGCTCTGAGCCCTAGGAGCCCCGGCCCTATTCCAGCCTGTCCGTCTCCCAGCCCACTTCCTGTTGGGTTCAGCCAACGGGAGGCTCTGGTGGGAGGCCGGAGGGCGGGAGGATCGAGAGTTCAGTTCAGTTCAGTCGCTCAGTCTCACACTCTTTGCAACCCCATGGACTGCAGCACGCCCGACTTCCCTGTCCATCACCAACTCCTGGAGTTTACTCAAACTCTTGTCCTTTGAGTCGGTGATGCCATCCAACCATCTCATCCTCTGCCGTCCCCTTCTCTTCGTGCCTTCAATCCTCCTCAGCATCAGGCTGTTTTCCAGCGAGTCAGTTCTTCGCATCAGGTGGCGAAAGTATTGGAGGTTCAGCTTCAGCATCAGTCCTTCCAATGAATATTCAGGACTGAGAATACCACCCTGTGTGTTTGACCTCCTGCTGCAGAGGAGGCAGCGAACCCCACAGACCTCGTCTCAGCTGCCTCCCTGTCCCTGGCGGCTCCCCGGCCTCACCATCACCATGTAACCCACTCTGTTGCTTGCATTTCAAGCAGGTGCTGATTTCCTCTTTGGGCCTTGTCATAGGTTCTCTCTGGCTTCCCAGGTGGCACTTGTGGTTAAAAAAAAACCTGCCTGCCAATGCAAGAGACGTAAGAGACCTGGGTTCGATCCCCTGGAGGAAGGCATGGCAGCCCACTCCAGTATTCTTGCCTGGAGACTCCCAAGGACAGAGGAGCCTGGAGAGCTACAGTCCACGGGGTCGCAAAGAGTCGGACACAACTGAAGTGACAGTGAATAGCACATATGCTGTCTTCACAGAAACCTCACCGTGAGCGATGATGCTACCATATGTACTCTACGTGCCCAGCACGGCCCGGGTCTCCTTCGTGCCCTGCCTTCCCAGGGAACAGGGACCCCTCACAGGTCACCTCCAGGCTTCCCGTTAGCCCTGCCATACTCCAGCCCTTTCTTCTCTTTTCTATTTTCTCTTCTTTCTGTGATAGTCTCTGTCACTTCCTATCAATATCGGGTTTAATTTCAATGCTTTGGGTCTCTCCTTGGAGCTCTGACACATGGCACAGTCATTTTTTTTCACGCAATGAAAATAGCTTTGTCGTTTAATTTCTGGTTTTACCAATCACACTTGGGCATTGTAGAAACCCAAGTGATGTTCACACATACAAGAAGAGAAAGATAAACAGTCTGAAATCCCACTGCCCTGCCATAACCACAGTTGTAGGTGAGCCGGCGAGTGGGACTGGGGGCCACGCTTTATGCTTGTCTCTCCCACTTCCCTCCCTTTCTACACCTTTTATAAAATTCACTGTCCCCCTGGCCCTGCCCATCTAGCTTCCCACCACCCACTCTCAGATAAGCAAGCCAAAACAAACATCCCGGCAAGGATCCCTCTGGATCTTTCTACAAGCTCACGTGTGTGTGTGTGTCGCTCACTCACGTCTGACTCTTTGTGACCCCCTGGACTGTAGCCCGCCAGGGTCCTCTGTCCATGGGATTCTCCAGGCAAGCATACTGGAGTGGGTTGCCATTTCCTACTCCAGGAGATCTTCCCAACCCAGGGACGGAACTCGTGGCTCTTGCGTCTCCTGCACGGGCAGGCGGATTCTTTACCACTGGGCCACCAGGGAAGCATAAGCTCTCACAAATGTCCACACGGGGGTGGCTGTCCTCGTCTGTTTCTTTTCTCGCTTAACACAAAGTGGAAGCCCCTTCATGCCGACTGAGAACAGCCCCCTCCATGGCTGCTCATGGCCCCCTGGAGGGAATGGCCTCCTGCAGAGCCCTGTTTATGGGCATCCACCTTGCTCCCCATCATCCATCCTTGTCTTTGTCCCCATCAGCCAGGCTGGGTGGAAGGGATGTGTCCACCAAGAGAAGCTTGAATGCTGCTGCTTTCCCCCCTCCAGGAGGGACAGCAGGGTACTGCAGGACGTGGATCTTCCCTGGTGTCGGATGTTGCTAGCGGGCTCGTCCCACCACGAGCACAGGGGATGCTCACCAACTCCTCTCACACCCTTTCCAGGTCACTGAGAAAAGGTTTCCTCTCTCTCTCTCTTCCCATCTCACCCTTATTTAAGTCTCTCTGATGGACTAGGAGACAATGGCAGTCCTCCCTTTCTCTCGCCTCTCCCTGCCACGTCAAGACACACAGCTCCGAGTCAGAGGGGAGGGGCCGGCAAAAGGAAACCTCTCTCTTCTAGGCCCCAGAACAAGCTTCAGAATCATCTGCCACGGCAACCAAGAAGCCCCCTGCACCTGGCCTCCACCCTATGGTTCTCTGTGAAGTTTAAAATGAAAAGTACTGAAATGTGATATCCAGCCAGACAGGGGTCAGGCCTGTCTGTTTAGGTCAAAGCATGCTGCAGGAGCATCTATCCTGGGCTTGGGCCCACGTCAGCCCCTGGGGAGCACATGGCCATTTCCATCAGCATCTGTGCCTGCATCTAAGCCGCCTCCATCTCTGACTCCGTTTCCATTCATGTCTGTCTCTGATCTGCATCCACGTCCATTCCACCTCTATCTGTATCTGTATCTCTCCCTGGACCTCCATCTACACCCATCTCCCTCTGTTCCTGAATCTGTATCTTTATCTGCATCTTTATCTGTATCTCCATCTCCACCTTCATCTTATTTCTTTGTGGTTGGGGCTGGAGAATCTGTATGGACTAGATTCCAGTCAAGGTCACCACCAGCTTTGTATTTCTGTGTGTGTTAGTTGCTCAGTCATGTCCAACTCTACAACCCCATGGACTGTAGCCCACCAGGCTCCTTTCTCCATGAAATTCTCCAAGGAAGAATACTGGAGTGGGTTGTCATTTCCTTCTCCAGGGGATCTTCCTGACCCAGGGATGGAACCCTGAATTGCAAGCAGATGCTTTACCATCTGAGCTACTAGGGAAGCCCATAGCTCAGTTGGTAAAGCATCTGCCTGCAATGTAGGAGACTCTGGTTCGATTCCTGGGTTGGGAAGATCCGCTGGAGAAGGGAAAAAATCTACCTACTCCAGTATTCTGGCCTGGAGGATTCCATGGACTACGCAGAGAGTCAGACAGAACTGAGTGACTTTCACTTGTATTTATAGAAGATATTATAAATTTGTACCCCAAACTCTGTCACTTTATTTCTAAGCAAGTAGCCTCACTACTTTCTTTCAATAGGCCAGGAATTCCAAGGCTATGAATAGGGGTGACAAAAGTCTGTGCATTTTTTCCCCTTTTGAGTTTGGATTTCCCTGCTCTGTGAAGGAATAATACTCCTACTTGGGGAATCTTCTGTCATCTTCTGAAAAGATGACAAAGATAAGATATATAAGTTTATGTAAAACATACATATTTTTTGAAATTTATTATTAGTTTTTGAATCTCCCAACCCTCAGCTGAGTTTGGGCTCACGTACAGAGATAGGTCTATGATCTAAGTACCAGGATGCTATTATGGGTAAAGCCTCTCTGCTCAGCTGTTTAATTTTAAAACATGAAATCAGGTGGAACTTGTCCAATAAATGCACTGAGATTTAAGGAAGTAGCCAGATTCTTTTTTAAAAAGTGAAATAACATTTAAACAGGTTGTGTTTCCCCATGGGTCACTGCCATCCTAATAGTTTTTGAATATTCTTTTCTCAATGGGTGGCGGAGACTGAAGAAATAAACCTTGTAGCAAAGCGTGTCTCTGGGCTGCCTCAGAGGGAAGGGCCGGCTTCTCTTTCTCCTGCACAGTAATTTTGAGCACAAAGGTCATATTTAAATTCTGGCTTTGCCCCTTCCTGCTGAGTGGTCTTGGGCCAGTCACTTCCATTCTCTGTGCTCCCTGTCCTCAAGGAGTTGTGGGCCAGAAGGAGACAGACTTGAAAGCAGGAGTCATGGAGGGCCGAGGTGATCACGGGGGCTGAGGCCAAAGAGGAGAAGCAACAAAGGCTGCCGGCGTGGTGCTCACGGACAGCCCTACTGAGTCCACCAGCTCTTCTTTACAAATGGTCATCACCATTCTCATCACTTTGCTGACAAAGGTCCAAATAGTCAAAGCTATGGTTTTTCCAGTAGGCATGTATGATTATCAGTGTTGGACCATAAAGAACTGATGCCTTCGAAATGTGGTGCTGGAGAAGACTCTTGAGAGTCGCTGGGACTACAAGGAGATCAAACCAGTCCATCCTAAAGGAAATCAATCCTGAATATTCACTGATGCTGAAGCTGAAGCTCCAATGCTTTGGCCACCTGATGGGAAGAGTTGACTCACTGGAAAAGACCCTGATGCTGGGAAAGATTGAAAACAAAAGGAGAAGGGGGCGGCAGAGGATGAGATAGTTAGCATCACCGACTCAATGGACATGAATCTGAGCAAAGTCCAGGAGACAGTGAATGACCAGAAAGCCTGGTGTGCTGCAGTCCATGGGGTCGAAAAGAGTTGGACCCAAATTAATGACTGAATAAAACCATTCTCGTCACACCCTGACCATCCCATATCCACATTTCAATGGTTTTCATTTGCATTCACATAAATTATCTCTTTGAGAATAGAGATTGCTACCCAGCTCAGGATTCAGAATTGTTGATCAGACTCATGGGGACCACTATGACCACAGGATCCTCTTCCCCAGACAGAGATGCAAGGTACAGTTTACTAAGCCCTGTGAGGCCTTGTTCAGACCTCCCAAGCCTTCCCTGGTAAGACCCTTTACTTCTAACCTCTCACGTTCCTTTTGAGGGACAGATAGGCCTCTAGAACCTGGAGGCCATCTCCTCACTTCTGATGTTGCTCCTCATGAAACGGGCCAACAACCACCCCAGGCCCTCCGGGCTACCTTCACGAGGGAAGGAGCAAGAATACACTCAGCATTTGGGCCAAGCATCCGTCTCGAGTCCACAGGCAGAGTTCAGGCTCCTCAGACACCCAGGCTGGCTGCTGGGGCCCACGCTTCCTCCCTGGGAGAGCCGGGGGTGACTGTTCTCCCAGTGTAATTACAGCGAAATTAAGAAAATCACTAACCCCACTGTCGGGTGCACAATTAATGTGAGAACCTTAATTGTGTCTTAGTGGGGGAGGCTCTCCCTGGTCGAGACGAGATGCACCTTAAAAAGAAAGTAAGAAGAGGGGAAAACACACCTCCAGATTTCTTCAGTCCCAAGGCGCAGAGACACAGTCAGACAACGAAAAGGTCCCCTTTTGTTGGGAGGATGCTGGGGTGCAGAGAAGTCTACTGGCTGGCCCTGGGTTTTGGTACACGAGTTTTGGAATATTCAGTGCAAAGGAAGGTGCCCAAGCCACTGTGCCCCACAAGGCCAGCCTTCAGTTCTGGCCGCTAGCACCAGCCTAGAGCCTGAGACTCCAATGGTCAAACCACACACAAGCCCCACTGAAAACAAGGATTCCAGGAGGGTGGCGAAGGCCGGCTCCCCACCCACCTGCTCCTCCCGCTAGAACACCCCAGAGCGCCCCTCCCACCTCCCCGTCTTATCTGTGTGCCGCCCAGGCCAGGAGGGAATCACAGCAGGAAACCGCCTCTCAAGACTCTTCCCTCTTCCTCCCTGTGCACTTATCTGCCTTTTTTTTTTTTTAAACAAAATTCCCGGTGGCCCTCTGGCTTCTGCATTTCACAGCAAGGAATTTTCTGAAGAGAGGACAGCAGGCCTTCCTGATTTCGAAAGTTCGATTTATCCCACTGCTATTTACAAAAGACCTACATTAGTACATGTTTTAGCTAGCTGAAAGCTATCTGAAGAGGACTTCTGTTTTTATGGGGGAAAGAAAGGGTGAAAAGTGAAGGTAACATTCAGTGTGTGTTTTGCAGCAAGGTGTGAGGGGGCAGTGCACTTGTCGCCCACCCCCAAGCAGCAAGAGCGACACCCCCGTCTCCTTCCCCAGAGACCACACTCAGCCTCTCAGCAGGGAGCCGCCAGAGCCGTGAACCGCGTCTGTGAGCCTCTGCCTGTTACCTCCATGTACTGATGTTCCGAGCATGTGTTAGCAAGATGCGCCCAAGGTAACGGCTGCTTCGCTTTATGCCATTTTGACTTGGGAAAGATTTCTCAGGATCACTTTGCTCTGGGACAGAGGGGTAACCTGTATGGGGTCTGGATCCGGCTCTCATACCAGGCAACGACCGGGGAGGTCACTCCCCCTGGTGACCCTCAGTTTTACCCCTCTGTGCAGCAGGATCACAGAAGCACCCCCTCCGTGGGTCGTGTGAGGATGAACTGTGTCCGTTCCTGAGTGTGGAGCCCAGCACAGAGCTCGCCCTCACGGTGGCCGGGCCGGTGACCATCAACAAACGGAGAAATCCAACCCGGCACCTTCCGGAGGTGATGGTGTGACTTGTGTGACCCTCGTCAGGCACCCAGCCAGGCAGTGAGGTCACTGGGGGTCAGGCTCTTGCAGAGATGCTGGGATGCTCCTGGATGGAGGGCAGCAAGACAGCTTCCCCCACTCGGTGATGCTGGGTGCTGGCCGAGGGAGGAGCCACCTGGCTTAGGAAGTTGTGCAGCCCCGGGCAAGTAAGTCCTGGACCTCCCAGACCCTCAGACTCCTCGTCTGACAACAGAAGCAACCCCACGGGGCTGTGGGGAGGGCTGGCTAAGACCCTCCTCGGGGGAGGCAGGGCAGGGTGAGAGGCACAGCAGGCCTTTCATCACCATCACTCTCCTTTCTCTCCATCCTTCGTGGACCAAAGAGCCCGACCGAAGGAAGAAGGCACGTCAGGGCACGGCGGGTGGGGAAAGACAGTGGGCCGTGGGGCCCTCCATGCTGGGACCTCCACCGCTGCTGTCAGCCGTGTGACGCTGCTGTCTCTCGGTACCACTCCAGCCCTCAATGTCCTCTCCTGCAGAATGCCAGTAGGCACTCACAGCATCAGGGTTTGCAATAGATCAGGTCACATGCATAACAAGAAGAGCCCCTGCTCAGGTTGTATTAGACCCTCCCAGGACGTGTGGGTAACTGCACAAACTAACCCAGTGAGCAGGCACTCTGTCCCGAGGCCAGAGCTGGACAGGTAGCCATGGCCTGTCTGACAGAGCTCAGCTGCGCCTGCAGCCATGGGATGTCCACAGCCCCTCGCCCCCAGCCCTGATCAGCAGGCCCTCCCTGTGGCCACCACCCTCTGCCTGGCTCCCCGGCCAGGCTCCCCCCCTTCCAGCTGTGGCCCTTCCACTCACGCCTACTTCTTTTCTGTGGCTTTGGCCTTTTCAAACGTGGCCCATGAATAATGAATCCCTGTTATAAATTTAGAAAACGTCCTTTCTCCCTGCAAGTTGGCCTTTCTTTTTATTTTTATCATGCTGGTTGGTAAGAAAGCAAATCTCTTGGAAACTCATTTTTCTCTCAACTGATTATTCTGACAGCCAAAATTAAGTTGCTAATTTTACAGCATCTGTGTGGAGCTCTGCTGGCTTTCTGCCCCGCCCCACCGCCACTGGGGGTCAGGGAATGGGTGAGGAGGGCCCCAGTAGCTTTCCAGAAAGTTCTAATTCCTGGGGGCAGGGTAGGGAAGTGGGAAGGGAAGGGGCCTTGGAGTCAGACCCCGGTGGGAATCCTCACACCCTGCTCCCTGGGCGTTCTGGGCAGCCATCTCACTTCTCTGGGCTTCAAGTCTCTTATCAGAGTAACACAGGAGAGGACATTCTTTGCAGACTTCCTGAGAGTTTTGTGACATAAGGATGCATGGATGGATGGTGATGTTGGCACCAAGGGGGCCCACTGCTTCTGTCTCCCCATTTATACTTTGAAATTCATAAGACACTAGACCCTCCTGGAACATTCTCAAGAGAGGTCCAAATTCCCTCCCCGTCCACCCTCCCCTGCAGGACTTGGGAGCTGACCTGTTCCTCCCAGGTCCTCCGAGTCTGGGCCTGCTCCCTCTGTGGCCAGGCCTCACCCGCTCTCCCTCGCTTTGCTCTGCCAGATCTGGGCAGGTGCCAAGGACACAGGAGAAGGACAGGCATGGGGCCTACCCTCCCAGAGCTTCCCTGCCCCCTGGGGGCAGCAGGACAGGACAAGCAAAGGGGATGCCCAGGAAGTCGCCAGGCCCTGAGCTACAAGGGGCAGGGGCCCAACCCCCTCCGCTGTGCTCCTGTCTGCTTCCTCAAGGCCCATCCGCGCCCTCTGTCAAGGCCAGTGCCAGCCTGGTGACTCAGCCCTCATTAATTTAGGCCCTGGCCCTTCTCTTCTCCTGGCTAAGTGTGCGGTTGGTCCTCGGGGCTCTGCAACCTCAGGCTTCCCTTGCCAGCTTCCCCACCCCACCCCACCCCCACACATCCCTCTCCAGCCCAACTGCCACACATTTAGGCTCCAAGGGTTTCAAGAACCAGGCCCGGCCTCACGCCTCACCATCAGCCCTGACCCAGTCTTAAGATCTTAGACCCAGTGCTCAGCACAGCTCCTGGCCAGTGTGAATGAATCTGCCTGTTACCATGAAGACCTCATTGCTGGGCTCTTTGTGCAAATGGGCGGCTGTGCCACGCTATGGTCAAGGCTGCCGCCTCTCCATTCAGATCCCAACCCCACCCCTAACCAGCCACCTGGACTTCCCAAGTCACCTAGCTCCTCCGTAAAATGGAGAGAATGCAAGATGATGTTAAAAACCGACTTTAAAGTTCTTCCCTGTGAGTGCTAAATAATTCACATGAAAGAATTAGCACAAGGAGAATACTCAATAAATGATGATAATGATGGTGGTAATGGTGGTGATGATGGTGGTGGTGGTGATGGTGATGGTGGTGATGATGATGACAATGGTGATGGAGATGAAGGTGCTGGTATGACATATTGGGGGAAGGTAAAGGGCCAGTGCTACTAAGGACCTTGATGTGCCAGATGCTGTGCCAACTGTTTTACAACCAAGTATCAAAGTTCTGGACTTACTAAAGCCCCGATTCCCTGGGTGACTCCAGTAAAGCACCCGAGCTCTCTGGGGTTCAGGGTCTTTCCTGGGTCCCTTGGTCTGAAAGACATTCACAAAGGTGTCAGGCGGCTCAGATAAGGAAGCTGAGAGTCAAGAGTAAAGGGTTCCTGTTGAGCCAGAGCCTGGGCCTGGCATCAGGACGGCAGACACCACTGGCCACCCTGCTCCCTCCCCAGTCTCAGTTTCCCCATCTGCGCCATGAGGCCGCTAATGTCCATGGTCTGCCCGACCCTCCAGCTGCACTGTGAGCCGACGGCCCTAGAGGCAGTAATCTGTTTCCAAGGTGAACAGGGAACACTCAGGCTTGGGTGGGTGGGGGTGTCAAGAAGGGAATCTTCAAACCTGTGACCTGTGCCGGGACAGCACTTGACCTCACAACGACGGCCGTTCCCATTTAATGGATGACAAACTGAGGCCCAGAGAAGGGGGGGCCAGAGCTGCCCAAGGACACACAGCTGGTTGGGGCAGAAGTCTATCCCAGGTCTTCCTCGGCTCACGTGGATTAAAGGAGGGTGTTTGAAAGGCAGCCCCGGACACTGCCCTGAGGGCTCAGCACTGTACCCATTGCCACGCATCTGCGCTCCTGACCCCCAAGGCGTACGTTTCTCATTTTTGACTCAAGTCTGTTGGGTCCACCCTGCACAATCTTGTGTGAGCCTTGTATGGGGAGGGCCTTTCCCAAATCGCCGTGAGCTGGCTGCGAGGCCCGGCGCCTGGATTGGGGGCTCCGAGCTCTCGTCTCTCCCAGCACAGTGAGGGCAGCCTCCCCGCTTCTTCTGTTTGCTTTGGACGCCGAGTGGCCGTGTTTGCTGGCTGACTGCACTCGGGAGCCCTCAAAGGAGGCAGAAGGCCATCTCACGTCATTAATGGCTGGGCCTGAGCAGGCAGCCTGGGGTCCTGGGACCAGCACCACGCTCAAGCCGAATGGACTGTAATTTGAATCCCAGCCTACCACTAGGCAGCTGCGTGACCTGAGGCAAGTTGCACACCCTCTCTTGAGTTCCCAACTGCCCAATGGGGCTCCACCACAGCCTCGTGAGATTGCCTTGAGGTTGAAGGGAGGAGGCACGCTTCAGGGCTCAGCGTGCCCTTTCCTGACTCCTCAAGGGGCCACTGCCGGGGCTAAAACATGCTCACTTGTGCTTGGCACACATCAGGGGCTCGGGGAAGGGTACTGCCCACGGCATCCACTGTCCTTCCAAAGCCGGAGTTTCCTTTGTCAGCACCAGAAGTGGGAGGAGGTCCCTTGTGGGGGAGTGGTGCATACACCATTGTGGTCACCAGAGCCCCCCACTCCCCAGTCCATGGGGATACATCCACACACACAAACTCTCCTGCGAGCAAAGCCAGGCCAGCCTGGGCATTCCTGCTTTTCAGACAAACATCCTGAGGTTCCAAGAAGCACAAAGACTTCCCAGACCCCCAGCTGGTCAGGGCTGGAGAAAGACTCGGGCTTGGGTCTGGGAAAGTCCAAACACCAAGCTCGGCCATCTCTCCAGGGTCAGTGGGCACATCCTAGTGATAGCCAGAGCCAGGGAAGGGATCAGGAGGGGGGACAGGGGGCCAAGAGGGGCAGCCTCAGAGAAAGCTGGAGGAGATCACACCCCGACAGAGACCTAGCCCAGATCCTCCATGCCAGCCCTGCTAGGAAGCAGGTCATGGGGGCCAAAGTCAGCCTGGAAGGCCCACCCCCCAGACCTCAACTGACTGCAGCCCCATCCCTGACCTGGGAGATTAGCTTTAAAGGACACAAGTGCAGGGCAGTGTGTTTGTACGTGAAGGCGATGCGAGGTAACATCTACTCAGCCCATACCACTTGCTGGGCATCTCCCCATGGGCACTCTGACCTCTCGGTGGGCAAGATGGGACTGTCCCCATTTTGCAGGTAACGAAACCGAGGCTCAGAGAGGCACAGGCACTTACGGGGTCACACAGCTCGAAGGAAGCAGGTACAATCTGAGCCCAGCCTTGCCTCACTCCTAAGTCCTCACTTTCTGCCGCATCTCCTGTTACTCCGCTGGATCCCAAGATGCCCTGGGGACCGAATCAATGCCGATCTCAGCAGAGACATAGTCCCGGTAGTTTTCAGCATCTCATCCGGTTAAGCGAGGTCATGGTGCTGAGGCTGGATTATGGTCCAAGAGCCCACACAGTCTCCAAGTCCACTGCCCCTGGCCTGTGGGACCCTGAGCCAGCCTCCTAACCCCACCTGACAAACAGGGATAACAGAAATGGTGCTGCCTCAGTTGATGGTTGTGAGGCTTAGATGAGCTACCATGCATACAGAAAGGACTCAAAGGAGCTTGTGATAAAAGGACTTAATAAACACTAAATAAACAGCAGGTTCCAAATTGGGAAAGGAGCACGTCAAGGTTGTATATTGTCAACCTGCTTATTTAACTTAAATGCAGAGTACATCATGAGAAACGCTGGGCTAGAAGAAACACAAGCTGGAATCAAGATTGCCGGGAGAAATATCAATAACCTCAGATATGCAGATGACACCACCCTTATGGCAGAAAGTAAAGAAGAACTAAAGAGCCTCTTGATAAAAGTGAAAGAGGAGAGTGAAAAAGTTGGCTTAAAGCTCAACATTCAGAAAACTAAGATCATGGCGCCTGGTCCCATCACTTCATGGGAAATAGATGGGGAAACAGTGGAAACAGTGTCAGACTTTATTTTTTTGGGCTCCAAAATCACTGCTGATGGTGATTGCAGCCATGAAATTAAAAGATGCTTACTCCTTGGAAGGAAGGTTATGGCCAACCTAGATAGCATATTGAAAAGCAGACATTACTCTGCCAACAAAGGTCCGTCTAGTCAAGGCTATGGTTTTTCCAGTGGTCATGTATGGATGTGAGAGTTGGACGGTGAAGAAAGCTGAGGGCCGAGGAATTGATGCTTTTGAACTGTGGTGTTGGAGAAGACTCTTAAGAGTCCCTTGGACTGCAAAGAGATCCAACCAGTCCATCCTAAAGGAGATCAGTCGTGGGTGTTCATTGGAAGGACTGATGTTGAAGCTGAAACTCCAATACTTTGGCCACCTTATGCGAAGAGTTGACTCATTGGAAAAGACCCTAATGCTGGGAAGGATTGGGGGCAGGAGGAGAAGGGGACGACAGAGGATGAGATGGTTGGATGGCATCACCGACTCGATGGACATGGGTTTGGGTAGACTCCGGGAGTTGGTGATGGACAGGGAGGCCTGGCGTGCTGTGATTCATGGGGTCGCAAAAAGTCAGACACGACTGAGCAACTGAACTGAACTGAATTGAACTGTTACTGCTAAAAGCAGTTCCTTTTACAGATGCAAACATGGAAACTCAGAGAGGTTAAGTGATGTGACCAAGGTCACACAGTATCATGGCTACTTGTGTGCTCAGTTGCTTCAGTCGTGTCCGACTCTGAGACCCAATGGACTGCAGCCTCACCCCCCAGGCTCCTCTGTCCATGGGATTTTCCAGGCAAGAATACTGGAGTAGGTTGCCATGCTCTCCTTCAGGGGATCTTCCTGACCCAGGGATTGAACAAGCATCTCTTATGTCTCCTGGATTGGCAGGCAGGTTCTTTATCACTAGGGCCACCTGGGAAGCACCACATAGTATCAGAAAGAGTCAAATCCAGACAGATCTTCATCACAGTGGCTGCTCTGCATTTATTCAGTCAACAAGCATGACATGAGCACCTACTGTATGTCACACCCCCCACTGGCGCCTGGCTATCCGGGGACACCAGCATGCAAACTGCAGCTGCTATGTCTGCCCTCAGGGAGGACGTGCCCTCATGGGGACCCAGGACAGAAGTGGCAGGTCCGATTCACAGTCAAGTGCAGGAAAGCACATGACCAGGGTGCAGAGTGGCTGTGGGAGCAGAGGCAAGGGTGCCCCATCCTAACACAGCCTCAGGGGCCACTCGGCACCACAGACAGCCTCCTGGGGGCTGTGTGCTCAGAGGATGCTGTTGGTGCTCAGTGCCCCTCCACACCAGCTGTTTCCCACTCCGTTGACCCCTCCATGTGACTCTGGAGCCTAAGCTCACCTGCCCGGTCCACACACTGTCCAGCAGGACCTCTGAGGGCTCGAGAGCCGGAGTATGAGGACAGCTCTCGAGCATTACCCTAGTGATGGGAATCCCTGGTGGCTCAGACAGTAAAGAATCCACTTGCAGTGCAAGAGACCCAGGTTCAATCCCTGGGTGGGGAAGATCCCCTGGAGAAGGGCATGGCAACCCACTCCAGTATTCTTGCCTAGAGAATTCCATGGACAGAGGAGCCTGGCAGGCTACAGTCCATGAGGTCACAGAGTCAGACACGACTGAGCGACTAATACTTTCACTTCCTAGGGACAGAACCATAACTGTGTCCTTTAAACATAAAAAGGTGACTTTTGGAAAGACGCTGGGTCACCTAAAGATGCAGGCTGCTGGCCACTGGAGCTGACACTTGATTGAAGGGTTGGAATTTTCCGTCCCCACCCCATCTCCAACGCCTGCAGGGAGTAGAGTGGGGCTGGAGGTTTCATTAATCAGCTGATGGCCAATAATTTAATCAATTGTGTCTGTATAATGAGGCCTCTATAAACACCCCCTGCCCAAAGGATAGGGTTCTGAGAGCTTCCAGGTGGTGAACCCACCAAGGTGCAGGGAGACAGGAGCCTGGAGAGCCTGGAGGCTGTGACCCCTTCCTCAGGCCTTGTCTTGAGCATCTCTTCCATCTGACCAGTCCTAAGTTATACCTTTTATAATAAACCAGTGATACAGTAAGTAAAATATTTCTCTGGGTTCTGTGAGTCATTCTAGCAAATTAATGGAACCCAAGGAGGGCACCCCAGGATCAGTAGCTGATCAGTCAGAAGCTGGTGTCAAAATTTGAGGATGTGGGCAGTCTGGTGGGTTCAAGCCCTTCCCCTGTAGGGTCTGATGTTATCTACAGGTAGACAGTGTCGGAACTGAGCTGCATGGTAGGACATCCACCTGGTGTTGAGAACTGTTTGGTGCTGGGAAGAATCAACACTCCAGAATTGGTATCAGTAGCACAATTACTCTGAGACGCAAGGGTCTCCCCACGTCTCCTGGGTGCTCAGCAGATGGAAGCACAGGCAGCGGTCAGCACGGATCACAAACGCAGTGGGGTGTTTTAACACGAGTTGGCCAGTGATGTGGGTGTCACTGGTGGTCCCTCTGTAATGGAGCAGGGTTCTACGTGGCCTTTCCAGGACAGACCTCCCCCCGCCATGTCCTCTGCCTGCCTCTTGTCTATAGAGAAACTTCAGACAAAGAACAAATTTAGTCAGAGAGTGAGAAAATTCAGAAGCAAAGGAAACAAGTCAAACAAGACAAAAGAATAGTTTAGCCGTTAAACAAAGTCAAGGACCTTTATTTTTCTTCCCAAGGGTTAGAGATCATATTCTAACCATATCCTGTGAGCTGTGTTACAGAGACTGAAACCCCACCAGGTGGAAGAACTTAGTTACATGATGACCAGACTGTCACCATGACATGAAGTGGCCACAGTTCTGAGAACTGGCCTCAAGAAAATAAATCAGTGCTGGAATTAAGATGAACTGTACATAAAACAGTCAAGCAGATGCTGGTCAGACCACCATAGGACCAATCTCAAGACGACAGTCAGAGTTGACTGCTGTTTCTACACGTAGCCCACCACATCCACCCCTGCCCACCTGTGCTCCCCGGAAATTCCCCTTTAAAAGTCTTGCTCCTGATCAGCAATGGGGAGTTGGTTCTTTGGGACATGAGTCCACCTTCTCCCCAGGACTGCCGGCTTCCTCAATAAAGCTATCTTTCCTTTTACCCTACACTCAGCTGGTAAAGAATCCACCTGCAATGTGGGAGACCCTGGGTTCGATCCTTGGGTTGGAAAGATTCCCTGGAGAAGGGAAAGGCTACCCATTCCAGTATTCTGGCCTGGAGAATCCCATGGACTGTATAATCCGTGGGGTCACAGACAGTCGGACACGACTGAGCGACTTTCACTCTCTCACTCACTAGCTCTGTTTTGGATTCGTGAGCCGTGAGCAGCCAAACCTGAGTTTGGGAACACTGTCACTGGGCCTGTAAACAAGCAGTCACCCCTATCCTGAGAGTCTCAGGGGCCATGAGCCCCCAGGCAGGGAGGTCTGGAAGGGTCTGTGTAAGGAGCAGGAGCACCATGTGGAGATGGGGAAAGCGGGGCACATGGTGACAACTGCCCCGTCTTCCCAGCCTGATCTCCCAAACTCTGAGGCTTAAGCTGACCCATGGGGCCCCAATCAGAGCCCCATGACCCACTCACTATGGGACCCTCCCAAAGACAACTCAGCTGCGGTCACCACTGTGGGTCTAGGAAAGCTCTGGGAGCTGGAAATACTCCTAGGTGACAGCAAACCAGGTTGGCAAGACCTGAAGGACTTGGCCAGAAAGGTAAATCGATGGTGCACAGACCCCAGCGCTCTCCCCTGAGTCCGTGGCCGACGTCACTAATCAATCACCACGCTGTCACTGAAACCGTGTTAATTTCAGAGTCTCTCCCAGCTCAGAGTCCAGGTACCAGACAACCTATTAATAAATTGCCTTTGATGCTGAAAACCCTCACCCCCCTCTAGGCTGAGCCACTGGGCAGACAGCTCATGACTTTCTGACGAGCTAGCCTCTCTCTCCTGGATTCTTCCTCCTCTGTCCCCGGGTGGAACCGGGCCGTGCCTGACGTCTACAAAGAAGAATTTTCATGGAATCACCGCAAGCCCGGGAAATCATACCGTTCACCGTGACCCTGAATTAAGACACAGAGCACACACAGCCAGTGTCGCTCGGGGTCGGAGCTGCTGGAGCTTAATTGAGAGGAAGGTGCACAGAGGTGGGCGGCCAAGCAGCATGGGGCTGGGGCGGGGGAGTCGAGCCCCCTCCAAGGCAACTCTGAGCTCCCAAAATGGGCTGGACCCTCACAGTGAGCAAGTCTCGTGGAAGCGGGTACTAGCAGGCGGTCTCCCCGCAGGCTGGCAATCCCCAGACAGCGGGAAGGGCAGAGGCCAGCGGAATGCTGCCTGGTCCCTCCAACACAGGCAGGGGAATTTTCACAGCTCCGTTCTCGTAGCTTTCCCATACAATTTACATCGCAGCCAACAAGCCACCGCCCAGGTATTTGTGCTGGAGGAGATTCTCGGGGCAGCCTGGACAGGGGGCAGGAGTCCCAGGTTCAAGACCGCACTCTGCCTCGCCCCACGGGGATCTCGGGCACGCCATGGCCTCTCCAAGCCTCCATCCCTTCCCCTGAAAGATGGGACAACTGGGCCCCCAGGTAAAGGTCGTTCTGATGATGGAATGTCCGGGGACCTGGGAAAGCAGAGCCTCAGTTATTCCTGAGAGATGACTCCTGCTTCTTCTGATGTCATGGGATTCTTGTTTAGGGAGACGTCACGCCGGGGCCTGTCGTGTGCACGTGTGGAAGGTGAGTCACCCAGCCCCAGAAGGGGAGGGCAGTGGGGCTTTGTGCCCTCTGAGCTGGTCCTTGGGGAGGTGGGTGGTGGGGAGGACCTCCCCCTCCCAGGGGACCAGGGAGCATCCTGGCCAGAGGGACTGTAACCTCAGCGTCTTTCCTCTGGGATTTGTAAGGGGGTCGAACTGTTGTCTTTCAGTCACTCAGTTGTGTCTGACTCTTTGCAACCCCATGGACTGTAGCCTGCCAGGCTCCTCTGCCCATGGGATTTCCCAGAGAGGAATATTGAAGCAGGTTGCCATTCGCTACTCCAGGGGATCTTGCCGACACAGGGACTGAACCTGCCTCTCCCGCATTGGCAGGAAGATTCTTTACCGCTAGGGAAGACCCAAGGGGTTGAATAGCCACGTCCAAAAGATGTGTCTGAATCCTAATCCCTAGAACCTGTGAATGTGAACTTATTTGGGGGGAGCAAAAAAGGACTTTGCAGATATAAGCGAGTTAAGCATCTCAGGACAAGATCACCCTGCATTATCCGAGAGAGTCTTAAACCTTATGACAAGTGTTCTTATAAGAGGCAGAAGAGGAGACACACAAGGAAGAGGCTGTGTAACGACAGAGTCAGAGCCTGGAGTGATGGGGCCGAAAGCTAAGGACACCAGGGGTCACTGGAAGCTGGAAGAAGCAGGAAGGGTCCCTCCCTACAGCCTTCAGAGGGAGCCCAGCCCTGCTGACACCTTGCTCTCAGACATCTGGCCTCCACACCGTGAGAGAAGTCGTTTCTAAGCCCCCAGTTTGCAGTAACTTGTTCCCTGGGACACTGACGCAGGCCCAGTTATCGGGGGGGAGGCAGACCCCAGCTAGTCCAGGAGGGGATGGTTCAGCCCCAGGTCCCCAGGGCGCATAGATTGGGAGGCCTCTGAATGGGACCTTCTCGTGAGAAAAGGGGCTCCACCCTGGTGACCCTGCTCGGGGCCAGGGGTGTCCCTGAGGAGGAGGCCAAGTCCAGCCCCGGGTGCAGTTGAGGCCAGAAGACCCTCTGAACCCAGCTCCTCCGGCTCTGCTGATAGCCACCTGCGGGCCCACGTGGACTCAGGGCAGTGTATTGTGGCCCCTCAGACTGGGCAGGGCTCATTTTCAACCACTGGGAAGAGCATTTAGAAAAAAGCCTCAAGAATGCTGGGGGGCTTGCTGTTAACGGACCCATGGAGCTCGAAGTGATTCAGTGGAAAACTAAAGAGACTTTTCTTCCCGGGAGCGGGACTCCAAGGCCGTGAGGAGGTGCCCTTGAGGGCACTGTGGTGCCCGGTAGCCAACATGAGTCATCAGACAGCGGCCAGGATGGAGACCGTGATGCAGGCAATGATGGGGCTGCGGGTGCTGGCCGGGTTTAAGGGATGCTCCCTGGGGCTGAGCTGCCACAGACCAGCCCTGGTCCTGAGTCGAGGGCCTCCCCACTTGAAGCATCCTTCCGGACTCTCCCCAACCCCAGCCTTTCAACCCAGCATCTACTCTTTCTCCTCTGTTTGCTCAGTAGCTTCAGTTGTGTCTGACTCTTTGTGACCCCATGGACTGTAGCCCTCCAAGACTCCTCTGACCATGGGGATTCTCCAGGCAGGAATACTGGAGTGGGTTGCCATGCCCTCCTCCAGGGATCTTCTTGACCCAGGGATCAAACCATCATCTCCATGTTAGTATTTATTATAAACTGTTAATATCATGTGTTACTTAACACTATAGAAGGGCTCAGTCGTGTCTGACTCTTTGCAACCCCGTGGACTGTAGCCCACCAGGCTCCTCTGTCCATGGGGATTCTCCAGGCAAGAATGCTGGAGTGGGTTGCCATGCCCTCCTCTGGGGGATCCTCCTGACCCGGGGATCAAACCCGTGTGTCTTATCTGCTGCATTGGCAGGAGAGTTTTGTTTTGTTTTGTTTTTTTATCACTAGGGCCACCTGGGAAGCCCTTCCGCTTCCTCCTCTGGGTCTCACCTAGTCTGGCTCCCTGGGGCCCAGGGCAGGCCCCTAAAGGCTCCCCCCACCTGCCTCCCTGGATCTCACAGGCTGTCTCCATGGAAGCTGCCCTTCCCGGATGGACTGGCTGTAGGGCCACCCGCCGTGCCCACCCCCAGCTCCCCGCCTCCGCTGTGTCCACACCAAGGCCCGAGCGGGAGGACCTGGAGGCCGGCCGACCCCTTGACCTCTGTTCGCAGTGGGTGTTCTCCATCATGAGGAAAGAGGAACAGCAGGCTGGGAGTTGTAAAGGCAAAGCTGGAGGAGGAACCTTCCCGTGGGGCTCGATGGAGGCTGTGTAGACGAAGGGGGCTCTGCAGCACCAGGCTGGAGCCCCGTGTGACGGACAAGACGGGGGCAGCCCCCCAGGCTCCGGGCTGGTGTGACCTCAGTGCTCTGCCTGAAGCCCATCCTGCCCAAGGCAGCTGTGTTCCCAGGGATTCGAGGTCCCTGTAAGAGCACGACATGGCTGTCCACGGCGATAAAAGGGACGAGTGGGTCTCACCTGGAGATGGGCGAGGGGGTGCTGTGAGGACCCAGAAAGGCAATGAGGGTGCCCAGGTTTCCCACAGGGCTCTCGGGAGCTTGTGCCCACAGGGAGGTCCAGCCTGGGGCCAGAGTCCCGCATGGCGTGCTCACTCATTCATTCAACAAACACCCCTTCAGCACTCACCTCGTGCCCCTATGGGAACAAGTCAACCAGGCTCCACCCTTGGGGAGGGGCCCCTCCTTGCAGCAGGAGCGGCAGACAACACACACACACACACACACACACACACACACACACACACACACACACACACACACACACACACACACACGAGAAAGGAAGAGAGGACCCGCAGAGGGATGGGGCCGGGTGCAGTGCAGGCTGACATTTAATCCGTAACGTCCCTTTCAGCTCAGCATCCTCTCATTTAAAGATAGCATCCTTTGGGGTTTTTTCCTTTTAAATGAGATCAGAGTGGAGGAGGTAAAAAGGAGAAGAAAAATCCGCAGGGGTGTGAGCAGCAAGCAAGCTGAGGACTGAAAGCCTCCTCTTTCCACATTGTCATCAGCGCTTTCTAGCCAAAGCCTTTCAGATCTCACGGGGCCGCACTCCTGTCTGTTCCACAAATCTCGCTAAAGCAGGCTTCCCCGAGACCATGTTCCTTCCCATGGCAAGGCCACAGTAATCCCGTCCAGCCGCTCCATCTCGGCTCCATCAGAAAGAGAATTCGTGAAATATGAGGAAGATAAAGTCGATACTGTGCAGGCCTTGCTGGTTCCCGACTCGTGAAATACAGGGGGGGTGTGAGTCATGTGACAGCTGCAGCCTTCCGTGGGGGAGACAGAGAGGGAATTCTCGCACACCTGAATCAATCACCTTGGAAAACACCCTTGGAGGAGCACAATCTGCCGGCGGCCGAGCTCCTGCGAGTGGACGGTGGGGGCCTTGGGGCGGGTAACTCTGAGACACTTCTCATCACATGTTGATTTTCACTGCACTGTGATTTCTAGGCAACGCCAGAGAAGTAAAGAAAGGTAAAAGCCCTTGAGTGCTTGGAAAAAAAAAAAAAGCTGGGAAGTAACATTTGTGGATATAGAACAGCCTGATTTTCTGACTTCCAGAAATGCTACTTTCTAAAGTCAGCGAGATTCAACATTTTTGGTTTCAGTTTCCCAAGTGTGGGAACTCAGGGATACCCCCTTTGTTAAGGGACTAACAGACCCATAAAAGAAGATGTTCGGGAGATGGTTGGCCGGGACCTGGCCTATAGTAAATGCTCAGTACGTGTGAGTTTCTCTTTTCCCTGGAAGTTCCACCTCTGATAAATGAAAGATTTGCACTAGGTTATCTCAAAGTCCCACAATTCTAAGAATCCAGGTGGAAAAAAATCTGCTTAGACTTGATTTCCAAGTTATTTTCAGGGACTTCTCTGGTGGTCCAGTGGTTAAGAATCTGCCTTCCGAGGCAAGGGACAAGGGTTCAATCCCTGGTTGGGGAACTAAGCCTCCACACGCCACGGGGCAACTAAGCCCCCGTCCCCCAGCTGCTGAGCCTGCGCTCTAGACTCTGCACCCTGCAACAAGACAGAAGCCAGCACCGCTCAAGAAAGAACCCGAATGCCAAAACTGAGACCCGATGCAGCCAAGAATGAGTGAATGAATCAATGGATTAATATAAAACAAAGTTATTTTCATATTCACCTTAGTGGAAAACATTACCAAAAATGTCTTATCTTTCACTCACTGATTAAAAACACATACACACATCAAGGACCTGCCGTGAGCCAGGTACTCTTGAACCTTAGTTCACTGGACCTTTCTAGAAAGCCACGAGGCCAGCAGGGCAGCTGATACAAGAGGCGCGGAAAGTCCCGAGGCCGCATGGCAAATGGGTGGGGTCCATGATGGGCCGGTCCCCCGCTTGAGGGCCCCGTGCTTGCAGTTCTCGCTCGGCCAGCACGCTGTAAGGAGGACTGTGACAGAAGACAGATACAAGCGCTCTTCAACAGAGCATCTCATTTTCCACCGTGAAGCCCCCTCCCTGCATTTCACAGACAAGGAACGGAGGCCCGGAGCTCTCCAGGGCCACGGCCGAGCCCAGGGGAGATGCACGTGACTTTCTCCAGTCCCTTCCCGTCCACGAGAACCACCTCGGGACGGCTCTCGCTGAGTGAGGGCAGGACCCTGCCCGTCTGGCTGCAGCCGGTTGTGCCAGGCCTGGACACGGGCCCTCAGTGAACCGGTCATCTTCTCCCTCCTGGGAATTTGGAACTAGGCCTGGAGAAGTGGGCTGGAGCAGGGCCTCTGAGCTGTTCTCTGATAGGGACTTGTGATCCGAGACTGCCGTGATGAGCAGATACAGCGCCGGCTGTGGGGCCAGCAGGGGAAGAGGCGGTCCTCAGACAGAAAGAGGGAGGAGAAGGTATCTGATGAAGCAGGGAGTGGACAGGCCCCAGCCCCGCCCACAGCCCACGATGCTCGCCCCCCCAGTAGCCTCTGTCCAGCCCCGTCCACACTCCAAGATCCTCACCACCCCCAGTACTGTCTGCCCCTGGGTTCAGGAGCATGTCTGATTTCCGACAACCAGCCTCACTGTACTTAAGCCAAGAGGAGGTGGTTTCTGCTTTGCAACCTGCAGAGCGCTAACTGGGACACACCATGGTTCACCCTCAGCTCTTTCTGCTCCAGACACTGCAGGATTACACACCAGGAGAGAGAGCCAGAGAGAGAAGGGGGGTCCAAGAGGCATGCTCTGGCTTTGGCACGGCCTCAGGGTGGGTGTTTGCCTCCCTTCCCTCCCTGGCACCTGGTGTCCTGTGTGCCCATCTTCCGAGTTACCAGATTTCACACCTGCCAAGTGACAATCCAGGCTGTGACAAGCCTGTCATTACGTGGTCCCTCCCATGCGCCCCGGGACTGCTTGCAAGGTTCCTCCTCCCTTGATCCTAGGGACAGGCATCAGCAAACCCAGACGAGCTCTCACACCCTCCCCTGCTCTGCCCAGGCTTGTGCTCCTACAACACACCTGGTGTGTGCCCCGTGCCCCCCTCTGTACTGAGCACAGAGAGCAGGGACCGCCAGACCGCTTCCCCCACATCTGGGCACTGACCAGAGAGTGTTCAGGCACCCACAGCCAGGAATACAGAAGGGCATGGCAACCCACTCCAGTACTGCTGCCTGGAGAATCCCCCAGACAGAGGAGCCTGGCGGGTACAGCCCATGGAGTCGCAGGGAGTCAGACACGACTGAGTCACTGAGCACCCATGCATGCACAGCCAGGAAGCTCACCCCAAATCCTGGGGGTGAGGGTGGGGGGCTGGGGTAATCAAAGTAGACCTGTGCCCAGGCAGAAAATGCCCCTGAAACGTGTAGAGAGGGGGCTTCCAGGTGCCCTGGCCTCAAACTGGGGAGAGGACAGGACAGACCAAGCCCCCTGCCTCCTGGCAGGGAGAGCGGGCACGCATAGGAACCACGTAGAGGCAGGGGGGTGATTGCTCAGGGGGAACGTAGCAGGGTGATGGGTGAGGTGGAAGCTCTCACCCGGGAGGACGTTTCAACACAGGCCCCAGGAGCTGGGGGCAAGTCACACAGACCTGGGGGGCAGTCTCCTGCCAGCCACAGCCCCGAGAGGAAGGCCCCGCTGCAGAGTTCCCTTCACCATCACTGAATTTTCAACCATTTCTTTCTGTCGGGGGGGGGGGGTGCATGTTACTGCACACCTACTACGCACTCAGGATGGGGCTCGCAGGACAGACTGACCTTCCACCAAGGTCCCGAGCTTCTCACAGGGGGGCTGCTTAGCACACAGACCCCTCAAGGCACCCTCATGCCCACCCACGTGAGGGCGAAAGGGGCCTGGGGCCTGGGGCTGGGGGGCTAGGAGCTCAGACGTGGGTCCCAGGGTCAAGGGCACGTACATGTCTGCAGACCGGCCTTCTGCACGGCTGACGCTGAGTCTCTGCAGCAGCGGGCCGCTCTGGGAAGGGTGCTGACTGCACCCTCTTCCGGTGGGAGGCTGGGGGGCTCTGTGAGGAAGGGCGCTGGGCTGCTCAGGGTCAAAGCCCCCTCCACCTGGTCATCCGCAGTCTGTCCCTTGCACCTCCGTACACCCAGAACGCAGGAGACCCCCACCCCCCATCCCCAGCTGCCGACCCAACTCCTCACATTCAGTTCAGCAAACACACACTGATGTTTTATTGATAGTATATTTGTTCTAGAGACAGCTTTTCATCTTTGCTCATTAGCTTTTTGCATTCCTGATAACATCCTTCCTTTAGATGCTTTAATATCAAAAAATTAATGATCAATGCTTAGAACAAATGTTGGCAGACATCACGAGCCTAAAGGTGTTAGTCTAGCAAATTCCTCCCTGTCCAGCATACAGAACTGCACAGCCAGGGGCCGGTATCATCACTGTGAAAGAAATCAATGAAACAAAGTATCTAATTGGCAATTATGGTCTCAAGGATGAAGTGGTTTTTTTTTTTTTTTTTAACGCTCAAGTCCCGCTTTCCTCCACAATCTGAGCTGATACAGTTTTGTTCCGTTAATCTGGTCCCGCCTCCCAGTCACATGGGTCCCAGAGGTTTGGGGGGGGCCCCCAGTGGGATGCTGATGACAAACATGAAGAGGACCCACCGCCCTGTCTCACTCAGGGAGCCCCTCCTAACGGGATCGGCGGGAGGGGGAGCTGGAGGCTCTTGCTGCCTCTCCCCACAGCTCCTGGCTTGTGAGTCTCTGCTCCTGGCTCCTCTGAGAAGCGTGGATCCGGGAAAGCAGTGGGGGAGGGGGTGAAGGGTGGGCAGAGGGCTCTGTCCATCCCTCCGTCTCTTCACAGGCCACTCTTAGAGGACAGTGACCAAGCACCCGGGTTTGACACCAACATGCTAGGTCCTTCGAGACCTGGGCTCCGTCCTTGCCACCTGCACCCCCCATAGCTGGCCCCTGTGCCGGTTGCGGGCTCCCTGGAGGCTCCATGTCGCCTTGTTCCCCTGAGGTGGGGCGTCCACCCAGCCCGATTCCTTCCCCACCCAGCGAATTCCCACCTGCCCCCTGAACCCTCCCCAACCAGCAGTCCCTCTGTACAGCCGGCCCAGGAGGCCCCGGGAACAGAGCTGGCAGCCAGATCATCCCTGGGTGCCCTGGGCTACCTGCCGGCGTCAACCACAAATTGGCCCTTACCAAGAACATTGCCAATGACTGAACAACAGAGGCGTTTGCTATCTGCCTCTACGGAGACTGCACCCCATGCTGCTATAGCTGGTGACCTTCAACACCCCCTGAGGGAGTTCAGGGCGGAGGGAGGCCGTCTGTGCTCCAGGGAATCTGGTGGGACAGGCCTTTAGATAGCTGAATGTTTTTAGGAACAGATTTTAGGATCTCCATCCTTGCATCTCCTCATATCTAGGGAAGCACTAAATCCCTTCACATCAGATCCTCACTAACAAAAACCTTTTGTAAAATGAATGCTTCATGGTATTGAACTCCCCCTTCACCAAAACCTTATATATTGACTTTCTGCCACTGCCACTTTGGAGCACCCTCTCAGAGCTATCTGAGATGCTGCCTCCTGGGCTACAGTCCTCATTTTGCCCCAAATAAAACTTAACTCACCCCTGGAGAAGGAAATGGCAACCCACTCCAGTATCCTTGCCTGGAAAATCTCATGGACAGAGGAGCCTGGTGGGCTGTAGTCCATGGGGTTGCAAAGAGTTGGGCACGACTGAGCGACTAACATTTACTTAAACAACTCTCAAGCTGTTCATGTCTTTTTAGTCGACACCAGTATCCCAGCAACCCAGGGTGCGGACACTCACATTGCTCTACAGACAAGGAAATGGAACCTCAGACATCAGGGTCCAGGTGATATGAACTGCCAAGCGGACTCGGACACCCAGGCCTTCCTCCAGAGCCTGGCTTCCTACTCCTTAAGATTCGTGTCCTAGAAGCATGGGGCAGGCGGGCAGGTGGGACAAGACACCTTGGACCTTGACCTGCAAGTCCGTATCAGGAAAGCCTGTATAAAGGCTGCCCATTGGGGATCATTCTGAAAAGCAAGACCTGTTTCCAGACCCAGAGGAAGGAGCCTCATTGCTGGGCCAGCAGCACCCAGGACCCGCCCGGTCCACACACAGAACAGCCTCCTCCCAGGAACACCATGCATCACGGGGACTAGAGCGGCTCAGACCTCCCCTGGGTGCCTGGTCAGCTTGCTGTGTGACAGAGAGTCAGGGGGCCTAGCGGGCCCTCCTGGGAGCACCGCTGCCCTTTCCCTAGAAGGAAGGTGACGGTGGGGTGACTGGGATGCCCAGCCCTGCCCCATCACCTACAAGTGCCATTTAGAAGACATATGGGCAGGGTGGCAGGCTCAGGTCTGCGGGCCTTTCTTATGAATTCATAACTGGAGCCCTGGCAGCATTGGCTTTAATTGAAAAGACGCTCACATGAGGGAGCACAGAGGCTCTGTCCTCACGAAGGGAGAAGGCGTGGAATGGCTCTCTGGCATCTGAAGTGGGTTCTGTGAGTCCAAAGGGTTGGGGCATTGGGACACTGGGCAGAGGGAGCCCCTCCCGAGCTCCTTGACCCTGCGGGGCCTGACCTGGAGCTGCAGAAACGCGACCCAGACCTCCAGCCTTGGCCTCAGCTGTTCCTTGGCCTGGAACTCTCTCTCCTTTGGCCCCTCCAGGGCTGGCTGCTGTCCTCAAATGGCTCCTCCTGGGTGGGGGGCCTCCCTGACCACCCATCTGAAATGCCAGCTCTTGTTCCTTCTGCCGTGGTCACCTGCCCCCTCCACTCATCACTCTGACATTACGAATCTTCATGCACGAAATGTTTACCCGGCCCCGAGCACCGCTGTGGGCTCGGGATGAAGCGGCAGGGCCATCGGGGTAAAGCATCAGTGTTTCTTCTTTTTGTGGCCTGCCTTCTGCATGGGTGGAGAGGGACATGGCAACCCACTCCAGTATTCTTGACTGGAGAATCCCCTGGATGAAGGAGTTGGGAGGAAACAGTCTATGGGGTGGCAAAAAGCCAGACACGATTGAGAGACTAAGCCCTTCTGCGTGGGCTTGTGAGTTCCATGGGGCCAGGGTGCTTTGCTCAAACGCTCAGCCCTGATGGTTCTCAGTTCTCTCCTCCCGGCTCAGGGTCCAGCCTGTGTGTCCCCAGGCATCTCTCCAGGACCATTGCAACAGATCCTCCTTCTAAAGCAGCCTGTAGCTCCCTCAGCCCCAGGCAGACAGACTTACCTTCCAGGAGCCAAGGCTTCCACGGCATATCCGTGTACCTGTCCAGCAGGCTCCCATCAGTCCCACCACCCTCTGGACTCAGGATGGCCCAAGACACTCCTCCCTTCCCTTTCCTGCCCAGGTTGTCCCACCCACCCAGATCCCCCTCCTGCAAATCTTCAAGAGAAGTAACTCAGATGCCAACTACCTATGGTGACCTCTGAGATCAAAACAGGCAGAATAACTTTAAAAGCTATCAGCACCTAAAACAATCACAACCTCTCCAGATGCCCCAGGGAGAGACCCTCATGATGGCACCAGTGAAGTACAAGGCAGCACCTTCACGTGCATGAAGAAGAGGGCACAGAGAGGTTGAAGCGGGTGTCCTGAGCCACACGGCCCTGAGCTGCTCATCTGAAGGTGGCCTCTCCCAGCCTCACTCCCTGCCTGGCTACCTTCTCCTCTGCATCTCAGACAACCCTGCTCACAACCTTGTGTCTGTCGGTGGTGGCTGCTCTTCCCCAGACATAGCCATAAACCCCTTGAGGGTTGCACCCTGTCTTAGTCTCCTTTTAAATCCCAGCACTGCCTGGTCCAGGGGCCAGGAAAGAGCACGTGTGCTAGTGAATGGGATGCCCGTAGGGGACTACAGGCTGGGATGGCCCCTGGTCATACTAGAACTCTGCTTCATTTTCTTCCTCTCTAACAAAACTGAGGTGGGAAAGTGGATGGACAAGCAAGTGGGAAGATGGGTGAATGAATGGATGGGTGATGAATGGATGGGTGATGAATGGATGGGTGGGTGGATGGATGGATGGGTGGATGGATGGGCGGGTAGATGGATGGGCGGGTAGATGGATGGGCGGGTGGATGGAGGAAGGGTAGATGGCAGAGTGAATGGATGAGTGGGTGGATGGATGGATAGATGGGGGGGTGGGTGGATGGATGGAAGGAAGGAAGGATGGATGGTGGGAGAGTGAATGGATGGGTGATGGATGGAATGGGTGGATGGATGGATGGAAGGATGGATGGATGGATGAGTGAATGGATGTGTGGATGGATGGATGAATGGGTGAATGGATGGATAGATGGGCGGGTGGATGGATGGATGGAAGGATGGATGGTAGGAGAATGGATGCATGAGCGTATGGATGGATAGATGGGCGGGTGGATGGATGGATGGAATGGGTGGGTGGGTGGATGGATGGATGATAGATGGGTGGGTGGGTGGGTAGGTAGGTGGACGCATAGACATGGTAAGTTGCTGTGAGACCCTGAGTAACTCCCTAACCCAATCTGAATCCCATTTATTCTTTTGGGGAAAAGAGATGATAAGGCCCAAGGAGGAGAAGGAAAGGTTTTCCCTTGGCCACAAACCTGCCTGAGGAAGACTGGAACCCCTGGTCCTGTGACTTCAGTTTGTCTGTCCCCCTCCTTTGTGACCTCTGACCTCCTCTCTTTTTTTTTTTTCTTTTCAATATGACTGAATGTGAGGACCACTGTCTGGCAATAACTGCCTCCCTCTGTCTGATGACAAACTCTGGCTGTGACACTAATCTCACCTCCCTGCCAGATGTCAGGTGGGAGATTGTTTTTAAACAGGTCTGCAGTGTGAAGAAATGAAATTCCTTGCAGGGTTCTCAGTCTTGGCCACAGATTGAAATCGCTGTGGAGCTTTTTAAAAAGACACAAGGGCCCCACTGCAATCCAATTTACTCAGAATCTCTAGGGGTGGGGCCCAGGCTTGTAAAGCACCCCCAGAGACTGGGGACCAATCAGCTAGAGACTTGGCAGCCCTTGGCGGCTAGAAGAACGTGACAGACTAGACAGGCATTTTGAGAGCAGAATCTCTCTGGATAATCAAGATCCCTCCTGTAGGTTCTGATCCATCCCCTGCTCTCCCAGGAGTCATCCAGAGAGCCAAGGGAAGAGAAATAAACCACACCGCTTACCGTCAGGGTCTGTGCCAAACCAACTGCGACTTCTCAGAGTATTGAAGCTCTCGAAGAAACAATTCTTATCCATCAGATTAACCCCAGGATCCCTATCTGTCATCTTCTTTTCAGTCCCTTGCTGTGATTTTCATTATCATCACCACCATCATCACTACCACCACCACCACCACCACCATCATCATTATCACGACCATCATCACCACCATCACCATCATCACCACTATCCCCACCACCACCACCATCATCACCACCATCATCATTGTCATGACCATCATCACCACCACTACCACCACCATCATCACCACCATCATCACCACCATCATCATTATCACGACCATCACCACTATCACCATCATCACCACTATCACCACCACCACCACCACCATCATCACCACCATCATCATTATCACGACCATCACCACTATCACCATCATCACCACTATCCCCACCACCACCACCATCATCACTACCACCACCACCACCATCATCATTGTCATGACCATCATCACCACCATCATCACCACCATCATCATTATCACGACCAACACCACTATCACCATCATCACCACTATCACCACCACCACCACCACCATCATCATTATCACGACCATCATCACCACCATCACCATCATCACCACTATCACCACCACCACCATCATCACCACCATCATCATTATCACGACCATCGTCACCACCATCACCATCACCATCATCTTCCTCAGCCCCAGCATCATCACATCACTACCATTGACGTCATTGCTGTCTCACATCCATTGTCAAGCTCTGTGCTGAATGCCTCCTTGTTTTTCCTCACATCTGTTCTCACAACAACCCTTCAAGATACTGCAGTTTATTTTCCAAATAAACACATGGTAGTTCAGAGAGGTAAACAACTTGATCAAGGTCTCACAGCCACAAGATGGTACAGTGGGGATTTGGATGCATGTCTGCTTGACACCTGATTTTGTGCTTTTAATGCGAAGGGAGTGCTTTCCAGGTGGCCTTAGTGGTAAAGAATCTGCTGGCCATTGCATGGGACGCAAGAGACGCAGGTTCGATCCCTGGGTCAGAAAGATCCCGGGAGGAGGAATGGCAACCCATTCCAGTATTCTTGCCTAGAGAATCCCATGGACAGAGGATCCTGGTGGGTTACAGTCCATGGGGTTGCAAAGAGTCAGACACGACTGAGCGGCTGAGCACACAGCAACCAAATGGAAAGGGAAAGATGTCAAGACTCATACTCCTCAATGCCCAGGAACAGCCCTGCCTTTCCCTAATCGAATCCCCCCACATCGCTGACAGTGAGAATCAATCAAGGTACAGGAGACGACTAGAATCCAAACAACCAACGGAGACTAGGCAGGGCATTTCAGCTGAAGAAGGTGAAGTTGGGTGCGGAGATAAGTAAGGCCTCGCTCTTGTGCTGTTTAAGTTCGTTCATTCATTCGTGTACTCATCCACCCCACAAACCTTCCCAAGTACCCTCCTCCTCTCACACCCAGAACCTCGAGGCCATTCTGGCTCTCACATGAGCAGAGGGTAACTCCATCCCACAATGCTTGTCCCTCGTCTTTTTGCAGAGCAGTCTCCTCAAATCGTTCTGGATCCCTGGCCCTATTCCAGGCCCAGGCTGGTCCCAGGGATGCTGAAATGACTGGGATGCGGATGAGGGAGATGAAAACAGTGTTTGATGGCAACCTGGGTGCCTGGGACAGGGAAGCCAGCCAGGCGTGGTGCAGGAGTTAGCTACCATCATAAGCGAGGCTGTGACCTGGGGCTACATTAAGAGACACCGCTCCGTAGCTAGAAGCAGGCTGGGATGTCCTCCTGAAACCTGGGCTATTCACACAGAAGCCTCATGACCAGTGACTGTGGAGAAACGGAACCGGAGTAGGTTCACAAGAGGGTGGCAGAGATCCATGCCTTGAAGGAGACAGTGGAGCTGGACTCAAGTGGGGGAGCTGGGAGGTGGGGGTGGCGTGAGGGGCAGAGACCTCCCTTCTGAAGCCAGGAGGGCAGAGCCTTAGACAGGTGCCCACCCCTAACCAGCCCTGTGAAAGTGAAAGTTGCTCAGTCATGTCTGACTCTTTGTGACCCCACAGACTATACAGTCCATGGAATTCTCCAGGCCAGAATACTGGAGTGGGTAGCCTTTCCCTTCTCCAGGGGATCTTCCCAACCCAGGGATCGAACCCAGGTCTCCCGCATTGCAGGCGGATTCTTTCCCAGCTGAGTTACCACGGAAGCCCAAGAATACTGGAGTGGGTAGCCTATCCCCTCCCCAGCGGATCTTCCCAGCCCAGGAATCAAACCAGGGTCTCCTGCATTGCAGGCAGATTCTTTGCCAGCTGAGTCACAAGGGAAACCCTGTAGGCATCTCCAATGGCAGGGGTCACTGGGCTGGAGTGGCCAGAGCCCGCCAGCAGGACAGACTGGTGAAGGCTGGAAACTCACCGAGGAGGAAGCGTCCCTGTGCTGGGGAAGGCCCTGGGGCCGTGGTCTCCTCATCTCACGGGGCTGAGGAAGAAGAATGACGCATCCGAGTTTTCTTGGAACAGTCCGGTCCACTGCTGCCATCCCCAGCAGGGGTCTATGCAGACGAATGTGGCAGTGTGGGGTGACCTGTCGCTCGGCCACGCTCGGCAGCCTCTAGCAGCAGCACGCGGGCCCCGTGGATCACCCAGACTGCCGTCGAGATGCCCAGGGGCCCGTGTCACCTGCTGCACCAGGAGAGCTGCAGCCGCCAGCACCTGGGCCGGAGCCAGGCTGGCCGGGCGGGGTGGCCAGCTGCTGGCTGACACTAAGCCGTGAGACCTCGACACCCCTCCAAGAAGCCTTGGGCATCCACAAGCCCCACACGACTCCAGAGGGAGACGCAGCTGCGAGTCACCCCCAGGTCCCCTATGGGCCCTTCCCGGGCAGCCACACCTCAAACAGAATCCAGGCGACAGCATCCGGCCAGAGTCCTGGACCCTCCCCAGGGCCTCTGTCTTGCAGGACCCACAGCCCCGCCAGGGCCCCGTTCCAGGAGTCTCCCTCCCCGTCACCCCACATCTAAGGCATCAGCTGCCCGCTAGTTCTGCCTCTTAAATGGGTCATGAGTCTCCACGCCCCTCACCTCTCTGCTTCCCCAGCTCAGGCCTCACCAGCTCTCAGCCAGACTCTCCCTGAAACCCACTGTCCACCAACAGCCAGAGGCATCTCACAGCTCTGATTCCACTTTGGGAAATGGGTGGCGTCAGAGGATGGGTGGGTGTAACAGAGAAGATGCAATGTCCCTAAATGGTTCACCAAGCTGCCCGCCACCTCCCCAAGCCCCACAAACCCCCAGACATCATCTCCCAGATCGTCTTGTATGAGGCAAGGCCGTGGGATGGGGCCCTGGTCAGCGGCCTGGGTCCCACTCTGGACTGGCCCATTAAACCCCCCACCGTGCGCCTCCCTGAGGACCTCGAGGAGGGCAGAGGACCCCCAAGATAGAAGGAGCCTGGGCCCCTGACTGGCGGCAGGGAGTAGAGCCCAAGACCTCCCCGGCCACCCCACAGGCCACAGCAGGCTAGGCAAGGCCAGGAAGACGCCTCCAGGTTTGGGGTTGTGGGTTGGAGCAGGTAATGCCCGGGGACGATTTTTGGCTTTGCATCCCTGTGTGTGGAAAACACTTGGAGGAAGGTTCCCCATGTGGAGAGCATAGGGTCTCCCGCCAGTGAGATTTGGGGCCATCTGGTTTTAATTCTGCCAGTCTGACCTCCACCCCTGGCCCTGCCCTGGCCTCTCCAAATCTCAGTCTCCTCGTCTGCAAAATGGGAACAAGAGAGAAGCCCCCTCTCGGGATGATTGTGCGGTGGCCCTGCGATCATTCATCTCCGGAACAGGAGATGCTAGGAAGTCGTCTTTCTGCTTGGTTTGTTTTCCGTGTTTGTCTATAGAGATTGAACATTAGCCCTATTTAAAATGCATACCCGTTACAAGGAGAGAAGCCTCTCATCTTTGGCAAGTGGGATTAAAGGTGAGTCTTTTCTTGTCAACATGTCCTACATTTTATCTGCATTGTTTATAAAGGAGACTTTATAAAGACTGTATTTTTATAAAGGAGAAAAAAACAAACTTAAAAAAAAAATGGTAAATGGATCTGTAAGCACAGCCCCCTGGGGATGGGAGACATGTCACTATAAACATCAAAATCAGCAGAAATAAGAACATGCCACGCAGCCCAGCTCCTCCTGCATGGACTCACTGTCTCCCTGCCCAAGTCTCACTGGCTGTGGAATGAAGCCAAGACAGCACGCGTGTTACATTGTAAAGAAACCTGAAGGATTTGTACCCTTCCACTAAATTAAAATGAAAGAGAGTATTAGCAGCACAAAGGAGAATTGCAAGCATGAAGATTAAATATTGATGCCCAGAGGATTCTTCAGGGCTCAACATAGGAGGACATTCCTGACGCCAGGCCTCCTGGGCAGCGGGAAAGCTGGAACAAACAATAGTCCTGTGTGGGCACTTTTAGTCCTCCACTTACAGAGGTCAGGTAACTTGGCCGGGACTCCCGGAACCTGGGGCAAAGCTTCCGAGGGCTCCCTGCACCTCAGCATGAAGTGAGGTGGGGTGCTGGGGGTCTCAGGGCATGGTGGGCCGTGACCAGACCTGGGCACAGCTGCCCACCTCTACCCACCAGGCACACATTTGGGCTCCTCACCCCTGCACCAGGTCCTACGCCTGCAGGAATTCCAGAAAGTCTGGGTACCAGGGAAAATTTAGGGTGGACTGTTGTTCTGGTTTTCACGTGTCATTGATTTCAATGGAAATGGTCACAGCACACGTTTCTGTGGGTCCCCAGGGGTGTGGGCTCTCCCGGTTCTCTCTTCCCTCCACTGAATGGATACAAACACCCTAGAACAACCCATTCTTGATTCCAACATGTGCCTTCCCAGATGACAGATCCGACCATGGCCCTCCTCCGAGGCTCCCCACCGTCAGGGCTCAGCCTCCGCCGGTGGGTACCCAGCATTCAGGCTCCCTCATCAGGTTGGCTGCTCTCCTTTTTCCTCCCTCTGCCCCATTCAACCTACTCCTCATCCATGGCTGCTGCTGTTTTCCTGAATAGACCACAGTTCCTCGGGCACCCTGAGCTCAGGCTGTGTCCTCTCCTGTAGCACCTGCTTCCTGCCCTCCAATGAATTCTATTCATCCCTCAATGCCCATCACAAAACATCCCATCCATCCCAGTCCCACGGAGGCTTCTCTGACTCCCTCCGCTCGTCAGCGGCTCACCCACGACGGTTCTGGCAGGTTCTGTGGGTTGGATCCCAACACCGTGACCCCACAGGGTAGTGGAGTTGTCTGGGACCATCTCATTCCTCCAGACTAGAAATGTCTGGATTGTAGAGCTGTGTCCCATTCATTGTACTTCTCCAGCTCTTAGCTCACTTCTGGCCAGAGGAGAAGCTCAACGCATGCTCCTTGAGGGCAATGATCGAATTAATTCATACTGAGGTTCACAAGTGGTCCCAAAAGCCAAACAAAGAAAGGATCCTCTTGCTTTCTCTCATTCTGCGTCCCTCAACCTAGAGGCACGGGGGGCTCAGGGGAGCTGGTTTGAAATCACGGCTGCCCCACACCCTGGAGTCTGCTGCTGTATCTGGGCTCCCCGTGCGTCCACCCGGAAACCACCTCACGTCAGCCTGAAGCGCATCAGTATGCAGGCGGCGTGGCCTCCTGCCGAACAATTAATCGGGGCCATTTGTATGCGCTGGGCTGTGCTCCGGAGCCACAAAGGAGCAGAACCACCATCTCCCCAAATCCAATCTTCCTCCCCACTACTTCCAGATTCAATAAGCACAAATCACTGGTCTAATTTTTCTTTTTTCCCAAAGTTAAACAGCAAATTGCTTTGCCAGCTCCAATATTAACAGTTTTTGTGGGATGTGGGGACCAGCCCCTTCCCTTGCCATGGTTTCACGGTTCCCACCAGGAACCCCGGGGCCAGCAGAGGGGCAGCTGGTTCACAGACTGTCCAAGTGCCACCCATCTGTCCGCTCCCTGACACTCTCACTGAGCTTCTCTGGAAGGTTTGGTTTTATTCCTTGGATTTTCCGGCCCCGTGACTGTCAGACTCAAGCTGCGTCCAGCAGCCACTGGACAGGGGGCATCCAAGCGATGAGAACTCAGCTCGCACCACCGGGGCTGGGGAGAGGCAAGCTGGGCTCCTCTGGCAAGAAGCCACAGTCTGATGGGTACATGTTGTCGAGAAGCACCCTGAGAGAAGCATGCCCACCGCCACCCCGGAGCACTCACCCCCAAGAACACACAGGCTGCTGTCTGGGTACCCCTGCTTTTCTCCTGGAAACCCAGCTGACCCACGTGTCACCATCTCCATGGAGCCCTTCCCAGCAAATCCTCTCCACGCTCTCGCCACAAAGGCCCAACGTTAAAACTCCAAGCCTCTCTTTCCAACGCCCTCCTCCAGGAGAGGAGCCAGCAGGGCCCTGTTCTGGAATGTTCTCACTGCCTGGCTCAGGCGCCTGTCTGGGTGCCTCTCCGAGTAGCTTCTCCCACACTCACTTCCCTGATTCCTCGTTCGGGAGGATGGACTCTCCCTGCCCCGTCCCGGCCTCTAGCCCTTGGCCCAGGGCCTGGGTGTGGAGGATCCGAGAGCAGGACTGACCACCTACTAAGCGCAATCCAGCACTGGGCTCTTTCACAGCTATCTGTGACGTGATCCACAGATCTCTCTGGCTAGGGGGAGAGATCTCTCTCTCTGGGGTTGTTGACACCCCCACTTTACAGAAACAGATGCTTTAGGAAAACATGACACATTCAGCTGATGCGTGCAGGTGCCCGGTTCATAACCCCTGGTCGTGAAAACACCTGCGCCCTTGCAGTCGATGTTACGGCGCCTCCATAAGGGCGGGTCTGCTCCTCCACCTGCATTCAGAATCTGAGAGGCAGGCAGCCGGGTCTCCCCAGTCCCCCAGGGGCAGAGCCGCCTAGCTGACCAGTGCCTGAGCGCAGACGACTGAGTCAGCTCGGCCCAGGGTGCTAACCGCCAAGGTCAGCTACAGAAAGGGCTGCTTGCAAAGTCCCTAAAGTTCTGAGCGGTTTGTTACCCCGTGAGAGCTAACCGGCACCGAGCTTCTCACCACAAAGCCCCCTCTTTGCGCTACACCAGGCTGTGTCTCGACGGTCCCCAGGCATCAGCCGAGAAAGCAGCTGTCTTCACACCCACCCAGGGCGTCTTCCTCTCCCTTTGTTTACAAGCGGCTTTGCGTGTTACGGCAGGCGCTCTACATGTGAGCCCCCACTTCACGGATGAGGAAACTGTGGTCCGTGTTAGCAAGGGGCAGAGTCACGGTTCGGCTCCAACCACAAAGCTCACATCCCAGGGTCCCCTCTCACACCTCCCCTCCCCCTCCAAAAACCAGCGTTCGAGGGTCTAATTCAGGAGGACCAGGCCTGGGGGTGGACACCAAAACCGCAGGGGGCGAGGGCCGCCTTCTAGATTTCTAGCTGGGCCTATGTGTTTTGAGGACATGTTTTATGGTGGCGGTGATCCCAGAGTCTACAGTGATCTGGTAAACCTACACCACCGGCACTTATACAACCCAGTACTCAGCCCTGGGGTGCCGGGGTGAGGTCCCCTACTTCCCGGGCAGGACACAGGCTAACAGCCCCCTCGGCTCTCACTCAGCAGAGACAGGAGTCCGGGCCCAGTGCAGGAGGAAGGGGCCCTGGGCTCCAAGCCCCTGCTGCTTACTGAGGTGTGTGGCCCAAGCAAGGCGTTCGGAGCCCTCACCTGTGAAACGGGAACCAGTGTCTCTTGCCCATCTACGTGCAGATCCGATGACAATGGAGACAGCCTTTGCATACCATCAGGTCTGCTTCTCCAACAGCAGGAAAACAAACCATCCACTTAGACAGGGACAAAGCACTTGAATAGACATTTCCCCTCAAAAGATAAACAAATAGCCAGTAGGCACATGAAAAGATGCTCAACATCACTAGTCCCCAGGGAAATGAGAATCAAAACCACAATGTGATACTACCCCACAGTCATTAGCACACGTGAGTGCTAAGTCACTTCAAGTCATGTCCAGCTCTCTGCGACCCTATGGACTGTAGCCTGCCAGGCTCCGCTGTCCATGAGATTCTTCAGATAAGCATACTGGAGCGGGTTGCCATTCCCTTCTCCAGAGTCATCAGGATGGCTACTATTAAAACACACACATAAATCAATGTGTTGGCAAAGATGTGGAGAAATTAGAACACTTTTACACTGTTGGTGGGAATATAAAAATAAAATATAAAATAAATATACAATGGTGGAATATAAAACTAAGGAAAATAGTATGGCAGCAAGGAGATCAAACCAGTCCATCTTAAAGGAAATCCACCCTGAATATTCACTGGAAGGACTGATGCTGAAACTGAAGCTCCAATTCTTTGGCCACCTGATGCGAAGAACCGACTCCTTAGAAAAGACCCTGATGCTGGGAAAGATTGAAGGCAGGAGGAGAAGGAGACGACAGAGGATGAGGTGGTTGGATGGCATCACCAACTCAATGGACATGAGTTTTGAGCAAGCTCTGGGAGACGGTGAAGGACAGGGAAGCCTGGCATGCTGCAGTCCACAAGGTCGCAAAGAGTCGGACACGAGTGAGCAACTGAACAGCAACCATGACAATGTGGCAGGTCCTCGAAAAATCAAAGGTAGAATCACCATATGAGTCAGCATTTCTGCTCCAGATAACATCCCCAACGACTTGAAAGCGAGGTCTTAACGAGGTACCTGTATACTCAGCTGCTTTGTTCACAACAGCTGAAACGTGGAAGAGACCCAGGTGCCCGTGGATGGAAGAATGGATAAGCACAATAAGAGCTCTGCACACAGGGCATGTTGTTCATTCTTTAAAGAGGAAGGAAATCCTGTCACAGGTTCCAACGGGGATGAACCTTGAGGACATAAGGCTCAGTAAAATTAGTCAGTCACGCAAAGACAGACATGATTCCACTTATATGAGGTCCCTAGAGCAGTGGCACCCCACTCCAGTACTCTTGCCTGGAAAATCCCATGGATGGAGGAGCCTGGTAGGCTACATACAGTCCATGGGGTCGCTAAGAGTCAGACACGACTGAGTGACTTCACTTTCACTTTTCCCTTTCATGCACTGGAGAAGGAAATGGCAACCCACTCCAGTATTCTTGCCTGGAGAATCCCAGGGACGGCGGAGCCTGGTGGGCTGCCGTCTATGGGATCGCACAGAGTCGGACACGACTGAAGCGACTTAGCAGCAGCAGCAGCAGAGCAGTCAAACTCGGAGAGAAAGTCGGAGGGTGGGAACAGGGGCTGGGAGGGGGGGTGGAGGATGGGGAGTGGTGGATGGAGACCGAGTTTTGGTTTGTCCCCATCACCCCCAGGGGCAGGTCTGGGGCAGGTTCTGACCACATTGGGCATAGCAGGGGTGTGAGCGTTAGGCAGAGGTCAGAGGCGCTGCCCCCAGAATGCCCTGCCCAGCTTTTGGCTCCAACCCCGGAGGAGGCAGGCGGGTGATGGAAGAGCCCCAGTCAAGACCTCTGATCACTAGGCTGGCTCCTCCCCTAGCGGGGCTCCCAAAATGAGCCTCATGTGTGTGAAAATAGTAAAGGTCCATTTCACATTTTATCTCACCTTTCAAAATGTCTATTTGAGCATTTATTTTTTTTATCACATCCATAAAATCCTAACTCTTGAATGAGAGTCTGTCTCTGGATTGGAGGTTCCACCTTTTTCCTAGCGATCACATAGAATCTGCGGCCACCATGTGGAGGACAGGTCAGGCTGGAGGCCTAGAGGCCAAGGGGAAACCCAGCCACTTAGGGGCGGTGGGTAAGGCCGAATCCTGGCAGAAAGTCGGGGTGCAGGCAGGCAGCACGGTCCTAGGTAGTCCTAGTACAGGGCTGGGACTGCTTTACTAGCTTTAATAGCCTCTTCCACATTCAGACACGAAGTCAGTCCGTTTATAGGCAGGGAATAAAGCAACGGGAGTAATTATTTTATTAAGGACCAAGGAATGATGAATAATTTAATTTGCAGAAAGAATTACACCATGGATTGAATCTCTATGTCCTCAGGACTGACATTACTTTCTCTCCAATTTCTTTTGACATTTCTGGCGGAGTGGGGGGGGGGGTCTCAGAACCTTCCAGCACGTTTTAGCTCTGCCTCCAGGGTGGACATTCCTGGACGCTCCCAGGCAGAAGGTGACCAGAAGGGAGAAAAGGAGGGTGGAGAGGGCAGGGAGGGAAGAGAAACAAAGTCCTCACCTGAATCGTGGTGCCTTTGCTCAAGAGTGGTAGCATGAGACATGTAAATAACTCCCTCAGCCCGTGTGTACGGAATGCACACCCACGTCTATACTCAGCCCGTGTGTACGGAATGCACACCCACGTCTATACTCAGCCCGTGTGTATGGAATGCACACCCACGTCTATACTCAGCCCGTGTGTACGGAATGCACACCCACGTCTATACTCAGCCCGTGTGTACAGAATGCACACCCACGTCTATACTCAGCCCGTGTATAGGGAATACACACCCACGTCTATACTCAGCCCGTGTGTACGGAATGCACACCTACGTCTATACTAGGCCTCGGGAGTCGGGGGCTGGGGGTGGGCCAGGCAAGTTTGCGGTGGGGTTGGAGTCACAGTCAACACGCTCCATCAGCTGGGGCGGGATGGGGGAAGCAGGGTGGGGACACGTCTCTTACTCCCAGACCTGAACACCCAGCCAAGTCATCTCGTCTGAACTTTCCCATCAGATTCCTGCTCCCAAGAAACGAGTCTTGCCCAATCTCGATTACACAGCTCTCTGCGTGTAATTCTGACAAGCCTGCGGTTGTTCCCACCCGACAAGGAAATTCACCGTGCCGCTCCGCTGAGCCACCCAGATGGCCGTGAAGGGCGGGCTCTGGATACAAGGGCACCACGGGGCTTGTGAAAGCCGAAAGGGAAAAGCACTCTCGACGCTGCATGCCATGGAATAGACATCGGGCCCTTAGGGGAGTCCAGGATTAAAGCTGCAATTTCAGACTGTTTTTCCATCACGGGGGCAGCTCCAAAAGCCGGGGCTGGCCCCCCGCCTGTCTAAACCTCAGACGCATGCGTGGAGGTCTCACGGCTGCACTGGCCACAGGCTAGGGGTCCTACTTCGTGCCTGTGGGCCCCGGGCACACTTCAGTGTGTTAAGTGCCCTGGGACACCTGGGGGTGCCTCACTCCATCTGGGGTCTGAGATTACCGCCCCCCCACAACATGGTGGGTGAGGTGGGCTCCTAAGACAAGCGTGATCCAGAGCGGTGAGTGCCAACCTTCGTTGGAGTCCTGGAGCCCTGTGGAAGTTGCGTGCTGTCACCCAGGTGGGAGGAAGGGGCCGGGGGGCTTTTGGGGGAAGGACATCCATGCAGTACAGCACAGAGACAGAGAGCGAAGGACGGAGCCACCGGCCTTTCTTTCTGCCCTCCCCGACACGCAAGGGAGCCCCTCTGAGCCTCGGTCCCCCCGTAAGATGGGGGTGATGAGCATGACTCCTCCTTGATTCCCATGCCCTCGAGCTGCCTGGAGCACAGCAGCTCCACAGGTGTTTGCCGAATGAATGAATGGATGTTGGATGGATTGGAGTCTGACTCGGGGCGGGAGAGGGGAGGCAAGGAGAGCGGCTCTAGGAGACTAGGGAGAAGGGTCCCTAAATAGCCCTTGAAACCGCATGGTCAGCCTCCTGGAGGTGTTTCCTATGAGGATGGTAGAGGAGCCAGAGCTGGGAAAGGGAAGTGAAGACTTTACACGTGGAAGGGTCCTCACAGGGGCAGCCTGGGCCCAGGAGACACTGCAGTGGGACCCGGTGAGCTCCAGAAGCCTCGGATCCGACCCCACGGGGCCCAGTCCAATGTCACATAGTCTGCACTGCATGTCTCAAGGTGACACTCTGGAGGGCTCCTTCAAAACAGGGCTCGGGGAGACCAGGCTGGCCGCCTACCCAGAGTGGGCGGTGCAGGGAAACCTTCAGGACTTGGCCTTAGAGCCCCCAGACTCATGCCAGCCCCACCCCCCCCGCACATCCCCTGCTAACCCATTGCTCAGACCCTTACTCCACAGGCAGGAGCCCGGATCCTCCCCCCGCAGGCTGCTCTGCCCATCTCCATGCCTTCCCACTCACAGGTCCTGCCTCCATCTCCTGCTCATCCTTGAGCGTTTTGTATAAGCATCACCTCCACCAAGGGCTTCCCTAGCAGCTCAGGTGGTAAAGAGTCCGCCTGTAATGACTTTCACTTTCACTTTTCACCTCCACCAAGAGGCCTGCCAGGCAGGGCCCATTGCCCTGGTGTCGGGGCTCCCTTTGGCCCAGCCCTGAGCTCCGAGTCTCCTGCCGCCCCCACGGTGGGCTCCTCTTGGGCCAGGACTGTGTCTGAGCACTTGAGTTCCCAGCATCGCCCAGGCCGGGCCCCAGAGGAAGGAGGCCTAGGTCACACTTGATGAATGGATAAATGACAACTGAATGATACGACATCAGTCTAGCTTATTAAACGAAGCTGGGAAACTACTACGGTCACATGTATGACCGGCTCGACACGCAGCCTCCCTCGCTCAACAGCATTCAATGTCTCCCCAGTACTCACAGTGCCTTGTCCCCACCTGCTGTCCATAGCCCCCACCCTCCAACCTCAAACTTCCCTGCCGGCCCTGCCCGCAGCCCCACACATCCTCACCCTGCAAGGCCTTCATGGGAGCCTTGCCTTCACAGGCTTCTCTATTCTCTCTCCCTGGAATGCGCTTCCCTCCCTCAGATTTTTCTGAGAAATATTGCGCCTCCCACAGTGCCTGAAAGGAGTAGGATGCCACCCACCCAGGTCAAGGCAGGCTTGTTTCAGTGTATCCCCTCCACTGAGACCCCTTCCCACCCCCCCAAGCCTGCAGGCCAGAGATCCCCAGCCCTGGAGTTCAGGCCCCTCTGCAGAGGCCCAGTGCATGCATGGCCTGAGAACATCAGCTCAGAAATGAAGCTCAAGGACCTCTGGTCTCCGTTCCTGGCCTTTCCCCGAGGCCAAGAAAGCTGAGCTAGTCAAGCAGAGACAGCACAAGGAAAGTGCGTTTTGGTGCAGCCCCTGCTGAGTCGCCCGCCCCACCCCGGCCCCAGGCCCATGTCTGTCTCTTGGGATGACATCCGTGGGAGCACTCAGCTGGCTCCTGCCTGAAAGCCACCTGGGGCCAGGGTGCTGGTGGCCCCTCCCCCTCCCAGCTGGGCCTGGCCTCCCAGTCTGCTTCCTGTCCTTTCTGGAATAAAGTCTCCCAGCTCTGAGGCCCAGCAGTGCCGAGATGAGAGGTCAGAAATCAGGCGGAACAAACGAGGTGCTCTGGAAGAGAAAACGCCCGCCAGGAAGGGCCGGGCGGTGGGGAGTCTGTCTGTGGCCCTACTAGGTGCTACGTTTGTGGAGCACCTACTGTGTGCCAGCCCCCGGAAGGCCTGGACAGGAAGACGGTGTCCACGTGGGGCTGGAATGCTGGGCGCTGGGCTCGGGCCTTCATGCTGACTCTCTCTTATTCAACCCCCCTAACAACTCAGCAGCAGGCACCCCTTCTCTTTGTCGGGGGGCAAGACGGAGCCAGAGCGGGGGAGGGGCCTGCCAGGGTCAGCAACCAGGAAACAGCAGGGCAGAGCGTTACGGGGTGTGAGCGTGGCCACGCAGCCGGGGTTTCTCCACCTCCTCAGACCCAGGTGCCCTGGGAAGTCTTTGTTCACACTGGCGACAATCCAAGCATTTCTGCCAAGAAGCCCCTTCCTGATTTTCCATGCGTGTGTACCAGGTGAGACGGAGCTGGTGGTCTCAGAAACCAAATACCCCGGGGACGCGGGGCTTCTCCATTCCCCTGCTCCAGGCTGCCTCTCTCCTACCAAGGTTTCTGTCCTGCAGAGGAGGTCCCTCCCACCTCCACACACGAGCTAATGGGTGGGAAACAGCGGGAAAATGCATCAAAAAGGCATATTTGTAACCTGCCGTGAATGTAAAACAGAGACCAGCTCCTTGATGCCTCTGGTTTCCTGATCAGAAAGCAAGTATCTCATTCATTCATTCATTCAACTCACAAACGAGGGCCAGAGCTGCCCTGGGAAACTTGAGCTCTAACCTGGCATCACGGTCCCTGTGGGGGGTTGCTGTGGGGGTCAGGGGGTGAGGCAGGATGCAGAGAGGTGGCTCCTTCCACCCAGCTTCTCCAAGGTGAAGGAAGACATGGGAGGCTCAGAGAGGTTGAGTCACCTGTGGAAGGTCACACAGCCCTGGTGCCAAGATCTCCCCATTGCTGCCTGGATGAGTCTCTTCTCTCCAAAGGAAGGAAGGAGACATCCCAGTGGCCCCCACACCATCCATGCTGCCCCGTTCAGGTATCGCTAGGACCTGTGACTGTTCACCACTAAAGCTCCACTCCAAACCCCATTTCCTGGGCTGGACTGTTCTCAGCCTTGAGGGGGAGAATGGGTCCCCTTGTGACCCACTAAGGTCAGCCACCTGCCCTTCAATCCTGCCGTTGTACTGCTGGCTCCTGGGGGAGTACAGCAAGGTGGCATATGCTAGTCCGAGGAAGGCAGGGGTGTGAGCAGAAGGGAAGCCTGGCCCAGTGGCCTGTCTGCCACTGAGGCCACCTGTGTGTCCAGAGGACATGAGAAAATCCCCCTGACGGCTCAGAGCAGCTTCCAGGGCAGAGGTGGGGAGGGGCCCCTGTCCCTCGGACCACCTGGAAACAGAGCGTCCCCTTTTCCTGTCTCTCAAGAAGCCTTGGGCCTCCTGGGAAAACACCCTTTGCATCCTAGTTCCTAGGACTCAGTATAACTAAGATGCAGCAGGAACCGGTTTAGCTAAACCAAAGGTCAGAACTAACTAGTCCTGGTTGACTCTGGCCCCAGGAGATCCTGACTCTGGCAAACTGACTCTGGCAGTTTGGAGGGGCCTGCCTGTGTGTCGGGGGGACGCCTTGGGCTGACCATCTGGCCAGGGCCTGCCGTGGCCGGGCTCCGGGCTTCCCAACTATGCCTGCAAGGAGCTCATCGTCCCCAGTTACAGATGAGAAGAATGAGGCCCAGCCTGACAAGGGACCTTGATTAAAACCCACCTGCATGTTCAGAGCAGAGAGTGGGAGGACAGAGGCTGGCAACAAGTGTCAGGAGGCAGACTGAGCTCCAGCTCTGCCGCTTACTAGCCATCTGCCGGCCTTGGGGAAAGTCACCTGCTTCCGGGGCCTCAGTTTCCTCACCTGTAAAATGGGGATAACAGCATCAGTGCCATGAAAGGATGAAGGACGAGGATGAAGGGGAGGGGTCAGAGGGGGCCAGCACCAGGCAGACACAGACGAGGGCCAGCTGGCCGCTTTCCCAGGCCCTTGACCTGTCCAACTCTCCTTTCTCCCCGCCACCCACGTGCATCTGAAGAAACAGCAGCTCAGAGGGATTAGGGTTCTCCTGAGACCACGCAAGCAGGGAAGGAGGACGGCGGAGAGCAGAGAGATGGAGAGTGAGCTGAGACGAGCCGGGGGGCTTCACAGCTTCCTCTCTGCTGGGCAGCTGGGCCCGCGGGCAGGGGGCCCACCGGGTCCTCGCCTGTTTGTTGGCGGAACTCAGAACATGGAACTTCTTAGAAGAGAGCCAGGCTTGGGGCCGAGTGGCTGTCGGCCACTCCTCTGTCTGGCTGGCTGGCTGGCTGCCATGCGCACACCTCTCTGAGACACCTGTCCCACCAACAGGGCCTCAGGCTGTGTGCAGGTCCTCCCCCGATGGACCAAGCTCAGACCGCCGACACCTCCGCGGCCTCAGCACGGGCAGCGCCGCCAGCTGCGTCTCTGGGCTCCCTGTCTCCATCCGTCCTGTGGTCCTGCAGCCATTCTGTGGCTCCCGCCACCCTGGAGACCAAGCCCAAGCTCCCCTCCGGGCCGTCCGGGCTCTTCCCGACGCGGCCTGCTCAGGGCAGCGTGTGCGCTGCTCAGCCGTCCACACCGTCCCGCTCGGGACACCCATGGCCTCCACTCCTTGCAGGGTGGTGGGTGTGCACTTTCAGCACGGGGACCGGGGACCGGGGGCCGGGCCTTCCGAAGCCCCACATGGGCCCCGCACAGGGGTGCCCTGTGCACATTTGGGAGCGGTTGGGACCAGGAGTCTACCTCCTCCATGCCTGGAGGGGAGACCGGGGCCCAGGGCGAGCCAAGGCTCAGCCTCAGGGCTCCAGGTGGCTCTGTGGTGAGGTCTGCCAGCCGCCGGGCCAGGCCGTTTCTCCTGTTGAGGTCTAGGTCTGGGCCCAGGTCAGCACGTTCATTCACCCACTCAGCTGTTCATTCATTCATTCACCCACTCAGCTGTTCATTCATTCATTCACTCACTCATTTATTCACTCACTCACTCATTTATTCACTCACTCAGTCACTCATTTATTCACTCACACACTCATTCACTCCCTCCCTCCCTCTCTCCCTCGCTCTGTGGCTCATGGACACCTCCCAGGTGCTGGGCCCCTCCCGGCGCTGGACACCAGACAGGAGGGCCCTGGATGGGTGGGGCACAGGCATAGATTGGATCATTAAGCAAAGAACCCTGCAGCTGTGGTGAGCGCTACCCAGCTGGGAACAGGGCCTCCAGATCGGGCAACAGTTGTTGGGGGGCTGGGGCCCCTCACGTGGTGTGGGAGCCTTGGCATGCAGGTTGACCAGCCTGCTTCTGAGCAGGCGTGAAGAGGAGACGGTCTCACCTGAAGCCTCGTTCACGAAGTTTAACGGCCCCTGGGAACAGCAGGGTCCCAGGGAAGGGCCGGGGGCGGGGGACTAGGGGCCGGGGGCTGCTCCCCCGGTTTCAGCTGTAATTCCCCTGGTTTCCCTAATTCCTCCCCTCCGCTGGGTGGTGGAGGGGGCAGCACCCACCAATGTGACACTGGAAAACCCAGCTTCACCAGGGAGATCTCACGAGTCAGAGAAGACCCTCCATCAAAGCCCCCAGACACACACAAGGGAACCGAGGGCAGGGGGAGCGGAGGTCACGGCCGGTCCGCAGACGGGCACCAGAGCCCGGGTCCACCTGGAGCTCCACAGGCCCCGCCCACACCCCTGCGAGACCCTCTCCCCCGGAGCATGAAGAACCAGCTGCCCATGCGACCTGGGGGGCCCCCATTCTTCGGGTGGTTTGAAGGGCAAAGCAGAGAGCAAATGGTATTTGTTTAACTAATTTCAAGGATCAAGAATTTCCAGATGTTTCCTAGGTCCAACCCTCTGCCTGGCCCAGGTGCCTGCCTCACCAACGACCCTCTGGAGCTGAAGGTGCGGCTCCCTGGGGACCCCTGGGTGTGCTGGAATTTCTGGCTTTTGAAACTCCAGGGGAGGAGGCAGCCAGATTCCTGGAAAACTGGAGTGATTTTCCAGGCCGAAGACTGCGGAGACAAACATGAAGCCACCTGAGAACCTGATCTTGGGGCTCAGCTGGGGAAGGAGACAGGCGGGAGGCTCCAGGGGGCCTGGCGGGGAGCCGGCCCACCCACGTGAGCTCTGAGGGCTCGCAGCGTAGAAGAACACAGCAATGAATGGATGAAGGAGCACAAGACGCCATCCAACATTTACTGAAAGCCCTGTCCAGCGCACCACCCATCTTGGGTGACGCTGGGTTCCAGCAACCTCCCCAAGGGAATTATCGCCCCACCTCACAGCCAGGAGATGGAACCACAGCATCCCATGGACACCTGCCCCCGTCTGCCCATAAGCGGGCGGCAAAGCAAGGATTTCCATCCTGGTCGGTGCGTATGAATCCCACGCTGCAGATGCAGGGGAGAGGCGAAGGAAGGAGGCAGGGAGGAGGGAAGGGAAGGAGGAAGTGGGTGGCAGGGAGGGAAAAAAATCCTCTTTTGAACACATGAACTCCAGGCTTGGCTGGCGCAGGGCTCTGGGGCAACCGTGGCCACATCAGTAACTCAGGAGATGTGCTGCGCTCTGAACAGCAGCCTGCCTCCAGAGGCCTGCACCTAATATCCTGGGTGGCTCACACAGGCGTGCTGGGAGACCCACACAAGGCTGTTGGCTGTTGGACTGGCTAAAATATCCAGAACAAACAAAAAAAGGAGAGGAAGAAAACACAGCATCCCTCCGAAGGGAAACAGATCAACTGTGGGTTATCCACACAACAGAATCCCACCTATCAACAGGGATCCGTTTTATAAACATGACACCGAGTGAAGAAGCACAAGCCACCGACAGAGAGGTCCAGCTTGGGACCACGCGTGCAGATTGGAGGCACACGGCCCAAGGGCTGCCTTCGTTTATGGGCACGGATGGACGCGGTGAAACCGTGACAACACGGATGAGGATGGAACCCATCAGAGTGAGAGTGGGGGTCACAGGGGCCGTCGGTGGGGGGGCCTCGCTGCGTCTGCAGTGCTCCACTGCTCTCAAACAGCCTGTAACACGTATGCAAGACATTCACACCTGCCTAGTGTCCGCCGACGTGTAAAGGTCGGTGATGTTTCCCACAGCCAGAAATGCTTCGTAGCTGCAATGTTTTAACGGCAGCATCCATCTCTGACGGCAGCAGGGTCCTCCAGACGGGTGGCAGAAGCCACGCTTCCTGTCCTGAGCCCGCCTTCCTGGCTGAAGGACCCCAGGGGCTGGCTCTGACTTCCACAGTTCCCGATATGAGAATTCATTCACTTATGCCAACCGTGCGTCTATCCCTCCATGGAAAATAGAACCTTTTTATCTAGGACAGGATTAACAAACAAATAGAAGTGACAGGATCCAAGACGATGGCTGAGCACACACTTCCTGAACCTGAGGAAAGGGGTTCGACCTCTCCAAGCCTCAGTTTTCTCATCTGTGAAATGGATGAGAGTGGACACCATGCTGCCCTGCAAGGTCATCCTGGAGAAGCAGTGACCGTATCCAAGGGGTGAGCAGCTAGCACACGGTCCCGCATGTCCTAAGGGACCAGTAAAGGGGAGGACAGGCCACCGTGAGGTGGGTCCCGTGAGCTGGGGGCCTTGGGGACATCAGTTCAGTTCAGTTCAGTTCAGTCGCTCAGTCGTGTCCAACTCTCTGCGACCCCATGAATTGCAGCACGCCAGGCCTCTCTGTCCATCACCAACTCCCGGAGTCTACCCAAACCCATGTTCATCGAGTTGGTGATGCCATCCAACCATCTCATCCTCTGTCGTCCCCTTCTCCTCCTGCCCCCAATCCTACCCAGCATTAGTGTCTTTTCCAATGAGTCAACCCTTCGCATGAGGTGGCCAAAGTATTGGAGCTTCAGCTTCAACATCAGACCTTCCAATGAACACCCAGGATTGATCTCTTTTAGGATGGATTGATTGGATCTCCTTGCAGTCCAAGAAACTCTCAAGAGTCTTCTCCAACACCACAGTTCAAAAGCATCAATTCTGAGGCGCTCAGCTTTCTTCACCGTCCAACTCTCACATCCATACATGACCACTGGAAAAACCATAGCCTTGACTAGACGGACTTTTGTTGGCAAAGTAATGTCTCTGCTTTTAAACATGCTATCTAGGTTGGCCATAACCTTCCTTCCAAGGAGTAAGCGTCTTTTAATTTCATGGGTGCAGTCACCATCAGCAGTGATTCTGGAGCCCAAAAAAGTAAAGTCTGACACTGTTTCCACTGTTTCCCCATCTATTTCCCATGGAGTGATGGGACCAGATGCCATGATCTTAGTTTTCTGAACGTTGAGCTTTAAGCCAACTTTTTCACTCTCCTCCTTCACCTTCATCAAGAGGCTCTTTAGTTCTTCTTCACTTTGTGCCATAAGGGTGGTGTCATCTGCATATCTGAGGTTATTGATATTTCTCCTGGCAATCTTGATTCCAGCTTGTGTTTCTTCCAGCCCAGCGTTTCTCATGATGTACTCTGCATATAAGTTAAATAAGCAGGGTGACAATATACAGCCTTGACGTACTCCTTTTCCTATTTGGAACCAGTCTGTTGTTCCATGTCCAGTTCTAAATGTTGCTTCCTGACCTGCATACAGGTTTCTCAAGAGACAGGTCAGGTGGTCTGGTATTATCAGGCCCGGTCAATTAGAGCTGCCTGCCCGACAGCCCCTCCCAGAAAAGGAGGCACCTCTGTCTAGGCATGGCAGCTGTGTCACGGACTCTCAGCCTCTCTTACAGAATGAAAGGGAATCTCCTGCGGCATCAGGGCTGCTTGGGAAGGGGTAAGGACGGCAGCTGGTGCCCTTCAGCTCATAGAGTAAGCTGTCTTGCTCCCTCTCTATGGCAGGGTCCCTTGGCTGTGCCCTGGGAGCCCGGCCTGTGCACCCCCAGCCTGCCCAGGCTCCCAGCGGAGCCCAGGCCTGCCTAGCAAGGCCCTCCTGTGCTCTAGCAGCTCACATGGCTCCCCAGTGCCCTGCCAGGCCCTCCCGGGTGGAGGAAGGAGACAACGAGCTGGACGGGGAGGACTGGACCCGTTCCTGGGAGCACTCGGCCCAGTTTCCACAGCGACAGAACCAGAATAACCCTAATCCCTGCCCTCCTCCCACGGCTGCCACGGGATCCAAAGATCCCAGGGTGCGGAGAGACAGGACGAGGGCAGAGCGTTCCCAGGGAGCCAGAGCCACAGGGTCTGGGGACTCAGAGGGTGGCCGCCCGGCTGGAATCCTGGCCCCGGATGTCACTGATTCTGTGACCTGTGGGTTCTTAAACTGCCCGATCACACCTTGGCACCGGGCAGGCACAGTGCGCCCACATGTAGTACCCCCCTGCCGTGGGCGCACCTGGGTGGGTTCAGCATCTGGCACAGGTAGGTCCTCCACACCCTGTGGGCAGGATGGGGGAGGGGCTCCTACAATCCTACATATGGAAATGGCCCAAGCTCTCCCTAGAATAGACAAAACAATTTTCCAAAGGGAGAACTTTAGAAGGCTCACATGGCCTGCTTTCAAGATCTACTATAATCAAAACAATATGGTCCAGACAGGAGAACTGACATGTCAATCCACGGAACAGGACAGACAGTCCAGAAACAGATCCGCCCATATATGGTCAATTGAGTTTCTCACAAAACTGCAAGGATAATTCAAGGAGGAAATGTTACAATGAGGTCACTGGTGTAGGTGACAGTAAAAGTGTTAGTTGCTCAGTCATGTCCAACTCTTTGGACTGTAGCCCACCTGCTCCTCTGTCCATGGGATTCTCCAGGCAAGAATCCTGGAGCCGGTGGCCATTTCCTTCTCCAGGGGATCCTCCCGACCGAGGGACTTAACCTGCATCTCTCGCATTGCAGGCAGATTCTTTACCATCTGAGCCATGTAGGTGAGCCCCTTCCGATACGATTGGTGGTTCTTATGAAAAGTAGGAAACTAGACACAGGCAGGCACACAGGGAGGAGGCTGTGTGACCTCGGAGGCAGAGACAGGGGTGATGCTTCTAGAAACCAGAGATCGCCAATGAACCCCCGGACACCAGGGTAAAGCCTTGGGACAGAGCTTCCCTCTCAGCCTCAGAAGTGACCAACCCTGCCGACACCTTGATTTTAGACTCTGGCCTCTGAAACTGGAGACAATAAACTTCTGTTGCTCATGCCCTCAGCCTGCTGTGTTATGCACGCAGCCCAGGAAACCAACGTGAGGACCAACGGGGAGGAAACACAAGGCTGTCTGCTGACGTGCAGGCCGGCTTTGGATGAGAGGCCCCTCTGGGAGGCCCTCGGCAAGTTCTCAACCACTCAGCACCTCAAAGACCACCCGGAGGTGGTCTTCTGCACCTTCCCCCCGGCCAGAACCTTCCCACTGAGGGCTGACTGCCTGTCCCAAAGCCACTCTCACCATGGTCAGAGAGGTCACCATTTGCCCTCCTCCAAACCACGCCTCGCATGGCAAATAGATGGGGAAACAGTGGAAACAGTGACAGGCTTTAGTTTTGGGGGCTCCAAAATCATTGCAATGGTGACTGCAGCCATGAAATTAAAAGACGCTTGCTTCTTGAAAGAAAAACTATGACCAATCTAGACAGCATATTTAAAAGCAGAGACATTGCTTTGCCAACAAAGGTCCGTCTAGTCAAGGCTATGGTTTTTCCAGTGGTCATGTATGGATGCGAGAGTTGGACTATAAAGAAGGCTGAGCACCTAAGAATTGATGCTTTTGAACTGCGGTGTTGGAGAAGACTCTTGAGAGTTCCTTGGACTGCAAGGAGATCCAACCAGTCCATCCTAAAGGAGATCAGTCCTGAATATTCATTGGGAAGACTGATGCTGAGACTGAAGCTCCAATGCTTTGGACACCTGATGTGAAGAACTGACTCACTGGAAAAGACCTTTATGCTGGGAAAGACTGAAGACAGGAGGAGAAGGGGATGACAGGATGAGATGGCTGGATGGCATCACTGACTCAATGGATATGTAAACTTACTAAACCATGCCTCTCCTCCTGGGAGGAAGCCCCGCCTCGCGCCCTCCTCCCCGTCTCACCACCCCGGGGGCAGATCGGGTCCTCTGTGTCCCTCCCCGATCCGTCCTCCTCCACCCCACGCCCTGGATCAGGCACCTGCCTCTCACCTAGATGTCACAACAACGGCCCAACAGGTCTGCTTGCCCGGCTCCCCCTCCTCCAGACCAGCCTCCCAGCTAGCTGCTCAGGTCAGACATGTGGCTGGTCCCTGACTCCTCTCTCCCACATCCCACATCCAAACCCGCAGCACATCCTGTCTGCTCTAACTTCGCAGATGTAGCAGAACCCATAGCTACCACCCACCCCTGCCACTCAGGCCCTCACCTGGAGCTCACCTGCCTCACTGCAGTGACCTCTGGCTCTTCCTAACTGGTCTGGCCTCTTTGCTGTTGCTGCCTCCTGCTGCCACAGGGCCTTTGCACAATCCCTCTGAAGCATACTTTCCCCAGACACCCATCTGGCTCCCGCCCACCCCTTCTCAAGTCTTTACCAGAGTATTGTGGAACCACTGACCACCTCCACTTCTGACCCTGCACACCCTGCATATAATTTATCTCCCTGTCACTCATCACCTTTTCCCATCTTACAACACCTACTTGTGCTTTATAATTGTTGTTTAATTTCTGCTCCCTCCCACTAGTTTCAGGAACCTGGGGCTTTCTCTATTTCATTAATTCAGATGTCCCCAGTACTCAGAACAGCAGCGCTGAGCCCCTAATAGGGCCGCAATGCCTCATTGTTGAACATGTAGATGAAAGTCAAGCAAAACAGGCACAGCGTGGCCCATCTGTCCTTAGGATCTGCTTGTTTTCTCTCTTCTAACAGAGTAAGAGGAACTCTGCCCACGACCAGCCTTCTCCCTGCACCCGCGGGGATGAGATGACCTACTTTACCTGCCAGGGAGGCCCTGCTAGCTCCTCCAGGTGCTTTCCGGAGGCTGCCCCCCAGGGGCGGGCAAGCCAGGTGGGGCTTGTTATGTGAGGACCCTGGTGGAACTGCAGCCTGGCCCTGGAAGGCAGGGTGTGCCCCTCCGGGAGGGGCTGGCAGGATAGCACCTGTGCAGCTGTGGGACACCGGGGGGAAGGTGGGACTCCAGGGACGATACACAGGACCACCCTGAGGCGCTGGGCGCAGAGAGACGCTCAGCCAGCGCAGACATGCATCCCCTCAAGGGAAGGTCTCCAGGCTGTGGCGGCTTGTGTGTCTAAGGCCCTGAGCCCCACGCACCTGTGTCTACACCCCTTCCTCATGTCCCAGCTTCTCTGATCGCCAGTCTCCACCCTGGGGGCTATAGCTTCACAGCCTTTAGAAAGTGAACGTGTTAGCTGCTCAGTCCTGTTGGACTCTTGACTACCGACCCCATGGACTGTAGCCCACCAGGCTCCTCTGTCCATGGCATTCTACAGGCAAGAATACGAGAGTGGGTTGCCATTCTCTTCTCCAGGAGATCTTCCCCACCCAGGGATCAAAGCTGGGGTTCCCACATTGCAGGCAGATTCTTTACCACTGAGCCAGACAGCCTTGAGAGGGTCTCCTAAATGCCTGGAGGTGGGGGCCACCGGAGCTGGAAGATCCAAGTAGGTGCGAAGGAACGGAGAACTAGGGTCTGCCCTTCAAAGCCCCCTGCCATTCAGCCTGCATGTCCCAGAGGCGAACTCCAATCCTACACGACTTGCCATGGGCTCAGAGATGCTTCACAGACGCGTCCAGTGGCTGGAGTGTCACAGTGCTCCATCAATACCTAGGTGCCTGGCCGCGACCCAGAGGCTCTCTGTGCGGGGGTGGGGGTGGTGGTCCCTGCCCCAGGCTGCCCAGGGCCAAGGCTGGGTCCAAACCACAGCTAGCACTTAAGGTCAAGGTCAGCAGGGCCCATAAGCCCTCTACTATGGATGGAATGAATCATGCCCCGTAAAACACAGGCTGAAGGCCTAAACTGGGACCTATGAATGTGACCTTATTCTAGAAATATTAGCAGCATCTTTGTAGATGTGTCTCTTGATAAATCTGTATGCAGGTCAGGAAGCAACAGTTAGAACTGGACACGGAACAACAGACTGGCTCCAAATTGGGAAGGGAGTAGGTCAAGGCTGTATATTGTCACTCTGCTTATTTAACTTATATGCCGAGTACATCATGAGAAATGCTGGACTGGGTGAAGCACAAGCTGGAATCAAGATTGCCAGGAGAAATATCAATAACCTCAGATAAGCAGATGACACCGTCCTTACTGCAGAAAGCAAAGAAGAACTAAAGAGCCTCTTGATGAAAGTGAAAGAGGAGAGGTAAAAAGTTGGCTTAAAACTCAACATTCAGAAAACTAAGATCATGGCATCTGGTCCCATCACTTCATGGCAAATATATGGGGGAACAGTGGAAACAGTGACAGACTTTATTTTGGGGGGTTCCAAAATCACTGCAGATGGTGACCATAGCCATGAAATTAAAAGACGCTTGATCCTTGGAAGAAAAACTATGACCAACCTAGACAGCATATTAAAAAGCAGAGACATTGTTTTGCCAACAAAGGTCTGCCTAGTCAAAGACAGACACTGGTTTTTCCAGTGGTCATGTATGGATGTGAGAGTTGGACTATAAAGAAAGCTAAGTGCAGAAGAATTGATGCTTTTGAACTGTGGTGTTGGAGAAGACTCTTGAGAATCTCTTGGACTGCAAGGAGATCCAACCAGTCAATCCTAAAGGAAATCAGTCCTGAATATTCATTGGAAGGACTGATGCTGAAGCTGAAACTTCAATACTTTGCCCACCTGATGCGAAGAACTGACTCATTTGAAAAGACCCTGATGCTGGGAAAGACTGAAGGCGGGAGGAGAAGGGAATGACAGAGGATGAGATGGTTGGATGGCATCACCGACTCAATGGACACGAGTTCAAGTAAACTCTGGGAGTTGGTGATGGACAGGGAGGCCTGGCGTGCTGCAGTCCGTGGGGTCGCAAAGAGTCAGACACGACGGAGTGACTGAACTGACTGTAGATGTAACTGGTTAAGAGAAGGTCATGCTGGATTAGGGTGGGCCCTACCCTGATGATGAATGTGCTTTTAAGAAGAGGACATTTGGACACAGATACAGACCCACAGGGAGAAGCCATATGACGACAGAGACTGGGGGGACAGCCACAGGCCAAAGACACCAAGGGTTACTGGCCACCCTCAGAGCCCAGAAAGAGGCAAGGAAGGCTCCTTCCGCCTGCCATGGAGCTCAGCCTCCCAACGCCTTGTTCTCAGACTCTGACTGTGTAAGTGGCGGCGGGCATGGTCTCCTCCTCTATTGTTACCGTGAAACCAAGGCCTCAAGGGGGACCCATGACGGCAGGCTGTCCAGGGGGTGGGGGGTGGGGCGGTGTCAGGCTCCGAGGGAGCTGGAGACACAAAGCCCCACCCCTCACCCTGCTCAGGAATTCCACGGCCCTGCTCTTGCTTGTAACTCTGCCCGGCTCACCCACACGCCCACACCTGCTGGCACAGGTACAAGTCCCGGCCTCCCACCCAGCTCCCCAGGAGCCCTCACCTCGCCCTGGCCGCCCCCACTCACCGCCTGGCTCTGCCAGGCCACCCCAGGGCCTGGCTGTGGGGACAGGCTCTGCTTCCCAGGGGCTCTCTGGTGAGCTTTGGATGCTCTCCTGGGGGAGGTCCTGACCTCTGCCTTGGGCTGCCGCCCACACTCCCTACCAGGAGGCTCACAAAGACCTAAGTCAGGTAAAGCTGACCTCCACCTCCATCTCAGAAGCAACAGTGACTTTGGGGAAGGGGCTGGCTGACTCAGGAGGCTCTCACGCCCCACCGCCTGGCCTCCCAGCACTGCACCAGTGGCAGAACTTACCCACCTCTGGCCTTCACCTCTGCCATGCCTCCTTCCTGGGTGCTCCTGCTGGGGGCCCACCGCAGCCACTGCTGTGCTCAGGCCCCTCCCCAGAGGGGCCCCCCAGGCCGCCCTCTGCGGAAGCACCCAGCCACCCCCACCGAACCTCGCCCGCTTTTCTTTATTGCATAGAAGTCGTTTCCACCTGGCAACAGAAGGGTCACGAGTGTTCACTCGTCCGTGGTCTGTCCCCAGGACCCGAATAGCCACTCCTCATCCATCTCCTTCTCTGCTGAGCCCCCAACTCACAGCAGGGGCTGCAAACACAGGCAGGAAATGCCCCCCGGTATGGCCCGGCGACACGGGAGTGTCAGCCAGAAGGGGCAGGAAAGGCAGAGAGAAAGAGAGGCGGCCCTGGGTCGGGGTGGCGGAGGGCAGCAGCATCAGGCCGAATAGAGGAAAGGGCTCAGAGGTCGGAGAAGCTGGCGCCTCTGTGCTCAGAGATTCCAGAACATGGGCTGGGGAGCCCCACGGGGCTGGAGCCTGTGTCCCCCCGTGTGGGCAGAAGAGCATGCCTGTGTCACCGTGTACCTGGGGACAGCTCCCCCCTGCCCAGGCGGCAGGGCGGCCTCGAGGACTGATGGTGAGACGGAGGCCAGAGGGCCAGGCAGAGCATTGGCAAGTGGGCCCTGCGCTCGCTTCCCGCCCTCTCCTCATTGGTCCTCTTGGAAGCAGGCCATCTGCAAGCTTCATGCCCACCTCCTGTGGGTCCCCTCCCTGACCCTGGCTCAACACATGGGGCCTCACCCACAAAATGCCCCCCTCCCACCCCCCGATGCCATTGGGACCAAGCTTATCTCTACTTAGGAAGAAAAAGTAAATACCTTCCAGAGAAATGTTTTAAACAGATGGAATTTATAAAATATACAGCAAGTGCTGCCTTTCGTTGGATGGTGGGTAGTGGAGGAATGCTGGTTGTGTCATTTCCAGTACTTTCTGTAGGGTGACATCAGAGCCGTGTGGAGCAACGCGGCTGGGGTGACAGGCCCGGGGCCCCCACATCAGAGGCTCGCGCATCTGCTCAGCACACACCGACCTGGGGCCCCTGCAGTCCTCTCCCAGACGCCAGCCCAACAGAAATGCCCACTCTGCCCAGCGCACAGTGTCCCCAAGCATGTACAAAGCAGCGATACTTGAATAACCCCAAACCAGAAGTGTCCGATGCCAGCCCACGGCGACGAGGACACTATGGCGGCTGGCACGGGGAGACTGCCAGGCGGTGAGGCCCAGGGGCCACAGGGCAGGATCTTGTCCAGAGGGTGAAAGCAGCGGACACACCACCCACCCCACTGATACAGATTCAAGAAGAAGTGAAACTGATCAAAGGTGAAGAAAATCAGAAAAGCGATTGCTGTGGTTGAGGGGCGATGGGTGTGGTTTACACACGTATGTGTGTTTGCCAGGATACACTGCATTGCACAGTTACAGTGTGTACATTTTACTGTATGTAAATTTTATGTCAAAAGGGTAAAGATAAATGTGTGCAAATGCAGAATTCTAGTTAGTAAGTTTTGCTTTTCACAGAGGTAGGAGTTAGGTGTTCGTTTTTTTTTTTTTCTTTCTTTCTTTTTAAAATATATATTTATTTGGATGCTCCGGGTCTTGGTTGTGGCACACAGCATCTTTAGTTGCAGCATGTGAACTCTCAGTTGCGGAGTGTGGGATCTAGTTCCCAGACCAGGGAATCCAGGCCCCCTGCATTGGAAGCATGGAGTCTTAGGCACTGGACCAGGAAAGTCCCAGGATTAGGCATTCTGAAACTAGTACTTTTTTTTTATATTTTAGAGTTCAGCAAATGAGTAAGTATGTTAAGGATAATGGGTCCCAGACTCCTCACTATTGGGCAGGAGAGTTAAGAATACAGAAAAGAAGAAAACTAGAATGTTGTTCAAGGTGTTGTCGCCTAAGGATCAAAGTGACCTCATTGTCTGATGAAGACATACGGTGAATGGATGATAGCTGCAAGCACACATGTGTCTCTATGTATGCACATGTCTCTCTTTGTACCTACAAATGTCTGTTCTCCATTTCTATGTGGACACGTCCTTCCTCCATCACCCGCATCAGTAAGAGGTAAGGTGTTCACTGCTCTGTTCACCAAGGCAGCCATAATGACACCACAGTTTCAATGAGTGCATCTAAGCCTGGATCTTGGTTTCTAAATACTATCTTCCTATCTTCCATCAACCAGGCTGATTCCAGGGTTGGTTCAAGGAATGCACAAGATGAGCCTGGAGCAAGCCTTCCTTTAAAAGCATAGAAGTCCTCTAAGAATGGTGGACACATGTCAGAGACACACAGGCCAGTTCAAAGGGCCCCAGTGAGCGGATCTGGAGCCATTTAGGCATCAGAGCAATTTTAGGCATGGACTACAATCTGTTAAGTAAAGTAAGTATTCAGAAGTCTACATAGGAAGGAGGGGAGGAAGGAAGGAAAGGAGGGAGGAAGAGAGAAGGGAAGGAAAAGGTCTTTTTTATGGAAGAATACCAGCTTAAAAATACAAAGGGAAGATGGAGTTAGCAAAGCACCAGTTATGCTAACAGTGGGTAAACATTTGATGAGAACAGAATATTGACATACTCTCAAAGTACCTTTCTAAATATTATTAATGAAAAGCAAGGAAACAGTAACTTCACAGAGGAAGAAGCAGCAGGTCTCCAGCAAGTGACCCCAGACCAGCAGTACTGGGCTGGCCCACATCCACCCTCCCCACCTGGGGCCCAGAGGGGTCCTGCCATGTCTGACCATGAGGGAACCGGGGCAGACCCAAGGGGAGAGCATCCTACAAGTCACCCGCCTGGACTCCAGTGTCAAGAAAAACACACGAAAGGTGACCGAGGAGCCGTGGCAAGCACACATAGCCCCAAAGTGAAACATGGCCACAGGGCAGCCCTGGGGCTGCTGCACAGTCTCAGCAAGGGCTGCGGGTTAAACAGTAGGACTGTACCAACATTACAGCCCTGGATGCTGACAGATGCACTGTGATAATCTGAGAGGATGTCCTTGTCCTCCTGAAACACACTGGAGTAGCTGGTGTAAAGGAACATGACCTCACGATACTCTCAATGGGTTAGGACACACATGTCTGTAAATACAAATGCAGGTGGATGGATGGGTAGACAAGAGGGAAGCGGGGAGGGAAACTACAAAGCAAATTGGGCCAAGGTGCCCGAGTGACCACTGGCCAGGAGTTCCTTGCTCTATTTCTGCAGTGGTCCTCTAAGTTTGATATTATATCAAAATAAAACACAACCTCCCGCCAGACAAAACAGATGTGGAGCAACCAGAACTCTTTGAGCCCCGTTGAGGGCAGTGGGCACAAGCACCGTGGAAAACTGTCTGTTAGCATTTACTGGACGTCTGCCCTCTGACCCCTGCAATTCCGCTCCTAGAGAAAACCCAGCAGAGATGGGGGTGCACACGCTTCCCTAGATGGGCACGGAAGTGTCCACGCCAGCCCCAAACTAACTGGACATGTTTCAAATGCCCATGAGGGTAGAATAGATTGATAAAATGTGAATTCACCCAACAGATTCTGCACAGAAATGAGGACCCACCCAGCAACCCGGACGAAGCTTAGGCCCAATACCACACCAAAGAAGCCAGAGACGAAACAGTTGGGGTTCCTGGCAGTGGGTGGGGCAGGGGTAGCTGGAAGGTGCACGGGGGCTGCCCAGAATCATGGACACTGTCTGGGCCTGAGCACGCACTCAGTCTGTGGATCTTCCCTGAGATGAACACTTATAATCTGTGCCTTTTCCTGTAGGCATGAAATATTTTAATAAAAATTCTAAAAGTAAGAGGGAATTCCCTGGCAGTCCAGTGGTTAGGATTCTACGTTCTCACCCCTGTGGGCCTAGCTTCAATCCCTAGTCAGAGAATTAAGATCTCACAAGTCACGCGGCTTGGTAAAATAACTAAATAAATAATTTAAAAAATATTAGAAAGCCCAAGAGGAAAGTCTCCTATGGCATCTCCGACTCAACGGACATGAGTTTGAGCAAGCTCTGGGAGTTGGTGATGGACAGGGAAGCCTGGCGTGCTGCCACCCATGGGGTCGCAAAGATTCGGACACGACTGAGTGACTGAACTGATTGAGTGACTGACTGATGTATTTTTTTATAAAAGATAAACCAATTTTGTGTTTCATCAGCGGGGAGAGATTTCTGGGCCTCTGAGAAGGACAGTACCTGGGGAAGGAGACCATGGCAGCAGTCATGAAGGCCAAGCAGGAGGTCTGGGGCTCCTCAGCCAGGGCCCTGGCACAGGGCGGCAGGGCAGGGCCTCCTGCCTGCTGGCCTGGTGCCCACAGTCCTCGCAGGATGCGAGTGGGTGCTCTGGAATCTCAGGTGATGCCCTCAGTGAGAAGCAGGCGTGTGGAAAGGGTGTTAAAGTGAGCCAACCCCTGCCTGCCCCAGGCAACTTGAGATGGGGTGCCCACGTCTCCAGCCCCCCACTTTGCAAGTGAGACCCTGGAGCCGGGCAGCTGAGCGCCCAGGCTCACTTCAACCCAAAGGCTGTCCCTCCTCTGGTTCAGAGGAACCACAGTCCTAGGGCCGGTGTGAAGAGCTCAGCAAGTCCTGTTTTCCATGTGCTCTTCCCAACCCTGGACCCGGAGGCGGTGGATGGAGCCACCCTGGCCACATTCCTCCACGAGGCGGCTGCAGTCTCGGGCCCCAAGGCCTGACCCACATAGCTGGGGGTGCGGACTACCCCTCTGAGCTGAGAGCCAGTACCACGCGGGGGGCTTACAACCTCCGAGGGGTGCAGGCGACCCCAGGGGAGGCCCCTGCCCTCGGGCCCCTGACCAGTCCACCCCTGCGTGGGAGGGCCCCGTGGGAGCCATGAGCCAAGTGGAAACCAGGCCAAAGGCGAGGCTGGCTGTGGAATCCTCCTTTTAATGAACTGGATCCAGCTCGGGACGCCTGGGTGTGTCTGACATCTGATCCACTCGACTGATAACTCATTTAAAAACTAAGCAAGAAAATTAAGAAGATAACAACTGGCACAGAAATGAAACAAATCCCTTCTGTGTGTGGGTTCTTTCAACCAACACTGCCACATCTAGGGTGGGCCAGCCCACACTCGGCCAAGTCTGCAGACCTGTCCCCCAGCGGCTGTCTCAGGAGGCCGACGGGCACTCGCATCACAGAGGAAGACGTGAGGGGCCCTTACATGGCACTGCCGGCCAGGGCCAGGGGCAGAGCCAGCCAGGCAAGCCATTTCAAGGCCAGATGTGGAAAACAGAGCATCCGTAGTTGGTCAGTCATTAAATTCACATAATCTTCTGGTGTTGAAAGGACAGAACGCCTGTGTCTCCCACAGGGGGACAAAAATCCCCCCAAGAGTCTCTCATTCTGGGCTTCCCTGGTGGCTCAGACAGTAAAGAATCTGCCTGCTGTGCGGGAGACCCAGGTTCGATCCCTGGGTTGGGAAGATGCCCTGGAGAAGGGAATGGTTACCCACTCCAGTATTCTTGCCTGCAAAATTCCTTGGAGAGAAGGATTTGGTCCATGGGGTTGCAAAGAGTTGGACACAACTGAGCAACTAACAGGAACAGACATCAAAGGCTCTCTTTCTAGGAGGGGACCCAGCAGAAGACATCAGAGTGGGAGGACGAGCCGAGGGGAAGGGGGCAGACGGGCTTCTAGGAAAGAGGTGTGTTGTGCTTTATTCAAGACTGAGCTGGGTGTTGAAAGCTGAGTGGGAGTTTATCCAGCGGGGTGGGGGTGAGGGAAGAACGGTGCTCCAGGGAGAAGCGACCTGCGCACAGTGTGAGGAACCAGGGAGCAACAGGGTGGTGAGTCAGGCTGCGGAGGAGCCCGGCGGGCGGGGCCGCCCACCAGGCGAAGCCCGGGGCTTTATAGCAGCCGCGGGGTGGCCGCGCGCACAGTGGAGCTGGCCCCGCGACGACGGCAAGGCATGCTCTGTGCGCTGCTGCTCCTGCCGGGCGTGCTGGGTGCCGCCCTGGCCGGCTCCATCTCTGGCCCCAAGGAGTGCGCCAAGGGCCCGGTGGTGTGGTGTCGGGACCTGAAGGCGGCGACAAGATGCGGGGCGGTTGGGCACTGCCGTGTTGCGGTCTGGAGCCAGCCCACTGCCAGGTCCCTGCCCTGTGACCTGTGCCTGGACGTGGCAGCCACTGCCAGCAACGGGCTGAACCCTGAGGCTGCAGAGACCGACATCCTGGCTGCGGTGATGAAGACCTGTGAGTGGCTTCCCAGCCAGGAGTCTTCGGTCAAATGCAAGGGGATGGTGGATGCCCACAGCTCAGCCATCCTGAGCATGCTCCGCGGGGACCTGGGCAGTGCCCCGGGACAGGTGTGCATGGCTCTCACCCTCTGCCAGCCACTGCAGAGACGCCCGGCCACCCCAGAGCCACTCTCCGAGGAGGACATATATGACATGGTGGCCCCATTTGTGGCCAGTGGCCTCCTCGGCTCCCACCGTCGGCGGATTCCTGTGGGCACGGTGTGCCAGGACTGTGTCCGGCTGGTCACCCGGCTCCAGGGTGCCCTTGGGCCCGACCTGTCCAGCCTGGCACAGGTGACCACACAGGAGCAGTGCGAGTCCCTGGGGCCGGGCCTGGCTTTCCTTTGCAAGAACTACGTCCACCAGTTTTTCGCTCCTGCTGAGCAAACACTGAGGTTCATGCCGCCCAGTGAGAACTGCAGGAATGAAGGCTTCTGTGAGGAGCGGCAGGGACCCGCCCGCTCGGCTCATGTGGCTGCCATGGATGGGGTCCCTGCCCTGGAGCTGGCGTCTCCGCGGAAGAAGAGCGAAGTGCAGATGCAGGGTCCCGTGGCCTGTGACGTGTGCCTGCAGGTGGTGCAGAGGCTGGACCGCTGGCTGGAAAGCAGCAGCAGCCAGACCCTCATCAGCCAGGCCCTGGAGCGTGTGTGCTCCGTGCTGCCCGCTCCTGTGGTCCGAGAGTGCACCAAGCTGGTGGACACGTACATCCCCACCCTGGTGGACGTCCTGAGCAGACTCACCCCAGAAAAGATGTGCACAGTCATCCGACTGTGCAGAGGATGGAGGCGGGCCCGGGCGGTCCACGAGGGCCCCGCAAACACGCTGCCCGGCCGCCTGGACCAGGACAGCCTCTGCAGGGGGTGCCAGCGTCTGTTCGGTCTGTCCGTCCACAACCTGGAGCAGAAGAGCACCGAGCGCCGTGTCCTGCGGGCCTTCAAGCTCGCCTGCGGCATCCTGCCGCTGCCCTTAGTGACGCAGTGCGGCCGCTTCGTGAGTGAGTACCAGCCCGTGCTCATGGAGACCCTCAGGGATATGATGGACCCCACCACCCTCTGCACGAAGCTGCGCGCCTGCCGCGGCCCCAGGGACGTGCTGCTGGGCACCGACCAGTGCGTCCTGGGCCCGAGCTTCTGGTGTCAGAGCCGGGAGGCAGCCTGGATGTGCAACACGGTGGAGCACTGCCAGCGCCGCGTGTGGAAGGAGGCGCCCTCGCAAGCTGAGAGCGTGGGCGACCGGGGCTGCCCAAGCCAGTATCCCCCTGCCCCTGAGAGGCCTGCCTGTCCTTGAATCCCACAGGGGCCCTGGGAGACGGGCACTGCCCCCACGTCCCAGATAAGAACTGCGACCCCAAGCCGGGAGGCTGGAAAGGACCTGAGCTCCATCCTGACCCCAGGTCCGTGGCTGTGCCCTTGCTCATGCCTCGAGTGGACTGGAACCACCTGCTTTACTACCGCTGCCAGCCGCCCGCCCTGACTCTCCATCGCTGTGCTGTCGCTGATGGTGAGGGGGTCTGGCACTGGCCTCTGGTGCCCCTGCTACAGTTTGCTGATGGGGTCCCGGCTGGGGTGAGCAGTGGCAGGGAGGGCAGAGGGCGGGTGGGGAGGGGCCATGACAGATGGCGGGGAGGGGGCAGTAGGTCTTATCCACCGGCCACCATCATTGCTCAGGCCACAGCTGCTCAACCTTGGGGTGCCGGTGGTGGCCTCAAAGGTGCGTATGGGGTGTTGAGCGTCTCTCTGGGGAGGAGGCTGGGGTTTTGACTAAATGCCCTGAGGGGTTCTTGGGCTCAGCACAGTCCTTCTGATGCCCCCTGCCCCCCATTCACCACAGGAGCCTCTCCCTGCACCCCAGACTCTAGGCTGCAGGGAAACCTGTGCTGCACTCCAGGCAAGGAGAGGAAAACATGCCGTGAAAGAGCCCAAGGGGTCAGATGATGGTGGGCAGATCCTCCACCTGTAGGAGCTTCAGTTTTCTAATCTGTAGAATAGGGCTGATAACACCTGTCTTACAAGGATACTGAGACCATTAGAAGAGATGTCCTGGAGCTTCTTCCCCTGAAAGGACCAGCATCCATCCATCTGCTGGGGCCAGCAAGACCCAGCTCAGGGTCCCTCCCCCGCAGAATCTGGTGGTGCAGGTATTGAATAAACCACAAGCTTCCTCCCAGTGGCATTTGCTGTCTTCTCATTCTCATGAGGCCCTGGGCACACGCTGCTGTAGCACCCACTTCTTTCTGGCCTCACCCAGGCATTCCCCTCCTCCAGGAAGCCTTCCTGAGGCTCTCATCCCAGTTTAGACACCCTCTGTGGTTTCTCCTCATGCCATATTGTCATCATCGCCCCCCACGCGCACTGTGAGCCCCTTGGTGTGGCCACGGGGCATGATCCCCACTGTCTCTCGTACGCGCAGCACAGGCCTGGCACACAGTAGGTGCTGAGACATTTACTGGTCACACACACGAGTGTTTCAGTGGAGGCCGGCCCTGGAGAGGCCCCGCGGTCACTTTCAGATGAATCCCTCTAGAGGGAGAGACGTGCCCAGGCCTGGGTTACAGGAGACCCGAGTGGGCGCTGTTTTCTGAGAAGCCACACCTGAGCACTTGGGTAAGTGTCCTGGGCCCCAGCCATCGCCCCAGGGAGACAGGTGCACGCGGCCTGAGTTCCCAGTCTCCTCGGTGCTGGCATCTGTAGGCTGTGGCTGGGCCCACTGGTCGGCCCTGTCCACGGCGGCGAGGGCGCCCGCCCACGACCTGAGGGCCCGGATGTGGGTGGAGGAAGGCAGTCCTGGCCAGATTCCGCCACACAGATGCCTGTGATGGATGGGCTTGCAGATTGTGGGACTGGGCATGAACTGCGTCTCCCCCCCTGTCTCCTGGGGGCTGAGGGTCTGCGGGCGTGTGTCCCCTCTCCGGGACAGGATGGGCTGTGGCCCCTCCTCTGGCCTGTCTGGGGGACACCTGTGATAACGATGAGACAGATCTCAGCTTCCTGGGACGCCACTGCTCACACATGACGGCCTGAGAGCGGCCAGGAGGGGGTGAGCACCACGTCTCACGGGTGCGCCATCGGTGCAGAGCCGAGGTGCCCTCCCATCACCTCCCCTAGCCCAAAGCGACCTGCAGCAGGCGGTCAGCGAGGGGTCTCCCCGTGCCCCTCCCCCAGGCCTGGGAACCAGCTGCCCCCACCCGCCCACTGCAGACCTGTGACTGCACGTCAGCCCGGCCATGCACCCGGGCCTGTTGGTCATCCAAGGACACTGACCACTGACCGCCCCCTGAGGGCTTCCCACCTGCTCCGAGAGCTCTGCCTGGCTTCCCCCCTCCTCCTCCACAACCACCCTGAGGGAGACACCATTATCACCGCATTTCACAGAGATGGAAACAGAGACCAGAGAGGTTCAGTAACTGGCCCAAGGTCACACAGTTAGGACACAGTGAAGCCAGGAGTCCAGCCCAGGCAGGAAGGGGCTCCAGGGCCAGTGTTCCTGACCCTCACTCCCGCTGGTGGAGTTCAAGGCCTGACTCCAGCACTCCACAGCCTCTGCCTCAGTTTCCCATTCTTGAATGGACGTCCCCTGGGTCCTCAGTAGGACCAATGTATGCGAAGGACCCGCTCAACAGATACACAGTCAAGGAGGGGCTTTTCAAGCCTCCTCCCCGCACAGGGCCTGTCTTCCTGCGTTTCTAGGCTGCCTCCTACACTGTCTCATTGTTTTCTTTTTGCATATCTTCCTCCTGAGATACGCACCGAGGTTTCTCGATCGGATATGGCTGATTTGTTTTCCCCGAGTGAGCATCTTAACCACTCTCTGCTGCTGTTTCCTGATCATTTCCCACATCAAATTCCTTTTCGATTAGAAAGCTGGGGTGAGGGGTGGCAGTTGGCTTAATTAGCTGATTGCAGCTGCCAAGGCCATGAGAGCAAGCGTGCAGGGGCGCCGGGACACCCGGACCCAGGGAGCCCGTGAAGGTCTCCACTGGGCATGGACAGAGGGCCTTGGGGAGCACTTGCTTAGCATGGGGGCCTGTGACTCCACCGTCATCCCCAGACCTCTCGGTGGGTGTGTTGTAGGCTTGGGTCTGCGCACACAGTCACTTCTGCACAGACGGTTTGCAGAGTCTGCTGGGCCAACCCCGTACCCGGCGGGGGCGGGGGGCGGGAGGGCTGGGAGCAGTTTCGCCCTTCATGCTCCTTCCTCTGCCTCGATCTCTTTGTCTGGGAAATGGGCCACTAACCCCAAAAACGATTCCCAACAGTGGAAGTGCTTCCCAAGCAGCGCCCTGGATTGCTGGGACCAGTGCAGTAGACGCCCCACCAGAGTCCTGCTTCCACCATGGTCCTGCCCCTCTCGGTCCGTCTGCATCGCGGCCTCCCAGGCCTCTGCCTCCTGTGTCGCCTCCCTGCTAGCATCTGTACTCACCCCACCTCGATCAGTTCAATTCAGTTCAGTCGCTCAGTCGTGTCCGACTCTTTGAAGACCCCATGGACTTCAAGGCCAGGCCTCCCTGTCCATCACCAACTCCTGGAGTTTACTCACACTCATGTCCATCGAGTCAGTGATGCCACTCAACCATCTCATCCTCTGTCATCCCCTTCTCCTCTAGCCTTCAATCATTCCCAACATCAGGATCTTCCTCGATGGTCACCCTCAAAGGCAGCCCGGCCCCTGAACCATGGGCAGCTCCAGTTCCTGGGCTCTCCCCACCTCCCCACCCCACTGCTGTCCCCACTGGGCCCCACTTGGACACTCTGGCCCATCCCCCTCTCGCAGGAACTCAAGAGTGGCGGTGGGGGGTGGACTGGGGGCAGGAGCGACCCTGACTTGAGTCAGCATTAGTTCTGTTTCATCCCCACTGGGTCCTAATGCTGGTGACACAGGGACATTACAGACTCCCAGCCCAGCAGGCTCAAATCTCTGTGGCCCAGAGAGGGACCGTGTCTTTCCTGGGCCCTGTCGTGGGGGTTCAGGCCCCCAAGCTTAGGCTTCAGCTGCATTTAGAGTCTGGTTCTGATGCAGCAGAAGGCATGAGAAACAGCTGCATCCGGTCCCTCCAATACCCTCAGGGGCCTGAGCCCCAACTTACAGGAGGGTCTGCTCTTCCCTCCCCAAGAGGCCCCTAAGTACTGCTTCATGTTCCCTGCACTGACACAGTTGTCCGTGACACTGCCCTGGAGGCTCAGACTGTGCCAGAACTCGCCTCGGGATCCCCAGGACGCTCCAGACCCAGGCGCCAGTGCAGGGGCCCTGCTGGCGGCAAGCGGGGCCCATCACACCAGGCCCAGCAGTGGCCCCACGTCCCTGTCTCCTGTCACCATGGAGACCTCCCTGTCTGGATGGTCCAGCTTCCAGGGGCCAAGCCCACCACCCCGGGGAAGGCTGCTCTTGTCCCACTGATCTGAAACCCCCCAGATTCACTGCATGCCAGCTGTCCCTGGGGCCAGGCCTGATTCGGCGTGGTGGGACATTTCTGAGACAGTCAGGGAGCCTTGGGGCAGAGAAGAGGGAACGCAGCAGCAAAGGCCCATGCACCCCTCCAGCTCCTCTTCAGGATCTGGGTCATCAGCCACCACGGCATCCAAGCATGCGCTTACTGGCCATGGGAAAAGATGTCTCGGGAATAGCAGGCTCGACCTGGGGCTCTCTGCCTGAGACAAACTGGGCCCTGGCCGCCAGGAGCAGCCCCTCAGCTGTCCTCCTGGGTCTGCAGCCAAACAAGTGAGTTGGTTCCCACTGAGGGGTCACCAGCTGGGGTAGTCAGAAAACCACGGCTCTTTCCCCTCCTGGTCCCCTGGGGAAAGTTACAGGGCTACCCCCCGGGGGCCCTGGGCTGCAGGCCTGGCTCTCACGACCTGACGACCTGACCGCTGCTCCTCTGAGTCTCTGTTTCCCTCTGTAACTGAAAGAGGTTGGACCAGATGGGGTCAGAGCAGAGATAACCCTTAGCCCAAGGGTCCTGGACAATGGCCGAAGCTAGGCCCCTTTAGGGCCCATTTCTCTAGAGGTCAGAATGCCAGGCTGCCTGCGAGAAACCTCGAAATTCTTCCAGGCTGACTGCGCAATAGCTTCATTTTAGAGTCCTCTTCTGGCCAAACCAAACATGCCTGAAGATGCAGCCTAGCCCGCCGGGCCCCCAGTACATGACCTCGGCAGGCTGGGGCTCTCCTGCTGGAATTCAGTGCCTGGGCCTCCAGACCGGTCTCAGAGGCTCAGAAGCCCAGCCAGTTCTGATTGCTCATGCAGCACTCCCTTGGAGCCTCTCTGGGGTCAGGTTCCTGGTGCAGGGAGCCATTTATCCAGGACGACAGGGAGTCATACAATGGAAGGGAAAGCTCAACCCTCCCAGACCAGTTTCTCAGGTTCCCTTTCCCAGGGGAGGGGCGAGATTATGAAACCGGAACAGCAGAAAGGGAGAGGGGGGCCTTCCATGGGAGCTTACTCCGCTGTCACGGGGCTGGGATGGGGAAGTGCTCTGTGTTGACCAAGGACCCTCTGGCCAGACCTGGAGGGCTCCAAGCCGTCCTCCATAGCCATCGCGGGGCAGGGTTGGGGTACCTGCAAAGGGCCGATTGTAGGCGATGCTGGTTTAGCAGAACCTGGCACTCTGGGATGTGAGTAGGTGAAGAAAGCAGGAGGGGGCCGGGGCAGGCCTTGACTGCTCCACACAGGGCTACCTGCGCCTGCACCTCTCCCTGCCCTCTGCCCCCAGCCCCCAGGCTCCTGGGCTCAGCCCACGTGGCTGAGATCAGGAGCAGGGCTGAGTCGGTTCTACCTTCCTTCTGGCCCACCCCCTAACACAGGCCAGCGAGCATTCTGCCAGGTGCGCCAGGGGACGGCACCTGCCCCTCCAGGAGGCGGGGAGTACAGGGGTTGTGGTCTGAGGCCACTTATGCCCTGACTTTGGTGCTGGCTGTGGCGAGCCCTGGCTAGTGACCTTCCTGGGACAGGTGGGAGCCACTTACCCGGTCTTGAATGCAGCCCTCAGGGAAGACAAAGCGGGTCCCTTGCCCTACTTCTCCCGCTGAGGCCCTCCCACACCGAGAGAAGCCATCACCCCAGTGTGGGTGGGCTAAGGAGCTGCTGGGAGTCAGCCCTGCTGGGGGGCAGAAGCCAAGAGGAAAGGTTGCTAGAGACAGACGTGCTGGGTGACTTAGACATGCTGGGTGACTTCGGGCAAGCTGCTGCCTCGTCTGGGCCCTTGTTTCCCCACCTACTTCAGAGGGCTGTGCAGATCCGGATTCCACAGCCAAGAGGCAGGACTCAGTGTCCACACCGGGCAGACAAAGGCGGTGAAGTCAAGAGAGGAAAAGGGACATCTTGGGGTCACATGGCTCTCAGCCAGGATCTCCCTGGCTACAGACAGAGCTCCCCACTCCGTTCTGCTCTAGGCATTCCTGCTGGCAGAGGATTTTCTAAAGACGGGGACAGTTGTTACCTCATTGTTCAGAAGAGGAGCCAAAGGCCAGGTCCAGCCCCTACCACCTCCTCCTCACAGACTGCTGACTCCAGAGTTACTTGCCAGGCGGAGAGAAGACAAGTTTCCCGGGGAAAGCCAGCGGCATCCCCCCAGCCAGCAGCGCATATAGATCTGCAGAGTCCTAGGAGGCTGGAAGGTTCCAGAACCTTCCTCAACCTTGGTGTGCTGGGGCCAACTCAAACCTGCTCCACCAGGACCACCAGCTCCAGAGGCTTCCATATGTTCATACCAGCTCACACCAGCTCACACCAGCCTGCATCTGCTCACATCAGTTCACACAAGCTCACACAAGCTCACGTCAGCTCACATGAGCTCCACCAGCTCACTGCAGCTCCACTAGGACCACCAACACCACTAGCTCCACCAGCTCATATCAGCTCACACCAGCTCACACAAGCTCACACCGGCTCGTATCAGCTCACACCAGCTCTACCAGGACCACCAGCACAACCAGCTCCACCAGCTCACACCAGCTCACATCAGCTCACACCAACTCCACCAGCTCACACCAGCTCACATCGACTCACCCAGCTCCACTAGGACCACCGACATCACTAGCTCCACCAGCTCCACCAGCTCATATCCACTCGCACCAGCTCACATAAGCTCACACTAGCTTGCATCAGCTCACCAGCCCCATCAGATCACACCAGCTCACACCAGCTTGCATCAGCTCACACCAGCTCCACTAGGACCACCAACACACTAGCTCCACCAGCTCATATCAGCTCACACAAACTGACACCAGCTCCATCAACTCGCATCAGCTCACACCAGCTTGCATCTGCTCACATCAGTTCACACAAGCTCACACAAGCTCACGACAGCTCATATCAGCTCACATCAGCTCACACTAGCTTGCATCAGTTCACACCAATTTGTATCAGCTCACACTAGTTCACACCAGCTCCATCAGCTCACACCAGCTCTGCTAGTTCACACCAGTGAGCCAGAGTCAATCGAATACATCTCCTCCCATGTTATGTTCAGTGACTTCCTGCCGGAAGCTTAAAACTGGCCATGATAAGAAACTACATCATGAACGTTGGCAAGAGCTTCAAATTAGAAGGGGTTTTGTTGGTTTGCTTTTTGTTTCCTGGAGTGCTGACGGTTAAACACTCACCACTCTTCCTAAAGCTCCAGAATTCAAGAACTGAAGGCAGCCTCACGCCCCTGACATATCTGCCAGGCCTCTCTGGCCTTTCTGACTACCGACTCTACCCAGTGAGGGGGAGGGTGGGCACTGGTTCCGGAACCGAGGCAGACCTGCCCCTACCCTCCCAGAGTTGCTCACAGACCAGCCAAACAGAATGTCCAGTTTCTCTGCTTTCAACTCTGTGGGTGGACCTATTGTGTGCCAGGCACTGTTCTAGGCCCTGGGATATGTCGTGAGCCACACAGGTGAGGCTGCTGCTGCCTGATGGGGGCAGACAGAGAAGCCATCTATGAAAAGTCATACCAACATTTGGAAATGGAAATTTCATTAAAGTAATGCCATCACAAATTATACATTGAAACCCTGAGAGATTATAATAAACGTAATGCAGAGAAAAGAGGCTGGAGGAACAGTATCTAATGGGAAGAGCTACTTAAGAGAGTGTTGTCAGGGACTCGGAGGAGGTGACACTCAGCTAATACCTGGCTCACGTCCAGGGAAGTGTTTCAGGAGAGGGATGAGCTGGGGCAAAGGCTGGGAGTGGGTGAGAGGGGTGGGGGAGGCAGGCATGGCTGGAGTGAGTGCCAGGGCTGCGGGAGAAGTGATCTGGGAGGTGAGTGGCATTCTCCGTGGACCCCTGTGGGGTGCAGTGAGGGGCTGCGTGGACCTCTAGCTGTGATGAGAGCTGTGGGACAGTTATAAGCTGGACAGAGACGAGTCCCTTTGCTCTCTGAGCGTTCACTGTGGTGCAGGGTGGACCTAAGGGGGCAGGGAAGGAGCCAAGAGACCAGAGTGTGGCTGGTGCAGACGTCCAGGTGATGGAGGTGCTGTGGGGATGGAGTGGGCAGGGGTGTAGGTTCGGGACAGATCCTGGAGGAGAAACCACAGGGCCCGCTGGTGGATCAGACAGGGAAGAGATTAAGGAGGATGTGGGTCTGGGAATAGCGTGCAGAGATCCTGATCCTAACACATCCTCGTCCTGACACGTATGGGCCTGGGGCAGGAACACCGATGGGGGTTGGGGGTCTCCACACTCAGCTCCCCCCACCCAGTTCTGTCCTGCACTGCAAGGGGCCTCATCCACGTGCGTGGACTGCAGCCTGCACATCCCCTCCACAGTCACCCCAGCCCCACCCACCGTCCATCCCTCAGGAGAGCCGGGGGAGGGGTCAGCCCGGGCCGTGGGAGGGGGCGGGGCAGCCCCCATCCCAGGGGTTTGCACACTTCGGCAGCAGGATGTCCCTCATCCCGGGAGACCCTTGTCCCATGGGAGGGTGTGGCCCCGAGGAGGCCCAGAGCAAGGTGCTCTGAAATGAAAGGGGCTCGGCTGCCAGGTCTAGAGGGGGGACTAGAGGTGGCCCAGTCCACAGAGGTGAGGGGCCAGGAGCAGGTTGGGGACCATGAGGCAGCAGAGTTTGGTTCAGACATGTTGACGCGAGGTCACATGTCCGATTAACCCGCAGAGTTTGGTGGCCTCTGTCTGTACCATGAGGGGTGCGTGCGGAAAAGTGCTGGAAGGCAGCATCAGTCAGGTTGGAATCCCCCCATCTCATCCTTCATTTCACAACTGAGGGATCAGGGGTCAACGAGGACAGTGAGTAGCTGAAGGTCACACCGAGTGGGAGAGTGGGCCTCGGTCCATCCGTCCGCCGCTGGCCGCCCTTCCCTGCAGGCCTGCCCTGCTCTCCGAGTGTCCATCTCAGAGCAGCAAGGGCCTCAAGACATGCTCTAAGCTTCACAAGGACCCAGGGGACCAGAGGAGGACAGTGTGGAGACAGGCGGGCGGGGGCCCTCGGCGGTGGCCAGGGAGAGGTGAGGGTGGCAGGGATGGTGGAGGGGAGGACACGAGAGACGGTGACAGAGCCTTGAGGGCTGCAACTGTGGCCTAGTCACCCCACTGACCCCAGTGCCGGGGGGGACAGAGATGCTGCTGGACCAGGGGCTTTGGAGACCACATTCACTGCACAGAGAGACTCAGGCCTGATCCAGCAACATTGGCCAAGGGCAACAGCGCTGCTCAAACAGCAACAACGTAACAGCCAACATCTCCTGTGAACCAGGCGCTGGGTTACACGTTTTCCATCGGTTACCTCGTTGGACCCATCTTACAGATAGGATAACCTAGGCTCAGAGAGGGGAAGTGACTGCCCACGGCCGCACAGCCAATAAGACAGGAGGAACTCTTCTCGGGCCTGGAAGCCTGGGCTTTCACACGTCTCCTGCAGGCTTCGCCAGAGGGAGAAAGCCTCGAAGGAGCTGCGATAATGGGCATCTTTTGGCAAACATGTGGCATGGTGGTGCAGAGCGCGGGCTCTCCCTCTGACAGAGCCCAGATCCTCCGGGTGCCTGCAGGGGATGCAGGCAGAATTTCATCTGCAGATACCGTGTAGACCAGGGGCGGAGCAGAGCAGTGGCAGGTCCCCCGGTCTCGAGGGAACTGGGAACAGGGCTTGGGACTCTGTCTCCGAGGAGGAGCAAAACCAAGCAGCTGTAACGGCAGACACCTGGGCACGCTCCCTGCTGTAGCTCAGGGCTAAGAACAGCATCCTGGCCACCTGGCCGCCTCCTCCCCCAGACTGGAAGCCCCAGCAGGGCAGAGGTCAAGTCTCTTCTTCAACTCCGAGCTCTTGGGTCTAGGAGAGCACCCGGAGGAGGGAGCACCCCGGAAGACTAGCTGAGGGATGGAGGGAAGGGTTGTGGAGAGGAAGGAGGGGTGACGTGTCTTAGGTTGGGCGTGGCTTCGGGCTGATGGCACCTAGTAGGTGCTTCAGAATCAGGTCTGACTGTGTGAAACCAGTCTGGAAACTCAACCTTCCACGGGCTTATTCCTGCACCTCCCAGTGTTGTCCGCTGAAACATGAGCCGCTTGCCTGAGGCCACTATAAACGACAGAGCTGGGACATCCAGAATTAGGGTGCCCATGATTCTCCCTGATACAACCAATGTTAGGTTTTTACCTCAAAACAGAGTAGCCTTCCTAGCATCGTAGAAACAGCCAGCATCTTGGACCCTGTGCTGAGCAAGCTCTACCTGTAGTATCAAGCGCTGATCCCAGGGGCTCCCTTTCTTAGACGAGGAAGCCAGGCCTCAGAAAGAGGGACTGACTGTCCTCAGAACCTGCTGCTAACGGCAGAGCTGGCCAAGCCCCTTGATGCCACTCGGCCGCCGGCACGTTCCCTGGATGCTGCTCAGCCCGTAAACGGCTTTATGGCTCCATCCTTCAAAACACACTCAAGCGAGGTTTATTACATAATAGAAAACAAAGGTAGTTTGGTAATATGTTTCCCACTCAGGGAGTTTTATTAAAATGCAATAAATCTCCAGGACAGGGTGTGACTTTAAAGCAAAGGGCAGAGATGCAGGTCTGCTCTTCTGCGGGGAAAGGGTCAGGGTGAGGGGGGGTGCGGAGTGAGTGTGGGGGAGGGTGGAAAGAATGCAGCATTCTGGCCCCGCCCACCCCAGGCTCAGCCCCTCCCAGGAGCCACAAGGAATGGGACTTTGCACTCAGCTGGGCCCCGGAGGGCAAGGGGAATGAGGCTTTGTGGTGCAAGTACTTTGTCAAACACCACTTTCCCTCTGTGGTTCTGCTAAACCATGCCTTCTACACCTTGCAGACTCACTGTCCACTCTGAATGTTATAGCCATGTTCTTGTTCTAATCCACAAGCCCCACCACCTAGAGGATACAGTTCAATGCTCTTGGGCTGGCCCACAAGACTGGCCTTGGTCCAAATCCCCCGGGTCCTCACCAGTGTGGTCTCCCACCCTCCTCTGCCCACCTCGCATTTTCACCACTCTAGACATCTTAGGGTTCCTCCCACACCAGGCTGGTAGGTGCCTCTGTGATCTGCACATACTGTTGTCTCTGCCTAACTACCCGGAAAACTCCTATTCATCCTTCGAAACCCTATTCAGACATCACCTCCTCCAAAGTGTCGAGTCACTCTCTCCCTTGGGTTCCTTAACGGTAGGCAGATGCTGGTCCCTCCTTCAGTCCCTTCCTCTCTGAAGGAATGGTGGACTTCCTCTCTGAAGGTTGGTGTCTCTTTCAGGGCCAATCCTAAGGCCTGAGGCTCAAGAAAAGTCTACAGGGTTCAATTATCTGAAAACTGTCTTACTGTCTCATGTTCAATCTTGGTGCCCCAGCCAGATCTTCAACTGACCAGAAACACAGACAACCTCTGGATGCCTTCATGCCCTGTGTGGTCAACAGAATAAGGAACCCTCAAACATGTCCACCTCCTAAAGCCCAGAGCTTATGCATATGTCACCTTAGAGGCAAAGGGACTTTGACATGATTAAGTTTAGAACTTTGAGATGGGGAGGTTATCTTGAATTATGTGAATGAACCTAATTGAATCACATGGGTCATTAAAAGGGAGAACTTTTCCAAGCTATAGGTAGAGAGAGGGGGAGAACAGATGAGTCAGGGGAGGCAACACTGGTGGCTTGAAGATGGAGGAGGGGCCACAAGCCAAGGAATGCAAGCACCTCTAGAAACCAGAAAAGGCCAGGAAAAAAAAAAAACTTCCTCTAAAGTCTCAGGAAAGAAAGTGAGCCATATTCACACCTTCATGTTAGCCAGGGAGACCCATATCAGCCTTCCACCCTCCAGAACTCTGTCGTAATAATTCAAGTTGGTTTTGAGCCGCAAATTTTGTGGTCACTGGTTACAGCGCAAGAGAAAACCAGTGTGCCCAGTGCACAAGCCTGGCTGTTTACATGGGTTCTCCTAGCCCCTGGGCATTGCCAGTATCTGCACCATTGCCACCTGCCTTTTTTTTTTTAAGATTTTTTAGTGTGGACTGGATTTTTTTAAGTCTTTATTGAATTTGTTACAATATTGTTTCTGTTTTATGCTTTGGCTTTTTGGCCACAAGTCATGTGAGATCTTAGCTCCCCAACTAGGGATTAAACCCGCACCCCCTACATGGGAAAGTGAAGTCTTAACCCCTGGACTGCCAGAGCAGTCCCTGCTCCACTCCCTTGGCTGCCTTCCCCCCACTTCACTTGCCATTTTCTGCCTAGTGAACTCCTATACATCCTTCAGAATCCATTTCCCAGATCCCTCTGAAGGGACCTTGTGCTCTTGGGCCAGCTGGAGCACCACATGCCCTGAGGCTCAGCCACGCCTCCCCGCACACACACGCAGAAGGGCACCATCTTGGATTCTCTGCTCTCCCACGAGTTGGCCAGATCACGGATGGCAAGTGCCAGTGCTCGGTTGATTCTGAATGTTTGGTGCCAAAGCAATGCCTGACACATCGTAGGACCTCAGAAAGCAAGTTGCAAGTGACCTGACCAGGGCTTGGGGTGGTCAGAGTCGGAGGCCTCCAACTATTCATGGAATTTGTTGAACAATAAGGAGGCCCCCACCTTGCTGCCGAAGCTTTACTACTTCACCTGGAAGTACATTCGCGCCAGCAAAGGAGGCACATGCATCTTATTTCCTTGTACCCAAACACCTCTTTCATTTCTCTGCCCCCCAGTACAATCAGTTACAGCCTCAGAGACAAACCCTCCATACACTCAAGTACAGAATCCTGATACTCTATAATCCAACAGACAGGAAAGAAAGTCCCTGCTTAAAATACATCCTAAGAAAATAATCAGAAACGTGGAATAATGTACATACAAGGCCAAGAACACAGCTTTCTTTACATCTTTACGTTAGTGAAAACTGAAAATGACGCAGATGTCTAAAAATGAGGATTTGGCTAAATAAATAATATCTCCTTCATCTGAGGCTATATTACACGGCCACTAAAAATAGTAGTTTTGAAAATATGTGGGAGCATAGGAAAATGTTTAATACTGGGATTCAAGGTTTATAAAATGTGTATACGTTTGCATCTTAAAAAGACTGGTGAGAATTTTCATCTCAAACATTAACATTTGTTATCTCCTAAGGTGGCTTAACACAGGGGATTGTTTTTATGCTTCGTTGATGCCATCGTTTCTAAATTTCTGTGACGAGCATGTGTTATTGCTTTTAAAAATAAGATTTTTTTAGGAGAAGCTTCTGGAGAGGAATTTAGCAACATACTTATCAGTACTATCTTTAATATATTACTAAACCTTTATAAGGTTGAATGGCATTATATAGCACCCCGTTATAAGGAAACGTGAGGTGGTTACCGCTGAATCCAGGAGCGGTGTTTTGTGGGTTTCAATCCAGCTCAGGAAATCCCTGATACTGAGATGATGGAAACTCAGATCCCAGGAAGAGATGAGGAGGGATTATGGGGAGGGTCTGCAAGGGCCCAGAGGAGGGGCCTGACCCAGCCAGGGGTGGGGGGGGGACTCGGGAAAGGGGGGGACCTCTGGGCACAAAGAGGTGAGGGGACGGGGGGCTGCTGCTGAGATCTGGGTGTGGGGAGGCTTGTGCCGAGGCCTGTGGGTAGTCCCTGCCGGACGGGTGAAGGTGGGGTGGGGCGAGAACTCTAGAAGAATCTGCAGCCTCAGGGGCCCCCACGAGACAGTTCTGGTGTAAGTACCGGCCCCAGCATCGAGCGTCCCCTCGGCCCTCACAGGCTGGCCCTCCCCGCGGAGCATCTGTCTCCCGTCTCTCAAAAAAGCATCTGAGATGATCGTGTGGGCCGGGCAGCCGCATGTGGGCTCACAGTGTTTCAGGGTCGCCTCCGTGGGCCGGGCTGTCATTGGCGCCGCGAGAGAAGCCAGGTGCCCCTGCCAGCCGTCAGAAAGCTAAATTCAGAGCCCACACCCAGCTCGTTCAGGGCCGTCCTGCAGAACCCGGGAACCTGTCTGCTTTCCACTCTCGCTGCTCTTTCCCTGAGAAGTCTTCTGGAGCTCGAGGGAGGCCTACAGCAACGGGGTCAGAGGAGCAGGACGCGGGAGAGGGAGAGAAAATCAATGCAGGCACGTGGGCGAGCCCAGGTGGGAAGGGGCTCCCGCGGGGTAGGCACTACACAGGGAGCTGGGACTCGGGCGTGACAGGGGTGCAGAAGGCCAGATGCTCCCATCACCTTCCAAGCCCAGCAGCGACATTCTTGAGATTCAGCCTCAGGCTGCAGAAGAACTTTTGATCTGTCCTGTAGGTGGACCTGGCGGAGCCCGGCTGGATGGATGCTGAGGAGGGTGAGGAGGAGCACACAGGAGACACACAGCGGCCATGGCAACACGGAAGACACCGTGTACGCAGAGCTGCCCTGGAAGAGCAGGCAGCCTGTGGTGCCCAAGGACCGGGGCTGAACCTTCTTCCAGAAGTCTTTCCCAACTGCCACTTCCTCTGCTCCACAGAGCGGGGCTGTCCAGGGCTTCCTGGTTCTCTCAGCTCCATCACAGTGCGGGCTACCTGGTTATCACTCATCTGTTAGCCCTGCCACACTGTGAATCTCGGGGGCCGTTGATCGCAGTGACCCAAACACAGAGCCTGGATGGAAGGATGCGTGGACGGATGATGGATGAGTGGGTGGAGGGATGAGGTGCAGCTGGACAGACAGGGCGTGATGGACAGATGGCTGGATGTGAGATGGATGGGAGAGATGGCAAGAAGGAGTCCAGGGCGCTGGGGAAGAGAAGAGGCGGAAAAGAAGAGAAAGCCAGATGGCAGAGAAGATGGTCAGCGCTAGTGACCAGCAGGGGTCCTCAGAGCTGGGACCCAGGACGTGCGGAAGGCCTGGCATTGGAGTCAAGACGGAGGAAGAAGAGGTTGGGGGGCTGGGGATGCTGAGAGATTTCCTCAAACTTCCTGTGACCTCTCGGCCACCCCAGATCTGGTCTGGAGCCTTTTATAGGCACTCTGAGGCCTCAGAGCCTGACCTCATCCAACTGTTGATCGCAATTGAATTACTTATTGAAGAGACTCAAACCCTGGAAGCTTTTAAATCAGCGCCTCCCTCGATCCCTATCTGCTCTGAGTCTTGTTTAAATCAAACTCAGGTCTCCATGGTGATGTTTAAGCAAACAGAGAGAGACTGTCGGGGGAGGGAGCAGGACACAGCCGGTGGAAAGGCAGCCAGACACGTCAGGGGGAGAGACAGAGACGGAGGAAGGAAGCCACCCTCTGACACCTCCCAGACGCCACGCGTCACACACGCAACATCTGCTGTCATCCTCACGTCAAAACCACGAGGTCTGCGCCGTCAGACTCAGGGTACAGGCGAGGCCTGGCGGAGGGGGCGGGGAGCCACAAAGCCGGGGCGGTGCGGAGCCAGACGGAATCTGGATCTGTCTGGGGGCACCGACCACCCGGCCTCGAGCTCCTGCAGTCAGCCGCAGAGCAGCCCATCACTGTCTAAGACTTTCTCTCTAAAATAAGGCCCGCTTGTCCCGCCCACAGAGAGCAAGCCTTACCCCCTGTTTAACGTTCCCTGCGAACACTCAGCATGTCCACCTGTAAGGACCCAAACAGCACAGCCCCGCTTTGTCTGCCTGGACGTTCAAGGCGCCGAGGACACAGGCTGCGACGCTGGGGGCTGCCCATGGGCTTCCGGAACCCTCCGCACACGGCCCGGCTCTGTCCACCTCACCCTCAGGACGGTCCAGCTGGGCAGACGTCCCCGTCCCCGACCATCATCCGCCTCTGCAGAAAAGGGCGCTGACGCTCCTTTACATTAGTATATATCAAGAGGTTATCGTCCGGCTGTGGCTTGATGGCCCAGATTCGCTAAACTCTGCATCCTCAACACATAACCCCCAAATTCTCTATATTAAAAAATGGAGAGAGAGGGAGGTATCCTAGGAACATAGAACCAAATCTTGTTTGAAACAGAATGACATCAAAACCCAGTAGCATTGCAGGGAGACAGATGTGGTCTGGAAATCTCAAAGGCTGGTTCATCTGGAAAAGAAGGTCTACAAAATAGTTTCCCAAAGCTTGTTCCATGGAAAACCAACCCCAGGAAATGCTCAGAGGAGCCAAAGTAAAATAAAACTTACATTGCATAAAAAATTTAAACAAGTAAAATTAATTGAAGCAAATAAAAATTAAAATAAAATTTTAAATTAAACAATTTTTTTTTTAATGGAAGCTCATGGAATCAGATAGGGTTGGAGAAATGCCACATGACCTTCTCCTGGAGATGTATGGTGCCCAGTGGTGTGTTAGAGTTTCTAGTGTGTTCTCCTGCAAAGAAGCCTGATCTGTTTTCTTCCATCTAAGTATTGCCTAGCTTATGACCACACAACATATATTTTCTGGAAGCATCGATGAGCACCTGTTGTACTTTTGAGTGTCATTCAGCAAACAAGTCCCTTCATTCCCCTCGCCTCCTCCACTGGTGCTGGGTTTGACTTGCATGGCCAATGGAATTTAGCAAATGTGTGTGAACAGAAGCCTTAAGTGTAGGGGTGCTTGCCTCTCTCGCTCCCCTGTCTGTGCATGGGAAGAAGGGGTCCTGATGGCCTCTGGCCGGTCAGCTGGGGTCCCAGCACATATGGACCAGAGCCAAGCCTGCCAACCTCAGCTCAGGGGAAACAGTCCAGCCGCCCCAGCCTAGAGCAAACAAACCAGTCACCCCAGGGGGTGAGAAGGAGCCTGCTGTTGCCACCAAGTTTGGGGTGACTTGTTACACAGCATTACTGTCACTGTAGCTGAGGAATACACCAGCCTGCAGAGACACTTTTCTAAGAATGGCACTTCTAAGAATCTCATATTCCAAAGTATGACATAGAAGAACACTCTTGGGAAGACACATTCTTAGAAAGCATTGGAAAAGAATGAATGATACATCATAGGAGCTCAGGACACAGTTGGAGGATACCCATCTTAACATTAAGGGTCAGGAAGGGACTTGGGCTATTTGCAGCAGAAAGGCAGGGTTGAAGAAGGAATTTAGCAATAGAAAAAAGATGGGCATGAAATACAACAGCTAAATCCCAGAGGGGGGGCTTCGAACAGTCAATAAGATAGTATAAGAGAAAGTATGTTTGATTCCACGAAAAATCACGCAATTGCAAGATAGGATAACACTGAACCACGCTCTAACGTCCACTTGAATGCAGACATACAAGTCTGATGATTCCAGAGACGCGGGGCAGGAGTCACTCTGCAGACAGACTGACAAAGGAAAGAGGAAGGTGGAGACATGGGCGGACCCTCTCCGCAGCCGTGATGGGAACAATGGAGCCTGGGGATGAAAACCCTCGCGCTCCATGGCAGGGGAAGGCGTGGCTCAGCCAGCTTACCAGGGCTGCAGGGATAAATGACCAAAACTGAGGCATGAGCGTCAGTCACATTTCTAAAGGCAGCACAATGCCATCTGCGCTAATTTTTAAATCACACTAAACCCTAGGACATATTGATTGTGGATAGACATATACATGTGTCCTTAACACATGACGCCCCCCCTGGGGATGACTTCTGGGGTGGGGGATGGAGGGCATGGGGGAGGTGGAAGGAAGGAGGGGAGAGCTGGGCTAGATCAGAACCTGGAAGAGTGTGTTTCCTTAAGAGACAGAGAGCCCAGGAAGAGAAAAATTAACGTCTGTTACAGATAGGGAAACAGTGTTGGGCTAGACAGGGGTCTGCTGCAGTAACGGCTGAAGCCCCAAACTTCAGTGGCTTAAGCCGTATTATTCCTGCTCATGGATCACTGGTTCAGATAAATCATATGACCCGAAGGTAACCACAAGGGAGGCCAGGGAAGGGAGATGCTTGGATTATTTGGTGAGCACGGGGTTGTCTCTGGCACGTGGGTACTCAGGCAGCTGGCACACCACATTCCACCCCTTCTGTGTCCTCAGCTTCGTGGTGGACGTGTCCTGGGCTGAGCGGGGACATCAGAAAGTTCTGCAGGCACGTGCGTGTGCTAAGTCATTCAGTCATGTCCAACCCTCCGCCACCCTACGGACTGTAGCCCACCGGGCTCCTCTGTCCATGGGATTCTCCAGGCAAGAACACTTGAGTCGGTTGCCATGCCCTCCTCCAGGGGATCTTCCCAACCCAGGGATTGAACCCTTATCTCTTAGTCTCCTGCACTGGCAGGCGGATTCTTTACCACTAGCGCTTCCCTTTGCATCCAAACCCCCTGAGACTGCATGCGACCTTATTTGGAAAGAGGCCTTTGCAGATGTAATGAAGTTAGAGAGCTCAAGATGAGCTCACCCTGGATCACCCGGGTGGGCCCTAAATCCAAAGATAAGTGTCCTTATAAGGAACACACGGAGGAGCGACACGGAAGAGGCCACGTGAACATGGAGGCAGAGACTGGGGAGATGCGACCGCTAGGAAGGCTCCCAGCCCCCAGTCCCCAGGAGCTGGAAGAGGCAGGAAGGCTCCTCCCCAGCACCTCCAGAGGGAGGCTGGCCCTGCCTGCATCTCCATTTCAGACTACCGGGCTGTAGGACAGTGGGAGAACATTCTTCTGGTTTTAAGCTCCTAGACTTTGGTCCTTTGCCCCAGCAGCCCCGGGACCCATGCAGAGATGGGACATGTAGGACAGGGGAGGGTCAGCTGGCTCCTCTAGTTACCATTCACCTCGGGATGGTCCAGGAGGGGAGGTGGACCAGCTCTATGCTTGTCCAAACCCTGAGCCCAATCAGCAGCTTTCTCGGGGGAAGGGGCTCCCGCGCTCCTCGTCCCCCCCTGAGAGACTGAGCAGAGAACAGTGCCCATGGAGAAGGAAGGGGCAGAGGGCTGGATCCTCAAAACCAGCCAGGGAGAGACACTCCCGCCATGTGGCCCACAAAAGGCAGGACAATTAAAAATGCATTCAGCTTAGATTTCAGAGAGTCATTTCCAGACTGTAAATACCACATGTCATTAAAAATGTATTTATTGTGATTACGCAGGAGAATTCTTAGGAGTCTGGGTGCACATTCAATAAGTGTGTCTTTCATAACGCCGCTGAATACGTGTTTGCCAGACACCAGCGCCCTGAACCTCCACATGTGCCCTCAACAGCAGACAGAGGGTGGGTGCCATCCTGACTAAGGACGGATGGCAGACTCGCCCCCTCAAAACAAGCTTGCACGGCCTCCACACAGGAGGTGAGCAGGTGATGCTCGTAAGAGAAAGCGCGGTTAAACCCGGAAACCACTCGCCCTCGCTAGGGGTATGGAGACGGCACTGCCTCCCTTTGGGCCGGTAGGTTAGCAAGTTCTAGAAAAGCTGTCGGCCCGAAGGCGGCCAGGAGGCAGGGCGCTGCCCCACATGGAGGGCTGCCTTCCTCCTGGAAAAGAATTCGGCGCTGCAGCACGCCAGCCGTGAATCTGCTCAGACCGCCTGGCTCAGAAATGGAACTCCCTAAGACGTTTCCCAGGGAGCAAAGCAGAGAGGAAAGTGACATGCCGAAATGTCTTATGACAGCAGCAGGCCTAGGAGTTGTGTGTATGGTGTGAAAGTGTTGGTCGCTCAGTCGTGTCCGACTCTTTGTGACCCCATGGACTGCAGCCCACCAGGCTCCTCTGTCCACGGGATTCTCCAGGCAAGAAAATACTGGAGTGCGTTGCCATGCCCTTCTCCAGGGGATCTTCCCAACAAAGAGATCAAACCCAGGTCTTCTGCATTGCAGGGAGATTCTTTACCATCTGAGCCACAAGGGAGGTAGGGCTAGGCGTTAGAACAAATCAATCCAAGGGGTGAGTGCACAGCCGTAAAAAATAATCACGTGGCCCGTGATACCACACAGAAAAACGGGGAACACCTTGCATGTGTGAGAGAGAGAAGGTGCGCAACTTGATTCCGCGCCTCACGGTACAGCAGTCTCAGCACAAGATGAGATAAACACAGGAATCAGGCCTGACAGGTGGGGATGTGGATAAACTTCCTGGAAATGACTGAGGCTTCTGCATGTATTTTTAATAAAGGAGAGGAAACGTCTGAGTCTAGAGACTGATGAGAAAAGAATGTGGAAAATTAAAATCTGTTGATTTGCTTCGGAGGAAAACTAAATTTAGACTGCGCGCTGTTCTGGGGACGATTCGTATGCAGTCTCCCTCAGTCCTCACGACTTCCCATCCAGGGATGTTTCCGCTTTACAGACAAGGAGATGGAAGCTCTTGAGAGGAAAGAGCTCCCTGTGGAAGCTCTTGAGAGGAAAGAGCTCCCTGTGGAGACTCTGGTTTGTGGGTGGTTTGTCTTCCTTGAGACAGGCGGGGACCTGGAACCCTTTGCTGCAGAGCTTTCACCTGGACAAACGTTTCCTCAAGCAGCAAAATACAAAGAGATACGAAAAGAAAGTGAAAGTGACTCAGTCGTGTCCGATTCTTTGCAACCCCATGGACTGTATAGTCCATGGAATTCTCCAGACCAGAATACTGGAGTGGGTAGCCTTTCCCTTCTCCAGGGAATCTTCCCAACCCAGGGATGGAACCCAGGTCTCCTGCATTGCAGGCAGATTCTTTACCAGCTGAGCCACCAGGGAAGCCCAAGAATACTGGAGTGGGTAGCCCATCCCTTCCCCAGAGGATCTTCCCAGCCCAGGAATCGAACCGGGGTCTCCCGCATTGCAGGCGGATTCTTTACCAACTGCGCTATAGGGGAAGCCCACAAAGAGATATAAGGGACTAAAAACAACTGCGTGCAAGCACAGTTGGAGCAAATTCTAGATTCACAAAGACCAAAAACCCCAACTGCCATGTCTGAAGCCGTGTTGTTCTTTAGTCGCTCAGTCGTGTCCGACTCTTTGCGACCCCATGGACTGTAGCCCACCAGGCTCCTCTGTCCATGGAATTGTCCAGGCAAGAATACTGGAGTGGGGTGCCATTTCCTTCTCCAGGAGATTTTCCCAACCCAAGGATTGAACCCGCATCTCCTGCATTGCAGGTGCATTCTTTACTGCTGAGTCAACCAGGGAAGCCATGTCTGACAGCCAGGAGCAAAAAGAGGTTTTCAGGAGCAAAACAGGACACTGCACCTGACCTCTGCACTCAACACCACCAACAGAGTGGGCAAACCACCTAAGCCAGCCCTCCTGCCCGACCCTCGGACAACCCCTACCCTCACTCCATTTAAGGAACCAGCTTGGCCTCCCTCAGGGAGCAAGCAAAGGAACCTGTTACTTGATCTCACTCCCTCCTGCTGCAGCAGGGACCCCAATAAAGCCTTGCCTGAGTTTGTAGTCTGGCCTCTTGGAGTTCAGTCGCTCAGTTGTGTCCAACTGTTTTGCGACCCCATGGTCTGCAGCACGCCAGGCTTCCCTGCCCTTCACTATCTCCCAAAGTTTGCTCAAATTCATGTCCATTAGGTCGATGATACCATCCAACCATCTCATCCTCTGCCGCCCCCTTCTCCTCCTGCCTTCAATCTTTCCCAGCATCAGGGTCTTTTCCAATGAGTTCTTCACATCAGGTGGCCAAAGTATTGGAGCTTCAGCTTCAGCATCAGTCCTTCCAATGATTAAGGAGGCCACGAACCCTGTTTGGTAACAGCCTGGCTTCCCTACCTGTATATGAAGAATTCTGAGTCTTGAGGCCACACTGGAGGGCTAGCCAAGGTCATTTCCACCCCCACCAAGCCCCCACGAAGACTTGCCACAAATTTTAACTCCACCCAGGAACTCTGTGTGAAGAAGTATGATGGCACCAGGAAGGACTGCTGGCTACTCAAGCTACACTCACAGTAACCTCACCTCCTCTGTCCCGGCTTGTGAAGATGCTGCAGGAGCAGACAGAACCCGGCTCCCACACTCCGGGGGATTAACAAACATTCATGAAGACCTAGGCTGACAGGCAGGGGCTGGAGACTGAGTTAACTTAGTTGAAGGACTCTGCTTGGAGCTAGAGAGGACAAGTGCCTCTCTCTACTTTGCAGCCAAGGGGACCTGTCCTTGGACCATCCACCTGGCAGGGGGGAACCCTCCAGGAGCCAGCCCTTCTCAAGGAGCCTGGCACCAAAACCAGTCCCCAAAGGTGAACCTTCAAAGGGCAACCGATGAGATTTCACTGGAGCTTTAAAGCTCACGCCACTCTCTGCCCTCATCCCAAACAATGAACAAACAGCCTAATCCACCCCCTGGAGGAGCATTTGTGAAAACAGGCTCCGTGCTGGATGAGCTGCTTCAAGGCACAAGATTGAAACATCCCAACGCATAAAGAAGTGAGGGTCCTGGCCGCAAAGCATCTGTGGCGGGCTCCTTGTCCTGAGGCTGCAGGTGGAATCGGAAAGCAGGCTGGAGAGCCTGGGAGGCAAATCTGGGGCTGAAAGGGACGGGCTCAGAAAGGCGCTTCTGCTGGAAAAGGGAAGGAAAACGCACAGCTCCCCACTCCCCACATTAGCACCAGGGGGACCAGGCCCGCCGCCACAAGGCCACCCTGCTCCTCATCCGGCAAAAGACGCACCCGACTCAGGGGTCATTTCAGCAACTTGCAGGAGCATCAGGGCAATCCCTCGGTAAGAAGCAACTAGGAATCTATCATGAAGCCCCTTCGCTAAAAGCAAAGCCAAAGGCCAACAGGAAATCAACTCAAGGTGGCGGCATGCATGTCAGGAGTCCTGATCATCAAGCTTCCGTGTTTTTAACAGATTTCAAATAGAAAAAAAATGAATTAATTATTACTCGAGAAACATGTCTTGGAAAGCAAAACGGTTCAACACGCAGAGAATGTGAAAATGTCGAGCAGTGCCCCCAGGACACAGCGTCCTCGCTTGAGAGATGCATTGAAACCCCAGCCCAAGACCCTGGGACCCTTCCTTCCCCTCCCTGGGGGCTTGTGTGCTAAGTCACTTCAGTCCCACTCTTTGCGACCCCGTGGACTGTAGCCCGCCAGGCTCCTCTGTCCATGGGATTCTCCAGGCAAGAAAACTCGAGTGGGTTGCCATGCCGCAGACACAAATACAAAGCTGATGATAACCCAAATGACATCCCCAGTCCTCCTCTTCGCCCACCTCCCTGAAACCATCAAAGAGGCTGCCTAACTCTTGGGCTGAATTCACATTTCACATAGAGACAGATAGCGCCCATCAGCAGTGGCAGGTTCTTTATTTTCCAAGCTCTTGGGCTGAGCCAGGGAGAAAGAAAGACCCCCTGACCGTGAGGATAATCGGCGTGTCTGGGGGACTCCGGGATCTGCGTTGGAAGCTCGGAGTGCAAGCAGAGGAAATCGTGCACTGACCTGAATTCACAAGGCAACCCTCTTCCCCCGGGGAGGACGACAGCAAAGGGAAAGGAGCCCAGGCAGCAAGGGAAGAAAGCAAAGATGCCTCCCAGCGCCTGTCTGTGCCACAGCCCTGTGTGTGCCGCTGACGGGACTCCTAGCTGGCCTTCACCTTCTCCTACATGCATTTTCCAGCGGAAGGGAAGTCAAGAGGCCGCCAGTAAGAGGCGGCTGCTCCAGTCAGGCCCCGGGATCTCAGCCCCAGCCTTGGAGACGCGCAGGTACAGAAGGAGACAAGGCCCACCTCGGGCTCACTTACCGCCACAGAGAACTTTCCAGAACCTTCCCCATGTCTGCGTGGTAATACTTGGTCAGGATCAAGATCACCTGTGATGGCAACAGAGACAAAGGCAGAGATCAGGGGCTTTCAGGATTCTCGACAGGGCGGGGTATGATGACCCTCCCTTACCCAGGATGGGGCGGGGGCGGGGGGAGGGTGCTCTTCCCACGAGCCCCGGCCTCCGAGCCCCAGAGCACTCAGACCCCACGCTGGTTTCTGCTCCAAAAAGTCGCTCTGCGCTTCACAATGACGCTGGGAACATCCTACGCCCGTGATGTCCACCCAGCACTATCTGCCACTGAGCAGGAATCTCCCCAACTCAGCCCTGGACTGTCTCAGACTGTGGCCGCAGGTTGCCGAGGAGGAGGTGGTCCTGGTGAGCAGGAACGTGTTGGCTGAGGCTTTGTAAGAGGGGCTTTGTCCCCACCCGGGCCTTCGATAACAAGAAGCTGGCCAGAAACAGCAGCTGGGGGCTGCAGGCAAGGCTAGGGCAGTCCCGAAGTACGTGCTATCATTAACGTTCCCCAGAGTGGCGGCTGGCGGCAGAGCAGATGACAGCGGGCTGGGAAGGCGGGTGGGGACAGCAGGGACCTGGGGCGGCGTAGGGGGCGGGGAGGGGGGGGCATGAATCATCGAAGACACATACGCTTTTTGTTGTTGGTGCTAAACTGTTCACCGCACATACACTGGGCCCTAACTTAACAAAGCGTCTTCATTTCAGGCCTGTGCAGGAAATACAACTGTTTATAAAAATGAAAATAAATGCACGTAAGCAGCCAAAAGTTCCCCACTCCCCAAGAATGTATGAGCAGCAAGGGAACGAGATTTCATTCACCTGCCCGGCGAGAAAGGGGCCCCCTCTCCCCAATTACTTCACAAGCCTCTGCATTTCCACGTACATCAAATTTCATTTCACTCACTGCCAGACCCTATTAGCTGCTCCTAACATCCCTGTTGCCATGGGAATCCCTGGCGGTGAAGCGGGACCAGCCCCCCAGGGTCCAAGCAGAGCGGTCGGCCTGGTTAATTTGAGGTCACCACACTGCCCATCCCCAAGTTTGGTGCCTTCTGGCGAGCAGGACTTTTCTGCTCTCCGTCTTGGGGGGCGTAGTCACTGCTGCGTCTGGCTGATCTTTCTTTCCCTGGTGATTAAAGCAGGAAAGATAGAAGGAGGAGATGTCAAGTGAAATGGGACAGTGTGCATTTTAGAGGCAGTGATGATTAAAAAAAAAACAAAAAAACCCGAGGTCTTGTCAATGGAGGCGCGATCGGCCTGCCTTGCTCGGGAACAAAGCGATTTTCTCCTGCTGGGCTCTCGGGCTGCGCAAGTCAAGCGGGAATCCTCTGAAGATCGGGGAAGGCAGCGGAGTGACAGGCCCTGGACGTGCAGGAGACAAGCGTATTTTTAACCTATTGATTTATATTTTATCGTCTTGCTGTTCCCAGAGGGGATTTCAAGAAGCAGGAGCGTGACAGCTGGATGGGACCTCAAAGTCTGTTTAATCTGGCCCCATCCAGGGCGAAATTGTGCACCTCGCATCCTTGGAGCGCACCTGCCATCTGGGCTCTGCTTGCACACCTGGACGGCGGGGAGCTCAGCCCCTGGCCTGGTGCTCGGGCCCCTCTGTGCACCGAGCTCTGTCTCCTGGTAACTTCTGCCCAGGTGGACTCTGTCCTGCCACAGTGGGCCATCACCAAGGGGTACCCCTTCCCACTCCCTCTGGGTGAGATTCCCCACTCATGCTCACCCCCTTCATTCTAAGCTCCGGCCTTTGCACAAGTTGGTCCTCATCTTGGGACCCTCTTCCTCTCCCCCTACCCCAACCTCTAATGCCTGGGTTAAATCCTACTCAGCATTCAGATCGCAGGCTAACTGACACCACATCCAGGAAGTCCCCCAGACTCCTCCCCTGGATTCACTGTCTTTTCCAAAGTCCTTCAGACCCTGCGCTTCCCACTCCCCCAGCACAGTCCACAGGTCTGTCACCACCCTGAGTCACGAGCCCTTTGGGGGGGGGGCTGTGTCTTGTTTTATGTCCCAGTGCTGGGCACAGAGCCTGCTGTATAGCGAGCACTCAAACCGCTCATTGGTAGAAATATAGGTGGCATTGGCATTTTCCACAGTGACGACGATGAAGGCAGTGAAGCCAGGCAGAGGAAATGCCCTGGCAACCTGCTCACAAGCCACTCTTTCATCAAGACTGAGTGATTGAGCATGCACGCATGCAAGCATTAGTTCCCAGGGGAAAAAAGAAAGAAAAGAAAAGCGTAGTCGCTCATTTGTGTCCGACTCTTTGCAACCCCATGGACTACAGCCCATCAGCCTCCTCCGTCCATGGGATTCTCCAGGCAAGAACACTGGAGTGGGTTTCCACGCCCTTCTCCAGGGGATCTTCCCAACCCAGGGATCGAACTTGGGTCTTCTGCGCTGCAGGCAGACTCTTTACTGTCTGAGACAACAGGGAGTCCCAGTTCCCAGGGGAAGGGGCTGATCATCAAAGCACAGGAGGGAGGCATTTTGATGTCACTGACTGGAAAAAAAAATCACCTGAACATTCACAGTGAATTGGAAACTGCACCAGTTTCATAAGAGACCCACATTCTGTTCTCAGGAGACCATTCCAAGGAACCCCAGAGGAGCCTGGACGCAGCCTAATTCAGTGTAACGAGGCTCCCGACCTCCTGTACAGATGGGACTTGGGTCCTCGGTGAGGGCTCCCTGCACTGGGCAAGAAGGCTGACCTACAGCGGGTGCTGAAGAAGGGGCTGTCGGGGTGACCTCCCGGAGGACACGGGGCTGTGGCCTTGGCCTGGCTAGGGCGCATCCACAGGACAGCAGCTTGCTGGCTGACCTTCTGGGAGGCCCGTGGGTACCTCCCTGCCTTGAGCCTTAGACCTGCTTCGTGTCGCCACGGCCTTTGGCCTCTCTGAGCCCAGCACCCCACTCTGTCCATGACTCTGTAGGAGTCAGCCAGTGCCTCACCCAACAGCAGAGCTGTTCCTGGGCCCACATCTCGAGAATGAAGACCTCCTCCCGAAAGAGCCCTGGCGGGCCCTGGTGTCCTCACTCACTCCCTGCACTTAGAAGGATGCCAGCCCAAGGAGGTACAGGCTGGACCAGGACAGATGGGAGAGGTGTGGGCAGGATGGGCTCACGACAGGGCTCTTTCCAGGCCCCGGGACACACTGTGGTGGGAAGACGACAGCCAGCAGAATCACGGCCCATTGGCCCCGTGGCTGGCACTTCCGCTTGGGGAGCTCCTCCATGGATGTCCTCGTGCACATGAACTGATGGGTGTCCCGAGCGGTTGCCCGCAAATCGTTTATAACAGCTGGAGACTGGGAGCTCCGTGCAGACCCACTCGCTGGGACGCAGCTGCCCACAGGAACACGGGGCGGCGTCCATGAACAAAGATGTACCATGGAGACTGCAGAAAGGATTCCCCCCCGCCCAGGAGGCCAGCTCAGTGAATGGAGCCAGGCAGGGACAGCGGCATGTCCCTTCTGTGTTCAGAATGGGAGAGGCAGACCCCCTGAGCTGAACTCTTCAACATGGTTCCAATGGCAGGTTTTCTGTTCCTTGAATTTTACCTCAATTAAAAAAGGGAGCGAGAATGAGGGTCGATACTCATTTCCACTTAAAGACACGTGATGACAGGGCGCTGGAGGGGATGGAAGGGACTTTTTACGGGGTGGCCTTTGGGGGAGGGGGAGGGCTGGCAGGGGGGAGGGGAGGTTTCCACTGGGGACCCTTTACTATCTGCAGTCCTCTGAACCACTGGCCTGCCAGCCACTTCACCTCCAAACATCAGGGGCATGTGTGCACGTGTGCATGTGCGCGTGTGTGTGTGTGTGTGTGTGTGTGTGTGTGTGAGAGAGCTCGGGTTAGCGATTCCATCTCCACACAAGAGGTGCGTGCGTGCACGTGTGTGTGTATGTGACCTTGGGCCCCAGGGCCACTCCAGGGCACCTTACCTCTGATGTACCCTCATATGTGGTCACAGTGTTCCTCCCTCCTACCCTCAAAACATGAAAAAAAATGCTCATTTTCATGCTGGTGGGGCTGGCGTACATGGCTGGCAAAGATTAGACCTTGATGAAAGCTTTCAGCTGGCGCTTAATAATTGCTTCCAGTGAAGCACGCTGAATAATTGCTTTCAGTGAAGCACCCTTCCTAACTGAGCTGGGCTGCCTGGACCCTGAGGCAGTCCTGCTCCCTCCGGGGCAGCGAGGGGGTCAGACCAGGTGAAGGAAAACTGAAGGATGTCCCCACCTGGAGGGTCCCCACCCCCCACCCAGATGGCTGTGAATCACGATACAGGGAAGGGCACAGACCCCTGCCCCCCAAAAGCACCAGGCTTCTCCCTGAAAGCTTGCACACGTTCTCCCAGTTCTCCCACCGTTTCCCCCAACAGCCCTGTAAATGGGCACCTGGTTCCCACTTTGCATGAGAAGCCGAGGGGGGCGGGGCAGGGGCCACCCCCAGGAGCACAGGCGAGAGACAGCGGAACTAGAACCAGACACGCTGGCCTGAGCCTGAGCCCACGGCTCCTTCTAGAACAACCTCCCGGGGAGTTCTCAGCAGCCTGAGCTGAAGAGGAAGGGGCTTCCTGCTGACCACAAGCCGTCTGGACGGCCCACTCCCCACCCCCAGGAAGGCCGTGGTCTCAGATGCATCCTCCACCAAGAAGTCAATTCTGGTTAAGAGAAATAGATTCCACATCTATTTACCAGGGAGGGGAATCCTGTTTCTCTCTGCTCAAGGCCCCCGAGGGGAAGGGTGAAGGGATCCATTAGGCTCAGAAAGCCACACGGCGGGTGCTAGTTCTCCAGAGACGGGCCTTGGCAGAGCCCAGCGCTTCCCAGTAGAAAACCCGGACTGCGTGGGTGTCCTCACTTACTGCTGCAACCCCAGGAGGCTCACCTGCCTGCCATCTCCCCCTCCTCCATGAAGCCCTCCTGGACTCTCCATGCTGGGGGACTCCCTGGAGGTTCTCTCTCCCAACTGGGCCATGAAAGCACTTGTCAAGGCTGCCGACAGCACCAGACATTTCCCTCCAGCAGAAACCTCCACAGAGAGAGAGCCTGGGTCCCCACCTGCCACACTCTCCCTTCAGATTCAGTGCCTGGGGCCTCCTGGCTCCAGGCTCCTCTGCAGAGCCTGGAGAACTTCACAAGGGGACGACCGTGTTCCCAGAGCCTGAGGGGTCTTGGCTAAATCCTGGCTCCACAATTCAGGAGCCCTGTGCTCCCGGGGGCTCAGGTGCCTCATCAGTGACACAGACGCTGTGTCGGCTCCCAGGGCTGGAGCTGACGTGGAGCTGGTGTGTCCGCAGAGAGCTAGGTTAGGGCCAGGGTTAGAGCTGGGACTCAAGTTAGAGTTTGTGTGAGGTTTAGGGTCAGGGTTAGGCTTAAAGTTTGCGGACAAATAGGGTTTCAGCAAGCGCTAGATTCAGGGTTGGGGTGGGACAGGAGGTGGCATGGGCCGTCTCTACGAGATATTGTTTTGCATCTCGTGGTCTGGGCAGCACTTGTTTAATGATACTTGTGAGAAGTATTGAGTGTGGCAGTGTAGGTGAGTTACTATGAAGTGAAAGTGTTAGATACTCAGTCGTATCTGACTCTTTGAGACCCCGTGGACTGTAGCTCACCAATCTCCTCTGTCCATGAAATCCTCCAGGCAAGAATACCGGAGTGGGAAGCCATTGCCTTCTCCAGGGGATCTTCCCAACCCAGAGATGGAACCTGGGTCTCCTGTTTTGCAGCCGGATTCTCTACCGTCTGCCACCAGGGGAGCATCGTATGCGTTAGTGTCGGTGGCAATGAAATATCGGTGCGAAGCTTGTCAAATAAATCAGTGAATGGTCAGATCTACCTACTCACCACCATAGGCTCCTCTGCCCACCTCTGTGCCCATCCTCCTTTCTTCCCTGGCCCAGACCCCTGCACCTCTCCACCTTCTGGGTCAGTATAGCTGCCACCTCCTCCAGGAAGCCTTCCAGGATGTCTCCAGGCTAGGTTGCTGATTTGATTACATCAGATTTTCCGACAGTGGGCGTGAGCTCAAGCATAATGTTTTGGGGGCCTCCCCTCACCATCTGCTCTGCCCAGCACCAGGGTGAGACCCATGGCAGGGGAAGATACACAGCCTTGGACCCGACCCGGCCTGTCAGTGAACCTACACTGCTGCGTCCCGTCCCTCCCTTCTCTGTGTCACTGCCTTGTCTACAACACTGGAGGGTAAAGGCCACACACCTCCGAGTGGCTGTGATGATGAAGTGTGATGATAACACACGTGTGGAGGGCCTGGCACCCCACTGGCTCAACCGAGGGGGGCTGGCCAATGGACTGTGCCTCCCTCCCCAACAACGGAGGTGCTACACAGGCCCTCGGTGATGCCTCGCCATGCTCTGAGACACCCAGCCCTGAATAGGACCCCTTTCTGAGGTCACAGAGCTTTGACCCCATTCAGCCATTCTGTCTTGGTCCCAGGAATAGAGGTCAGAGGCCACCCAGCAAGCCCCAAGTAGGACCTCACTTCATCTCCCTGGTGGTATCTGAGCAACCCCTCCTCCCTAGCCCCACCCCGAAGTTCAGGAAAAGCAGGAAGAGGGCAGCTGGTGCTTCCAGGAGCAGAGGAGGAAGGAGGGGAGGTAGGCGGCCCTGGGAAGGGGCAATAGCAGCTCTCTGTTGGTGCAGAAGCCAGGTGACCCTATAGAAGCACCTTGTTCAGAAGCTTCTGCCCAGACAAGAAGGCAATCCAAGGACGGCCTTTTGGAGGCTTGGGGAGGGGGTTTCTGCGAGGCTCTGCGTGGGAGGACGCTGGTTCCTCTCCCCCCTAGGAGGAAGGAACACAGATGCACACAGAGGATGTTGGCCAAACAAGGCAGACATGGTAGTTTGGATCTGGGCACCAGCTTCAACCCAAAGGCAGAATTCTTTGCAAAGGAGGCTTGGTGTCCGTTTCCTGGGTCTGCCGGCTCGCTAAGGGTGCATAGAGCAATGTCATCGGAGGAAGCCAGGTGAAGGGATCTTGGAACTATTTCTGTAACTTCTTGTTATTTTTAAATAAATAAAAAGAGAGCAGAACTTGGGAGACACACCAGCCAGATGCACACAGAAATAAACAGATGGAGACTATGCAAGCTCCCCCCTCCCCGCACCCGGAGGGCGCCCGGAGACACGGCTGAGCCTGCGGCCACCCTCCATCCCCGCTCTCCAACTGGCCCTGTGTTGGAGAGCAAGTCCCATAAAAACACCATTGTAACAGCAGACATGGTGGGGGTCCCTCCACGTGATGGGCAGGCCCAGCCCAGGGGTCCCCAGCACATGGGGACCAGTCAGGGCCCAGGATGCAAGAAGTAAAAGAGGACGTCAGAGGTGAGGAAGAGGACAGCTCACAGGAGCCGTGGCCTTGAACCCGTGACCCCATGATCCCACCCACCAGCAGCCACAGCCCCTTCTCCCTGGGAGAGACAGCAAGAGGCAGGAGCCCCAGGGTAGGGTGTCCCAGGGGGCTTCTCCAGGGCCCCACGGTGTCCACACTGGCAGCTGAAGTGCAGTCGTCTGCTGAGGCACGTTGTTCACCTGAACCCATTTCCCAATGCAGCTGCCGGGCCCTCCTGGGCAGCAGGTGTGGCTCTAGACTCGCTTTCAGCCTACAGAGCCACATGCGCATCCGCTGCGTGCCAGACCAGGGAAACCTCCTCCCGATCATCACGATGCATGAAAAGCAAACGGATTTACTCTGTCCTGGGCCTCGCGCTGAGACTTCCCTGGTGGCTCAGATGGTAAAGCGTCTGTCTACAATGCGGGAGACCTGGGTTCGATCCCTGGGTGGGGAAGATCTCCTGGAGAAGGAAATGGCAACCCACTCCAGTACTCTTGCCTGGAAAATCCCATGGACGGAGGAGCCTGGTAGGCTACAGTCCATGGGGTCGCAAAGAGTCAGACACGACTGAGCGACTTGACTTTGGGCCTCGCGCTGCGCACTTCCTAGACGTCAGCTCGTTTAATCCTCCCAGGAGCCCTTGTTGTCGGGAACCACTCTGTCCCCGTTTTGCAGGTAGGCACGTGGAGGCACCCCGAGGGAGGCTGTCTTGACTTGAGAACACAGCCCTGAGGCCTCTGGGAGTCTGGCTGGGAGAAAGGAGGCCCTTTGCCCAGTGCATCCTGGTCGAACTCACCAGTGTGGGGCTGGAGGACACCAAAGCATGCTTCCTGCTGTAATCAAACTCCTATCCTGAGCTTTGGCCCCTGGAGGCGCCCGGTAAAGCAGGCTCAGAGCTATCCTAGAGCTAAAGAGCTTAGCTGGCCGTGGAGCCCGGGGCTCACAGACCCCAGTGCTGCCTGACAGCTGACAGATGCCCCACACCTATGGGCTTTCCTTGACCTTGGAGGGTCAGGCTCTGGGCGCCAGGCTGGGCTCAGGGCTGCCCAGGGTGGGAGCCATGGCACCCCTCCCACCCTAGCCCACCGCGAGCCCACTGCTACCCGGCGAAGTACCCAGTAGGCTCTCCACTGACTTTGCACTGGATGTTTTACGGTTCCAATTTCAGATCGCGGCATGTCAGTATTTCACCACTCCTCTGAGAGCCCTCGTCCAAACAAAAGGCTACATTAAGGCTGATTTATTCGTAATGCCTCAAAGCCACCACACAGACAGGCTGACCCCCAGAGCATCCGGAACCGGGGCTGGGTCTCCAGCCCCGCCTTTGTGGCAGCATTCGCCAGGGTTTGGGAATGAATGAGCAAGTGCCCGCACAGGTGGATGGCACAGGCCAATCAGGCAGGACAGACAGCTGCCCACTGGGAAAAGACCCCGCCCACTGGGAAAGGCCCCGCCCATTGGAGCGGGCCCCACCCACTGGAACAGGCCCCGCCCCTCACCCTTCCTCTTGATCCCGCCCCCCTGCACTCAACCTAAGCGCCCATGTCCTGCCCTGTCCTCCTTTCCTCGCCGGGAACATCCTAACTCCTCCCAGGAACTTCTCCCAGGCACGTCTGTTTGGGAAGACTTCCAAAACCTTCTGCCCACCTCCTGCTCTGGGTCCCCACAGACCCTGGACGCGGTGGGTTAGATGCAGCCCTCCCAAAAAGATGTCCCCCTGGAGCCTGTGGATGTGAGCTGGTTTGGGGAAAGGGCCTTTGAGGATGTCACTGAAGATCTCCAGTGTATCCTGGATTGTGTGAGTGGGCCCTAAGCCCAGTGACAGGTGGCTGTATGAAGAGAAGAGATTGCACACAGCGAGATGTGAAGATGAAGGTAGAGATGGGGGTGATGCATCTACCAGCCAAGGAACCCCAAGAATGGCCAGCAGCCCCCAGAAGCTGGGGGAGGGGCCTGTGGCAGACTCTTTCTCAACAGCTTGGGAAGGTACCAGCCCTGCCAGCCCCTTGACTTTGGGCTTCCAGCCTCCAGACCCTGGGAGAATAAGTCTCTGCTGTTTAACCACTCCATTTGTGGTACTCTGCTGTGGCCACCCTAGGAAGCTGATACAGGCACTCGCCCGGAGTGGGGACACTGAGGCTCAGCTTGTAGGAGGTGATGGCTGGGAATGGGCAGGGCTGGGGTCTCCACCGGGGGCTGCCTGACTCCACAGTCAGGGACCCCTTCCACTGCTCCAGATGCCCCTTCAGAGAGCCGGCCCCAGAGAGCAGGGACCACTGGGAGGCTCTGCACAGCTGCCCAGCTCCCTGGGGGTCCCTGCTCACTTCCTCTTGGGAGATGCTGGACTCCTGCCTTGGGCTGGGCTTTAACAGAGAGCAGGTGAGCGCCCGCTCAACCCCTCCATCAATCAGCTGCCTTCACAGGCACGCAGCCCAGTGTTTAAAAAAAAAAGAGTTGAGAACTAAGCTTTGAAAGGATCCCTATAAATCAAAATCAGTCAGCAGAAAATAAATGGAGGAACATTACTGATCTGTGGAAAACGACGTTTTTACATCAAATCTGTTTGAGGGATAAAGTGTATTTTAATAGGTGGATCTTCATCGACGTTTCCACCTCAGCTGTCCTTTAAAAATATTATTTACCCTCCATTGCTCATGACCTGATTGAATTTTAATTTCAACCATCCCTCCTTTTTAACAGTCACTCGAACTAAAATTTTTAATGCAATTACAGGACTCTTTTTTTTTTTTGCCCTGTTGGCTGCCACTCTTCAAAATGATGCTTGGCGTTTCTACTACCTGGAAGAGTTGGTATTTTTCAGATCTATTTATGGTAATAAAGGGTAATTGGAGAAACTGTGATGTTGCTGGTGCCACCTTCTCTTGACATAAAAAGCACCCGGGGAATCTCCTGGAAGGGGGTGGAAATTTCTGATCCTGGTTCTAAAACAGAAAGCCCTCCCCAGGCTCCCATGCCCGCCGCCTCCCCACCCCCATCTGTCTGCTGTCAGAAAACTACATGTTCCTTACTTCCAAGAATTCCTCTTTGGAGAAGATGCTATCATATCGGAACAGAGGTGCCTGGAACAAAGGAAGCGCGGGTGATGGGGTAGTGAAGACTTTGGCTGCGTCCAGCCCAGAAGGCTGAGAGTTTTGGGGCGCGGCAGCCCCTGAATGGGTCTCTTGATCTCATGGAGTCCAGACAGGCAGGTCGCCCACAAAGACCCATCCCTCAGGAGTGTCAGGAAAGCAGGGAGGCTGGAGGATCAGCTACCAGTTTGGAGAGAAGCCTCCAGGGCCCCTCTGAGACCTGCAAACACGAATTTATCTCCCGAGAAAGCCAGTGGGAGAGACCAACGGCAGATTCTGTCCCTGTTTCCAGAATCGGCCCCTCTCAGCCATCTGGGGTGCAAAATGACTTCTGGAGGCCGCAGGCATTTGGGCCTCTGCGGGCCACTTCCTCCATAAAAGATATTAACACTTCTATTTTGCAGCTGCATTGGTGTAAAAAGGAAAAAAAGAATATATTCCTATTATATATCGAAACGTTTCCTTGACCTAAAACTTTATTTCTTCTTCTTCTGATTTTAAAGGACAGTAAAACATTTTTGCGGATCTCTAAATGGGTCATGGGCCCTGGCACGGAGCCCCATGTCTGCAGGAGAGCCCCGCTGGCCTACCACCTCTGCTGTCCAGCTGCGGCCTGCCCCCCAGCCTCCCTCGCCTGCTGGTTCTCAAGAGCAGGCGGCTTGGGGATAACTGCCCCCTCACCCGGGAGGACAGCGGCTGTCAACTCTCCTCTGGACGGGGACCCTGCTAAGAATCTCAGCAACCTATAAACATATAGACACATCAGCACCATTTTCCGCTCCATTCCAGGGTTTACAGACCAGTCTGGGACCCAGTATGGGGCTTCCCTGATGGCTCAGTTGGTAAAGAGTCTGCCTGCAGTGCAGGAGACCCCAGTTCAATTCCTGGGTCGGGGAGATCCGTTCGAGAAGGGGTAGGCTACCCACTCCAGTATTCTTGGGCTTCCCTGGTGGCTCAGCTGGTAAAGAATCTGCCTGCAATGCGGGAGACCTGGGTTCGATCCCTGTTGGGAAGATCCCCTGGAGAAGGGAAAGGCTACCCACTCCAGTATTCTGGCCTGGAGAATTCCATGGACTGTAAGTCCGTGGGGTCGCAAAGAGTCGGGCACTGCTGAGCGAAGTTTTCAGTGTCACTGGGACCCAATCAATCTATGGGGCCAATAAGCCCTTTCCACTTCTGCCGCAGGGCGGGCAGGAAATCAATTTCAAACTCATCTCGGTGGCCTTGACCAGTCGTGGGGCCGCTCCAGAGGGGCCTGGACTCTGTGCCTTGCCTTAAGTGTGGGGACCGCCTGGAGGCATCACCCGGGAACCCGCTTTACGCCCAGTGCTGCTGCATCGATGTAGACGAGGAAGGTGAGGCCTGCACACCCGGGCGTGAGCATCCCCCGTGTCTCCTGCAGCCTGGACCCCTCACCTGCAGCCCAGACCTGCGGGCCAGGACTGCCCCCTCCATCACTCCCCCACTCAGCTCCAGGCACCAGCTTTTCCCTACCCTTGGCCCTGAGATGCCTCCCCCCACCCAAGAGATGCCACACACCCTTCGCGGTCCTCGGGAGACCTCGGCGCCTCTCCCATCTCAGGCTTTCCTGATGACGCCCTGTCTTCTGACCTGCATCACTTTCTTCCTCATATCCCACCCTCGTTCACCAGCCCGTTTTCTCCCCGGAGGCTCCTGGAGAAGGGGGTTTGTTCCTCTTCGTTACTGCCGAATGCATGGCATCGCACCTCCTCTGACATTTCACAGTTGGGGTCCATCCCTTGGGGAACACAGGAGCCAAGGGCTTGCCTGTCCCACCTCCCCAGCACCTGGCACACAGTAGGTCCTCTGGCTGTGAGCAGCTGCAGGCTACATACAGCTGGTACACCAGAGTTGTCAGGCTGTCAGGGCAGAGGACGGTGGGGATGACCCTGCCGCTCTCACTGGGACATCTCAGGAGGCTTGAGATTAGCGTGTCTGCTATCCACTATTCCAGGACATTCTTTCAAAGAAAGTTTAAATCGTACTTTGAATTAGAATGAGAATGGTAGGGGTGGGGGTCAGCTGGAGGGGCAGTTCCTTCTGCCCAGAGCCCCCACGCTCAGTCACCTTGGGGAAACTCAGCCTTCCGCAGGGAGATGGAGGGCTTTCTTCCAAAAGGGGACCTTTTAGGTGCAGCTGCCTGTGGCAAGGGCTGGTGCTGGGGGCAGGCCTTTGATGTCACATCGTGGGGAAAGCTGTCCCTAATGTGAGTCAGCCTCAAGCACAGCATGCTCCCTCCAAGGCTCATCTCCTGGCCCTGGGGTCCCTGTCTCTTTCACAGCCCCTGCCTGAATGCTCTCTCAGCTGGGCTGCAGGTCAAGGGGGCCACCCCAGTCCCCTTCAAACAGGGCCAGGAATCCTTGTCGGCATCACTTAGCCAAACACCTCAAAAAAACCCATGTCTGATCATTCAGGGGCCGCCTTCAATGTCTGCACCAGACAGACACCATGGGAAGTTTTTTAGAGGTGGTAAAGAATCCGCCTGCAGTGCGGGAGACCCGGGTTGGATCCCTGGGTTGGGAAGATCCCCTGGAGAAGGGAATGGCTATCCGCTCCAGTGTTCTTGCCTGGAGAATTCCATGGAGAGAGGAGTCTGGCGGGCTACAGTCCACGGGGTGGCAAAGAGTTGGACACCACTGACCGAATAACATTTCACTTCTTTTCCTTAAATGGGGAACTTTCACACCATTTCTAGAAATGGAAACGTGAGCAACTCCAACAAGAAGTCAATGGAAAGTACCCACAAAGCAAACTCAATGAAAACAAAGCGTCCTCTCCTGCCCTGTGTGGTTTACCCAAGACGAGCTCAGGGCCTGGGGCTGCCCTCAGTTTATGAGAAGGGAAGCAGAGCACGGTCAGAGGCGTGCTCACCCAGGGCCAGGCTCTAGGACGATAGATACAAGAACGTGGCACCTGCCAGGCCTCCAAGGTCATTGGATGCTCCTGCCCCGGCCCCTCCATGGCAGCAGAAGTTCCACTCTTGAGAAAACACCCAGCTTCTCTGAATACAGAATCCTTGACATGCCCAGCTTCCTTGCCATGGCCCCAGCAACCCGGAAATCCAGTGATGGGGAGCTCACCACCTCACCAACAGAACTCCAACAGGACAAGAAGCATCAATGAGATTGTTGACAAGCCTCAGCAAATTCTGCTTCTGTAAGACCAGGCTGCCCATAGAAGCCCAGCCCCTACGAGTGCTATTTCTGTAAAGCCAAAAAGCTGGGGCACTTGCAGGCCAGATTCATATCTGTGAGCATCAGGTCTCTTCAAATAGAGCCAGGCCTGCACACAGGGCTTCCCCGGTGGCTCAGTGGAAAAGAGTCTGCCTGCTGTGCATGAGACACCAGAGACACGGGTTCAACCCCTGGGTTGGGAAGACCCCCTGGAGGAGAAAATGGCAACCCACTCCAGTATTCTTGCCTGAAAAATCCCATGGAGAAAAAAACCTGGAGGGCTACCGTCTATAGGGTCGCAAAGAGTCGGATATGACTGGGCGTCCAAACAGAGAGTGCACAGAGAGGCTCAGGCTAAGCCCCGAATCCCAGGCTGATGTTGAGCGTGTCTTTGAGAACAGTGACCCCTCACCTCCGTCTGCTGTTATCTCAGCTTCTGATACACAAGTATCCTCACCGAGTCAGCCTCTTTGCAAGACTCTGCCCCCGGGGGAAGGTTCTCCCGGTGACACCGCCAGAAACCGCGCCCCTTCTCCCCGCCCCCCCCCCCCCCCCCGCCCCAGCCCAGGCAGCATCAGACGTTCACACCTTTTCTGGAAGTGGCTGCTACTTCGGAGGCCCGTGACCATAGATGTCTCACCTCTCCTAACCCGGCCCCCAGCAGGCAGCGGGTGGCTGGGGAGGCAGAATGGAGCTGGCAGACTTGGGGGATGTGTGGGGGCAGGACCAGCTCCAGGAAGAAGCAAACCATCACAGTGGATGCTTTGAACATCTGAGACTAAGTATTTTAAGAAAAGAATTTAAAAAATAACGTTGGGTGGTTTCTAAAAAGCAAATGCCTGCAGCTGTCTTCACCATGTTTTCTAAGCATGCCACAGCCTAAAAGAATGTGGGACTTTCAGTGTGGCCTTCCAAACAAAGCAACATATTTCTAGTGAGTCCCTTGCCTCTGCTGAGAAAAAGAGTCCAGAAAACCTCAGGGTCTACAAGATTCTGCCCCATTCTAGCTAAGCAGCTTGGGCAAGCTGCCCATCACTCCTAGCCTTGGTCATCCTATCTGTAAAATGGGACTCCAATAATATCTGCATGAGAAGAATGTTTAGTGGGGAGGTGAATACCACATAAACCTCACCTGGGGATGGTAAAGCCTCATTCACACACCGTTGTAACTGCAGCACCCCAGCCAAGTGGCCTTTCAGCTTGTATACTTCATATGACGGGAGGCTCCCTACTTCCCAAAGCTCCTCCTTGTGGTTAGCTGACCCTGTCTCCCCGAGGGTCTACCCATCAGCCCCAGCTCTGCCTCGGGATAGCACAGGCTGCATCTGACCCCTGAACAGCAGTCCTGACCTCCCTCCTCCCCGCCCCGAGGCTTGAGTCTCCCAGCCCCCCGCTGCAATTGCCGCAAACCAGTGAACTAGGGAGTAAACCAGAGCCCACCTGCGATTTCTAAACGAGTCCTTATTTTCAAAGCAAGTCTGCACAGAGAGGTGACCTGGCCTGACCTCCGGTTTGCCTCCCTCCATCCCAGGCATCTTCAGCCACCCTCCCAGCACAGGGTCCAGGGCCACAGAATTCCAAGGCACCTGCACGTTTGCATTTCAGATGTGTGATCGACGTGCTGATTACAGCAGACCAAACAAAGATGGGTTCTGTATGGCACTGAAAGATGGAGAGGGATCTGACAAAACGCCCTCTTGCTGCTTTCTCAGCCAAGGTCAATTACAAATGCCAAAAATTAATCTGTGTCGCGTGAAACAACGGGGCCAGAAGAGAAACCTGACCTCTCCTCTATTTAAGACCGTCACAGATGGAACCCAGGCTTGGGTGGGGCAGACCTAGGCTTATTCTCAGCGGTCAGTGGCCGTGGCAGTGGGCAGTGGGTCTGGAGGGAGTGGTGGAAATGGGCAGCAACCTGGGGATGCCGTGGGCAAAGCCTGGCTCAGGGGTCCCCTGAACAGCAGGAAGGGAAGGCGTCAGACAGGAGCTTTATGTCCTCAGAATGGATCCCTAATAATAACCATCAACCAGGAGAAGAAGCGGTCAAGAAAGTTTCAACAGAGATGTTCCTTTCATTCAAGGTCAATTTCATCAGCCAAACTGGTTTCATTTTCATAGCCAAGAACATCCACCACTTCCCATATAAATATTATCTGTAATAAATAAAGACAACACTGCTTCTCTCCATACTTCAGGTTAGTCTAAGGAATTCTAGCTAAAAGTAGAGGGGAAAAAATATATCTATATGTCTTTCATCGCGAAAACTGGCATATATTGGTAACTTGTTTGAAGAGAAGAAAATGGTGGAAGGGTTGGGTTCCTGAACACAAAAAGATCTTTATGTTTGAAATCTAATTTACAAGCTCTCCTCGGGGTGAAGTCACTTTATCTTCCTCCAAAAGACAAGGATGGGAACAATTCTGTTTGAGACCCAAACATCTGGCTGAATCACACCTCGTGTATCTCAGACAGAATGCTGCCTTCACAGGAGTGAATTGTTATAAAGCAGACCTGTCAAATCCAGCTCCACACATAAACTTCCTGAGCCGATTTCCCTAAATCACAAGCCTGGCATTTCATCACCAGCTGCGTCGGAGGGCGTTCTACAGTCCCGGGTGAAGGAGCACTCTGCCACCTCCCACCAGGGCTAAAAACAGACCCGTCTCCATCAACTTGACAGAGACAAAAAACTTGAATTAAGAGCCCTGTCTAAAATTAACAGTGATTGAAAGTTAATGATGGGGCAAATTTGGCAGAACGATCTCAACACGCATCAAGATGCAGTCTCGGCTTTCAGACGGGAGGCCCCAGTGGTAAATGTCGCGGGAGCTCCAGCTGAGACCGCGGCCATGTGGCTTTGTGAGCGCCTTCCTTCTGCCAGGATCAGACCCTTGGTGGACGGTCTGACCTGTCAGCCCATCGCTGCCCCCAGCTGTGGGGCTGGGCTCACACACCCGCTTGTCAACACCCGAAGCTGTGTCTGCGTGTCATCTCGGCATTATTGACTTAGAATAGCAAGCCAGGAGCAGAGTCTGTTGGGTGAATCAACTGTAGCACGACCGTTTAACTCAATCAGCCAACACACATCACGGGAACAGAGTCAAACCGCGATCACAAAATACTCATACAGAATGTTACGAGAGTTATTTGAGATTCGATCCATAGCAGGTCCTTCCTGCACTTTCACAAGTGCGTGGAAAATCTCTGCCTGTGTCGGTTTCCGCCAGGAGACTGTAAACTCCTGGAAGGCAACCAGCATGACCCACGCTGTGTTCGGATCCCAGCCCTGGTGCAGGGCCAGTACCCCAAGGGGGAGCCTCCTGATTAACTGTGAATGGTGCTCCTTGTAACTGCTAAAACTACATGCACGCACACCTATGTGTGAATGCACAAAGACGCGGGCACGCACACACACAGACGTGGAAAACAGACCAGATAGAAACACGTCTGGGTGTAAGAATGGGTTATTAGCGAATTGCTTTCTTTTCCCTTTTTCATGCTTGCAGGTTTGTCTGTAATAGGTGTGTATTGTATGATTTACAACCTGGGGGGTGCGTCCTGTGACAGAAGAGGTGGGTGCAGCTGTGCATGGTTACAGAGCTCTGTCCAGATGAGCTTTGAGGCAGCCAGGAAGGCAGAGATCACTACCCACTGCGCTCCTGTTATGTGTTGAGAATTGCCCGCACATCGCCTCACATCAAATTCACCCAACTCTTGTGTTTATATTGCAGGCACTTATCTGGAACTTCCTCAGCTATAAGCATTCACCCAAATTAATCTTCATAACAACCCCATGACTATAATAGGTCCTCCTATTATCCCTGTGACTGCTGATGCGCAGAGCAGTTAAGTAACTCACACTCAGATCCCATGCAGCCGATGGGAAAGAGGCTTGAATGAGACGGAGAGACTAGCCAGCTCTACCCAACAAGAAATCAGTCACATTTGTTCCCACCTCTCCCCCACCCTGCGGACACTCTCTGATCTGTCGTCTCTAAGGACACTTGGGCAGGTGGATGTTTATTTCAGTGTGGCTGTAATATGCAAATGTGTGTTGCTTTGTTTATGCTGTTGAAGTGAAGTAAAACTCGTTCAGTCATGTCCGACTGTTTGCGATCCCATGGCCTGTAGCCCGCCAGGCTCCTCTGTCCATGGGATTCTCCAGGCAAGGATACCGGAGTGGGTTGCCATGCCCTTCTCCAAAGGTTGCAATTTCCTTCTTCCTTTGTGTTGTTGCTTAGCTGTTATTGCTGCTTTCGCTGAGCTGGCCCAGGCTGCTTCTGGGCGGTCCGGCCCCAACTGAGACGCTCCTCCATGCAAACTGAGGTGGTGTAGGCGAGCCACCCTCACGCTCACCAGTACTGTTCACAAGAACTGGACACATGGGACAAGGATGCCCACCTGCTGGCCCTGGTGAGTCCTCTCTCCAGAAATGCTACAGCAGTGCCGCTGGCCCCGAGATGCTGCCAGGCCCGGAAACAGAGTGCTCACCCAGCCCAGGCCGTGGGAACGTGGGGGTTTTCATGTCCTGGGAGGTCTGTGGAGCTGGCCCAGATGCTTCTTGGATTTTTCCATTTATCCTCTGAATGAGACACTGATACAGACCTCAGCACCCCTATTGGATGCCTCTGCACCCCTGCACTTGACTCAGAGGTAGAAAAAGACACAGCCTCCCATCCAAGGCTGAGTTTCCCCTCATCATGGTAGTGAGCTCCCCATCACCAGGGGCAAGCAAGCACACACCTGGGGAGGACCTGAACGAGGTGTCCAGGGGGGCTCGCCCAAGCCGGGGCTGGACCAGGCAGACTCACAGGCCATCCCCCATCCCGTTCACCCATCCTGCCCCTGGGCCTATCTCATCACACGCCAGGAGCCCAGTGATGGATGGACTTGGTCAGATACCTCCTGCTGAGGATCCCTCCAGTCCCATCCCAGATCAGCCATCTGTCAATTTATTTGCAACTGAACCCCAACCAAAGCTCAGAGGCCCACGGGAAGGTGCACTTTGGCTGGGGTGTCCCTGCTCAAGGCCCTTCCTCCCAGCCATCGTCCACCTGGGCAGACAGGTGGCAGGGGCACACGGCCACTGCAGAGTCAGGGGGACAGCACAGGACTCGGGCCCCCTCGGGACACTACCTGCAAAGCGTGGTCTGCTCAGTGACAAGGCCTCAGGCCTTGATGGCCACCAAGACGCCAGCCTTAGGCTCAGCAGGCACTCGGCCATGCACGGTCAGAGGTGAACTTGGCCAGAGAGTGTGAATAGAAAGACAGAAAATGGGTGAGTCAGGCCATATCATCTGAAAATCCCACACCCGGGGGCCTGTGGAGGAGGTGGAGGGGCGTCCCCTTGCTGCTGCAACCAATTTCCATTGGAGAAACTCAGCAACATCAAGTCACCCAGTGACCAGCAGGATCGCGATCCGCGGTGAGCGGATGCCCCCCACCCCTATGGCTCCCAGGACCCGTGTGTAGGCAAGCCCGTGGCAGCTCAGTTCATCCACCAGTGATTAAAGCCTGCAATTCCCACGCCCGTGGGGGCACTCCAGGCGTTCCAGGTTGCCTGGCCAGCCTCTCAAGTGTCCGGGTTCGTCTTCCAACACAGCGATCCTCAGGCCCCAGGGAGAAGGAAATAACTCTGGCTGCAACTCAATCCATTTTTTTTTTCATCAGATAATGAATGAATAAAGTCCCACCAAGACACGGAAACCTGGAGGCCGAGGAAGGCGGAGCACCAGATGCAAGTATGAAATAATGAATTTATAATCCCTCTCCGGAGCAGTCAGGATGGAAACTGACGTCACCATGGAAACCAGGGAGGTGTCATGAGATTCCGGGAGGACCGAGGCGGGCACTTCAGCTGGGGCTCCGGGGCTGGAAGGGGTGAAAGAGCAGGTTGCGGGACGGGGCCTCCCTGTTCTCGGAATCTGCTCAGTACATCCGCCCACCGGTGTGAGAATGGGCAACCTCTCAAACCAGGATCGGGGGCCCCTGTGCCCCCAGAGTCTGCAGCCAGTACACGGGTGGGCACAACCCTTGCGAACCTCCACAGAAACGCAGCAGAAGGGACCTCAGGATAACAGCCTGGCTCTGTGCAGGAGGCCCCGAGAATGTTCAGCAAAAGGCCGGTTCTGCTTGGTGCTGAGGACGCCCCCTCTCTGTCTCCAGGAGCTCCCCAGAGCAGGGAGAGACCCCTGAGTCAGACCAAGGCCTGGGGCAGGCTCCTGGGGTGGAGACACCCAGGAGAGGCGTGATGCCTCAGCAGAGCTGTCTGGGGGACGGGGTGTGGATGCTCCGGCAGGTGGACCTCAGGAAGGAAGAACAAAGCGCACGGTGACGAACACCAAGGCAGGGCCGGGCCGTGCGCACCAAGGCTGGGGCTCAGCTGGGCAAAGCGCAGCATAAAAGCAGCTCCCAGCTGCAGCCGGAAGGCACTGGGCAAATGGAAAACTGTCGATTTGCCCAGAGAAACACCCCCTCAGCTAGGCGTGAGGCAGAGCAGCACGGGGCGTGGGAACAATTGCGGACGCAGGAGAAGGTCCTGGAGCACCCCAGCTGCAGCGCCACAAACCCGCGCGTCTGCTCACAGGCCAGAAGCAGCCAGGACAGCCACCCGATGGTGATGCACAAACTTGTTTCTTTTGGGGAAAGCTTTGACGGCGTTGATGTATAATTTCGCAATCAAAATTAGTTAGCCGAGCTGCCAAGGACCCTCATTTGAAATGGGTTTACCCGAGCTGTTAATTCTATCCTCGGCTTCCGTATAACTCATTATCAAGAACAGTAATGACGAAGCTCCCAGATGGACCGGTCGGTCCTCTGAATACAAACTTTTTCCTCCGCTCCCTCCCTCTGCCCAGGCTCAGTCATCAGAATAGAAGAAAAACAGCTGCAATCCTGTTTCCCATCCCTCTGGGTGTCTGTCCTCAACACAGCTCTGGTTAGAGGTCACGGGCTCGCACCCCGGCTCAGACACAGGAGACTGGTGACCGTGAGCAAAGCTCATGCCCTTTCTGGGCACAGTCTCCCCCAGGCCCTTCCTGGGCACTGAAGGGGATGATCTGATAGGAAACTCCGAGCCTGCCCATCCTGGGCACCCAGCATGGGCTGGGCACATGGCAGACGCCCCACAACAGGACTTTCTCCTGCCGGAGCTGCAGAAACTGTCTGTCCACTATCCTAGCACTTTTGTTTTTATTATTGTCATTATAATCCCAATTTCATAGATGAGGAAATGGAGCTTAGAGAGGGGAATTCACTTGCGCTTGGCCAATTTCATCCGTAAACACCACTTTGGGGACCAAGATTCACAGCTCTCAAACCATACGGGGGACACGACTTGGCCTGTCCTCAAAGTCCAAGGGGTGGTCCTCGGTAGGGGAGACTTCCAGGGGCTGCACCCAAGGGGGGCTCTGGACAGGAGCCCTGGAGATGAATGGGACACCTCCCCCAGGAGGCCGGGCCTTGTGATATTACGGGACCCCTGCACTGTCCCCCTCACCCCTTCCGTGTGTGAGGACACGTAATCTGGGGCAGGCGGTGATGGCTGAAAAGCCCTTTGTAGGAAAAGGGATCCTTCTGTCTTTAAGCTGCTCACCAATGCCCCGTAAATCTTCCTGCAGCCCAGAGCAGAGGATTTGAGGCCCTAGGAAGCTCAGCCATTCATAGGCAAAGCTGAAAATGCAGCTGACACGCAACCCCCCCGGGTAGCGTGGGAAGGCGGGCGGGTGGGGGTGTCTGTCAGCAGCTCGCGCTCTGGAGCTGCGATTCCGGGTCAGGTTCTGGGCCCCTGCCAAAGCCTTCATTATGCTTGGAGAATGTTCTTTTTAAATTGTCTCTCTTTGTTTTCCCACTCCCCTAAATTTATTTAAAAATAAACTGCGTGAATTCAAATTCAATGCACGGTTACAGAGCCCCATAATAAGCAATTTCCTAGCGAGTGTCAGAGCCAACGCCGCCTCCGGAGTGTGCACGCACCCAGGCCTGTCAGCGGTTCGCAGACGCAGAACGACCAACCCCCAAGGGTGGCAATTGTGGTGCTGGAGAAGACTCTGGAGAGTCCCATGGACTGCAAGACCAAACCAGTCCATCCTAAAAGAAATCAACCCTGAATACTCATTGGAAGGACTGATGCTGAAGCTGACACTCCCATACTTGGGCCACCTGATGCGAAGAACTGACTCATTGGAAAAGACCCTGATGCTGGGAAGGATTGGGGGCAGGAGGAGAAGGGGACGACAGAGGATGAGATGGTTGGATGGCATCACCGACTCAGTGGACATGAGTTTGCACAAGCTCCGGGAGATGGTGGAGGACAGAGGAGCCTGGCGTGCTGCAGTCCATGGGGTCGCAAAGAGTCAGACACGACTGAGCAACAATGAGGGTGGCGGGGGTCCACTGAGAACTCATCCAACAACCACCGCTTTCTGCTGTGTCCTGTCCTCTCTTACCGTGCTAGCCGTCTCCACAGAGACTCTATTGCTTAATTCTCCAACAACCGTGCAGCAGAGATAAGATCATACCTACTTACAGATGAGGAACTCAAGACTCAGAGAGGTTAATGAATTTGCCACTGTGCACACAGCTAGCAAGCGGCAGAGTAGAAGGTCAAGCATAGGTTGTCCGAGTCCAGTGCTCTGTGCCTCACAGCTGTGTTTATGAATTTGCCGGCTCGCCATTCTGGCCATTGTGTTCTGGACACAGAAGACTGTTGCCACCCCTCTTAAAGTGAGACCTCACTTGAACAGTATTCAGGGTAGCCAGGTCATTAAAAAATACCACAGACTATCACCTCCCTTGCCGTAGGCCCAATACTTCTGTTAATGCGGCCTGGGATGGAAGTGTCACACAATTCCCCTTTGGGGAGCTGGTATTCCACAGAGAGCCGGGGACTATTCTAACCTGCTTCTGGGATGGTGGGACTGGGAACCTGGATGCACAAATTACATGCATCCCCATAAAATTGCTTCCGTGACTAAGTTCCCCCCGCCGGGTCATGCTTTGCCATTAAACTGCACGTGGACTCGAGCCAGGGCCTCCCCTCACCTCCCAGTGGCCTGAGTCACGGTTTCTTCAACTTTCCTGAAGCCTGGACTGGGTGGTTGCCCAACTGGGGCATCTTAGGGGCAGGTGTTCAGGCGGTGCCTCAGAGACTAAGTAAGCAAATGAAGGAATGGATGCTTTCAGCCCACGACTGTATCCCAAGGGCCTGAGCCCATTATGAACGTGAGAGCTCCCTGCTCCCGCAGAGTAGACCATCTTGGGGGAGTGAGGCGGACAAGCCCAGACCGGGGAGCACACAGCCATGAAGGCCGTGGAGGGGCCAGGGTGAGGGGTGTGGACAGCATCTCAGAGACAGGGGTGCCAGGGAGCGGGGAGGGCAGGGGGAGGGAAAGAGGAAGGAAGACAGGAGGAGAGAAAGGTCAAAAGGGGGCCTCCCGGCCTCTCCTTCCTTGTCTGCAGAAGGACCAGAGATGCCAAGGAGGACAAGGCTGCAGGATGCTCTGAGAGCCTCACCCAGACCCAGCCCTCCGCGTTTGCCTCTTGGTGCCCAGGCTTGGTGCCCAGGCTTGGTGCCCAGGCTGATGGACATCGCTGCAACACACAAGAACAAGGGACAGTTCCCGTACCTGTCAAGGGCGAACGGCAGGCGCCGACAGCCCCGGGATTGTTTTGTCTGATGGCGGGGGTTGGGGGGCGGGGGGCGGCCCTGGCAGCCATGTCTGTGGTCCCTGCCAAGCAAGGCAGATGCGGGTGGCTGTGAATTTATGAGATACTCTGCGAAGAAGGTGCCTGGTTTTCTCCCCTGGGGAGTCCCAGCGGGACAGTCCACATGTCATATATTATCGTCAGCGGCTGCCCTGGCTGCTGCAAGCGTGATCATGAGTAGCAGGTACTTGTCAGGTTCCCGGGGCCACAAAGCTGCCCCCTCCCCCACACAGGGGAGCCCCATCGCCCCCCACCCTGAGGAGGCCTGGGGCTCCACAGGACCCCCATCGGCAAGACCAGCTGGTAGGGACCACACCTCTGTTTTGCACACCAGGCTCTATTTGAGATTCTTTCTGAAGAAATGCTTCTGGACCTTAAAAACATTTGAAAGCCGCAGACCACCCTGTCCAAACGGACCTCCTGACTGCCCCAGATACTCCAAGCCCAGCCCTCCTCCAGGCCCCATCTCAGGCTGCAGTGCGGTCCACCGAGGCGCCCCAAACAAAAGCTTGAGGTTCCTGTGACACACCCCCACATGCCCTTGCCCAACGTACCTCCCATCCCTGTCCATTCTCATCTCCTCCAGACCCTCCACCTTCCTCCCGCTTGGCTGATGTCACTCCCAGGAAGCCCCGCCCTCTCTTAGCTGGACCACTGAGGCTCTCCTCTGCCCTCAGGGGACCCCTGGACCCCTCCCTTCCCCACTGCTTGCCCCATGCTGCAGCCAGGGCCATGTTTCCAAATGCCAGTCTGATCAAGTCCCCCTCCATGGCCCCTGACTGCTCTCCCCATCCAGCTCGCAGAGCTCTGCGTGCCTGGGTCCACGGACCTCTCTCCCTCCGCGGGGACACTACGAGTCCCAGCTGCCGCTGTTGAGTCACTGAGCTACCTGTGAGGCTAATGGCATTTCTGCCAGGAGCCATCAGCCTCACACAGATGAGATCTCAGAGGTACAGAAAGATCAGGAAGCGTGCAGCTCGGATGCGGCAAGGCTAGGATTTGAACCCTGGCCAGCCGGCTGCCTGGTGGCTCAGATGGGTCAGGAAGACCCCTCGGGGAAGGGAACAGCTACCTACTCCAGTGTTCTTGCCTGGAGAATCCCCATGGACAGAGGAGGCTCACGGGCTACGGTCCGTGGGGTCACAACTAAGCGGCTAACGCAGCCAGCTCCAAAGGGGGATTTTTCTAGGCCCCTTCTTCCAGGAAACTGGAAGAAGGAGGAGGTAGAAGAGCCCCTGGTGTGAACACTCGTGACCCCAAGGTCCTGTCACTTACACAGCATCTGACGTCAGGCAAGGCTCCCGGGCCCTGTGACCTGAGGCTTTTCTTCTGCAAATGGAGCTGACAACCCTGGCCTCCACGGGCACTGCCCAGCCTAAGGAATCAAGGTGAATGCCATCTGCACAGCAGAGTCTGGCGTGTAGCAGGTGCTCCTGCCAAGGTTAGTTCACCACCCCTGACTTTCCTTCTGTCTTGTTAAAGGGAACAAAGCAAAAGCCATCCTGAACGGAAGAAAAAATATTACGGCTGAGACTCCTTCTCTGCCCGACCCTTTGCCAAACCCCTGAGCGTTGCCCCAGGGGCTCAGCGGTAAAGAATCTGCCTGCAGTACAGGAGACCCGCGTTCAATCCCTGGGTTGGGAAGATCCCCTGGAGGAGGAAATGGCAACCCACTCCAGGATTCTTGCCTGGAGAATCCCAAGGACAGAGGGCCCTGGTGGGCCCTAGTCCGTGGGGTCGCAAAGCAACCCAGCGGAGCATGCATGCAGCAGAACAGTGGGCATTGCTCTGAGCAGGAGACAGAGACGTCCCAGGAAGGGGAACTTGCAGACGGACTCCAGGAGAGGGCCTCTCCAGCCCCGCTGCAGTGGGGCCCCTGGCAGCACACTTTGTGGACAAGTTGATCTCCAGGGGCTCCGGAGCCAGCCCAGAGAAAAGGTCAGTCCCGTGGCTTTTATCACATTGAGAGAAACCAGAACAAAATGTCACCATGAAGACAGGTGCATTTGCCTGTCCAAGGACAGCCCAGAATGTTCCCACGTGGAAAGAAAGATGCCCACGAATCAACTCAGCTGATCTGAGGCTGGTCGGGGTGTATGAGGCACCTACTGCTAAGAAGACCTGGGCTGGACCTGGATTCTAAGCTCCAGCCTATGTGTGAGGCTTTACAAGCTATGAAGGTAGTGGTAGTGGTGATTATGGTGGTGATGGTGATGGTAGACTTGGTGGTGGTGATGTGATACCATGATGGTGGTGGTGGTGATTAAAGTGATGACTGTGGTGGTGCTGATGGTGGTGGTGGTGGTGATACTGTTGGCATGATGGGGGTGGGGGTGATGGTGATACTGTTGGCATGATGGGGATGGTGGTGATGGTGATGATGGCTGTGGTGTTGATGGTGGTGGTAATAATGGTGGTGGTGATACTGATGTCATGATGGTGGCGCTGGTGATTAGGATGATTGCTATGCTGGTGTTGATGGTGGTGGTGGTGATGATAAAGGTGACCACTAACAATTAATGAGCCCTCTGCAGTGTACAAAGTGTTGTATATGCTAAGTTCCACTTGCCTCTCACAAGCAGCCAATGAAGGGCTGTGCCATTACATTGCTGTCATTACTCCTACTTCATAGATGGACGCATGAGCCCAGGAGGTCTGGGTGTGCTTCTCAAGCTCACATCCCTAATTAGTGGCAGAGTCAACGTTTGTCCTCAGATCCGTCTGACCCCAGGGTCCACCTGAATGTAAGGGGAGGGGTCTGCTGGTCAAACAGGTGGGCTGAGGAGCTGTGACAGGGTGGGGGTACATTCACAAGGAGTCACAAAAAGTCACCATATATCAGAAGATCTTCGGGAAGGTCCCTGAGCTGGGTTAGCGTGGGGGCTTCTGGGGCGGAAGATGCGGCTAGAGTTGGCCGGGAGAGCCTTGAAGGCCAGGCCGGGGGCTCAGGTGTGACATCTGGGCAGTGGGTGGCTGGCCGAGGAGGGCAGCTGTCCGCTTGGTCCACTCCCAGTCGTGGTAAGGTCGGTCTCTGTGGTCAGCCCCCACCGGGCCTGCAGCTCTGTGGGGCAGGACCCTCTTCCTGGGTCCTGGGGCTCGGCCCCCAGCGGAGACAATCTTGTCCCAGGAGCCCGGGAGCCCATCCAGTAGATACATGCGTGATGAGCACATAGGCTCAGCTCAGTGAGTGCCCACTAATTAATCCACCATGAAAAGCCAAATAAAGCAAAAAAAAATCACCAGTGGCCTCTCTTCCAGGTCTCTGATCTTCCACGTGGCAGGGAAAACCATCCACCTGGACTGAGTGTAAGATAAAGTGGGGTCCGGCGTGGGGACTCCATTTCTGAGCAAGCCTTGAGCTCATTTGTTAAAAGGCCAGGACCCCTCTCCTCACCTGGCTGAGATGCACATTCCGAGGGTGGGGAAGGTTCTGACATCTGGGATGCAGGTTTGGTTGCGTCCAGTCCCATCTTGCCATTCTCATCTCTCAGAGCCCCCCGCCTTCACACAGGCTGTTCCCTCTGCCCTTCCATGTTCTGTCTGCCCAGCCCAAGATCGCAGAGTGGGTCCTGGCATGAAGACCCAGACCCAGGTGTCCGGACCCCAAGTCCAGTGCCCTTCTAGCCCCACGTCTCCACCTATCAGACCATGTGTCATAGACCACGATGGCATCAAAAGGAGGCATGCTCACCCCCCAGGGTGACCTCAGAAGGGCTCAGGCCTCCTGGAGGCCCCGGCATCTGTGTGAGCCTCACATCCATGCCGGGGCGCAGTCATTAGCCTTCCAGCTGCAGCGGCGCCTCGGTTTCCCTGTCCCTCCTTAGCTATCGCGTGAAGATCAGTTTAATGAAAGCCTCATAGCTGCCAGCAGCGGGGCCCCCAGCACCCCTTCTCTCTGCGTGGGGAAGTATCCTGTTTCTTTGGAGTCAAGCAAGCAGGTTCTGTATATTTTCTTTATAAAATAATATTATTCGTCGTCATCGGCTCCCTGGGACTGTAATAACAGAAGCGAGGGGGTGGTGCTGCTATCATGCGGTCCAGCTCGCGTCAGGCGGCCGATCAGGGGGCGGCACCCAGGGCCCGGTGGCCAGGCCGGGCTTCCGGCGAGGAGCTGCTAATCTGGGCAACGGCTGTAGGCGCTCGGTTTCAAACCAACGCGTTAAACTCGAATCAGATCCCCGCCGCCTTGCCGCTCTGCTTGCTGGCAGGGCTGACGTTCACGGGGAAGCGGTCACCAGATACACAGACTTGTTTCCAAAGTCAGTGCACTGACAAGGTTTCCCTGAGGAAACGCAGAAGCGGCCATCATTTTAAAAATCTGCTTGGCATCCACGTGCTACAATTAGGCAAGATTAATTTACCTCCAAATGACGTATTTTGTTTGCTAAAATAACAATCCCACTAGTGGGGAGTGTGGAGGGGGTGGGGTAGGGTGGGGCCACGAAAAGGAGGAGGAAGGGAAGGGGGCTCATAAATTCTCACGCGGCAGCAAGGAAGCCGAGGGCAGGGCATGGGCACGGAGTCCGGGGCCTGGGTGGGATTCGGCACAGAGAACCAGAAACTGGGGCCCTTAGGGCTGCACTCTAGTCCTCAAACTAGAGGACATTTATCACCCCCGAGAGCAGAAAGGCGCACGAAGAGGGGCCAGGACAGGCTTTGGGGGCCAGCCCTGTTGCATCAGTCTGGCACCAAGGTCTTCCAGCAGGAAGACGAAGCAGTGACCGTGCAGAACCTTCAGGCTCCAGGGAGAGGGACTTGCCCAGAAAGGCTGAGATAACAAGGAGGAGCCACCACAATCCCACGCGTAAAAGAGGGAGACAGCGGGGGGGTGGGGGGGAGCAACAGTTGTGAGCTCCCCCTTCTCCAGACGTTCACCCACAGGACTCACGGAACAGTCAGCCTCCACCCTCAGAGGTGGGGACTGGCATACCCATTTCACAGATGGGGAAAACTGAGCCTCGGGTTCTCAGTCCAAAGTCAGACAGTTGGCCACTGATTGGGGACTCTGACTGGATCCAGCTGCCCAGGCCATATCACCTGCTCCCAGTGAGATTGCGGGCTGCCAGAGGCCCTGAGAGGGGTAAATGTCCCCATTTGTTTTGAAAAAGAAGAATATCTGAATTCAGAAAGAATGACCTAGCAGCTTAGCATCAAACGCAGCACGATAATGGAATCAATGTTAAACAGAGAGTTTTGAGATTTCAGAGAGAGACACACCAGTACGGAGTCACTAAGAACATACAGTGCTCTCAGGAGTGAGTTGGGGGACCACAAGCTGAGTGGTCAGCGGCCGTGGGCTGGGAGATGCAGTGCGTCCCGGGATCACGCCCACAGGACCTGCTCGTGGCCCACGCTGTGACCACTTAGATCTGGCCCCACGGCTCCAGCGTCTCTAACTCATGGAGCCTCACAAAACACAAGGGTCTCAGCAAAACCCCTTAAGCCTTAGAGGAAAGAAGCAGAAAGATACACCAGTAGGTTAGTAAGACAGAGCTCGGGCATCACCGTGGACTCCTGTGCTCGTGGTCCACAGGACCCACCGTGTAGCTGCTGCTCGGCAGTCAGAGGCAGACCCAAAAGAAACAGCATATGAGACTCAGCAGACAGGTGCTATGAAGTCAGACACAGCTGGGTTCAAACCCCAGCATTACTACCTCCTCACTGGCCTCAATGGTCATCCATTCACCCCTGGTTAGCTGGCTAACCTTGGGTTAAACATTTACTTCTCTGATCCTCCAAGTCCTCATCTTAAAGGAAGATGCTGAAGCTCCAATACTTTGGTTACCTGATGCTAAAAGCTGACTCATTAGGAAAGACCCTGATGATGGGAAAAATTGATGGCAGGAGGAGAAGGGGGCGACAGAGGATGAGATGGTTGGATGGCATCACTGACTCAATGGACATGAATTTGAGCAAACTCCAGGAGACAGTGAAGGACAGGGAAGCCTGGCGTGCTGCAGTCCATGGGGTCGCAAGGAGCTGGACACGACCTAGTGACTGAACAACGACAAAGAGAGATAACAACATACCTCGTGCAGAGTTGGGTATGTTGCAAACGCTCAAAGATTTTTAGTCACTTTTCTCCTTTTGTTGTTTTTATAACTCTCAAGTTGTGTATGCAGGTTCCCTGTAATGTTCCAGAGGGGAGCATCTCCCCCCGTGGCTGGCGCCCGCTTGTACAAACCCCCTGGGGCCTGAAAACATCCTTGTGGTACCCAGCCTGCACAGCTGTGGCCTAAAGTCTCGCCAACACATCAGACATGGTGAGTGTCGGCTCCTGTGGTCTCACAGCTTCCATCCAGCTGCCAAGTGTGGGGATTCCCTCCCAGACCCCGGGCTGCAGGTCACACCCTAAAAGGGCAGCTGCTGCAGGCCCCCTACTCCAGGGCTGGCGTGGGAGACACGGGCCCCCCCCCCAGGACGAAGGACAGCTCATCCCTGGCACCCTGCTGTCTCTGCGGACCACAGGGCCATCTGTCAGGCCTCGGGGGTTGGGGCACAGAGGACCCACGCCCACTCCATTAGGAGGAGACAGGAGCAAACGTGTCACATACCCTACCCCCAGGAGCCCCACTCCTCCAGGCAGGCTGGAGGTGACGTCAACCAGGCCCCCGTTCCAGCCACAGGCCAGGATGGGATGTGCGGCCTTGCTGTGGCTGTGAGGATGGGCCAGTCGTCAGATAGCCTGATGGATCACTTCCTGTGGCCTCCAGGAGGAGTGATGCTCAGGAAGACTTGGTCATGCAGAAGGTAGGGAGGAGATGGTCCTGCTCCTCTCAGTCTGGTCAGACCACCTCCAGGGGCCCTTCTGAGCTGGCTTTGCCCTCTGCTGGTGTCCAGGGGAGGAGGCCCGGATGGTGAGGGGAAGGGTGCAGGGGCCGGGGAAGGGCGGCCATAGTCAGCAGACCTCGATGCCATCCTGGGGAAAACGATATGATGGCTCTACAGGACTCTGGGTTGGGTGGGGTGAAGCTGGGGGCTAGAGAGAGCACCACCCAGAATGGAATGGACCTTGCAGGGGATGGGGGCCACCCAGGACCACCCAGCAGAAAAGGTGGAGGACGGGAGGACAATGTCAAGACGAGATGGTTTCCTTGTCACTGTCCTCTGCGACACATGGGCCAGGTCACCTCACCTCTTCGAGCCTCAGCTTCCTTGTCTGTAACTTGGAAGTAAAGCAACGCTATTAAAGACACTATGAGGCTGCCTAAGCTAACGCCGAAACGGCGCCGAGCGTTCTGTGGGGCAAACGGCAGGCAGATCAATGGCATTGGATATTGATCAGTGGTGGAAATATTAAAGAGATAATTATCTACCTCATGGGGCATTGGCTAAAATTAAAAAATACTGTGAGGATTAATTAAAATAATGCCTGTGATCGTTTTAACACGCCAGCTATTCAAGGGCGCGTGCTCAACGTGATAGCTACTATTACTACCGCTCGGCATAATTGCTGTTCTCGATGGCTCCTTTCCCAGCAACAGCTACAGAGGCAGGGCTCCTTTGCCCAGCGTTGCCCTCCTCCCTGGCCCTCTGTTGCCTCCTGCAGCACAAGTCCCCCAGGCACACGATCTTGATCCCAGAAGGGCCTCCTCTCAGCCGAGGCTGGCCCCTTGGCGGCCCGTTTGTATTCTGCAGGTTAAAGTGCTATTTATTCTCAATCCTCTTGACCTGATTTTAATCCCAGCTACATTCATGTCTACAGCCATCGAGTGGAATACGTTCCGTAGAAAAATAAATTCATTCTCACAGAATGATGCTCTAGCAGCAGCCAGCAAAGGTCAAAGACTGAATGCATTTTCTGCCGGCTGTCAGGATCTCCAGCGTAGATCTTCAGAAACTCGATGGGTCCCTTCCAAGCAGGAGTGCAGAAGAGGAACTCGGCTGGGGTATTTTTAGATCCCGCCGTGGCCCCTGCTTACACAAAGCCAATTAAACAAACAGCGGCGCCCCGAGCACTTTTCCTGAGTGGTTTTTTCCTAAAAATAAATTACCCGGCATCCCGGGGCTCAGCGTCCCTGAGCGCCAGCAGCTGTCAGATAAAATATCTCCATGGAGAAACTTCAACACCTGCATTCGCAAGTGGGGACCCTTGAACGGGGTGTCTTGAGTCTGAGCTTGAACCCAATTCCCCAGGCCCGCCCAGGCCTGGACAGACTGTTATCATCAATGATAAGGAGGACAGCCCCAAGCAGACCACGTGTACAATCCTGTGCCACCCGCATTAATTAGGTCACGGGCTCCCAACCCTGCGAGTGGAGACGTGTGAACGTGACGGATGCAACAAGAAGGGTCCAGCAAACTCCATGACTGGCTGGAGGTCACCCAGCTGTGATGTGGGTCGGCTGGGACTCAGATCTAGGTCTGCAGACCGCACAGCCTGAGCCTGCAGCCGGTGTCCCAAAGGTCACACGGTGGAGCGTGGAGAGCAGGAAGACCCCCACCCTGAAGTGGCCAGCATGCAAAGCTGGATGTCCAAGGTGGTTAGACCCTCCTGATTTTCAAGAGAACTTGAACATCCAGACTCGAAGCAATAGCTCCCACTTTTTATAGGTCACTAACTATGATGAGGAGAAGGCAATGGCACCCCACTCCAGTCCTCTTGCCTGGAAAATCCCAGGGACGGAGGAGCCTGGTCGGCTGCAGGCCATGGGGTCGCTCAGAGTCGGACACGACTGAGCGACTTCACTTTCACTTTTCCCTTTCATGCACTGGAGAAGGAAATGGCAACCCACCCCAGTGTTCTTGCCTGGAGAAACCCAGGGGCGGCGGAGCCTGGTGGGCTGCCGTCTATGGGGTCGCAGAGAGTCAGACACGACTGAAGCGACTTAGCAGCAGCAGCAGCAGCAGCAGCAGCAACTAGGACGAATTGAATTGTGCCCCATCCCGAACTCATATCTTGATGTTCTAACATCCCAGCGCCTCAGAATATGACCTTATTTGGAATAAGACTGTTGTAACCGTCTTAAATTAGTTGTGATGAGGTCATGCTGGTGGTGGTGTTTAGTTGCTAAGTTGTGACTGACTGTTCATGACCCCTTAGACTGTGGCCTGCCAGGCTCCTCTGTCTGTGGGATTTCCCAGGCAAGAATGCTGGAGTGGGTTGCCATAGGTCTTCCTTCAGAGGATCTTCCCAACCCAGGGGTCAAACCCACATGTCTCCTACAGTGGCAGGTGGGGTCTTTACCATCTGAGCCACTGGGGAAGCCCCACGCTGGTGTCAGGGGGTGCTAATCCACCCTGACTGGTGTCCTTAGCAAGAAGTACTCCGTGTGAAGAGAAAGAAACGGACTCAGAGGGCAGACAGCATCTCCAGTCAAGGAGGATGACCTGGAGCAGACCCTCCCCAACGGCCTCCAGCAGGAAACCAGCCCTGCTGACACCTTGGCCTTGGGCTTCCAGCCTCCAGAGCTGGGAGAGAAGAGATTTCCACTGTTGAAGCCTCCAGGCTGGGGTTCTCTGTCCTGGCAGCCCCTGGAAAGCTGATAAAGTCGCTCATTCTCAAGTGTCTGGAGTGCCGTTGGTGACAGACAATAGCGCCGTGGATCAGAGTAGGCCGTGGGCCGTGGCTCCGCAGCCTCTGTCCTGCCCCGACTTGCGTGAACTCCTGGCTTAATGAGTGAGTTACCTTCAGTTCAGTTCAGTCGCTCAGTCATGTCCAACTCTTTGCAACCCCGTGGACTACAGTGCACCAGGCCTCCCTGTCCATCACCGACTCCCAGAGCTTATTCAAACTCATGTCCATTGAGTCGGTGATGCCATCCAGCCATCTCATCCTCTGTACGGGGTGACTGAAAGACTTAGAAAGAATAAGCCCAAAGCCAAGGCTAGGGCCTCACCAGTCGAGACCTCTGATGCTTAAACCTGCGAGGTCCCAAGTCGCAGGCCACCCCCACCCCCACCCCGAGTTCTGGCAGCAATTTCCCTGCCCGCTCCGGCTCCGGAGCCAGAAACTCACTCAACCTCCCTGAGCTCAGGCATGTCCTCCCCCTCTATAACGAAGGGAGACGCCCGCACCCTGTAGCCTCATGACCGCAGTCCCGAGACGTAGGTGCATCTCGTTTATTCCGTGCACCGCCACGCATTTTCCAGGGGTTTTCCAGTGAGTGTGCACTGCTTCAACAGCCAGAAAACAAGCCCCAAGCCCAGCGCCCGGCCCGTCAGAGGCTCTTGGGAAATGCAGTGCATGATACCAGGGCTGTAATTCATGAGGAGGTACGACAGTTATGGGTGTTCTGTCATCAGATCCCACAGCTTCAACTGGCACTAAGCAGAAACTACACCAGATGCCAAGAGAAAGAGACGTGAGGAGATCGCGAAATTCGTGTGGGACCTTTTCATTCCCTGCTCTCAGTTCTGGTCCGGTGGGAAGGAGAAAAACTAGGAAAGGACACAAAGACCTAAATGTTATTAACAACAGAGTGTTAACTGATAAGGCAAACAAAGCATCGTTTCTATCACCCATGCTGCTGCTGCTGCTGCTGCTAAGTCGCTTCAGTCGTGTCCGACTCTGTGCGACCCCACAGACGGCAGCCCACCAGGCTCCCCCGTCCCTGGGATTCTCCAGGCAAGAACACTGGAGTGGGTTGCCATTTCCGTCTCCAATGCATGAAAGCGAAAAGCGAAAAAAGTGAAGCCGCTCAGTCATGTCCGACTCTTAGCGACCCCACGGACTGGAGCCTACCAGGCCCCTCCGTCCATGGGATTTTCCAGGCAAGAGTACTGGAGTGGAGTGCCATTGCCTTCTCTGTTATCACCCATCAGACAGTCACAGAAATTGACCCAGTGTGGGTTCTGAAGGGGCTTCCCAGGTGGTGCTAGTAGTGAAAAACCCGCCTGCCAAGGCAGGAGACGTAAGAGATGCCAGTTCAATCCCTGAGTTGGGAAGATCCCCTGGAGGAGGGTATGGCAACCCACTCCAGTATTCTTGCCTGGAGAATCCCAGGGATTGAGGAGCCTGATGGGCTACAGTCCATGGGGTCACAAAGAGTCAGATACGACTGAGCAACCCAATATGCTGCTCATAACCGTAATAACAGAAGGTCTAGCCTACAGGACTGTGACTTCTCTGGGTCTCAGTGTCCTCTTCTGTGAAATGGGAGTAATGAGCAGATAGTCATCATGACAACACCGCCAGCCAGAGGATCATGACTTGGGGAATGGTAACCTCTCTGAGCCCCTGTGTTGTCATCTGTAAAATGGGGTTCCTGAAAATACTAGTATCAACCCAAGCGCTATTGCAAGAATCCGAGATGATGTGAACCAAGTTCCAGGATGTAGCAGGCACTCCACGAATGTCAGCCAGTGACCCCCTTCCTTAACCAGGTCACACAGACTGATCCCTCGCTCACGCTGTCACCATGGACAGCACTGCACTGATGCTAAGAAAGCTTTGCTTTGGGATCCTTCTGAAAGAGAACAGATTCCACATCAGCAAGATCTGGTGCAGTATTTCCTCTCTAACATATTCGGACACCCAAGCCTGCTCACTCCCCTCCTTGGGAACCAGAGGCGGTAGACGCAAAGAGAGTCCCAAGGGGCCCACCTTTAAATGGTCCCCAACAGAAGGAACCACTTTCCTTCTTTCTGGTGGTCTGAGCTGATGCTGGCAGAACACACAGTCCACAAACGCTCCATCCCCACCCCAAGGGAGAGCAGGCCAGGGAGAGGGGTGGGGGCATCTCCCCCATCAACCACCCAGCCTGAAGCTGTGGGCCTGGACCCAAGGCATCATGCCAAAATTAAACCTCTCATTGCAAATCAAAGAAGGATTTATATTTCTCTATCTTCCCCCGACAGAGCTCATATTAGCTTAAGGAATCTTCTTAAAAAGTCTCGCTTCGGAAAGGTTAAGTCACCTTGAAAGAACAAAATTATCACTCAATTACAGTGCTGCCGATTAGCGATTGTTAACACTCTAAGTGTGCAATTAACACCTCCTTCAATCCAGCTCCTCAGCGAAGTGTCCCAGCCCCTGGAGTCTGGAAGGAACTCTGATAACCACCTCAGGGACCTCACAGCACACGTCAGTTACCATCAGCTGAAGTTTTAGACAAACTTTCAGGATCTATGAGTCTGTTATCTGCTCTGTCCCCTCATTAAACAATCCAAATTTTCACATCTGGGACCAGGAGCCAATAGAAACGCCATATGCACAGGCTTTATACTTTTAATTAGATTTTTCAAATAAAAGAGCAAAGGCCAGGCCCTGAAGGCAGATTTGAGCTGGAACTTCCCGAGTCCCAGCGGCACGCAGTCAAAGACAGAGCTGGGGACAGCCAAGCAGACGGAAGGTGGGAGCAGCCAGGGCCCCGCCAGGACCTGGAGCAAAGGGAGGGGCAGGGTTCAAGCAAGCTCCAGTCCTACCCTAGTTCCCTCACTTCTCCACGGGCTCCGAATGACTTCTCAGCTCACTGGACAGATTCCCCAAGATCATGGATATAAAACGTCTAGCCTGCGTGGAAACCGAGCAGCTGGCTGGCCAGTCTCCCCCAGGATGGACTGGGGCCCAGGTCTGCAGGCACCTTCAGAAACCCCGGGGCCATCCATTCACAGACACACTGGCTCTTCAGAAAACATTCCCTGGGGCTACTCTGTGCCCGGGGCCGCCTCAGTCCCTGAAAATGTGGGCTTGAGCAGAACAGACCAGTCCCTCTCATCCTGTTAACACTGTAATGCATGCAGAAGGGGCCACTATGGATTGAAGGTTCATGTCCCCTAAAACTCAGCCGCTAAAACCCTGACCCCCAGGTTATGTGTTAGGAGGTAGGGCCTTTGGGGTGATGAGGTTGAGATGGGATTGTAAGGGTGGGGCCCTCATGCTGGGCTCAGCGCCCTTATAGGAAGAAGAAGACAGAGAGACAATTCCCTCTACATGATGAGTAAACAGCAGGACCGGTTAACAAACCAGGAAGAGGGTCTTAACCTAGCACTGAATCTGCCCACACCTCAATGCTAGTCTTCCAGCCCCAAGAACTGTGAGAAATAAACATCTGCTGTGTAAGCCCCTCCGTCTGTGGTATTTTGTTACAACAGCCTGAGTAGACTAAGACAGGCCAACGTGGAAACAAAGCAATAGATGAGCCAAGCACACACTGCGTCAGATGGTGACAAGCTCTGGGGGGAAGCAGAGAAGGGGCCAGCTCTGCAGGTGGGGCGGCCCTGAGGTCCGGGGAACGGCCCTGCTCTGGGTGGTCCGATGAGAAACCCTCTGAAGAAGTGACAGTAAAGGCCTACAGGAAGGAGCAGCCGTGAGAAGACTGTTCCGAGCAGAGGAAGTCAGTACAAAGTCCCTGTGGCAGCGATAAGCTTGGGGGACCCGATGGACTGGCCCGAGTGGCTGGGAGACGGGAGACCAGGGGGAGATGGAAGAAAGAGAGGTCAGAGAGAGTGCGGGGCTGGAAGGGACCCCAGGGAAGGAAGCCCACCTCCCACCGGCTGGCCTGGGCTCCTTGATTTCCCGATCTCACTCAGGCAAGGAGAACTGACTGGGAAGAAGGACGTGCTCGCTCTCCCCAAGAGGCCGTTCCCTTCTCCCCCAGGACTCCCAACAAGACCACATTTCAGTCTCCCTGGAAGTGGAGTTGAGCCCTGGGGCAGAAAGTGGGTCCCCTCCTTCAAGTTCCTCTTCCCACTATTCCAAGCATTTAGCCTGAGGCCCCCAGCACCGGGAGGGTGTTCCTCCCCCTGGGTTTCATTCATAGCTGCCTCCCCTGGACCGGCACTTTCTATGTGCGCCCCCTCCTTCCCACCCACACAGCGGGAACAGAGGACTCCGGACTGGAGGACACAGCAGAGAGACGCAGGCTGAAGGCGCCTGGTCTCCGTGTCACCCCTGCAGGAGCCCCAGGCCCCCAGGACCACCCAGACTGGTTGCTGCATAAACAAAAAGAGCAAGCACTTAGAGTGTAAAACTATTAACTTGCTGCGGGGGTGGTGGTGGTTTGTTACAGCAGCAAACCTACGCTGGCTGATACAGACTGTGTGGCAAAGCTATCTGTCCAAAGGTGTGCAAAGATCATCCTAAACCAGAAGAATGTGTCCTGAGGCCTGGGGAGGCCCCAGAGAAGCCTGGAGGACGCCATAAACCCAGAGGAGCAGGAAGGGGTTACCTGGAGGGTCTGCCTGAGGTGGGGAGGGGAGAGGGAAGAGGGGGAGACCTCGCCTTAGTGTGGCTCCTGGACCCGACTCGGGGTCCCTCCCAGTGAGCCCAGGGCCCCTCCCACAACTCAGGAATTATGCAAACCAGTAGAACATCATTAGCTGGACAGATAAAGTGTTGAACAGATTGGGAGTTGTCAGTAAAATGGGGGATTTTTGTTTTTGTGTATGTTTGTGTTTTCCTATCACTCGATATTGTTTGGAAACAGATGAGCCTGGGAGAAACAAGCGCTGAGAAAAGCCACATATTTTGCACGGAGGCACCAAACGTCACCGACGGTAAACCTCCCCTTCGTGTCAAAGGAGGCATTCGGCGGCTTGGCTGATTAATGAGGTCGGATCTGGGTTTTCACGTTACTTTGGAGCTCTGATTTTCCACTCGAGCCCTGGGGCCCCACAGGCTGTGGGTCCATCCACAGGGTCCCTCAGCTCCTCCCTCACTCACTTCCCAGCCCTGTGTGTTGGAAGAAGGGTGGGGGGCTCCCTCCAGCCCGTTGGCCAGAGGCTGGGAGGGACTAAGGGTGGTGGGGGCAGTGAGTGCAAGCCCCAAGGACACGGTCATGGCCCCCAAGCCCACTTGCCAGCAACATGGTCCAAGGGGAGGGCGATATGCAAACGTGAACAGTGAGCCTAGGGGCACCCCGAGGTGTGAACCCCAGCCTGGGGCACCCCGGCAGGACCACGGGTGGCTGCAGGCTGGCCGAGCACTCCCGGGGCCCCTCCTTGGTCTTGCCCAGCCCCCATCAGTGTCTTCCCCCCACCCCCTCCCCCAGCAGACGCAGCGAGGAGTATTAGTGGGCCGGCCCCGTGTTCAGAGGAGCACCAGGAACGGCGGCTGGGCCGAGCAAACACAGATGAAGGAAGCCGACCCCTGGGGTACGCTCCTACGTGAGCTCAACTCTAATAAGGAGATTAGCGATTGCAGTTGCAATTAAGAGCAGTGAATTTTTCAGAGCCAATTAAAAAAGCAATTGTGGCCAATATTCCTTTATGAGTAAGGCAGGAGAGAGGGCTTGCGTGCGGCCTTGGTGGAAACCTTTACAGCCCCAACTCCCCCACCCCGGTGGAGCTGGCCCCCCTGGGTCTGGCCTTTGGGCCCCCTCCTCCACAGTCCTCTGGATCCACCCAGCGGCCCCTGCGTTTGTTTGAAACATGCCTGCCTGACTGTCTGAGCGGCTCCCTGGGCTTTGCACGCTCTTGGGGAGCTCAGCTGCACCCTGGTACTGAGCAGGCACCCTTTAGGAGATCACTGCTGGGCCGGGATGTAGGGAGTCAAAATTCCCAAACACAGCATCGGACACCCTACCAAACCTGCCCAAGGACGCACCCCATTGTCCACATATCATAAGCTCTTTTTCCCATTGAAAAGTGAAAGCGAAAGTCGCTCGGTCGTGTCCAACTCTTTGTGACCCCGTGGACTGTAGCCTGCCAGGTTCCTCTGTCCATGCAAGTAAGTACTCCAGGCAAGTATACTGGAGTGGGTTGCCATTCCCTTCTCCAGGGGATCTTTCCAACCCATGGATCGAACCAAGGTCTCTTGCATGTCAGGTGGATTCTTTACCATCTGAACCACCAGGGAAGTCCATTGAATGGTCTTTCGAGTGGTCATTTAAAATTATTGACCATTGATCATAACAAGAACTCAATCAACTTACTTAAAGACAGTCCGACAGTAGGACAGTGATGGTGTCTTCTGCTTAGTGACACCACAAATAACACTGATGTGAATATCTTCGCTTGGAATGTCTTCCCGATTGTGAATGATCTAGTGTCTTCAGAGAATTTCAGAGTAGGGTTTTCCCGTCACAGGGCAAATGTGCTTTCTTAAAAGAGGCTGCATCAACTTACAGCAGGGCAGAAACTGGAAACACGTGGAAAAGACCCCTTCCATTGCATTTTTGCTGGCCCTAGGTACTACCTTGGGTTCACGTGCTTCCAGACCCTTTTTAAAAATCTGCCGCAAGGCACCCAAGAGAAGGATAATGTGTGGATAAAATGCATGTAGGGGAAGCAAAGGGATGTACAACGGGTTTGCAAAGGACCCGTTGCAAAGGACTCAGGATATTTAAAATAGAAAGGCTGAGACACTGCAGGGATGGTCTGAGACTGTCTAGAATTGTCACATAGGCAGCGGGCCCTAGCCACTCCCCTGCCCCCCACCTTGCCCAGGCACGGGAGGAAAGGGCAAGAGTGTTGGACGGACTGGAGCTTGCATGCATGTGTGCATGTGTGCATGCTAAGTTAGTTCAGTCATGTCTGACTCTTTGCAATCCTATGTACAGTAGCCCTCCAGGTTCCTCTGTCCATAGGATTCTCCAGGCAAGAGTACTAGAGTGGGTTGGACTGGAGCTCGAATGTGAGCAGCTCTGCTCAGCTGCCTCTGGGCCTCAGCTTCCCCATGTAAACAGCTCCTCTCTCAAAAGCCTGTTGTCAAGATGAAGCATCTAATGTACTCAGAGCACTGGCTTAGCAACTGGCCCACGAGGTAGGTGCTCCATGAAGCTGAGTTTCTCGTCTGTAGGGCTAATAAATTACATGTATGAAGAGGGGTGTATATCTCGGCACCCTCTGTTTAGGACCAAGGAGAATGCTAGCATCATATTCCAAATGTGATTCCAGCCATGTAAGCCCTCTCCTTTTTGCTTTCCGATAGCAAAAAGACAGAAAAAAGATGACTTAAAAACACAGTGGGGAGGGGGGTATGTCCTTGGTGGTCCGGTGGTTAAGAGTCCACCTCCCAGTGCAGGGGATGTGGGTTCCATCCCTGGTCGGGGAACTAGGATCCCATGTGCCATGGGGCAACTAAACCCACACACCGCAGCTACTGAGCATACACACTCTAGAGTCCACACTCCGCAACAATAGAAGCCGTCCAATGGAGCAAAGAGCCCACGCACCAGAAGGAAGACCCGGCACAGCAAAACCTTGAAAAATAAAAACTATGAAAATAAAAACAGAGAATTCAAATCTGTTCTCTACCAGCCATGTGATTTGGTCCAGTTCCTTAGCATCTGGAAACTCGTTTCATCAACTGTAAAAATAGGGGTTTGATAAAGGAGCCAGGCTTTGGGGGATTCTGGGGGGTGAGGAGTTGAATACACAAATGCACCATGAACATCTGATTCCAGTGTCTGACATACTGTCAGAACTTAAGAAATATGAGTTATTTTTATTATTCCTCAAGTTCACAGAAGAACTTCCTCACACGATTTGCTTTCTCGGAATGAAATCCAATTTCCTAATTCTTGTGAGAGAGCCAGCAGCGTTGGAAGAATGAGCTGCCTGAAGAATACGCAGTTAACAGTGAGTCATTTCCCCAGGAATTCCGAAAGGGCGACCCAGGGAGGCCAGCTGATCTCACGTCACTGCTCAGCCTCACAGGCAGGACCCTCTCAATTAACTCCAAGTTGATGGCTAATCTTAGGACGTCGTTAGACAGTTGCAGAAAGCATCCTCACTCCAGTTCATCAAGATTGGTTGCCTGTTCATTTCATGCAATCCACAAAAATGTTGTCCTTTTGAACTAGCATGGTTTCTGGGTGTTAATCGCAAGTCTATTAGCACAGACACTGTAATAATGAATTGAAATTTACATCGTGTGTAATCTCATTAATTGTGTGATCATATCGGGTTTGACAGTTTTAATGCATTACTAAGGGAAAATAGTCTAATACGTAACATTAAAGATCTTATCAAGGTTAATTTGCCTTAAAATGTTGTTACTACATAATTTTTCACCTCCGTTTTAGATGCTGTGGTTCAAATACATGGCGCTTTGATCTGGGCAGAAAGTACCCACACACACCCACAGAAGCAGAGCAGCATTCCTCACCTCCCAGGGGAGAAGGGAAGAGTAGAAATAAGCATGGGATTTGGAACCACTCAGGGGAGCTTTTCAGTTCTTCTTGTATGTGCTGTGTGACTTTGGGTAAAATGCTGAACCTTCCTGGGCCTTGAGTTCCTCATGTGCAAAGGGCTACAAGAAGCCCTATTTCATTGGATTGTCATCAGGCTGAAACAGGTGCATAGAAGGTCCAGGAGAATGCCTGACACATGGTAGGTATGTTTTATTCTTATTCATCATTGCATTGTCAACACCCGGCACAAGGCATGGCACACGGGAAGTCCACTTTAAAAGGATCTAGGGTTGCCAAGGAGACCACACGCAAAGAGACACATGGATAACTCCAACCGGAAAGCCAATGACAAATCAAATCCACAGTGGGGGAGATTGGCTCAGGTGCCCCGCCTCAGACAAGTGACCTTGAGCGGTCCCAAACACTGAAGACCTGGAGTAGCTGCCCTGACAGCCTTCCTCAGGCCAAAGGATTTATCTTAAATCAATTCTGTTCAAGAAGCTTTTACATGGCACCTAAGTGGGCTGGGTCATAGCTGTCCTCAAGCAATAGTTTTTTCATGTTTGTAGGTGAAGACAATGCTGCATGATAGGAATAAGATTAATAAATATTAATAAAGTATTTCTCATAGACATGATTTTATTTTTGATCAGCAGAGATTTCCTGAGTTCCTAGGACTATGTACAACCTCCATGTTAGGTTCTGGGCATAAAGACCTGATTAGGTTTGACATGCTCCCTGGCTCCATGGTTCTTTCAAGCAGTTATAGTTTGATGGATATAATGTTGGGGAAAATAAAAGGAGTCATAGGAACTCACAGCAGGAGAAATTGGTGCCAGTGAAGATCTGGGAAGACCGCCTTGGAAAAGGGACAATTAAGTGAGCCTGAAGGAGGAGCATCAATTCTGCAGGAAGATAGAAAAAGTACAGATGTACATGCGCCTAACAACACAGCCCCAACATGTGCAAAGAAAACCTGACAAAACTGAAAGGAGAAAAAGAAAATTCAACAATCACTGTCACAGGTCTCAATACTCCACCTTCACTATGGTTAGAACAGAAGGTCAGTAAGGATATAGAAGTTCTGAACAACACTATCAACCCACTTGACCCAACTGGCATTTATCAGACTCTCAATCTAATGACGGCAGAAAAAACGGTTTTTTCTAGGGCACAGGAAACATTCTCTCACATGCTAGTCTGTAAGTTAAGACTCAATATATACAAAAGGTTTGAAGCCATATGAAATATGTTCTCTGACCACGATGGGACTAAATTAGAGGTCACGACAAAAAGAAATTTAGAAAAGCCCCAAACACTGAAAAATAAGCAACATGCTTCTCAACACTCATGGATCCAAAAAGAAATCACAAGAAAACTTAGAAAAGATCCTGAACTGAATGAAAACAAAACACAACACATCATAATGTATGGGATGCAGTTAAAACAGTGTGAAGAGGAAAGTGTATAGCTTTAAATGCTTATATTAGGAGGCAAGAAAAATCTAAAATCAACCATCTAAGCTCAAGAAGCTATAAAGAGAGGAGAAAAATCAAGCCCAAAGTAAGCAGAAGGTAGGAAATAATAAATATCACAGAAGAAATAAATGAAATTTATGACAGAAGACCAAAAGATTGTTCTTGGAGAAAATAAAGAGACATGATAAACTTTTAGCTAGACTGTCTTTGAAGAAAGAGAAGGAACTGGCCAGAGAAAAGATAGCTGGGGGAAGATGAAGGGAGAAAGGATGAAGATGAAGGGAGAAAGGATTCCAGGCAGAGTGCTAACCTCAGAGGTGAGAGAGCATGAGGGACATAGTGACACTCCAGAAACTGAGGCAGTGGGTGGGGGAGAATCCTAGGCTTGTGGCTTTGTCAGTGTCCTTCAGTTCAGTTCAGTCCCTCAGTAATGTCCGACTCTTTGCAACCCCGTGGACTGCAGCATGCCAGGCTTCCCTGTCTTTCACTGTCTCCTAGGGCTTGCTCAAACTCATGCCCATTGAGTTGGTGATGCCATCCAACCATCTCATCCTCTGTCATCCCCTTCTCCTCCCGCCTTCAATCTTTCCCAGCTTCAGGGTCTTTTCCAGTGAGTCAGTACTTCACATCAGGTGGCCAAAGTATTGGAGCTTCAGCATCAGTCCTTCCAATGAATATTCAGGACTGATTTCCTTTAGAATGGACTGATTGGATCTCCTTGCAGTCCAAGGGACTCTCAAGAGTCTTCTCCAACACCACACAGTTCAAAAGCATCAATTCTTCAGCGCTCAGCTTTCTTTATGGTCCACCTCTCACATCCACGCATGACTACTGAAAACTGTGCTTAGATCACCTCAAATGTAATAAGCCATCACTTGAAGGTTTTAAGCAGAAAAGAGACACACTCAGAGGTTTTTATGGTCACTTCATCTCGAAGATGGGAAACTGAGACTTGGAGTGGTCTTGGGAGTTGCCTGAGGTCACACAGCTGGCCAGTGACATTGCTAGAGCACGTAGTCAGCGACAACTAACAAGTCAGTCATCCTGGACAGAGCACTAGAAGGGCAGCTGGGAGACCCCCAAAACGCCATCCACCTCTGGTTCTTGTTGTGTTAGTTGTTCAGTCGTGTCCAACTCTTTGCAGCCCCGTGGACTGTAGCCCACCAGGCTCCTCTGTCCATAGGGTTCTCCAGGCAAGAATACTGGAGTGGGCTGCCATTCCCTTCTCCAGGGGATCTTCCCAACCCAAGGATTAAACCCACGTCTCCCGCATTGCAGGCAGATTCTTTACCATCTGAGCCACCAGGGAAGCCATCACTGGGGGTGGCTGTATTGATGGGGCTGCTGGCAAAGCTCCTGCAGCTCCTTCCAACCACAGCATGCACGATTCTAAATAAAGACAGGTTCTGCTGTCCTGAAATCCTATCTAATCTGTTTTTTGTAGATTTATATTGGTCTTACAAGCACAGCACAGCTCAGCCTTTCCTGTGCCACATACTACAAAGTTTTAAAACTTCAGAACAGATGCCAAGCAGGAATAAATACCACAGTCTCTGCTCTCTAGAACATGCTTCTGCAGCTCCCAAGTTCTCGGAAATTCAGGCCCCCTACCCAGTCTGAATGACATTTTTATCACAAGATAAAATCCTCACTCATCCCTCTGGAATCCGTCCTAGTCCCTGGAGGAAGAGTCACAGTACATTTCCCCAGCCAGGAACCCAAAGCAGGGCAGATGACACCCCTGGCCCCTGGGAGCCGAGAGCGGCTGGAGGATCCCGGCAAGCAGGGGCCCACAGTGTCAGTGTGGTGGGGGGCCTGGGTGGCCCCCAGAGCCGGAAGGCAGAGCCCAAAGCTTCCAAAACCTCGACCCCCAGAATCCTAGGCCCCACCCTGGTTCGCCTGGGTTCCTCTGTGCAGATAAACCATGAGTCTGGGTGCGGGGAGCCGGGTAGATGTGGAACGGGCTTTTATGAGCTTTGCAACATCAGCCTTAAGAGTCCCTTGGACAGAAAGGAGATCAAACCAGTCCACCCTAAAGGAAATCAACCCTGAAGGTTCATTGGAAAAACAGATGCTGAAGCTGAATCTCCAATACTTTTGTCACCGATGAGAAGTACCAGCTCGTTGGAAAAGACCCTGATGCTGGGAAAGATTGAAGGCGGGAGGAGAAGGAGGCGACAGAGGATGAGATGGTTGGATGGCATCATCGACTCAACGGACATGAGTTTGAGCCAATTCTGGGAGACAGTAAAGGACAGAGAGGCCTGGTGTGTTGCAGTCCATGGGTTCGCGAAGAGTTGGACACAACTGAGTGAACAACAACATCAGCCTCATTTCCAAGCCAGAACCCATGCTTCCAGGTACCCATCAGCCTGCTCCCTACCTCCTGCCCGTGTCTGGAGGGGGCTTGCTGGTCAAGGGTGCATTTCTGCCTCTCACTTCATGTGTCCCTCTCAGCCCCTCAGGGGCAGGGACCACCCAGACTGCCCTCTTCTGGTGCCAGGAAACTTGAGTGGGGGTGGCAACTGTCTTCATCTTCCTCCCCCTCCTCGCTGTCCCCAGCTCCAATACTGCCTCCTGGAGTGTCCACTAGGGCTCTTCTGGCCCCCAGCTGACCAGGGCGGACCTCTGTTGTAACATAACAGCACCCTCACAGTAACTCTCACCCCGCCCAACCTTCTCCTTCCAGCCAGCAGCAGCAGTAAAGCCCTGAGGGTGCCCAGTTTTGCTCCACTTCTAGAATCTTCCATGGAATAAGCGAGGCCCAGCTGCTGGGGGCCCAGTATCCCCTGGAGAACGCTCAACCTCTGCGCTTGAGGACCTGACGACTCAGCAGAGAGAGCTCACTAGACCCCAGATCCCAAGGGGAGGAGAAGAGTAGGCACCATTGTACTGGCTGATGTCCTGAGGTCCCTGTGACTGTACAACAGCAGTGGTTTTTGCATAATGGACAGTGCAGGGCAGAGGGTGTCAGGCAGCATCCAAACCACATCGTCCCAACCCCTCAAGGCAAGTCTACACTCACAGGCCTGGGGCAAGTAACACCTGGGGCAGTGGCTGCAGAGGCTCACCAATTCCTTCCAGCTTTACAGACGGCCACTCGGAGGTTGCTGGCCATGCCACTTCCTAGCTGGCCATGCCACTTCCCGGCTGCCAGCCTCAGACTGGCTGCGGAACCTGGAAACCTCATGCTGCTCCTAACAAGACCAGTCTGCATCCCTCGGGGACACTGGTGTGGCCAGGCAAGGTGCTCTGTTAGTGGAGAACAACTTCTATTTGGAATATTCCGTGTATTAACTCTCTGAATCCTCCAAACACGACGCACACAGGTACTAGTCTTATTAGCCCTATTTTCCAGATGGGGAAACTGAGGCAGGCAGATCGGGAAATGTGCCCAGAGGCACCCAAGTAGAAATAGCCACTCTGGGCTCTGCAGCTGGAGCCAGACGCCTGGTTCTCTGCACTGTGCCACTTATGTAGGTCAAGTCCCTCTGCAGCGGGGGCTGGGGAACAAGACTAGCTGACAGGCACCCTTCGCATGCCAGGCACAGGGCTGTGCTGCCCGCATCGAACCACACCTGCCCCCTCCTGGTATCAGGACGGCTTCGTCTACCTTACATACGCCGAGGCCGAGGCTCAGGCGGGTCACCTGCTTCACCAGTGTCACTCAGCTGAGCGTGCGGACATACCAGGAGCCACAACAAGGCCCCCTGGTTGCAAAGGTCCAGGTACAGTGTTAACCTGCCCCCCACCACTCAGGACGCCCAGACCACCTGAATCCGTCTGAAACCCATGTTCTCAACCAGCGCTCAGAGTCCCCGTGAGCGCCTGGGCGTGTCTGCAAATGGTACGGTCAGACCAGGCTCACGCCTGGCACTATCATTAGGGCCGGGTGATCATGGGCCAGACCCTGGGCTTATCTGAGGTTCCAGTGTCACTTGGTCCTGTTGCAGAGTTGTCTGATGGGAAGAGCCCCAGCAGAGGATGATGCAGAGCGGCTGTCAAACAAACGTCACCCTGTTCACGCCCCCACGCTTGCTTCCCCACACCCATCTGCAGCATCTTTCCTGTGTCCCTCAGATCCACGTGCTCCCACGGACCCCTCCGCCAGGCTGGTGCCCAGGGTGGCAGGCGTCTCCACTTTCACGGTAACTGCGTCTTCGTCCTGCCTCGGCACCTGCGATTCACCATTAAAAATGCCACATCCGCTCTGTTTCCCCGCTCCGAGGGTTAACAACCGACACCGTGACTGCCCACGTCAGCAGCCAATTACCCCTCCCAGACCATTTCTTTAAGGCAGATTACTTTATGCGAACATTTGTAGGGGACATATCATTACCCAGGCTTCAGAAACGCTTCAGGGAGGGAAGTCTGGGAAAGGGAGGATGAGAAAAGTCTCGCGAGGCCTGCTCTGTGTGCTGAGGTCCGGAACGCCGAGCGGGCCGGGCCAGGGGGCCTGCAGCTCACCCCACCCTCCCCCACCGCCCTTGCAGACCCGCGTGTCCAAGGACGCCAGGACACAGCCTGGCCTGCCAGACAGCCGCCTCCGGGCATTCCCACTGCACCCTGCACTCAGCTCTTTTTTGCCAAATGACGACCAAAGAGAGGAAGCCAGTTACGCGTCCCCGTCGGGTCCATCCAGGCCCAGTTGCATCGCTTGAGAGGCCAAACGCAAAATGAAGACGCGGAACCTTGTTAAGAAATGATTCCGAACATCAAGACGGCAGCAGCAGCATAAACTAGACAACAGGCCCTCCCAATGGGGGTCCTCTGAGTGTGAAGGCCTCCTGAGTGCAGGGCCCTCTGAGCCCAGGGCTGGGAGCTGAGTGTGGGCACCTGCCCAACGGCCCAGTGGGCAAGTGGAACAGCCCTGATGATGAAATGGGAAAGACTCTCTAGAGGCTGGGTTGCCCAATGACCATGAGGTCCCTGCAAACCGGCCCAGCCCAGCCTCCCCGACTATGATGGCACGGGGTAGCACATTGACACGCCACTCCAGGCAGTCCTGTGCGGGGCTCAGGGGTCATGCAGGCCTGGGTTCAAGTTCTGACCCAGCCTCTTATGACCTGTGGGGCCGAGGCATTGTCAATTTGCCTCCCAGCCTCAGTCACCACATCTATCAGATAAAAATGTGAATACAGACTCCCGTGGTGGTCCAGTGGTTAAGAATCTGCCAGTCAATGCAGGGGGGACACAGGTTCGATCCCTGGTCCAGGAAGATTCCACAGGCCACAGAGCAACCAAGCCTGGACACCACAACTTCTGAAGCCTTTCATGCCTAGAGCCTCTGCTCTGCAACAAGAGCAAACCTGAACACAGCAATGAGGATCCAGTGCAGCCAAAATAAATAAATAAAACGGAAACAAGCAAAAAACTATATGCACGTCATCTTGCAGGCACTTCTGGGTCCCTGAGAGGCGGCACTGGCAGGCCCCTCATGGTGCTTGGCACCCGGGAGCCTGTTGTGAGTCCACAGCACCGAAGTCACAGATGACCCCCTGATGCCCAGCAAGGTCAGGGTAGCCGTGCTAGGCTAGGCCCAGCTGCTGTAGTCGCCATGCCTGGCAGGGGCCCGCCCTGCATCGTACAGGGAGCAGAGCAGGCCTCCCGGCTCCCATCAGCCTGTACCTGCCACACATCCCCACCTCGCTGGGCGCCAGCCTGCCCAGGTGGGCTGCAGGGGACAGGGGAAAGCCCAGGAAAGGGAGACGCCCAGACAGCCTGCGGTTGTTTTCACTCGAAATCAACATCCCAGGAGCCCTCGCCCATCTCCTGGGAGCCCAGGAGCAAAAATTCTTTGAAAAGCCCAATGGGCAACTCTGCTTCAAAGTCCCTGTCCCCCACCCCTGCCAGGCCCTGGCCTCACCCATAGGGCACCTCCTGCCCCCCCGATGAGCCAGGTCTGCCTCGGCCAGCCCGTGGGTCTCTGGGGCTCCTGTCCTGTTCCTCCATCCTCCAGCCCCATTACCAGCTGCCCCACATGGTAGCATCCAAGTCAGAACCAGGTCAGCACCCACGCTGTGTCATCTCTGGTCCCAGCCGGGGCCTTCGCCTTGCCGGGATGGGGGTAAATGCCCCTGGCGGTTCCTGGCTGCGACCTGGCCTCAGCCTGGGGTGGATCCTCCAATTCTTTGCTCTAGATCCTCACCCCTTTTAGGGGACAGTCATCCCATGAGTTCCCAGCCCCCAAAGTTGCAAATATGGAGACGACTGAGCTGGTTTTGGTGGCTTGGATGGTAAAGTGTCTGCCCGCAACACGCAGACCCGAGTTTGATTCCTGGGTCCGGAAGATCCCCTGGAGAAGGAAATGGCAACCCACTCCAGTATTGCTGCCTAGAAAAGTCCATGGATGGAGGCGCCTGGCAGACTACAGTCCATGGGGTCACAAAGAATCAGACATGACTGAGCGACTACACTTTATTAGCAGTTGAAATGTGACCCCCAATTCACATGAGAGCCCTAACCTCCGGCACCACAGAATGTGACCTAATTTGGAGATAAGGTCTTTACCAGGGCGATCAAGTTAAAATGAGGTCGATAGGGAGGGTCCTAACCCTACATGACCGCTGTCCTTACAAAGAGGGGACACAGGCACACGGGAGATGTCATGTGAAGATGAAGGCAGAGAAGGGGCGATGCATGAACAAGCCAAGGAGCCCCCCCATCAGCTGGACGAGAGGCTGGGACATTGTTCTCAGCCTCAGAAGGAGACCAGCTGGCCCAGCCAGACGAAGAAATTTCAGCTGTTGAAACCACCCAGCCTGGGGCCCTTTGTTACCCAGCCCCGGCAGACGGATATACACCCCGGATCACACTCTGGTTGGGAGTCGTGTTCTGGGTCATGGGACAGCTGCCCAGTCAACTGCATGGACCTGCTCCCCGGCAGAGGGCCGCTTCTCCAGGACAAAGCCGCTGACCGCACCAGGGAAGGCTCAGGCAGGTGGCGCTGGCCACGTGATGCTGGACTTTCTCCCCAGCCAGTCGACACTCCCTCCGCCCAGCCCCACGGGGCTGCACCCCCAATCCAGGCTGCAGCACAGTGACAGGTGACAAGTCTTAGGGTCACACATGAGACATCAAAGTCACAAAATCAACCTGCTGGGAAGCCCCCAGGAAAGCTGGGGCGGCCCCTCTCAGAAGGGGTCCTTGCGGGGGTGGCTGAGGGGCACTGCAGTGCCCCCCAGATTATGCCCCGAAGTAGCCCGGCGGGTCTGCGGGTCTCCACATGTTTTCCGTGGAGGCAGTGGCTCCTGCTGTGGGAAGGGCTTTGGGGGCCGCACTGGCCACATGCTCCCCAGAAGCCGCAGACCCACCCCCAGCAGCAGCCGCACAGCCCCAGGAACTGTAACCCATCACGCCAGCCGTCTGGTGCCCTGCCACTCGGGATTAAATAAATGGTCTCCAGCTGTGATTGAGGCGGCGCATAAAATATCTCAAAATTAATTTTTAAAGAATAAGTGAGGGCATGAATGGTTTATGTGTGAGCTGGGGGATGAGGACAGTAGCGTGGGGTGGGGTGAGGGGCAGCGGTGGGGGGGGGGCAGGCGTGGGCCGGAATGTGCTGCAGAAAGAGCACTGGGTCAGGAGTCCCCGAGCCTCCCACCTGGCCCCGCCCAGGCCTCTGGGTGACTCAGCCTCAGTTTCCACACCAGCTCAGAGTGATTTGGACCGGATGGCCTCTTAGCCCGTGAGCTCTGTTCAGCACAGACTAGACAGCCTAGCATGCTAGTCGCTCGTTCAATCAGCGTGCACAGTGCCCCTGCCAGGTGCCAGGCTCTGTCCTGCCGCCAGGGAGCTCAGACCCCAGGAGGAACCGAACAACAGGGTGGGGGTGGGGTATACAGACAGCCGCAGAGCGTCTGTAGGGACCCACAGGCAACCCCACGGGGAGCTTGCAGGTCAGGGAAGGGTGTCTCTGGCAGAGGAACAGCATGTGCAAATGCAGACCTGCAGAGAGGACAGTTGCTCCGGAAACTCCAAGGAGCCCCAGGGGCCTGGAGGGGAGGCAGGACAGTAGCCTCAGGGCCAGCTCCTGGGTGGCCATGCACGCCCTGCAAAGGGGTGTGGACCTCACCACACATGCTGCCGAGGGCATGTGGACTCCGATCTTCCATCAGGATTTAGAGCCTGGCAACCGTTCTCTGAGGTGGCGCTAGCGGTAAAGAACCCAGCTGCCAATGGAGGAGATGCAAGAGACACAGGTTCGATCCCTGGGTCAGGAAGACTCTCTGGTCTGCCACTCTAGGTTCTGTCCTGGAGAATCCCCATGGACAGAGGAGCCTGGTGAGCTACAGTCCATGGGGGCCACAAAGAGTCAGACACGACACGACCGAGGGTCTGAGCGCTCACACAACCATTGTCCACGCCACAGCCAGGCTGCAGAGCCGGCCCGTCACTACAGTGAGGAGCCGCTTCAGGGGTTCCACGCCATCTTCAAAGTCCAAGACCCATCCTGTGGCTGGAAGGCACTGCGGGGCCTGCCCACTAGCCCCTTGGCTAGCCACTTGACTGCCTGCTGGTTCCTCCAACAGGCCAGACTTCCTCCTGCCACAGGGCCTTTGCACTTGCAGCCCAGCCCCCCCTCCCAGCTCCGCTTGAACTCCCATCACATATCCATCCACAGGTCACATTCCCAGGAAAGCCCTCAGGTCCAGCCCCTGCCCTTTCTCACACATACTCTCCTTCCTCTTAGCAGCAACCCCTATTGTCAACAATTACCCGGTCGATTATCTGCTTAGCGTCTCTCCCTGCCCCCAGCCTGCATGTTCCAGACAAGCAGGAACACACCCTCCCCCACCATGAGTGCTGCATGCCGGCCCTTCCCACGGGGTCCCCACAGAGCAGGTATTTGTCAAATCCTTGTAAGTGAATGAACACACGGAGGAATGAGTGGATTAATGAAAACCCCTGTGACCCCAACACTTTGAGATTCTACAGGGAAAGTCTGTCTACAGGAATCCTCAGGTAGGAGAGAGGTCCCACAGGGCTCTGATGTGTAGAGCAGGAGCTTGTCAAACTAAGCCTTCCTGCCTCTTTAGCCACCAGCATTTATTAAACCGACCACGGAATTCTCCAGGCAAGAACGTTGGAGTGGGTAGCCATTCCGTTCTCAAGGGGAACTTCCTGATCCAGGGATCAAATCCAGGTCTCCTGCATTGCAGGCAGATTCTTTACTGTCTGAGCCACCAGGGAAGACCATTTTTTAAACTTTCCTAGTGGTTCGGTGGTAAAGAATCTGCCCGCAATGCAGAAGATGTGGAGTTCAATCCCTGGGTCAGGAAGATCCCCTGGAGAAGGAAATGGCAACCCACTCCAGTATTCTTCCCTGGAGAATCCCATGGACAGAAGCCTGGTGGGCAACAGTCCATGGGGTCGCAAAGAGTCGGACACGACCAAGTGACTTAGCACTCAGGTGCACACTGTTTACACAGCCCTTTGACCCCTGTCATCTCAGTAGTTCCTACAACCATGCTGGTCATTAATGGCCTTGATTCCTGTTTCTCAGGCAGGAACGGGGGCAGCTTGGTGATGAGTCCCGGTCCGGGGCGGTCCGTCCCAGCTCCGCACTCTTCCTGACTCAGCCAGCTGGGCCTTGAGCCCAGAGCACAAAGATCCTCTGAACTCTGGAAGCTGCCTCACGCCTTGGGCTTCAGAATAGCGCCTGGGGCTGCTGCTCTCAGCATCTCCGTGAGGGTCTGGGAGGACCTGAGAACCACCGTCCAGGCAGACAAGAGCCCCTCAGCCCCCTGCTCGCCTAGATCCTCCTGGCCCAGGCCGTGGCCCTGAACCCCCCTCCATCCCCAGCCCCAAGGAGGGAGATAGGGTCTCCCCACCGACCAGCCAGGGAGGCTGGACTCACACCTCCTCCCAGAAGCCCCCCATTCCCACCAGGTCACTGAACTACCTGCCAGACCCACTGTCACTTCCCTTCCATCAACCAAGCAGGGGTGGGGTGGTGGGGTCACCAAAAGGTAGGGGGGCCTCGTCTAGCTCATCTAGCTTCTTCCCCGGGGAGGTGGGATAGCCCATCCCCTCCAGGACAGGAAGGAGACCCCTGTCCACAGCCTCAGATGACAGAGCATGTCAGAGCATAGAACAAAGCAGTCGTCACCCTTCTGAGACTTCAGGTTAAAAAGTGGAGGGAGGGGTCTTCCTTGGTGGTCCAGCGGGTAGGACTCCGTGCTTTTACTGCCAGGGGCACAACTTCTGTCTCTAGCCGGGAACTAAGATTCCCACAAACCCTGCGGTGGGGCCAAAAAAAAAAAAAGTGGACTCTAGTGCACAGCCAGGGCTGGGGGAGATGTGAGCTGTCATCAGTTCCTCCCCCGGTCCCACGTGAGAAAGCCAGGCATTGCCAGCCCCAGGCAGTAGTGGGCAGAGCTGAGACATGAGCTAGGCGGCCTCTAAACCCAGCTGCGGAGGTCCACTCCCTGGCCTCCCAGCCTCCGCCGCCCTGCACGACCCCAGGCACACCTCCTTGCAGGAAGAGCCGCTGGACCCTCAGGCTGGGAACCCGGATCTTCTAGCCTCCCCGAGCCTCACCCTCTTCACATGTGAACAGGCTAACGCAGTCCAGAGGGAGACCCGTCTAGAAAGCCGGCTGGCTGTGTGGAAATAAAGGCTGTGTGCCTTTAAGGATGGAGGGTGCTGATGCCCAGTCCTGGAAATTCCAGCCCCATCCGCCTCCAGCAAGACACACCAGCCATCCTCAAATGGCCTCCTCCTGTTTACAGGAGGGCTAGGAAGCCGGCAAGAGCAGGAGGGAAGCCAAGTGGCCAGCCCCACAACCGGGGACCGGCAAGGGCCCCCCAATGGGGAGACAACCATCCATGGAGGCAGCTCTGGCAGGTCGGAGGTGGGGGGTGGAGGGGGAGCTGATGAAGGAACCTCCTGGAGAAACTGCTGTCACGTGTTTTGGTGTGTTTTGGTTCTCGGGGAAATGTTTGGGTTACCAAAGCACCCTCCCTCCCTGTCAAACGCCCTTCTCTTCCAGGGGAAGGTGCAGAACAAAAGCAGACGAAGTGAAGACCTGTGCAAAAACCACTAAAAACAAGACATCTCTTACCCTGTTGTTGGGACTCGGGGGCTAAAACAGGGCTTCCCTGCTGGCTCAGATGGTAAAGAGTCTGTCTGCAATGCGGGAGACCTGGGTTTGATCGCTGGGTCGGGAAGATCCCCTGGAGAAGGGAATGGCAACCCACTCTAGTATTCTTGCCTGGGAAATTCCATGGACGGAGGAGCCTGGCGGGCTACAGTCCATGGGGTCACAAAGAGTCAAACGTGACTGAGCAACTATCACACAACTGCTAGGAGCTAAAACAGCATGGAGGTGAGAAGAGAAGGGCAGGGCGTGTCCTGGACAAGACTTCCCAGGAATTTTGGAATTTCAAGCAGGAAGGTGAATTTGACCTTGGCACTGTTTAGCAGCTCTGGGCTGGGTGAAGCAAGGTAGATGCCCTCTGTGTGAAATGCTCCGTGGCTCTCCACTGCTGCCAAGATCCAGTTCAAAGTCCTGACCCTGGCAGATGGTGTCTCAATCCACTCCTTAGCTTTATTTCCTCCTAACCTCCAGCCACAGAGCTCTCCTCTCTGCTCCGGACAATGCCTGGTACTCTGAGGCACACTGTGCTCTCTACCAAGAATTCCCACACCCACCAGCTTCATCAGCCAACACCTACTCATCCTACAAATCCTGCTCAAATGTCACCGCTGCCATGAAGCCTTCCTCAGTGTGGCCTGGAGAATAGCCCCTCCCCTCTGTGTCCCAGAACACTTTATCACCACTACCACCCAAGCACAGTGGGCCACCATGGTCTTCCCCTCCCCATCTCCCGCGGTGGACAGTGAGTTCCAAGAGGGCAGGCTATGTGTCCAGCTCTGATCTGTATCCCCAGGCCTCGGACACATCCCAAGGCTTCAATCCCTCATTTGTGGCCCTAGGCCATGTGGCCTCCTGCAACAATCAGTGAGGTCCAGGTCGCCCTGCTTGACTAAGCCCAGGACTCATGTGCATCTATGAAGGGCTTAAAATTACTCACAAATAAAGCTCAGTCATAAGACTGTCCACACACTCACCTACTCATCCAAGCATCCATCTCCCTATCCACCATCCATCCACCCACCCATCCATCCTTCCATCTGCCCATTCATCCACCATCCATCCCTCCACCATCCACCCATCAACCTGTCCAACATCCATCTATCCACCCATCCATCTATCTATCCATCAACCCATCCACCATCCATCCATCCACCCATCAACCTATCCTCCATCCAACTATATATCCACCCATCCAGCCAGCCAGCCATCATCCAACCATCAACCCATACATCCATCCAGCCACCCACTCATCCATCCCTCCATCCACCCATCCATCCATCCATCAACCTATCTATCAACTCATCCACCAACCATCTATCTACCCATCAACCCATCCACCATCCAACTATACATCCACCAATCCATCCATCCATCATCCATCCATCCACCCATCCATCCATCCACCATCCATCCATCAACCTGTCTCACATCCATCTTTCCACCCATCCATCTATCTATCAACCCATCCATCATCCATCCATCCACCCATCAACCCATCCACCATCCAACTATACATACCCCCATCCATCTATCCATCCATCCACCACTCATCCATCCCTCCATCCATTCATCCACCCATCCATCAACCCATCTATCAACCCATCCACCAACCATTCATCCATTCACCTGTCCACATACCCATCCATCCATCTACCTATCCTTCATCCATCCATCCACCCATCCACCCACCCATCTATCCATCCACCATCCATCCATCCATCTATCCACCCACACAACACACATTACTTGAACAACGACTATCTGCCAGGCCCTGTGCTAGGCCTGAGGAATAAACACCACAGACAAGTCCTGGATCTCATGGAATTCACAGCCTCAAGGGCTTTAGAGACAGCAAAGAATAAGAAGGCATGAAGAGGGCCTGACAAGGTTACCTGGGGCCCACAGGTGCCTGGTGGAGTCTGGGGAATCCAGAGCAGGAGTTGTGACTGACTAAGGGAAAGGGGAGGGGGGGTTCCGGGGGGAGGAGCCAGCAGGGAAGGAGGCTGGGCATGAAAGGAACCCCAGGATGGCTGCACTGGGGCAGTGGGGGAGGGTGGTAAGGGATAAGCAGGGCCGGGACCAGGGCGGGAACAGGGAGGCCGTGATGGTACGTTTGCAGGGAGGGGGCCGCTCTCAGGCTCCATCCCCGAGTGAGGACCGCCGCATAGTCTATGCCCCAGACTCCTCACCCTGGGAAAACCCTCAGGGGCCAGGGTTGTCGAGATGAATAAGATGATGGGAAAGTGAAAAGAAAGTGAAAGTCGCTCAGTCGTGTCTGACTCTTCGAGACCCCATGGACTATACAGTCTGTGGAATTCTCCAGGCCAGAAGACTGGAGTGGGTAGCCTTTCCCTTCACCAGGGGATCTTCCCAACCCAGGGATGGAACCCAGGTCTCCTGCATTGCAGGCAGATTCTTTACCAGCTGAGCCACCAGGGAAGCCCAAGAATACTGGAGTGGGTAGCCTATCCCTTCTCCAGCGGATCTTCCTGATCCAGGAATCAAACCGGTGTCTCCTGCATTGCAGGAGGATTCTTTACCAGCTGAGCTATGAGGGAAGCCCAAGATGATGGGGGGACTGAGACAACAGTCCAAAATAGCAGGAGCCACAGAAGCCTCTGGCACCGGGATGCATCCAGTCGGCTCTGGTTTCAGGATGCTCTCCCGGCAGCCTGGAGGCCGGACCAAGGGGGCAGAGACAGAGGAAGCATCAGCTCAAAGACCAGCCCTGCTGTTTCCCACCCCAGGAGGTGTGAGCTGGTTTCTCTGCCGGTTTCAGGCCCACAGCTTTTCTGGGCCCCTTCCCCAGCCCAGCTCAGTGAAGGAGGAATGTTTCAACAGAAAGAAACACTGACCGCAAGATACAGCTTCATGTTAAAGGCATTCCATCCATAAGCTACTTCGTTATTACTTTCAGATGGTTTGAAAGAACCAGCTTGGAGCCTTCGGTGGGGAAACACGGGCCACAGGGTGGGGGCTACAAGGCAGAGGCTGGATCGGGTCTCAGGGAAACACAGGCACACGGGTCAGGGCCCTGGCTCCCTTTTGGGGTGTCTGCTTTGCGCTCCCTTGAGCCCAAGAGGAGGCAGGTTTAGTGCGAGAGCCGGCCGACCCACATCCCCTGCAACACTAACATCTCATTTGAAAACATCCACCACCTTCGCAGAACAAATGACCTCAGAGAAGCCAGGAGGCACACGAAGCATCTGATGGAGTTGCCGGGGCTGCTGCGGCGTCCAGCAGGCACTTCTGGCCCTCGTGGGCCTGGCTGGGAGATGCCCCGAGTCATCGTGACCATCCCTGAGCACCAAGAGAAAGCAGCTGTCTCTGTATCAAGGATAAAGGAGGTGACACCCGAGGGGGCTGGCACGTAGTAGGTGCTCACTAAACATGGTTCCCTTCCTGTTTCTTCTGCCTGTGGACACTGGTTTATGTAGAAGCGGCACCCCCAAGCTGTGCCCCCCCCCCGTAAGAGCCTTGGCGAGGCTTCCTGCTTGCTCCCCAGGACTGGCTGGGTGGTTTGGGCAAAAACCCACTCTCGAGATGGCCTGGTGGAGCCCCTGTGTTCGAGCCTGGACCCCTCCCCTTCCCGTGAAACCTCCAGCAGCTCACCACCCCTCTAGGAGCCTCCATGTCCCTGGGGCTCCCCAGGTCCACCCAGCAGGGTGGGAGGTTCCCACCAGATGGAGGGCTGAAGCCACTTGACCCCCTGCCTCTCACAGCACCCCACGGAGCCGCCTCGCGGGTCACCTGGGAGCTCATTAGAAACAGAATCTGGCCTCGCCCGGACCTACTGAATCAGAACCTGAATTTTAACAAGATCCCAGGGCCATGTCCTCGCCCGGACCTACTGAATCAGAACCTGAATTTTAACAAGATCCCAGGGGATGGTGGGCATCTGAGAACCTGAGAGGCGCTGCCAGGAGGAACCGGAAGGGAGGCCCTTCCCTCCCACGCCTCGCTCGGTTTTAAATCGATCCCCGACCCTCTGGCTCGCCAGCCCTTTGCTCCCACCTGAGGTTAGAGTCCGCCTCACTTCCACCAGCATCTCTCAAGTCCCCCACCCGCTCACCTGTGGTTCTGTCACTCCCAGCTTCACAGGCCCACACTGCCACCACCCCCCAGGTGCCAACCCCTGGTCCCAGGTGCCCTGAGCCAGCATCACACCACCAGCTCTGGGCTCAGGGGGCAAGACCTGCCCCTTGGAGAAGCCCAGCCAGCTCACCCAGGGGCCCTGAGGACGTTCCTTCCCTCTGAGGCTGTTTGCTGGATGCTATGAGCAAGAAGACCCTTACTTCTCAGGGCTGAGGCAGGGGCAGGGCTCCCAGGCAGGCGTGGGTGCCAGCTGCACACCAGGGACCAGAGGACTGTCCACGGCAACATTGATTTTCATTTCCAAATTCTACGCTTTATTTCTAAATGCTCAGCCTGTTTCTAAATTCTGGGGCCACCGTGCCAAGTAGAAGGAGCCGGGAGACCCGAATTCAAGTCCTGACTGAGACACTACTTGCTGTTTCCCCGTCAGGGAGAAGGCATGTGTCCAAGACAGACACCCCACAGGCCAGTGGTGTGGGAGGCGATGGAGTCGGAGTCCTGTCCTCCAGGGAGAATGCAGGCGCCTTGGGCGGAGCTGGCCAAGAGGCTCTTTGCAGAGGGCTGACGAACGGCCCCAAAGGCGTCAACGTCCTGATTCCCTGAACCTTGAATATGTCGCCTCACATGGCAAAAGGGATTTCAAAGATGGGATGGGGTTAAGCAAGAGACGGGGATTTATCCTGGATGGTCCAGGTGGGCCCTAAATGCAGGCACATCATTCTCTTAGATGGAGGCAGAGGGAGACTTGACCACCAAGCAGGAAAGCAGACAGGTGATACTGGCAGCAGGGGTTGGAACGGCGCGAGGGAGGGACCGTGAGCCCAGGAATGTGGGTGTTGCCAGACACTGGACATGGTGAGGACTGGACTTGGCCCCAGAGCCTCCAGAATAAATGGGCCCTGCACCATTGATTTTAGCTCCTTCAGGCTCACTGCAGCCCCCTGGCCTTGAGAACCATAGGAGAGTAGGTCCGTGTTGTTTTCAGTCACTACATTTATGGTCTCTCTCTGAAGCACTCTCAGACTTCACATTTCCCTCCTGAGCTGAGTTTGGCACAGTGATCTAGGATGAAAGTTTTCATTAAAAAAACTAGATTGAGATTGACATATACACACTAAGGATTGATGCTTTTGAGCTGTGGTGTTGGAGAAGACTCTTGAGAATCCCTTGGACTGCAAGGAGATCCAACCAGTCCATCTGAAAGGAGATCAGTCCTGGGTGTTCATTGGTAGGACTGATGCTGAAGCTGAACCTCCAATACTTTGGCCACCTGACGCGAAGAACTGATTCATTGGAAAAGACCCTGATGCTAGGAAAGATGGAAGACAGGAGGAAAAGGGGACAACAGAGGATGAGATGGCTGGATGGCATCACCGACTCAATGGACATGAGTTTGAGTAAGCTTCGGGGGTTGGTGATGGACAGGGAAGCCTGATGTGCTGCAGTCCTTGGGGTCGCAAAGAGTCAGACACGACTGAGCGACTGAACTGAACTGAACTGACACACACTACTCTACGGAAGACGGATAACTGATAAGGACCTACCGTATAGCACAGGGAACTCCACTGCTCTGTAATGGCCTAAACGGGAAAAGAATCTACAAAGCAGTGAATATACGTATACGTGTAACTGATTCACTGTGCCTGAAACTAGCACAGACTGGATGTGACCTGGGCTCTCCTGCAGGCTACACTGTGTCCAGGTCGGGGGTGGGGCGGGGGCGGTCCCACGACCCGCGGTTCAGAGGGCCCCTCAGCTGCACGCGCGGCCAGCAATGCGGACACCACCCTTTCCTCGTGTGGCTGGCGGACGTGTCCGCGGTGGGTGGGAGACTTGCCTGCTAACCTTTGGCTCTGCTGGAAGCTTGTCCCACTCGCTCAATTCCTGGACCCCCGTGGGCCTTCCCAGGTAAGCCAGCATGAACCCGGCTTCCCCTGTGTGGGCAGTGGGAAGACCGGCCCTCCAGCGGCGGGTCCCAGCCCAGGCCAGCTCCGCAGGGCTCTGAAAGCCCCTATTGAGTGTGGAGCTTGACCCGGCAGCCTTGCTGGGAGCTCTGAGTCACAGGACTTGGGAAGAGCCTCTGGATTCTTTCCCAGAGCCGGAACACAGGCCCACAGGGATTAAAAAACCACTTTTGCTCCAACTTAGCCTTTGTGCAGGAGGCTTCTGAGTCTGCCAGGGACTCGGGGAGAATGCACCCCACCTGATCACAGCTGTGGGCCAGCGGTGGGCCATCTGGGGCCTCTCAGGATGCAGGACTCCAGACCTATCTGAGCTAATGGACAAGGTGGATGCCACAAGCAGGGCAGCTGGACACAGAAGGCTCCTTCTCAGGCTGCAAGGGCTCACAAGGATCAGCTGAGTACACGTGGGAAAACCAAGGTCCCCCGAAGGGCTGCCCTTGGCCAAGGTCACAGAAGGGGGTCAGTGGCAAAGCCAGTGCCCTTCACAGTGTGGATAAATGATAAGGCATTTGTCTCTGTCTTCACAGATCATAATTCCATGTGGCAAAGATAGGGGCTGCCAGCTGCCTGCTAGGTCCCTAAGGCAGAGCACTTGGAAGATGCTTGAGAAGCAATTTTTGAATAAATGAACCAACTCCAGACTCTCTGCCTGGGGCTGGTCCTAGGATAGCCCATGAGGATCACTCCCTGATGGACCTAAAGAGGCCTGAGTGTCAAGCCCAGCCAGCCTCAAGCACAGTGGGCATGTGTCCATGTCTCAGAACCTCAGTTTCTTCATCTGTAAAATGGGAATGACAACGGCCCTGCCTCCTGGAGTAGCGATGAGGATTCAACAGTGAACACAGGTCAAAAACCCAGTATTATGGCCAGCGCAGAGCAGGCGCTGGACCTCTGAGGATAAAGAAGAGAAGGATAAAGTCACAGTGAAGTCCCCAGCTCAGGAACCTGTACGTGGTCCGGGGCAGGGGGAGACAAGAAAAAGCTTCACGTGCCTTCGAGGGGGCAGAGTATGGGCAGAGGCCCCAGAGAAGCCAGAGTGAGATTGAAGGGCCTTCACACGGGAGGAGCCCTCATGTGCCTGGGGAAGGAGAGAGGTTTCACCGAGGTGGCCATGTGGAGACTGATCCCTGAAGGTCAAGAAAGCTTCCAATGGGCCAACAGGAGGCAGAAGGCGAGAGCCCACGAGTGGTTCTGGAGCAGAAAGCAACACTGGGTGTGGGTGAGGGGGCAGTGGTGCTGGGCCTGATGATGAGTGAGGGGTTGAATGGAGTGCCCCCAAATTCACACCTACCTGGGACCTCAGAGCATGCGCTTGTTTGGAAATGGGGTCTTTGTAGACGTGATCACGTTAAGATGCGGCCATACAAGGTAAGGATGGGCCCTGAATCTGATGACTGATAGGAGCAAGGAGACAGGGGGTGGGACACCACACACAGGGAGGAAGGTCAATGGTGCCACTGCAGGACAAGGATGCCCAGGACAGCCAGGAGCCCCAGACGTCGGACGAGGCAGGGAGGGCTCCTTCCCAGAGCCTCCAAGGGCGCACAGGCCCGACACCGGGCCCAGACGCCTGCCCGGCCGGTAGAGAATGAGTTTGGTTGTCTCGAGCCGCCGTTGTGGGGTTGTTCGTGCAGCCCTCGGAAAGCCATGCAGCCCCCAGCCCCTGGCTGCTGGCTTGCCTGTGAACCAGAAGGGAGCGGGAGTAAGAGCTTTGGCTCTCGTGGAGGTGACGCAGCCCCGGAACACCGGCCAAGCAGCTGGGAGCAGGGTGGAGGCCCCTGAACCGCGGGGGACGGGGGACAACAGGAAGGCCACTGCGTCCCCACTCCACTACCCACCCATCAATGGGGCCCTTCACGAGCTGCCCGCTGGCCCCATGCCAGCCCCCACCCCGCTGCCCTGCCCTTCCACCTCCGCAGCCACACTTCCTGCCCAATGCCGGCCCTTGGAAGCCAGGCTGGCCTCTGGCCAGGCCCAGTGGGACCACACTCAGCCTCCCTCCTGTCCAGGGCTAGAAGGATGACGAGGACATTAGTCCATCATCACTGTCGTCACCGGCCTGCCTGGGTGCCAGGGCCGTGAGGGTCTAGCGGGGCCTGGTGGGGAAAAGTGAACGAGGCTGGGGTCAGGTCTGGGGTGGGGGGGCAGTGTAGTGGGCCCCGGGCCTCAGTTTCCTCCCCGTAGGATGGGGAGAGTTCCTCTGTCCGGGGTTTGCCAGGGTCAGAAGAGGCGGCGCACGCTCAGCCTCCTGAGTCCTGCACCTGTCAGCCTTCCTCTTTTGTCTCCAGGCACCTCGGTTTCTTTATTTGTAAAACCCGAGTGGAGGGGCCTGGGTGACGGCCCCATGGCCCTCAAGGACACAAGCCCATGTGCTATGGAGCCGACCTTCCCTGTCCAGAAAGCAGATGCCAATGCTGGAAACCACGATGTCCTCATATGAGAAGAAACCACCATCATGAGATGCCCCCATCCTGGACACGCAGAGGACGTGGATCTGCTTGGGGCCGGGCCTCATGTCCAGCAAAGGACACAGAAGTCCCTGTGTCTCAAGGTCCAGGGAGGAGGCGCAGCGGCGACTGTGGGCACCCAGCTTTGCGGCCTCGAATGCTGAGCCGAGAATTCAGGGAGCCCCGTGGCCCAGCATGTAGTCTGCACCCTGATAGTCAGCTCCCCAACAGAGGCAGAGTAAACGCGCACTGCTCAAGCTCACATATCATGTCACAAGCCAAGGGTCCTGGGGCGGGGTTGGGAGTGCAGGGTAGTGGGTCCCTCTGAGCCCCAGAGCCCCTCAAGGGATGCATAGCAGCTCTACACTGACTGAGGCAGAGATTCAGCTCAGATGACAAGTTTGCCCAAGAAAAAGACCTGTGCAAAGCCAGCACTGTTTCGGTAGCAGTGATGGTGCAGCTTCAGGCAGGGATGGGAGAGAAATCAACAGCCATCAGCCCAGGGCCCCCTGTAGCCTCAAGACCGTGGGGGCCCTGTTGTCAGGGGAGGAAACTAAAGCCCGGGGTGAAATGGAGCTTGATGCCCATCTACTCAAAATCCCAGGAAGAACACATCCACCTCAGGACAAGATCTCTTCGTCTGGGGCTCCCAGTGACCGGCCATAACCTGCCTGAAGCCTCCCAGCTCCCACTGTTAAGCTTGTGATTTTGTCAAACCCCAGGAATTCCATAATGGCCTCTCATCACATGCCTCTGAACCTTTGCAAATGCCTATCCTTCTGTCCAGAACACCCTTCCCTGCTTCCCCATCCCATGGAATCCACTTGGCCATCACACAATGCCTCCTCTGAGAAGCACTCCGTGCTTACTCCCTTGCCCTCTCCTTGGGGGTGGTGGAGATCCCCCAGTCAACTGCCACCCCAGAGGCTGACCTTCCAAGGGCGACGCCTGGCACACCGCAGGTGCTTGGCACAGGCTTGCTGAGTGAAGATGGTGGCATTGCAGGACCATCCGTGTTCATGTGCCCGACAAGCAGGGATGCACAGGGGAAAGACCCAGCGCTCACGCTGGGAGGTCACTCAGTCCCCTGATCTGAGAAGGACCGTGCTTGAAAAATCCCTGCCTATTGGCCTTCCAGAGCTGTCTGCATGCTCCCAGCGATGGTGAGTTCACTCCCTCTCCGGGAAAGCTTCTTCCACAACCACACAGTTAAAATTGTAAAACCATTGTTCAGTGGAGCCGCCCCCCTCCCTGGCTCTCAGGGCACCTAGCAGACCTGTAAGGCCAACAGAATCCCCTGAACTTCTCCCTTCTGAGATAGAGAGAACCAGTTACAGCCTTCAGCTGTTCCTTCCTCCAGCTTTCATTCATTCACTCACTCATTCATTCATTCATTCCCTGCCAGTTAGGCACCACAAGAGGTGTCTTTGCCCACATCATCTAATTTAAACCTCACAATGGTGACATGTCCCATTTCACAGATAGATACACCGAGGCTTGTGGGAGTAGGTAGGGGCTAGAGTCACACCCACCCCACCTGCTAGTCCCATCTCGTCTGTGCTCATCCCATCCTCCGAGCATCCGCTGGCCTTTGTCCAAGGAGGGGGCCGAGGTGGGAAGCGCCTCCACAGGCCCCCAGCCTCCTGTGCCTCCTTGGCCAGGACAGCTCTGCAGTGCTCCCTGCTCTTCATCTGGGTCTGACCGCACCGTCCAGAATTACACGGCCCTGCCTTCCCCTGCCCATCCGATCACTCGTCAGCTCCCAGAGCTGCTCCTCAGTCTCTACGGCATTTACGCTTGTGTGAAATTACCTGTTTAATGGCTTATTGTGTTTCCCCTGTTAGCACGTGGGCTCCCCGAGAGCAGGGACTCTGCTCTGCTCACCATTATGAAAGTATTAGTCACTCAGTCATGTCCGACTCTTTCCCACCCCATGGACTGTAGCCCGCCAGGCTCCTCTGTCCGTGGAATTCTCCAGGCAAGTATACTGGAGGGGGTTGCCAGGCCCTTCTCCTGGGGATCTTCCCGATCCAGGGATTGAACCGCGTCTCCTACATTGCAGGCAGATTCTGTACCACCTGAGCCACCAGGGAAGCCTGTTCACCACCATGTAAGAGCAGTAGGGCTGGGATGCTTTCTTTAAGTGAACGTGTGGGGTGTATGGCGGTGACCGGATGGCATAGCCAAGCCCTAATGTTCACATCACTCCACTGGACCCAGCGCCGGCCCTTTCCCGCCCTCCACGGGCAAGTGAGAGTGACACGGGGCCCCGGCCCCGTGGCGTTCAGAGCAGCTCTGGCCAACATCATCAAAGAGTCACAGGCTCTGCCCTTTCGTCCGAAAAGAGCGGCTCATCCGAACGTGTGGATGTGTTTGTGTTTCTAAATCCCCCCTGAGTAGCTGTCTGGCGCACGTCAGCTGTCTCTCTGGCCATCTGGCAGCAGACTCAGAAAGCCACGTCCTCTAAATAATCTGTCACATGTGCCTCCCAGCAGGTAATACCAGACACCTCAGGTGGAGGTGGAAAACCTGGCCTTTTCTGTGTTCACTGTGTCCAGATCTCAGTAAAAAGCCTTCTCTTCTGCGGGGATCCAGCGTTCATCCTAAACCTACAGCTCAGAAGGCAGAGGGTGTGCGGTCCCCCGTGCTCTGTACCGAGCTGACCTGGGGGGAATCAGGACAGGCAGGGCTTCCCTTGAGATGCCGTGATACAGAAAGAAGGGCTCCCAAAGCTGAGTTTTCTAAAACCTCCGGCATAAACCTCTCTAATTGTTGTTGTTGTTCACTCAGTTGTGTCTGACTCTTTTTAACCCCATGGACTGTAGCCCACCAGGCTCCTCTGACCATGGGATTCTCCAGGTAAGAATATTGGAGTGGGTTGCCATTCCCTTCTCCAGGGGATCTTCCCTATCCAGGGATTGAACCAGGTCGAATCACAGGCAGATTTACCATTTGAACCCCCAGGGATAGTAAAACCTCCAGCATAAACCTCTCTAATCATTGCTTTAAGTCTAACCAACGTGGTGGAAATCTGTTTTTAAGTGATGCCTATGTTTCCTTCCCTTTTTAAGAAGAGTGCCCTGAATACCGTGCAGTATCTGACACCCAAACATCTGCGAGAACCAGGAAGATAATAAAAAGGAGAAGGAAGTTGGGAGCACACAGTAGGGAGGAGGGGTCTGCAGCAAAGCAGAGGCACAGGCCTCACCCAAGCTAGGCCAGCTACTACTCTGCACAAGCTAAGTGCTGACATGTAGTAATGAAGGACCAGTGTAACCAAGCCCTTGATTTACCAGTCTCTTGACTTTTCACGAGAATCCAGAATTCTAGATTTTTATACTTTTTAAAAGCTAGAGAATTCCATACGAACCATACTGGACAAGTTGGAGGGGCGAATTTGGTCTTTAAGCAACAAAACCCAAACCCACTTCAATTCCTAACTAGAAGGACTGAAACCTTGATGCTAGCAGCCTGATAAAGTAGAAAGCAAGCCATTTCAGGCATAATACAATTTACCTCCAGTCTACAATGTCTAGCACTCAATCAAAAATTACAAGACTCATTTTTTAAAAAGAGAAACAATCCAAATGTTGAGTGGAAAAGCATAAATTATGGTCTCTTAGCACAATGGAACATTATTCAGAAATTAAAAAGGAAAAAAACTGATACATACTACAGGGTGGATGCATCTCAAACACATTGTATTAAATGAGAGAAGCTGGAGTCAGAGGCTATAAGCCATATGATTCCACTTACATGGCATCTGGAAAAGGCAAAACTATAGAAAAGATCAATTCAGTGGTTTTCATGGGTAAAATAGAGAGGAGGATTGACCACACAGAGATATAAAGATATTTGGAGGAGCAGTAGAATCTCGCTATATCTTAATTGCAGTGGTGTTGATATGACCATAAACGTTTATCAGAATTAATAATATTTTACACCTAAAGGGGTCCATTGTATGATATGTAAATTCCACCTCGGTAGCCTGGAAGGAAAAAAGAGTGGTCAGGCCATGGATGAGGAGCTCTGCAGGGAACAGCTTAATCATTGCACAAACCTAGCAAGCACTGATAGTTAAGTGCCAGTTATTGAACTAATTGAGCTTGCAAGGTGAGGTCTATGAACCCAGGAACAAGCTAGGGCTCCCCATCGAGTCTCTGGCACCCAGCACAGTGCCTTGATCCCTCAAAGGGTCATAAACCAGACAGCCCCGTGTGACACCAACACCTCAGAACCAACGACCAAGGGGACAGAGCCCAGCCTGGCCGGCTCCCAGCTGGAACCCTCAGTGACATACTTCCCTGACTCCCCATTTCCCTGTCTGTAGACAATACATGTCAACAGGATCACTTGAGGACAAGACAAAATGCACATGCAAAACGGCTGGCCGAGGACTTCCCTGGTGGTTCAGCGGCGGAGAATCCACCTGCCCATCAGGGGACACAGCTTTGATCCCTGGTCTTGGAAGATCCCACATGTCTCAGAGCAACTAAGCCCGTGTGCCACAACTACGGAGCCCATGCTCTCTGAGCCCACACGCCACAACTGCGGAAGCTCCCAAGCTCTAGAGCCCAGGCTCCACAACCAGAGAAGCCACCACAGTGAGAAGCCCCCCCACTGCAATGAAGAGTAACCCCTGCTCGCTGCCTCTAGAGAAAGCCCAGCACAGCCAAAATAAACAAAAATTTTTAAGTGACTAACCAACGTGTGACACATAGAAGATGCTCCACTCAATAGAGTTACCGTTGCTGCTGCTAAATTACCTGTATCACGGCCCCAGCCTCTGTCCTCCCTACATCCCTTACACCAAACATTCTGGACACTTCTCGGAATGATATTCATCGCCCCTGGGGCCAGGCCAGAGCTAGAATTTCCTCTACTCAGTGTTCCCTCCCACCAGCCTTCGCTACTTCCAGCCATTGGCTTCAAGACCAGCTCAGACAAAACCTTCTCCCCCTGCTGTAATTCAACCCATAAATAAGGACAAGGAAGGGCAGGGGGATCGCTGTTGTCTTCACTGAGACCACTAGGCTCTCTCGCACACACTCAGAAACTCCCAGCAAAATCTTAAACCCCAAGCAGAGACTGCACCACACACCCTCTCCCATCCCTGGGGTTGCCGGCCTTGGGAGGTGGGCTGTAGACCTTTGCTGTCTGGAGTTGAGGAGATGCTCCCAGGAGATACCCCCACTCTGGGCCCCTGGCAGATCTGGTGTAAGAGAAAAGGAACTGGACTGGGTTCTAGAGACCTGGGCTTCAATCCAGTCTCTGCCACCTCTCAGCCGGTCTGTTGAGTCCACTCTTGGTTGGATGCTCTTCCCTCGTGTGCAAAGTGGCGCAGATGCTTCCAGAAATAAGATGCTGGTAAGGGAAAGCAATGGTCCACAAAACTAACTGAACTCTTTCCTGACCTTCAGGTTCATGGCCACCTGGCTGGCCCTCCACCTCCCATCCCCACCAGCCTCCATGCCCTGCCCCAATCTGTCCACCCCTCACCTTCCAGAGTTCCCATCCTGGACACCCATCACGTGACAACTATGTGTTTATTATGGTTATCTATTTACCACCTGCCCCTAACCCCAGAATATCAACTCTCGGAGGGCATGGTTTTTTCTGATTAATTCAGTGCTATGTTCCCAGAGCCTGGCGGTGTCTGGCCTGAGGTAGGTGTTTCAGACCCTCTTGCTAAAGACATGGCTGGTCCCCCAACTTCTGTATTTGGAGTCATTGAATGTTTATGCCAACCTAGCCTCCTAAGCTTTGTACAGACAAAAAATTCCAGATAACTGAAGCCCAAGATTCTACAGGGGCTTCCCTGGTGTCCCAGTGGTAATGAAACCCACCTGCCAATGCAGGAGACACACGTTTGATCCCTGGGTCAGGAAGATCCCCCGGAGAAGGAAATGGCAACCCACTCCAGTATTCTTGCCTGGGAAATCCCAAGGACAGAGGAGCCTGGAGGGCTATACAGTCCATGAGGTTGTAAGAGTCAGACACCGCTTAGTGACTAACCAATAGCAAGACCCTACATCAAAGACTTGGGTGGAGACGGAAGGGTTAACTTCTTGTAAGGCTGAAGCAGGAACGAACCCACAAGGCGGTCAGCACAGCCGTGCTAGATGGCCATGACCTTTCATTCTGAGCAATGCCATCACCTGCATCAATCACCCCAGACAGGCAAGCTGCGGGCAGCCTCGAGTGCTGGCGAACTTAGACATGATGACCTGTGCCCCCTCCCCGCCCCGAGCCGGGAGGACGGAGGCTCCCACGAGACCCCTTGTGTTGGGCTGGCGGGCGGATGTGGAACTCACACTAGGTATGCTGGAGAACCCCTCCCCAACCGGGTGCCTGGGCCCCCGCCACCGGGAGCTCTTCTGAGCCACCGTGTGAACCCCACCTGGGTCACCTACAGACTCCAGAAACCCCGTGCTGCAGGCGGCAGGCTCTCCTGCCCCCACAGGACCAGCTTCATGGAGCGCCCACCTGCCGCGTCCAAGCTGGGGACCAGGTGTCGGGGGGCCTTCCACTCACCCCCATATTCATCACACCGCACAAGAGTGGGGAAAGGCCCCTGCCCTCAAAGGACGGACCCGTCCAGCCAGTGGTGTGGGGGCCTCACACCAGGCCCACCCTCAGGGCCAGGCCATCTTGGACTCAGAAACGTGGATGGGGTAGGGGGCTCCAGTCCTGGCTTCCCTGTCCCCCCAGCTGGGTGCCCTGGGGCAAGTGGCTCAGCCTGTCTGTGCCTCTGTTTCTCCAGGGGAAGATGGAGGGAATCCTGGGGAAGATCTTGGGAGAGAGGCTGGCGGGCAGGGAGGGAGCATTAGCCATCACGGCTCCCGGCAGGGGCATTTCAGGCCCAGGTGAATACACCTCCGGCCCAGCCGCCATCGGAGAACACGGCGGGGCCCTGGGCTAACAGGCTCCCGTGACAGAGCTCCGCAGAATTCAAGCTCTCAATTCTGGAGTCTGAAGGCCCAAGACCAAGCTGTGGGCAGGGACGTTTCCCTCGAGCCTCTTGCCCTCTTACCGCCCTCTCCCTGGGTCCTCCATGTGCGTCTGCGCCCTGATCGCCTCGCCGGTCACCCTGGATCAGAGCCATCCCAGTGACCTCATCTTACATCAACCACGCCACCAATGCCCTCGAGCCTCCCAGGTGGCGCTAGTGGTAAAGAACCTGCCTGCCAAAGCAGGAGACGTAGGAGAGACAGATTTGATCCCTGGGTTGGGAAGATTCCCTGGAGGAGGGCATGGCAACCCACTCCAGGATTCTTGCCTGGAGAATTCCGTGGACAGAGGAGCCTGGAGGGCTACAGTCCATGGGGTAGTAGAGTCAGACGCGACTGAAGCGACTTAGCCCACGCACACAAAGGCCCTCACTCCAAGTTCAGCCACATTCTGAGGGGCTGGGGCTTCAACTTGCAGGTTTGGGGGGATGCCCTTCAGCTCATGTGCCTGGGCACTTACTCAGCATTTAATCTGCTGGTCTGGGGGGTCCCCCTGGGTTCTCGTGCCCTCTGTGAGCACGCTCAGCCTCCTGTTTGCTGGCCACCCCCAGGCCTCCCAGGAGCCATCTCCCGCTCCAGCCTGCCCATGCCCGTGCCTTATTCATCCATCAGATCTCACTTCAGCAATCCTCCTTCCCAGCCCCCAGCCTGGGTCTCCCTTCAGGGCTCCCCCAGCCATACGCACTCCGCGTGTTACTACTGCCACAGGCAGCTTGGACACTGCTCAGTCCCGGTCTCCAGCACTGCGCCAGGTATTAATACATCATTATTGCTCTTTAGTCACTAAGTTGTGTCTGACTCTTTGTGACCCCGTGGACTGTGACCCACCAGGCTCCTCTGTCCATGGGATTTCCCAGGCAAGAATACTGGAGTGTGTTGCCATTTCCTTCTCCGGGGGATCTTCCTGACCCAGGGATCGAACCCACAACTCTTGTGTCTCCTGCACTGGCAGGCAGATTCTTTACCACTGAGCCAATGGCGAAGCCTTCTCAGGGCGCTTGGGGACCCCTGAAGATTTGCTCTGGTGCTCTTAAGGGTCTCTGATGAGTGGTTGTTGGGGGAGAGTTACAGGATTCTCTGTGACCTGGGGGCTCCTGTGAAGGGCATATGGAAGTCTATTTCAGGGGGCACCAGTTCCAGTGATGGAAATGGAATCCTGGAGGGACCCTATTGCCTCATTCAAGGGCTCCAGAGTGGGGTCTCACCTCCCTTCCACACGAGGCAGATGCTGCTTTTACCCAACTATGTGACCTGTGCTGGGGGCTGGGGCTGGGACTTCCTGGTACCACGTTCAGAATGGCCAGGAACTATTCAAGGACACTGCCCCTTGGTCCCTACTTGTTCCTTGTACAGAACATTTCATTGCTCACCCATAATTCACCCTGTCATCCTTAATATCAATAACAGAGTCAACATTTTCTAAGCTGAGCACTTTATGGTCATCATCTCATTTAATCCATGTAAAGGCCCAGGGAGGTCTGATAACCTGTCCAGGGTCACGTCGCAAGTGCTAATGAGATCAGCTCTTCCAGAGCAATTACCCAGTGCGGTCCTAAGCGTTTAGTTTCTACTCACATGTTTATCCCGGACACTTTGTGATTGGTGGCTGGGGCTACACTGGCACACAAGAGGTGCTCAACAGAAGCTTCCCGAATGGCCTTTTCTATGTCTTTTCCTGTATCCCAGATAGTTATCACTGGAGATGCTCAATAAATATGTGTCTTTTGGAGTAGATGGAGGCATGAAGAAAAGGAGGAAGGGAGGAAGCATAAAAGGATGGTGAGCGGATGGATGGATGGTAGGCTGAGTGGACAGGGGAAAAGTGGATGGGAGAAAGGATAGATGAAGTGACAGATAGATGGATGGATGGAAGGGTGGATGGATGGATGGATAGACAGATGGATGCATGGATGGATGGATGGATGGATGGATAGACAGATGGATGCATGGATGCATGGATGGATGGACATGTAGGTGATTTAAAGGGTAAATGAATGGATGAATAGACGGATGGATAGACGGAGAGATGATTGGATGAATGGATAGGTGGACAGGCAGATGACTGGATGGATGGATGGATAAATGAATGGATGGGAGGCGGACGGTCCCTAAGCCTAGTCCCCCCAGCAGTGCTAGGGAAGACACAAAGCCACCGCCAAGTTGCCGGGTAGAGAAGCTGTGGGTATGACTCATGGGGGCAGAGGGCACAAGCAGTGGAGGAACACAAGGGAGGTGAAGACCCAAGGGCCTTCAGAGGCCAGAGAGAGCCTTGCTCACTAAGAGAAAGAAAGGCTTCCTGGGAGAGGTGGCATTCGGGCTACACCTAGGAAAGTTTCCATGAGAGACGTAGGGGAACGGTCCTCCTGGAAGGAGGTAGGACATGAGCAAAGTCACAGTGTGGGAGAAAGGTGATGTGCACCTTGGAGTCGGCAGCCTCCTCACCTGGCTCCCTCCCGGGCCCTGAGCTCCTGTAGGTCAAAGTTCAGTCACATCCTTCTCCTTCCACGGCAGCAGTGCTGGCCTGACCCAGGGAGCAAGCTGACAGGTGCTGAGGACTTCCTGCTCTGACGGGTTCAGCTCCTGCTGCATGTCTATCTGCTCAGAGCCCAGGATGTGATGACGTGAATGGACATAGAAATGAGCACGTACTGAGTGCCTTGCTGTTGTTCAGTTACTAAGTCGTGTCCAGCTGTTTGCCACCCCATGGACCGCAGCACACCAGGCTTCCCTGTCCTTCACTATCTCCCAGAGTTTGCTCAGACTTATGTCCATAGAGCTGGTGATGCCATCCAACCATCTCATCCTCTGCTGCCCTCTTCTCCTTTTGCCCTCAGTCTTTCCCAGCATCAGGGTCTTTTCCAATGAGCTGGCTCTTTGCACCACATGGCCAAAGTATTGGAGCTTCAGCTTCAGCATCAGTCCTTCCAATGAATATTCAGGGTTGATTCCTTTAGGACTGACTAGTTTGGGCACCTACTGCATGCCAAATGCCTGACATCCCTGACCTCAGTGACCCTCAAAACTATCCGGTCATGCTTACAAATGGGAGACTGGCCTGCCCCGGGTCATGGAGTCAGGGGCTGGCAGAGGCAGGGTTTGAGCGTGGGGCAGCTGGCTGGAAGCCCCTGACGGTCTACAATGGGGACAGGAGAGGAACGGGGCGGGTGGTGAGTCCCGAGCACGGCTCACACACTGGCTTCACACCCATCCCTGGGCAGACTGGCAACGTCAGTTTACAAGATCTCCAGGGCCTGCTCACTTTCCACTTAACATTTCCTAACGATTCATCAGGACGCAGTGAGAAAATCTATCCTTTTCTTGGGAACGCTGGAGGAAGGAGTGGGGCGTCCCGTTCTGCTCCTGGTCCTGCGTCTGTGCTGAGCGTGGAGCAGGCCAGTCTGCTCAGCCTCCCCTCTCACCCAGCGGACTGGCTCAGCTGTGGTCACCCATCACTGCCCCAGTACACCTCATAAAGCAGTCAGACTCCAGGTATAAAAAGAGAGAAGGTGCCTGTGCAGCTGAAAGGACAACTCCCATGGGGAGAAGAGGAGGCTCTGAGGTCCCCAGCCTCCACATCAGTTTCTGGAATGTTCCTGGACAGAATCCCAGCTGATACCCAGGTGTGTCCCTGCCTGTCCCTCCTGTGTTCCCTGAGTGCCCGCCGAGGTGGACTCTGGAGTCTGGAGGAGGTGAACCTGCTGCCCTTCCTGCTCTCAATGGGATGTCTTAGCCCATTTGCTACAACAAAAATCTCATCACCATGTGGCCGAATCAACCAACATTTCTTTCTCCCAGCTCCAGAGGCTGGAAGTCCATGATCAGGCTGCCCACAGATCCAGCATCTGGTGAGGACCCCCTCCCTTCTTGGCCTCACATAGCGGAAGGGACAAGCAAGCTCTCTGGGGTCTCTTTTCTAAGGGCACCGATCCCACTCATGGGGGCTTCACCCTCACGATCCATTCACCTCCCAAAGACCCCACCTCCCAACACGGTCGCCTTGGGGGGCTGGGATCTCAGCACGTGGAGGGGGAGGGGGACACAAACATTGAGTCTGTGGCAGAGGTCCAGGCTGGTGGGGCAGGTGAGGAGGCAGAGACCCTCATCAGGCCAAAGTGACAGGTGCATGGAGAGGAGTGCGGACTCCTGGCTGGGAGAGGACCCAGCTTTGCAGGAGGGCCCAGGACGCTCCACAGAGGAGGCGATGCTGGAATTTGCTGGACTGGGGAGGACAACCAGGGCCTTCTGGGCTAAGGGAGGCTACGTGTGTCAAAGGCAGGCTTGTGAGGAATGAGCTGCTGAACTTGCTGCCATGAGGGACTGGGGGGGGGGTGTCCTGAAAGCAGGGCAGGCCCAGTCTGGATCCCATAGCACTGGGAGCTGCGGAAGGCCTTGGAGCAAAGGAGCAACACCAGCAGAACCATCTTTGGAAACCTCCCCTGGGATGGCATGAATGTCAGGAAGGCTGGGGCAGCAAAGCCAGTGGTAGAGAGACAGGAGAGGGACAGGCCCCGGGCTGAGCAGCTGTAACCGGTCTCCTGATTGAACAAGGTACCAGCAGGAGCGCTGGGTCCTGATTAGGTGAAACACAAAGCCACCACAACTTCCTCACGCTTGTAGTCAAGGGGATTTCCCCACCCGAAGCACGTACAGGAGAGAGACCAAAGGAAGGGAGAGATGCCAGCCCATAATATGTCCTGCCAACCTCCCAGACACCTTCACACTGGAATCCATCTTGGCTGAGAGATGCATGTACATCCACGAGAAAGGACCCTGAGTTAGACCAGATACAGGCACAAGCGAGGTGACTGGCCAGAGAGAATCCGGGAACCTGCCCCCAAGCTGTGCTGTGCTGTGATAAGTCGCTCGGTCGTGTCCGACTCTGCGATTCCCTGGACTGTAGTGCCCCAGGCTCCTCTGTCCACAGGGATATAAGCAACCTAAGCCAAGCCTACTGCACACAACCCACTCCGAGCTCACCTGTGTATTTTTCCACATGTGCGTTGCTTCTAACAGGTCTTGTCTCGATTTCACAATCTCAGTCTCTTTGCTGAATCCTTTCTTCACAGAAGACAAGGACCAAGGTCCTTCTTCTAGCCATTACACAGCCAGAATCAATGAGACTGCTCCAAATGAAAAGATGAGGCCATTCGAGTGCCCAGAAAAGAGCTCTCTGGGGGGGTCTCTCTGGCAAAGGGCGCTAATCCCATTCATGAGGCCTCCATCCTCATGACCTAATCACCTCCCAAAAGCTGCCCTTAGTGACTCCTAGCTTGGGCCAAAGGGATCCTTCTGTCCCCAGGGCTCCCCCTCCTTACTCCTTGTCTTACCCAGGCAGCCTCTCCCCACCTCCACCCCCTGCCCGCCCCAAGTCGGCTCCTCTGCCCTCATCCTCAGGTGCTTCTCTCTCCTGCCCACCCCACAAGAGGAGGGCTGTGTCTTTGCTGCCTTTGTATCCCCAGGGCCCGGCACACAGTAGGTGCTCCACAATTTTCTAACAACTGAATGGATGACGGATGAACACCCCTACCAGACAGTGCCACGTGGTGTGCCGATCTGAATCAACAGGGTTCATTCCATTGCTTTTCTACACATGGGAGCTCAACCCATGTTGAATCAGTCCAGTCAGCTTGGGCGCTGGAATAAAACGGACCGTCCTGTTCTCCCTGAGCGCAGGTGGTGCACGCAGTAGGGAAGCACAAACACAGCGTGGCCTGGCAGTCACAGCCCCTAAAAAACCACACTGAGGCCCTCCAGCCCCCAGCAGGCCTCCACCCAGCTTCATGGTCAGCCTCCCAGGGTCCAGCCACGCAAAACATTTATTGCCCAGCTGGCTCCAGCTTGGCCCGGGGGCCTGGAGATCCAATGAGGACCTGGCACCGAAGCTGGAGTCTAGTGATGTTCAATTATACAGAACATGCTTCTCGTTGCAGAGAAAAGACCCCCGCTGATCATCAACGTGGCCAGTTAGAGGCTTGAGGCCTCTGCTGGGACCTACCGGAGCCAAGGAAGGGTGTGATCTGCCCCGTTAGGCCCCCGGGTGGACAGCACAGGGTCAGCCACACAGTGGGATATCTGCTCTTACCCCACCAACTCAGGCAAGCCCAAGGGCAGGACACCAGTGTGGGCTGAGCACCAACTGTCCCCTCTGCCTCGTGTGGCTCACGCAATCCTCACAACGTCTGCATGGGGTTGATGTCGTGATTCCAACCTCAGAAAGATGAAGCTCAGAAACTGGAAGCTGCCTGCCCAGGGACACACAGCCAAGGAATGGCCGCAGCACGTCTGGCTTTAGCTCCCTGAGGCTCTGGTACCAAAACACTGCCAGCTAGGGGCTTACAGCAACGGAATGGGTCCTCCACGGCCTAGAGGCCAGAAGTCCCAAATCCAGGGGCTGGCAGGGCCAGGCCGCCCCTGGAATCTCTCCATCCGAGAGTGTCCTTTCTGCCTCCTCCTTCGGGCCTCCCTTGTCTGGTGGCCGCATCACCCCGACTTCTGCCCCCATCTTCACAGGCCTCCCCTCTGGGTCTGCGTCCAATTCTCCCCCTTCTTAGGAAGACCCCAGTCACTGGATCAGGGGCCCCCACTCCAGCACCCCTGCTCTTAACTAGATGACATGCACAAAGACCCTACTGCTGGCTAAGGTCACATCCACAGGCTCAGGTGGACGTGAACTTGGAGGGACACTTCATCCCGATTCAGGCTATGCTTCTTCCCCCGCGCATGGCTGCCGTGAACGGAGCAAGGTCATTTCACTTCTTAGCAACTGAGCAGGGTGCCCTGCTCCCTGGTGGACAGTTCACACAGAAGACAGAGGCTCCTCCATGGCTGGTGGCTCATCTTGGTCTCACCCGCCAGTTTCCCCATGAAGAACTTGCGTCTCCTCCCTCCCAGGGCTCAGAGCTCTAACGGTCTCATCTCCGGAGGTCGGGGGGCTCACACAGGGAGCCGACTACTCTCAGCAGCATCCACCTCCACCAGCGTCCCCACGCATCTGGAACTTTCCGGGACATCTGGAGGGGAGGCTCCTGGCCGGGAAGGAAGCTGTTCACATCCGTCATTCTCCCTGGGGGGAAGCTGCACCTCCTTGCCGGGGCTGGGCCAACTCCATGAGGCCGCCTGGGGTCCCAGCTGTGGCCTCTGGCCGGCCTTTCCGTGGGCCCTGCAGGCAAGAGGGTTCCAGTGTGTCCCAAGGGGGCCCTGGGCTCTGGGGGAAATCTGACAGCCCCTCCACACTGGGCCTGTGAGCTCAGTTCCAGCAAGTTCTTCCTGTGAAAGACTGACAGGTGCTGCGTGGAAACAGGAAGACTCCACGTGCGGGGCCGTGGGCCGTGGCAAGAGGCACAGAGGGGCTCCCTGAGATAAAGCATGGGGACCCCTCTGCACGACCTGGCTCCCTAGAACACCCCCAACCATAGCAACAGGCGCGACAGGAGCTCTGGGGGGTGGGGGCCCAGGATGGGGACTGGGAGACCCAGGAAGGAAGGCACAGATGGGAGGAGGAGGAGGTGGGGGACAAAGAGGATGGAGGGGCCACGGGCGAGGCCGGGAGGGCTCATCCTACACACACACCAGCCAGGAAAAGCCACGTGGGTGACCCAGCTCCGATGGGCCACAGGACCGAAGTCAACCAACCTGAGTAGGCCTGTCTCCAGTATCCAGCCAGGACTGATCAGAGCCCGAGCGTGAGCTCAAGATCTCCTAGGCACACCGCCAACAGCACAACGCATAAAAGAGCGACAGAAGTATCACCCGTAAAATCGACGGACGACACGTCCGCAGTCGAATACTTCCGCCTTTCACAAGGCACTGTTCTCTTCAAAAGAGAAGGCAAAGGACACCCCACAGATCGGGAGAAAATGTTTGCCAATCACACATGTGATCAAGGACTCATAGTCCTGCATGTATAGAGAACTCGCGAAACGTAACCACCACCACCTCCAAAGCACCAACGTCAAAGATGGACAAAGGAGTCTGGCAGACACCTACCTCACCAAAAGAAGATGGAAAGAGAGACGGCAGAGGAGCGCAAAGAAGAGATGCGGACGTCACGGATCTCGGGGGAAATGCAAATCTAAGTGCAGTGGGATCCCACCACACACAAACTAGAAGGGCTGGAATCAAGGAGCGGAGCATACCAAGGGCGGGTGAGTGGGAGGAGCTGGGCTCTCACTCATTTCCATGTGAAATAGTAGCGTTGGGAGCTTTCTCAGAAACAGCCTACTTCAGCTGTCCCATCCAAGCCTGGGTGTACGCCGGAGAGAAAGGAAGGCACGGGTGCCCACGTAGACTCGCACAGGAAGGCTCAGCAAAAAGCTAGAAACAAACCAAATTCCCACCAACAGGCTAATGGATCAACACACTGCAGGGTGAACGGAAGACACTATCGATGGATGGACAATGACAACATGGAAGAATCTCAGAGCAACTCCAGGGAATGAAAGGGGACCAACAAGTGACTGGTACCACACGACTCCACGGAACCATCGAGAAAGGCAGACTGACCAGCAGTGACGGAGAAGGGGTTACCTGGGGAGCCGGTGGGGCGATCTTAAGAGGGCAAGAGGAGACCTCGGGGGTGATGGACACCTCGCCGATGTGACATGGTTTCATAGGTATACACGCGTCCGAACGTACCACGTCGTGCACTTTAAAACGCATCGACTGCATATCAATTAAACCTCAATAAACCTTTTTTCAACCTGCTGAAGGCTGGCCGGTCCCTCTAGCTCATGCAGAGCATTTTACTCTGGACCACGCTGAGCAGCATCACAGATGCACGGGGTGGTTCCATTCACAGCTTTCCCTTTGTAGATCTGCCAAGGTGTCCTGTTCAAAATCCGTCTTTGCAATCTAAAATCTTCCCAGGTCAGGGCAGCACAAACTCACAGGGAGGGTCGAGGCCCTGGATGGGAGACCCCTCTCCTGACCCACCCAGTTTCTGTCTGACTTGTGCCCCTGACCTGGGGTGAGCCTGAAGGAGGGTCCCAGGGTTTGGGGGTCACGGACATCACATCCTTGTGTTTCTGAAATTGTTACTGTTCAACTCTCCTATAGGTTTCTAGCCCCATGGTTCCCAGACCATTTTTAGAATGACGTCAATCTGCAAAAGCCGATTTACAAAGTGGACAGAAGTTGCACTTTATTAAGTATGCAAGTTTATTTAATAACTTCAGCTTTTAAAGCCAATCCAGGTGGATAGGGAGGCTGACCCCCAAGAACAGGCATCCCTGGGGACTGCCCCCCACCACTCACATCCCCGCCACATCCTGAGCTGTCTCTGTTTTGTGGGAAACCCTGACCCAGATGGGAAAGGCGCATCACTCAGAGCCCTCCCCCGAGAGAGACACTCAGGCCTGACACCTGCAACCTAACCCGGGGGCTTTCTCGTGTGCTCCCTACAAGCAGAAGGCAACCTGCAGCCAGGAGGTGTCCGGGCTTCAAGTGCTGAAACAGTCAAGTGACTTCAAAACTGAAATCCAAATCAAATGCTTGCTGCACCCCGGAACTCTGCCCCAAGGAACCCCAAGCTTTGGAATCCACGTTCCAGGTACATGTCCCATTTTGTCAACGGGCTGCTGGGGCCTGGAGGGGCGGACCTTCCGTCTTGGACACAGGAGAGGAACCTGGCCCTGGAAGGATGCCTCGGGCCCTTACTTCTCCCAAACTCACCGCCTGCTTGCAAATGCAGGGAGAAGGGGCTGCAGCAAACCTCACCTGCGTCCACAGGGCCAGGGCCCTGCCTCCAGCCAAGCTGACCAACCAGCTGGTTCAGTCTCCAGAATCAAGATCCCAGCGTTCAAATCTCTGTCCACCACTTGGCAGCTGTGCAACCTCAGACAACTGACTTAACTCCTCTGTGACTCAGTGTCCTCATCTCTAAAATGGGGATGATGATGATCCATACGTCCGTGAGTCATTGCAAAGATTAAATGTGAAGCTACGGGCATAGGGCTCAGCAGATCCAGGCCCAGGGCCACGTTGGGGTTGGGAGGGACGCGGCGGGGGGCAGGTGGGCTGTGGGAAGATCACTATCAGCTCTTCGCCCAACTCTCTCAGGCCCTCCCACGTCCTCCTCACTGGCCCCTGTTCTGCCTACACCTCTCTCCCCTCTCAAAGTTCCCCAAACCCACCCACCCATCCTTAAGCCTCCTCCTCCAGAAAGTCTTCCCAACTCCATACAGCGGAAAATCCACATGTAAGGATTCCCACCATTTCTGAATGCTGACATCTTGGTCACCTCAGCCGCCTCCCTGAAGCCCTGTTCCCTCCTCTGCCTCTTGGGGTGACACCCTACGCCTGCAGAGCTGCTGCAGAGAGGGAACGAGCGAGCCACGGAACCCCTGCCTGGCACCCACGGGGCACGGATGCCGGAGGAGCCCCGTCACAGTCTCCCCATGACTGTGTCACACAGCCAGGTCCCTCTGTCCCCAGCGGAGCTGCACGAGGTGGGGGCTGAGTCTGTGCGTTCCCCTGGAGCCCAGCCCAGAGCCGAGAGGAGAGACAATGCATCGTAACCACTGACTGAATGGAATTCAAGTCCCACAGCTTTGCAGCTCTATTCCAGAAGAACTCAAATAAAGGAAAACATCTCAAACATATTTAGCAGCCAGCAAAAGCCGTATGCCTGTGTGGAGGGCTCGGTTCATGCTCCCCTTTCAAGTGCTTCTGGAAAAGAAGCCCGCCAATCTCCGCACTCCCGATGTCAGTGAAGAAATCCAAGTCTCCCCTTGACCAGAGCCGTGTAAGGGAAAGGTCCGACCTTCGGCTGTCAGGAGGGTCGAAGCCCTTGTGTGGGCCTCAGGTACATAAGAGGTGCTCTGGATCCCTGAGTCCCCAGAGAAGTCAGAGCCCTAAATTCTATCGTCCCTCTTGTCTCCAATTCGCTGGGACATCTTGGTGGGTCACTTGACCTCTCTGGGCGTCTCGCACATTCGCACACACGAGTAAAGCACCCATCATTTGAGGGAGTTCACGGCCATGCACCAAAGTGCCCAGGCCCCTGAGCCCCTCCCAAATGCCAGCGTCTGTGCCATCCTGGCCTTGGGGCTGGCAGGACACTAGATGCAGACGTCCACCACCCACCCAGCGGGCAGGGCCAGGTGGGTGGAAGGTGGCAAAGGGAGGGAGGGTTCATGGGGGCAGGGAGGGGGCGGTTCCAGGAAAGCTCCACAACAGCAGAGGCCATCAGGAGGAGGAGAAAATACAGTAACACAGTCCTGCGGACAGTGGACCCTGGGCTTCAGGAGAAGCCTGGGGGTGGGCGGGAGGTCTTGGCCTAGAAGGTCCGAAGTCATGGGCGTGTAGACAGATTTCACACAGGCCAGGCTGGTGAGGGTTTCTCCAGGAGAGGCAGGAGGAAGGGCAGAGAGAGGGGAGAGGGCTGGGGGGAGGGTGAGGGCTGCTTGAGGACCAGCCCAGCTGGGGGCGGGCGGGGTGACCATCTGACTCCTTTAGGGACTGAGAAGCATCCAGCTCTGAGGTTGCTGGTGTGTCTGCAGTATACACCCCACCTCCATCACCCTCTGCAGGAGGCCCCCCACTCGTCAAAGTTCCAGGTACCAGGCCAGTCTGAAGCTGCTCTAGACCCAAGAAGGGAGATGGGCAGGTGACTGCCCCACAAGTAAAACCCAAGCGCGCACACACACGCACACGCGCGTCTCTCAGCTCCATGCCTGCCCGTGAGGTCTGGCTGAAGCTCAGCTGTCCTCCCTGCTGTTTGCAGAGCAACTGTCAGCACCCACCCGCTGACAGTCCTTCCGCTGCCTGCGAGGAAAATACAGGAACAATGAACAGCCCAGCACAGAGAGAAGGAGTCAGGCAAAGCCTGCAGGGAGCAGAGGCTGAGGCCCAGGCCTGCAGGCCGGTGTGGCCGGTGTGGCCGGTGTGGCTGTGGCCGGTGTGGCCGGTGTGGCCGGTGTGGCCGGTGTGGCTGGGCTGGCTGGGCGGACACTGGGCCCCCGAGCCTCCATTTCCTCTTTAACAACCAGAGGGAAGGCTCCCCGGGCCCCGGCTCCCCATGGGACTTGTCTGAGACAATGCCCAGGAAGTCGTGTGCATCCAAGCAGCTTTTTTTCTTCTTTTCTGGATGAGTCAGTTATGGAAGGAACTTCTAGGATGCTTGGAAGGGAAGGAGAAGTGAGTTACAGCCTGGAATCTTCTGGAATCCCCTTCCCGGGGTCTGTGCAGGTCCTTCCAGCATAGCAAGGCCTTTGTCTCAGCGCGGTCGGGGCCGGGAGACAAGAGGACAATATGGCCCTTGGATGTGGTCAGCCAGCGCTTCTGTGCCTTCTTGGGAATCTTTGGTCAGGCCCCGAGGCCTTGCCCAAACACAGCAGACCCCTGAGAATTGGACCATCTCAGAAAACCCAAAGGGTAGACAGTGTGAACTTGCAGGCTCCCCCACCCTGTCGCCGGCAGCAAAACAGCTTTGATCCCTCGGGTTGTGGGGTGGGGGTGGGGCGGCGGGGTCAAACAGACCCCCTCATCTGTCAAAAACCTTACTCCAGGGGCTGGCTGTTGGAAAGCTCCCCCCCCTCCACTGCCATGTCCAGCCCCCACGGCCTCTTAAGGACCCCCCGCAAGTGCCCCCTGCAAGCCTCTGTCCCACGGACCTGACCTCAGTCCTTGGGGCCTGCACCACGCCCTCACCCTTCCAGGGACCAGGCCTCACCCCTGGCCTCTGACGCAGCTCTGCACATTGTCCCGAGCAGAGATCTGTCTTTAGGAAGGGCCCCCAGGCTGGCACAGAACCTGTCTGGTTCCCCTTCCCCAGTACAAGCTTCCAGGAAGAGGGTGATGGGCTGGGAGCCCCTGCCGTCCTGGGCGTGTTACTCAGGCCCGATGTCAGATGCCCCCGTCCAGCCTCCGATCCTGCTGTTACAGTGACGCCAGCCTCAGAACGGAAGGCCACATGGGCCTGGCTTGTCTCTGCTCCCTGGGACTCAGTTCAGTTCAGTTCATTCGCTCAGTCATGTCCGACTCTTTGCGACCCCATGAATTGCAGCATGCCAGGCCTCTCTGTCCATCACCAACTCCTGGAGTTTACCCAAACCCATGTCCATCGAGTGGGTGATGCCATCCAACCATCTCATCCTCTGTCGCCCCCTTCTCCTCCCGCCCCCAATCCTACCCAGCATTAGGATCTTTTCCAATGAGTCAACCCTTCGCATGAGGTGGCCAAACTATTGGAGTTTCAGCTTCAACATAAGACCTTCCAATGAACACCCAGGAATGACCTCTTTTAGGATGGATTGATTGGATCTCCTTGCAGTCCAAGGGACTCTCAAGAGTCTTCTCCAACACCACAGTTCAAAAGCATCAATTCTGCGGCGCTCAGCTTTCTTCACCATCCAACTCTCACATCCATACATGACCACTGGAAAAACCATAGCCTTAACCAGACAGACTTTTGTTGGCAAAGTAATGTCTCTGCTTTTAAATACAGGACCTAAATGCCCTCTCCCCTTCCCCTCCCTGCCCTCCGCCTGCTTCCACCGCTCTCCCTTGGGGCCCACCCACCCGCCCCAGAGGCCAGAACTGCGACCTTCCTTCAAGAAGCTGCCCTCCGCTCCTATCTGCAGGCAAGCATCCTAGCATGTCCCACCACCCACAGCTGTGGACTCCCGGGCCCCGAGGGAGGCCTGCCCTGTGCATCTCTGCCCCACTCCCCTGGCTGCATTCGTCCCTGCCCCCATGCAATCAGCTGGCCGATTGGCACATAATGTGAATACCCGGGGAGTCTTTTGACAGTGGCTGACGGAAGCAAGGTCCCAGCGGACCCGGCCACCGGCAGGGGCCTCTCCCCGCTTCCAGGCAAACTCAGTAAAGTGAGTCACGGCGGGTACTGACCACAGCAGGAAGGGACTCAACGTGGCCCCGAGAGGCTCTGCCTTCCAGCAACAGGGGGACAACTGTGAACACCCCAGAGGACTGGGGCTCCTCCTCCTTCTCATGTGAGCCTCCAGCTAGACTCCCTGCCTCCAGCCTCACCCCGCTGTCCACCTTCACACCCGGTTGTTCAATCAACCAAGAGTCCACGATCCCCAGGGACTCCCTCAAGGACATATCTGATCAGGCACGTTCAGCTTACGTTCATTCAAGCCCTCTTGCAACCCCAGGAGCGGATGGAGCTGCTGGATGGATGCTCAGGGCCCCTGTAATAGGGTGCGGGGGCCGCCATAACAAAGCCCCACAAACCTGGCAGCTAAAACAACAGACACGGTTTTCAGGAGGTGGAAGTCCACGACCAAGATGTGGGCAGGGCTGTCTCCTGATGCCCCGCTCCCTGGATCCCCACATGGGGGGGTGTCTGCGCCCGACCCCTCCCTTCTTGTAAGGACCAGGGCCCACCCCAGTGACCTCGTTTGACTTCAGTCACCTTCTGCACAGCCCGTCTCCACACACAGGCATTCTGAGGCGGTGGGGGTCAGAACCTCCACACGTGGATTTTGTGGGGACACAGCTCAGCCCGTAAGAGCCCCCGAGAGCCTGCATTCCCTCCATGTGGCCGTACTTCCTACTGGTCCTTGGACGGCTCCACCCAGGACATCTTGAGTCAGAAGTCGGGGTTACTGAGGGGCCTGGGAATCGGGTCAGTGGGCAGAAGTGACCCCCTAGAGGCCTGTTGTCCCTTGCACAGTTCAGTTCGGTCGCTTAGTTGGGTCCAACTCTTTGCGACCCCACGGACTGCAGCACGCCAGGCCTCCCAGTCCATCACCAACTCCTGGAGTTTACTCAAACTCATGTCCATTGAGTCGGTGATGCCATCCAACCATCTCATCCTCTGTCGTCCCCTTTTCCTCCCACCTTCAGTCTTTCCCAGCATCAATTGGGGTCTTTTCCAATGAGTCCGTTCTAGTGCAGGGCTATTGCTGAAGGTGCCAGTGGGGCTCCATAGGGGGTGGTACTGAGCTCGCGGCAGTGGAACATGCGTGCGTCCAAGCCCAGCCCATGAACACCTCAGTTCAGCTCCACACACCCCTCTCCCACCCTCCGCCACCTGGCGCTGGGAAGGACCTGGGGTTGGGGTGGAGCCCGGGGCCCTGACCCACTGTGGGGAGCCACCAACTGAGCATGCTCTGGGCCGCTGACGTGAGCAAGATGGAATGGTCTGCCACGCAGGGCCCCCGAAGGGAAGGGTGGGTTCCAGCGTCTCCCTAGGAAGTACAGCCCCCCACTCTGTCCACCCCTGCAGCGCACCTGTGGGAACAGACAAGGGAAGCAGGACCCTGCGGAGGGCTGGGCACCCGTGGAGGGTGCAGAGGGCCTGGCCCAGCTCGGCCTTCAGAACCAGCCGAGCACCCCTCCCAGTGGGACGGCCTTCCACCAGAAGGATGTGCGGAGAAGAAACAGATCAAGGTAAGAATGAGACCAAGGAAGCCCTGTAAGCACGACTGACCGCTGTGCTCCCGGCAGGGTGACGCGATGCCAGCCAGGAGCCCCAGCACCACCCTGAGGACCGGAACGGGGCCCGTGGACAACGTCGACTCGAGAACCACTGTGTTCAACGAGCACACGGCGTGGATGGGAGGACACGCCGCCCATCCCCCCACCCCACCTCCTCCCCATCAGTCCTCCCACCTGCAGACCCCGGAAGGGATGCTGAACAGGTGCCTGTGAATTAGGGAAGGAAGGAAGGCAAAACAGAGGGACGAGAAAGGACACTCTCTCTTCTCAGAGCATCAACCCTAAACCGTCCCTTTTCCTAACAAGGAGCAGGGTTTTGAGTCCAACAGATTCACCTGTCTAGCTGTTGATGGTTTCTTTATGCCACTCAGTTTTTTATCTGTTTTCTCTACCCACCAGATGAGATTGAGTGAGTGTGAGTGAAAGTCGCTCAGTCGTGTCCGACTCTTTGTGACCCCATGAACTGCAGCTCACCAGGCCTCCCTGTCCATCACCAACTCCCAGGGCTTGCTCAAACTCATGTCCATGGAGTCAGTGATGCCATCCAACCATCTCATCCTCTGTCATCCCCTTCTCCTCCCACCTTCAATCTTTCCCAGCTTCAGGGTCTTTTCAAATGAGTCAGTTCTTCACATCAGGTGGCCAAAGGATTGGAGTTTCAGCTTCAGCATCAGTCCTTCCAGTGAATATTCAGGACTGATTGCCTTTAGGATGGACCGGTTGGATCTCCCTGCAGTCCAAGGGACTCTCAAGAGTCTTCTCCAGCACCACAGTTCAAAAGCATCAATTCTTCGGCACTCAGCTTTCTTTATAATCCAACTCTCACATCCATACATGACTATTGGAAAAATCATAGCTTTGACTAGACGGATCTTTGTTTGTAAAGTAATGTCTCTGCTTTTTAATATGTTGTCTACGTTGGTCATAGCTTTCCTTCCAAGGAGCAAGTGTCTTTTAATTTCATGGCTGCAGTCACCATCTGAAGTGATTTTGGAGCCCCCCCAAAAAATAAAGTCTCTCACTGTTTCCATTGTTTCCCCATCTATTTGCCATGAAGTGATGGGACCCGATGCCATGATCTTAGTTTTCTGAATGTCACTGCCAAGACGGTAAGCTCTGCTGAGGTCTGTGCCCAGAGCTCTGGCTGGTTTTAGATGGAGTTTTCCTTCATCTGTGATTCAGCAAACGACGATTAAGCACCTACTGTGTGCTGACCCCATCGACGGTCCAGAAACAAGGACCAGATGGTGGGTGACAGCGGTACTCAGACTTCAGTACCATAAACCCTCAGTTCCCCAAAGAGCGTGTGGTCTGGAGGCCACCTCAGATACCAACGTGAAAAGCAAACATTCTCATTCTAAATCACCACAGCCCAGATGAAAAACCAAAGAAGAAAGAACAAGAAGGGATGGAGCGGATCTGACTGCACCCAGAATGGTGCCAATCCACACCTAATGCGTTTCAAGACCAGCAAGAGGCGTGGAGGAATCTTGAAGCAGCAGAAAGGGATAAGCTAGCTTTCTTTTTAAATGAGGAAGAACTGGAGACAGTGAAAGGAAAAAAGCATAGAAGACACCATCCAACAGATAAGATCCATTAATAACACACATGCATACCTATGGCGGATTCATATTGATGTATGGCAAAAAACCATCACCATATTGTAAAGTAATTATCCTCCAATTAAAATAAGTAATTAAAAAAAAACTATACTCCAAAAATAAATTTAAAAAATAAAAAATAATAATTCCTTGAAGTCTGAGTTCCCGACACATTTTAAAATTTGCTGTCTTTACTTAATGAAGGTAGGCAAGCCTCATTGCTCTGAAGACTGTGTGTCCCTGGGGGTACACTCCTGGGTGGAGGCGTCTTCTCTGACCCCACACCGGATCCTTCTCGAGAAGGCCCCCTGGGGCACTCATTTTGGAAAATCACACTAGGCTTGCTTTCCGTCGCCCTGTCTGAGCTCTGTTTTGCCCACATGGAGGAGGACCTGGAGCAGCTGCCGCGTTAACACTGCACTGTGGACATGCACCCTGGACCCACGGACACCCTCGGCCACAGAGCTCTGCAGAGGGCGGCACCGCCTGGCTGAGACCTTCACACCCCCAGGGGCGTGCAAACTTAAGCTATTAAAATGCACGATTAGGGCAGCTTTGCAGCGCTAATCAGATGATAGTCTTAAGTATACTGACACCATAAAATGCCATTTGATGTCTTCATTAGAGTGTATAAAAGGAGGCACACGTATATTAGGGTTTTCCAATGGCTCAGTGGGTAAAAAAAATCTGCCTGCAATGCCAGAGACACAGAAGACTCGGGTTCAATCCCTGGGTTAGGAAGATCCCCTGGAGGAGGGCATGGCAACCCACTCCAGTATTCTTGCCTGGAGAATCACATGGACAGAGGAGCCTGGTGGACTACAGTCCATGGGGTCTCAGAGTCAGATTCAACTCAGCACAGATGCACACACACGCACACACACACACACACACGCGCACGCGCGTACACACACACCACCCACATGGACTGATTGCCCACTATGTGCCTGACACTATTCTAGAAGCTGAAAGGACAACAATGGACAAACGAGCTTTTGTATAGTGGGGGCGACAGACAGTATAGAAGCATCTAGGACACGGTTATGTGCAGCAGGTGAATGCCGTGGAGAAAAACCAAATGCAGGGAGGGTCCAAAGCCTACAGGGGAAGCCCTGGGTTGCAATTCTACATAAGGAGGTCAGGGGGCCTCACTGAGGAGCGTGATGCCTGTGCAGTGCCCTCAAGAGCCGGGCAGATGCTTGGCTGCAGGAAGGGTATTTGGGTGGGAGAAATGGCAAGTGCAAAGGCCCTGAGGCTGGAGTGTGCTCAGCAGGAGCGGTTGTCACAGGGACGGGGTGGGGTAGGCAGAGAGCAGAGGCAGTGTGGATCTCAGAGGCCTGGTGTTGAGCTTGGCTTCTCTTTCTTTTTCATGTGGCTCTTTTTTAAAGTCTTCATTGCATTTGTTACAATATTGCTTCTGTTTTAGGTTTTGGTGTTTTTGGCCTCGAGGTACGTGGAGTCTTAGTTCCTCGACCAGGGCTCAAACCCACACTCCTTGCATTGGAAGGTGAAGTCTTCACCGCTGGGCCACTGGGGAAGTCCCGAGTGTGGCTTCTCTGAGTGAGATGGGAGCCCCTGCAGAGGTTTGTGGTTTAATCATCTTTCCTCCAGCCACGTGCAAGCTTTTGGAGGGTGGGGACCACGACTGGCTCCACCTACCGCTGGCCTTCCTACGAATGCTGCCCCATAAATCCCGGGAAAGAGATGGAGCTTGCAATCGGGCCCCAGGGACAGGACTAGGAGGGATGAGACACAGTGACCAAAACGCCATACAATTAATTAAGTGCTGAGCCAGGAAAGACGGGTTGTGGGTATAGACAGTGCAGGGCAGGCAGCTGACCCACCCACCCACTTTCTGTGCTGCCTGTGGGTCTCAGGCAAACCACAGAGCCCACTGCAGGGGAGAGGGGAGAGGACAGCGAGAGGAAGGCGAGGAGGGGGACCCCGGCCTGGACCTGGTACTGTAGGATGCTGTGTCCGTCGGGTTTACTCAAGAAGGATCTGCAGGAAGAAGGCTCCGAGGTGTTAACCACATCCTCCCAGATCAGCGAGAGGGCAATCCGGAAACATGTGCAGGGCGACGGACCACCTGGGAGGTCAGCTGAGCTAGTGGAAAAAGGCCGGAAATGGCCCATTTTCACCTCGTTCTGAGGATTTCAGTAAACACTCTCCTCTTGGGCCGCCCCCAGGACTGAGGACACTCAGAGAGGGCAGTGGATGCAGCTGGGTGGGTTTCGACCCACCCCGCGGCTCAGGCAGCAGCTAGGGCCAGCCTACGCCTCTGCCCTGGGGGGAGGGGTCCGGCGAGCTCTGGGCATAGTGCTCCCCAGGCCAGGCCAGTATGCATCTCTGCCACAGACTGGACCACACCCATGTGTCAGCCTGGCCCCAAGCCCTGGACTCGGCCCTCTATTACATAGAGAGCAGCTTCTGAGAACCTGTGCCACCCTGATCCGCGGCCCGTTCATCTGCTCGCTCATTCGTTCTCGAGGGGGTGCGGTCACCCCATCTCCATACCCCTGGTCACCCCGAGTGTGCATAGAGAGTGATGTCTTCAGCGCTGGCTCCCTGACTCCCCCATCGTAAGGCAGGCGCCATGGCGGGGGGGTGGTGTTCTCTGTTTCGATTGCTGCTGTGTCTTTGAGGCCCAGTATATACAGTAGATGCCAGGATCCCCTGGTGGCTCAGACGGTAAAGAATCTGCCTGCAATGCAGGAGACCCAGGTTCAATCCCTGGGTCTGGAAGATCCCCTGGAGGAGGGCATGGCAACCCACTCCAGGATTCTTGCCTGGAGAATCCCATGGACAGAGGAGCCTGGCAGGCTACGGTCCATGGTGTTCGAAAGAGTTGGACACAACTGGACAACTAACACTTTCACTTTCACACAGTGGACACTAAACATATTTGTGTGGAATGAATGAATGAGGTGGGTGAGAGGACACTGAGGCTAAGCTCTGAGCTGTTGTAGGACCTAGGGGTGAGCCAGAGAGTGCCCCCCCAGGAAAGGGGCCCCCACTTCCACCCACAGTGCCCCCCCTGCTCCATCCCTTGGAAAGAACTCTCTCCACCTTGGGTCCTCCCACTCTGGGCCCCCTCCTCCAGGAAGCTCTCCAGGCTTCCGCACCACAAGAATCGAGCTCAGCTTCTGATCAAGCCACTGGTCAGTGGCTCTGAAGGACGGGACAGTGCCTTTCCCATCTCCCAGTCAACGGGGACCAGCAGAGGGCAGGTCGTTCTCTCCTGACCCAAATCTGCCAAACTTAAGTTGTTTTGCATGTATGCATGCTAAGTTGCTTCAGTCATGTCCGACTCTGTGATCCCATGGACTGCAGCCTGCCAGGCTCCTCTGTCCATGGGATTCTCCAGGCAAGAATACTGGAGTGGGGTGCGGTGCCCTCCTCCAGGGGATGTTCCCAACCCAGGGATCAAACCAGCATCTCTTATGTTTCCTGCACTGGCAGGCAGTTCTTTACGACCAGAGCCACCTGGGAAGCCCTAAGTTGTCTTACCAGCTTCCAAGAAGAAAAACCGGTTCTATCAGCCCCTGACTCCTGTCCTTCTAGCTCAGAAAAGTCTCTAGAACCTGTCTTGCTGCCCGTGCCCTATGCTACTGCCTCAGCTCAGGCGGTGACTATAGAGTCAGGGCTGGGGGTTGCCTGAGGGAAGGACAAATCAAGGTCAAGGCTGCAGGTGGCAGGCCAAACCCATCAGCCCCCAAGGGATCAGAAGAAGTGCTTGAGTAAGCCCTGGGCCACGGGGTCCCTGACTACCCATTTTCAGATGACTGGACAACAGGGCTGTTTAAGGCCTCTCCCATAGACCTTTAAGAAGAAAGAGCAACAGAAATCAACTGAGTAGGAAATTCACCAGGATCTAACAGGCTCTGATTTCAGAGTGCGGGTGCCTTCGCCTTGCTTTAAAAGGAAGGGAGAGCATTATCTCCAGCTGTTCTTTGATGTCCCAGGCCAGATGGTCTCCTAGAGATTTATCCAGGGCGATCCATACCGAAAGGAACTGATTCTTGCTCAGAGGAGAGCCGTCTAGGGCGGTCATCTCTAAGGGGAAAACCAGCCGCAGAGCTGAGTTGATTGGGGTCCGGGGCTCATCACTGAGGGTTCATCACAGCCCAGCCTGCTGGCCCCTCAGCCCCCTGGCCCCCACCTCATCAGACTCTCAGCTGCCAGGACAGCCCCCCGCCCCCGCCAGGCCGCCCACTGTGTCTGCAAAGTCCCTATTCATCCCTGCCAACCAAGCCTGAGTGGGCCCCCCACCCCCAGCTCATTCCTCTCACCCTCTAGTCTGCTCACCTCCCCCACCGTCTCACCACCATTCAGCTTTATGTGCCGAGCTGAGGGGCTGGGGGGGTGGCAGGGCCGGGGTGGCCCTTTTGTGAGGCCGCCTGCCCGCTAATCCCGCAGTTTGCACAACTCTGCAGCACGGGGTCACTTTTAATTATCTGCCCACCAGGCCGGCCCCAGAGGAGGACAAACACTTGAGCGAAGGGAGGCCTGTGGCTCTGAGAAACGCGCTGCCCGCAAAGGCTCAGCCCCAACATGGGGGGCCTCCAGGCCACTGGTGCTGACCCCGGGCTGGACCGTGGACCCTTCTGGGAGCCGAAGAAGGCCCCAGCCGCCCTCCTCAGAAAACTGTGCATTGTTGCCTACGATCTCCTGGCCTTGGTACTCCTCCCTGAAGCCAGATGAGGACTCCAGACCAGCCTGACCTCTGGCCCTCCATGACCCTCTTTCCAACACCCCAGCCCCCCATTGTTCATCTCTGCTGGGGCTCCTCCATGTCTGGAACCCACCCCTGCCTCCCCTGGACACAGGCAGAGCCCAGGACTCGAGGACAAGAGGCTGCCCCAAAACACCCCTTTCCCTTCCCACGGCAGCCCCACCTTGAATCCTGAGTGGCCTTGCACACAAGCTTGTGGACACCGACGTGGACCCCCCCAGCTCCGTTCCCCTCTGTGCCCCAACCCCCACCCCATAACCTCTCTCAGCCAGACCTCAGGCCTGGGGGACAGCTCGCTCTGGGAGGACCAACCCGGAAAACAGGTCAAGCTTGGGCCATCTGGGCACAGAAGCACAGGGTCTGAGGCACCCCAGATGAGGCCCAGAAGAGGGACCAGCTCCAGGAGGCCCCTTCTCCCCGCCCTAGGGATTGTCTGGCCCTCCAGGAGCTCACGACTCAAGGGAAGTCAGAGCTGGGCGCTCCCAAGCGTAGAGCCAGGGCAGGCTCCCCAAGGAGCACTGTGGATCCCAAGCAACTCCTTAGACAGGCAGGGCCCAAGTCTGGGGCCGGCCTTGCTCTGAGAGCCACAGAAAATACAACTAACCCTCCCCTGGGCAGCTGGGTCTGAAACACAGATTTAAAGCCTCCAGAGCTCAGAGGAGGACCTGCAAAAATGGGCCCGTGAATTCCAGACCCGGAAGGGAACTTCAGGCCACTCAGCACAACACCCCGCCCATGATTCAGCCAGGAGGAGCAGCTCGCCCAAGGACCCAGGGCCTTAGTGGGGCAGAAGGACCAGAGTCGGCTCCCCGCACCCAGCAGCATCCCCGGGAGAACAAACACAAAAGCAGCATTCATGCAGCAAGAGGGCCCCGGTGACCAGTGAGGTGGGGGGAGCCGGGGTGGGGGTCGCTTCTCCTTCCAGCCCAGTTCACTGCTTCCTCCTGCAGCCACGGAGCACCGTGCAACCCCGAGACAGGCAGTGGGGGGTGCAGGGGTGACTCAGCCAGGGTGTCCGCCCTCCAGGAAGTAGGGCGCATGTGTGAGGAGTCCCTGCCCTGTCCCCCCAGGCGCAGAGCGGAGGCCCAGGGAGGGAGTCCACAGGCGTCCGGGGAGGTGGGAGGACGCCCCCAGAGAGGGAGAGAGGTCAGCTGAGCCTTGGAGGCAGAGACCGTGGAGCCAGGGTGCCCCGGATGGGCAGTGGTGTGGGCGAACCCAGGGCAGTGAAGATGTGTTGTCCAGGGAGGTCATGGCTCTAGGCAGCTCGGACACGGGCAGGCCTGTGGACTTTACCCCCGTGGTGGCTGAGAAGTGGAGGACTCATGCCCTACCTGTCCCCAGCAGACAGGGGCTGCCAAGAAGGCCACTGCGGGCACATCCTCCACGGGCACATGGAGCAGGGGCTCTGCTTCTAGACGGGCTCACTGTTTTTCAGCTGCCGACCTGCAGGAGGAGGGTTTCCCTGGTGGCTCAGTGGTAAAGAAGGATGGAGCCTGGCTGAGTGGTTTGCAGATATTAATTCCCCTCCCCACATCCGCGAGTGGCCCTGGTGCTGTGATTCCCATTTAACAGGTGGGAAAACTGAGGCTCAGAGAGACACAGTCACCTGACCAGGGAGCACACTCCACCAGGGCTGAGTGAAAGTCCTCAGGGGCAAAAGGGAGGGGGCTGCTGGGGTTTCTGGGGCCTGCAGGGCTTTCTAAGAGGCTGCACACAACACTCCACGCTGTCACCACTGGAGAAAAAACAGTGTCCACCCCAGAGGAAGAGACTTTTGGTTCCTGGAGGCCGTGAGAGCTCGGGGCTTCAGCCGGGGTTTCCTGGGAGTCCAGGGAGACTAGGACACCAGGCCAAGGAGCCCCAGCAATGTGGGGGTCAGCCTGAGACCTGCCAGCAGGTGGTGCTGCAGTCACAGGGCTGGGCGTCGGGTTCCACTTCCCCTGTGAGATGCCCCCGGGGCGGTCCATCCATCCCCAGGGGCATCAGACACTCAGGGGAGGCCCGGGACCTGCTTCCGGTCTGCAAGACAGACAGGCACCGACCGTGGGAGGGGTCGTCACCTTTGTCTTCAAGTGTCGTAACGGAGCACCGGCGGCCGTGGGCTGGGCCCCCTGCATCCACCACCCAGGGAGGCCCACCAGAGCCCAGCTGTGGCAGGTGAGAAACTGAGGCTAGGTCCCAGGAAGTGTCCGCCTGACACGTGGGGTGCCACACCCACGCTGGGCGCGTCCAGCCCCCCCATGCCCCACCCCGCTGCCAGCCGCCACGCGAATCAGGACGATGGAGCCGTCCTGTCCACACGCCTATGACAGGGCTGCCCGGCAGGTGCCCCCACGCACAGGACCCGAGCAGGCAGGGTCTCCATCCGGCGTGTCCAGCCCCTAGCCACCTGCAGATCCCTGCTCCAGGGCTCTGGACCCTGCTGACCACCCCCCTCCCCCACCACTGCTGGGCATCCAGCCTTGGCCCGTCCTGGGCCCCACCCCCACCACCAAGGCAACGTGGCACCCGGCCAGGGCCCTTGATTCGCAGACAGAGCCCCGGAGCAAACCACCCGGCTGGCCGCCCCAGCTCAGGTTGCCGCCTGCAGTGGCCCCAGCTGATTATTCATGGAAATCAGGCCTCCACCATGTTCCTTGGGCTTCGACTGGGGCCGGATCAACAATCGCCTCTTTGTGTGGATGACCTTAGTGGTGTCTCCGGAGGGAAAGGGAGGAGGGAAGGGAAGGACGTGGGGGGGTGGCTGGGAGGAGAGAGGAGGAAGGGAAGGGGGAGGAGGGGGAGGGGAGGAGGATAGAGAGGAAGGGAAGGGAAGGGGAGGGGAGGGGAGGACCAGAGGGAGGAGGGACAACAGCAAGAGAGGCAGGGAAGCAGGCAGAGAAGGAAGGCGGAGGAGAGGGAGGGTGGGGGGATACCCGTGGGGGGTACCGGTGGTAGATACTGGTTGGGCCCGGGGATCAGAACACTCCCCCCTCCAGAGTTCCAGAGCCCCAGGCCCCCACCACCGTCAAGGCTGGGGGTATGGTGCTCCCCAGACACTGTCAGAGGTCACGCTGTGTTTGAAGGTCTCTGGGCCCCCTCCCAGAAGGCCCCAGAGGAACATCCCAGGGTCTCTGTCCTGGTGATGGGGGGCCAGGGTGGTGGGAGACCTGGTTCTGGCCCTGGTGGGATTTACGCGCAGACAACACGGTCCAGGACAGCTCGGCGATCAAAGACCAGGACAGTTCCCATTCACCCAGAATCCTGATGGCCAGGAGGAGGCCCAAAGAACCAGCGCGGTTTTAGAGCATAAATAACAAAGAAACAGGGTAAGGGTTTTGTTTTTTTTTTTTGTAATGAACTTATGGGAAATGAAATCAAATCAGGCCACAGAACAGGGTGATAGCATCTTTGACACCCGCAGTCGGATCACGAGACCTCTCTGTCCACAAACAAGTCACCAGCTCCATGTTACCTACAGGATAAAAGCCAACCCCTCCCGTTGGCTGTTCAACACGTACTCAAGGATGCTCAAGTCTTGTTCTGACCCCCACCCCCGCCTCATCTCCCCACGCTCCTTCCCTTCAGCCCCCAGCCCTTCCTGGTGACTCAAGAGAGCATGCCGTTCTCAAGCTTGTCTCCCCCCACACCCCATTACAGAACCTTAACTTCAGATTTTCCTGCTGCAGGAAACCTACCCTGTATCTACCCACCCCAGCCCTCCTGGCCATCCACACCGCTTGCAAGAAGCCTCCCAGATCACTGCTTCCCCACCCCTAGCACCGCTTCTTGGACTCTCTCAGCTGTCACATGCTAGTGACCTGGGTGTGTGCACCGGCATGAGAGGTGCTCAGGACCTGTCGGTTAATGAGGATGTACGTGAACCCCAGCCAGCCTTCCTTCAGCCGCCTCCGCACCAACTTCCAGCATGGACTGGGTGACAGCCGGGCCTGGATGGAAGTTGGAACAGTGGCCTCGGAGCATGGGAGATAGTGAACGAAAGCAAAATGGACCATCAGCGGCAATCAAGAGAGTACGCTGACAGCCCCCAGAAGGAAGGAAAGATCCTGGCAGGCCAGCTCGTGCCATGCGCGCTGCTGGAGGAGGCCTCGGCTCCATTAACCTTAGACATTTACCCCAGCAGTGCTAAGGAGAGTCCCTGCAGGAAGATGAGCCCTCCCAGGGGGAGCCCCGTTGTTCCTCTCAGGCAAAGAAAGCCCCTCCTCGCAACCTCGGTGGCTGTCCAGGGAGCAACTCCTGCAAAGAGGGGCTGCCTGCACCAGCATTGGAAATGTCAGCCCCTGTCCGGCAGCCCGGGTGACATAGAGCCCTCCAGGGAGCAAGAGGTGGGCTTTACACAGACTCCCCGCAAACGGTCACGCCTCTAGGAATCTATCTTAGGAAAATAATCTTCAGCTCCAAAAGTGGTGTATTCATACCTGCAGAGAACTAAAAATAACCAACAGTAAAGGCTCAGTGAAACACACCTGGGAATACCCACTCGATGTAAATGTAGGCAGCTGTCACAAACAATACAGTAAGTCCCCTACATATGAATGAGCTCTATTCCAAGAGAGCATTTGTAAATCCAGTCTTATCAGAAGTCCAACAAAGTGAGCCTAGGTACCCAACTAACACAATCGGCTATGTGGTACCGTCCTGTAATAGGTTTATAACACTTTGCACACAAATAATACATAAAAAACAAACACAAAAAAAATAAAGAAAATATTTCTAATCTTACAGTGCGGTACCTTGAAAAGCACAGGAGTGCAGGACAACAGCTGACATACAGGGACTGGCGTCGCATGAACAGGCAAGAGCTACTGACTGGAGCAGGGACAGGAGGTGGGAGATGGTAGAGCTGAAGGGTCAACAGCAACAGGAGACAGTGTCAGTTGCTCAGTCGTGTCCGACTCTTTGTGACTCCGTGGACTGTAGCCTGCCAGGCTCCTCTGTCCATGGGGATTCTCCAGGCAAGAATTCTCGAGTGGGTTGCCATTCCATTCTCCAGGGGAGCTTTCTGGCCCAGGGATCGAACCTGGGTCTCCTGCACTGCAGGCAGATCAAGCTGCAATTTCACTCACACTCGATGTTGATGGAACGCACGTTCACATCTTTGAAAGTTCACAACTTGAAGTGTCGTATGTAAGGGAATTACCGTACCTGCAAGGACTGCAAAGCTATGGTTTTTCCAGTGGTCATGTATGGATGTGAGGGTTGGATCATAAAGAAAGCTGAGCGCCAAAGAATTGATGCTTTTGAACTGTGGTGTTGGAGAAGACTCCTGAGAGTCCCTTGGACCTCAAGGAGATCCAACCAGTCCATCCTAAAGGAGATCAGTCCTGAATATTCATTGGAAGGACTGATGCTGAAGCTGAAACTCCAATACTTTGGCCACGTGATGCGAAGAACTGACTCATTTGAAAAGACCCTGATGCTGGGAAAGATTGAGGGCAGGAGGAGAAGGGGACGACAGAGGATGAGATGGTTGGATGACATCACCGACTCAATGGACATGAGTTTGGGTAAACTCCAGGAGTTGGTGAAGGACAGGGAGGTCTGGCGTGCTGCAGTCCATGGGGTCGCAAAGAGTCAGACACGACTGAGCAACTGAACTGAGGGACTGTGGAGGGACGATGGGAATGTATCTGATTCGAAGCTAAGCGGAAAATAAGTCAGGACTGAAATTGGTGCAATCAGGAAAGTCTCAACCGCCAGACTTCTGACAGGAAAAAAAAGACTGGAAGGAAACTAACCAAAGATAACCTGCCAGGGGCTGGCTGCCTGTGGCTACCGTGGCAACCCTCCTCCTTCCTGATTTTCTGTATTTTCTAATGAGCACAGACTATTTTTCCTTTTTTAATTAATAAGTGTCTTCTGGACAAAAGCACTCAGCACGCTGCCAAATCTCATGGACAGTGTAGGCTCTCCGCCAACCTCATCTCCATTGGGGACAGATTTCTCAGGAAGAGCTGGAGATAGCCGGCCACCAGGACCACCACGCAGGCCGCCCCCGCCCCCCCAGCTCTGGCCTGCTCAGCAGGATACAATGCACCCAGCTGGCAGACAGATGCCACCAAAGTCTGCAAACTCCTCCTTCCGTGAGCTCATTTCACTGGTGGCCCACCTCCTCTCCCTTAATGAGCTACAGAGGATGATACCAGAGAAAATAAACGAGAGGAACTTCAGACACACACAACCTTTTCGTCCTGTGCAGCCCAAAGACACACTGACTCCCCCTCCCAGGTGCAGCGGGTTCCTGGGAGTCTGTCTGCAATCGCAGTCCCCACAGTGGCCTGCTTGGGGGTTGGGGTGATGGGAAAGGCAGAAGAGAGTGTGGGGCGGGGGCGGGGGGAGACTCAGCTCACCTGTCTCTGCAGAAGCCAAGTCCTGGCATCACTCAGCCTGCGAGGTTGGGCTGGCTCTCTGGGCAAACCCCGGCCCTGGCATGTCATCCCCAGACCACATCCCACCCTGCTATGCACTGTCTCCTGCCCCTTTCCTGGGCCCCTGTGGAGCCAGGGTGAATGTGTCCCCAGCCCAACTGCAGGGGCTGGAGCCGGGGTGGATGTGTCCCCAGCCCAACTGAGGGGGCACTTTGGTGAACCTGGACTAGCTGAGTGGCCTTCCTCTCTGCCCGTCAGCTTCCTCGCCTGTAAAGACAGGATTTACACTGCATTCCCTGGGCCCCCATGAGCATCAGCCGCAAAGCCTTGACAGCGATGGGGGACACGGCTCCTGCAGCACCTTAGCAACCCTCTTCCATTCCTCCCTCCACCGGGATTCTGAGACACCAGCTCTTACTCCACCCCACTCTCAGCTCACTGGCCCCTTCCACTCATGCTGGGGCATTTCTGCTTCTGGAGAAGAAACGCTAGCCTGGACCCTCCCCACCTAGGTCTCATCCCCAATCTCTATAGGGCTTTGCTCTCCTGAGAAGGGCATCACTCTACACCCGGGGTCCAGCCAGAAACCCTCGAGCCGTCCTGGAGCCCTCCCTGCTCAGGGTGCCCTGCAGTCCTTCGCCAGGGGCAGGGTCCTCTGATCCCACAGACCCATTGGCCAGATGGGGAAACTGAGGCCTGGAAAGGCCAAAGACTAGCTGTGAACCACAGTGACTCAGTGACTCTGCCTGGCCTCGTCCTCTCCCCAGACACCCGGCCTCCAGGCTGGCCCAAGCCACAGGCCTGGCTGGACAGCAGTGGTTGCCTCGGGCGCAGGGCTCTGGCCTTCTCCCAGGCCCCACGTCATCCGCCATGCACCTGCAGCCAGGGGGAGCGCAGAGAAAGGAAGCCTAACAGCACGCCCGGCCAGCCGCACTGCTGCGCTTGCTTAAAACCCCTCACTGGCTAACGGGGCCCTCGTGCTCCCATCTGAGACCCCTTACTCTTCTTCTGTCCTCCTCCAGCCGCCTCTGCCTTGAACAGCCACGGTCGTGCCCACCCCAGGACCTTTGCCCATGCCTCGCCCACTGCCTGGACCACCTCTCCATGTGCGGCTTCACTCAGCGTCTCCCATCCGATCCCTGGGTCTCTGCTAACACGGCCCCTCCTCAGAGAGGCCCCTGATGCCCAGGGGAAGCGCTCTCCCGGTACTGGGCTCCTTTGCAGCCGTGCTCTCGGCTGGCATCATTAAATCACTAACCGTGAAATTAGTTCTTTAATGTCAGAGTCCCCTGCCAAGCGAGCCAGGCCAGGACCACATCTGCCTTGTTCCCTTGTCCCCTCTGCAGCGCCAGGCTTGGGGTAGGCCCTCGACCTTCATTCTCTGAATGAAGGAAGGAAGGAAGGAAGGATAAGGGCTGCCTCGGACGGTCACTTCAGCGAACAGACCAGCCCAGAGACCACCCCGACCCCACTCCCTGTGCACACACAGCGACACGCGACAGCTGTCGCGTGAGGAACACCGTCTGGGAGTCTGTAGACCAGGGTTCCAGGCTCCGGTCCTCCCACTGAGCCACTGTGGTTCACAGCAAGCCTTTGGCCTTTCCAGGCCTCAGTTTCCACATCTGGCCAATGAGTCTGTGGGTCCAGGGGACCCCACCCCTCCACCCCCAGAGAAGGAAATGGCAACCCACTCTGGTACTCTTGCCTGGGAAATCCCATGGACAGAGGAGCCTGGTGGGCTACAGTCCACAGGATCGCAAAGAGTTGGACACGACTTAGCAACAAAACAACAATGACAGCAAGGGCCTCTCAGCACTCAGCTCCCACCAGCGATGCTCAAACCCCTGTCCGGGCACAGGTCACCCAATGGAAGCTACATCCTGCCCTGGGGAGCTGAGAGTCCAAGTCATTGCAGGAAATAGGCACCGGTAGGGACGGCCCAGAGGGGCAGCCAAGAGGAGACGGCCCAGAGGAGAGGCCTTAGCGAGCAGGGTCCACTGGCTGTGAAGTGAGCACAGAAAGGTTCCTATTTCATGGGCGAGGAGACTGAGGTCTGAGCAGAGGCAGCAGCCACGCATCTGCCCTCTCCAGGTGCCTTTGACCCCCTGGCCCCAGCTCACGGAGTCCAAGGACAGAAGAGTGGGGAGCGTTGGGGCTGGAGGAAATGAAGGGGCTATCTGTCCACAGTGTGGAGAAAAGAGAAAGAGAGACATCCCAGAAGTGACGAGAAAGAAATGGGCTCAGGAGCAGGGTTCAGTCTGCAGGCGAAGCGGGGTGTGTGACCCCAGCGAGTCCAGACCACGGCCCTGGGATCAGGTGACAAGTCCACACCCTGCGCTGCCGGCGATGGTCTGTGCTCCTCGCCTCCTGTCCACGGGGCTGAGCCAAGGCCACGAGGCTGTGGAGCCACACGACGGAGGGGCCCGGGTCAGCGGTCACTGCTCACGGCCCACCCACCAAGGGCAAAGTCAGCAGTCACTGTGTGAGCACACGGGGGCACCTGTTACGGCAGCTCTCACTGGCGTCCTGACTAGTACACAGCAAACAGCAGTAACCCTGACCTCACAGCCACACGCCATGGCAGGGCTACTTGTCTTCCAGGTGGGGAAGCTGAGGCTTGGGGGATTCGGTGGCCACGTGGTCCGCCTGGACATTCTCCTCTGTCGCCCCTTTGACTCCGCCAGCTAGGGGGCGTGGGAGGGGGATGAGGGAACTATATTCAGCGTATTAAACAAGCACAGAGAAGAAATCTAGGTTCACAAGAAAGGAAGGTTCAAAGAGAGTTGGGGATGGCAGTGGCTCTTCACATGGCCCCCAAGCCAACACCCTACTCTAACCCGACCACGGCCAGCCCCTCACTGTCACCCTGGTATCCAAAGTCCTGTGATGGACATAAAGCACAGATTGATGTTTGCCAAGGGGGAGGAGGTTCGGGGAGGCATGGAGTGGGCGGTTGGGGTTGGTCCTACTATACAGCACAGGGAACTCTATTCACTAACCTGTGATAAACCATAAAGGAAAAGAATCTATCTTTTTAAAAATGAATATAACTGAATCACTTTTCTGTACAGCAATAATTAACACAATGTTGCAAGTCAACTATACTCCAATGAAATAAAAAAGAATTAATGCAAAAATACACGAAAAGTATGTCATTAATAAGTGATGCACATCCCATAAATGTAAGATTACTTTAACATTTGTGAAAAAAAAAATAATGTAATTCACACACAGGCAGAATAAAGGAAAATAAATAAAATATTCTCAATTGTGGCAGAAAAAAAAAAAAAATAAAGTCCTATGACAACCGGAAAGTCTGGCCCAAGTTTGGGGCCAAAACTCATTTGGCAGCAAAGTGTGACACACACCCTCCCACCACCAAAAACAGGAAACAGCTGGGAGAAAGGGGGCGACACCAAGATGGTAACAGGAGGGGGTCTCAGCCCTAGAGAGACCGAGCGGTCACTGCCCACTGCTCTGCGAACTATACCTGCTTATTTTTCCACAACGAGCATACATTATGATTACCACAATGACAGTGGGAAATTAAACAAGCAGAATGCCACTCGGCGGGTCTGGGGGCAGAAACAGCAGTTATGCAGACCTGCTAATCCTGTTTCCAGCGACGGTGGGGAGGAAAGCTTTGTGGGACTCCCCAGTAATTCCCACCACACCCCAGACATCTTGAGGCTCACAATGATGGGCCATAACGGAGTTGACCGGCCTCCCCTGGGGTCAGCCATCAAGATCTTGCCAGCACATGGTCATGCAGCTGCCTACTGCACAAAGGCAGCCCCCACCCAACCCACCACCCCCCACACAGCCCCCACCCCCAGGCCTCCTGGAGGGTCAGGAGCGGCCTGTGAGGACTGCCTTTCTGTCACTCTGAAGGGGACTCTATCCTTCTCCCTCAGTCGCTGTCTGGTGGCTCCAGGTCATGGTGGTGAGGAAGTGTGCGTTGAGGGTCCTTTACAGGCCCGAGCACAGTGAGGCCCCCCAGCATCTCGGGAAGATGGTCCTGCCGACTTCCATCTCTATGTGGGATGTGCAAATAGCCCCTGTTTGTTCTCCAACACCCGCCTTCTGCAGCTCACAGCTTTCATCCTTGAAGAGCCGCTGATAAGAGCGTCTGAAAAATGCTAATAGGAGGAAACTCCCTACAGAGTTATAATGAAAAGCTTTACATAAATTGTAATATTTTACTAACGTCCCAGGTCTGGGAGGGCTAATAAAACTGCGGCTCAATCTCTTTGGCAGTTGCCACTGATCCACGCTGCCGACTTCAATGAATTCAATTCATCAAACATGCATTGAGTGCCCACTAGGTGTCAGACACTGTTCCGGGTGTTGGGGGGGAGCCTTCCTTCCACCAACAAATATTTACCCAGCACCCACTCAGTGGTAGACACTGAACAGCAACGGGGAGGAAAGCCAGACCTTGTCTGCGAGGCACCAAAGACAGAGAAGTGATTACTCAAAGACAGCATGGTAGGGCTCTGAGCCGTGCACTCCAGAGCGCTTCTTGGAGGAAGAAACATCAGGCCGAATCCCAAGGAAAAGTGGGCCAAAGAGAAGGGAAAGAGGGTGTTCCAGGCAGACAGACAAATGCTGGAAGGGATGAAGCCTCACAACCTGTCCAGAGAATCGCAGAATCAGGGTAGCACAATCACTAATCCTGAAAGCACCCAAATCTCCAAGGACACACCCCAAACTGCAACCAGGTTCCCTGGGTGGGAGATATGGCATCCCACCCACACTAGATGGACGCTGGTCTCCCACTGTTAGCTCCTTCAGGTCTAACCTTAATGCCAAGCCCGGACAGCAAAGGACTCATTTGCTGAGTCAACACAGAAGGCCATGGCCCAGGACAGCACAGGGCACCCAGGAAACCCAGAGGAGAGAAGGGAAGGCTTCCTGGAGGAGGTGGTGCCTGGGCTGGGTAGTGGCCACCCCAGTCAACAAGGGCTGATGCCCACAGCCCTGCTGTGGACTGAACTGTGTCCCTCCCAAGTTCATACATTGTTTAAAAACTAACCCGCAACATGATTGTAAGAGGCTGTTGTTGTCATTGGTTAGTCGCTAAGTCGTGTCTGACTCTGTGCAACCCTATGGACTGTATCCCGCCAGGCTCCTCTATCCATGGGACTTCCCAGGCAGAAATACTGGAGTGGGTTGCCATTTCCTTATCCAGGTAACGAAGGTTAAATGAAGTCATTAGGGTGGAACCATAAACCAACAGAAGTGTGTCCTTATAAGCGGGGGTCCCCACCCTCCGGGATCTAATGCCTGATGATCTGACGTGGAGTTGATGTCATAATAGCAGAAATAAAGAGCATGATAAATGCAATGCATTTGGCTCATCCGAAACCATCCCCCACCTGTCTGTGGAAAAACTATCTTCCACGAAGCTGGTCCCTGGTGCCAAAACAGTGGGCGACCACCACTCAGAGAATGAGGTCTCTCTCCATCACGTGACCACACAAGACGGCGGGCGTCTGCCCGTCAGGACAAGACCCTCACCAGCCCCAGAATCATCCAGCACCTCGATCTTGGAGTCCAGTCTCCAGAACCATGAGAAGGAACTGTCCGTGTTGAGTCCAGTCCTGGTCACAGCAGTCCGAGCTGACTGAGGCAGACTCCCCCCATCACCCACCTTCTCTGTCTCCAGGGCCCCCCAACACAAAAGCGGCCTTGCAAGCGAGGGGACCCTGAGGCCAGCCTCCCCGGTGGGCACCTGCTCTGGGTAGAGGAGGCACCTCCCAGCCCCGGGTGGAAGGTTCATGTTCTCACGGTCCAGCCAGCCTCATCCTTCAGGTGCTCGTCCAAGAACATGGGTGACAGTTCTGGCTAATTCATGGAGCTTTTCCGCGGATTAACTCGTTAATTAATGTACTGCGCTTCTGAATTTGCAAGCGGCGCGTCAGAGCCCCAGGGACGGCGGTCTGAAATCAAGAGATGCAGCCCAACGGCATGAATGGGTTTTCATAAAGGCCCCCTGCCTTCCTGAGCCGGGCTGGCGAGCCCGCAGCTCGCTCCTCTTCCCGCATGTCCAGAGCCGCTGAACAAAGCCATCAGGAAGGGCTGGGGGTGGGGGTGGGATCTGATCGGGCTTTCAACGGACAGTTTAATGCTTTCCTCCAAACAAGACACCACTTTCAAAATAGCAGAAGAAGTGGCCTTACCTTCAAAGCAAAAAACCACCTTAAATAAATCTACTGTGTCCTTCACTTTTTAATCCCCTAAGATGGGAAGCCCACCTCCGCCTGCCACACCGATCAATACTCTGAATTCCTAAGAAGCTATATTTTTTTCTCTCAGTCAAGTGTCAAATTAAAGAAGTCAATATTGGTATTGTAGTGCCTTTCTTTAAAAAAAAAAAAAAAAAAGACAAATAATCTATTGGATGAACTCTTAACCTGTAAAATTAGACTTCTTCCCCAGAGGCTGGCGAGAAGAAGTGGGTGTCTCGGCCTGCGCGATCCTCCCCTGGACCCAGGGGACGCACATCGGGGCCTTCCCACGGAGAAGAGAGACCCAGGGATCCCCAGGCCTGCCCTCAGGGAGGGTGTCAACATGGAGGGCTGGGACCAGGGCAGCCAACAGCAGCTTGAGACCCAGAGGAGAACCGAACGCATCCTGGAGGAGGTGGCTTCCAGGCTGGGCTGCAGCCACCATAAGCAAGAAGGGCTCATGTCAAGGCCTCCTGACTCCTGTCTCTGCCCACACTGACCAGTCCTTCCTCCATCAGACCCCTTGGCCGTGCCACGTTCGCCTTCCCACAACTCCCCCGGCTCGCCCAGAAACTCTCACAACCTGTGGCTCCCAAGGCCTGAGATGCCCAGTCTCCCGGTCTGGGACCCAAGCTCCACCCCCTCCCCCAAGTCTGCCTCAGTTAGCACCTGCTCCGTCAGCCGACTCCACTTTGGTTAACTGAAGCCCGTGAGCACACAGAGATCTGAGTTTCAGTCCCAACCCTGGACCTCTGTGCCTGTGAGCAAAGCTCCCTCTGGGCCTCTCTGCTTCAGCTCGGCAGCTCGGGGCTGGCCTGGGACCAACGGTGGCCCTGCCCCCGCTTCTTGCCCTGGAACCAGCCCAGTTCTAGGCCAGGCCAGCTTGCCACCCATTTTTCTGCCCAGTCCTGCAGCCTTGCAAGAGGAGAAAGGAAAATCGGCCTGGGAGACACTGCATCTCGAACCTCAGGCCTCTCCAGGAGCCCCTCCCTTCTCACGCACCCCCGTTCTCTCTGTTCCCTGTAGTGCCTGCCTTCCTGCCCAAGCTTCAGAGGGCAGCTGCTTCCCCGGGCCCCTTGCCCCGGGCACAGGCTGCTTCTACCGCTGCCCTGCCCTGGTCCTCTCCCGCAGCATCTCCTGTCCATCCGAGTGCCTCCCGGAAGGCTGGGCCTTGCCGCCCCGCCCCGCCTGTCACACAGGAGCAGGCTCAGGGTTGGAACCGTGCAGTGAGAATAAACACAGGCTTGGGGACCCTGCTGGTGACTCTAGGAAATCATTTACAGGCTCTTGGGGCGGGGGAGGGTGGAGAGGATGGGTGGACAGTAACACCTGGCCCGGGGGTACCCGGGAGAATGAACCAAAGACAGCAGCGGGGGCAGCTGGCCATCAGCAGGCATAGGAGGGTGCCTGCTCGCCGTGATGGTTAACAGTGGGCCGGTGCCAGCATTAGGGCAGCCAGGTCTGGATCTTGGGAGCTGGCCTGAGCCCCCAGGCTCATTTGGGCTGCCCCGCACATCAGAGAAGCCCACCAGCTCAGTGAGGGAATCTCTAATTTGCTCTCAGCTTTGCTTTAACAGCCAGCAGCCCATGTGCTCCAGGGCCCCCTGGGACTCCAAAGCCTAAGCCAGCCCGAAAGGGATTTGACATGGGTTGGGAAGGCTCTACAAGGCTCTGCTGGCAACCCTTGTCTCCCCAAGAGGAAGAAGGAAGGGCTGAGCCCCTAGGCAAATGCCCCCCGCCCCCGTCACCCCTCCCGGGCTTCCCCATAGATGACCCAGCTCGATCATCTGGTGGGACCTGGCTGGCAGGCTGCAGAGCACACAGGAAGCCCCAGGGAGGCAGGGCTGAGCCTCAGCTCCCGGCAGCCGGGTCCCTGGGGAGGAAAACGGCTCTCGACAGAAAATTCAAATCAATCCCCCACTCCACCCAGGCCCCTGCAGCGGGGGGCTGCTGCAGGGGTGTGAGACGGCAGGCGGGTGTGGTGGGCTGAGCAGTGACCCCCACTGATGTGTCCGCCTCCCCATACCCAGACTCTGCAACGCGAGCCCGTTTGGACAAAGGGTCTTTGCAGGTATCAAGATGTGAGTGAAGAATGTTGAGGTATGAGCACCTTGGATGATCCAGCTGGGCCCTGAGCCCAGTGACATGTGTCGTGAGGAGGGCCCGGTCCTGCCCTCTGCCTGTAGCCGTTCACAGGCTACCCAGGAAGGACTGCACAAGCAGCTGTTTCACTTTGAGATGGCTCACCATCGCCCCAGTTCTCCACAGCTCAGAGCGAGCAATCCCCACTCTGGGGCCCCCATCAGGGCTGCCAGGAAAGGAGCCTGCAAAATCAGGTCCCTGGAGGCCAAGGGAGGAGGCCACATCACAAAGGATGTCCTCTCTTCCTTGGCCCAAGTCCTTCACGGCTCCCCAGTCTCGGAAGAAAGAGCTTCCACAACGCTGCCCTGCTCCCTCTCCCACCGCCCTCAGCCCCGACTCCCCACCCTGGGTGCTCCGGCCAGACCGAGCTCCTCCCAACTCCCGAGTGTGCCCGCCCTGCACTTGCTGGAAATTGTCGGCGAGAAAGGTCGGCATAAGTCACCTGCCCGAGCCCCTGAGCTTCAAAACTTGCCTTGGACCTAGTGTCAACCCACAGGGTGGGCACGGCAGAAGGAAGGAAGCCACTCTGTGCACGTCCAGGCAACGGTCCGACAAAGCGGCCCGAGAGACACCCCCATCCGGATCGTCACTCCAGCCCCTCCGCCAGCCTGAGCCTGTGCACCGTGACTTCAAAGTACCCTCCACTCACCCATCCAGTCATTGCCTTCATTCACCCATCCATGCATGAATTCATCATCCTTTCATCCCTTCATCCATTCATTCCTCATGCCCTCCATTCACCCATCACGGTCTGAGCGTTTGTGCCTCACCCGCCCCAAATTCACGTGTTTAAATCTAATCCCCAGCGTGATGATGTTAAGAGCTGGGACCTTGGGTCATGAGGATGGAGCCCTCATAAGCCGGATTAGTGTCCTTATAAGAGGCTACCAGACAGCTAGCTCCCCCCTTTCCTCACCATGGGAGGACACAAGGAGAAGGAGCTGTCTGCAGCCCGGAAGAGGGTCCTCACCAGAAATGGGCCGTGCCGGGGCCATGCTATGCACCTCGAAGCCTCCACAACTGTAAGTTTCTGTTGACGTGAAGCCACCACGTCTCATATCTTGTTATGCAGCCTGAACAGATGAATACAGTGCCTCCCCTTCACTCAGCACAGACTCGGTTCACTCACTCAACACGAAAACATGCGCTAAGTGCCAGACGTTTGTCCCACCTCCCCACCCAGCCAGCACCCACTCTCTGCTCCCTGTCCCCGCAAACCCAGAGGAGCACCGTCTCCCCTGTTTATTCCACCTCCTCACTTCACTTTCTCTCCCACCCTCTCCCATCAGGCGCTTGGACTCACACTCCTTATAGCCCACAGCTGCCTTACATCATCTCATTCCTGTTCTCGTTCGTTATCTGTCCTCCCCTCTAGGGGCCTTGTCTGACTCATCACGGAGCCTAGAATGGTACCACACAGTGGCTACTCCACCTACTGAATGAGGGAATGAGTGAATGAATGAGGGAGCGAGTGAATGAACGAGTGAGTGAGTGAATGAATGAATGAGGGAGTGAGGGAGTGATTGAATGAGGCAGTAAATGAGGGAGGGAGTGAATGAACAAGTGAGTGAACAACTGAGTGAGGGAGTGAATGAATGAGCAAGGAACAGAATGAATGAGTGAGGGAGTGAATGACTGACTGAGGGAGGGAATAAATGAATGAGAGAGTGAGGGACTGAGTGAGCGAGGGAGTAAATGACTGAGGGACTGACTGACTGAGGGAGGGAGTGAATGAATGAATGACAGGAGTGAACGACTGACTGAGGGAGTGAACGACTGACTGGGGAGGGAGTGAATGACTGGGGGAGGGAGTGACTGACTGGGGGAGGGAATGACTGACTGAGGGAAGAATGACTGACTGAGGGAGGGAATGACTGAGGGAGGGAGGGAATGAATGAATGACAGGAGTGAACGACTGACTGAGGGAGTGAACGACTGACTGAGGGAGGGAATGACTGACTGAGGGAGGGAATGAATGACTGAGGGAGGGAATGACTGACTGAGGGAGGGAATGAATGACTGAGGGAGGGAATGACTGACTGAGGGAGGGAATGAATGACTGAGGGAGGGAGTGACTGACTGAGGGAGGGAACGACTGACTGAGGGAGGGAATGAATGACTGAGGGAGGGAATGACTGACTGAGGGAGGGAGTGACTGACTGAGGGAGGGAATGAATGACTGAGGGAGGGAATGACTGACTGAGGGAGGGAGTGACTGACTGAGGGAGGGAGTGAATGAATGAATGACAGTAGTGAATGACTGACTGAGGGAGTGAACGACTGACTGAGGGAGGGAGTGACTGACTGAGGGAGGGAACGACTGACTGAGGGAGTGATGACTGACTGAGGGAGGGAATGACTGACTGAGGGAGGGAACGACTGACTGAGGGAGGGAACGACTGACTGAGGGAGGGAGTGACTGACTGAGGGAGGGAATGAATGACTGAGGGAGTGACTGACTGAGGGAGGGAGTGAATGAATGAATGACAGGAGTGAACGACTGACTGAGGGAGTGAACGACTGACTGAAGGAGGGAATGAATGACTGAGGGAGGGAATGACTGACTGAGGGAGGGAGTGACTGACTGAGGGAGGGAGTGACTGACTGAGGGAGGGAACGACTGACTGAGGGAGGGAATGAATGACTGAGGGAGGGAGTGACTGACTGAGGGAGGGAACGACTGACTGAGGGAGGGAGTGACTGACTGAGGGAGGGAACGACTGACTGAGGGAGGGAACGACTGACTGAGGGAGGGAATGAATGACTGAGGGAGGGAACGACTGACTGAGGGAGGGAACGACTGACTGAGGGAGGGAGTGACTGACTGAGGGAGGGAGTGACTGACTGAGGGAGGGAGTGACTGACTGAGGGAGGGAATGAATGACTGAGGGAGTGATGACTGACTGAGGGAGGGAACGACTGACTGAGGGAGGGAACGACTGACTGAGGGAGGGAACGACTGACTGGGGGAGGGAACGACTGACTGAGGGAGGGAAGGACTGAGGGAATGACTGACTGAGGGAGGGAGTGACTGACTGAGGGAGGGAAGGACTGACTGAGGGAGGGAACGACTGACTGAGGGAGGGAAGGACTGACTGAGGGAGGGAAGGACTGACTGAGGGAGGAAAGGACTGAGGGAATGACTGACTGAGGGAGGGAGTGACTGACTGAGGGAGGGAAGGACTGACTGAGGGAGGGAACGACTGACTGAGGGAGGGAACGACTGACTGAGGGAGGGAAGGACTGACTGAGGGAGGGAAGGACTGACTGAGGGAGGGAATGACTGACTGAGGGAGGGAAGGACTGACTGAGGGAGGAAAGGACTGAGGGAATGACTGACTGAGGGAGGGAGTGACTGACTGAGGGAGGGAAGGACTGACTGAGGGAGGGAACGACTGACTGAGGGAGGGAAGGACTGAGGGAGTGACTGACTGAGGGAGGGAGTGAATGAATGAATTACAGGAGTGAATGAATGACTGAGGGAGTGAACGACTGACTGAGGGCATGAATGAATGAGTGGCAGAACCCACGCCTCAGTGAATGGCTCCTCATCTTGCCTTTCCACCACTGATGTCCGCACCCTCCCTTCCCAGGCCCAGCAGGGACAGCAAGCTGAGCGTGGTGCGTGCTGATGGAGGCCCCGCCTGCCATGTCACCAGAAGCTGGGAACTGAGGCCTCGGGACAGACCCACCTGTGTGTGAACCCAACTCCACCGCTTGCTACTGAGTGAGCCTGGAAGTGAGGTCATGTCATTTCTGTCAGTCTCGGTTCCCTCATACACATGCTGAGGACGCAAGCACGTCCAATCTGGGGGGCTAAAGCCCTGACATGACTGGCACCACCCACAGACCAGCACCTCTGCCCTTAACCCGCAGCCCTTGCCAGGCTCACCACATAATTAGTGGAGGAGCTAAGAACAGGTCCTGCGATCCAGGCCACTTTTGTGTCCTTGTAATATGCAACTACATTCTCATTAAGTTATAATAGTATATGGCACCAAACAGTCCAATAATACAAACTGAGTTCATTTATACCTTGCAACCCCAAGTCCTTTGCAGTCAGAATTAACAAGGCACATGGCTTATGCAGTCAAACTTTGATATTTTTTCCCAAATGCCATTGCAAGATCTACTTGTTAAAGGGGTGGAGGTTCACATCCTGTTTCATAAACATGTCGACTGTTCTGACAAAGCTCTAAGCCCTCCAGAAAGTGCTTGAATAATTGTATGTTGACATTTAAACATGCATCGAGAGGCAAAGCCCGCCCATTCCCCTCCCACCCGGCCCCAGGCCAGACACAGATGCGGTAGCGATCTGCAATGATAACATCGCCCTGTCAGAAACATCAACCTTCATCTCTGGGCCGTCAGCAAGGCCTGGGCATGGGGCCAGAAAGGTGGTCTGGGGCTGAGTAACATGGGAAGAACTGGGTAGTGAAACCAGACTCTGTGGGTGAGAGGGGGTACAGAGCAAAAGTGGGACCAGAACGGGTTCCCTTCCTGACCGAGCCCTTGGTCAGAGGAGCTGTCCTAGGTCCCAGCAAAGGAGGCATTGTCAGAGCTGGAATGTGTTTGCAAGGCCTGGAGCAAATGCAGCCACTGAGGCACAATGAGTACTTGAAGATGAGGATTCTCTGCGTGGATTTCTGGCTGGAAAAGGAGTAAGAAGGAACCAGATGCTCCAGTTTCCATCGGTGGACAGTACTGAACCTCAGAGGCCACTGCCTTTTCAGCACATGAGGATTCATGCCAAAAGGGAGGGGACAAGAGGAGGGAAGAATCAACACAATCACTCCCAACAGAACAGCCCACCAGGGACCTGCCAGGCTGCAACACCACAGTCTGGACATGTCGCCCGCACAAATGGCTCAATGGAGGCTCAAAAATTCTCCAGGTCTACGAGAACTGGTTGGCATGAAACGAACGTGCCCAACACAGGTGTGTGAGAAACGGAGGATGGAAAGGTCTAGAATACAAGCAAGATGACCAGACCCAGGAACAGCCCAGAGGCCGGAAAGACTCTGAGAAAGCTCTTGTGCTCGGAAGCTGAGGGGATGTGGGGTGAGGGGGGCAGGAAAAGAGAGGGACATGGGCTTCCAGCAGGCAGCCCATGGATTCAGACCTTCAGGAGTTAAGCGAGGCCTCGAGCCCAGCCAAGGGGACTACAAAGGAATTAGAGAGGTTTGCAAACATGTCAGGCAGCACTCAGCTGACAAGCAGACACAGGCGAAGCGGTCCACCCGAAAGATAATGATTTCTCGCCGAAACAGCAGTCCCATCTCAAGAGCAGGGCGCTGGCTGTCACAAGCGTGACCCCTGTGCTCTGATTCCATCAGTGAGACTGACAAGTAAGAATAGTTGTGTGCAGGGTGTAGAACGTGGAAGGAAGCAAAGTCCTGACTGTCCTCGGCGGGTTCACCAGGACAGGGCTGTGTGCCTGCAATATGGGGACATTCTGGGGCCCCGTGAGACACAGTTCCACGAGAGACTTGATGTACGGTGTGGAAGGGCTGTCCTGTTTTCACGGAGCTAATGAAGTGCTCACACCAGGCTCTTTGGGAGACGGGAGAAAAGGCCTCCATTATTCAGACTCAGGTTAATTCATCTAAGCCTGCTGCACACCTGCGAGTGACCCCTCGTGAGCACTTCCCAGGTACCAGGCCCTGGGTGAGCACTGTCCTTGGGTTAAATCCTCCCTTTCTCCCTACAATGGGTCACGATCAGTACCGGCCATCTCTGCATTTTACAAAAAAGGAGACTGGGGCCCCAAGAGGCCAAGTGACTTAGTCAAGTTGGACTGGATCGCAGCACCTGCCTTCCTAACACACCCCAGTCCACTTCCACCTGCTTTGCTTCATCAGATCAGATCCAAACATCCCACCAAACACTGGCCCTCCCCATTACAAGCAAGGTTTCCTCCTACTTAGGACAAAACAGGGGCCATGAGTGAAAGATGAAGGTGTTATCCTGCTTTAAGAAGGAAAACAGAGAAAGTCCCCAAATGTGTGTTCTGCCACAGTTTAAGTACGAATAAAGACAAGCTTTCATACAAGGTCTGAAAATGCAACCACAGTTCCAAAACCCAAGGTTTTTCTGAAGATTGACTCTGTGTCAATTCATCCATCTTCACCTCTTGAGAATGCAGTTGTTTTTTAAAATGTTTCAGCACCAACTTGGCACAGTGGTGAAGAAAGTGCCTGCAATGCAGGAGATGCAGGTTTGTTCGCTGGGTCAGGAAGATACCATGGAGGAGGGCGTGGCAACCCACTCCAGTATTCTTGCCTGGAGAATCCCATGGACAGAGGAGCCTAGCGGGCTACAGTCCTTGGGGTTGCAAACAGCTGGACACAACTAAGCGACTGAACACACACACAGCACTGTTGTCCCCCTTCCTAAAGGGGAACAGAAATACGGTGACTTCTTGCACGTGGAGTCCCTGTGGGTGGAGTTCTGTGGGTGCCTGATATGAAACTGGTGGGCGGTGTGGCTAGGAGTGTCAGCTGCTCCCCCACCCCCGAGTTCTGACTTCTCCTTATGAGTGACACTCCCAAAAGAGGAGGCAAGAGGCCTGGATTCCAGATAACCTCCAGACCTACAAGCCCCAGAGCTGTCAGACGCTGCACCAGACGGCCATTTGATCCGAGTGCAGCCAGTTGTTAGGAAGAAAGTTTTGAGATTCGAAGGTTAAGGGCAGCTGGGAGACGTAGGCATCTCCTGGGCAGTGATAACAACAATGTCTCCTGGGCAGTGATCACACTACGGAGCTGAAAGTTGCAGAAATGCAACACAAGCAGCTGTGTGAGGATATGAGAGGTGGACCATAAGGAAGATGGAGCACCAAAGAAGTGATGCTTTCAAATTGTGGGGCTGGAGAAGACTCTTGAGAGTCCCTTGGACAGCAAGGAGATCACACCAGTCAATCCCAAAGGAAATCAACCCTGAATATTCATTGGAAGGACTGACACTGAAGCTGAAGCTCCAATACTTTGGCCACCTGATGTGAAGAGCTGACTCACCGGAAAAGACCCTGATGCTGGGAAAGACTGAAGGCAAAAGGAGAAGGGGCAGCAGAGGATGAGATGGTTGGATGATATCACTGATTCAATGGACACAAATCTGAGCACACTCAAGGAGATAGTGGAAGACAGAGAAGCCTGGCGTGTTGCAGTCCATGGTGTCGCAAAGAGTCAGACACGACTGAGTGACTGAATAACAGCAGCAACGAGATGGGGCACTAACTGGGCAGGAGGCAAGGAGGAGGAGGGCAATCCAGAAAGAGACACTTTCAAACCAAGTTTTATTTTGAGCCTGTCCTGCTAGCTATAAATACAAACGTTACCCACGACAGGTTGTTGAGCATATAGAATGCTCCCTGCATCCCCATCTCCAAATGTAGCATATCTGTATCCCTGGAAACGGGCTCCCTTAGCATCTTCTGAACTCCTCCTGGTGAGTCTCCCTGCGGTGCAAGGCTGGACAGCTACCGCCTACGTCTCTGATATCACATGGAGTGGAATGCCTTCACTGCCCTTGACAGTGCAGAGACTGGTGTCTTTCAACTAGTTGTCCTGGTTTCTGGTAGAGCCACCCTGGTAAATTGGGATTGGGAATAAAGTCACCAAATCACATTTTGATCCATTGTAGGTAATAGCTGAATGAAACTGACCATTGAGTTCTCTGCAAGGAGATGGGATCACCCCAACAGCTGTTGGTATCACTGCTCACTTCAGGAAAGCTCTCCTGGGCAATGGGTTTGCGTGCATCTGTTCCAATTTCTCACTTACTTCCAGCTGCTAGGAAGCTCAGAGCCAAATCTGTGACCCACCTTTAGCAACACAGCAAGTATTTTATGAGCTGAGTCTGTCCCTAGCTCCATCCTTTTCCTCTCCTTTCTCCTCACTTAGTTTATTTTCATGTTGCTTTTACATCTTTGGGTCTTCCCTGGTGGCTCAGTGGTAAAGAATTCTCCTACAATGCAGAGGATACGTGTTTGATCCCTGGGTCAGGAAGATCCCCTAGAGGAGGAAATGGTTATCCGCTCCAGTATTCTCATGGACAGAGGAGCCTGGTGGGCTCCACAGTCTATGGGGTTGCAAAAGAGTCAGACACAACTTAGTGACTAAAGAACAACCACAAAGCCACCTCAATTCCTCTTTTTGAGAAACAACCAAAAAAAATAGAGAGAGAGAGAAGGTACATTAGTAAACAAAAAACATTTAAAATACATTTCAAGGACTCCCTTGCAGCTAGGGTCGCAGCCAGAATGTTCAGTTCTTGGAAGCACTTCAGCAAAGCTTAAATTAGGGGCTGAGTTAAGTGGGGAGGAAGGGGCTGCTTTGCAGGGATGGGTGGTGGCTGCCAAGAGTGGCTCCACAGACGAACTTGCCCTCTGCTGGCTTCCTGACCTCGGACAAGGCAGCAGGTTTTCTAGAAGCTTAATCTTGGAGAGTCAAGCTTTGAGGTGCTCAAGCCTTTCCAAGCATTTTGAAAGCAGGTAATCCTGGTGTTAGATCTCCTTTCAGGGAGCCAGACAGAAGGGTCTCTTTCTCTGCAGCCGCATCCCAACGGATCCATTCTGTGAGCAAAGGGGACCCTTTGGTGGCAATGAAGGCACAATGTCCAGCTGCTCCCTGAGCTCTAATGCCCAACCCTGGTGGGAGAGCTGCCCTGGAGACACAAATGCCGGTCTGCACATCAGAGACACTCCATAACGCCAGTCCCTGGATCTACAAACAGCTGTGCTCTGAACCTCTACCGTCACCAACCTGGCACCCGGCCCTGTTGCAAACATGATCCAACAGACCAGACCCACTGAAAGGAAGGGCTCAGAGGACTGTGGGTGGTTGGAGCCTCCTGGAAACGTGGATGGCTCGTTTGGGGCATCACAATAGTCCTGACTCACTCCAGTATTCTTGCCTGGAGAATCCCCATGGGCAGAAGAGCCTGGTGGGCTAGAGCCCAGGAGGTTGCAAAGAGTTGGACACGACTGAGTGACTAAGCCTCTGGCTTTCCCTAGTTGCCTCTCTCTCTCTTTATAAACAGATGCAAAACTAGCGTGATATCTGAGGAGCTGATGAGTATGGAGACTCTGCCGCGTTCAAGGAAGTGACTCCCACCAGATAAATGCCAGTACCGACAAAGCACGGAGACCCCAGAGTGCTCCGGGGAGGGAGGGCTGCAGCTCTCCACCCAGCCCTGGATATGGCAGGGGCTTGCCGAGGATGGAGGTGGGCACCCAGGGACGCCCGGGTGGGAGACAGGCTCTCCCACTTCTGCACACCCTTCAGTGGGTTTCTGAGCCTTGCCAGTCCCGGTTTCTTCACCCGTCACACAGGCATAATGACAGGGCCTCCCCCTCACAAGGGTGAGGGACCAAGGAGTCACCCAAGGTATCCACAGAGGCATCGGGGAGCAGGGGCAGCCTCTCATAGCCCCGCTCCACAAACTCTGCAGAGCTAGACAGCCAGGGCTCGGCTCCCAGCCATCTCGGGGGCAGACAGACCCTCCAGAGCCCAGACAAGGGCAGCTGGGCCCCGGAGGACCGCCACACCGCCGCTCTGCAGGAGGGAACTGGCGGGGGCACAGGCTGGCGCAGAGTGTCCCAGGACCTGGCCCAGAGGATGAGCTGCCATGGGGATGAGCAACCCACAAGCCCAGGCGGGTGGCCACCTCACCAACACACTAGCCCGCATCAACCCAGGAAGTGGCCCTGATTGAATTTTGGGGCTCAGTCAGTAGCTCTACTGGGGTGCTGGTGCCCAGGGGAGGTGAGAACTCAGAGACTGCAGGAGAGAGTGCCTACACCGCCTTCAAACGGAGTGACCCTTGTCAAGCCCTCAGTCCCCCCAGCCAGTAAAGCGGGGTTGGGTGGCTTTCCTAGAGGCCACGGTGAGAACACACACGGCCTTAAACGTGAGAACAGGCTCACAAAGTGGTGATCACATCCGGGCAGTTTCAGGAGCAGCCCTGGAGCCCAGGGGTCAGGCTGCAGCAGCATGTCCTGCCCCTGACATGTACACCCCAGACTCTGTCTTCTCATCTGTGAAATGGGGAGGACGCTAGAACCAAGGCAGGTGAGCGTGCAGACAGACCTGCGGGGTCTTCACGGACACGCTTTGTTCACTGCACATGTTCGGTCCGGCCTCGGATCCAGGAGCCATCTTCTGCAGAAGAGGAACTCGCAGAGCAAACTCCACTCCAGGAGGGGATGTATTCATGGTGTGGAAGGCCGAGAGGATCGTGGGTTGGAGAAGGGGGCTGGAGAGCCCGACAGCCCGGGACCTGACTCTGGGCACGGCCCAGCCCAGCACCTTGGCCTGGCACCCTGAGCAGTGGGGGCTCCCTGGTGGGGGGACACATGGGCGGATGGGGACTTCTTTGCTTCCAGAAGCTCTCCTGAGAGTGAGGGGGCAGGGGGCAGAGTCTGGGGCACAGGCAGCGACTCATGTCTATAATTTAATCTAACCATCTCTCCTTCTGACCTTCAAGCAAATCAACAGATTTGCTGACGGATAAGGAGACCTCAGCTTGCCCCAGGAATTTCCAAACGCAGAGGGCACAGCCAGGCCTCGAAGTCCCACATTCTCCCTGGGACTCCTGGTTCCCTTTGCAGGGCTGTTTTTCTTGTCTTCCTCACGTCAAGCCTGTCTGCCCTCGTTCGGCGAGCAGGGCTGCACCCACGGGTCTGCTGACGTGGGGGCCGCGCAGAAGCCATCAGCCGGTGATGGAGCGCCTGCAGCCTGCAATGGAAACCGGAGCTTGAAGACTTCTCCTCCACAGACTCTTCACACCTCAGAAAATCTGCCCCCGCCCCGTCCCCTCTTCGCCTCCGCTTTCCTCCCCAACCCTGCCTGCCTCAACCCCCTACCTCCACCTCCTTTCTCACCACAGCCAAGTTTAAGCTGAGCTTCTGGAAACTCATTTTAAACTTCCCTGCTGGAGTGAGTGACTGAGTGAGTGACAGTCATGTCCAACTATTTGCAATCCCATGGACTGTAGCCCACCGGGCTCCTCTGTCCACGGAATTCTCCAGGCAAGAATACTGGAGTGGGTAGCCATTTCCTTCTCCAGGGGATCTTCCCGGCCCAGGGATCGAACCCAGGTCTCCTGCATTGCAGGCAGATTCTCTACCATCTGAGCCACCAGGGAAGGCTACTATTAGGAGACATTTCTAAGTATATAAAGACAGGTCAACTAAAAAGGCATCAGCAGATACATGCTTGACTTTATCTTATAATCTATAGGCAACAGATTAGAATATGTAATGAAACCATACATTTTTTCCAAAGGAATACCGAAGACAGAAGCAGCGATAAAGTTATAAATGACAATCATCAATCAGATGAGATAACTTAGATGAAGCTTATCTCTCTCAAAGAGATGGGGGAGTGAGCAAGCGGTCAGGAAGGAAATACAATGCGCTTTTAAATTTGTATGAAAAACAATGTTCGGCCCCCAACTAAAATAAAAAAAAAAAAAAAAAAGACTAGCAGGGGGGCACTCTTTCTGCCCCCTTCTGATGTCTATGTCAGAAAAAAAAAGAAAAAAGAAAAAAAAAAGAAAAAAAAAAGAAAAACAATGTTCGGTTCCATGTTGTCAAACACAGTTCTGTTTTTGCCAAATAAATCTTCTATGTCAAATTACTGTCCCTGGTGGCTCAGATGGTGAAAAGAGACATGGGTTCGATCCCTGGGTCGGGAAGATCCCCTGGAGAAGGGCACAGCAACCCACTCCAGTATTCTTGACCAGAAAATCTGAAACAGAGGAGCCTGGCGGGCTACAGTCCATAGCGTTGCAAGGAGTCAGACATGACTGAAGTGAGTGAGCCCACACTCCTGTGCACACAGCACATCTCAGCAGCATTCTAGAAAATTCTCCACACCGCCCAGCAAAGTGGGGCTTGCCTCTGGGAGCCACAGAGGCTACGAGAGTGTCCAATGGCTAGAAGGGAACGTGGAAGAGCCAGGGAAGAGATCACTCAGGGAAGCATTAGTTTCCAGGGATTGACAGAAACCCCCCAGTTACATGGCTGGAGCAGCGGTCCCCTCCCCTCACTGGAGGTTTTCCACCCAGCACCTCACACTCTCCAAGCCGAGGGTCTGGGCCCTTGTGTGGACACGCTTGGCCTCGCCTTCTTGCTCAGTGCAGGTCTGAGGAATGGATGGATGAGGAAATAAGTGAGACAGGACACAGCAGTCAGACCCTGGAGGGGAGGCCGACGTGTGTCCCGTCCCATCATTCCGCAGGAAGTCCAGGTGCCTCCACTGCTGGAGAAACTCCTCAAACCTCCTCAGAGCCTACCGACTTAGTTTGTGCACAATGTTAATACATTTAGCAATGCAGGTTTCCAGACCACGGGAGACTGGAAGCACAGCATGACAAGGGAGGAATCCCAGGAGCAGTGAGAAGTGAGGGCTGGGAGCCCAGCCACTCACTCTAAAGGAAAGGCCGTCTGTGACCCTGAGCCCCGAGAAACGCAAGAATCCAACCCGCTGAGATCTCTCACCCAGGTACCTGCTGGGTCCCAGGTGATATTGCCCACATAACGCTCACCGCAACCTAGAGATGCTCACCCCAATTTACAGGTGAGGAAACTGTGGCTCACCTGGTAGAATAACCAGGACATATTCAGCCATCAACAAGGCTGCCCCCTGACTTACAGGAAATCACCCGAGGCATTTTGGAAATACCGTCATCAAAAGTCATTAAAAGGAAAGAAAAGGCGTCGGCACTGAAAGCTGGCACTTAGGGAGCCGGGGTTCACTGGGTATGCCCTGCTCATCCCGTCACAGCTCCCCAAGCACCCTGAGAAACACACACCAGCTCACCCATCCTCGGCAAGAGGCAGCCGCGCTCGGAGAGGGGCGAGACGAGGTCAAGTGATGCGCCAGGACTCGAACCCAAGGCTCTGAGCCTAGTACCAGCATCCCCATAGGACTGGCCCAGACCCCTCACTCTGGAAAACACCACTTTGTGCTGGACCAGAGCTCCAGGAGCAGGCTCTGAACACAAAACCTTAGGAACAGCAAACGAACGAATGATCCCTCCCTCTCTAAGACAGAGAAGTGAAGTGGAACCATATCCAATTCAATACCAGTGCCTCTGAAGTTCAATATTTCACAGCCACCGCCTACGGAGAAAGGGCACAGAGTAATGAAGCTGTTTTCAGGCCGACTGGACGCCAGAAGAGAGGAGAGAGGGGGCAAAAGGTCGCAGGAGGGAAACCGAGGAGTTAATAAAACCCAGACCGCAGGGCCGCCAGGGAAGGTTCACTTTCATTTTGGAAACTTGGAATGTTGGATATTAAAGCACGGAGTCCTAGGCATGGAGGAGGGGGTGGTCCACTCTGCCTGGAGGCCAGGCCACTTCACTGGTCCCGTGGGTTCTCCCACTCCACCAGGCACCCCGCTTTCTTGCATCCAAGCTTCCCAAACAGCATGGGAAGGAGGCGCTGGGCCAGAGCTCTGTTCACACACAGGACACCGAGGTTCAGTTCAGAGAGGCTGGGAAGGTGCCCGGAGTCACACAGCTTTCATATGGTGGAGCCAGATATAACCCCCAGATGTCCTGTTCCAAAGCCACGCTCTTAACCCTTTGACCTAGTGCCACCTGCTCCTCTCCTGGCACAAGCAGTAAACCCTGGAGACTCAGGGATGGCCTGACTTTCCAATCAGAGGGAACAGTTCAGCAGGGGACTTTGCCACCTCTCCACCATCTCCCCTGTGGTGGCTTCTGAGATTCTGAGAGCTCTGCCTCTCCAACTCTGCACACACCCTTGGGTCTCCCCACAGCCCCCTGCAGCCTGGCACACAGTAGGGGGGTGAGAGAAGCAGCCCCTGTGGCTCACGCTCCCCTTCCCCATGCGCCCTGCCCCCCCCCATCTGCACAAAGCCCTCTCACTCACAGGCACGGTCATGTGAACTGGATCTCCCCATTTCACGGATGGGGAAGGGGGGTGTGCAGGCGGCCACACGGGGACCCAACTGCCCCAGTTACAGTTATGACAGCGTCAGCAAATGTGACAGTCACGAGCAACGTCTCACGACGTTGAAGTCCACGTGTCTACGTGCCTCCCGGAGGGGATGCAAAGACTAAGGACACGGTGTCCCCCTGTGCCGCTCCTGGGCCTCACCTCACACGCGGAGGGTGCTGACCGGACACGCCTAAGGCCCCTGGTGTGTGTTCTGCACCGTCTCCCTGAGCACCCCTCCCGGGGACTGAGCCCCGGTGCCCACGGCAGAGACCACATGCCAATCCATGCTGCTGGCATGGTCCCTGCTCACTTCCTGCTCCCTTGAAATGAACAAGGCTCATTCCAAGCCTCAGCTCAGGGGTCTGCTTCTGGGGGAATCGAACCACGATGGGGGAAGAGCCAGGACCGTGGCAGGCGGTTTCCACCGCGTGTCCCCGGGGGCAGGGGGACGGGCTTGGCCCCAGCCGGCGGAGAGCACCCGTGTTCCTTCTCTGCACTTCCCTCCCCAGCCTTTCCCAGACAGATCATGCCCCCTGATTCCCCGGGGACCCCATCTGCCGGTCTCTGTTTTCATTCCCGAGCCTTCCCATCTGCATTGTGTCCTCCCGAATACTCCTAAGGGCGCCGGGAGATGACTCCGCAAGCTGCTAGCCAGACGTGCTGTGGATCAAGCCCCGTGCCCACCTCTGGAAGCTCAGGTTCTAACAGCGATGAGCGCACAGCTCATCCCACATCCCCAGGGGGAAGCCCGGCGCCTCCCACTCCACGCAGCTCCCCCCATCCCACGCTTGGCAGTATCTGTACAGAGCTTGCTGGGTGGGAAACACCGGCTCCCCCCACCCCGGGGGATGAGTAGAAACCATGACAAGGAAAGGGGGGGAATCTTGGACAGCCCGGGCCGGTAGAGGATGTTGGAGTGGAAACACTCTGGAAACTTTTGCTTCTCTTTGAACAAACATTCCTTCCCGCCTCCTCTGGGGTTCAGCTTACACCCCTGGAGCACAGGATCTCATGGCGATTATCCCCGGCCGGCTGCGGCAGATAATATTACCCCATCTAGAATCATCACCCGTCCCCTGGAAATCCCCAGCCCGTCTCACAGGGCAGGGGAGCCCCACTCCCCCTCCACAGTCTTTGCCCCAGGAAGCCTGCACACACATGCCCAGGGATGGAGGCGCTTCTTGGCTTGTTTGGTTTGATCCAGAACATCAGCTGGACCAGATGCATTTACAGAAAGAAACTGGCACGCTACCCTACATATCCCTACATTCCATTGTTGCCGTATTTCACTGATCCTAAGACCTGTGGGCTTTTGTCCCCACCGCCCCACCCCACATTTTAACTTCTTTGAAACTGGTATGTGGCTTATAATCAATGCCATTCCTGAGTGGGGAATAAAATACTGACGCAATTCAGGGTGTAAGGAAGAGTGTTTAGAGTGCCTGAAGTACGGTAGCTCAAGTGCTCAAGTACAGCACGGCTAAGACTGCACCCCTTTTTCTTGCTGACACCCTACCTCACTTCACCCAGATCAGTTATCTGCAGGCCTTTCATACCATCCTGTGGTCACAAGAATGGAGCCCTTTAAAACGGGTTTGCACTGGAAGTAGAAATGGTTAAGAAAGGTGACTCTGGTAAATCACAGAGACCCTTCCCCTCCTCCAATCCCATCCACGTGACCTGAGCACATGCTCACATACTTCTCATACACCAATCTTGCTGCCTCCATGCTTAAATACCTCAGAAACTGCCTGTTGCCCCTGGGGTCAACTCAAGACTTCTTATCAAAGACCCGAGCCCATGCCCTCCCCCCCGCCAAGCTAAGTCTCCCATCCAGGGCCCACCTGCCCCTTCCCTGAACACAGACACTCTTCTGCCTCAGGCCCTTTGCACATGCTGTTCTCCCAGTTCTCTCCAGCCCGGAAACTCCTATTCATCCTTCAAGAACCCAGGCTACTCTTCACGCAACCACCATTTATCCAGCACCAGCACTGGGAAAGCCACTGCAAACAAAGCAGGCAGAGTCCTGCCCTCCTGGACTTTGCATTCTAGGGGAGGGAGCCACAAAAAAATTACAGAATCCACAAGAAAAACAAGTGCCCTGGAGTGAAACCATCGGGAAGAAGCCTCAGAAGGGTTGGGGTGTTGACACTTTAGATACCGTGGCCAGGGAGGCCCCTCAGAGAAGGCGCTACGGAGTAAAGACCCCAAGGAGGGGGGAAGCGAGGCACGTGGTCATCTGAGGAGGGCATTCCAGGCTGGGGGAACAGCCAGTGCAAAGGCCTGAGATGGGACCGTGCTTGGAAGATGAAAGTGATAGAGAGGAGGCCAGAGTGCTTGCGCAGGAGAGGAACAAGAGAGCAGACTGCGCGGAAAGAGAGCCTGGGCTCCTCAGGTCCTTGGGGTCCACCGGGATCATGTAACTCTTTCTCCAAGAGAGCTGGAGAGGCCAGGGAGAGCTCAGAGGAGAGCAAGGGACCCTCTCAGAACACAAGATGCTGTTTTTCATGGATCCCTAAGTGCAGAGCAGACCGAAGGGACCAGGGCAGGAGCCAGGAGCCTGGCCGGGAGGCTGTCGCAGTACCGCCCACCTCCCTCAGACGCTTCCTGCAGAAAAGTCTCAGCATTTGGAGTTGGCCTATTGTCGTCATGGAAACACCCACTTCCCTTCGCAAGAAAGGTTCTCCACGCCTCCAAGTGTCTGCCCGGTGAATACAGCCCCGAGAGGCACAGGAGTGAATGAATGAGTGAATAAACGGATGAATGAATGAAGGGACGCTGGAGAGGACAGTATCATAAGCAACCCTTTGCTGGCTGTCCCAAGAGGAAGGCCAGCTGAGCTGGGGCCGGGGTGGGGCCAGCACAGAGGGGCTGGGTTTCTAACTGTGCACTTCATTTCCCAGAGGGGTATGCGGTTCTAACTCAGAAAATAGAGTCTCTTATTTTCCCTCTTGATGTCCTGAAATTTCTTTCTACTTATTTGACACTTGGTAAAATGCTTCACAGAAAGAGCACTCAAGCGCTATTTTGGTCCTCACCTCCTTGACAGCGGCTTTAAGGAGAACTGCTGGATCTAGGCAAGGCTTTGTTTTTTCATGGAAGGCACATTTTAATTTTAGGTTAAGTTATTCTCAGCAACAATTTTCATAGCAACTATCAGTCCCCAGACGGTGACTCTGAACACATCCAACTTGGCAGAGAGGTGGGGGTGGAATCTGTGTGGGAGTGGGCTGGACCAAAGCTCGCTCCTCTGGGTCAGCAGGACGGAAGGAGGGTTGGGCCCCCCCAACCCCCCCAAGCAGGAGGGGCCGGGCCATGGGCCACACTGTCATCGCTGCATCAGCGGATGAGCACAGAGGGGCAGGCGTGGGGGCGGCCAGGCGCTCCTGCTGCTGGAGTTCAGATCAAGCCTGCTCAGCGAGCCTGTCAGGATGACGGCGCCAGGAGGGAGCCGTGGCATTTCTGGATCTCGATGTACCTGCATGGAGCGCCCGCCCACGCGCCTGTACTCTGTCCCCGTGTTCATCTGCGACATGCAGATGTCCCTGGAGGAGAGGACAAGACTCTAAAGCCACATCGCGTGCCTTTTCCGCGGCTGCCATACAAATAACCACAAACCCGGGCAGGGGGCTTAAGACAACAGAAATTCCTTTCCCTTCCCATTTTGGAGACTGGAAATCTGGAATCAGCATCCTTGGGCAGAATCCAGGTGTGGGCAGGCCTGGGTCCCCCAGGGGAGGGGGGTGGAGAAGGAGTTCTGGGCCCCCACCCCGCTTCCTGATCTCTGGTGAGTGAAGTGAAAGCCGCTCAGTCGTGTCTGACTCTTTACAACTCCATGGACTATACAGTCCATGGAATTCTCCAGGCCAGAATAACAGAGTGGGTAGCCTTTCCCTTCTCCAGGGGATCTTCCTGACCCAGGGATCAAACTCAGGTCTCCCGCATTGCCAGCAGATTTTTTACCAGTTGATTTCTGGTTCAGTTCAGTTAATTTCAGTCGCTCAGTTGTGTCCGACTCCTTGTGACCCCATAGACTGCTGCACGCCAGGCCTCCCTGTTCATCACTAACTCCTGGAGCTTACTCAAACTCATGTCCATCGAGTCGGTGATGCCATCCAACCATCTCATCCTCTGTCATCCCCTTCTCCTCCTGCCCTCAATCTTTCCCAGCATCAGGGTCTTTTCCAATGAGTCAGCTCTTCGCATGAGGTGGCCAAAGTATTGGAGTTTCAGCTTCACCATCAGTCCTTCCAATGAATACTCAGGACTGATTGCCTTAGGGATGGACTGTTTGGATCTCCTTGCTGTCCAAGGGATTCTCAAGAGTCTTCTCCAACACCACAGTTCAAAAGCATCAGTTCTTCGGCGCTCAGCTTTCTTTATGGTCCAACTCTCACACCCATACATGACTACTAGAAAAACTATAGCCTTGACTAGACAGATCTTTGTCGGCAAAGTAATGTCTCTGCTTTTTAGTATGCTGTTAGGTTGGTCATAACTTTTCTTCCAAAGAGTAAGCGTCTTTTAATTTCATGGCTGCAGTCACCATTTGCAATGATTTTGGAGCCCCAAAAAATAAAGTCAACCACTATTTCCACTGTTTCCCCATCTATTTGCCATAAAGTGATGGGATCGGATGCCATGATCTTAGTTTTCTGAATGTTGAGCTTTAAGCCAACTTTTTCACTCTCCTCTTTCACTTTCATCAAGAGGCTCTTTAGTTCTTCGCTTTCTGCCAGAAGGGTGGTGTCATCTGCTTATCTGAGGTTATTGATATTTCTCCCGGCAATCTTGATTCCAGCTTGTGTTTCTTCCAGCCCAGCGTTTCTCATGATGTACTCTGCATATAAGTTAAATAAGCAGGGTGACAATATACAGCCTTGACGTACTCCTTTTCCTATTTGGAACCAGTCTGTTGTTCCACGTCCAGTTCTAACTGTTGCTTCCTGACCTGCATACAGGTTTCTCAAGAGGCAGGTCAGGTGGTCTGGTATTCCCATCTCTTTCAGAGATGCGCGGCGCTGGAGTGGCCAAGAGGAGACACCCCACGTCCAAGGTCAGAGAAACCCCAGTAAGACGGTAGGCACTGGAGCAGCTGTGAGGAGATACCCCATGTCCTAGGGCAAAGGAGAAGCTGGCTCCCAGCAATTTTGGTGCTTCTCGCCTCCTGCCTGCATCTTCCCATCTCTGCTTCTGTCTACATGGGGCCTTCTCCCTCTGTGCGTCCCTATGTCTCAAACATCCCTCTCCCCTCCCAGGTAAGGACACCCGTCATTGGGTTTTGGGCCTGGAGGATGTCACCCTGAAATCCTTAACATGATTACTTCTGCAAAGATCCCACTTCCTAACAAGCTCACCTTCATGGGTACTGGGGTCAGGACCGGGACACACCTCTATAGGGGACCCCATTCAACTCTACACCATCAGGCCAGGGTGACATGGGCCCCGGTCAACACAGCACCCCACCAAGCATAGGCGCCCCTCAGACACACCCCCAACTTCCTTTGCCACTCACTATCCCACCTACTCAGGACCTCAGCTGTTTCAGAGAATGACAAGGCCATCCTCCTGAGACCCCACCAGCACCCTGATGTCTGGGGGTCCTCAGCCCAGCACTAGGACATCAGCTCTACAAGGCCAACGGCCCCGGACACTGGAGGAGGTGGCGCTGGTTAAGTGGCTCCTGGACTCTGCTCCCTTCCACCTCCATCTGCCCCCTGCCAACCACCAGGTCCCGAGCCCTTTGCTTCCAGGCCAGGCCTCCTCGTCTCTCCCAGGATCCCTGCACTCGCCCCTCCCTGGAGTCCCAGCCTCAGTCCTGCCTCCACTCTCCTTCCCTCGGTCTCACTAATACCCCCATCCTAGAAGGCCTGATTATCAGACTCCCCCCTCCCTTCACCCCATCAACTTGCTAACTCAGTGATCATTGCCACCCTTACCCCATGCCCCAGGCTGGGGTCTCCTCCAGACCCTTCCAAGAGCTGACCAACTCTCCCTGGAAAGCCCACAGGCTTGCCACCCTCTGTACATGCTTTGAGACACATGTCTGGCATCACCTCCTCCATGAAGCCCTCCCTGATTCTTCTTCATCCCCTAGGCTGAGTTGGTCCCTCCTCAGTGCTCCTGACATCTTTTCAGCTTCCTTCACTAGCAGCCGGGTTCCCCACTCATCCACCAGGGAGCCCTGGAGGACAGGGTTGGGCCTCATTCTCTGAACAGCCCCGTTCCACTGATAAGCAGCAAGGCTGTGCCAGCCACAGGCCCTCGGCCATGGCCGTGATTACAACTAACGAGAGCACGCACTGTGTCCGCTTTGGGCGCCATCACTTGACGGGTGGCTGGAAGAGGCGGGTAACTGACAGACTGGTATGTGGGTGAACCAGGAGCTGTCTGTTTGGATGGTCATCCCCTTCCAGAGAAACCACCTTCGCCAGCTCTCCCTGGAGCTCCGACTAAGGGAAGGGGCTGCACAAAAGAAAGGAAGCTTTGGACCACCCGGCAGGACCCACCTGGGTGTTTGCTGAAGGATGCCAAGCCCATGTTGGCTCATCTCCCAGGTCCGCCCCCTTCCCTCCCAGGTCCGCCCCCTTCCCTGTGCGGACGTGCGGACATCGCCCAGACCAGGGGTCTGAGGCTCTGGGTCTGTCCAGAGAGAAGACCTGAGAGGCCCTGCCCTGCAGCGGGGCCAGGGCCGCGACTCAGATCAGGTTTCAGGCTATGTAGACGACCCACCCAGATCCCTCCCGGAAAGCCCCTTCTCCCATGGCTGGCGCCAGCTGGCTCCAACTCGCTCACCCCAGGCAGGTGGTTTGCCAACTTTCCTGAGCACAAAGGTCACCTACTGGTGGAGTTGTCACAAAGGAGACCTTCACCAGCGGCAGGTGCTCTAATTACTTATCAACAGACAGACTGACAGCCCCTCCCCGCCCAGGCCCAAGACAAGCCCAGCTTTTCATGAGTTCAAATCTTTCCCTCTTTTATCTACCAAGTAGGCTGCCAGGACCAGACGTGGGGGGAGCATGTCCCCAGTCAGCTCCAAGTGGGAGACAGAAGCCTGCCTCCAAGTCCGAACGGGACACTCAGAGCTGGAACCACCTGCAGGAGGCTTCTCCAAGAACCCCAGGCGCTGCCCTTGATTAAGCAAAGTATCTTGTACGAAGAATTGAAATAAACATCCCTGGATTTAATGCACCACTCTATGTAAAAAGGTGGGGGGCGGGGGCAGTTAACAGCTGCAGTAATACTAGAAAAACAACAAAATTTTAAAGGCTTAAGGAAAAAGAAATGTCCACTCGTTTCTAACAACCCCTCTGTCTGTCCCTCATGGTAATAATTTCCAGCTAGATCAGGAAAGAGGCACTGGTTTAACCCATTCATTCAGTCAATACACATTTACTGAGAGACTGCCAAGTACTTTGAGGGGGCTGAGCCCACGCTGGTCCTGATACCAGCCAGGCTCACCGGCCCTCCCAGGGATGCCCCAGCCTGCCACGCCTCCTCCCCCCAAAACTTCAAGACACCCCATGAGCAGGCTACGGCGAGGAGGGCACTGCAGCCAGGCAGGCAACTTCCGGGCTCCACTCCTGCGTCCCACAGACCCCACCGCAATCTTTGTCTCAGCGTGGGAACCCCTACGCTGTCTCTGTGTCTGCCTGTCTGCTCCCCAACCTTCCCAGAGCTCCCAAGGACCCCACCTGAGGCCTGGCACGTTTGGATCCTCAGGATGCAGGTGGGGGTGTGAATGAATAAGAGCGTGAGTGGAGGAATGAAGTTCTCGGGCATCTCCCCGACACCCCCAACCGACAGTGGGGAGGAGACACGGGTGTGGTACTCGCAGCAGGCTCGGTGAGCATCCCGCATCAGTGCCAAACAGTCTGGCCATGAGGCCCCTCATCCTGCCTGGTTCGGGGGATACCAGGCAGAGGGCATCCACTGTGGATCCTGCCAGCCCCCAAACCCAGCACAGAGGCGGGCAGCCCCAGATGTCACCAGTCTTCTGGCCACGGTCACCTTGAAGCAGCATCAGCGGAGAAGATGGGTTTAGTGACACCCACTGCCCACGGAGCTCCTCGCCCGAATGCAGAAGGATCCCCAGGCAGGGGAGGGGACCACGTGAACTCTTCACCAAGGTCACACACACACACACAGCAGCTTCCAAACCAGGTAGAGACAGACCAGCTCCCTCCCGGGACAATGGGGAAGATGGCAAAGCCCAGAGCAGACGCCCTGCTCAACTTCTGTCACGGCGCTCACAGAACCAGGATCACAGCGCCTCCCAGGCAGGGTCCTGCCTACCCTCCAAGCTGGGCTTTCCTGCAGGTGTGGACACAGTAACGGGGTGAAGGCGGGGCTTCCCGAGGCCCCAGAGCCGACTCGGGACGAAGATGAACTTTTCCTGTCTCCCGAGTCCTCCTACGCCAGGTGGCCAGCCTCGCTACGGATCCAGTCATGGCCAGAGCCTCTCTCAGCGTTAATCCTCACCTCTGATGCTGAGTATTTACAACAGTCTGGGCCTTCTCCACACACACCTCTGCCCTTCGCAGGGTCATTGAGCCCATTTTACAGATAAGGAAACTGAGGCTCACCCAGGTGACATGATTCAATCCGGCTCAATCCCGGGTCTAGACTCTCTGGATCCCTCCATGGTGTTCTGGGAACAGCAGGTAAATGTGTTAACTGTTTGGATGGGCCCTGGGAACCCCAGGGGGGCAAAGATTCCCGCTGCAGGAACGCTCAGATCTCCTCCAACCCAGACGACAAAATCCCACATAGGCTGGCTGAGCACTGCAGTTATTTAGCCAAGAACGTCTGGGCTGTGTCCTGAGGCCCGAAGACAGGCCCTGATTCCCTTCACCTCCCTGAGAGCTGGGCAAAGAGGGCAATGCCCCCAATCCTGGCTGGAAGGCAGAGCAAGACCCCAGTGCACAGGCCCAGGGTCCACTTGGCCCCCACAGGACGAAGGCTTCCCGGAGGCCAAGGCTTTCCCAGGGTGGGATTGGGGCCGTTCACCCTCGGGTGCCCAGACGCTGACCCCCGACATCCCTGTGGGTGGAGGTCACGGCTGCCCCGCACTGGCTCCCTGGAGGGCATTGGAAGCAAACCTTGCCCACTGAGATCTGGGTCTCCTGAAAGCCCTCGGGGGCCCTGCGTCCTGGAGACCCCCGTCCTGAGCCCAGCACACCTGCCTACGAGCTGTGAAAGCTGGGCCTCAAGCCCCCCGCCCGTGAAGAGGGGATACTGGGCAATCCTGTCTCGCCATCTAGGGGACGAGTGAAGGGAGAACGTGGGACCGGCTCAGCACACCCTCAGGGTCACGTGTGATTCTTCACACGCCATCTGAGGGCAAGGACCCTGAAGCCCAGGGCTGGTTGGCCAGGGAGCCCTGAGACTGCTGGGGTCCACTGCTCACCGCTCTCCTGGTCTGCGATACACGGCCTCAATTAATCAGCCCCACCACATCCCCTTTGGGGAGAGTGTCCCATGGCCCTGGGCCCCGGGCTGGGCACAGAGGGCACCTGGCTGCGGGCAGGATCTTCTCTCACGGAGTGAGAAGAGAATTCAGCGAATCAGCTGCTGCTGAGGGGGACAGCTGCTGCTGGGTGGCCCCCTGTTTCAGGCGGCGGTGACCACTCACGTCCCGGGAGGCCCGCACAGGGAGGCCAGGACCGCATAGGACTGGCAGTGAAGGGGCGGGGGTAGTGAGTGTGGAGGCAGAAGGAGGCCACAGCCGGGCTGGGTCCCGGGAGGAGGGGGACACATGCTTGAATCCTTGGAACATCTCCTCAAAAAGGACCAAGGCTCGGGAAGTTTCCAGAACACTTCCAAGGTCACCGGTCAGGGGAGAGGCTGGAGGCAGACTGTCCTGCCTCCACACCACACGGCCTCGAGGAGCAGCACTTGGGGGAGAGACAGTCCCCACTTCCACGTGAGGACCAGCCAGAGCCTTCGTCTTGGCCGGGAGGTCCGAGGGAGTCCCCCGGCAGTCGCAGTCCCTGAGGGCACGACCCCACTGCAGATCTGCCGGCCTCGGCCAGCCCCACATGGCACATGCAGCTGGGCTGTCTCTGCTGCAATCCGGACCCTCTGTACTGACACACACCCAATCAAGCCACCCGTTGGAGGGAAGTGATAAGCCACAGCCATGCCGTTTCTGTGGCCACGGTTGCGAAAGAGTGTCCTGAAGGTCACTGCCACACGTGCCCAGTGGTCCCCCGATGGGAACCCTTAGAAGGGTGGCCACGTGCTCTCAGCCTGCCCTCAGGGACCCTCCTTGACCTCCTCACCACCAAAGAGCCCCAGCCCCCATCCGGGCTGTCTCTGCATACACAGCTGACCCCTGAACAATGAATGCAGGCGTCAGGGTGCCAACCCTTCTCAGAGCCGAAAATAAGTATACAACCTACAGTCGGCCCTGCACCCCCACAGCTCTGCATCAGCACATTCGACCAGCTGCAGGTCTGTTAGCATTTACTGTTGGAAAATATCCGAGTGTTTAAGTGGACCCGCAAAGTTCAAACCTGTGTTGTTCAAGGGTCAACTGTATTTCCTTAGTAAAACCTACCCTTACCAGCAGTTACCTGGGGCTTCTATTTGTTGATTTATCTCTTGTTTTGTGCCCCTCACACCAGACAGAAAGCTCTGAGAGGGCAGGGACCTGTAGGTGTCCTGTGATTTCTCTATCCTAGAGCTTAGAGAGTGGCCTGTAGGGAGAGGCCCTCAGTGCACTGTGGATAGATGGACGGAAGGATACATGGGTAGATGGATGAATGGATGGATGGATGATGGATGGATGATGGATGACGGATGGATGGATGATGGATGACAGATGGACAGGTAGATGAGAGACTGATGGATGGATAGATGGGTGGGTGGGTGGATGAATGGATGGTAACATGAGTGGGTGGGTGCATGGATAGACAGATGGGTAGATGGGATAGATAGATTGATGAACAGATGAGTAGAAGAATGAATGAATAGAAAGAATAAAAGTCAAGAATAAAGGAAGGAAGGATGGAAGAAAGAGAGCATCCACATCTCCTGCCACTCTTGGCAAAGACTAACAACAGAGTGCTGTACAGTTTCAAAAAGAAGTAAAGGAAATCAGGAGAGCTTCTTAGAGGAGGTGGCCTTTGAGATACCCCCTGAATGCTGGGCACAGATTGGCTGGATGGGGAAGGGGAAGGTACAACCAGATTCTGCATGTTAACTGCAGCCTTTTGGAATTTTCCTGATCACCTTCCCACTGCATCAACACCGTTTTTATAAAGTTAATTTCCCGATACACCTCCACTCCCAGGACCCCTATATCTTGCTCAAATCTATTTTGTGTACACATAAAATGTATTTATCAATATTGTTTGGGTTTTTTCCCACTTGAATTGGAATGCAAATTGAAACTCATACATAATGCAAATTCTCCAATCCACACAAATCAAACGAAAAAGACCTTGGTTGGCTGGTTCTCCCGTTTCTTCACAGGACGCGTAGAGCGTCACGCTCAGGGGACTCTGGCCTAGGCACAGCCTCTGCAGCGTCCGTCATCACCAGGTAATGCTGCTGTAAAGCATGCTTTTTCCTCTCATTATTTCTCAACCCAGTGTCTCAGGCGGTTTGCTGAGGAGTCTGATTCCCAATCCACTGTAATTGAATAATCAATTGCTGCTTCCTTAATAACTGAATTTATTAAATGCAGAATATATACAGCTGATCATTCAAGGAACTAATTTGCAAGTCAGAACTTTTGAGGGATGGTCTAAAGAGAAGATCCATATGCTTCATAAATCTGGGAGGAGGAAGGAGAAGGGAGGAACAGCAAGACAGGGAAATAAATTTCCGAGGCGTGATTTGCGTCGATAAATATAATCTCACGCCTTGGCCCCGGGTGCCGTGGCCAACAAGCGTCACGCTTACTAACGAAGCGGCATGGTGAGCCTGGACCACAAATCAAGACGTGTTGCACTGAGGCATTCATGGAGCCAGGCCCTTCCTTGGAGGGACTTTGGAATTCCAGAGCGTAAAGTCCTCTACATGGGAATCACCAGCCCCCATGGCCTTCATGGGCTGGTTGGTCCAAAAACCTGCCTTAAAAATGTAATGTTAAAAGGACTTCCCTGGTGATCCAGCAGTTAAGACTCTGCACTTCCGCTGGAGGGGGCATGGGGTCATCACTAATTCACGGGGTGTGGGTGGCGCCAAGGCGAACAACAGAGCTACTGAAGGGTCCTGAGCCCACCACCCAGCACAGAAGAGAGAAGACACCCAAGCAGGGGGCGAGGGGGCCCAGGTGAACGAGGCCACCACCCCGCCCCAGAGCAGGGCGGAGCAGGCAAATGGGTCTGGAGGAGGCGGGGGAGCTCGAGCCAAACCGAGCCTCAAACCTGTGCACGCAGGGATATTAAGAGACTTGTCCAGAGATACCTTCCCTTCCGGTCAGCAGGGGGTCAGGACGCCAGCCCAGCCCTGCTCCTTGTGGGGCAACCAAGTGAAACAGCCCATCCTGCCTCTTCCAGATAAGGGTTCTCACCGGTTCTGAGCGTCCCAGGCTTGGGCAGGCCGGCCTGAACACAAGCTCCATCCTGCAGATGAGGTCCCTGCGTGTGTCAGGGAAGGAGAGACGGCTCCCTTGCATGAAAACCTCCCTCTGCCCTCTGCCCGTGTCTCCGGGGCCGGAAGGAGAGAAGCCAAGTGATTCACACATTCTCCTAACACCCTGCCCCCTTGCCCATCCTCTGGGCCCCAGATGGGAAAACCTCAAACCCTGCTCTGAGTAAGAAGGACTGAGAAATTCCCACTGAGTTTCTCAAATCACCAGCCAGTGAGCACCCCAGAGCCGCAAATTAACAGTGATGCCCTGTGACAGGTGACAGACCGTCTCTGCGGTGCCCCGATGCCCACGTCTGCAGGGCACTGGGCAGAGCCACTGGGGCTGGCGCCCGCACCCCGCCAGTAGATGCCAAGTGGCACCGAGGAACGTGGGCAACATCTGGGGAGGAGCAGCAAGCAGGAGTGAGGGAGACCCTCCAGGGGAGGGCACCTCCAGGGACTCCTCTCACGGGGGGCCTTCCTCCCACCCCCTGCCCCCCTGCAGGTGGAAGCCCTGTGAGAGCATCTGCCCACGGTGACTCGGAGGCCTCAGAGCTCCTGCAGGAAAGGCTGCTGGAACACTGGGTACAACCACGCCATCCAGAACTGGACAGCCTGGGTTTGAAGCTCAGCTCAGCCACTTGCTAGCTGTGTGACTTGAGGCCAGTCGCTTAACCTCTCTGTGCCGCGGCTTCCCTACCTGTTCAATGAGAACAGTAATCAAGGCATGTGTCCCACTAAGGCGGTATGAGGATGAAGGCAGTCAGTTCACCCTAAGGCCCGGCGCGCAGTCCACTCACATGCGAGCTGTCTGTGTCACTCCCCCTTAGGCTGCTGATACCCAAGGACAGAGTCTGCTGGAGAGATTCAGCTGTCTGCGCCGAGTGGCCACACTTCTCAGCTGGGACCAGAAGTCCGCCTGCGTGGCATCCTTCTGGAAAGAGAGCCCTCGACTTTGGGACAGTGCTGACACTGGATGCCGGTGATTCTTTGCTGTGGGTGTGCCTCCCAGGATGTCAGCAGTGCCCCTGGCCTCCACCCGTGAGGTGCCAGCAGCATGCCCTGCCAGTCGTGACAACTAGAAACTGCCCTTGAGTGAGAAGACCTCCTGGATCCAGAGGGAGGAGGGACTTCTGTGTGCCTGTGTCTAGGAGGAGAAGGGGGAGGGGAGACGGGGGAGGGGGGCAAGGGGAAGGGGGAGGGGAGGGGGAAGGGGGAGGGGAGACAAGGTGGAAGGGGAGAGAATCTCTGCTGGGAGCCACGTCACTGTCGACAAAAGTCAAGTTCACATCCAAGACCATCCTCGCAGCTGGTTCCACAAGGGGGGCCTGTGAGAGGCTCTGATACGGAAGAGGCTTTGCCTTTGCCCCTGGACCCAGCATGGAAAGAGAGTGATCTGGGGTGTTTTATTTTAAATCAACTCCTTACATTAGAAGGTTCTAGAGTTAGGTTCAGTCGCTCAGTTGTGTCCGACTCTTTGCAACCCTAGGGACTGTGGCCCGCCAGGCTCCTCTGTCCATGGGATTCTCCGGGCAAGAATACCGGAGCGAGTAGCCATTTCCTCCTCCAGGTGATCTTCCTGACGCAGGGATCAAACCCGCATCTCCTATGTCTCCGACATTGCAGGTGGGTTCTTTACCTGCTGAACCATCGGGAAGTCTTCTGGAGTTGTAGGAAAGTTGCAGAAACAGTGCCGAGAATCCCTGAAACCCTGGCACCCAGCCCCGCCATTGTCAGCCGTCTGCATTCCCACAGTACATTTGTCAAAGCTAATGAGGCAAGACCGATGATACGTGATAATTAACGAAAGCCCACACTCCATTCCAGTTTCTTCAGGTTTCCCCTCGGGTCCCTTTGGTACCCTGGGACCCGTCCAGGACACCAGGCGACATGGTCCCCACGTGCCCCCGGAGCTGTGACTGCTTCTCACTCTCCAGGCACCTCACAACCTGGGCAGCTTTGAGAAGTGCCAAGCAGGCATCTGGCAGACTGCCCCTCAGGAAGGATTCGCTGGGTGTGTTCTCATGACCAGACGGGGTCACGGGTTTGGGGGGAAGAGCCCGGAGGGGAGGTTCCCTCCCCTCATCATGTCTCTCAGGATGACCAGCCTGTCTGAGCACTAACCCTTTGAGCCCCAGACCAACGACCCTGAGTCCCTTCTGATGGGAGGGGAGGGACTGTGGCCGGCCCGCCCGCAGGCCTCCGCAGCCCGGAGCCACTGGAGGAAGAAGTCGGTCTGGGCTCTCCAGCTGGACATCACGGCCTCTAGTCACAGTCCAGCACCAGGGATCCATTCTGACCCTGACAAGCTACCTCCCCACCCCATTCCGGCCACAATGACCACCCTACCTTGTCCCCCAGGTGACTTCCCCTTCCCACCACTATGCTTCCACTCCTCCCAGCCCTCCCCCCTCCCCGCCCCTCTTATAAATCCCTCCCCCTTTCTGCAGGGTCCAGCTGGTGAGGAGGGGCCAGCCCGGCGCCCCTGCTCATTGTAATCTGAATGTGTTGTTTCCGGGGGCTGGAGGAGGCCGGATGTGGCCATGGATTCAGGATGGAACCTTGAGGATGTTGCACCCAGAGCTGCCCCCTGGGGGGTTCCTCCTCCCCCCCGAAAGGCCTGAGGGTCTGCTAACAAACCTCCATGGGGAGGACTCCTGAGGATGAGGGACTTGGATGTGGGAGGCAGGGGACAGGCTGTTCCGGAAAGCTCACAGCAGGGGGGGAAGTAGGGGGAAGGCCAGGGGACTCACTATTTAAATGCTTAACTGATGTCATGACCACCCCCACCCCCGGAAAGGAGCTGAGTCCAAGCAGTGCAGGGGGTCCAAGTGGGGTCTCCACCCAGAACGCTGGCGCTGATTGGGACCACCACACTGCTTCCCGAAGCCACATCTGGACAACAGAGACCATGTTGCTCGGCCCAGTGATCTGTCTGCTGGGGGGATTTTCCCGTTCGACTATTTCAAACATTTCAAAACGAAATACAACAACGATTTCAGATGCCACCCTGGAGGACCCAGGCTGGCTGGAAACTCCTGCTTGTACTAATTGTGAGAATCACGCATCTCCTTGGGCTGTGGCTGGGGAAAACTATTTGCTCCTGCAGTAAACAGTGGTCCCTGCTTACAACTATCACCCTGGCGCTATGAAAAACTTCCACCAAAACAGGAATATTTTTAAAGGGGAAGGGGGTAAGGAACACCCTCCTGACCCAGCCCCCCCCCCCCCCCAGAGCGGACACCTTACTGCAGACACAGGCACTCTGGCCCCAGGGCTCTGCCCTGCCCACCCAGGCCCACACGTACCACGTCCGGGATTCCCTCTCTCCCAGCCATGCCCGTCTCCCAGATCCTTGAGCTCCCCGAAGTGCCTGCCACAGGGCCTTGGCTCTGGCAGCAGCCCCTGCCTGGACAACCCTCACCACCCACCCCCACGCCCTCCTGCCTCAAGGCCACCTCTGGCCAGCCCCGCTCTGTCACCTCCAGGGCGTGTATGCATCAGTCACTCAGTCGAGTCCCACTCTTTGCGACCCCATGGACTGTAGCCCACCAGGCTCCTCTGTCCATGTGATTCTCCAGGCAACAATACTGGAGTGGGTTACCATTCCCTTCATCCAGGGGCCACTCCAGAGCAGCGATTCTCAAACTCCAGGAGCATCATCAGCAAGCCCGCCCCTGAGGGCATGAAAACATCGCAGGGCCGCACCCTGCGGTTCTGATTCTGCAGGTCTGGGGCTGGGGTGAGAGCTTGCATTTCCAGCACAATCCCAGTGGATGCTGCTGCAGTGGTGGCTGGTCCAGGGAACCCCACTCAGAACCACTGTCCTAGCACGCTTGCCCCACACCCTCCCCACATCTGACCCATAACAGAGGGCCCCCGAGATGGGGCTCAGGGCCACGGAGCCCTCCCCTCTGCCAGACCACGATGGTAACTCACCTGTCGACAGAGAGCGCTAGGCACCCTGGGTTGCATCTCTCTCAGTCACTACTGGTCTCCCCAGGGCTGGGCACGGCGCCTGGCAGTGGAGGTCAGCACAGACCTACCGAATGGAACAGAGACCACGACAGACTCTAGGAGGATGTTCCAGAAAGAGGACTAGGGGTGGAAGAGGGTCCTATCCTCACATAAGCTTGAGAGACAGAGGCGTAAACGGAAGTCAACTGCTCCTTAACAGGACTTGTCAGGGCCTTTACTGGCCAGGGGAAAATGCACCTCTTGAAGAGGCCAAAGGACCTAACTCCCACCTGTGCATGACTGAGGATCTCTTTTTACACAGAGCAGCTTATGGAGTTCCTGTCCCAAGGAACCTATTGTCTGGAAGGGCCAATGGCACACACTCACACACACACACAAATATGACACAGTTCTATATACAATGCCAAATTCAACCAACATCATTGCATCAGCTTCATACTCACTAACACACTTTGACACCGGTTCCTGGGGCAGAAAGCCACGTGATGTATCAATGGCTGCAGAGACACCATTTCTTTAACCAGTGCCCTGCGGGAAACCGTTTGGGTCGTTTCCAATTTTTCACCATCACAATTACAAGAAGCATCTTCTTGTCTGTGCACATCAGGTCACTTGCCCGAGTGTCTGCTTTGCAGAACTTTATGACACTGTAAAGTTCTGTCCGTTGTATGTGCAGTGGGTCTGGACACAAACAATAGAACACAGGTGCCCTGGAGTTGCAGGCTTATCGACGGGCCTCGCAGCAACCCGGGGTCCTGACTCAGAACTCGGTACTGCAGGCGGGAGCCACCACTTCCAGAGAATTCTCAATGGAATGAGAGGCCCCCAACAGGGAAGCATCACCCTGGAGCCCACGCACAGCCCCCTCACCTCCTGGTCGTGCTCCCACCCGGCCACCATCCGGCCAGCCTGCCCTCTCAGACAAGTGACAGGTGATGATGTCTCAGCCTCCAGGGACCCCAAGAGCCTGAGATGGGCGGCAGGTGCGCCACTGCAGCTCAGAGGACCCAGGCTTGCCCCACCCTCTGGTCCCTGTGGTGGGCATCTTGTGGGGACCCTTCCCAGGGAAGCATCTTGGAAAGCACACCCCCTTCTCATTCACTTCATCTCTGAAGGGACTCCTGCACACAGTGGGGCCTTTCCCTGATCTGTTCCTTTTCCTCTTCTGGGATGACCCTGCCCAATTCTACCCCCTCAGCGGCTCACCTCGGAAGCAGCCCACGAAGTGACTTCACAGATATACTCGGGGCTGCCAGGGCCTGAGAACGGAGCTCTTGGTAGAGCATGGCCCCCAGGTCCCAAGTCGCTGATTAACTGGACTCTGGCTAAACTGAACACACACCCCAATCTTTCCCCATTGCACAGATGGGGAGGTCTGCAAGTTTCCTCCTAGTCAACCTAACCCAGTTAGGTTTCTGGGAAACAATGCGCTCAGCTGAAACCCCAGCCTCCTCAGACTCCATGGCTCCAGAAGTGGCTGTGTGACCCGGTTCTGACCCACAAGACAGAAATGAAAGTCACTGTGTGGGGCTTCTGAGGTAGCTTTTTTAAAAGGTTAGGTTCTCTGAAGTCTTCCCTTTACTCCTCACTTCCCTCCCTCCCTCCCTCCTGCTTGGAATACAGACGTGATGCCTGGAGCTATGGCAGCCATCTTGTAAACGGAAGGATAAAGCCACACATCGAGGCCAGCAGAGCCGGAAAGCAAGAGGAGCCTGGGACAGAAGGTGCCACCCCAGCACTAGTTGGCTCACCCCAGACATTTTCTAAAATGGGACAAATACAGTCTTAACCAGTTAAACTGCCAGTGGCCAACTGCCCCCCAGAGCAAGGGGCTAAACTGAATTTGAATCAGATGGACAAGAAGCAGCTGAAAACTGACGCCAAAGGGATCAAAAGAGCTTTGAAGGATAGAGATGTCAGGGAGACAGGTAACATTTGGGAGCGTCTACTACACCCAGCACCGGTTTATCTCTTCACAACTACCCAATCAAGACACCAATAGATAGTATCCTACCAATGACAGAGAGGGACACTAAGGCTTAGGGAGGAGAGAATTTTCCCACCTGGAGTCAATGACATTGGGAAAATACCAGAGCAAAACTCAGCATCCTGGTCATCTTGGTCCAAAACTTTCTTCCCTCATAACAGCCTCCCCTCAATCAAGAACAGCATCTCATGACTCAGGGTGAGGCCCCCTGTACCCATGAGATACTCTAACAACGGGACCAGGCAAAATGTAGCCTTGCTCCCCCAACCCATCCTCCATTCTGTTAATACGGTGTGTATATTTCTTTTAAAAAGAAAAAACAAAGACTCCTGGTTGTTCGATTCCTTAGGAAAATTTTATGATGACTCCTCATGAAACAAATTCCTCTAGAATTTGTCCCTTCACATCGCAGAGCCCAGAGATAGAACAAGAAGAAAGGATGGAGCTCAGAAGACACTGTGTAAGTCCCTGGATCAAGTCATACTTGAAGCTCGAGTTCTACCCCTAGAACTGTCCATCACACAAACCCACACGCTCCTCTTTTTTCTTTTTCTTAATTTGAAGCAGCCTTCGGTCATCTGCACATGAAAGGATATCACCCCACAGGACCCACTTTGGAGATGAAGAGGCTGAAGTCCAGAGAGTTCTGTCTTAGCCTGAGTCACTCAGCTTTTTGGCGGCAGAGGAGGGACAGGGACTCTGCTCTAACTCCTGCTCCAGTGTCCTCACCGTCCTTCATACCGCCTGGGGCTGCTCCTCTCAGCAGAGCAGCCAGCAGCCTGGCACCGTGGTGGTTCAGGCAACGTCTTAACCAAAAGGCCCAGTTCTTTTGGCTTCAGTGAAAGCCTGAGCTTCTCTTATTAGGCGGCAAAGCAAAAGGGAACCCGCTGTTCTTGGCAGACTCACGACGACTTCTAAACAGCCCCAACTGCGGATGCAAGAGCCCCGCGTGCCCAGATGTTTCTCGCCTGTTTGTACCCGACATCTCACCTTCTCAAGTACATGAAAGACCTCGGGCTGGCTGCGTCCCCACTGTCTTTATTTCATACCCAAATATCCTAACATCTGCCTCTCGGCCGGGGAGACCTGCAGAATATCAGGGGATGTTTGGAAGATAATCATTCCATGGGATCCAAAGATATGTCTTGTGGACATAAATCTTGGGAAGTCTCTATGGAAACACACAAAAATGCATGTTGTTTTTATTAATACTCACAACGAAACGTCTCTGGGATACGCCACTCATTTAAACCACACCAGAAGAGCCAGAGTGTTTCTCGTTACAGAGGATCCGTGGGGTTTTTTAAATTACAGATGGAGCAACCTACAGAAAAGAAACCGCCCCAGTCCAGGAGGCCCGGGTGATGGGGTAATTGCTAGGTTGAAGCAGACTGTCACCCTTTCTTATGTAAGACGCGGTCTTGCCTGAGCCTACGGAGGACAGGGTTTTGCACCCGGAGCCTCTCAGGGGCACGAGAATAACGTCCATGGATAAACTCAGCTCTTGCTGGAGAAGAGGAATCTGAAGGCCCCAGCCCCTTCTTTGCAGCTGCTCACACACATCTGTGCCGTAGTGGGAGGGGAGCCTGTGTTCGAATCTGGCTCTCCCACATACCCCTGCGAGGCCTTGAACAGGTTACCCCCACACACACCTTTATTTCCTCATCTGTAAAATGGGCATCTCATAGTATTGGGTTGGCCAAAAAGTTCGTCCAGATTTTTCCATTCCATCTTATACACATTCATGCTAAGTCGCTTCAGTTGAGTCCAACTTTGCAAACTTGTGGACTGTAGCCCACCAGGCTCCTCTGCCCATGGGATTCTCCAGGAAAGAATACTGGAGTGAGTTGCCATGCCCTCTTCCAAGGCTTCCTCCCAACCCAGAGATTGAACCTGTGTCTCTTACATCTCCTGCATTGGCAGGCGGGTTCTTTACCACTAGCACCAGTTGAAATGGCAACCCGCTCCAGTATTCTTGCCTGGAAAATCCTATGGACAGAGGAGCCTGGTGGGCTACAGTCCATAGAGTCACAAAGAGTCGGACATGACTGAGAGACTAAAACCACTATCACCACTTGAAAAACCGATAACATCTTACCGAAAAACCCAATCCATACCTATCTCCTAGGAAACATGGAGGCTTAGAGGAGGTGAAAAGCCTTTGTAAACCTTTGGATCTGGTCCAGGGCAAACTCTCCCAGGTGATGGCCAGGAAGAATAAAGAAGGCTACAGGTGGGAGGGAGGGTTCAGGCTGGGGAACACATGTACACCCATGGCTGATTCATGTGAATGTATGGCAAAACCACCACAATGTTGTAAAGTAATTAGCCTCCAACTAAAATTAAAAAAAGAAAAATAAATAAATAAAAATAAAAATAGGTAATAAAAGGAAAAAAAATTAAATAAATAAATAAAGAAGGCTACGATTGCTCTGGCATCCCTCCTGTCAAGAGGGGAAGCCTATGAGCACCACCCCCACCTTGAACCTGGGCGGCTCTGCAGTGTCTCCAGCCATAGAACACAGGGGAAGTGCCACCCTGCCCATGTCCGGCTCCAGGTCTTAGGAGACCAGCAGCCTCCACGTCTCGCCTTCTGGGATACTTAACTCTTAGGACTGCCATGGTGTGAGGAAGCCCAAAGCCTGAAGAGGCCACACAGAGACAGAGCGACACCAGCTGGCTCGCCAACCTGTCCAGGCCGTTCCAGCCCAGGAGCCTGAGTGAGGAAGCCATCGTGCACGTCCAGCCCTGTCCAGCCTTCAGATGACTCCACCCCCACCACCATCTGACCACAGCCGAGCAAGACCCATGCGGGTGGGTCCAGTCAACCTGTATAACCATCATAATAATAAATGACTGTCTAAAGACACAGCAGCTGGGGGCTATTTGTCTCTAAAGCATCATTGAAATACCCTGACCGATAAAACCGTCATCCAAATACCACTGCTAAAGTGACTTAACTAAGGGGCCCGAGGGGCTTCCCTGGTGGCTCAGACAGTAAAGAATCTGCCTTTGGTGCAGGAGACCCGGGTTCAATCCCTGAGTTGGGACGATCCCCTGGAGAAGGAAACAGCTACCCACTCCAGTATTCTTGCCTGGAGACTCCCAAGGACAAAGGAGCCTGGCAGGATGTGGTCCATGGAGTCATGAAGAGTCAGACATGACAGAGCAACAAAGCTCACACACGCATACAAGGGGGCCCAAGCTGTTTCAGATGGTGATGGCTGAGACCCTGCTGGCCTGATCTGCTGGCCCAAGTCATCGTCCCTCCAGCCGCAGACACCAGCTGTCAGGGTCCCGCCCCTGAGCTGTCTCCATGCTCTGGCCTGACACACAGGCTAATCTTTCCCACTGAGACCCTGAGCAGGACTCTTTATCTCTGCAACATCTGGCTGCTTAAGATATTGATGTATTTTCTGCAAAACTCTGAAGAAAGCATGGGGCTTCAAACACTGTAAATACTACCGAAAAATTACGTATCTTGAAAGAGAAATGAAATTAAATAAAGGGCAGAGATCTTTCACAATCAACTAGTCAAGATAAGAAAACTGAGAATGAGACACACCAGGTGCCCAGCCAAGGTCACAAAAGGTGAGACTGATAGCCATAACCATTTCCAAAATGCTTCCACACGCCAGGCACTTCAGGATGCTGTCTCTACTTCTCATAAGAAACCGACTAGACAAGGCCATCATCCTCTTTTTTTTACAGGTGAGGAACCGGAGGCCCAGAGAGGTCGAGTAACTTGCCCAAAGTCACACAGCAAAGTCACACACTTGGTGTCTGGATGTAAAGCCTGACTCTAAGCCACTGTCCTGCACTGCCCTGTACGTCCACAGAAGCAGTGCCTCTCAGCTAATGTACGCAGAGCATCCTCCAACTGGCCGTCTCTTCTCCACCCACCGCCTCTCCATCCAACCCTACCTGTGGGGTCACAGAATTGTCCCGATTTACAGACGAGCGTCCTGGACTGGGGAAGGCTCCACTGCCGCTGGCCGCACACGGCAAGAAGCTGAGCCAGCATGTGAGCTCTCGCCGGGCGACTCTCCACGGAGCTGGGGCCTCCCAGCTGTGTGAGTGCTGGGCCCAGGTCTCAGGTCCTGACACCCCAGGGATCCCCGTCCTTAGGGCGCCTCTGCTTGTAACACAGGGAGTTGGGAGCTAGGCTTTTTCAGTGACTAGAGGTGGAAGGGTAGGGGTTTGGGGCAAGAAGAAATCACGCCCTCCAGGGACCTGGCTTCTGGTTACAAGAAGGGTTTATAAAGCACCTCCCTCTCCACCATCATATATGACCCCTCAAGGTGGGCGCCTGGCTGACATCACTGGCGCGGGGGGGACAGACAGGCCCTGGGAGGGAGGAACCTTGGCCATGACCCCTTGCCCGTCCTGGGCAAGGCCAGCCTCCCTGGGCCTCCATTTTCACGATCCACAGAGAGCCGGCAGCATTCCAGCTCGGCTAAGACTCTGCGTTTACGCCCCAGAGCCTCCAAAGAAAACATATAGGAAACGTCCCCATGAAGACTAATAAATTTGCTTCTTCGTTTTGTTTTACGATGCTGTTTAGGGTTGGCCAAACAACCAAAACGCTTCAAGTGCTGAAGAAATGGTTTTCATTATATTTTAAAGGAATGTTTGGGTACAAATATTGCATTGTTTATTCATTCCAATAATTTTCTTTTCCAGTATTCCACCGAAAACCAGATAATGGATTTCATTACCCAGAAACATTAAAGCTTCCAATAAACGCAAAAAAACATTGACGACAGCGTCGTCCGTCTAGGGTATGTAATCCTCAGTCAGCCACATCAAATCCACCGGAAACAGAGGCTTTGCCCTGAGGGTGCACACACCTGCTGGCCCAGGATTCGCTAGTGACTGGCGCCCGTGAGGAGAGCACACCGGCCCCAGTGCCTCCAGCTTTCAGAGCGAGGGTCTCACCTCTGCTTGCTTGGCACCCACTGTATGTCCCGTGGAGAAGGCTGGGATGGGGGACATCAGGGCAGACTGCCTGGAAGAGGAAGCAAATGGGCAGTGCCATGCTGAATGGGGACACTGTCCGTGGAGGAGGAGGGGTGGGAGGTGGACAGCAGGGTCAGGGGAGGGAGGGCTGGACACTCATTGCCATCTCTGTGCAGACACTCAGCGTAGAAACCCTTCACGCTCAAGATGCAAGGATGGGGTGACTCACCCTGCAGGCACCACTCACAGGCAAGGCGGGGCGCTGCACAGAAGCTCAGAATGGCACCCCCAGACTCATCTCCAGCTCTGACCAGCACCCCCCCCCGCACCGGTGCTGCAGATTCGGGGTCATGTGTGGGGGGCACAGAGGACCCGGGCCATGGAACCCTCCAGCCTTCTCTCCTGGCCTTTCCTGCCTGGCTGTGGCTTCTGACGTCAGCCCAGGACTGAAACTACACACAATGTGGAATCGCTGGTGGGCGGCTCTGGGGCCACTCAAAATGGACTTTCAGGGAACTCCGGGTACCCAGGCCGGCCTTCTGTCTACTGAGCTGGAGCACCTGAGCACCTGTGTGTGGAAAACCAGGTAGGTCAGCATCACGGCTGACACTTGGCCACTAAGCGCAGTGACAGCCGGGGTCTTAAATCAGAGCCCCTCACCCCTTTTGTAGTGCCAAGCCGCTAACCTAGTGGCTGTGGGTGCACTTTCCAGAGCAAAGAAAGGGAGGTATCCACCCATGGGAGACTCCACTGCAGGACATCAAGGGCTCCTGAGTGTCTGGGATTTGAAGACCCCTCAACAAGGAGGGTTCCAGGGGCCACAGGACCTGAGGGGTGTGTGCAGACAACAGTCACCCCCAAGATTCCCTGAGCACCTCAAGGGCCCAAGGCGTCCTCCAGCTCAATGATGGGCCGCTTCCGAGCAGCATCTCAGCTCAGGCCGGGGCCCGTGGCCTCCTCCCCAGCCCCTGCCATCTGCCAGGGGTGGAGCCAGCCCCCCCAGCCCCACACGCGGCCCCTAGGCCTTTCTCAACCCACCTGTGAGGTCGTCCCTGCCCCACACCCTCCTGTGCATGGAAAACGCTCCAGCCCCCTGCGAACCAGACACAGGTCTGTGGTTCTGCTAAGCTGACAGGGGCATGTGGTTTCCACAGGCCAGAGGGGGCCATCCCCGCCACACTTTGCCATTATAGACATAAAGTCAAGACTGAGCCCGGCTCAGAGGCAGTGCCTTTTGGGGTTCCTAACTACGTTACTTCTTACCCCCAATTATGGCCGTTCAACCCCGTGGGAGTGTCCCTCAGGCGTGTCAGCAATAGCTGTGACAGTCCGCTCCATCACCAACCCAAGATTCCCTGAGTACCCACTCTTGTGCCAACACTGCAGCCCCAAGCATTTAACCCTGAGCTCTGGGACCTCGGTGGGTGGCCCTGCTTGAGTCACTGGCTGTTCCTTTGTCTGTAAAGCAGGGTAGTCCAGCCTACCCTTCAGGCCCCTTCAGGCCCCTCCAAGGCTATGCCCAGGCCCCTAACCCCTGGGGACATATGTGCCCACACAGCACAGGGTGAGTCACCTGTCAGCCCCATGCTGGCGGAGCACTTGCCCACCCAGCCTTGCTCTAGTGCTGGGGGAGGCGGGCAGGAGGAAACAGAACCCCACCCACCACAGTCAAGCCTCGTCCAGCCCGAGCCAGGTACTCCGTCAGCACCCCGGGCACATTTGAAACCCTCGCCACAGGCTGTACCGAGGCTTGTTCCCATTTTACAGATGAAGATACGGAGGCTCGGGCAAATAAACCGAGGCCTTATGTGCAGTGGGGCTTCCCTAGTGGCTCAGATGGTAAAGAATCTGCCTGTGATGCAGGAGACACGGGTTGCATCCCGGGGTCGGGAAGATCCCCTGGAGAAGGAAATGGCAACCCCACTCCAGTATTCTTGCCTGGAGAATCCCATGGGCAGAGGAGCCTGGTGGGCTACAGTCCAGGGGGTCACAGAGAGTCAGACACGACTCAGCGCCTGACACTTTCACTTCACATAGGAGAAGGGAGAGGCAGAGTTGAACCCAGGTCTTTCTGAGCCTAAAGCCCGAGATGCTGCAGAGGGAAAGGAAAGCAGGCAGGAGGACTAGTGGGTCCCGCAGCCGGACCCTGAGGTCCCTGAAGCAGGTGCTTCGGGGAACGCGGGACCACATCCAGCACACAAGGGTGACGAGAGTAAGGATGTTCACCGGGCGCCGGGCGGGCTATGCCAAGTCCCCTCCGCATCAGTGGGAGACCCCACTGGAACAGGTCACCGAATGGTACAGCTGGAGTGTGAGTGGGCAAAAACGGGCTTCCTTCCAGGCTTCTGCAGAACTCGAGCTGGTGGGAGAGGAGGCGGCCTGCCCTCCCCTTCTGCTCCCCCTGTCCCTACACCTGGCACCTCCAGGGCAAAAGGGGACCCATGCCCTCCACACCTGCCCACACCTACCCACCGCTGGGGGTGGTGGGTGGCCCCTCGGGTTCCCTGCCTGCTTCCTCCCCTCCCCTCCCCGCTTTCCCACACAAGGACGGGCCCCAGGCACTGGCTGGCACGCAGGCTCGCATCCTGGCCTTGCTGACTTGCATATTAAGGCACAGGGTCCACCCCACCCCCCACCCCAGCCTTCTGGAAACCTTCCACTGGGCAGAACAATACAGTTGGAAGAGTCTGTTTGGCTGCAACTGCCTTTTCCTAATTGCCTGAAAAGGGTTCCCCTAATTGTTTAAACAAGAGTTTGGGGTGGCGGGGGCAGCAGCTCAGACCGGTCTGCCGGGGCCCACAGGCTGCTGGCCGTGGGGGGCGAGGGGTGCTGGAAGGGGGCTTTGGGTGCTCGGAATCAGGGGGCAGTACCAGCGCCCCCCTTGTGCTCGCCTGCTCTCCACACTTTTCACGGCCCCCTGAGAATGCACAGGCCCTGAAAAGGCCTTGGCAGGCCTGCCGGGGACCCTGAGCTTAACATGCAGGGCAGACGCCGGGGGTTGGGGGGTTGGGGGGAGTGGCAGGGACATCACCCGCAGGACGGTGTCACCCACGCCTGGGGGAACAACAGCACCAGGTTCAACAGCAGATCGGCAGCGGCCTGGAGAGACAAGGCCGCGCAGAGCCTCCCCCGGGGACCCTGGGAGGGATCTCAGGGATAAACCACCGCGTGGGTTAGCGTCTGAGTCTAGAAAAAACGCTCACCTCCCCAAGCTCGGTCCGAGTGGAGGAGCCTCCCCTCTGCAGCCGGCTGAGCTAGGGTTTCAGCCAAGCTGGGCTCCGTGGACAGCGGGAGCCTGACGGGCCAGGTGGGCAGGGGGCAGGGCACCCCTTTCCCAAAGGCTTCAGAAATGGAGGGCGCCCCTTCTCGGCCCATGTGGGAAAGACAGGAGCCGATCAAGGGTGAAGAGAGGCAGGGAGGGCCGTGGTGACCCCACGGGGAGGGGCGCGGCGAGTCACCGCTGAACGGCCCGGGGCTTCCCTTCTGGCCGTGGGCCACCCCTAGCTCCGCCAGCACCCCCACATCCGGTCAGGCCCCCCACATGCAGGTGAAGGGCAGGGCTTGCGAGAGCGGGTGTGAGGTTGGGCTCTGCTTCCAGCCCCCTAGAGAAGTCTGCACGCCCAGGTAGGGTCTGAGCGCCTGGGTGTCGGGAGGGTGCCCCCGCTCTAACTGATGAGTGCGGCTCGCGGGGCCTAAGCTGTTTGTGCAGCAGTGTGGGCCACACTGCACACCCTATCCCTCCGGGAGTCTAGGTATTTGGGAGCATGCCAGGTGAAGGGTGAGGGGGTGACCAGCTCCCAGTAAAAAAAACCCTGGGCTTCCCTGGGTCGACACTTTCCAGCAGTTGTCGTAACCAGACGCGGGGGAACGTGTGTCCTGAGCCGCCGCACCTGAGATGCCCCCGGAGCTCGTGTCTGGTGCTCAGCCTCCTCCCGTCCAGCTGTGCCCCTGGATCCTGCCCTGCAATAAACCAGAGCTCTGAGGAGGGCGCTATGCCCAATCCCATGAGTCCTTCTGCAGGTCAGCAAATGTGGGACCGGGCTTGGGGACCCATTCCTCTGAACCCCAGTTCTCTGACCAGGCCTAACAGGCAGAAAGATGGCTGGGTCTCCTCTCCTAGAGCCCCCACCTTTGCCCCAAACCCAAGACTATGGCCAAGATCTGGCCCCAGCCAATTTCTGTAGCTCAGTGGGCAGCCTCAGGGTTGGGGAGATCAGAGTTGGGGAGACCAGACTAGTCCATGTGATGATCAAGAGGATGGTCCCCCAGATGCGTACAGGGCCCACCCCCCATCACAGTGAAAGAAAGTCCCTGGGAAACAGAGCCGCAAATGCATGGCTGGGGAACCCACCTGACCTGTTGTTCAGAGGACCGAGCCACTGTCCCTTCTGAAACTCGCCGGCACGTGCCACTGGCCTTCCTGAGAGCATCCCATTTGACCAGTGTTTTCCGGGACTGAGAGCCCTGGGCTAAGTGACGAGCCACGGGCACATGGTTATGTTCACAGCTAAGTCTGGGACAAGGTCAACTAGCTTCCGGCTCAAACTCTGGGAGGAGCAGCTGGCAGTGGAGTTGGGGCAGAGGGCATTTTGGCCGGGGGACCAGGGAAAGCTGTCCCCAAGAGCTGACATGTGCACTGGGTCCTGCAGCATGAGGAGGCTTGGGAAAGCAGGAGGAAGATGGATAAATTTTTTCCCCGAGAGAGAGAGGAAAGAACAGGCAAGTCCAATCGGTTGCTGGTCAAGGTGGAAAGGAAAGCGGGGTTGGGGCCAGCGGGATGGATGATGCACATCCCGCTCAAGTTCGGGGACTGAATCAGGAGGCAACAGGGCTTCCAAAGCTCCAAAGCAGTGCATCCTCAGCCCCCATCCAACTGCTTCCACAAGGCGGAGCCTGACTCTGGCCCCCACGGAGGGTGGGTGAGAGAGCCTGGCAGAACTAATGTGGCAGCTGGAAGGGGCTGGGAGGCCAAAGCCAACCAAGGTGATGTAATAGCCCTGAGAGACACCCCTGCTGGCAGCTTCCTCATCAACCCAGGGAGGGCGGCCCCTCCCTGGTGCTGTGTGTTGGCATCCCCACCACGTGGTACAGAGAGGACACACAACCCGGTCAGCTAACAGGCCACATGGCCAAGAGGGGGAACCCCAAAACCAACCAGAGCTTTCCGTTCCTCCATCCACCGGCTCCCTCATTTGTTTGGCAGCCCCATGACATCAGTAAGGAGATCCAGAAGACACAGAGATGTGTCCAAAACAGCGACAAAGGATGAAATAAAGATGGCCTGACCAGGGCCCCTCAAGAGTCTGTGGTCATCAGCGTTCAACCAGCCCTAACTCCTGGGCTGGTGTTGTCCAGTCCCTTCTCCATGGCGATGACCAAGGTCCAAGAGGGACATGGAACAGCAAGGCCTGGACAGAGGGGAGAAGCCAGGATCTTACAAAACTGGGTGCTCTTGGCCCAAAGGCCAGGCCCCCACGAGCCCCCCTTAACACCCCAAAGCATGAGATGGGGACCTCTGGAAAGAGCTCTGAGGCTGACGGGCTCATGGAGGGCATGGGTGAGCAGGGTGGGCATTTACAGATGCGTGCAGGGCCACACTGCCTCATTGCTTCCAGCCCCCCTGGTAGTAAACGTAGCTGGATTTATCACCCCCGCCCACCCCTGCGTGCAGAAGGGCAGGAGACGTGGCAGGTACGCAAGGTCCCAGGCCAGGCTGCTAAGGGCAGGTTACAGATTTATCAGATAAAAATGCAGGACCCACAGTTAAATTTGCATTCTGATACAATACAGGTTATTCAAGTAGTTTCTTAGCATAAGCATGACCCTTGCAAAGTTTGAATTTGAAGTTCAAGTAAACAACTTTTTTTTAGTATAGATGGTTAGATGGCATCACCGACTCAGTGGACACGAATCTGAGCAAACTCCGGGAGGTAGTGAAGGACAAAGAAACCTAGCTGGCTGCAGTCCACGGGGTCGCAAAGAGTCGGACACGACTGAGCAACTGAACAACAACAACATCCCAAGTAGGACATGGGACAACACTCACACTACCAAAGTATTCATGGTCCACTTGATTCAGAGTGAACGGAGCATCCTGTATGTGATGTGGCACCCCCAAAGGAGGGTCAAGCTGGGTCTGAAGCCCACGTCTTCCGCCGCAGCCGCTGTCTGTGAACAGGCCCTGAGGGTTGTCGTGTGATCACCCACTGCCTCTCCAGGAGAAGGTGATCAGTTACGGGGCCATGAGACTCTCGCAGGAGCCAGGGCCGACAAAGCTAAGTCCTCTTGAAAAGACAGCACCCTTGCACTCCAGCATGATCCCTCCCAGGTAAACACGAACCCGACAGAATTGTCCAGCGGCCTCAGAGCAGGGCCCAGGGCGGCCAAGCTCTGCTCCTCCCCACCCTGGAGAAGTGGGGGGGAGAAGCGATTTGGCAGAATCGGGAGCAGATAATCACTCCTAATTACCATCACTCCAGCCTCCATGCTCCCCAGCAAATTAGAGTTTATCTTTCATTCCAGCTGACACCCTGGATTGGCTCCGTGTTCTGTATCAAACAAATTACGAATCCCCGGGAAGGGCTCCTCGCCGTAATTTGCTGGTAAAACACTTTTTGCAGAAGTAAAACCTGATTAGAACGAAGCTCGCCCGTGAACACTTCTCCTCCTTCCTCCAGAGCGGGTGGAGTGTTGGTACCCACCGTCGGGGCTCAGGTTTCCCAGGTGGCGCTAGTGGTAAAGAACTCACTTGCCAATTCAGGAGACGTAAGAGACGCAGGTTCGATCCCTGGGTGGGGAAGATCCCCTGGAGGGGGGCATGGCAACCACTCCCATAGGTATGCACATGCCCGCCCCCTCACTCCCCAGAGCAACCGAGTTGCCCAGGGCGGACAGTGCCCCTCAGGGGACTCAGAAGAACTGCCTGCCCTGATGTCTCCGGGACCCCAGCTGTTCTCCTGGACAGCCGCAGCACGGGGACATGCCTTATTTCTTTGAAAAAGATTGACTCAGCCTGGATTTGGCCTTGCACATAGTAAAGAACACAGCCGCAGCATCCAAAGCTCTCCTGGTACCCAGGGATCCCCTTCCACTCCTCCACAAAGCCGCCCTCCACCTCTACCACCTCTTCTAATTAAATCTGTTTGTCTTCAACCCCTGCATCCAAACTTAATGAAATCGCTGTTGTCTCTTTCTGGAGTACCTCTGGGCCATTGAACAGTCGTGTTCCAATCATCTTACTTTGCCTCTGCAAACTGCAGCCTCACCTTGCAGATTCACTCTCACCACGAGTTAAATAGACTCTCATCTCCATTGCCATTGAATCAAAAAGAGCATTGTCTCTGAGAGAGAGAAAAAAAAATGCATTTCACGTTTCAGATGACAGACTTTCAGTAACACCTCTTGGTCCACCATCCATTAGTGTTTTTTAAAACCGCTGAGTGTTTCGGCACCGTGTTCCGTCACTGGCGTTCTCTAATTTAGAAGCAAAAGAGACTCCCCCCCCCAAAAAAAATCACATTTCAGGTGGATCATGGTGCACATCTTAGAGAAATTCAGCTCAGTAAAATGTCCACGACAGAGTGGGGGCAGGAAAAGGAGGACTCAAAATGCCCCTTCCTTGGGCTCCATCGCACGGCTTCCTCAGAGCTTTCTTATGTGTGACGTGATGTGAATTTGCTCAAAACACCCCCGTGTTATTGTTCCCTTTCTACAGATGGGACACTAGAGTCTCAGACACACCAACCAGACACTCCAGGACACAGAATCATGTCTGCTCACCTCACAGTGGCATCCGTGGCATCAAGCACAAGAACCTGGTCTGCAAGAAGGACTCAACAAGATTGCTGAATAAGCATGCAAATAAAGGAAAACAGAAAACCAATCATGCCAGAGACAGAGCCCTGTCCTGAGACTCCCTGGCTCACCCTACCTGCTGCCTGGCTCCACTCCACGGAGACGGACATGGGTGGGGTCCCATTAGAGGGAGAGCCAGCACCCCTGCAGACACCTGGGTGTCAAGCAGGGTCTCTTCTCAAGAGGAGTTGGTGGGCACAGTGGGACAGCCGTCAGAAAGAAGAGGCCTTTTCCTAACTCAACAAAAATCACTTTAAGCGGGAATTCCTCTGGATGGGGAGCTTTCGCTGGGCATTTTGAAAGGCCATCTATTTTTATTGCGATCAGTTTTGTTAACGTTGGATTTCCTAAAGAAGAAGAGGGGAATTGCCCATGTTATCTGCTGCTTGTCAGAAACCACATTTTTGTTTCCATTCGCGGGTGGACTGGAGGCCCCTGAACACCTCCTCCGGCTACTAAAAATAGCGACCTCCCACCGGGGGGCCAGTCGCAGAGGCCAATGTCGCTGATGGTTGAACTAGAACTGAGGGGGCCCTGCTGGCCCCCAGGGTAGCCTTCCGACTCCCCAAGGCTCAGGGTCTCCTTCTAGAAAAGGACAGTTGCTTCTTATGTCTGAGATGTGAGCCTGTGTCAGGAAGTTAAACCACAGTTCATGAGCTGCTCATGGGGGGGGCGGGGAGTGCTGAGAACACAGGCTCCAGCCCCTCTCACCTCCTGGCCTCGTCTCCCACCACCCTCAGCCCCTCACTCACTGCCCTCCACGACTGGCACTCCGCTGGTCCATAATGCAGAAGGACACACGCCTGCCCCAGGGCCTTTGCACCTGCTCCAGCCCAAGCACCCTGGCACCAGACTCCCCCACAGCTCACCTCCTCACCTCCCCATGGCAAGAGTGCCTCTGGCCACCCACCCTGAAGGGTCTCCTGCGTGTCCAGATGCTCCCCCCACCCCCGCTCCTTCTCCCCTCCCCCTCTCCCCACCCCCGGCATTGTTTTCTCTCCACTGCACATTACACACTCTCACAGGGGTGAATGCATGTCCGTGTGTGGATGTCACGGGCCTGTGTTTTCTCGTTCCTGTGTTTGCAGCACGCCCCTGCTCCACAAGGACGCCGGGAGAGAGGGACTTTCAGCCGCTTGGTTTCCTGCCTTGCTTCCCCACCCCTCTCTGTGCTATAATCAGAGAGAAAGTCCTGAGTGATGAGGCTGACCTGAGTTGCGTTAGAGCAGGGAACAGGAGAAGAATAATGTTCCCCTAGCTATGGCGGGAGTATTGGAACAACTCCTACCTCGTTGCTCACACCTGGGTGAGTGCCTGCACACAGTTGGTGCTCACTAAGACTCGTGGCGCTTGTGCTAAATAACCCGCCTGCCAGCACAGGAGACGTAAGAGACACGAGTTTGATCCCTGGGTCCAGGAGATCCCCTGGAGAAGGACATGGCAACCCACTCCAGTATTCTTGCCTGGAGAATCCTGTGGACAGAGGAGCCTGGCGGCCTACAGTCTTTAGAGTCGCAAAGAGTCGGACACGACTGAGGTGACTGAGCACACACAAGACTCCTGGGGGTGGGCCTGCTCCCTCGGAGCTGATGCTTCCTAGGTACTCACGCTCGTCTGCAAATCCAACACTAGCAACGTGACCCCAAGGGCTTGCCCACGCCGAGAAGCTGCCCTTGGAATTCAGAGAGGTGCCTCACTCTCGCCATGAACTCTGCCTCCATCCTGAGTCCAGCATGGCCCTGATGGACCCCAAGGGACACAGTCAGTCCCGGCGCCCACCCAGGACCTGGCCTCTCAACAGTCGCTCAGGTGCCAGAACGGACCCCACTAGGGGCTGGCCAGGGGCTCACGAGCAGCACCCTCTCCAGGAATCTGTGCACTCACAGCCTCGCTGCCCAAACACTCCCCTCGAATCAGGGAGGGGTTCCCACAAGCCCACCCTGTGTTCACAGCACCAGAGATGTCTCGGTCAGAAACACTGGTGGTCCAGAACAAAGGTATGGGCTTCAAGGCCAAGGGGACCGTGACAGGGCCCTCTGTGTGACCTTGGATGAGTGGCCACAGCTCTCTCAGCCTGCTCTGCCCATCCCATCCTGGGGTGAACTCCCACACCCACCCCGCACGAGCTTCAACCTGTCTCCTCTGCTAGGCTCCCCCAGCCACCAGCCCGGAGCATCCCTGAGCGCGTCCCTGAACCTGTGGCCGTGGGGACAGCCTGCCTCATGGCTGGAGCCTGGGCAGCTGCAGGGGCGGCAAGCCCAGCTCCACCTGAGTGCCCGGCACCGTGACGATCAGACCCAGGACCCTGCCCCCGAGGGGCCCAGGCGGTGCCTAGGGGGCAGATCACAATGACGGTGACGGAGGGCGGCCCCCTGGACCTCAGCGCCCATAGAGGGGGTTGAAACTGGCATCTTCTCCTACTCCAGAGACCCCCCCGCTCCCCGGTAGGTGGTTATCTAAGTCCCTGGCTGCACAACACCACCCAGGGACACTCCAGAGTGGTCAGCACGTGGGGTCACCAGGATGAGCCTCCCGGAAATCCTCAGGCCCACAGCCCTCTAGGAGGCCCAGGACATAACTCAAAGTCACGTTCTCTTCCTAAACACAGACCGATAAATTGACAGCGCTGTCCACATCTCAGGGAGCTGGGCGCCTCCCTTTCTGCAGCAGCAGAACAAGCTGCTGATGGACAGAGGAGGGAGGGGACAACCTTGCCACAGCTAAGCTGCCCTCCCCCACCCCCACCCCCACCCCAGCTACTCCAGATCAGTTCAGGAGATCAAAGGAATGGATACATTCGAGGGTGATGGACAAACCTGCCGCTTCAGGGACGGAACACGTATCGGATCACCTTTCCTGCTGGACCTGTCACCATCCCAGAACTATAGGGCTTGGGGGAGCGGGGCTGCAAGGCTGGGGGGCCTCAGCAGGGTGACTGACCCAGCATCCTCACGCTCTCGTCCCCAAGCCCAGGACCGTCGGACCTGCCCGACACGGCACGCAGCCCATGCAGAGGCTCAAGCAGCCCCCCGCCCACGGCTTCCCACCTGCCCCTCAGGGCCAACTGCCTTACCTACACACGAGGAGACCAGGCCTAAGAAAGGGCCGGGATGGTGTATCACATGTCACTCTCAGAATGCTCACAACCACCCTCTGACGAGTGCGCGGTGATGACACCCAATTTACAGATGGGGAAACTGAGGACCAAGGGGCAGGGCCTCCCTTGAGGCCCCAGCAGGCAGAGCCAGGGACTGGACTGAGACGCAGAAAGGGTGGCCACGGAGCTGGGCTCTGACAGACACGGAAGGTGCCTCATGGAACAGAACTGGGAGGGGGCGCCTTGCCAAGACCCCCTGGGGCCTTGATGACGCCCAGTCTGAGAAGCGCTCACCACGCAGGAACCGGTAGCCTCACCTGGAGCCTCCCTCTGGCCCCGGGGGGCCTGCCCCCACTGCAGCAGGAAGCTGCCCTGCTCTGAACCCCACGGGTGTGCTCCTCCCGGGGTGTGAGCCCACTCTTGGCCCCAGGTATGAGTGGCAGGGCTGCAGGGGACACGGCCGAGGGCTCTGTCCGCCGTGGAGTCGGGGCTCAGCGATGGCCAGGAGATACGGTCATGGTCACCCTGACTGTGCTCATGGGGGTCCCGACCCACCTGGGGCTTCTGCAGACCAAGTCTGCAGCAGACGGGTGGCCCCTGAACCATCCCTCCTGCTCTCCGGGCTGGCCTGTCCCCCTCCCGGCTCCAGCAGATCCCCAGGCCATCGCCTCCTCACTGTTGCCCCCGCCTGGGGCGCCTCACCTCCTGCGACACAGGAGTGGGGCCACACCTGCCCCCACCGCCCACCTCCACCCACGAGCGGGCCGGGGAGTCAGACTCCGGGGTTCAGACCCCAGCCCGGCCACTGTCAGCTGTGTGACCGACCCCCTCGGCTTCCCTACCCGTACACAGGTGGTGATATATAGGTGTGCTGACCTCACAGGGCTGTCATCACAACAGAGGAGCTGACCTGAGCCACGGGGACCCCGGAGCAGCGCCTGGCGGGGCAGTGGAGACGTTTGGCTTTAATGCTGCACCCAGTGCCCTGCAGCAGTGTCCCCATGGGGCCGCGCAATCCTCAGCCCTGCCCGGCCTTGACCTGGACCCCTGGTGCCTGACAGTCCATTGAGTGGAATTAAACTGAGCACCCCAGGCTCCTCCATGGCATCTCCCACCGATGGGAGGGGGGTGATCCACAGTGACGCCGCCCCCTGCCCCCAGGAGGGAGAAAGGCAAGCGTCTACACAGCAAGGCGCCTCCTCCTGAGATGGCAGCAGCTGGCGCGGCGGGAGCCCCATGTCGTGCGAAGCCGGGCTGCCTGCCGAGGACTCGATTGAAATGTCGGCCCACCGGAGCTGAGCGGGAGTGTAAAGGTCACGGACCACGAGGCTCAGCAGGGAAGCAAATTAAGAGCTCGGGACCAGAACCCGCGGGGTTGGGGGTACGGGGGGTGGGATTCAGAGACGATGAAAAGAATGGATCCGCCGTCCTGGGCACCGCGGGGACTGACATAATGAGGCCGCACACCACGCCTCGCTTGCTAACTGGAGCTCTCGGGACAGAGCACCAGGGCCCAGGGCCCCAGGGCTGGACGCTGCGGGGAGAAGCTCCCTGGGAAGGGGCCCCACGAGGCCCAAACGTGGCGGCCCCCAGCCCCCAGGCACAGGCCGTGGCATCACCAGATGTCCCCCCCTTCCTCCCCTCTGCCTGCCCACCCGGCCCTCCGTCCTCCTCACCTGTCCTGCTCCCGGGATGTCAGGGCAGCTGGACACTCTGGCCACCTACCCACAGCCAGGCCACCAAGCGTGGGGCTGGGATCCCAATCCGAGCATGTCACATGGGCTGACGCCAAGCGCCCTCGACTGCCTCCCATCAGGAAAGGCCACCCCACCCTTGGGCCCCTCAAACGAGGTTCCCTAGAGACACTGAACTGCGTGGAATTTTTCGTCCCAGTTCCTGCGGTGGGAGCAAAGTCAGAGTCACGGATCAGAACCCAGAGCCCGCGGTGACCGGGCGCCAGGCGCCCCGACGGGCCCGGAAGCCATGCGGGTCCAGCCCACCAGGCGTGGGCTTGGTGGGGTGAGTCCGTCTCCTCCAGATGTCCGGTGGCAGGAAAGTCACAGCCGCCGAACAGCTCACGTCCCAGGGTTGCTCAAACCGTGGGACAGTTATCACAACAGGGCAACTGACCTGAGCCACAGGGACCCCAGAGAAGCACCTGGCGGGCAGCTGAGAGGTTTGGCTTTAATGCTGCACCCGGCGCTCTGCGCGCCCTGCCATGCCGCACTGTGGCCGGTGACCCCGAGGGCATGTGAGTGTGACGGGCAGCGGGGGCGAGTGTGGACAGCGAGGGCACACTCATCCCAGCCCCAATGCCCAGCCCGCATCCAGCTAGCTACAGCCCCCAAGTCGGAGAACTAACTTGCTAGCAAAGAGCCCGCCGTTCAGCTAAGAGGCTCGCTATCTTGGCGATAAGGAGGCTCAGAAGTGAGGAAACGAAAACAGGGAAAGCCCACCCTTGGCATTTCCTGGGGCTCCTTGAAGACACGGAACAACTGTGCCACGCACCGCCCCCCTCCCCCGTGCCACACACCACCCCGCCCACCATCCCGAAACAGAGCAGCGCCTGGTCGTGAACTCTTGACCAGGAAGATTCCCTCCCGCAGCAGAGCCTCTGGGTCTTAATCAGAACAGCGACACTGAGCAGGAGGTGGCCTGTGACAGCAGGGACAGATGGCAGTCCGGATTAGTGAACTCGGGGGAGGGGCCGCGGCTTTCTTTATCCTGCCTGGTAGCCAGAACCACGGCCCTGCGCCCTGTTAGGAATAAATCCATCATGAATATCCCCTTGCTGGGTCCATCCTAGACATCAGGACTTAACCTGCCAGCAAACAGCATAGCACCAGCCACACCTATGGGGCGGGTTCAGCTCTGTCAGCTTCTACTCTGGACCGCTCCCCCCACCCTCCGTCCCCCAGAGGGCTCTATAGGGTCAAATGGACTCAGGTTCAAATCCAGGCTCTGCTCCTCAGGCTTAGTGACCTCAGGCCAGCTAGGTGGCCTCCTCCAGCCTTGGCCGTAAAGGAGGGGAGGGAGCCCTTCTCTGGGTCCGGAGCAGAAGTGATCACGCCCGGAGCAGAGGTGATCACGCCCGAGCAGAGGTGACCTCGCATTCCTGCTCCAGCACACACACCCTAAACAGAGACGCAAGGCTGCTGACCCTCCTGGCGTGACAGGAAGCCGTAACCAGAGATCAGAGGCCCCTGGGCTGCAGGGGTTGCCAGGGGGAGTTCCGACCTGCCACGGCCAATACAGCTCCAAACTCTGACTTGCTCCCGTGGAGAGGTGTGGCCTGTGTTCCCCTCCCCCACCCGAAACCCAGACAGGTTTCTGGCAGGGTGGTGGTGGAGATGACACTCTGGGACTTCTGAGGCTGCGTCCTGAAAGGCCACGGGGCCTCCACTTCTCGGCTGGAGCCCAGGACGTTCCCGTGAGCGCCCCACTGCTCTGAGGCCACGGGGCCGGGAGGAAGCTCAACCTGGTCCATGGGCGAAGTGCACCTGGAGAACCTGCGAGCTCGTCCAGGGAGGAGCGTCTGCACCGACTCCGATGACGGGAGCTCGAGCTAAGGCTGCTTCATCCGACAGTCAGGGCACAGCAGGTGCCAGGGTCCCTGCTGCTTCCCGGGACTGGACCCGACACGCACACACGGTCCCACCCCGACAACTCCCAGGCTGGCTGGACCATGCTGGTTCCAATAGCTAAGGGAGGAGACAGGCGGAGGGTTCAGGAGGCAGTGTGACAAGCAGCCGTGCCACGCTCTGTTCTGGCCAAAGGCTGTTGTCAGTATCCTTTCAGTTCAGCAGTGGTTGTGGCCCATTCTTAGCCCAGAGCAATGTTGCACAAAAATAAAGACGCAGTGGTCCCTGCCATCCAGAGTCAGACACCGAGGAACCGTAATGACAGTTGAATAGGACCCAGAAGGGCTTCCCAGAAGGTGCTAGTGGTAAAGAACTTGTCTGCTAGTGAGGAGACGCAAGAGACATGGATTCAGTCCCTGAGTTGGGAAGATCCCCTGGAGGGGGAAATGGCAACCCACTCCAGTATTCTTGCCTGGAGAATCCCATGGACAGAGGAGCCTGGCGGGCTGCAATCCACGGGGTCACAAAGAGTTGGAAACAACTGAAGCGATTTAGCACAGCACCAATAGGACCCAATAGTGATAAAAAATCATGTGTGCAGCAAAGCACCAGTGTGAGCAACCAGTGTAACTCCATCCAGAGGAATCAGGAAAGGCTTTGAAGAGAAGGCAATACCTTGTTAGGGTTTTGAAGGTTGAAGGTTGAATAGGAGTCTGCCAGTGTTTTTTTTTATAATTGGAGGATACCCTCAATCATTCCCTCTTCCTTTTCCCTCCTTCCCCCTTCCTTCTCTTTAAAGCTTTTTGTGGACATAACATTTGTACATCACTCCCTATAAGGTGGACGGAAGCCTGGTCTGTTCACCATCATGCAGAGGAAACACCCGAGGAAAGATGGCAAGCATCTTCCCTAAATAAAACGTATACACAAACTCAGGACCCTCAGATTGGCCCGTGTGGCCCCAGTGAGCGGATGGGACAGGTCAGTCTCCCCCTGGAGGGGAGGGCAGAGGAGGGGAGGTCGGACAGGACAACCTCCAGCCCCTCCCCCAGCCAGGAAGACCACCAGGATCGTGAGGTGTGGGCAAAAGAAGGGCAGGACCGAGGCAAAAAATGGGACGAAAAGTGGAGTTTTTAAGGCCGGAAAAGACGGCTGTCTGGAGCCTGCAGATGCAGCTGCCGTGGGTCTGGAGTCACGGCTCTGCCTCCCGCCCACCCCACCCCCAACACAATCACTAAGAAGTAATTCACATTCGCTGTTTGGTGCCTTAACGGTGCATTTTCCTCACACTCGAGGATTCGGTTAGAGAAGGCAGATTTAGAAGAGAAAATTAAATGCTGTCAGACCTGCCTGCGCCAGCCTGCTCAGCCACGCTCTGGGGGCCGCGCCTGGGGCTGTGGTCTGCGAGGTTCCTGGACCACCTGGCCAGCACTGAGCTTCTGAGGCGTGTCCATCCTCCCAGAAGATGGTCTGACTCGGCTTCCTTCTCACGGTGCCTCGGGGGCCCACTGCAGGCTTCCCCAGCCAGCCCAGGGGTGCCTGCCCCTGTGGCCACCACATTCTGCACATCTCTATCTACTGACTGATTGAGACTCCGTTGGATAGCAAGGAGACCAAACCAGTCAGTCCTAAAGGAAATCAACCCTGAATAGTCCCCGAAAGGACTGATGCTGAAGCTGAAGCTCCAATACATTGACTACCTGATGCAAGGACCCGATTTATTGGAAAAGGCTCTAACTCTGGGAAAGACTGAAGGCGGGAGGAGAAGCGGGGCGACAGAGGATGAGATGGTTAGATAGCATCACTGACTCAGTGGACATGAGTTTGAGCAAGCTCTGGAAGAGAGTGAAGGACAGGAAAGCCTGGCATGCCACAGTGCATGGGGTCGCAAACAGTCGGACATGACTGAACAACAACGCTTAATGAGATCAAAGAGCCATCGAGCGCCTATTCTGTGCCTCTGCAGTATCAGTAACCCCATTGAACAGATGAGAAAACTGAGGCCCAGAGACAGTACCCCCCTCGCAGCTGCTTCAGAGCGTGGAACCTGGAGTGGGGCGGCCAGGTTCAAATCCCAGGGCTGGCCGCAGAGCCATGCGCCCTGGAGCAAGTTACCCAACGCCTCTGCGCCGTGACTCTTCCACCCGCAAGTGGGGTGAAGGGCCACCCCACGGCCCTGCTCTGCCTCCTTCCTTGGGGCCCTCACACCAGCCCAGCAGCAGCAGCTCAGATCTGAGCCGAGGGCGAGCCAAGGGGCGGCTCCCCCTGCCCTTCGCAAAAGGGCCCTTCTTGGTGGATCCCAACCTTTCACTCCGGTGAGCATTTCAAGCCAGAGCCTACCAGGTACAGAGCCTGTCCTGTGTGAGGCCACACCTGGAATCAGACACACGGCAGCCTGGGCCACCCACCAGGCTGCCACTGCCTCCCACCAGCCATGCCCCTCACCCAGCAGGCAAAGTAGGTACAAGTGCTTCCCCAGCGGCATCTATTCCGTGCCCAACATCAATCCATCTGGGAGGGTGCGGGGAGGACTTCTGACACAAGTCCAGGTGTCACACGGGGCCTCTGGTCCCTTACCAACTATCTCTTACCAACCATCAGATCAAATAAGTTATCTGTGGAAACCAGCGACCCATGCAGTGGACCTCCATGTTCCCAGGACTCTGGAGTGACCGATGCCTGCTGGAGCAGCTGCTGAGGGCCCCGGCCCTGAGCGCTCAGGGCAGGCCCCTTGGAGGTGCACGTCCAGGGGCCCCTGGAGCCCTCTCGGAAAGCCAGCGTCCTCTGGGGCTGGGCACACTCATGGACCAGGCCTGACCAACGAATGAGCCTGGAATGCAGGTCACTCCCGAATAGAACCAGGCAGCCCCACCCACTGCCCCGCACTCAGAACACTGCAGAACCAAAGCAAAGAGTTTGAAGGCTCAGTTCTACAAGTCGTAAAAGCCTTAATTAAGTAAAGATTCCTGGATCTCTTTTTTAATCTTTCAATAAAGCTGCAGTAAAGTCTCGGGCGGAGAGGGCCATGGGAGCAGGGTAACCACAGTCACTATGAGATCACAGGAGAAACACTTCAGGGCTTGCTTCACTTCCCACAAGAACAGCCTCTAATAAACTCAGGCCAAGGCCGACGGGCTTCTCCCACGTGTGAAAATAACTGTGTGGATCCAGGTTCAGCGGGAGCCCAAAGCTCAGCATCTACACTCACAAGAGGTAGAGGTCATGTCGGGAGGCTGTGTAGGGAGAAGACAGCGGTCAGCTCCCTGCTCTGTCCATCCCTGGGCGACCACTCAGCTCTGGACCCTCAGCTGCCTTACCCACCCACACACGCCTCCCCTCACCCCTAGATAAAGGTGCTTGTTCCAGCCATGGAGACTTTGCATGAGTCTGTCCTCCCTACGGCCTCCCAGAGTGGACCTTGCCGGACCATGCCTCCTCCGAGAAGCCCTTCCCAAGCCCCGCACTTCGCAGGAAGGGACCAGAGGCCCCGCGGGACACCTGGACTTGGAGCCACGCTGTGATCCTGGGACACATCAGTGGATCCTTCCAGAAGACATCAGCACAACTAGGCAGCTGATGTGTTCCAGGTTCGTGGTCTTTGACTGATGACCTTTCAGTGAATCTGTCCTAGGAAACTCAGACACGTGGATAAAGAGTTGCATGCCAGGGTGTCAATTCGGTGAATGATGTCAGTACAATTGTTCATAATGAAATATGAGCTTCCTTCCAAGAATACAACAATGGGAAAACAATAAAGAAATGACAGTTTTCCAGATGTGCACACTCCCAGTCACAAAATAAATCAACCACAGGCATGAAACGTACAGTGTGGGGAACACAGCCAGTAATTACATAACGTCTTTGTATGGTGTCAGGTCACATCTAGATTGATCACAGTGATGATTCTGACATGTATAGAAATATCGAATCTGTGTTGTGTAACAGGAAGTAACACTGTTGTAGGTCAATTATATTGATACTTCAAAAACAAACTCGCAGAAAAAGAGAACAGATTTGTGGTTATCAGAGGCAGAACAGTGTGGAGAGGAGGCGTTGGATGAAGACAGTCAAAAGGTACAAACTTCTAGTTGTAAATAAATAAGTACCACGGGTATAAAGCACAACATGATAAATACAATTGACACTGTTGTGTGTTACATACGAAAGTTGTCAAGAGACTAAATCCTAAGAGTTCTCACCACCAGAAAAAAGAAGAGCCTTTTTTTTTTTCCTAGAGTAGCCTGCCAGGCTCCTCTGTCCATGGAATTCTCCAGGCAAGAATACTGGAATGGATTGCCGTTTCTTTCTCCAGGGGAACTTCCCGACCCAGCGATCGAAACCATGTCTCCTGTGTATCCTATGTTAGCAGGCAGATTCTTTTACCATTGAGCCACCCGGGAAGCCCTAAGAGTTCTCATCACAAGGGGAAAAAAAGAGGTTTTTCCCCTATTCCTTTAATGTTGTATCTATGTACAAGATGATGGATGTTCGCTAAACCTATTGTGGTCATCATTTCAAGAAGGATGTCAGACAGACCATCAGGCTGTATACCTTAAACTTATACAGTGCTGTGTGTCATTACATCTCAAGGAAACTGGAAGAAAAAACTTTAATAAAGCTCTAGAACAACAACACAAGAAGTGATAGTTCAGTCATGGTCGTTTTCAAACGATTTCCACTGATGGAGGAAAAGGCTGACAAGATGATGGTGAGGGCACAAAGAATTCCAAACCATATCACAGGCTTCTAATTTTTTCTCAGAAAGGGAATGGTCATTACGGGGCCAGTGGCACAGTGGATAACACATCTGACTATGGATCAGAAAGTATTAAGTGAAGTCGCTCAGTTGTGTCCAACTCTTTGCGACCCCATGGACGGTAGCCTACCAGGGTCCTCTGTCCATGGGATTTTCCAGGCAAGAATACTGGAGTGGGTTGCCATTTCCTTCTCCAGGGGATCTTCCCAACCCAGGGATTGAACCCGGGTCTCCTACATTGAGGGCAGATGCTTTACCATCTGAGCCACCAGCGAAGCCCTACAGATCAGAAAGGGAATGATCAAAAGGTTGGACACTGTTATCTCTGAAGGATTACTGGTAATTTCAGGCTTCTTCTTCCTTAGACATTTCCTCTCGCAAGGTCTAAAATGAGCATGGGTTACATCCTTAAATCAGCTGTAACATGAGTCTGGATTTTCTGCCACTGGTTGATCATTGGTATTTAATGAACTACACACCTGAGTCAATTCAGGGCTCTGGAGATCTGTGATTTCAGGACCCTGGGGCCTGCCCCCGCCCAGTCAGGGAGCAGGGCCAAGCAGAGGCGCCCCCCACTGCCTTGGCAGGGGTCCACCCCAGGAGGGGACAGAAGTCCGTGCAGGGTGTTGCTATTGTTTAGTCGCTCAGTGGTGTCCGACTCTTTACAACCACATGAACTGCAGCCTGCCAGGCTCCTCTGTCCACGGGATTTCCCAGGCAAAAATACTGGAGCGGGTTGCCATTTCCTTCTCCAGGGGATCTTCCTGACCCAGGGATCGAACTCGAGTCTCCTGCTTGGCAGGCGGATTCTTTATCACTGAGCCCCCAGGGAAGTCCCGCTGCAAGGTGACTGGTGGGTTAACGGAGGCAGAGCGGTGCAGAGGAATAGTTTCCCAGCCACCATCTGGTCCCTCTGCAGGAGGCCTGTGGGTCCGTGAGCATCCTCAGGGATGCCCAGACTTGCTGCGCCTGGCCCCGCCCACCTGTGCATTTCCACACCTAGCTCTGCCATCCAGAGCCTTCCCAGCCATTTTCTGACTCTCCAGCTCCCTATAGCCACTGCCCACTGTGCCCTTTCCCACCCCTGCCTGTCCCCCTGCCTAAGCACAGCCCCTGGCCCCCATCCCGCTGCTCCTGCAACACCATCCGTTCTTTACAACAGCTTTGCTGAGATGATAAAATTCACACACCATACGATGTGCCTGTTTCAAGGGTACATGTCAATGATTCTTGGTGCATTCACAGAGTTGCACAAACATCGCCATATTTGTTTAGAATATTTTCATCATCTGGAAAGGAAACCCCGTACCTTTCCCTCCCAACTCCCTTCCATCCCTCCATCCCCTCTCCCTGGCCGCTGACAACCACATTTCTTCTTTCTGTCTCTACGTGTTTGCCTATTCTAGACATTTCACACAAACGAGACCACACAATATGTGTTCTTCTGTGTCTGGCTTTCTTCACTCAGCATCATGTTTCCAAAGTTCATCCATTTCGCAGGGTGTATCAGCACATCCTTTTCTTTTTAATGGCCAAAAATATTCCACTGTATGGGCTTGCTCATGCTCAATCACCAAGTCATGTCCTACTCTTTGTGACCTCGTGGATTGCAGCTTCACCAGGTTCCTCTGTCTGTGGGATTTCCCAAATAAGAATACTGCATAGGGTTGCCATTTCCTTCTCCAGGGGATCTTCCCGACCCAGGAATTGAACCTACATTTTCTGCATTGCAGGTTCTTTACTGCTGAGCCACCAGGGAAGCCCTTGTATGGATACAATACGTTGCTTATCCATTCATCCCTTGGTGGACATTTGGGTTGTTTCCACTCTGGGCTATTGTGAATAACGATATATGAGTATTCATACATGTTTCTTTATAGACACAGGTTTTTACTTCTCTTGATTTTTCAGTTCAGTTCAGTCATGTCTGACTCTTTACAAGTCATGGACTGCAGCACGCCAGGCCTCCCTGTCCATCACCAACTCCTGGAGCTTGCTCAAACTCATGTCCATTGAGTCTGTGATGCCATCCAACCATCTCATCCTCTGTCATCCCCTTCTCCTCCTGCCTTCAATCTTTCCCAGCATCAGGGTCTTTTTTAAGGAGTCAGTTCTTCCCATCAGGAAGCAAAAGTATTGGAGCTTCAGCTTCAGCATCAGTCCTTCCAACGAATATTCAGGATTGATTTCCTTTACGATTGACTGGTTTGATCTCCTTGCAGTTCAAGGGACTCTCAAGAGTCTTCTCCAACAGCACAGTTCAAAAAAATTTAAAAAGCAACTGAACACATACACATACATATATCTAGGGGGTGAGACTGCTGAGTCAGAAGGCACCTCCCTTCTGTCTGTCCCTCAAGCCTGCCGAGCCCATTTCCAGCTCAGACCCTTTGCGTGCAGGCTCCTAAGCCATACATGTCTGCCCTGTCCCTTGCAGATCTTTATTAGTTTGATTTTCCCCATGGCATTTACCACCATCGGAACCTACTTCGCGAGTTTTTGGTTCTGTGTACTTCCCCCTGTTAAAATACAAGCTCCACGAAGGCAGGGATTTGTCTGACTTGGTCATGACTGAACCTCTAATCACCTAGCACAGGGCTGGACACTCCCAGGATGCTCGGTGCAAATGGCTTAATGTAATTTAATTCCCTGCCTCTCAGTAAAGTGCCTCCTCTTCCAGGAAGCCTGCCCTGATCCCACTTCAGCAGTCCTGGTCAGTGTTTACCTGTCCATCTGCTCACTGGACTCAGGGCTGCTGGAGGGCCGGGACTACTGTGTTTTCTTTCTTTGCCTCACACCTGCCCACATGGGCCTGGCACATGGCAGGTGCAGGCAAGCTTTGCCAAACCACCAGTCCCCCTGATACAAGTCCACCTTGACGGTTCACACCCATCAGGGAATCAGTGACGCTTACTCGTCTTTGATTCAATTCACCCACTTGCACATCTCAATTGGAAGGATGCTTGAAAGTAAACCCCAGCCACACAGGAAGTCATGACCAATTCTCTGATTCCGCAGGTCACACTGCCTGAGAGAGGGTTCGCCACAGAGGAGTACAGCAGACATCCCGGGAGAGAGCTCGTGGAAATGCAGACGCTGGGCCCTCCTGGCCCACACCCACTCAGGACACCTAAGTGATGTGCCTTTATCACAAGCTCCCCCCAGGAGAGTCTGATGCATACCAGTTTGGAAAGAAGTCTTCAAGGACGTCAGTTCAGCAATCCAGGGAAAAGTAGAAAAGAAAGAAGTTGATACTATTTGCCCATCAGAACCTGGGGACATCTGGTCAACCCTTGGGGTGGGCAGTTGGCATGCTAGCAAGAAGGTGAAAGTCAATGTGATTAGATGTTTAATTGGGCGCCTCCATGAGTTGGCGCCTTTGCCCACGTAAGTAATTATGATTTATTAAACAGCATCCTGCTTATTAAAGCCTTCTTTCCTCTCTCTGACAAATCAGTGGAGCATTGCTTTGTTTGGGAAAATCATTCCTTTTTTAAGAAGCTGTGTGGGTGCCGCTTAATTAATCATTTACTTCCTATAGCAACATAGAAACAAACTAAATGTGCAGACTGCTGAAATCATTTTCTTGAAAGTTTCACACACGCTCACCCCCTGAATTCCTTCCCACTGCACAGGACCCAGCAAGCACCTGGAGAGGGACTGAAAACAGCTGCCTCTGAGCACCAGCCCAGGGAGACCACCGCAAGTGCTGGACCCAGCGTATGGCAGGGGTCTCCAGCCTCTGGGTTCTAATGCCTGGTGATCAGAGGTGGAGCTGACACAATAATAATAGAAATAAAGTGCATGATAAATGGGAATGTGCTCAAATCATCCTGAAACCACTCCTCAACCCCTGGTCCGTGGAAAAACTGTCTACCACGAAATCAGTTCCAGGTGCCAAAAACGTTGGGGACTGCTGGCATAGGGCACCTCCCCTCTGAGTCAGGCAGCAGCCCCGCCCTTGTGTGAATCGATCCCACCCTCACCGAAATGAACACTGAGTAGATATTTTCAGAAAATCGGTTTGAAGGGGGCACCAACATCTTGGCCTGCCTGGGACCCACCCATGGCCCCTCTCGGGTTTGAACCAGTGAACCAGTGAACCAGTGAAGTTGCTCAGTCATGTCCAACTCTTTGCGATCCCATGGACTGTAGCCTACCAGGCTCCTCTATCCATGGGATTTTCCAGGCAAGAGTACTGGAGTGGGTTGCCATTTCCTTCTCCAGGGGATCTTCCCAACCCAGGGATGGAATCCAGGTCTCCCACATTGCGGGCAGTTGCTTTACCGTCTGAGCTACCAGGGAAGCCCAGGAATTAGGAAAACCGGCGCTTGCCTCTCCTTCTGCCTCTCCCCCACCCACGTATCTCTATACTCCAATTATTCCCTGAGGTCCTACTATGCACCAAGCTTTAACTTAGGGTGCAGAGGGGTACCAGAGGCCCCTGTTCCAACACTGCACCCTCCATCGGTGGGAGGTCCCACCAACACCGATACGTACGACAGAGCAGGAGCGTGGCCCAGGCCCCTGTCATCCCCAAGCCTCCGTCTCTGCTACAGGAGCTGGGAAAACAGCATGGAGCTGGCCTCCTCACTCCAGGGCAGCTTCCCCACATCAGGCCTACAGCCAAGCCAGGGGCTTGATGACAAAGCCAGGCTCACAATCTGCAGCCTCAGCCCAGCCCCGGGGACACTAAGCCCGCTGGGCTGGGTGGCCGGCACTGGCTACTGTTTAAATGCTTTGAATGCTTTTCATGGAGCTAGTACTCAAGTCCATTCCACAAATCGGCTTCTTCCACCGAGTGAGCCAAACACTCCTTGATTTTCACACGGACAGGGAGGCATGATTCTGAGGCTTCGTGGTGGCCCCTGAGGGGCTGGGTGAGGGTCCCATCTGCCCTGCAGGGTCTCCTGCATTTCCTCCAAATTCCAAACTCAGGACAGCCACAGATTAGAATCATCCAGGTGCCAGGCCTCCTCCCAGACCCACTAAACTAGGCTCCCTGGGGCAGCTGCCCGGGCTGCAGATACCATAAAGGCAAGTTAGGGACCCCCAGATCTGCAGGGCTTCAGCACCCAGCTGTCCCCTGTGGCATCTCAACCTCAACGTGGCCCCAAAGGCGAAAACCATCTGTGCAGTCAGGAAATGATAAATTCTGATGGAGACAGAGAAACAGACAGACAGGCAGACAAAAAGATAAACCAAATACAAATTGCCTGGTGTAATTAAAGAAACAGGTGGAGACTAGAAAGACGAGTTTAAGGAGACTGACGGGAAGTCTTTGCTGTAAAGATCCTCAAAGTGAGATGGAACCAACACACATTCCAGGCAGAGGGAATCACAGGGACTCCGGCAACAAGGTAGGGAGGGCCTGACACCTCCAGAAGCTGGAAGAACACAGCTCTGCAGAGGACAGAGGGCAGGACAAGTGGAGGCCAGGCTGGGAAGCCCCACGACGGGCCTCTGCGTGTGAACACGCCTGGATGGATACGTATTAGAAACGAGCCACAACAGTCCCACCAGGATTCATTGACACAATATTAAAGGGTTGCCTTCTCAACCTTTACCATCAATTCCCATCAGCTTCAGTGAAAACACACACAGAATATGGAATCCACCATGAGTTAAACACAGAAAAGGTATCAAATCATTTTTAAATTCCCCCGTCTGCTATTTCCACCCCATATGCTGAGCAGAAATAGAGAAAAGGAATATGCACTGTGTTTAACAAGGCATAGCGTTTTAAATGTCTTTAATCTCTTGAGAGAGGAATTATTTCAGGGCTGAAGCCGATATCTATAATGAATATCTACAAAAAGTTGAACCCAAGAAAAAACTTTTGGGGGCTAAAAATCTTCATGTGATTCTAGGTAATTAACAGTTTGGTCTCCACCATGGCAAAAATAGGCTTTCACCTGAAACTAATTTCCTTTTTGGCTACCAAGGCCATTCTTTGAGTGACGGAGGAGAAAAAAGCTATTAGAATCCATTTACGCAGAGCAAATAGGAGGTGACACCCGGCCGAATGGGAGGTGAGCCGGCCAAGTGCAATTAGGAACACAGAATCTCCTTGTTTGGGTTTCTCTCACTGTTTAACCCAATCTTCTACCTCAGCCACGTCCGACGGCTCACAAACCTCCAAAGGTGAACTCCTGCATCTGCAGGGCTCTGCCCAAGGGCTCTGGCACCTGTAAGGCCACAGGGTCCCTGTCTCGGACCCTAAGTGGGGACCCCAGTGTCCCAGGGAGATGACCAAGGGTGGAACATTCTGGTCTCCAGTGTGGGCGATGGTGGGGGCAAAGCAGAGGAGGGCAGCAGTCAGGAGCCAGGCTGGAAGGTTCCAGATCAGATAGAGGGGGTCAGAGGCACAGAGACCAAGACAGAAGTGGAGGAGGGTCCAGAGAACAGGCAGCAGCAGCCGCAGTGTAAAAGCCAGGGCAAGGCTGGTGAAAGGGGGGGGGGGGGGCAAGGCTGATGCCAGTCCCAAAAAATGCGCACGTCCTAATGCCCAGAGCCACTGCCTGTGTGACCTTGTGGGGGACCCTGCAGCTGTGATGAGGGATCTTGAGACGGGAACATGGTGCTGAATCATCCAGGTGGGCCCAGCATACTCACACGGGCCCTCGAAAAAGGGAGCCAGAGAGAGATTTGACACAGGGCAAGGGAACGTCAGCATGGAGGCAGAGCTTGGGGTCCGGGGGCCCGGAGCTGAGGACTGTGGGGCGGAGTCAGCGAGGAGACCAAGAAGTGATGACAGCCCAGCAATCGCAGTCATGCAAGGAAGGGCCACAAGCCAAGGAATGCGGGCGTCTCCAGAAGCTGAAAGAGGTAGGAAACAGATTCTCCCAGCAGGGGGAGGGTGGGGGAAGCCCCAGGAGGAACCAGCTCTGCCCACACCTGGACTCCAGCCTGGAGAAAACGACTCTGAACTTCTGACCTCCAGAACCGTAAGAAAATACACCCGTGCTGTTCTCGGCCGCTGAGATTGTGTCGTTTGTTACAGCAGCCAAGAAGGAACCAAAGCAGGGAGACACGGCCTTGGGAGAACGGCTGCAGACCCCAGCCCTCTGCCCACCACGGCTGGCCCCGGGTGGACCAGTCCAGGGCTGGGCCTCCACTGGGGACCAGCACTCACCAGTCACAGAGACAAGGCCACCTGGTCTCACCTTCGGCTAATGCATGCCATCACGTGGATGCAAAACTGGGGTCCTTCAGCAGTGCTGAGCATCACCCTACTTTCCTTTTTAAAATATATATATATATACACTTATGTATTTGATTGTGCTAGGCCTTAGTTTCAGCACCTGGGATCTAGCTCCCTGACCAGGGATCGAACTCGGAGCCCCCTGCATTGGGAGCGCAGAGTCTTAGCCACTGGGTCACCTGGGAAGTCCCCACCCTGCTTTCCGTGAAGTTCCTGAGCTGAACAAATTCAAAGCCCGGAAACCCAACCAGCAAAGACAGGCCCCCTTCAGGTCCGTCCGGACGACACACCCTGCTTGCCCTCGCATCGCCTTCTTAGGCAACCTCGACTCAGTGCTGACCTCAGCTGCTCTCAGCGAGACCAGACTCCCTGGAATGTGCTGTCTCAGGAAGGGGGTGAGCCTCTCGTCCCTGGAAAGATCCCCAGCTGGGACTCCGTGACCTCCGAGCACCCTGGAGATGCTGAGACCTCTGAGTCCACCCTGGACTCCTCCTGGGCAGCCAGCCTGCACACAGTAGGTGCCCACATGGCACCTGCTGAATGAATCTGCCGCCCCAGAGCCTTCCCACCCAACAGCTGTCCTTTTGGCAGAAGAAGCCATGAGCACAGGCTGGCTTCCTTCTCGAAGACAAGACCCATCTGTGATTCACCTTCTCCTACGACTCCTGTCAGACACCTCGGGCTAGAGACTGGAGGCAAAGACACCAAAACAAAGACTCGTAGCCAACTTCCTGGCAGCAGGAACCTCAGCACTGCCCACAGCTCGCTCCCCACGGGGAACTCCGCAGCTCAGGGGAGAGATGTGAAATAAAAGCCAGGAAGGTTGCTGCAGCCGCCCTCAAGCCCTGGAGACTCAGCCAGGGTGGGCTCAGGCATCCGAGAGCCTTTCCTGGGTCCCCCCCACCCCCAGGCCCTCTGGGTCACCATCTGGAAAGGGCCCAGGCCTGGGATCCTACAGACCTTGTCTAGCCCTGTTCTACCGCCCGCAGCTCTGGACTCTGTTCAAACCACTGGACTTCCCAGCGCCTCAGTTTTCTCATCTGGAACGTGAGGCCAGGGGGCTCCAAGATGGCTGACAACACCCATCTTCCCTGGTTTAACTTGGGCGCTCTGGGCTTCTTTGGGTTGAGATTTTGGCCACATGAGGGCAGAATGAGGGGGAGCATGGAGCCCTTCGGCTCCAGGCTAGGGTGACCACACTGTCCCAGCCCTGACTGTCTTCCACCCATGACACCACCCGAGAGGGCCGCCTCCAGCCCTACCCGGGACGGTCCACGTCCAGGGCGCAAAGCCTCGGGTGTCCCAGGAAACACTCATCGCTACTGGGGTGACATCGGCTACCCCCCACACTTCACCCCAGCCAGTGGCCCCATGCGCATGTGTGCTGACCAACAGACAGTCCAGGCCACCTCAAAGGAGCCGCCTCACCAGCGAGAGGCAGGGAGGCCACACAAACAGGGCCCTCCGCTACTCTGAGCTTTGTGCACGTGGACGTGACTCCCAGCAGATCCGGGGAGCCCTGCCGACAGGCTGGGGGGCCTCACCACTCAGCACACTGTCAAAAGCAGAAGTGAGGGGCAGTGCTGGCCTTGACCATGTTGAAATCACGCAGCCCATAACTGACCCCTCTGGAAGTGCAGGGCCCCGGGCGAGGGGGTGGGGTGTCATGGACGACCACGGGAGTTCTCCCAGAGTGGCAGGATGACCAGTCAGTGAAACGCCTGGCAGAGGCTCCGGGCTGCTTGCGGCTGGACTCCGTCACTCACCACAGCGCCCTCTGCAGGGTCCCACCCAGAACTACGCGTTCAGTCTCCTCTGCAGGGTGAGGGTGAAGGGGGGAGGTGTCCAGGGTCAGCGCCCAGGCCTGGCAATCAGCACTTCACCTGGCAATCAGCATTTCAGTCCTGAATATTCACTGGAAGGACTGATGTGAAGCTGAAACTCCAATACTTTGGCCACCTGATGCGAAGAGCTGACTCATTGGAAAAGACCCTGATGCTGGGAAAGATTGAAGGCAGGAAGAGAAGGGGACGACAGAGGATGAGAGGTTTGGATGGCATCACCGACTCGATGGACATGAGTTTGAGTAAGCTCCGGGAATTGGTGATGGACAGGGAGGCCTGGTGAGCTGCAGTCCATGGCGTCGAAAAGAGTCGGACACAAGTGAGCGACTGAACTGAACTGAACTAGCCAAGATGATGGGTTCAGGGTGACATGTTCCCCATGCTGGCCAGCAGGTCTCCATCTGGACTTCTGTTGGGAAGCACTGACGGGGGACAGCTTTCTTCAGCCTCGGGTCCTGGATGGGCTGTTGGAGAAGGGGGCCAACACACAGGGACTCAGAACCCAGAGACAGAAGCCGAGGGACAGAGGCTGAGAGACCTCACCAGGAGCCCCTGGAGCCCCTGGAGCCAGCCACGCCTGAAGCCAGCACCCTCGACTTTTTGGACCTGTGAGCTGACGAGTCCACTTTTTCACTTAGGCAAGTTGGAGTCAGGTTTCTGTGACTTGTGACCAAGAATCTTGCTTAACACACCTGCTTCTGCGCACAGAGTTACAGGAGCCATGGGAACAGCAGGAAGTGAGAACACACACACCCCCGCTCCAGTAACTGTCGACCCAACCAGGAAGATCTCACCATTCGGCCCAGACACACCAGGTGGGGACACAGGGTGTGACCAACACTGTCCATTCGAGGCTGGGAGGAGAGGCAGACCCCAGAGGGCCGAGGGACGGGAGCCGGCCCTCACCCTGGGCCCCCTGCACTCTTCCCCGTCTCCTTTCCTGCAGGAATTCCTCCCCCTACACGGGGCTGGGGGGGAACGGGAAGTCCGCCAGGGCACCCATGGGGATGCAGGGCACAGAAGAGATTTACACGCACACCCTGCTGGGCACATTCTTGACAGAATTAGGAAGAAATGGACACCAATTAGCAACTTTATAGACTGGCACTACTATGGAAAACGGCCATTGCATTTTATTCCGGGTGGAACAAGAATGAAAGGGATTAAGGCTTAGTGGACAGATTCTTAGCTACTCGCCCAGCGTCACACCCACTTCCCTCTTGATGGTCTGGGGACCTGCGTGCACTCAGTGGAATTTCAGGCAGACGATCCACAGCCTTCAAAAGGCCCCATGACAAACGTTAGGGCAGTGACTGTCCAGTGTCACTGCCTGGCTCCTCCCAGGACTCTCCCTCCTGGGTTCTCCCTTCCCCCACCCCACTGTCAATTCCCAAACCCACCAAACTACAGCCCTGCTGTTGCCACCACCTGGATGCCCTCCATTCCCCTCCACCCTGCCACCACCTCAGGGAAGCCCTCCCAGGTTTCTCCAGACAGGGAGGCACAGGGGGAAGCCATGTTCCCTTCAGAAGGGTTAAGACCCAAAGTCAGAATCCACTGACTTGGGAAAGCAATGCAGACCCATGAGATGTCTTGTACGGTGAGTCTGTGGCCCTGACTCAGCTCTGCTATAAACATCAGGGCCTTCTGAGGAGTGGCAGGAGCTTTGGGAAGAGCCCGGTGGGCATCAAGGTGCTGGCAGCTGGCTGCCCACCACCCCCTCCACCTTCCCCGAAACGCCTCACATTGCAGGTCCACAAATGGGGGTGGGTCCTCAGACCCCCTTTCTGGGATAAGAGGGGAGCCAGGTGGCAGATGGGGCCACCCTCCAGGCTCCGCCCCTTCCAAGCCAGGGCAGGGGGAGCCAGGCGGCTCTGGAGCCCCTTCCCACGCTGAGGACACCCAGACCCAGGCTTGGCCACCTGCTCAACTAAGGGACTAGAGATGTCATAACCCCCGCCCTCCCTGGGACCCCAGGGACCCTGAGGTGGGCAGAGAGGTAAGCCCAGCCCTGGGGCCTGGCAGAGCCCCAACCAAGGCAGAGAGGGGGGCAGACTCCAGTCTCTCATCCTTCACTACTGGGGGCCCGGGCACTGCACGTGGTGCCTCAGGACAGGCGGTGCTGGGATGCCGTCACGAGACAGGCGCCTGGGCCACGGCCCCACCTCCTGTCCCATCCCACCCAGACCCCCCCACCCTCGGCGATAATTCCCCATCACTCCAGTGGGCAGTGCCACTTGGAAACGCTCCCGAAAGCAGGACTCTCAGGGGCCCTGGGGAACAGAGGGCGGTCCGCTTCCTGCCCCCACGTGCGGCATGGACAGTCCCCCCACCCCCACACTTCTCCCAGGTCAGAGGTCAAGGTGGCCAGCAGCAAAGTGAGCCAGACCTCCACATCCCAGAAGGGTGAGGTGAGGGTGCTGGCCAGGCAGCATGAGGCGAGGTCACCCCAGCGTCCAGGGCCCCTCTGGCTGGCTCCTCCATGTCAGGAGGGCACTGGTGACCACAGGCGCAGCTCCCCTCCCTGGGGCCAGCAGTGTGAGGGGGGATGTGGGATGCTGGGAAAGCAAGTCCCAAAGCACCCCTCCCACTAGACTCCCCTCCCCAGAAGGCCACGGATTTCAGGTTTCCCCGTGGCTGCCGGGCCTCTGGTAAGATAACAAGAAAGTCTGATCGGACCTTAGGAGGTGAGCATTTCAGGCAATACTTCAAATCAGGAAATTTACCAGAAACCAGATGTCAAGGAGAAATACTCCCTTTAAAAGTGGGCTCTCAGAGCAGACATTGCTGGACTTTGCTTTGTTTCAGCAAGCTACCCAGGAAATGGGATGAAAACGGAACCACGTCAAACTCCCTGGGACGCCACCCCCAGCTCATTAGCACAGCCCTGGCCAGATGCTGGAGTGAGCTGCAAGCACCCCTCAACCCCCCGGGGTGCTGGTGTAAGAGGAGGGTGCGAGCACATAGCCACAGCCTCCAGAGGCAACACCTTCTCAACCTTTTAAAAGATGACCTGCTGATGCAACTTGCAAAAAAGACATTGGCAAATTTTTGTGGGCTCCCTCCCCAGGGCTGACATCAGAACCTGGTTATCCTTCTGAAGCTTCAGTTCAGTTCAGTCGCTCAGTTGTGTCTGACTCTTTGCAACCCCATGAACCGTAGCATACCAGGCTTCCCTGTCCATCACCAACTCCTGGAGTTTACTCAAACTCATGTCCATTGAGTCGGTGATGCCATCCAACCATCTCATCCTCTGTCATCCCCTTCTCCTCCTGCCTTCAATCTTTCCCAGCATCAGGGTCTTTTCAAATGAGTCAGTTCTTCGCATCAGGTGGACAAAGTATTGGAGTTTCAGCTTCAGCATCAGTCCTTCCAATGAATATTCAGTACTGATTTCCTTTAGGATGGACTGGTTGGATCTCCTTGCACTCCAAGGGACTCTCGAGTCTTCTCCAACACCACAGTTCAAAAGCATCAATTCTTCGGTGCTTTCTTTATGGTCCAACTCTCACATCCATACACGACCACCGGAAAAACCATAGCCTTGACTAGACCGGACCTTTGTTGGTAAAATAATGTCTCTGCTTGTGAGCTTAGCCCGGAGGAAACGTATAGTGCAGGATGGACGAATGAACAAGTGACCCCGCGAAGACACTTAGAAAGACACCCATCAGGGTCGACCTTCCAAGTCCCGCACGCCGCCCCTCCAGGAAGGCGCCTCTGTGTTTAAACCCAGTCCCCGAAGTTGCTTATTTTTGTTGAAAAGCTGAGCCAACCGTCTCCTGGGTGCTGGGTTCTGTTTTAGGTGAATGTACAAGGCTGGGCCCAGAGAAGCGATTTAAAAGCCTCAGCTGAACTGGGAGACTGCCACTCTTTCCTTGCTGAGTGCCCCGGCTCTCAGCTGACCCACCTCAGCCAGAGGGCAGAGGCCCATGACCTGGCTGCACAGCCACCGCTGCCAATCGAAGGTTCTGGAGCCTCTCCTTCTGCCTCCTCCAGTCTCTCCATCTCCCCCCCAAAGAGCTCATGCCCGCCGGGAAGGCTCAGGACCCTCTGTGAACACAGGCAGAGATCAACCAATGCCTTGCAGAGCCTCAGAGGTCTCGTGAGGGGCAGGCAGCTGGACAGGGAGGCCAGCTCCGCCACCCACCGGCCGTGCGGTCATGCCCAGACACTCAGCAGAGGAGGAGGTGGGCCGGGCCTCCTAGCTGGCCGCTCCTCAGGACCAGTGAGCTCCTCCCAGCCTCCTCAAGGAGCCTAACGTTTACTGAGCATCTGCGAAGCACCAGGAGCTGGAGGACAGCAGAGAACAGACAGACCGAAGCCCTGCCCTCCTGGAGTCCACACCCTTAGGGGGCCAGTGAGGACCAAGGAGAGGCTGGGGCCTGGGGGACACAGGACGCTAGGACCAGGCGCTGCGGTCAGTGGTCGGGGGAGGATAATTTCCACAGGGTCTATCTGTCCTCTTTCCCACCAGCCACGCCCTACCTGGCATGAACTTCACTTCTACTCACCTGTGATTCCCCCACCGCCCATTCCAGGATCACAGGATCTAGGGACCCATGAACTTGGATGGAGAAGTAATGACCTCTTAATATTATTTGCAATATTTATTTTATTTTACTGGCTGCACCAGGTCTTAGCTGCGGCATGTGGGACCTAGTTCCCCGACCAGGAATTGAACCCACGCCCCCTGCCCTGGTCGTGAGGAGTCTTAGCCACTGGACCCGCCAGGGAAGTCCAGACAACGACCTCTTTATTTTCATCCACTCCAGCTGCAGTTGGGCACTTCTCTCAGCATGAAGCAGGCAGCAAGTCACAATGGTGTCATCGGCACCTGGGACTTTGTCACCAGCTGAAACCACAGGTGCTTCCCAGGGCGTGTTGACAGGTGCTGCTGGTTGCGAAATATCATTAACGCTCATCACAACTTCAAAGTTGTAGGAGTTATCACTGCTGCTGCTGCTGCTGCTAAGTCGCCTCAGTCGTGTCCGACTCTGTGCGACCCCATGGACGGCAGCTCACTAGGCTCCGCCGTCCCTAGGATTCTCCAGGAAAGAATACTGGAGTGGGTTGCCATTTCCTTCTCCAGTGCATGAAAGGGAAAAGTGAAAGTGAAGTTGCTCAGTCATGTCCGACTCGTAGCGACCCCATGGACTGTAGCCTACCAGGCTCCTCCGTCCATGGGATTTTCCAGGCAAGAGTACTGGAGTGGGGTGCCATTGCCTTCTCCAGGAGTTATCACACTTGCTGCTAACTCTTGTCGATATGTAACTAAAGGAAGTTAGTTTTAATATTTTGGTGACTTTATTACCATATTTCCTTTCAGCCCTCTCTATTTTCACCTTGCGCTGGTCATAAAACCCACATTCTGAGAAAGTTCCGTGGGGGGGGGTCTATGACACATAATGAGGTGAGGACCCCTGTGCCAGGATGAAGGGGTGGTCCTCGGAGCTGGGAAGCCCCTCTGTGGGCATCCTTGGGCAGCCCAGCAGCTACCTCATCTCGGATGAAGAACGGCTGCAGGAATGAAGTAAAAACCCTAAAGCCCCTCTACGGTCAAGTGATAAATCAGAACATCAATTTGGATGGGGTTAAGTAGTCCCGATGGGAATAAATTGAGAAAAACATAAGATTTTTTACTGAGTGCTTTATTTTTACGGAGTGAAAATTGAATTATTTAGTCAATGGGGTAGTCAATAGGGGAAAGGGCCTAAGGGGGAAAGGGAGGAAATGAAGTGAACTTGAAATACAAAAGGTTAACCTTAGGGAGGCAGCAGCTCCAGGCCACGCCCCTCTGGACCACCCACCTCCCACCCCCCACCCCTGGCCAGTCAGCCTACTTCTGACTTTCCCAGGAGACAGATCTGGATTTCCTGGGATCCGGGTAACAGCCCCCTCCCCTTGGGTCTTAAATGGCAGAATGGGGGTTATCGGAGGAAACCAGAAACGGCACCGCCGCATCGTCTCCCCACCGTGTGATTTCCAGGTGTGGGATGGCCCTGAGCACCGTGAATATTCTCCTCCTTAGGGACTGCAGCCTTGCAACTAGCTGACAAGTGGGCAAAGCTCAAGGCAGACACAGGAGTGAAGTCTGCTGTGTCAGGCCACAGGATCAACCCAAAAACTAACACAGAATTACCATATGACCCAGCAATCCTACTCCTAGGTACATACCCAGAAGAAGTGAAAACGGGAGTTTCAATAGCCGTTTATACCCCCTACCCCGTGTCCATAGCAGCATTGTTCGCAATAGCTCAGAGGTGGAAGCAGCCAAGTGTCCATGGAAGGATGAACAGGTAAACGAGTGTGGTCCATCCACACACTGGAATACGATTCAGCCTTGAAAAGGAAGGAAACTCTAATGTATGCTACAGCATGGGTGAACCTTCAGGACACTACACCAAGTGAAATAGGCCAGATACAAAAAGGTAAATAATGCATGACCCCACTTACACAAGGTCCTTAGAATAAATAGTCAGATTCTCTGACAGAAGTAGAATGCTGGTTTCCAGAGAAAGGGGGAGGTGGGAGGCGATGGGGGGTTAGTGTTTCTCGGGGACAGAGTTTCAGTTTGGGAAGATGAGAAAGTTCTGGAGATGACGGTGGTGATGGCTGCACAACCATGTGAAAGTACTTCATGCCACTGAATGTACACTTCAAAACGGTTCAGAGGGCAAATTCTAAGTTATCTGTATTTTACCACCACTGCCAACAAAGGTCCATCTAGTCAAAACTAAGGTTTTTCCAGTAGTTATGTATGGATGTGAGAGTTGGACTATAAAGAAAGCTGAGCGCCAAAGAACTGATGCCTTTGAACTGTGGTGTTGGAGAAGACTCTTGAGAGTCCCTTGGATGCAAGGAGATGCAACCAGTCCATCCTAAAGTAAGTCAGTCCTGAATATTCATTGGAAGGACTGATGCTGACGCTGAAGCTCCAATACTTTGGCCACCTGATGCGAAGAACTGACTCATTTGAAAAGACCCTGCTGCTGGGAAAGATTGAGGGCAAGAGGAGAAAGGGATGACAGAGGATAAGATGGTTGGATGGCATCACCGACTCAATAGACATGAGTTTGAGTAAACTCCAGGAGTTGGTGATGGACAGGGAGGCCTGGCGTGCTGCAGTCCATGGGGTCACAAAGAGTCGGACACGACTGAGCGACGGAACTGAACTGAATCACCACTGAGAAACAATAAAAAAGAAAAAAGCGTAAAAATATTTCTTGCCCTAAAAAGGAGCGCTCAGGCTCAAGAGTGAAGAGTGAAATCACATCTCGGGCCTGTATTAGCTGTGTGACTTTGGGCAAGTCCCCTGGATGCTGTGAACCTTGCTTTTCTTGTCTGTAAAATGAGTGCAATAGTTGTATCTGCTTCTTAGGACTATTTGCAGAAGTAAATGAGATGATGCTTGTGATGTGCTTGGCATAGCCACGGGCACATAAAAGGGGGCTGTGATTATTAACTTCATGATTACTAATCAGAAGCAATATGTAAATGATGAGAAACTGTTATTCTAAGATAGAATTACCTCCAAAGCAGAAGTATGGAGGCCATCCTAAATGCCACCTCTCCCGCTAAGGCCCAGGAGATGGTATCTCTGATGCCTCAGAAATACGCATGGCACAGACACTCATAAAGAACCCTTTCTGAATTAAAAGTCACTTGAATAGAAGCAGCCACATTTGGCCTGGCTCTTTTCTTCCTTTAATATGAACTTAAATTTATCTCCAAGCATCAGGACATGGCATCGTGCAAGAGATGTGCCCTGTTGGAGTCAAGGCGAGCTCAGCATTGAAGGGAACCATCGGCTTTTGCAAGAAAATCATGAAGGAAGAAGAGTGCTGTTATTTTAAGATCTTCGAGCTGGCATGAGAAGAAACTAATTAAATGATCGTAATTTTCTGGGCGAATGCAGTAACTGACTGCTGCAGAGATGTAAAATTAAGAAGCAACTTTTCCACCTCAAAAGAACAGCAGAGTTTTCATTCTTTTTTTTTTTTTCCGGTTCTCCAGTGAGAGCTCCCATTGCAGGATTCCCATTAAATGTTTAAGACAACAAACAGAGCTTAATCGGGATACAGATGATACAGCGCTGTGTGTCCTGGAATCCTGGGGCTGCAGCAGGAAGGGTCTCCCCACCGTCCTCCGAGGGCTGTGCATCTGTTGTCGCCAGCTCCCGGCGGGGCTGGGAACAGGTTGAACAGGTCTGTGCTTTACAACCCACGGAGCCCGGGTCAGGGGTGGTCGCACCGTGGGAGCCCGCATGACGTGGCGCGGGGCGTTCGCCATGCCCGCCATCCACTTGGCACTCCTGGAAGAGCCACGGTGCGTGTCTTCACGGCGCATCTGTGCCCCGCATCCACACTCACAGCAAGGACGAGGCTTTCCGAGGATTCCCACGGCAAGAGCAGGCTGGGGATAGACCCCCACGCAGGCTTCACCTTCCAGACCCCAGTGATGGAGACCTCACCATGACCATGACGAGAGCCAGGGCTCCCCCTGCTCCCTGAGCTTCCAAACCTGGGCACAGGCTGGCCAGGAACAGGGATGCAGAAGTGGCTGGCTTCGAGGGTCACCAGCATTGCCCCGCGCTCCATAAAGCACCCGTGCCAACTAGGGAATTAGGAGGGTGAGGGTGAAACGGGCCACTGGGAAGCATCTGTAAATAACTCACTCTTTGGATGCTAAAAAAAGGAAAAATGAGGAAGCCGCCCCCCCAAACAGAAGGCAGTTTACAAGCTCCCCCTCCGGGTCCTCCTGAACTGGGGGATCATGTGGGGGTGTCTGGTGTGTTGCTAGCGCGTGGTCTCACGGCTCCAGCTCCGCACTCCCCGGGGTCATCCTCTGGGGGCTGAGCCTGCCTCTGACCAATTATGCTAAAACCAAATGTTAAAACAACAGGAACTCTAAACGAGGCCTACCAAGAGCTGGACTGTCTTCTAATCTGAAGGGGCGTGCAGAAGAATGAAACTAATTTATGATCTCCTTAAAACACTCTCAGGAACCCTCATGCAACTACAAATTAAATAGCCACTTCATTAAAGTAAAAGTAGATTTGTGCAATGTGTCCGGGAACCTTATTAACAGGGCTCTTTTTATGCCTTTGAGCCAAGCTTCCTGACTGACAGAACTGTTCTTTCTCTGCAGGGTGCCCCGGGATTTTCCAGGACTCAGTACCTCAGCATCAGCCTGCACCCCCTCACCCTCCCAACCTCCTCCTCAGCCCCAACGGTGACTCTACCCACCCTTCAGAGCTGCTCCAGCACCACCTCCTCCAGGAAGTCCTCAGTGACCTCCCCAGCACAGATCCTTGCTGCTGCTAAGTCACTTCAGTCGTGTCCAACTCTGTGCGACCCCATAAACGGCAGCCTACCAGGCTCCCCCATCCCTGAGATTCTCCAGGCAATAACACTAGAGTGGGTTGCCATTTCCTTCACAAATCCTTAGGGCACCAGAATTCTGTAATAAATTTCTGTCCAGTCCCAATGTCCCTCCAGGACAGGAGCCGTGATTGATTTTGCTCATCACTGCACCCCCGCACCTAACAGATCCTCTTTTCCTTAACTTTTCATTTTATGTTGGGATCTAGCCGATTCACATGCTGTGACAGCTGGCAAGGGCACAGCAGAATGGCAGCCTCATATACACATGTATCCGTTCTCCCCTAAACTGCCCTCCCGTCCAGGCTGCCACGTAACATTGAGCAGAGTTCCCTGTGCTGTCCAGCAGGTCCTTGTTGGTTACCCACCTTTAATACAGCCAGGCAGACATGTCGATCCCCAGCTCCCTAGCTATCTCCTCCCTCCACCCTCCCCATCCCATCCACCCCTGCTCCCAGCAACCATAAGTTCATTCTGTGAGTCCTAACAGACCCTCTTAGAAAGCAGCTGCTTTGAAGGCTAACATGAGGTCTCTTTTCACCTGGGACTCTCAAGCTTCGAGGGAGTTCTCCAGGCCCAGAAGAATGCCAAAGACCCCAGGTGGTCCTGCGTCCAAGACAGGCACCCCCGTACTACAACACTGCCAGCTTGCATGCCAAGACTCTCCTAGACCCAGCCCACGCAGCGTACAAGTCCACTCACCACCGCCTGCCTCACAACACAAGCTGCCCTCGCTCTCATCATTTTTGGTCCAGCCACCAGGCGCAGGCTGGCACAGCTGGCTTCCTGACAGCAAAGGTGACAGCCTCTCAGTGCTGGCGACTGCATCACTCCACCTCTGTCTGCTGTCTCTGTCTAGGTGGCTGCTGGCTGCCCCTGGTAAAGGCTGCGAGACAGAGAAGGCATCTGGGAAGATGCCCCCCGGCCAAGCACAGACCAGCCACAACTCAGCCACACCGTGAACTAAATCTTTCTCTCCAATCCATTCCCCACCCCACAATCCTGGAGGCTGGCTCTCTGGTGGCCTGGAATTCTGAAATATCTCACAGAAGGCTCTGTAGACTTAAATGGAAGACCCTGGAGCCACGAAGCCTGCACGCAAGAGCGGACCACAGCTGTCACCACGAAGCCCCCGCCGTCAGATGCCAGGCTACAAATCAGCTTTGTCACTGGATTCACTCAAGAACCCAAAAGGCTTTCCATGAAGGCCTTTATGGTCCTCTGGACATTGAAGGCTGGCCGTGAGCCATGAGGCCAGTGCCACTCTAGGAAAGACAGAGGCCTGCGGGGGGACAGGGAAGCCAGAGCCGAGGGGGGCAGCCACGCCCTGTCCATCCTCACTGGAGCCCGCCCTCAGACCCACTCTCCCCTCCCTCTGCCCCCTCCAGGGCCTGGGCCAGGTCTCAGCACTGCAGCAGCCTCCTCCCTGAGCCTCTGTACAGGGTCTCCCCAGGCCCACCCTGCACAATGCCTCCGGGGTGGTGGTTGAAACTCAGCCCAGCCCCCGCGGTCACTCCCTGAGCCCCTGCTTCAGGCCTCGCCCTGTCGGAGCACTTTACACAGACGGTTCTACTGAACCTGCACTGCAGACAGACCTACGAGCCATCACGTCCCCCTAGATCTAAGATACCGAGGTCTCGGGAGCTCAGTCAATCCACCCCAAATCTCACAGCCAGAAAGGGGCAGGGCCGGTACAAACCCAGGCAAGCGGATGCTCAAGCACCCATAACCCACACTGCCATGGTGGGCCCTTGGGCCTCATGTTTGGGACCCATTAGGAGCTGACTTCAACCAATTTTTTGTTTTCAAACTTCTTTCCTCTGATTTCTCTTCATGCACAATGCGTTCACTGTCATCACGTAGATGACACACATGTACCTTCACATTCCCACCTCCCAGATCTTGCTCAGGCAGCTCCTCCCCAGAATGTTCCTCTCCATCTCCCATGTGCTCCCCCCACTCAACCTACAAGTCCACCCTGATATCGCCTCTTCCAGGCAGTCTTCCCTGATTTCCCCACTGGGAAGATGGTGCTCAGCCCCTGTATCTTAACTGTGAATGTCCATCCCTTCTCTCCCCACAGGACTACTCTGAGCTCCCCAGTGTGGAGCTCAAGGGACAAAAAAGTAAATAAGGCCCCTTCCCAGCTATTGAGTTACATTGTGCCCCCGCCCCCACAAGTCATATGTTTAACTCCTAACCACCTGGACCTCAGGATGTGACTATGTTTGGAGATAAGGTCTTTAAAGAGGGGATTAAGGTAAAATGGGGCTTCCTTAGTTTCTCAGGTGGTAAAGAATCTACCTGCAATGCAGGAGACCCAGGTTCAATCCCTGGGTTGGGAAGATCCCCTGGAGAAGGCAATGGCAACCCACTCCAGTATTCTTGCCTGGAGAATCCCATGGACAGAGGAGCCTGGCGGGCTACAGACCATGAGGTCACAAAGAGTTGGACACGACTGAGTGACTGAGACAACTTAAAATGAGGCCACTGGAGTAGGTCCTGATTCCATATGACTGGTGTTCTTGTAGGAAGAGATTACGACGCAGACACAAAGATGGCCGGTCCTAAAGGAAATCAACACTGGAAGGACTGATACTGAGGCTCCAATACTTTGGCCACCTGATGGGAAGAGCTGACTCATGGAAAAAGACCCTGATGCTGGGAAAGACTGAAGGAAGGAGGAGAAGGCAGCAGATGAGATGGTTAGACAGCACCACCGACTCAATGAACGCAAATACGAGCAAACTCCAGGAGCTACTGAAGGACAGGAAAGCCTGGTGCGCTGCCGTCCATGGGGTCGCAAAGAGTCAGACACGACTCCACAACTGAACAACAACAGCACAAAGACGGCCATCGGCAAGCCAAAGGGAGAGGCCTTGGGAGGTACTGACCCTACTGCCCCCTTGATCTTGGATGACCAGCCTCCAAAACCCTGACAGCATGAATTCTGTTGTTTGAGCCATCCAGTCTGTGGCCCTTTGTTGTGGCTGCCCTGGGAGGCTAATGCAACTGCCCTGACGGAACTTGACCTCTAGCAAGTGTGTCAGGGGTGACCCATTTCACACCTTCAGAAGCTCCGATTTGGAGCTCTGTGTCTCTGGGTATAAACCATGCACAAATGTTAGGTTCCCGCAGATCCCCCAGTAGAGAGCGGTGATAGTCAGGGCAGAATTATCTCTGCTCCCCTAGACATCTCCAACCCAACCCTGCAAACAGGGCACAGAGCAGAAGCAGAAAAGGGAGGAGGCAGGCCGGGCCAATCTGCGGCCCAACAGAAACAAATGCAAACAAACTGGGCCTGGCTGCAGGAAGCTCACATTCCAGCCCATTAATGTATCAGAGCTACAGTTCCACTGCCCTAAAGAAAGGCATGCAGATGAGCTGTGCTTAAATATATAACCATGGGATTTCCCAGAAACGGGAAAACTGGGACAAGGCACAGCACCATACCATTGGGATAGCATGAAACCCTGAGCCTGGAGGCGGAGAGCTGTACCCTGTCATACATGTCCTGTGTGTCTGTGTGTCTGTGTGTGTGTGTGTGTGTTGCTCAGTTGTGGCCGACTCTTTGCAACCCCATGGATTGTAGTTCGCCAGGCTCTCGCCTCTGCCCACGGAACTCTCCAGCCAAGTATACTGGAGTCGGTTGCCATTCACCTTCCCCAGGGCATCTTCCCAACCCAGGGTTGGAACCAGGGTCTCCTGCATTGCAGGAGGATTCTTTACTGTCTGAGTCATCTGGGAAGCCCTCATTCTTGTCATATTTGCCTCCAAATCACCCCTCTGTCCCTGAGGGTAGCTAGGGAGACTCACAACCTGGAGCCTCTGTGCACTACCCCGTCTGGGAGCATCAAAGGTAACACTGGTTGGTTGCAATGAAACATTCATTTCACACCTAACAATTCATTTCTATGGCTAAACGGCAGACAGAAAGGCAGTGTCTGAACTTCCAAGCAAGTCCCCTTCTGCATCTCCATGGGAGCGGGAAGAAACCAAGCCTTTGGAAGGAAAAAGCACATATGTTCTCAGCACTGCAGCCACGGGGCCTGTCCTGGAGCCAGCTCACATCCTGTCATCCGCCATTCCTTTCTGCAGATGCTCTAAAATACCGTCATAAGCAGCCTACCCCTCTCACCAAATGCTTTTTCTATTAACTTTGAAAAACACCTGACACAATAAAGCAAACACTTTCTCTGCTCACGTAAAGCACCTGGGCAGAGCCTAGCTCTTGGGTCCGGATAACTGCGCAAACGAAGTGAAATAAAATTTTGAAAAGACTCTGCTCAGCAAATCAGCCTCGAGTCAGTTTCTTTCCTGTTGCCACTTTCAAAGATGGGGCTTTCAAGCGGAGGAGCGGAGGTGATCCAAGTGCAGCATCCTGGCTAAAATCCTTGGCCCTGTGGCTGCCAGAGGGACTTGGAGTGCATTTCTAAGAGTGAAGAAAATAACAGAACGCATGCGCAGAGTGCTAAGAAACTAGAGATTAGGAAAAAAAAAATGGCTTTCCTTGGCGCTTGGTTACAGCTTTCACTCCTCTCGAGTTTTCCCTAGGCAAGTGAAACTCTTAGGCATCACCTGCTGCCAAAGCCAAAGAATGATGTGCTTTTCCAGAGAGGACTCCAGTCTCCCATTCCAGAGAATGGGTGAGCTGGAGGGGGCGGGGGGGCATTGACAAGCGAAGTGGACGGTGCTTGAGCCAAACGCCTGTTCGGCATCTCCAGGCTACTCTGCCTGCCTCCTAACCCACAGACGTTAACAGCCATGAGTACTTGGGCTTCTGCCTCCTGAGTGTCTTGCTAAGTGCCAGGCCACGCCCGGCTCCCCACAGCCACCCCTGCCTGCCCCCCCTTTCCTAGCTCCAGGGGAGCAAGCCATCTCTCAAAGCTCCTCTCCAGATCTGGACTTCCTGCCCCCCACTAAAGAGAAGCCAGCACCCCCTCCCACTTCCCACTCCCAACCTCTCCCTTGCAGGCATTCACCTGCCAGCAGCCAGGAAACAGTCATAAGAGACCCACTCAACTCAGCCACTGTCCCCAAGGAGCAAAGCCATGTGGGCTCCTCTGCCAGGCCCTGCCCCCTAGTCTCTCCAAGGAAACTCTGCACTCAGTGGGGTCGGCGAGCGGGCCCTCAGTGAGTCCTGAAGGTGCTGGTCCCATCTGGGAGGCTGGTCTCCACCCCTCCGTGTCTCTCCCTAACTTCTTTCACCCGCACAGGCCACCCCCACGAAGCTAAAATGAATTAGCTGCTGGATGAACCTGGGTGGGTGGGAGGCTTGATTTGGATGTTCTGGCTCCACAGGATTGACTTAAGAGTCAAGATTTATTTGTTCCCTTGAGTTACTGGTGTCCAGGTTTTACCCTACAGTCCCAAAGGTACAGCTTCGGGTACACAGGACAAGGTTTAGGAATGAAACGGGAATGAGGGAAGGGCAGGGCCCAGCTGTACGTCTGGGGTCTGACCCCTCTCTCCAGATGCGTGAGGGTTTGGACCTCCAGGCACTTTCCTGGTGGCTCAGATGGTAAAGAGACCGTCTGCAATGCAGGAGACCCAGGGTCAATCCCTAGGCCAGGAAGATCCCCTGGAGGAGGAAATGGCAACCCAATCTAGTATTCTTGCCTAGAGAATCCCATGGACAGAGGAGCCTGGTGGGCTACAGTCCATGTGGTCGCAAAGGGTCGGATAAGACTGAGCGACTAACACTTGGACCCCCAGGGGTCTTCCAAGGAGGGGGTGCCTGCTACCCTCTGCACTGCCCCTCAGGGCCCTGATTGCCTCCTGCTGGCCAGCGGTGCCCAGGGAGTGAGCCCCAGCCCTGCCCCTCCTCCGGGGCATCCAGTCTGACTGGAGATGGCAGAAATGACCAGACAGATACCAGAGACCTGGCATTGGCAGGAGAAGCTGGCTGGGGAGGGCGGCCAGCAGGGCATTGAGCTCTGGACCAACCAGGCCCATCCAGCACTGTCCCTGCACCAACAGACTCACTCCCCACCCCACCCCCCAGCAGAATTGCCCACCCCAGGGTGCCAAGCACGCAGGGTTAGACAGAGGAGCTGAGTAACAGTACCGCCCAGCCCAGGCTACTCCTGCCTTGCCTTGAGGAGCGCCTGGACCCCCACCCCTCCACTCCTGATGGACTGATGGACACAGGGCCTGGCCCTATGCTGCCTCCCCAGAAGTTTCGGGAATAGTGGTCAAGGAGAAGGGTTGAGGGCAGCCCCTGAGCAATGAGTGGACATGGATGGAAGGAAGTGAAGGGTTCTCGTCTCCCCATAACCAGCTACTCTCACACACACAGCTGCCACCTCCCTGTAGCACTCCCTATCCCCAAACTAGAGACAGGCCATCTGGGACTGCTAGGCGGTGACCTCAGCAGCATCGTGGGCCACCTACTGGGATGGGAACAGAGCAAGGTGGGGGGGCACCCAAGGTGGGTGGGTGCTCCCCGCCCCCAGCCCCACCCAGGGAAAGAAGGCGAGGGTTAGCCCCATACCCCTGACACACCACCCAAAGGAAGAGGCGGGATCCCAGAGCGGGTAGGACCCACAGGGCTGGTGGAAGGAGGCGCCAGAGGACCCTAACAGAAGTGTCTTTGCTGGGCAAGGGTGTCCAACTTCCAGCTGGAGCCAGGCCAAAGTAGCGGCGAAGGTGGGGGAGGGCGGGGAGCGCAGAGAGCTGGCCAGAGCGCGGCGCCGAGCCCAGCTCCCCGGGTCAGCAGATCCCCGCACATCCAGGTGCGTCCGGCGGCGGGTCCTCAGGACAGGGAGAGGGGCGGCCCCAGAACCGGACGCCGGGCTGACCGGGGAGGTCCTGGAGCCCGTGGAGGTGCCACGAGCGGGTACCGGGTAGACCAGGTCCTGGAACCAAAAACATCCCAAAGCAGCAATGGGCGGACCCGGCGGATCATGGTGAAGGCGATGGAGGCGCAGCAGCGAGTTGGGAGTGATCTTAAAAGGCCTGGGGGCGCCCCAAGGTGGCCGGAGTCCCGAAGCCTCCAGAGACGCCCCCAACCTGCGATCTGGAGGCCAGTGGGGGAGCCCCCGAGACGGCTCAGCGTCCCGGAAATCAGTGGAAATGTCCCCCGAGGTGAGGCAGGTGCTCACGTATCTGGAGACCTCTTCCCGAGTAGCCCAGGGCCAGCAGGGTTGCCGCCGGGGCAACTCCCGTGCCCAGGTCTCCGAGAATACCGGAGTGACCGCGGGGCCGTCCGGAAGTGGGGGCTCCGAGGTGTCCGGGTCAGGGCCCGCGGGGGGCGCGGAGGTCACTTACACTGCTGTTCTCGCCCGTCCAGTGCACCATCGCCTGGTTGTGCGTCGCGTCCCCCTTGAGCACGAACGACGTGCTGATGAGCGAGACTTGCGCCCGCGAAGCCGCTCCGGCCATCGGCGCTGCCCGCGCCCAGCGCCCCTGGCCCGCGGCGGGGGCGCCGTCCTCGCCGGGACCCGGAGCCTGACCGGGACCCGGGGTACCGGGCTCCTCGTCGCGCGCCTGCCGATCCTCGCCACCGCCGGGCAGCGCGCGCCCCGCAGGCGGGTTCGGCGGCGCCCGGGTCAGCCGGGCGCGGGGACCCAGGCGCCCGGGCTCCGGGGAGCGCCCCGCCGCCCCGCAGGCGGCCAGCAACAGCAGCAGCAGCAGGAGCGGCCGCGAGCGCGGCGAGCGCGGCGGCGGCGGCGCCCCTGGGCTCGGGGTTCGGGCGGCGGGGCCGGGGCCCTTTGGGGCGCGCGGGGATCCCCGGAGCGCCATGGTCGCCGAGGGGCGGCGGCGGGGCCGGCGGCGGGGCGGCGCGGGCGAGAGAGACCGCGGCCGGGAGAGCGGAGGGCGCTGGGGAGCGCGAGCGAGAGCGCAGAGAAAGGAGCCGGCGAGGGGAGGGCGCCGGCGGGAGGAGGGGACTCGCGGCTCCGCCGCCGCCGCCGCGCAGCCGAGGGCGCACCGCCACCTGCCGGCCAGCCCCGCGCCCGCCCGAGCGAGCGCCAGACGCTCAGCAACCGGGGCGGCGGAGGTCCTGGGGCGCGCCCACACCCTCCGGGGCCCCAGGCCCCAGACCCCTGTCCTCCCTGCCTTGCTCCTTCCCTCCTCCTTCCTCCCTCTCCTGCCCTTCGCCCTTCCTCCGGCCCTTTCTTCCTGCATTTACTGAGCACCTACTCTGGAAGAGCCCAGTGCCAGGCGCTGGGGGTAACCGCGTGAACACAGCCAGGGGCCTGTTTCAGCAGCTGAGAGTTTGCTCTCGGAGACAGACCACACCCAAGTGGAGGCGATCATGGACGAAATCACCCCAGGGAGACGGGATGAAGCCAGATCATAAGTGGAAAGGTGGTCTCTTACAGGGGCCTCTGAAGGAGTAGCAGTGGGTCGGAACCGAACCCAGCACCTTGAGGAGGAGGAGGAGACCTTTAGAATTGAGGGTGGGCGGGGCGTCCGGGGGTATTTCGAAAATCCTAAATCAGCTTCCAGACGAACTATTCCTGTAGCCACGCCTGCGGCTTAGGCTTAGGGACTTGCAGACAACGGCTTTATGTCCCAACCCCTGGGGCCACCAAGGGAGCAGCCCTGAATGTAAGTACAGACACCTGGGCGAGGAGAGGGTGTGGGCAAAGTCCCATTCCGAGCCTGGCAGGCCACCAAGCAGAGTGGGGAGAGAGGCTCAGAGCATGGAAGCCCCCATCCAACGTCACGAACCTACTTTGACAGAATTCAGTGTAAGAGTCTGCTTTGCATCCTCTGCCAGGCCAGGGGCCGCCTGCCTCCACTCCCACCCCCAGTGGCCCCTGCGTTAGAAATCCTCAGGCTTAGTGTCCTTGTTACACTCTCCTCCCAGATGGGTCTCGGCTTCAGAAAGAGAAAGAACGCTCACAGAGAGAGCCTACCAGGGCAGAGCAGCAAAGCCTCGAACATTCCGGAAAGATAGACAGCGGGGCTTCCCGCTGGCCCCAAAGAGCTCAACCACCCAGCACCCTCTCTTCTGCGAGCTCACCCAGGTTCAACTGGAATTCATGCCCAATAAGAGACTGGGCTTGCCCTGTGCCCAGCGCTGGGGTTGGGGGCAGGGGGCTGGCTAGATATCTACACTGCCATCTCCTACCTCGGAGTGTGCCCTTGCCTCTCCATGGTGTAAATTCCCAATCTGTCAGAGTCTGAATCTCCAGCTCAGGCCCAGGGTCAGGAGAGGAGGGGGAGCCAACAGCTGGAGGAACATCTGTCCAGCACAGGGACAGAGAAGAACAGAACGGGGTCAGTGCTGGGCTGAAAGGAGGGGGGGCGAGGTGCAGGGGTGCGTGTGAGCTCAGTTGCAAAGTTGTGTCTGACTCTTTGCGACTCCCTGGACTGTAGCCCTCCAGGCTCCTCTGTCCATGGGGATTCTCCAAGCAAGAATACTGGAGTGGGTTGCCATGCCCTCCTCCAGGGGATCTTCCCGACCCAGGAATCGAACCTATGTCTCTTATATCTCCTGCATTGACAGGCAGGTTCTTTACCACTAGCACCCCCTGGGAAGCCCTGATTCATCCCTTATCTGAATCCAAAGCTCAGAGACACTGTGGTTCCCCCAGATTTCTCAGCTTACAAAGATTTCTGGGCCTGGGGACCCAGTGATGAGAGAGGAAGACAAGGTCCCTGTTCTGGAGAGAAATGTCTGTCCTTGTGCAGACGGGCAGATCTGGGAGAAAACCCAGATAGTGCTACATGCCCAGGAGAAACTAAGGCAGGTGTGGGGTGGTGATGACGGGGGTGCTGAGGGCCAGGTGACTTTGAGCAGAGAGGGAGAGGAGCTGCTTGGGCCTCGCAAGAGGAGCTGTCCCAGCAGAGGGGGAGCCCGTGAGCTCCAGCATGGCCCAGAGCAGCTGAGCAGTCAGAGGGGGAAGGCGCCAGGCTCGATCTGTGTTGACAAAGCACTGCAAAGCCTCTGGAGGGCTTCAAGCAGGGGGGCGAGGCCAGCGGCATTTGTATAGTATCAGTCTGGCCAGGGGAGGACAGGTGCAAGAAGGCCTTAGGACACGACTGTCCGGGACCTCAGAGAGGCCAGGGCGGCTGGGCACAGGTGACGGGCAGAGACAGAGGAGGAGGAGCGGAGGGAAGGCAGCTTCTGGGTGCCTCCCACCCACTGTGCTCACCTTCCTTAGTGACCCACATCAGGGACTCGGGGACATGGCTGCAAGAGAAAGACACAGGCAAGTGCAGAAAGCAAAGGAGAGCTTCAAGCAGGCTTCCTGTCTGACACCCTCGGTGCAGAGGGATCTCAGGAGGCCACAGAGGCCATGTCTACAGTGCCCACCAAGGTGGCCGATGGCTGGAGCGTGAATGCTGACAGAGGTGTTGCAAAGCCGGGCAATGTGTGGACACTGGGGTTCAGCACCTGGCATTGGGTTCATGGAATAAATCTTAAACCGTCTCCAGGATTGTAACACCTCATTCTTCACAACAGCAAGATCCTAAGACTGGGAAACTAGCCCCGGCCATCCTCCTTTTTCACCTGCATGCAGGGCACTGGAGTCCGGACCGAATCAGGCCTGCTCCTGCTCCTGGGGGAATTCACTGTCTGATGGGGGAGTTCACAGTCTGATGGGAGAGGCTCACAGTCTGATGGGGAAGGTGCACAGTCTGATGGGGGAGTTCACAGTCTGATGGTGGAGTTCACAGTCTGGTGGGGGAGTTCACAGTCTGATGGGAGAGGCTCACAGTCTGATGGGAGAGGCTCACAGTCTGATGGGGAAGGTGCACAGTCTGATGGGGGAGTTCACAGTCTGATGGGGGAGTTCACAGTCTGGTGGGGGAGGCACACAGTCTGATGGGAGAGGCTCACAGTCTGATGGGAGAGGCTCACAGTCTGATGGGGAAGGTGCACAGTCTGATGGGGGAGTTCACAGTCTGATGGGGGAGTTCACAGTCTGGTGGGGGAGGCACACAGTCTGATGGGGGAGTTCACAGTCTGATGGGGGAGTTCACAGTCTGGTGGGGGAGGCACACAGTCTGATGGGGAGGCACACAGTCTGATGCTGGAGTTCATAGTCTGGTGGTGGGGTTCACAGTCTGATGGGGAGGCACACAGTCTGATGCTGGAGTTCATAGTCTGGTGGTGGGGTTCACAGTCTGATGGGGAGGCACACAGTCTGATGGTGGAGTTCACTGTCTGTTGGAGGAGGCGCACAGTCTGATGGGAGAGGCTCACAGTCTGATGTGGGAGGCACACAGTCTAATGGAGTGCACAGTCTGATGGGGGAGTTCACAGTCTGATGGGGGAGTTCACAGTCTAATGGAGTGCACAGTCTGATGGGGGAGTTCACAGTCTGATGGGAGAGGCTCACAGTCTGATGTGGGAGGCACACAGTCTAATGGAGTGCACAGTCTGATGGGGGAGTTCACAGTCTGATGTGGGAGGCACACAGTCTAATGGAGTGCATAGTCTGATGGGGGAGTTCACAGTCTGATGGGAGAGGCTCACAGTCTGATGGGAGAGGCTCACAGTCTGATGGGGGAGGCACAGAGTCTGATGGTGGAGTTCACAGTCTGATGGGGGAGTTCACAGTCTGATGGGAGAGGCTCACAGTCTGATGGGGGAGGCTCACAGTCTGATGGTGGAGTTCATAGTCTGGTGGTGGGGTTCACAGTCTGATGGGTGAGGCACACAGTCTGATGGTGGAGTTCACAGTCTGATGGGGGAGGCACACAGTCTAATGGAGTGCACAGTCTGATGGGGGAGGCACAGAGTCTGATGGTGGAGTTCACAGTCTGATGGGGGAGGCACAGAGTCTGATGGTGGAGTTCATAGTCTGGTGGTGGGGTTCACAGTCTGATGGGGGAGGCACAGAGTCTGATGGTGGAGTTCACAGTCTGATGGGGGAGTTCACAGTCTGATGGGAGAGGCTCACAGTCTGATGGGGGAGGCTCACAGTCTGATGGTGGAGTTCATAGTCTGGTGGTGGGGTTCACAGTCTGATGGGTGAGGCACACAGTCTGATGGTGGAGTTCACAGTCTGATGGGGGAGGCACACAGTCTGGTGGTGGAGTTCACAGTCTGATGGGAGAGGCTCACAGTCTGATGGGAGAGGCTCACAGTCTGATGTGGGAGGCACACAGTCTGATGGGGGAGGCTCACAGTCTGATGGGAGAGGCTCACAGTCTGATGGGGGAGGCTCACAGTCTGATGGGAGAGGCTCACAGTCTGATGGGGGAGGCTCACAGTCTGATGGGAGAGGCTCACAGTCTGATGGGGGAGTTCACAGTCTGATGTGGGAGGCACACAGTCTAATGGAGTGCACAGTCTGATGGGGGAGTTCACAGTCTGATGGGGGAGGCACACAGTCTGATGGAGGCGCACAGTCTGATGGGGGAGTTCACAGTCTGATGGGAGAGGCTCACAGTCTGATGGGGGAGGCACAGAGTCTGATGGTGGAGTTCACAGTCTGATGGGTGAGTTCAGTCTGGTGGGGGAGGCACACAGTCTGATGGGGAGGCACACAGTCTGATGCTGGAGTTCATAGTCTGGTGGTGGGGTTCACAGTCTGATGGGTGAGGCACACAGTCTGATGGTGGAGTTCACAGTCTGATGGGGGAGGCACACAGTCTGATGCTGGAGTTCATAGTCTGGTGGTGGGGTTCACAGTCTGATGGGTGAGGCACAGAGTCTGATGGTGGAGTTCACAGTCTGGTGGGGGAGGCGCACAGTCTGATGGGGGAGTTCATAGTCTGGTGGTGGGGTTCATAGTCTGATGGGTGAGGCACAGAGTCTGATGGTGGAGTTCACAGTCTGATGGGGGAGTTCACAGTCTGATGGGGGAGGCACAGAGTCTGATGGTGGAGTTCACAGTCTGATGAGGGAGTTCACAGTCTGATGGGGGAGTTCACAGTCTGATGGGGGAGTTCACAGTCTGATGAGGGAGTTCACAGTCTGATGGGGGAGTTCACAGTCTGATGGGGGAGTTCACAGTCTGATGGGGGAGTTCACAATCTGATGGGGGAGTTCACAGTCTGATGGGGGAGGCACAGAGTCTGATGGTGGAGTTCACAGTCTGTTGGGGAGGCGCACAGTCTGATGGGGGAGGCACAGAGTCTAATGGTGGAGTTCACAGTCTGATGGGGGAGGCGCACAGCTGAACAGAGGGTGACATCAGGGAAGCAGGTGCTCCCAGGGAGGTGTCTGGGAGCCTAAAGGAAGGGCAGCCGCCTTCTGAGGCTTCAGGGGGAAGTTGCTCAGAGGGGTGCCCTTCAACTCGTCCTCCCAGTAATAGTAGCAGCAGTAACACGTGGTCGGTGCCCCTTGCGGGGCACCTCCTCTGGGCAGGGCACTGTTTGGATGGAAGCGTTCACTGAACCTCTGATGTTCTTATGGGTGCAGTCCTGTTCTCCCCCATTTAAAGGTGAGGACGGTGACAGCACGCAGGGGGCAGTAATTTTTTTTCATTAATTTTTTAATTGAAGGATAATTGCTTTACAGAATTTTGTTGATTTCTGTCAAACCTCAACATGAACCGATCTGGTTGCGACATCTGTCACCCGTTGACCGCCAGGCTTGATCCGGCCAGTCTGGCTGGCTAGGCGGCTGTCCCTTTCCCCCCTCACCGCTCCATGCGGCCGAAGAGGGCGACCATCCCCGGGGGAGGAGGACCAGTCTTCGGTCAAGGGTATACGGGTAGCTGCACTCCCCTGCTAGAACCTCCAAACAAGCTCTCAAGGGGGCGGAGATTTACTTGAAGGGTTCCAAGGCCCACGTCTGCACCGACTGGGTGTCCTGAGTATGGCCCAGCTTCACCTCTCTGTTTCAGAAACTCCCCTCCCCTGTAAAACGGGCCCAGTGCAGCCCTGACTCGGGGGCTCTCCGTGTTTCATCTCTGGACCAGTGGCATCGGCATTAATGGTAACTGGTTAGAAATACTGGTTTCTGGGCCCACCCCACACCTTGCGTCCTTGTACGCATGCTTAGTCGTGTCTGACTCTGCAACCCCATGGAGAGTAACCTGCCAGGCTTTGTCTCTCCAACTTTTAATCAGGCCACTTGCTCATTAAACATCTCAAGCTTTTTTTAATTATCAAAGGTCTCTTTGATAATATTTTAATATTATATTTTAATTTAATTTAGTGACATTTTAATTTATCTTTATAATCATGGCAAAGCTCAACAGATACGGCTCCCCCAGTGTGTCCATCTTAGAGACAGTCAAGGAATCATGAGAGAACCTCACCAGGGACACTGTGGGGGCCGGTAGGAGGGAGGCTGAGCATCCAGACAGGCTGGTGGGGGGCTGAGCCCCAGAGAGGAGCCCCAGCCACTCCCTCGGCCACCCCGCTTGTCCCCCAGGGACCCTGAGATGTTCCGTACCTGCTCCGGGGCAGGGGGCAGCCGTGACTGGCAGACAAGTCTCCTAATGACTGTCAGTGAACAACAGGGTTAGAGGGGACAGCTTTGAGGGGAAGGATCAGTGCTGCGACCTCATTACCAGGTTGTCAGGGGAGACGGAGGAGGCAGTGGGGTCGGCCGGTCAGGAGAGAAGTCTGATCCCTAGATGGAAGGGAAGCGTGTCCAGACGGAGGAGGAAGACAAGGCCCCACGGCGAGACCAATGGAGGGGAGACAGAGGAAGCGGTGGTGGTCCCTTGGGTGCATGGTAAGGGGGCAGCGGTAGCGGTGGTGACTGCTTCCTGCTGAAGGCAGAGATTTCCATGCCTGGAGCATCAACGCTGTGGGCCCCCAAACCCCTGACGCGTGAGAGACCAGCCAGGCAGGAGGCCTGACTGGACAGGGCGCAGATGACCCCCAGCAACTTCCAGCCATCAGGGCTCTCTTTAATCACAGACACCGCACAGCGGGTGGTGCAAACAGCTCGGTTCATTTCTCTTCTGCTCATCAAATGTTTGCTGAGCACCTACGGTGTACCTGGCTTGAGTCCAAGCCCCCGGGAGAGAACAGGGAAGGGGTCAGATCAAATCATCGGAGGCAAAAACAGGAACTGGTGCAGAGACAGGGAAGCGTGGTCCTGGCAGAGGGACCAGCATGGGGCAGGAGCTGGAGGAAAACCATGCAGGGATGTTACAGGAAGAGCTTAGAGTGAAGCGCTTCAGGGGGCTGCCTGCAGGGCAGGGCCAGGTGGGGAGAGAAGGTCCCTGGTCCCTGGAGAATCCATCGTGGTTTCCTGGGGGGCAGGCGGTGACCAGAGCCAGCGCGAAGCCTCAGGAAGGTCAGCACCAGCGCTGGCGACAGGCGGGTCAATGATATCGGGGCAGAGACATGGAGACGCTCTCCCAGCGCGGCCATGCCAGCTCTGCCCCAGGCGCTTTGCAGGGTCGCCCTGCCCTCCAACACCCTACACCTGAAGGGCGGGGGCCGGGGAGTTCCGCACCATCTCCCCTTCACAGCGCAAGAAGCTACAGTACAGCATAACAAGGTGAGGGGCTTGCCCGGGTCTCCACCAGCAGCACGGGGGTGGCCATGACCTCGGGCTTCCCCGCATGCCGATGAGCTCCGGGGGGTGGGGTGGGCCTGGGGCTGAGGGGGTACCTCTAGGCCAGGCTCCTCTGCCTTGGCTTTCACCTCTCTCTTTCCTCCAAGCCGGTGGGGCCAGGATCAGCTCCTCTGACCCCTGGTGAGACCAAGACTCCCGGCGTGGACAGTGACCAGCCCACCCTGTGCAGCAGGGAAGTGCAGCTGTGGGGCCTGAGCCTGGGCCACCCCTGAACCCTGTCGCTCCCATCTCTCCATGTCACACAGAGCCCTGGGGGGACAGAGACCAGCACTGGCCGGTTCAGGCAGGGTGTTGTCTCAGACACCCCTCTCTCCTCCCAGGAGGGAGCCCCCCGCCTCTGGGTGGAGGTGTGACTCAGGAAGGAGCCCCCCTCTCCTATCAGGTGGAGGTGTGACTCGGGAGGGAGCCCTCGCAGCCTCGGACCACCGCAATACCGAGTCATCTCCTGTGGGTACCAGGGGAGGCCTGGGAACGTAGCCCCCAGTGGGCCCAGGAATGTGGAGTCCCTCACCTGGGGCCAGAGCCCAGTTTGGTCCCTCTTGCAGGCAGGGCGGAGGGGTGGAAGGCTGGACTCAGGAGTGACAGACCCTCAACCAACAGAAACCGTCCTTGGGGCAAATGGCCGAGGCCAGAGTCTTGGCACAGGCCCGGGCCATGGTAGGAGCCCAGCAAATGTCTGTGAAGAAGGAGACCAAAGCAGGGCAGAGGGCAAAGGGGGGGACACAGTCAGCCTCAGTGAGCCCACCTCCTCCTCAGCCTCACCCGCGGCGGAAGGCAAGTTCCCCTTACACACCCCCACCTCCACCACACACCAGGGTTCATTGCAATTGCAAGAGGGGGCAAAACATGCCAGTTGCCTCCCATGTGCCAGTGTTTTGGTGCAGTTATTCTGATTTTAGAAGCAGAGAAGCCCAGAAAAGCTAAGTAACCTGCCTTGGATCACACAGCTGGAAAAAGGCAGCCTGGACAAGGGTGCTCACCGTCCCATTTCGGACGTGGCTGTGAAGGCACTGGCAATTCCTGCCTGCCACGTGGGTGCCCGGTGTCTGAAAGTGCCCCCCTCGTGGAGGCGTAATTGGCGTTTGTTGGGGGAAATGAGCTCAGACTGGGGGTGAGGAACGAGCCTGGAGCTGAGCGTGGTCTGGGCCCTGCAGGTGAGTCACTGAGTGTCTCTGAACTTCTGTCTTCTCGCGTGTTCAGTGAGAACTATCATCGGTTGTGTGTGGATAGATGAGTGTCTGTGAGATGCTCAGAAGGGTATTTCTGTGGGGTGTGTGGCTTAGGAAACACCCCAACTCTATGCTGTGACGTGTGTGGATTAAGGACAGAAAAGTCCTGCAGTTTAACAATCTGCTTGACTTTGATTAATTCAGTTTTTCCCCCAACTTTCTGACCCTGTAGTTCTTTACTTCCACTTAACAGCGGGAACACCCCAGAGAACATGGGCTATTACAGAAATACGTGCTGAGCACAAGGAAGACACGGGGAGGGAAGAATTTATTCTGCCTGAGGGGCTGTGTCAGAAAGAAATACATTTGAGCAGGTCTTGAGTGATGAGTTGGGACCCAGCTGGAGTAAAACAGAGGGTGCAGCACAGACAAGGGTCAAAGGAATGAAGGTGCCTGGTCCGCATGGGGTGGGCACATTAGGCTGACTGCGTAGGACAGAGCCATGCCCTTTAGATTGGAGGAGAGAATGGGCTTCTCCTGAGATCAAAGAGACCCTTCTAGGGTTTTCAGAAAAGGAACAGCATGATCAGATTTGTGTTTTAGAAAGCTGCTTCCAGCAGATTCTGAAAGCTGGAGCTTGGAAAGGAGACAGGACACCAGCCAGAGGCCATGGCATTGGTCCAGGAGAGTGACAATGAGACCTGAGCAGAATCATGGGCAGGGGTAGAGAGGAGGAGGTAAGAGGTGGGTCCCCGGAACCTGGGATTGTGCAAGATGAAAAGGAGGGAGGAGTCAAAGAGGCTCTGAGGTATTTGGCAGAACAAGGATGCCATGTTCCTCCTCGGGGAACAAATTAGAAGGAGAAGGTGTCTGTGGGGCATCCTGGAGGTGTTAGGTGAGGCCAGGCTGGGCTGCAGTAACAAAGTTTAACCCCTATTTCAGAGGGGTAGCCCAGGAAAGGTGCATCGTCTTCATTCACAAAGTCTGAGGCAGGTCAACTGGCCCTCCTCCATCCTGCGGTCCTCCAGTCTCAACAGGTGACCTCCAGGGGCACTGTGGCAGAGGAGAGAGAACTGCGTGGACGTTTTGTGGGGACTGGACCTGGCAGGCACTCCAGCACTCATGCCCCATTGGCCAGAACCTGGGTTCATGGCCTCCTCCTGCCCACAGCACGTGGACATTTGGTGAGCCCTACTTGTCACCGTCATGCTGGCAGGGAAGCTCCAGAGATCCTTGGAAATAGTGGTCAGCAAAGTCTCAGGGCTTGAGACACAGATTTGGGCATGACTATTGAATGAGATCACCCAGAGGTAAAAAGGAAAAGAGAACCCTAGGGTAAAACAAGCAATACCTCTGAGGTTGTATTGATATTTAGGAATTCCTAGAGGATGATAAGATTTACTCCAAAATCTCTTGTTTCCAAATATCTGATTATTTGTTGTCATATAGATAAGGCATCCAGACTTTTCCTGAATTTTTCAGTTTCCATATGGTTCCTTGGCATCACACAGGCCGCCAAAAGCACTTGGCAAGGGTTTGAGTGCTGTGGTACTCTGTAACACTCTCCGTGTGTAAGACCAAGACCTCATGATGATAGACTGGTCCGGAGCAGAGGTTTTCAAAGCCTTCAATTCCAATAAACATTTTAAAAGGGAACTCACTGTATTTCTACCTTTAAGTGTCACTTTAGAAATCAAAATGTTTGCTTTAAAATTATTGTATATGAAACTGATTTTTTTAATTCAAACACTTTCTACACTTAGCATTTTTTCAAAAATAAAATTTTCCACAAATAAAATTTTGGTTGAAAATCATGGTTTGAGGGAAAACTTGCTGTTTTCCTTGGAAAGTGTTCCTGCCTTAGCCAAGCCTAGCAGAGGAAAATGGGATGCTTCTTCCAAATGGCTCTTGCAGAAGACTTTCCCTGAGGCTAGGGTCCCCACTCAGAGACCATAAGCATCCCGAGCCCTGGGATTGTGCCAGTTTTTATTCTCCACTTGGCCTCACTGTCCAGCACCATGATGGGCACACAGTAGGCTCTCAATCCATATTGGATGGATGAATGTGTGGATGTGTGTGTGGATGGTTGGGTGGATGGGTGAGTGGATGGATGGATGGGTGAGTGGATGGATGGATGGGTGAGTGGATGGATGGATGGGTGGATGGTGGGTGGGTGGATGGATGGACGGATGAGTGGATGGATGGATGGGTGGATGGGTGTGTGGATGGATGGGTGGATGGTGGGTGGGTGGATAGATAGATGGGTGAGTGGATGGATGGATGAGTGGATGGATGGGTGGATGGGTGTGTGGATGGATGGATGGATGGGTGGATGGGTGGATGGGTGGATGGGTGGATGGGTGGATGGGTAGATGGGTGGATGGATGGTGGGTCAGTGGATGGATGGGTGGATCATTTACACTGTTACATTGGAAACTCCTAGACATTCAGTCTTCTAAACTACAACTGCTAAAATGAACAGCAATTTGTGGAAGGGAAAAGCACTGGACTGACTGGACTGGGAGTCAGGAGACCCATGTCCCATGTCACTACTCCATGGACTGAGCTTTGAGAACTTTGGAAGATCCCTTTCACTGTAAATACGACTATTTTCCTCCTCTGCTAAATGAGGTCTTATCCACTTGAGCCAAGTTTTATAGCTTCATATCCAGCCACTTCTCCCCTACCCCCATCCTCCCAAGGACCCTGAACTGTGCCCACAACATTCCCAATCGAAAATGCACTTCAGGGAGGCAGAACTCCCACGTAACGGCCAAATGAAGAGGTTGGCAAATCCTCTCTTCAAAAATCAATTATAAAACTGCACAAATTAACAACAAAAGAAAACAAACCCAACCATTTCCATGCCCTGGATGTCATCCAAGAGCATGCAACCATAGGAGAAGTGTTTATGCTTGAAAACTGCTGAACTTCAGGTACAAACAGTGGGAGTCTACAGCATTCTGGCCCAGGGTTACTCCCACACCACCGTCACAGCTGGAGAAACTCAGAGATTCTGCAAGACAGGGCAGACCATGAGGACCAGCAGCTGAAATGTCACAGGCAAAGGGAAATCACACAGCTTGGAACAGTGGGTGATGGCCATGCCCAGTAGCGCTGTTCATGGAAATTAGTGTCTTGGAGATAGTGTAGAATGACCGAAGCTGTGTGCCTCTAAAAAGGACCCAAGGAAGCCCCAGACTCCTAGCTGACCCTATGACCATGTGTGAGTACATAGGGAACATACGAGGCCTGGTGGAAAGCAAAAGCCAGGCAGGCTGTAAGTGCCTGAATTTGGAATGTGCTCCTCTATCCATACACAGGTCTTTGACGGAGCTTAGAAGGCTTACTAGCTCAAGGTGTTTCAGAATGACCTCTGATCAAATACCTCTAAGCTGTGCAGAGACAGGGACTCAAAGTGAAAGTCAAGTGAGTCACTCAGTGGTGTCCGACTCTTTGCGACCGCATGGACTGTAGCCTACCAGGTTCCTCCATCCATGGGATTTTCCAGGCAAGAATACTGGAGTGGGTTGCCATTTCCTTCTCCAAGAGATCTTCCCCACCCAGGGATTAAACCCAGGTCTCCCACATTGTAGGCAGACGCTTTACTGTCTGAGCCACCAAGGAAGTGGTGGTAAGCTATGCAGAGACAGGGATTCAAAAGCCAGACTTAAAAATAAAAATTAGAAATTAAAAACAAAGGACCAGCATCAGAGACAGATTTCACAGATTTAACAGGCATGTTTAAACAAGTAAACAAAAAATAGCAACAATCATCTAGAGGAAATAAAAATCCAGAGTTGATACAATATATAACCCAAAATGTCTAGTTTTCAACAACAAAATTATTAAGAAATCAAAGAAACAGGAAAATATGACCAATATCTGGGGGTAGGTAGTCTTTAGAGGTCTCCAAAAATTGGTGGTAGTGAAAGATTTCAAAGTAGCTAATTAGAAATATGATCAAAGAATTAAAAGAAAGTATGACAATAATAAATCAACAAGTACAGAGTCTCAGTAAGGAGGAGAAATAATGTAAAAGAACCGATGGCAGATTTGAGATAGCAAATCAGTGAACTTAAAGATAGAATAATGAAAATTATCAATATGAAGAAGAGAAAGAAATAAAATATTGATGAAAAATGAACAGAGCCTCAGAGACCCATAGAACATCAAGCACAACAACTTATGTGTTATGTAGGTCTCAGTGGGGAGGAGAGAGAGAGAGAACAGGGCTGAAAAAACACTTGAGAAATAATGGGCAAAAGTTTTCAAAATTGATGAAAAAATTTTAAACATTCAAGAAACTCAAGAACCCCCAAGTAGGTTAAATACAGAGATGTGCACCTAGGCATATCATAATCAACCTATTGAAAGACAAGAAGAAAAGCATGAAAGAAGAAAGAGAAAGCCAACTTATTAGGTATTTGGGGAACAATATGATTACAGGGTAAAAACAGAGGACGGATGCTGTGGAATGACATACTCAAAATGCTAAATGAAAACAAAAACTGCCACAAAGAATTCTATGTCCAGCAAAACCATCCTCCAAAAAGTGTAGATGAAATCAAGATATTTCCAGATAGACAGTGTGGTAGAATTCATTGCTAACAGTCCTACAAAAAATACTGAGTGAAGTCCCTCAAGGTGAAAAGCAATGACACCAGATGGTAAAAGAAATCAATAAGAAGAAATAAAAAGCACCAGAAATGGTAAACATGAGGGTCAATGTAAAATACCATACAAGTATTCTATTAAATTCTTTAGAAGACATTCATAATAATATCCTTGTATTGCTGGGTTTATAACTCTAAAAATGTAATATATGTGTGACACTCAAGGAGGGGAAAATTGAAACTATATTAGAGAAAAGTTTCCACATTGGATTGAAAATAAGTTAGTATTAATCTGAAGTAGATTGTGACAAACTGAATTATATTTTGCAGTCCCTAGAGCAACCACAAAGAAAATAATTTAAAATATGTTTAAAGAAATTAAAATAGGACATTAAAAATAGTTAACACAAAAGAGAACAATAAAGAAAGAAGAGAAGAACCAGACAACAATAACAACAACAAAAAAAAAACCATAGGAAAACCAGAGAAAACAGCAAAATGGCAGTATAATGACATGTATATAAATTACATTAAATGTGAATAGACTAAATATCCCAATCAAAAGGCAGGGACTGTCAGACAAGATAAATAAGCAGTATACAACTATGCACTATCTACAGGAGGCAGATCTTAGATTCAAAGACACAAATCAGTTGAAAATCAAAGGAAAGAACAAAGAAATACCATAAAACCAATACCATACCTGTCAGAATGGTCATCATGAAAAAGTCTACAAGTAACAAATACTGGAGAAGACGTGGAGAAAAGGGAACCCTTGTGCACGTAAGTTAGTGAAGCCACTACGGAAAACAGGATGGAGTTTCTTTATAAAACTAAAACTAGAACTACCATATGATTCAGCAATGCCATTCCTGGGTATATATCCAGAAAAACACATGCATTCAAATTAGATATCATCACAGGGAGAAATCTGTGGAAGTCCCAAATATTTCAATACTGAACAACATATTCCTAATTAACTCAAGGGTCAAAGAAGCAATCACAAGAGAATTAGAAACTATTTTTAAATGGTTGAAAATCCCAACAATATATGAAAATTCACAGCATGCAGCTAAAGAAGTATGTAAAAGGGAATGCCTATGTCCAAAAAGAGAATAAAATGTCTTAAGTAATTTAAAGAGACTAGAAAAAGAAGGTTAAGCAGAAGAAAGGAAATAGGAAAAATTAGAACAGAAATCAATGAAATAGAAAAGCAACGGAGAAAATCGGTGAAACTAAAAGCTGGTTCTTTAAAAAGACAACAAAAATTGACAGTCTTTTAGCTACATGGATGAAGAAAAACAAAAGAGAAAAGATACACAAATTACCAAAATCAAGCATGAAAAGAGGGTATCATGGCCAATAATACAGAAAATAATTTCTAGAAGTATACAAATTACCAACACTGATTCGAAATGAATATAAAATCTGGGACTTCCCTGGTGGTCCCATGGTTAAGAACCTGCCTTCCAATGCATGGGATGTGGGTTTAACCCCAAGTAAGGGGACTAAGGTCCCGCATACCACAGGGCAACTAAGTCTGCTCATTGCAACTAGAAAGAGGAACTGACATAGCCAAATAAACAAATAAATATTTTTTAAAAGGACGAAATATAAAATCTGAATAGATCTGCAACAAAGAAACTGAGTTAAAAATCTTAAATCCTCCCACAGGAAAAGCCCAGAGCACACAGCTTCACTGGCAAAGTCTACCAAATATTGAATTTAAAGAAGAAATATCATCAATCCTTCACAAACTCTTGAGAAAATAGAGGAGGGAAGACTTTTCAATTTATCTATTCCTTATTAAATTGATATCAAAACCCTAAATAAAATATCAGTTCAGTTCAGATCAATTCAGTCACTCAGTCATGTCCAACTTTTTGCGACCCCATGGACTGCAGCACGCCAGGCCTCCCTGTCCAACACCAACTCCCGGAGTTTACCCAAACTCATGTCCATTGAGTAGGTGATGCCATCCAACCAACCATCTCATCTTCTGTCGCCCCCTTCTCCTGCCTTAAATCTTTCCCAGCTTCAGGGTCTTTTCAAATGAGTCAGTTCTTCACATAAGGTGGCCAAAGTATTGGAGTTTCAGCTTTAGCATCAGTCCTTCTAAAGAATATTCAGGACTGATTTCCTTTAGAATTGACTGGTTGGATCTCCTTCATGTCAAAGGGACTCTCAAGAGTCTTCTCCAACACCACAGTTCAAAAGCATCAGTTCTTCAGCGCTCAGCTTTCTTTATGGTCCAACTCTCAAATCCATACATGACTGCTGGAAAAACCACAGCTTTGACTAGACAGATCTTTGTCTGCAAAGTAATGTCTCTGCTTTTTAATATGCTGTCTAGGTTGGTCATAGCTTTTCTTCCAAGGAGCAAGCGTCTTTTAATTTCAAAATATTAACAAATTGAATTCAGCAACATGTAAACAGTATTCTACAACATGACCCAGTGAAATTTATCCTAGGACTTCAAGGTTTGTTTACATCCACATATCAACTAATGTGATATACCATATCACTAGAACAAGGGAAAAATCACACATTTATCTCAGAGAAAAAGCATTTAAAAAACGCAGTACCCACTGATGATAAAAAAAGAAAACCTCAACAAAATAGAAACAAAAGTGAATTTCCTCAGCCTGAAAAAGGACATCTACAAAAGTCCATGGGTAATATCACATTTAATGATGAAAACAAACAAAGAAAAACTAAATGCTTTCCCCTCAAAGATCAGGAATAAGGCAAGGACATCTGTTTGTACCACTTGTATTCAATATATGACCAGAGGTTATAACCAAAGCAAAAAGACAAATAATCAGAAGCATCCAGATTCAAAATGAAAACATTAAACTATGTTTATTCACAGATGATGCGATCCCTTATGTAGAAAATCCCCAGAGATCCATAAAAACACCATTAGAACTAATAAACAAGGTTAGCAAGGCTGCACAATACAAGATCAATATACAAAACTCAATTGTATTTCTATATACTTGGGACAAGCAATCCAAAAATGAAATGAAGGAAACAATTCCATTTACAATTGCATTGAAAAGAATAAAGTGCTTAGGAATAAATTTAACAAAAGAACTGCAAGACCTGAAACAATGAAATCTACCAAACATTGCTGAGAGGGAGAGGTTAAAGATGCTCTAAATAAATGGAGAAATACTCCATGTTCATGGATTGAAAGACTCAATATTGCCATGATGGCAATTCTCTACAAATTGATCAATAAATCCAACGTAATTCCTATAAAATCTCATCAGGCTTTTTTTTGACGGAAATCCATTCACCAATCCTAAATTTTATATAGAAATGCAAAAGACCTAGAATTGCGAAAATAATTTTTAGAAACAGCAAAATTGTAAGACTTATTCCACCTGATTTGTAGCTTCCTGTTAAGCCTCAGTAATTAAGACATTGGGGCACTCACGGAAGGAAAAAAGTATAGATCAATGGAACAGATCTGATAGACAGAATGCCTGATGAACTATGGATAGAGGTTCGTGACATTGTACAGGAGACAGGGATCAAGACCATCCCCAAGGAAAAGAAATGCAAAACAGCAAAATGACTGTCTGAGGAGGCCTTACAAATAGCTGTGAAAAGAAGAGAAGCAAAAAGCAAAGGAGAAAAGGAAAGATATAAGCATCTGAATGCAGAGTTCCAAAGAATAGCAAGGAGAGATAAGATAGCCTTCCTCAGTGATCAGTGCAAAGAAATAGAGAAAAACAATAGAATGGGAAAGACTAGAGATCTCCTCAAGAAAATTAGAGATTCCAAGGGAACATTTTATGCAAAGACAGGCTCAATAAAGGACAGAAATGGTAGGGACCAAACAGAAGGAGAAGATATTAAGAAGAGGTGGCAAGAATACACAGAAGAACTGTACAAAAAAGATCTTCGTGACCCAGATAATCACAGTGGTGTGATCACTCACCTAGAGCCAGACATCCTGGAATGTGAAGTCAAGTGGGTCTTAGGAAGTATCACTATGAACAAAGCTACTGGAGGTGATGGAATTCCAGTTGAGCTATTTCAAATCCTGAAAGATGATGCTGTGAAAGTGCTACACTCGATATGCCAGCAAATTTGGAAAACTCAGCAGTGGCCACAGGACTGGAAAAGGTCAGTTTTCATTCCAATCCCAAAGAAAGGCAACACCAAAGATTGCTCAAACTACTGCACAATTGCACTCATCTCACATGCTAGCAAAGTAATGCTCAAAATTCTCCAAGCCAGGCTTCAGCAATACGTGAACCGTGAACTTCCAGATGTTCAAGCTGGCTTTAGAAAAGGCAGAGGAACCAGAGATCAAATTGCCAACATCCGCTGGATCATCAAAAAAGCAAGAGAGTTCCAGAAAAACATCTATTTCTGCTTTACTGACTATGCCAAAGCCTTTGACTGTGTGGATCACAATAAACTGTGGACAATTCTGAAAGAGATGGGAATAACAGACCACCTGACCTGTCTCTTGAGAAACCTGTATGCAAGTCAGGAAGCAACAGTTAGAACTGGACATGGAACAACAGACTGGTTCCAAATAGGAAAAGGAGTACGTCAAGGTTGTTTATTGTCACCCTGCTTATTTAACTTATATGCAGAGTACATCATGAGAAACGCTGGGCTGGAAGAAACACAAGCTGGAATCAAGATTGCTGGGAGAAATAACAATAACCTCAGATATGCAGATGACACCACCCTTACGGCAGAAAACGAAGAACTAAAGAGCCTCTTGATGAAAGTGAAAGAGGAGAGTGAAAAAGTTAGCTTAAAGCTCAACATTCAGAAATCTAAGATCATGGCATCCAGTCCCATCACTTCATGGGAAATAGATGGGGAAACAGTGGAAATAGTGGCTGACTTTATTTTGGGGGGCTCCAAAATCACTGCAGATGGTGATTGCAGCCATGAAATTAAAAGACGCTTACTCCTTGGAAGGAAAGTTATGACCAACCTAGATAGCATATTAAAAAGCAGAGACATTACTTTACAAACAGAGGTCCGTCTAGTCAAAGCTATGGTTTTTCCAGTAGTCGTGTATGGATGTGAGAGTTGGACTATAAAGAAAGCTGAGCGCCGGAGAATTGATGCTTTTGAACTGTGGTGTTGGAGAAGACTCTTGAGGGTCCCTTGGACTGCAAGGAGATCCAACCAGTCCATCCTAAACGAGATCAATCCTGGGTGTTCATTGGAAGGGCTGATGTTGAAGCTGAAATTCCAATACTTTGGCCACCTGATGCAAAGGGCTGACTCATTTGAAAAGACCCCGATGCCAGGAAAGATTGAAGGCAGGAGGAGAAGGGGATGACAGAGGATGAGATGGTTGGATGGTATCACCGACTCAATGGACATGAGTTTGGGTGGACTCCAGGAGTTGGTGATGGACAGGGAGGCCTGGCGTGCTGCGGTTTATGGGGTTGCAAAGAGTTGGACACGACTGAGCGACTGGACTGAACTGAACTAATGGAACAGAATTCAGAGTCTAGAAATAAGCCCAGTTAGGTAATAGATTTTTGGCAAAGGTGTGGAGAGAACTCAGTAGGGTATAAAATAACCTTATATCCAGAATATATGAACTCTTAAACCTTGAGAAGATCCCACCAAAAATAAAAAGCAATTTAAACATGGAGAAAAGAACTGAATAGACATTTCACCAGAGGAGATACGCGAATGGATAATAAGCACATAAGAAGACATTCAGCATGATTAGTCATTAGAGAGATACAAGTTAAAACTGCAGTGATCTGCTTGTACACACCCACAAAGGTAACCATTATAAAGAAGACGCAAATAAGACACAGGACATGAGAGCTGCAGACATTGCTGCGGGGGAAATGTACACCAGGGTGGAAATGGCACAACCACTTTGGGAAAAACAAGCTGATAGTTTCTTTAAAAGTTAACATGGACTTTGCACAATACACTCAATACCTGTGAGCCTTACTCCCCTCATCTGTAAAATGGGGGTGACTACAAGGGTACGCATCTCTCAGGGGTGTGAGAGCAAGTCCACTCAAGAATCCACTCAGGAGAGAGACGTCCCTGGTGATCCAGTGGCTAAGATTCTGTGATCTCAGTGCGATCCCTGGTCAGGAAACTAGATCCCACATGATGCAACTAAGAGTTGAATGCCACAGCCAAAGGTTCTGCATGCCACAACGAAAATCGAAGATTTCACATGCTGAAAGAGTCAATTCCTAGGTAGGTTGATAAGAAGTCCGGGGGACCCCCAGGAGAGAGGGGTCTGGGGTTTTCAAGGAGGAGGAAAGGACAACCTTTTTTTTCCTCTACATTCCTTAGTCTTAGCCACATAAAACATTTTTTTCTTTAAGCCCAGAACTGATGATTACACAAGAACAACTCAGTTTAAACTCTGTACTATAGTACAGATCTATAACAACAATGTATCCTGCTTGAGGACAGTTTCTCCTTCCTGAAAACCTTCTGACTAATCCTATTATCTTAGAATGTAAATTATGGGAGTGGATCTGGTAAAATTTTCACAAGCTTGAGACATTCTTTTGATTTGTTGTAATAACTAATTAAAAAGTATATAATTCCCTTGCTAAAGACTAGAGAGTAGGGCACTCTCCGCCCCCTTCTGATGTCTATGTCAGAAGCTTTATATGCCCCCTTTTCACTGTAATAAAACTTCTGCCACACAAGAGCCTTGAGTGGTCAAGCCTGGTCTCCCGTCCTGAAGCTAAATCTTCTTTGGAGATCATGAATCTGACACTGTAACCTGAATCCTTTTCCAGTGGTCATGTACAGATGAGAGAGTTGGACTGTGAAGAAAGCTGAGCGCTGAAGAATTGATGCTTTTGAACTGTGGTGCTGGAGAAGACTCTTGAGAGTCCCTTGGAATGCAAGGAGATCCAACCAGTCCATCCTAAAGGAAATCAGTCCTGGGTGTTCATTGGAAGGACTGATGCTGAAGCTGAAACTCCAATACTTTAGCCACCTGATGCGAAGAGCTAACTCATTTGAAAAGACCCTGATGTTGGGAAAGGTTGAAAGCAGGAGGAGAAGGGGACGACAGAGGATGAGATGATTAGATGGCATCACCGACTCGATGGACATGAGTTCGAGTAGACTCCGGGAGTTGGTGATGGACAGGGAGGCCTGGCGTGCTGTAGTTCATGGGGTGCAAAGAATCAGACACGACTGAGCATCTGAACTGAACTGAACCCAAATCCAACTCTGTTCACCGTAAGCTATCAATGCCACAACTAAGAGCCGGCAAAGCCAGAAAAATAAATAAAAAGAATTCACCAGAGAGATATAAAACATCCACCCACTCCAAGAGTATATGTGGATGTTCACAAGAGCATCATTCATTATAGCCTCAAACTAGAAACAACTCCAGTGTCCATCAAATGAGCGGCGAATAAACAAAATATAGCAGAGACGCCTCCAAGGAAACACTCTTTATCAATGAAAGGGAATGAGTGACTATCTGACGCGTGCCACACCACGGACAAACCTCAAAAACATCGTGCCAAGTGTGAGACAGCCAGACTCCAAACTGACATATTGTACGATTCTATTTATTTCAAAATGTGCAGTCAAGGCCAATTCATAGAAAGAGAAAGCAGATCCGTGGTCGCCTGGGGCCGGGGTGGGGTGGGAATTGACAGCAGATGGGTGCTGGCTGGGGTGGCAGCCGTGTTCCAGGACGAGACTGAGGGACGACTGTGCGAATCTAGAAATGTGCTGAACGTCACTGGCTGGCACACTTACAATGGTGGATTCCACGGTGTATGAATTATCCCTCCATAGAGCTGCTTTTCAAGAAGAAAGAAAAGTGCTTTGGGCCTTCATCCTTCACCAGTTCAACCAGCATTTCTTGAGTGTTTCCTGCGTTCAGCCTCCACTGGATGCTGGGCACTTGGGGTAAATTATAGTACACATCTCCTCACCTTGATTCTCAGCCCTCTGTGATCCTCATCCCCAATTTACAGATGGAAAGAGTGAGGCTCTGAGGGGGAGCCCTGTGCACAGTAACCCAGCAACCGTCAGAGCCGAGGTTTGAACTCTCACAGCCACAGCCCAGCCCCTTCACCTCCACCTCAGGACCCCAGGTCCTCACACTTCCCCCATTCCAGTCCTGCTCAGCACCGCAGAACCAGTGCGAAAGCCTTCACCCTGGGAGCTGGCCTCTACCCCTCCAGGACACGACACCTTCTTGCCTCTCTGTGCCTCTGCTCACACCCCTTGCCCCGCAGTGGCCTCCCCTGGCTGCCTCCTCGGTTCCTCGGTTCTCTTCTGCTCTTCAGGGACCTGTTCTCATGTACCCTCCTGTCCTGAGCTGCCTCCTTCCCCACCTCCATCTGCTTTCCCATCTTCTTTGACCCCACCATGGATTCAGGCTGGGTTGGCTGATATCTTCCACCCACATGCTAGCTGAGACCCAACGGGAGCAGCTGCCTGGAGCTGCCAATGGAGATCAAGGCTTCACAGGTCCCTGTGCCTGATCAGTTAGTGATGTCTGCCATGGGTGAGGGCGTGTGAGTGACTGTTTAGCTCACCAGTCCTGGTTTAAGAAGTTCAGCCTCCCAAGGACATTTAACTGCAGCAGGAGGATTTGCAGGTTGTATGTTCAAAGGTGGAATTTGTAGCACCTGTACAAGCAGAGGGGCTTCCCTGGTGGTTCATTGGTAAAGAATCTGCCTGCAATACAGGAGATGCAGGAGACTGGGGGTTCAGTCACTGGGTCGGGAAGACCCTCTGTAAGAGGGCATGGCAACCCACTCCAGTATTCTTGCCTGGAGAATCCCATGGACGGAGGAACCTGGAGGGCTACAGACTATGGGGTCACAAATAGTCGGACACGATTGAGTGACTTCACATTCGTTATGTTCATTCGTGAGAAGGCAGAGGGAACTTTCCTAGAGCTGACCCCTCCATGGAACTACAAAGTGATGTCCAATCCCACATAGAGGTCAGGTCTGCAACGGAACCTTCCAGCACTCTGCGGGACACCTGATTTTCCAAGCCAAGTTGTGGGAGGTTTTCCTGACTTCCTTTTCAAATAGATGAAGTCAAGTACGGTTTGAATAGAGAAAGGATTGAGACGCTGTCTTGGCAAGCCAATTTCCACAGTCACATGGGGATCCTGAGAGGTAAGTCTGCTAAGAGGTGACTGGCCACATGATTGAAGCACATTTGCACTAAAAAATATTTTAAAAGCCCTTCTCTTGATTTATACCCAAAAGAAAATATTGCCAAGGAGAATGAGTTTTCAACTCAAGTAGCACTTATGCCTGATCTAACTAAATTAGCTCTTTTGAACGGGTGGTTTTGCTCTGATGCCTGTAATAAAAATAACAATAATGTGCATTTAGAAGGTGTTTTATCCTCTCCAGAGCACAGATCTTTCGCGGTGTACTATTCCCCTCATCCCAGATGATCAGCGGGGTGACAAGCAAGGGGGATGGGGGTCTGGAGGGCAGATGCTAACAGAGACTGATCACATTTAGCAAAATCAGCAAATTTCAAATATGGGAGGAAGCCAATGTCGGGTGCTCAAAGAAGCCTGGAGATCAAGAGGCCAGAAACCAGTCTTCCCGTCTGCTGTGGACTGAATCGCTTCCCTCCTAAATTCAGCTGCTGAAGCCCCAGCTGCTAAAGCCCCAGCTGCTAATGTGATGGTATTTGGAGGTGGGGCCTTGGGGAGGTGATTAGATTACATGAGAGCGGGTCCCCCAGGATGGAATTAGTGTCCTTATAAGAAGAGGGAGACATTTGGGCCCTTCCTCTCTCCCTTGGCCACGTGAGGACACTGAGAAGGTGGTACCTGCCAAACCAGGAAGGGAGCCCCCCTCCCCCATATACTGAAACTTCTAGGAATCTTAGACCTTGATCTTGGACTCCCCAGCTTCCAGAACTGTGAGAAATGAACAGCTGCTGTTCAAGCCGCCCAGTCAGCGATGCCTTCAGGAGCCTGAAACCTATGCTTAGTGGCATATCATTAGTCCACAGCCCAGCCTCCAGTTCAAAGACCCTCTACCATGACTTTGTTAAACAAGCCGATTCCAACCCAGGACAGGTGCCGGGGTCCAGTTCTGCCCCAAACACCACCCTAAGTCACAGCCAGGACCATCTCTGAGTGAGTCCTACATGTCAGCCCACCTACTAACTCTTTACATGGGTCACCTCCATCTTGGGTGACAAGCATCATCACCCATTTCCCAGATGAAGAAACTGAGGCTCATGGAGGGACCTGTTCAGGCTCCCACTGCTGGCAAGTGGCAGGGCTGGGACTGAATCCCACCTGTCTGATTCCACAGCCAGAGGTCCTCACTCAGGGCCTGGACCACCCTGGGGGAGGCTGGATCCCCGGGAAGAGGTGGGTGGGGCCATCTCTGCAAAGAGTCCAGCCTTTCCCATTGCTCTGGAGCTCGTCTCTCCCATAGGACGCTCTCACTCACTCACAAAGGACCAAGCTCTTCTCCCATCTTACCCTTGACGTTTTTCTTTATGTTGAGATTATTTTGATTGCAAGCAACAGCATCACAGCCGGAACGCACAGCATGGGTGAAGGCGCGGAGGTGTGACACGGGCACAATAGGTTTAGAAAGCTGACTCATTCACCGCGGGGCCGCCAGCCATGGGCAGGAGGCTGGAGAGGCAGTGACGAAGGAATTCAGATGCTATTCCCAGGTCTCGGGGGGTCCCGTGGGGTCCTGAGACAGGGAGAGTGTCACCCCACCTCCCATTGCTGCTCAGCAGGGGGGTTGATGGGTGACTCCGCACCCTCCCTAAATTCTTTGCTCAGCCCTCTCCTCCAAGAAGTGTCAGCCCCCAGGCAATGCCAGGAGCAGCCGACCACAGCCTACCCGAAATCAGCATCCACCTCAGCACCCGAGGACCCCAATCCTGGACTGACCATCCCTCCCCTGGGCTGCCAGGCTTTCTTACCCTCAGGCACCCTCTCTCCCCACCCTCCTCATCACTGCAGTGACACAGAAACCACAGGTAAAGAAAACCCAGGCCGGGACATGCAAGGGCATTGGCCATCGTTACAGAAATGAGGGCCCGGAGTGCCACGGAGCTTACGTGGCAGAAATTCCAAGGCCCATGGATGAATAATATATGAATAATCATGTAACTTTGCACTTTTTAAATGCTTTAATCCAAGATCTTTGCCAACAAAGGTCCATCTAGTCAAAGCTCTGGTTTTTCCAGTAGTCATGTATGGCTGTGAGAGTTGGACCGTAAAGAAAGCTGAGCGCCGAAGAATTGATGCTTTTAAACTGTGGTGTTGGAGAAGATTCTTGAGAGTCCCTTGGACTGCAAGGAGATCTGACCAGTCCATCCTAAAGGAAATCAATCCTGAATATTCATTGGAAGGACTGATGCTGAAGCTGAAACTCCAATACTTTGGCCACCTGATGTAAAGAACTGATTCATTGGAAAAGATGCTGATGCTGGGAAAGATTGAAGGCGGGAGGAGAAGGGGACGACAGAGGATGAGATGGTTGGATGGCATCACCGACTCAATGGACAGGAGTTTGAGTAAGCTCTGGGAGCTGGTGATGGACAGGGAGGCCTGGCGTGCTGCAGTCCATGGGGTCACAAAGAGTAGGACGCGACTGAGCGACTGAACTGAACTGAACTGAATCCAAGAGCTTTATGCCCTTTGAAAATCACATATTTGATTCAGGGAGCATCCTCTAAACACCTCCTCTCCAAGCTGGGCATTGGGTAATTCTGGGATCACCCGTGCATGTGGGGGAGACCCAGGGGTGCTGTCTGGGTGCCTCACTCAGAGGGGTGATGACGAGGGTTCAGTGAAAGGGCTTTTACACGGACATAGGCTGGGGTTGAGGGGCCCCCATGGCAAGCTGTGGCTGTCCAGGGTCAACAGCAAGCAGTGTCACCATGGCTAGGCCTGAAGGAGCAAAAGGGTTGAAACCACAGAAATGCTCTGTGTCCCAAGTCTGGGACTTAGCGGTTTGGGACCAGGCATCAGTAGGCTGGCAGCTTCTGAGGCTGAGAAGGGAGGGAGGGTGTCTCTTCTAGGCCTCTCTCCTAGTTCCTGGGGGTTTGCTGGCCATCCTGGGTGTTCCTTGGCCTGTAGATTTCTGCCCTCATCGTGACTTGGCTTTCTGTGTGGCTTTCTGCCCTTCCCACCAGCTCCCCTGACTCCAGCAACTCCCAATCCAGGATGTTACCTTCAGCCAGCCCAGGGAAAGGAGGCAGTGGGTGGCCTCATTTTGTCAGATGAGGAAACCGCATGTCAGACCAAGCAACCAGGCACAGAGCTGACCCCAGGACCGGAGCTGGGACATACCCTGCCCTTCCCCACGGCCATCAGAGCACTGTGGTCACAGGACCAAGGACATCCCAGTTTCCAGTCTACCCGGGGGCTTGATGTGGTGTGTGAGTGCATGTGAGACCCTGTATCTAAACATCTCCTTTTTAAAAGGATGCAGGCAAGTTGGACCCACCCTAATGGCCTCACCTTAATTGGATCATCTGTAAAGACCTTGTCTCCAAAGAAGGTCCCATTTGAGGTCCTGGGGACTCCAGCATACGAATCGGGCGTCAGAGGGGACACCACAGTTAAACCCACAACACAATATAAAACATACACACAAGAGCATGTGAAACGGAAACGTCGGCTTCACTGGGGCACGAGGCAAGTGACCACAGCCCAGGACGAGAAGCAGCACGTGCCGGCCCCCGAGGCCCTCGAGCCCTTCCTGAGGCGGCCTGGCCGTGCTGTGCGGCTTCGTCCCCACACCCCCATGTGCGTGAGACCCACGGCTCAGCTGTGATCTGACATCTCGTGAACGGAGGCACACGCAGAGCCCGGCTTCCTGCCCCTGGTGCATTCGCCAGGCTCAGCCCTGTCTCAGGGCGTGGCTCCCGTCCCAGGAGACTCGCCCAGGGCCCTGTCGTGCAGACCCAGCCCTGCCACTTCTATCATGTGGACGCAGAACCGGCCTCCCGGGCTGTCCGTGTAACCCTGCCCACGGAAGGGCCGGGTGGGCTGCTGGACCCAAGGGGAGGGACTTCCTGACTTCCCTGGAGAAGGGCAAACCGTCCTTCCAAGGGTGGCCCCTCCTGAGAGCAAGTTTTGGCGGGGAGGATGGCGCCGTGCACCCAGAGGAAGTGGAGCGTCTGTTCTCCAGAGGGGGTTGCCAGCGTCCATGGGAGGGTGGCCTTTTCGGGGCACCGGCTCCGTGCCAGACGTCCATCCACTTTGCCTGGAATCATCTAGCAGCCCTGAAGGGTGTTGTCCAAAGGTCCCAGCTTGCCAGGTAAGAAGTGAGAGACCCGAGTTAACCGGTCCAGGGTCACACGGCAGATCTGAGTTTGGAACCCCCCGGCCGTCCACGCAACATTAAAACACAAGGAAACGCACGGAAGGCCGTCGGGAGGAGAGAAGCCTTCAGTTCTAACACCCTCGTGCCAGGGGTGAGCTGAGAATAGGAGAACGGGATATGACATCTGTAAACAGGCAGAACACCGCCTAATTCCCCCTGGCCCTGAGGTCCTCCCTCTATGAGCTCCCGGATGTTCGGGAGCCTGAGCTCTGACTCCGACAAGCTGCCCCAGATGTGTTTAAACCTCAGGGCAATTTAAATGTGTTTTGTGTCTCATGATTTATAGATGAGGCCCTGGAGAAAGCCTGCTCAGATGGCCACAGTGAGGAACGTGTTCGTAGAGGACCAGTTACATCAGTTATTTCCGGGTCACTTAGCAAGCTGACCACGCTGCTCCCTTCTGGAGGCCTTGGAGGATCTCTTCTTACCAGGGGAATCTTGGGGAATCTGTTCTTAGGAGGAATCTGGGCTTTGCTCTCCACCTTTCTCATCATCTGTCACGCAGTGATCTTCAGAACCATTCAGAGCAGTGAGAGGTGCCAGGAAATAATCCAAAACATGAATCCTCTGCAGACCTGTTTTCAGCCCATCTTTGTACCCTGGTGAAGTCATCAACATCAGCTGAGTCTGTCCTCATGGCTCTGGGCCTGCCCTTCCCACCAGCTCCCCTGACTCCAGCAACTCCCAATCCAGGATGTTACCTTCAGCCAGCCCAGGGAAAGGAGGCAGTGGGTGGCCTCATTTTGTTAGATGAGGAAACCGCATGTCAGACCAAGCAACCAGGCACAGAGCTGACCCCAGGACCGGAGCTGGGACATACCCTGCCCTTCCCCACGGCCATCAGAGCACTGTGGTCACAGGACCAAGGACATCCCAGTTTCCAGTCTACCCGGGGGCTTGACGTGGTGGGTTAACACCATTAACTGCTTGAGATGGTTTGAATTGCTTCCCGCCAGAATCGTTCGCTGAAGTCCTAACCCCTGTGTCTCCAAACATGAACTTATTTGGAAATAATAAGTCCCACTGAGAGAGTACTTAATTAAGCCGAGGTCAAGCTGGAGTAGGGTGATCAATTCCAGCATGACTGGGGTCGTTATAATAAGAGGACATTAGGCTTCCCAGACGGCACTGTGGTGAAGAATCCGCCTGCAGTGCAGGAAACGCTGGTTGGATCAGGAAGCTTCCCTGGAGAAAGGATGGCTATCCACTCCTGTATTCTTGCCTGGAGAATCCCATGGACAGAGGAGCCTGGAAGGCTATAGTCCATGGGGTCGCAGAGAGTCAGACACGACTTAGCAACTAACACCAGGACACAGACAGGCACACGAGGAGGAGGCCATGTGATGAGGGAGGCAGAGATGGGGGTGATGCTTCTAGAAACCAAGCATCATCAGCAAACCCCCGGAAGTCAGGGCTGAGGCGTGAGACAGAGGAGCCTGGCGGGCTACAGTCCATGGGGTCACAAAGAGTCTGACATGACTTAGCAACTTAGGGACTAAGCATATAGGCGCACATGCCCAGACTCGAGAAAGCATTTAAGACGCAGAGAGGAAACAATATAATCCAGCATCATTCTAAAGAGACTCTTCTTTGAGTCAATGAGAGAGGATCCTCTTTCATTCTTTGATTCAACCAGTGTTTCCTGAGAGCCTATCACGGAGCAGATGCTTCCCTACCCGCTAGGAGCAAGCAGCGCACAGCAGGAATCCCTGTCTTCTTGAGCTTGTTTTCCAGTGGAGGGAAGGAAACGATAAACAGAGGAAATAAACAAAACTCTAGTGTGTGTCAGACACTAAGTTGCAAGGAGAAAAACAAGGCAGGAAAGGGAGCTGGGGGTTCGGCAGGGGGTCTGACTGCAAATCGTGGATCACTGGCCTGTCCCCTGACCCCTCTCTGTTGGCACCCACCTGAGCCTGAAGCCTGGGCACATTCATATCCGGAGAAAACATCTGGGTTCTGGGTCCCTGAATGCCCAGAGAAGATAGGGTGAAACAACCCAGACCCACGAGTGGACTAGCTCCCTGGGCGCGGTCCTTGACCCAGGAGAAAAAGGATGGAGAGAGGTGAGCGGACACATCCCCACTTTGTGCTCTCACCTGTGAAAGCGTTAGTCACTCAGTCGTGTCTGACGCTTTGTAACCCCATGGACTGTAGCCCCCCAGGCTCCTGTCCATAGGATTTTCCAGGCAAGAATACTGGAGTGGGTTACCATTTCCTCCTCCAGCAGATCTTCCCAACCCACGGACTGAAGCCACATCTCTTACGCCTCCTGCATTGGTAAGCAGATTCTTTACTGCTAGCACCACCTGGGAAGTCCCACCTACCCACTCTCCAACCCTCGTGTCGCTGCCTAAACCACATGCTAGATGCAGCTGTGATGTGAGTATAAATAAGTCGGGGTATGAAATTGACATTAGGGCTGAATCAGCACACCTGTCTCAGAGAAGCCCCTGTTCCCCAGGTGAGGCCAGGGCTCACCCTGCGTCTATCCTGGCTGCTGACGCCTCTCTCTATTCTCCTGGTCTCTGGTCTCCTCCTGGAGCCCCAGCTCTGGCTCTGGGTCATGGGGAGACACCCCGAGTGGTACCCAGACCAGGCGGGGGTGTACCCAGTGCAGGGACACTAGGGGGGGACTCGCTGAAGCCACCAGGACCTCTGGGTGATTCTAGGTGGCCGAGGCCACTCCTCTGTGACCGGCAATCCATCCCTGGTCATGTGGGCCAAAGAGATCCTCACGCTGGCCCACGAGGGCCTGATGTGAGCCTGCCCCCTACCGTGCTGCAGGGGTGTCGGGAGTTGGAGGCAACCTGGGGGCCTCCCCGGGCTCCGTGGTGGGTCAGGCCAAGAGCATGATGCAGAGTGAGGAATAGAGGAGTAAAGGCTGGGGATGAACGCAGAGACAAGGGCCAGACCACGTGCGAAAGCAGAGCTCTGACCCTCGGCCCACCCTGCAGGCCCGGGGAGTCAGACGCCTGTGAGTCAGACTGCTGTGTCCGGAGACAGCCCAGGCAGCCAGGCAGCAACCCCGGTGACAATCGGCCAGGACCCGATCAATACCAGACGGCTTCCCTAATCATGGTCCTGCTCCAGACTCAGGACCAGCACGAGAAGGACCCATCGGCCCCCTGAACAGTCACCTAGGACACCCCCAAACTTTGGGCAGCCCCTCAGCTCCATCAGGCACCCTGAGCCCCTTTTTCTCCACTGGGAAGCACACCCACCCCTCTGCCTGCCTCTGAGTCTCTGCCAAACACAAGTGACAAAGCTAATCCCTGGCTCAGCCAGCTCCAAGCCAACAGCCTTTGCTTGTTTCCTTCAGCTAGTCTTTGTTGATTTCCACCATGTACAGAGCGATAGGGACAAAGCTTTAAAAACACAGAACTTCGTAAAACCCTGCCAGCTGCACATCACAACCTCACTGGCATGAATTCAACTTACACACGCACACGTGTTCCCCCAAAGCCACAGCAAACCACGAGCAACCTCACAGACCAGCTCCCGTAGAACACGGAGGGGAGTAAGGGGGCTTGGGGGTACAGTGTCGTTCTGTTTCTTGATCTGGGTTGCTGATCACATTGGCTTAACAAACGTTGTGAAAATCCTTCTAGCCACACACTTAACGATCTGTGTACCTTTCTATATGTGTTTTTATGTGCGTGATTTTTCAGTTAAGTTTGCTCACAATCCATGCCCTGAAAAGATCCATGCACACTTAATGACAATGAAGACGTGCACTAGGCACTTGGAACGGCCATCTGGGGGGGAGGGAGGGAAATGGGGAGACCGAGGAATAAACAGATAAACAGACACGGAAGAGGTCTGGAGGGGACCGGGGGTGGGGGGGTGGGGGTGGTCACAGGTCAGGGAGTGGGGACAAGCCCAGCCCTGGGCCCCTCGGGACAGGGCAGGGGAACCAGGTAGAACAGGCGTTCAGGCCACGTCATGACTATACCCACTGTGTTAAGAGCCCTCGCTCCTCAGACGACAAGAACCGCGAAGGTTGCTGACACTAGGAGTCGTGAAAGTGTGGCTTGACCCTAACTGGCCAGTGATCTTTTTTGATCTCCATCAAAGCTTTAAACGCATGGCTTTTTTGACCCGACAGTTCATTTCACCTGTAGCAAGACACACAGTTGAAAGTCGGTGGGCCCATGCCAGCAGGCTGGCACCGAGGCACCCCCAGGGCCACATTTGTCAGCCGGGGACACCGAGAGTCTCTCCGCATCAGCCTCACGACGTGAACGGTGGACCGTCAGACCTAGACCCCGCCGGCCCCTGGCCCTGCGGACCAAGGCAGTCCAGCATCCACAGGGTGACGGCCCAGGACAGAGTGAGCTCCAAGAGGGGCGGACAGGAGGTGGGAAGTTCGCTTCGGGAACACAGTTCCATGCTCATCTCTCTATGGAACAAATCGCAGAAAGTCTGAAAGGCTGCACCAGGCTGAGGGGTGGGCCTTCGGGGCGGCCCGGGGAAGGTCCCCTGGCCCCTTGGACGCTAACGCTCCCTACGGCGGGATTCGGTGCTCCTGTGGTCTTTAGATGAAACCCGGGTGGGAAGGGACAGGGCTGGCCGAATGGACACCGGGTCCTCTCACGAGAGGGGCTGAGAAATACATGCCAACCCGGTTTTGTCGTGTGTCCCCAGCAGACACAGGCTGGAGCAGGGAGCTGGGTTCTCAACCATCCCAGGAACCTGATCCGGCCCCTCCTCTCTGGCCCCGGCTCACAGGCAGGCCAGGGGCCTGGGAGCGGGACGAGGTCATTTCCTGCCACCAGTCAGAACCCGCTCCACAGTTACCCTCTCCCCAGCCACCGCCCCAGCTCAGCCCACCCCCTTTCCCCTTGAAAACCTGTGTCCAGCCTTAGAAAGGCCTGTGGTCACCCCACCTGGCTGCAGGCCGCTGGCTGCCAAGAGGATAGTGAGTGGAGGGCAGGGGAGATGCTGGCCCAGTTCGCTCCCCCACGCTGACCTCGGAGGAACCGGCTCTATGGCGTCGCGCTCTGGCCTTGCCGGGCGGCTCCCTCTGGGTCCAGAACACACCGGCCGCCCACACACCTGCCCCCTCCTGCCTGGCAGCTCCTCCTCACCTCCTGCCACCCACGGACCGTCCCTGCAGCCCTCACGCATCTGGCTCACCACCGAGTTGCTTGTCAGCCAGGCCAGCGGGTCTGGAGGCCAGCGCGGTGTCAGGGTGCTGACTCACCTCGTTATCCCCGGGGCTCAGATGTGGTTACAGAGCGGGAACGCCTCTCCTGCCCCGTGCGGCCCCTCACCCCAGCACAGCCCTGTAAACTGTGCCTACAACAGCTGCCTCCAGTCCCTGCCCTCTGGAGCGGGTTAAAAGAGGGCCCCCGAACCTGCGATTATGAGCTGATCTGAGAACAGATGGGATTTGCTTACAGGTGTAATTCAGGTCCTGAGATGAGTTCATCTTGATTTAAGTGGGCCCTTAATCCGACGACAAGGGTCCTAACATGAGGAAGGTGGGACTAGGGGCTTCCCTGGTGGCTCAGACAGTAAAGAATCTGCCCACAATGTAGGAGACCCAGGTTCAATCCCTGGGTCAGGAAGATCCCTGGATAATGGAATGGCTACCCACTCCAGTATTCTTGCCCAGAGAATCCCATGGGCAGAGGAGCCTGGCGGGCTGCAGTCTAGAGGGACGCAGAGTGCACACAACTGAGCGACTTTCACTTCAAAGACTCAGTAACATGGAGGAGACCGTGGGAGGGTGGAGGCCAAGCCAAGCGGCTCCAAGAAAACCGCCGGGAGCTGTGGAGGGGCCTAGAGTGGACCCTCTCTCCAACCTCCAGAGGAGCCGCCTGGGACAAGCCTGGTGTCAGGCTCCCGGCCTCCTGAACTGGGAGGGCACATCTCTGTTGTCTTAAGGCCCCCACTTCGTGGCAACTTGTTCCGCCAGCCCTAGGACGCTGACACGCCCTCTGGGGCCCTGGTGACGGAAGCGGGGCTGCACTCCTCTGCTCTGGGCCATTTGTCCGGAGAAATCACAGCAGCTTCCAGCATCCAGCGTGTCGCGGGTCTTGCTTTCCCGAAGCTGCTGTTGCTGCTGGCAACAGATGATAGAACCCGAGGCTCAGGAGACCCTCTCTCCAGGAGACCTGAAAATCCATCTCAGAGGGGTACCCACTCCGTCTGGTGTGTGACAAGCCCACCTCATCTGCCAACAGCCCTGCTCCAGCCCCCTTGGGGAGAAGGGGGCCACGGGTGGCCACGGGAGGGCCAGCTCCCTCAGCCCAACTCCCCAGCTCCCTTGGCTCCTCCCTGCAGCTCTGGGGGGCCCGTGGGCAGACCGGGGCCTCATGCCAGGACATCCATCTTGGCATCTGCAGCTTCCCCTTCTCCTTTAGCCGCTCAGAGCTGTGTGAAGCCACATATGGAGACGAACACTGTCATCTAGCAAAAGCGAGTGTTCCGCTGAGTCTTTCTCATCAGGAGAAAACACAGCTGAAGCCTCTGGGTTTGGCCAATTTCGCGTTCTTTCTCCTTTCTGCCTGTCAGTCTGTTATTAGTCACTGTCTGCGTCTCAGCCCAGCCTGTCACATAACAAAATACTGCAAACAGATCAAGGGGTTTCAATACCAGAAATGTATTTTCTTCTCACAGTTCCGGAGACCAGAGGTCCGCAAGGTGTCATCGGGGTCAGTTTCTGGTCAGTTTCTCCTTCTCACTGTGTCCTCCCAAGGCTGAGAGAGAACCAGCTCAGGTGTCCCTTCCTACAAGGACACTAACCTCTTGGATCTGGGCCCCACCCTTATGGCCTCATTTCACCTCAATCACCTCCTGGAAGCCCCCGTCTCAAACACAGTCTCGAGAGGTTGAAAATGCTTATAAGTTCTTAAAGTGTATGTGTCCAAGAAAGATCATTGGTCAGCCTCACTTCTCTCCATGAAAATGTCTCTCAATGAAATGTCTCATATCTGGGTGTGGCTTCCCTGGTGGCTCAGAACGTAAAGAATCCACCCTCAATGCAGAAGATCCGGGTTCGATCCTGGGTCAGGAAGATCCCCTGGGGAAGGAACTGGAAACCTGCTCCAGTATTCTTGCCTGGAGAATCTCATGGACAGAGGAGCCTGATGGGCTGAAGTCCATGGGGTCACAAGGAGTTGGACATGACTGAGTGACTGACACTTGACTTTCACTTTTTCTGAAAAGAAGGAGCACTGGGTTGGGAGTACAGGGCTGCTCCTAGGGAGCAGAGAGATGGTTCAGAAAGCAAATACAGTCCCACTGAGGCAGTGGCTTCAACATGTGACTCTGGGAACACAATTCAGCCCATAGCAGGCATCTTTACCCTCTTGGGGCTTCCCTGGTGGCTCAGATGGTAAAGAATCTGCCTGCAATGTGGGAGATCAGGGTTCCTTCCCTGGGTTGGGAAGATCTTCAGGAGAGGGAATGTGTACCCACTCCAGTATTCTTGCCTGGAAAATTCCGTGGACAGAGGAGCCTGGCAGGCTACAGTCCATGGGATGCCAGAGAGTCGGACACAACTGACCGATTAACGCTTTCAGTTTACCCTCTTGGGATTTCACCTGGTCGCGTGCACAGCAGTCTCTGTAGCTGGGGGACAAAAGACAGGCTCTGAAGGCCGCTCCTCCACGGAGGCTCACCCCAGCGAGAGTCCCAAACCCCACCCGGCTGCGCGGAGGCTCACCCCAACGAGAGTCCCAAACCCCCACCCGGCTGCTGACAAAGATTCCCTCCTCCTGGGCCCAGCTGGAGCCAGCCTCCACGGAGCCCTTTCTCAGACCTCAACCTCGGCAGGCAAGGACGTGGCCAAACACCACCATCATTTCTCAGGGTTCAAGGCCGCCTCCTGAACAGGATCTCAGGCCCCCTTGAAGAGCCTGCCTGGGGAGCTGAAGGCTGGCCAGAACTGGCTGATCCCACACCCGAGGTGGGCCCGTGTCCCGGCTTCCGGGGGAGGGGAGGGCCTGACTCCAGAAGCACTGTCAGCAGACCCAGAAGGCTGTCACATGGACCCACTCCCTGTCCCGCTCGCTGTAATTTTCACACACCCCTGACCTCCCCCCGCCGTAAGACGCCCAGTCACCTCCACACACGCGCAAGTGAAGGTCGGGACACACTGGACTCTTTCCACTGTGACAGTTATCACGGCTGAAATCTGTCCTTGACACTGTGGCCAGTGTCCGGCTTTGTTATCTCTGACACCACCACTCACCCAGTGCTTCCCAGGTGGCACTAATGGTGAAGAACCCGCCTGCCAATGAAGGAGACCATAAGAAACGTGATTTCAACCCCTGGGTGGGGAAGATCCCCTAGAGGAGGGCATGGCAACCCACTCCAGTGTTCTTGCCTGGAGAATCCCATGGACAGAGGATCCTGGTGGGCTAGGGTCCATAGGGTCACATGGGGTTGCAAAGAGTCAGACACGACTGAAGTGACTTAGCACGCTTGCACACCCACTCGGCACACACAGAGTCTCCATGGTTAAGCCAAATTCTCACGCCAAACAGGTCAGAGCATGAGGAAGCAGTCCTTTAACAACCTTGCGTCCCACTGTGTGCTGGCATTCACAGTGAACGCGCTTGAACTTGAACTGTTTACACCAGGAGCCCAGGGCAGTAGGTACCGTGGGAGGGGACCAGCTGGCAGCGGGCTGGGGTCCCAGCAGATGTAGAGAGCCAGGCTGATCACGACTCAGTGGGTGGAGCATGATGTGTGGAGGCCCCCATGCCCACATACACCGCTCCCGCCTGCTGACCAGCCTGTCCCCTGACGGGCTGGCTGAGTTCCAAGGTTCTTCCCTCACCAGGGAAGCCTCACCATAGTCAGGAATCTCGACTGGCTCCAGAAAGGTCCAGAATGCCTCCCCGGGCAGCAGGCCACACCCAAGAGCAGACAGTGACCGTGGATGTGATGTGAGCCTTTGCAAAGGGTACATGCCGTGTCCACCGCCACGCCCCATGTGGGGCTCCCATTGTCTGGACAACAGCACCGGCCAGAACTGCCCGCTTCCCCAGGAGCCAAAGCTGGGGCACACCTGCTAGGAGCTGGGGAGGGGGCAAGTGGAGGGCCCAGCCCCCAGGCCTGCATCCCGGCACAGCGTGTCTGGTGCTCTGCTGTGTGTCCTAGGGCAGCTCGCTCAGCCCTCCACATAGAGGAGCGCCCACCTGCCCTATGGGCCAGTGTGGACACGCGCTGGGTGAGAATCAGAGCACCTGGGCCCCAGGTGGAAACTGTGTTCACCTTTCAAGGGGCGTGGCTTCTTCTCCCAAAGCCAGGGGCCCTGCTGTGGCTCGCGTGGAAGGGATGGCCCCAGGGGTGAGGCAAGAGTTGCCGCTCTTTCCTCACAGGCCGCAGTGCGGTCTGAACAGACAGGGCCGAGTCAGACTAGCCTGCGAGCAGACTTGCTCTTACTAAAGTGTGAAGGGCACCCTGGGGTGGGCAAGGCCGATGAGAAGAGAGAAGGCTCTGAGGCTTCAGATGTGAGATGACGGGGTCTGGGCCTGGGCAGGGATGGGGGATGGGGGAGGATGCCCCAGAGACCAGAGTTTTCTAGGAGCGGAAAACAGCCAGGCATGCGTGCGGGCTAAGTCGCTTCAGTCGTGTCCGACTCTGAGACCCTATGGACTGTAGCCCCGCCAGGCTCCTCTGTCCCTGGGATTCTACAGGCAAGAATACTGGAGTGGGTAGCCATAACCTCCTCCGAGGGATCTTCCCGACCCAGGGATTGAACTCGCATCTCTTATGTCTCTTGCACTGGCAGGCGGGTTCTTCACCACTAGCGCCACCTGGGAAGCCCAAACAGCAAGGCAGGTGTGTGTTAAGGTGGGCGTGGTGTGGCCGAGGGGACCGGAAGCACAGGTAGCGTCTTTCACCATCCTTGAACCTGGGGGCACAGCCTTGGCTGGCCAGGGCGCTCAGCTCCAAGGGCCAACGACGCTGGACGTGGGTGTTGGGAGACAGACTGGGGTGCTCCAGACTCCCGCAGCCCCGCGTGAGCTCAGGGCACGCACGCGGAGGGAGATAATCAATCTCTATTTGGGGCGGGAGAAGCGGATAAGCATCCTTACTGGCAGGAGAGAAGACACGAGACCGCTTGGAGAGACAAGCATGATTAATAGCCAGGGCATTGATTTACAGGGGGAGATTAGAGGAACGCAGCCTGGATCTCTGCAGGGGTGAGGTGGGCCAGCGCTGAGAGCCGAGGAGGGAGGAACGGCAGCCTGGGAAATCCCATTTCGGGGCTCGTCTGCAGGGGTGAGACCGGGAGGACAGCTGACAGATGAACACGCCGTCTGAAGGTAGGAAAACGACTTTCCAAGACGGAGGGGGGATTTCCCACCAGGAGTGGGGAATCCGGACACAAGAGGCAGAGACCCGCGGCCCTCCACTCTGGACATACAGACAGCACAGGACAGAGTGTGCAGCTATGCTGTGGAAGCCTGGCCCTCGGGGTGCAGAGGTCCAGGGACACGCAGGACTCAGGTCCTAACAGAGGTGATGGGAGGTTCTCTGACCCGACCCTCGAAGGGGCCTCTAGCCTCCGGGTTCTCCAGAGACACAGAACCAACAGATTGCATGTGTGCGCACGCACACAGAGAGGGATTTATTTTAAGGAACTGGCTCGTGAGATGGTTCAGTTCAGTTCAGTTCAGTCGCTCAGTCGTGTCCGACTCTTTGCGACCCCATGAATTGCAAGCACGCCAGGCCTCCCTGTCCATCACCAGCTCCCGGAGTTTACCCAAACCCGTGTCCATCGAGTCGGTCATGCCATCAAACCATCTCGTCCTCTGTCGTCCCCTTCTCCTCCTGCCCCTAATCCTTCCCAGCATTAGGGTCTTTTCCAATGAATCAACTCTTCGCATGAGGTGGCCAAAGTATTGGAGTTTCAGCTTCAACATCAGTCCTTCCAATGAACACCCAGGACTGATCTCCTTTAGGATGGACTGGTTAGATCTCCTTGCAGTCCAAGGGACTCTCAAGAGTCTTCTCCAACACCACAGTTCAAAAGCATCAATTCTTCGGCGCTCAGCATTCTTTATATTCCAACTCTCACATCCATACATGACCACTGGAAAAACCACAGCCTTGACTAGACGGACCTTTGTTGGTAAAGTATGTGAGATGGTGAGGGCTGGAAAATCCAAAAATCTGCAGGGCAGGCCAGTGAGCTGGACACCCAGGCCAGAGCTAATGCCCATCTGCTGGCAGAGCCCCCTCTTCCTTGGGGACCTCAGTCTTCTTTCACTAATGCCTTTGCCTGATTGGGCGAGGCCCACCCACACCACCAACGGTTATCTGCATTACTGCAAGTCTACTGATTTAAATGCTGTTGTTCAGTCACTCAGTCATGTCCAACTCTTTGCAACCCCATGGACTGCAGCACACCAGACCTCCCTGTCCATCACCAACTCCCAGAGCTTGCTCAAACTCATGTCTATTCAGTCAGTGATACCATCCAACCATCTCATCCTCTGTCGTCCCCTTCTCCTCCCACCTTCAGTCTTTCCCAGCATCAGGGTCTTTTCAAATGAGTCAGTTCTTCACATCAGGTGGCCAAAGTATTGGAGTTTCAGCTTCAGCATCAGTCTTTCCAATGAATATTCAGGGTTGATTTCCTTTAGGGTGGACTGGTTGGATCTCCTTGCAGTCCAAGGGACTCTCAAGAGTCTTCTCCAGTCTTCTCAGTCTTCTCCAGTCTGAAAGCATCATTCTTCAGTGCTCAGCCTTCTTTATGGTCCAACTCTCACATCCATACATGACTACTGGAAAAACCATAGCTTTGACTATAGGCCTTTGTCGGCAAAGTGATGTCTCTGCTTTTTAATACATTATCTAGGTTTGTCATAATTTTTCTCCCAAGGAGCAAGCATCTTTTAATTTCATGCTGCAGTCATCATCAGCAGTGATTTTGGAGCCCCAAAGAATAAAGTCTCTCACTGTTTCCATTCTTTCCCCATCTATCTGCCATGAAATGATGGGACTGGATACCATGATCTTAGCTTTTTGAATGTTGAGTTTTAAGCCAGCTTTTTCACTCTCCTAGATGCCACCATTTAAAAGAATTTTTTCATCACCCCTATTTTTATTAAAACAATACAAAATCTTTTAGCACATAAATACACAGCTTATCTATTGTCATCTATGACTGAACACAGACACATATTGTTTTCAGATTTTTACTGTAGTAAACGATTTTCATAAACATCTCACCTCTTTACTTCTTTGTCCAAATTCCTTTTCTTCTCTTAATTCCCCAAAGTGGAATTCCTAAAGCAAGCAGGAAGAAAGAAAGTGAAAGTGAAAGTCATTCAGTCATGTACAACCCTTTGCAACCCCATGGACTGTATAGTCCATGGAATTCTCCAGGCCAGGATACTGGAGTGGTAGCCTTTCCCTTCTCCAGTGGCTCTTCCCAACCCAAGGATCGAACCCAGGTCTCCCACATTGCAGGTGGATTCTTTACCAGCTGAGCCACCAGGGAAGCCCCAAACTGTTGAATCCACCCTTTCTGGTGTATGGTTCTGAGTCTTCACAAATATTTACAGTCATGTAACCAGCATGATCGGTATGAAAAACATTTCCATCACCCTGAAAAGCTCCCTTGTGCCCTGAAGCTGTCCTCTCGGGCCAGTGTCCCGTGTACCCAGTGGAATGTGTATGGTACTTACCAAAGGGACACAGCTTAGACAGGGTCAGTGGTAACAGAGAACGGGAGAGACGAGAGATGTTCTATTAACGTGACCCTACCGGATTAAAACGAATGAGTTTTTCGGCACAAAGCAGTTGGATGTTTTTGTACAGTGGGAAAACAGCCTTCCCCACACCCTTGGATTTCGCCAACTTCTAGCCCTGAAGCCCAGAGAGGTTAAGACACTTACTCAGAGTCACACAGCATCTGGGTGGCAGAAGTGCCAAACTCTGCCCCCGCCGAGGCCGCAGACCTCTTGTAGTTCCCTCCACAATCACTTCCTCCCCACCATGAACTCTCCTTCCTGGCCATCTCTCCACCCCAGAGGCCCGAAGCATACAGAGGATAACAAGGGCAAGCCAATGCAAAAATCATATGAGCGCTTCATGGTGACTTTGAAATGTTTTGGTGAAACCAGGCCTCCAATGGCAGATCTAAATTGTATCACATGAGACCTGGAGGGTAGCAACCTCACGGAGGCAGAGACAACAGGAGGAGGTGCCAAGTGGGAGGGACGTCAAAGGCTCAGCTGCCTCTGGGCCTCTGCCACCAAAGCGCCTACATCCCCAGCAGAAGGGACACCTGGCTCCCTGACCCACCCCCTGGTGGGCCTCAGATGAGTAGAGGACTCGTGCCCAGGGCTCCTCCAAGGCTCAGCGCCAGGTCACTGGGCCTGTCCTTCCCATTGCCCTGGTCCCGGAAGAGCCCCCAGAGGGTAGGGATTGAGCCCGTTCAGGCTGTTGAACCCAGAAGTCGTTGCTGTAACTGCAGGGCCTGTCTGCTGTCTACAGAACAGAAACAGACTCACAGATATAGAGAATGGATTTGTGGCTGCCAACGGCAGGGGGGTAGCATGGGAGGGTGAGATTAGCAGGTGCAAACTATCACACGTGGAATGGAAAAGCACCAAGGTCCTGCTGAACAGCACAGGGAACCGTGTCCCACATCCTGGGATAAACCATACTGGAAAAGAAAAAATAACAATAATCACACCTAACTTGCATGGGTTTTACTTTAGCAAATTAAAGAAGGGAATACATTAGTTCAGTTCAGTTCAGTCGCTCAGTCGTGTCCGACTCTTTGCGACCCCATGGACTGCAGCATGCCAGGCCTCCCTGTCCATCACCAGCTCCTGGAATTTACTCAAACTCATGTCCATTGAGACGGTGATGCCATACAACCGTCTCATCCTCTGTCGTCCCCTTCTGCTCCCGCCTTCAATCTTGCCCAGCATCAGAGTCTTTTCAAATGAGTCAGCTCTTCGCATCAGGTGGCCAAAATATGGGAGTTTCAGCTTCAACATCAGTCCTTCCAATGAACACCCAGGACTGATCTCATTTAGGATGGACTGGTTGGATCTCCTTGCAGTCCAAGGGACTCCTAAGAGTCTTCTCCAACAACACAGTTCAAAAGCATCAATTCTTCGGCGCTCAGCTTTGACTTCCACCATCTGTGTCCCCGGCGCCCAGGTCTCAGAAACACTTGTTGACTGACGACTGACTGGTCACTCCGCCTCCCCAATCACCTAGCCATGGCCTCTGTCTGGTGATAACACTGCAGTTGCCAAGCTAAAGAGTATAGACTCTGGAGCCAGGTTGCCAGGTTCCAGCCCCAGCCCCAGCCCCGTGGACCCTTGCTGAATGAGACCAGGTGGCCCCTCAACCTCTCTGTTTCTCTGCTTGAAATGGAAGTGGTTGAGTCTGTGCCCTGAAGAACAGCCAGGGGACATCACAGAGGACGTGTAAAAGGAGCCCGGTGAGCCCTCAAGAAGTAGCTGTTTTTACAACCATTGATAAACACAATTTTCCATGCCCTCTGCCCACCTTCCTCCCCAGAAGGGCTGGGACAGGGAGGTGAGGGGGAGGGTCCCAGACGGGAGAGCAATGAGGCCACGATCAGCCACGTCGGAGGGGCTGATAAATAGAGCTGAGTCCAGAGAGGGCTCAGCCAGCCCCTCCAGTTGGCTGTAAATAAAGTGCTGGAGCCCAGGACGGGGCTGCCTCGGCGGAGACGGATTCGTGACACATGGGCTGTCATCCATCGCCCCACGTGCAGCTGCAGGCGGCCCCATCAGGGCCCCCAGGCTGGAGTGTCAGCGGGCGTCTGGAGGCTCAGAAACAACCACCCCCACCCCCAGGAGGGACACTGGCCGGGGGGGCCCCGGTCCTGTCCGGAGAGGGAGGAGGCTGGGGATGCAAACAGGCCCAGGTCCTGCAGCACTGCCCTAGGGCCTCACACATTCACTGCCCTGACCCATCGTCACTCTTATCCCCACGTACAGGTGAGGAGACCGAGGCACAGAGGAGCTAAGAAACTTGCCCAAGGCCACTTGGCTAATACATTGACTGAGCCAGGATTTGACCCGCGTCCCCAAAGCCAGTGATTTAATGCCTCTAGAGCCATAGGGAGCCACAGAAGTTTACTGAGGGAGAGAGGGACCTGGTCACTCTGCATGGAGTTGGGTGGAGGATGAGGCTGGAGGGGGAGGTCTGGCCACAATCCCATCTGCGTCTGTGATGAGCAGCCCGGGGACAGCAGAGTCCGGGCCCTACTTGGGGATCAGCAGTGATGGCCCTGAGTGGGGAGTAGGTGGGGGGTCTGTGAGCCTCTTCTGATTGGCATTTCCCACCCCTTCATCACGAGGTCAGGAACAAGTGGCCCACAAGTCCACTCCCAGTGCCACTGCCAGGCCTGGCTGGCATCCATTTCCTCCCTCTTAGCTGATCCCACATCCCAGGTCCAAGGCCAGGCCTGCGGGCCGCTCTGAAACACGGCAACATTGATGGTGTGGCTTCTCAGGACACCCCACTCCCAGACGTCCTCGCTGTACCTTGGCTGGAGGAGGTCAGCCCCAATACTTGCAGTTCTGACTTGTTCAGCTGCAGCTGAATTATCCAGAGAGAGAAGCCGTCTCCCCTCCCAGGGGTGGGGGAGGGGTAGCAAGTGGGCATCACCCCCCCCACCCGGTAGAGCAGCCTTCGTGCCCGCGCCCTGCCTGGCACACACTTGGCTGGGTCTGCAAAAATAACAAAATATGAAATTCAGATTAATGTTCTGTTTAGTCGGGATCTGAATTTCAAATCAGGACGAGCTGACTCAGATTGACTGCAGTCCGTCTCCCAGAGCCCGGCAGCCCGCACCTGGGCCCCAAGCGAGGGGTTCTACCCAGGGGAGCCCAGCATATCCAGACAGGCGGGCGGGTGCTTTGTGCCTAAACAGGCAGGTTGACAGGCCCCAGGCTCTGACTTCAGAGGTCAGCAGGGTCCAGACCCCAGCTGGGCTTCCACACCAGCCTTCCCACCAAAAATCTCCAGTTGATGTGGGGTTTTTCCAGCTTTATTGAGGTAAGATTTTATTTGTAAGATATTTACAGTGTGTGTCATGGTGATTTGATATATAGATACACTGTGAAAAGATTCCTCCCATCTAGTTAATTAACACATCAGTCACATCACTCATTTATCTCTTTTCCTTTTTCTTTTTTTGGTGAGAATATTTAAGTTCTACTCTCTTAGCAAGGGTCTCCCTGGTGGCTCAGATGGCAAAGAATCTGCCTGCAATGCGGAAGACCCGGGTTTGAACCCTGGGTAGAGAAGATCCCCTGGAGAAGGAAATGGCAACCCACTCCAGTATTCTTGCCTGGAGAATCCCATGGACAGAGGAGCCTGGCAGGATGTAGTCCATGGGGTCACAAAGAGTCGGACACGACTGAGCAACTAACACACACACACTTTCTTAGCAAAGTTCAATTATACGTACAATGTATCAACCACAGTCGCTATGACAAACCAAGAGAGCGCAGTAAAAAGCAGACACATCACTTTGCCAACAAAGGTCTGTAGAGTCAAAGCTATGGTTTCTCCAGTAGTCGGTGTATAGAAGTGAGAGTTGGACCATAAAGAAGGCTGAGCACCTTTTGAACTGTGGTGTTGGAGAAGGCTCTTGAGAGACCCTTGGACTGCAAGGAGATAAACCAAGTCACTCCTAAAAGAAATCAACCATGAATATTCATTGGAAGGACTGATGCTGAAGCTGAGGCTCCAGGACTTTGGCCACCTGATGTGAGGAACCAACTCACTGGAAAAGATCCTTTTGCTGGGAAAGACTGACAGCAAAAGGAGAAAGAGGCAGCCGAGGACGGGATGGTGGGATGGCATCACCGACTCAATGGACATGCGTTTGAGCAAACTCCGGGAGACGGTGAAGGACAGGGAGGCCTGGCGTGCTGCAGTCCGTGGGGTCACAGAGAGTTGGACACGACTGAGCGCCTGAACGACACACATCATCAGCTGTAGTCACCGTGTTTTACGTTAGATTCTCACCTCTTACTCATCTTACAGCTAAAGTTTCCCTTGTACCCTTTCACGAACTTCTCCTCATCCCTTATTGCTTCACCCCCACTCCCGACTGCCCCTGGCAACTACCTTCCTTCTTTGTTTCTATGAATTTGACTATTTAAAAAATATTCCAAAAAAAAAAAATTCCATGTAGAAGTGAGACCGTACAGTCCTTGTCTCTCTCTCCCTGGCTCATCTCACTTAACATAATACCCTCAAGTTCCAGCCATCCTTCTTTCCCATGGCTGGATGATATTTTGATTGCTTTTTTTTCCCCATTAATTTTGCTTCACTGGCTACCGTTGGGCCCCACCAGGGCTAAGAGAAGACGCACTCGCTGGCCCCTTCACACATTCCCCTCTCGCGTGGCCCCTCTGGGCCTGGCACCGACCAGCTGAAGGCCAGCCTTGCCCTGGGACACCAGAGACGCCAGGACCCAACAGTGTGCCCCCTTCCTGGCACCTCCCTCTCCCGCTCGGGTGCTCGACCGTCCTGAGCCTCATCTCCTCACCTGAGAAATGGGACGACACCCCCTCCTGCAGGGACCTGGCTGGGCCTGCGTGCACTCTGCTCAGCAAAACACAGCAGGTGCTTATTCAGGATGCCCACATCCCAGGCCCCATCCCCGGCAGGTGGGGGGTCGGGGCTGGACACTGGAGTGAACATACAGACCGAACTTCCCGCCCTCAGGCAACTGACACTCCGGGCTGTAGTTCTCAACAAGGGGGTGGTTTGGTCTCCCAGAGGCCACTGGGCCGGGTGGAGGTAAGTCTGGTTTTCACAAAGCTGAGGGCGGGGCTGCTCCTGGCTTCTACTGGGTGGAGGACACAGACACTGCTATCACACAGGACAGGCGCCCACAGGGAGATACCCAGCCCCACCCATCCAGAGAGCCAAGGCAGAGGAGCACTGCTCTAGGGAGAGACGGTAGACCAGATGAATAAGGAAAACCGACAATTGCTAGGAGGTGCTGGGAGCTAAGGAGTGAGCCTTATGCATACAAGCAGGCAGACAAGCTTCATCTTTCCCAGCACAGCAAGCATGAGGCTTCAAGGGGAGGAAACGCTTCCAGGCCTGAGATCCAGAGGCACGCTGCCCGCCTGGTGTTAAACCAGGCCACAGACGGTCCACGGCCCCTGCGGGTAGACGTGCCAAGGTCCCCAGAGTCCCCACTGCAGCCTTCACTGCAGGCCCCAGGGGCCCAGAGGTAAACTGGGGCCAGACCCCTGTCCCTGAGACTGCCAGGCCAGTAGAGGAAACACACTCTCAGTGTCTGGCACCCTGGCCACCTGCAGACTGTGTGTCCTTCAGCAGGTGTCCTGACCCACTCTCCCAGATGTAGCATGGGAACCCTGGTGGGGCTCTTTTGGGGTCAAATGGGACCTGGTCATATGAGGTACTCAGTCAGGATCACTGGTGTTATGGTACACGGTCGGGGGGTGGGGGGGCGTGTAAGCTTCTGGAACACTGAAAGGAGGGAATGGTGAGTATGCCAGGACACAGAGGAGCTTAGAGAGGCTTTCCTGAGGAAGGGGCACCCCCCTGGGGTCTCACACCAAGTAAGCAGATGAGGAAGGAAGATAAGACAAACGGACTCATGGGGTGGGTGTCACTGGTTGTAGGTGTGTGTTTGTGAAAACAAAGCGGGGGACGGGGTAGGACATGACAGTGGGGTTCAGCACCCACAAGGCAGTGATTGCCACACCTAGGACGCTACTCATCCTCACCTCCTAACTGTCCCTGACGGTCTCTTCTCAACTCAGCAGCCAGAGGTTCCCTTGAAACCTAAAGTCAGACCTTTCCCCCTCATCACAGGCAGTGTATAAGCCGGGTCCTTACAAAACCCCACCTCTGCCCCACGCAGACCCCATCCCATGAGCCCCTCTCTCCTGTTCCCCCCACCCCCACTGCTCCAGCCACACAGGCCTCCTCGCCCCTTCCAGGAACACTAGTGCCTCAGGGCCTTTGCACCTGCTGTGCCCGCAACCAGGAGTTCACTCCCATCAGTACTCCAGGGTTCATTCCACCCTCCTTCAGGGCTTTGTGCAGGCAGTGATGATGTCACAGAGAACATGACCTCTGAGCTTGGCCTTGAGGGGTGAATAGGAGTTTGCCAAATAGAGGAAGGGCAGCCTCTCCAGGGTCCTGCATGGATGGAGGGGGCTGTGTGGGAGAGCAGGGCAGACCTGGGTCCGAGGCCCAGCAGGGAGACCCGTTGGAGCTGACCCAGAGGAGAGAGCCAAGGAGGAGTAGCCACATCTCAAAGGTGTAGAGGCTGGAGACCAGGAGCCATCAAGGAGGGGACTCTGAAGGTCAGGCCCCCCCACCCCCAGAAACAGCTGTTTCGTTCCCTTGTTTTCCTTCACAGGTAAGTTGGCATCATTGTAAGTTATTGCCCTTATCCACCCTATAACATTTTCTTTTATTATTGGAGTATAATTACTTTTGGAGTATATATGCAGGCCAAGAAGCAACAGTTAGAACTGGACATGGAACAAACTGGTTCAAAACTGGAAAAAAAGTCTGTCAAGGCTGTATATTGTCACCCTGCTTATTTAACTTGTATGCAGAGTACATCATGCGAAATGCCAGGCTGGATGAAGCACAAGCTGGAATCAAGATCGGGAAAAATAGCAACAATCTCAGATATGCAGATGACACCACCGTAATGGCAAAAAGCAAAGGGGAACTAAAAAGCCTCTTGATGAAGGTGAAAGTTCAATTCAGTTCAGTCGCTCAGTTGTGTCCAACTCTTTGTGACCCCATGGACTGTAGCACACCAGGCTTCCCTGTCCATTACCAACTCCTGGAGCTTGCTCAAATTCATATCCATTGAGTCGGTGATGCCATCCAACCATCTCATCCTCTGTCATCCCTTTCTCCTCCTGCCTTCAATCTTTCCCAGCTTCAGGGTCTTTTCAAATGAGTCAGTTCTTTGCATCAGGTGGCCAAAGTATTGGAGTTTCACCACCAGCATCAGTCCTTCCAATGAATATTCAGGACTGATTTCCTTTAGAATTAACTGGTTTGATTTCCTTGCAGTCCAAGGGGCTCTCAAGAGTCTTCTCTAACACCACAGTTCAAAAGCATCAATTCTTTGGCACTCAGCTTTCTTTATGATCCAACCCTCACATCCATACATGACCACTGGAAAAACAAAAGAAGAATGAAAAGGTTGACTTAAAACTCAACATTCAAAAAACTAAGATCATGGCATCTGTTTCTATCACTTCATGGCAAATAAATAGGAGAAATAGAAACAGTGACAGATTTTCTTTTCCTGGGCTCCAAAATCACTGTGGATAGTGACTGCAGCCATGAAATTAAGACACTTGCTCCTTGGAAGAAAAGCCATGACAAACTTAGACAGTGTATTGAAAAACAGAGACATCACTTTGCCGACAAAGGTCCATATAGTCAAAGCTATGGTTTTTCCAGTAGTCACATATGGATGCGAGAGTTGGACCATAAAGAAGACTGAGCACCGAAAAACTGATGTTTTGAATTGTGGTGCTGGAGAAGACTCTTGAGAGTTCCTTGGACAGCAAGGAGATCAAACCAGTCAATCTTAAAGGAAATCAACCCTGAATATGCATTGGAAGGACTGATGCTACAACTGAAGCTCCAGTACTTTGGCCACCTGATGCAAAGGGCCGACTCATTGGAAAAGATCCTGATGCTGGGAAAGATTGAAGGCAAAAGGAGAAGAGGTTGACAGAGGATAAGACAGTTAGATAGCATCACCAACTCAATGGACATGAATTAGAGCAAACTCTAGGATATAGTGATGGACAGGGAAACCTGGCGTGCTGCAGTCCATGAGGCTGCAAAGAGTCAGACATGACTTAGCAACTGAACAACAACATTAATTGTTTTACAAAGTCGTGTTGGTTTCTGCTGTACAATGAAGGGAATCAGCCATATGTGTACATATATCCACTCTATAGGGCTTCCCTGGAGGCTCAGTGGTAAAGATTCTATCTGCCAATGCAGGACAGGCAGGTTCATTCCCTGAGTCAGAAAGATCCCCTGGAGAAGGAAATGGCAATCACTCCAGTATTCTTGCCTGGAGAATTCTATGGATAGAGGAGTCTGGTGAGTTACAGTCCATGGGGTTACAAAAGAGTTGGACACAACTTAGTGACTAAAACAAACAACCACATCCACACTATAATCTTCTAAGCTCACCTTCTCTCTCGGGTTCATACTGTTAAGATCACCGGTTTTGCCACACAAAGCTGCGGCTGTCCAGTCCCTGCTGGGCGACATTCCACTGGGTGACTATTTGCAGCTGACTCGTCCACCCTCTGGGTGACCAGCACCGGGGTGGTTCCCGGACTCTGCAAGGGAAAAAAAGCACTGCTGCGGACACTCTGCTGGGTGGCTTCTACTGTGGGAGTAGAACTGCTGGTCCCCAGGCACTGAATGCCCACTTTTAGAAGACCCTGTGAAGCCTGTTTCCAAGAGGATGGCACCAATTTGCACACCTATATGCTGCAGACAAGCCTCCTGATTGCTTCACCTCCCTGCCAATGGCTGGTCTGCACACAGGCATGTGATGTCCATCTGGCCAATGAGGTTTGAGGAGAGGGCTGCCCAAGGGATGCTGGGCGATTCCCTTAATTCCCAGTGACTCACAGGAGGAACCAGCTCTCCTCTTCCTATGGACATCCTTGTGTCTGAATGAGATGCTGCAGCCACCTTGTGACCATCAGGAGAGCCCAGCAGAGCAGAGAGATGGAAAGACCTGGGTCCTAGAGTCCATCACAGAGCCCCTGAATGAACCACCCCTGGAGCTGCCCTGCCTTTGGACTTCTGCTTGTTACCGGCAACTGTGAACCTTCCTTGTTGCTTCAGTCATTCTGAGCTGAGTTTGCTGTTATTACTTGAAAGTAACAGCTGCCTTCCTGCCTCATTGTCCAGTAAATCTGTGGTGACTCACTCTCCTTTTCAGCAAATTCTTTCTGCTTAAATCAGCCAGAGTGGGTTTTGGTTACTTGCAGCTTAGAACTCTGATGATACAGAAGAGAGTTTGAATGCAGGTCTGTTTGCCAACGAGCAGTGGCGTTGAGACAGGGATGAGAGAGCATGCCTGAGGTGGAGATGGGAGAAGGTGGAGCTCCAAGGGTTAACCACCACCTCTCAGATGGGAACCTGGAAGGTCACGGGGCAAGAAGACAGCAGCGGGCAGAGACTGGAGGGACTTGAACACTGAACAGGAGAATGTTGACTTTGTTCTTAAAGTCGTGTGATTTTGACTGAAAAGGTCACCTACTAGAATTTACATTTTAGGGAATTTACCTGCATGAGGTACTTAGGGGCCTTGGGGAGAGGTTCTGGCATCTTCTGAGCTCTTGCCGTGTGGGTGGTCAGGTCCCCACACCATCTCAGCAAATCCACACAACTCTCTGAGGAAGAGATTAATCTCTTTTCCAGATGAGAGACCTGGGGTGCAAATCCAGGAAGTGACTGGGCCACACTGGCTAGCTGGTTAGGGCACAGGGAAAATTGACAGACACCAGACTTAGGCTTTTTCAGTCCCATCCTGCTGCATTGCATTGGAAGAGGGTTTGCACTCCCGGTCTGATCCTCCAAAAGTCATCTGTGCTGCTCCAGGGAGGGAGAAACCTCTACCCCAATCAGCATCATGTTTCTGTAACTCTTAAAAGCCAGTGACCAGGTCAGGAGCCTTACGTCTGTCTCGTCTCACAGCTGCTGAGGCTGCTAAGTGATTTTCCATCTTCTCATGCAACACTGATTTAAACAAAGCCTTTGCCAGGTGATGATGCTTGTCTGCATGTCATAAAGAAAGCTGAAGACATTTCAGAGCAATGCAGGAGCAGTGAGGGAGAAAGATCATTCCTTGTCAGGACCTCAGGGCAAACAGGGGGTTGATCTTAGCCCCTGGCCTGGGAGGCAGAGTCCAGAACCTGTGCTGCTTCTGTAGAAACTACAGAGAGGGGAGTCTGCAAGAAAACCTCAAGCTGAGCTCACTGCCAGCCTCATCCCAGCCTGAGCAGAGTGCATGGGTCATGGGAACTGTGATGATTTAGCAGAAACTCAAAGACCGGCGCAGTGGTAAAGAATCCACCTGCCAGTTCAGGAGACTCAGTCGCAGGTTTGATCCCTGGGTTGGGAAAATTCCCTGGAGTAGGAATTGGCAACCCACCCCAGTACTCTTGCCTGGAGAATCCCATGGACAGAGGAGCCTGGCGGGCTACAGTCCATGGGGTCACAAAAGAGTTGGACAGGACTAAACACACACGCATGCACGTGCAGGGACAGTTATGAAGCAGCAATTCCAAACCCCTGCAGGGGCCAGGTACTCTGGGGACAGATGCTGTCTGACTCTGTTTGATTCTCTGACCATCCCCTAAGGTAAGGGCTGCCCTTGCCATCCCCATTGTACAGTTGGGAAACTGAGGCCCAGGGTCACTGCGGGACTTGCTCAAGCTCACACAGCTGGCAGGGCCTGGACCCGAGCCCAGGGCTGTTTGATTGTGAATCCAATCCACTTACTGGCCACTCACCGTGTGAGCACAAAGTGATCAGGGAGGTTTCATGGAGGAAGAAGCATTTGTGCTGAGCCCTGAGGGGTAAGTAAGAGCCAGAGGTGTTTAGGGCAGGGAAAGGCCTTTCCCAGAAAGGGGAGAAGCGTGAGCTAAAGCACAGAGATGAACAGCCAGGAAGACAAAGCTGCAGGTCAACACAGAGTCCCTTCAACCCTCCACGAACCTCTCCTTTAAACTCATCTCAAGATGGAAAGCTGGGAGAAGCTACGTCCCAAAGGAAGATCTGGGACTCAATTTCTCCCTGGAACAAAACTCTCAGGCCAAGATTTTAAAATTCTTTTCCTCTTGGAAAAAAACATCTCCGGTTTCAAGTCTACGTTTTTGGCAACCTCACTGCCAGAGCCTCTTTCCATTCAGGAGAAACGATGTATCCCCAGCATCCGATGGGGAATGAGGTCTGGGAGGCGGTGAACAGACAGGGTGGGCACATAGAAGGAAAGGGCAGAGAGGAGGCCTGTGAGGGGCTCTGATCCAGAGGTGGGGTGGGGGTGCTGGGGCACAACAGAGGGAAGGAAAAGAACACCCACTGAGCACCCACCACACGCAAACCCCACTGAGGGACCGCTGCTCACGCCGGCCTGGCCACCCGCCTGGCCTGACGACACCCCGAATCCCAGTCTGCCCTCTGGCTGGCCAACATTCAGAAAGCACCTACTGGGTGCATGATGCTCCCCCGTATCAGAGGAAAGGGAGAACAAATGTCTTTCCTTGCTCAGAAGGAACCAACAGAACAGCAAGATGAGACACTAGTTAACTGAAGACACCCCGACAGAAGGAGGGCCCGTGTGGACGCACCCAGCAGCTGGTGAGCGGCAACGAGAGGCCAGCGGGTGGCCTCAGGGGTGAGGTCAGTTCTTCAAAGACTCTGGGCACCTGCTCTTGATGGGGGCTGGAACCACAGGAGACTCAGAAGCAGGCAGTGAGAAGCTCACAGTATATACCTAGGTGGCATGTGTGGAAGGCACCCTTCTGCCTCATCAGCTCTGGTTTGAGGCTGTGGCGTGTTAGAGGATGCAATGCAAACAGCGGCTTTAAATGCACCTCCCTTGTGAGACTTGGCCTCTTGTGCTCTGGAGCTCCCCCATGAGCCTGGCTCCCAGAAGGACACCTGAAGGAAACCTGAAACCAACCCAAGGCTGAGAACCAAGCCCTGCTGACCCACAGCCTTGGCCAGACGTGCTGCAGCCATCCTGAGACCCATGAGTAAGAAAATAAGTACTTCCTGTAATAAGCCATCTAATTTGGGGGGTAACTTGTTATGTAGCGTTATTGGGGCAATAACTGACTGATGCATGATGACATGGTACCATCAGTGCTTGTTTGGAAGGCTCCTCTGTCCATGGAATTCTCCAGGCAAGAATACTGGAGTGAGCAGCCATGCCCTTCTCCAGGGGATCTTCCCGACCCAGGGATTGAACCCAAGTCTCTCGCGTGGCAGCCAGATTCTTTACCATTTGAGCCACCAGGGGAAGCTCCTTTTGGAAGTATACGCAGGTGAGCTCGAAGGAAGCCCTGAGCAGTTAGAGAAGGCTTCTGGGAGGAGGTGACATGTGGACTGAGCCTTGAAGGGTAAGTAGGAAAAGAAAACGAAGTCTCTCTAGGCTGATGGAGTGGCCACAGACAAGGAGCAAAGAGGGGAAGAGATGGACTCTGTAGGGAAGCTGCGCTACAGGACAGTGTAGTCAGGGCACGCGGGCCACGCCCTGGCCGGACCACGCTCCCTGGGCACCATCAAGCCTGAGCCGTCATTCTTCCTTAGAGCGAATGGCCACCCCCGTTCTGCCCTGGGAGATGTCCTGTTGCCCACTGTCCCCACGGCCCCAGCTCATTGCTCCGAGTCTGCTGGGCCGCGGGTCTCCACGGCCGCCTGAGGTGAGCACTGGGGCGAAGGCCATCTTTCCTGGGGCCGACCCCTCCACGGCCTGCCTCTTTCCAGTGCCACTTTGGGGAGCCCGGGGACAGTCTGAGGGGTTCAATAGCCTTGAGTCCAGACAAGTCCAGGCTGCTTTAGTTACCTAGTTCCGTCAAAACCTAGGCAGTTTCCAGCCCATTCCACATGCACACGTCCACAGCCGTGCCTAGCCTCGAAGCCTGAACATCTGAGTGTGTCCACCCTGTGCTCTGCCCATAGCCCCGGCCTCAGCCCAGTCGCGTTTGTCTTGAGGTCACAAGATCCAGAGAGAAAGACCGCTTTCAGCCAGATTATTACTGGGAGATTCTTTCAAGGATTCTTGCTAGCAGGAGAACTAGGGCATCTGGCCCATTTCCTGCTACACCTGTGCCCGCCCCGTATCGAGATGCCCACGTCACTTTCAGTTCAGGGTAGAAAAGCACTGACCGTTTCACCTCTGGAGGCCTGAGCTGGTCAAGGTAGACGGCAGGCATGGCCTGGTACACACGTGTCCTCCTCCATCCCTCTTATAGACGGGCCGGCTCTAGTCTCAGCTCACACGTGTCTAGAGGGACCAGCACGCGCGAACATTCTCAACCTTGTCCTCACTCTACGACCCGGACAGCCCAGCACAGCCAGACACCGTCAGATAAAACCTCCTCCACGCATCGCATGGGTCTCCAGCTTTCCAACCATGATGGGTCTGCACAAACAGCCCCTGCTTCCTTTTCCATTCAGCCAAGCCCACAGTTTCCGTTTTGTTACTCATCGCGTCCACCTCTGGCCACCAAAGTCTGCTTCGGCCAGGACTCCATTCAGCGGCTCCTAACAGCAGCCTCCTTTTCACAGTCAGAGCCCTGGGCAGGGCTGGGGCTGCACTGGACACTGACCATGCCCAGTGGTGCCCACAGGCACTCAGGACCCTCCCAGGGAGGAGGGCGGGTCCACGGAAGGGCACTGGTGGGGGATCGGGGGGTGTGGACTTTCCACTTTCTCCAGGGGGTGAGGTTTCAAAAACCACATCAGAGGGACTGACCCCCTAGACTCTCCATCAGGGACAGAGGCGGCCAGCCTTCCATCCCCACCCTGCTCAGGACAGGCCTCTGCACCCGAGGCCATGACCCTGCGGGACAGCCCACATTCAAGGACGGCCCAGGCTGCAGCAGAAGGACCTGACGCTGCTCAGCTCAGAAGGGCCTTCGAGCTCTAGAGCCCTCTGCCGGGCTGGACGGGGCTGCCCTGGGCTGCCCTGGGCCTGGGCTCCATTGAACAACTTCTGCCAAATCCTGCTTCCCTGCTCTCCTTTTCCTGGGGCTTGGTTCCCAAGGGCACCTTGGATACAGCGCTAGCACTTTAGTGCCACCTCGGGTCAGCTTCCCAGGAGCCCAGCCTGGGACTCCAAGATGTAGCACGTGCGTCCCCGGAGGGTCCTGGACACCCTCAGGGATGACACCAGAGGAACAGCCAAGACCCGACAGCAGACTCAGGAGGAAGCACGAGGGCTGCCCCGGGGTCCAGAGTGGTTAGGACCCCCCAGCGTCCAGGGAGGACGGGTCCTGGGGCCCAGGGTGCAGCGGGGGGAGAGGACGGGGTGGACGGGTAAGCCCAGCCTTGTCGGCGGAGCACTCACATGTGCACGCACACCCGTGGCTGCTGGGGAGGCCCTCCAAACCCGGAGAATCCAGACAACCCCCTCCGCACGTGGGAAGGAGACGCACAGGCTGGCTGCCCAGGAGGTGGTGCTGGTCAGGGCATTTTGGTCATCAGGTGTCTGAACAGCCATGCCGTCTGGAGAGATGCAGCAAACCATCACCCCCACCTGCTTGGACTACAGCCCCTGGGCTGTAGGATCCCCTTGGCCGCCTGGGGTCCTAGGAACCTGTGAACACGGCTGTCACATTACAAATGCCCAACCCCTATCTCTGCATAGCTACCGTGTCCTGAATCCAGGAGCCTCTGCCTGGGAACCAAGAGCCCAGCATGCTCGGGCAGCGGCAGGGGTGGCAAAGGCTTGGCCCCTCCAGCTGGGGTGGAAGACAGGCATCAGAGAGTGGCTTCAGGGTCACCGTGGAGGTGAAGGGGCCCTCAAGGGCACAGAGGAGCTGAACTTGGATGTGGAGGCTGGGAACAGGGGGGCGGGGGAGGCTGGTCTCGCCTGAGTTCATCCTGGGATGCTCCATCAGGGACGGCAGGGCCAGAGGAACAGAGCAGAATGCCTCCAGCCAAGAGCCAGGGAGACGTGGGGAGGCGAACCATGCCCTGGTCTCTCCACTGTGTTCTTATCTCCATTCCTTGGAACAATCTGTGTCCCCCACTGTGAGGCTTTGGAAGGCTCTCTCTCCCACCACCCTTTGTTAGATAATAAGCAGGGTAGATAAGCAGCAATCCGGGGCTCCTTGGGAAGTTCCAGAACTTGTTCAGGAACCCAGACTCTTTCTGTCTCTAGGATCCCAGGAACATGTTCTCTCCTGGTGGTCACAGGATGGCTTCCAGGACACCAGGCATCACATCACTATTCCAGGCAGGAGGGAAGAGAACAGGCTAAGTACAAAAGATGTTCCCGAAGCCCCACTCAGGAATTCCACTCACATTCTCATGGCCAGCACTGAGTCACATGGCCATCCACATGGCAACCGAGCCCGAGGAGTCTGCGTTTTATCCACACATAATGCCCCCCCCAAGACAAAACCAGGGTTCTGCCTGATGAAAAGAGAGAAGGGAATATTGGGTAGGGGACTCAGCCTCTTCCAACTGTGGAGCGTGGGTAGGAAGGCTCGGAATGGAGGCGGGAGCCCAGGGAGGGGGCCGGGCAATGGTCCAGATGACAGCCGGGCAGACCTTGGGGATTGAGCAAGAGGAGCAGACAGTACGCCCCACAGCAGGGCCACCTCCCACTGGTCCACAGGAGGAACGAGCTGGAGAGGCCAAGCATGTGGGCAGGTTCCCCCACAGCCCATGACCTTGCGAAGCTGGGTGTGTGGGGCCATCCGCACACCCCCACGCACCATCCCCAGCCACCTTCGTGTGTTCCTCACCCCACCTCGCCATCCTCCCGCCCCAGGGAGCCTCCTGGCTTCTCCCCGGCATCCTGTCCTGGGTGCCCAACCCAGGCCCGGCACAGGCCCAGAGGAGGGGGGTCAGGGGGAGCCTGGGCAGGATGGGCCCAGGGCAGCAATGTGGGCCTGCAGCTGAGGCTGGATCCGTCCTTTTATAAAGACTCCCGAGTCCACTCCCTTCCCTGTGTAGGTGGCGTGCACACGTTAAAGTCGCCTTGGACTGGAGGACTGTGGCCGTGGGTGGTTGAGTGGTTTTCTTAGTATCCTCCCAGGTTTAATCCTTTAGTTCAGTCGCTCGATTGTGTCCGACTCTTTGCGATCCCATGGACTGCAGCACACCAGGCCTCCCTGTCCAACACCAACTCCCAGAGTTTACCCAAACTCATGTCCGTTGAGTCGGTGATGCCATCCAACCATCTCATCCTCTGTCATCCCCTTCTCCTCCCGCCTTTAATCCTTTGGCGTTGGCGAAAACCTCTGCCTCAGAAGCCACTCTGCCTGGGAGATCTCCGCAGTTCTGCCTTCTTCCCTGGCCGGGGTGGGACTACATATGAGCACTGGTGGAGGGAGCAGAGTGCCCTGGCCAGGATCTGAGCTGGACTTTCTCCCTGTAGTGCCCCCCTGCACCCCGCAGTCAACACGGGCAAGACCCTGATGGGGGCGTTTGTTTGCCTGAAGCTGCCTCAGTTTCCCTCTTCTGCATCCCTCGCCTGCAGCCCTACCTGCAGTGCCTCCACCTCTGCCACCTCCATGGCCCCAGCCCTGAAAGGAAACATGGTCATATGCAACTTGCACATACATGCCTGTGTACATATACATTTGCACGTGCACACACGTGCACAGGTACACACCACACACACATATGCCTGGATGTATGTGTACACACATTACACACATATGTACACGCACGCACACACATATGCACAGGTAAACACACCATATACACATGCCCGGGTGTATGTGTATACACATTATACACACATGTATGTGCACACATGTATATGCACAGGTAAACACACACATGCCCGGGTGCACACACTATACACACATGCACATGTGTACACTCATTGCATTCTCACATGTGTGTACACATTACACACGTGTGCGCACATGTACACGTGCACATGCACGCATACACATGTTCGCATGTACACACCATTACACATGTGCATGCTCACATGTTCACATACATCCTCTTCTCCACACGTTCCCATGCCCACCAGAGTGCATGCCCACCCTGCCAGGATGTCTGGTCTGGCCCAGTGGCCCTGCTGTGGCCATACCACGTGGCCGGTTTCCTCTCCCTCCTCATCACGCAGGGCAGGGCTGGCCCACCCCACGCCTTCTCCCGCTGGGCCGTCTCTCCCAGGCTCCTTCCCCATGCAGGCGCCATAGTCCCAGCCCCAACTCCAGCAGACTCCCCAGGCAATGACTCTGCTCCAGCCGTCCCAACACAGCCAAGAGCCTCCACAGCTGGCGGGCCAGCATCTTCTCCCGGCCACTCAGGAGCAGTCTGGCTGCCTCTGCGTCTGTCAGAAAGTTCTGGCTGTGTTTGGGGGTCCCAGCGCCGCCCCCACCTCCCATCCCCAGGGTCCTTCTCGGGTCGGAGTCAGAACTCCACTGTCACTCTCTGCCTGCTCAGGGCCCCAGGGTTCAGCCTCCTGTCCTTCCTCGGTAGGTGCCACAGCCTTGGGGGCCTCTCCGTTTCTGATCCAGCTGTGTGTCATAAGGCAGGTCACTTAACCTCTCTGAGTCTCAACAGTCACACCTTAGGACAGGGATGCTGACTCAGCCTCAGTTGTGCACTCAGCCTTGGCCCAATCATTGCATGCAGGCACACAGGGCACTCTGGCCTGCCTGCTGGGGACTTGTGCCCAGCTTGTGGCGGGGAGGTCACGGCCCCTCTCTGAAAACCCCACTGTGTGGGGTGGAAGCGTGGAGGAGTTCCCAAAACTCGGGGACGCTGGACAAATAGGGGTTGATGATCCTGTCTCCCCGGCGTGGAGGTCATGAGGATCGTGCCCACATGGTGTTTTTACCTCTAAAGGGAGAAATAGCAAGACTACTTTTCTGAAAGATTAACGGCCACCCCTTGCAAACAAAAGCCTTCCCCAGGTGGCAGGCTGGATGTTGGCTGGAAACCTCTTGGTTTTAGCTTAATCTCCAGAAGGGCTGATTTCTGGACCTGGGTGTGGAAGGAGGCGTGGACCAGATGGAAGGAAGTGGGTCTGGACAGAAACTCGCTGTCTGCAGAACGTGCAGGCGGGACCCCGAAGCAGGAGACGCCCCGTAAAAATCCACTCAGCTGCGTTACTGCCAAATTCTCATTCCCCCAGACAGTTCCTCCCATGTGTGTGCGCGCACACACACGAACACACACAAATATACACACGCACATGCACGTGCACATGTGCGAACACAGGCATGCACATGTATGTTCACATAAATACACGTGCACTCACACATATCTGTGCATGCACACATGCATGCACATGAACACATACACACGTGTGGCACATGTGTGCACACATGTGCATGCACATGTGGGACATTCACACATGGGTGCACATGTGTTCACTCACAGACTTTGAGGTAACTTTTGCATTGCCAGGTTCCAGCTGGAAGCACTCCAGATGACCAAGATGCTCAGGGCGTTGGAGTGGCATCCTTGCTAAGGAGAATCAGGCAGTCTCATGTTGCCCTCATGCGCTGGGACAGTACAGGGGCCTTGGTCCCCGTTACCTCGTTCAGTGCACACAGAACCCATCACACACCTGCATCTTCCAAAGTCACACACTGTACACGTGCAGCAAAAGGTCACTCTGGCTCCTCCTCCCCGCCCTGCCTCTCTTTCTGTCCACACAATTCACAAAGTTGAGGCGACAGCCTGGCTTCAAGCTCCTGGCACACAGTTCGATGGCGGAGGCCACATGGAGACCAAGGAACCCGGAGAGGGGAGAGACGGTGGGGAGAACCCAGGAGGTATAAAGCTTACCCGGGTCCCAAGGATACACATTTGCCTGCAAGAGATTCCGGAATCCCCAGCAATGTTCACTGATACAATGATGGGGAAAATTGAGCTGTTGTCCTGGGCAGTAACTGAAAGATGCAATCTAGCAGAAACCCATTATCCTGCAAGTATTTCCAATGAAATTACCCCAGAAAGGGTGCTTCAAATGTAATGACCTGCCCCCATCACCACGCTGAGTTTCATGTGGCGGTTAATGCTCGATGCCCATTTTCAGAGTCCTTCACTTGACAAATACCCACCGAAAGCTTTGGTCTGTCCTAGGCCCTGCTCTGGGCACTGGTGCTTCAGCCGTGACCAAGACACACAGGACCGACCCCAGCCTCCTGGGGTAATGTTTTAGAGGGAAACACTGAAAGGCATGCTGGGGAGGCTGCTGCTATTTTATCTGTTCTCTTAGCAGCTTGGGAAGAGCAGCCGTGGTGCCCAGCCTCTGCCTTTACTATGGCCTGTACACAGTAGGTGTCTTGGGTTGAACAAGTGAATAAACAAATGGAAACTAAAATGAGACTTGTGGAACCAATTTGCCAAATAGGAAGGAGGTAACCCAAACACAGATCGTCAAGAACACAGCTGCAGCCCAGAAGTAGTTAATCCATCCCAGCCCGGTTTTATTCTCCAGCTGAATCTCTCTCATGGGCTGCTTTCTCTCTTTGGCAGCGTTGCAGTTTTAGGGAAAAAAAGAAAAACACAAGCTCTCAGTCACTTCAGTTGTGTCTGACTCTTGGCGACCCCATGGACTGCCAGCCTCCTCTGTCCGTGAGATTATCCTGGCAAGAATACAGGAGTAGGTTGCCATTTCCTTCTCCAGGGGATCTCCCCGACCCAGGGATCGAACCCACATCTCCTGCAGCTCCTGCACAGCAGGTGGATTCCTTACCACTGAGCCACCAGGGAAGCACCCCCCACCCCCCGCCAAAAAAAAAGAGAATACAAGACCTTCAGCAAAATTTGAATTGCAGATTAAGTAAATGATTTTTAGTGACAAATATGTCCCACACATTATTTGGGATATACTTATACTAAAAGTGATTCACTGTTTATCTGGAATCCACGTTTAACTGGGCATCCTGTGTTTTACCTGGCCACCCTCTTCCCAGGTGAGGGCAGGAGGGCCTGGGCGGGTCAGCGGAGGATGGGCTGGTGGTTGAGAAGGAGATGCATCTCTCAGGACACACCTTTTGTTTTATATGTGAGTTACTAACTTTTTAATTAGTTATTCTCATCGTGAGACTCACAGTTAACGTTAGGGGAAGCTGATGTTTGGCCGTTCTGAAACTATCATGCAGTTAATCATAGAGAGATGGATACTTGGCGGGGTCAGGAGCACCTGAGCCCACACTTTAAGCAAGTGTGCTAGAAGGGGCTAGAAGGGGAGCTCCTCCAACCATGTGGGGCCACCTGGGTTCCATCTTTCCATCTGGGGCCAACACTCCCTATTTCTGCTTCCCCAGAGTGATAAAAATATGAACTTGCACAAAAACTTCCAGTGTGAGCTGGAGCATGACTCTCCTCCACCCCAAACGTTGCCATCAGTGAGAGCGTGTCCATGTACACGTGTACAGTCACGTGTACACGTCTGTTCACAGCAGCACCACCCACAGAAACCGAACGGTGGGAGCCACACTCCTCCACATGGGATGAACGGCTGAACCGAGCGTGGTCCATCCACACGGTGGAATACTATTCAGCCAGGAAAAAGAGAGGGGTGGACGTCGGCTGCAACATGGATGAAACTCCAGGACAAGAGGATCAGCAGGACACGAAAGGCCACACTCCATGGGATTCCATTCCTACAAAATGTCCAGAACAGGGAAACCTGCCGAGACAGAAAACAGCTGAGAGCTGTTGCTCAGGGCTTGGGCAGGGGGATGGGAGTGACCAAGGCTAAACGGCGCATGGTTTCTTTTCGAGATGATGAAATTGTTCTATAATTGACTGTGGTCGCACAACCATCGAATATATTAAACCTGTTTAATTGTCTGTTTAATGGGTGGATTAAATGGTACGAGAATTATGCCTCAATAAAACTGTTAAAATTTATTAATTTTTACTGGAGCATAGTTGCGTTACAATGTTATGTTTAAAAATTTTTTTAAAAAAGATGCCATGGCCTGTGTGTGCCTGGCTTCCTCTCACCCCCTTCCCGCCAGCCAGACCCCTCCTGCCTTCGTGCCCCCCGCCTCCTCCAGGAATTTTCTCCCCCCAGGTTCAGCGCCCTCACCCTGTCCCTGGGGGCTGCCTGTGCTCCCCACCTCACCCAGCAACCCCCTCCCCTGCATCTTCTAACACATGCGGCAGGCAAATGGCTTGTTTCGTTTCTTGCTTGTCGTCACTTCTCCCCCCTGGACCGTAAGCCCCGCTCAGGGAAGAGGGCTTGTCTGTGTTGCTCCCAGCTGTATCTCCAGCTCCAGGGACAGGGCCTGGCACCCAGCCGGAACTTACAACATATTTGGGAAATGGAGAAGATCGGGGTGGGTCGGAGGGAACAGAAGTGAGGATCCTGAGTCCCTCCAAAAGAAGCAATGACCGAGAATGTCCTCCAGAAATAAAGCAGAGGGGCTTGTCGATATGATGGTACCTGGGCTTCCCACAGGCGTCCACCTGCAGGTCAAAAGGGCAGGTTCCACCTCACTCCCCTCTCTGAGCCACAGCACCCCTCCATGGGACTGCCCTCCATCCACTCCCCCAATCACACTGCCACCACCCCAGGCCAGGCCACCGAGCACTGTCTCTCCAATGCTGCTGCTGCTGCTGCTAAGTCGCTTCAGTCGTGTCCGACTCTGTGCAACCCCATAGACAGCAGCCCACCAGGCTCCGCCGTCCCTGGGATTCTCCAGGCAAGAACACTGGAGTGGGTTGCCATTTCCTTCTCCAGTGCATGAAAGTGAAAAGTGAAAGTGAAGTCGCTCAGTTGTGTCTGACTCTTTGCGACCCCATGGACTGCAGCCTACCAGGCTCCTCCATCCATGCGAGTTTCCAGGCAAGAGTACTGGAGTGGGGTGCCATTGCCTTCTCTGGTCTCTCCAATGAGTAGGTGTAAAAGATGCCAAGGGAAGCTCCCTGACGGTCAGCAGCTCCTTAAAAGTCTCAGCATCTGCAGGGGGGGGCGGGGGGCGGGGGAGACACGGGGTGGGGGGCAGGCAGAGTGGACAGAGAAAACCGCAAGGCAGTTTGATTTCTCCTCACTCCCTCTGTCTTCCAGGTTGTAAAGCCTCCTCGTCCACATTGTTTTTATTTAAACTTTACACTGGGAATTGTGCATAACGACCTCCACGTTAGAGGTGAGCGTGGATGCGGAGACGGGACCAGGCACCTGGCCCTGGGGTCTCACACGCTCCACCCCAGGAGGCAGGTGGTCAGCATGGACGTGGCTAGCCCAGCCTGTGGGCAACACCCAGGAGAGGCCTCGGAGGAGCGCCTCTGCTTGGGAGGAAAAGTTGGCAGAGGTCTACATCTGCACGCTGAAGAACCAAAGTTAAAATACTATATCAAAAAACAAGAAAGGTTTTCATACACGAATCCCTGCGGATGATAAACTTTCATGAGGTGCCCGGAAAGGCAGCTATTTTTATTTCAGCCGTCTTCAGAGTGGGCTCGCACATAAGGGAGATGGAAACCACGTGGGGCCTCTGACGCCCACAGTCAGTTTTTCATTTCCATTCTTGTTTGGGCTCCGCCATCAGAGCGCTCCCTACGAGGACTCGGTAACTTTCCTGCCAACCTGCTTCTCCCCCTTGCCGGTGAGGTCTGCTGGACCTGCAAGTCCGAAATCTGTTGTCTTGGCCCATGACTCGCTCGAGCCCAGGCTCAGAAACCAAGCTAGGTCCCAGAAGGTCTCCAACGATTGGCCCCCTGGGCCAGGGGCAGGTTGGGGGGCTCTCTCTCTTGCTCTGGGATCTGATTCCTGAGGACCACGGGAGTCTGGACTTTGGGGGGTCAGCTTCTCCAGCTGCCCAGAAAAACTGCTAAATAAAGACCCAGAGGAAGGCAGCCCCCCGGGGTGCAGAGAGCAGCAGAGGCAGCCCCCACCCCCAAACTTGGCAGAGCCGGGAGCCAGCCCAACACCTGGCCTTGCTAATCACACGAGCCATCAGCTCCCTCCCTGGAGCCAGTGGGAGCTGGGTTTCTGCCACCTGCAAGTACAGCCAAAAATGTCTCAAACTCGCTGCACGGGGGATCTTTTTTTAAAGAACGGCTTGGTGAACTGGGCTCTGTAGACCTGAATTCTGGCACTAGATCTCAGGATGAACCAGGTGATCTCAGCCAAGGCGCTGCATCTTCCAATGACTCAGTTTCTCACCTATACAATGGAGCTGATATTCAAGGCTGCTTCTCGGCGCCCATGAGGAAGTGATGACATAACAGATGAGACAGCACAGCAGGAAGTCAAAGTGCGGTTCAGGGGACAGCCCACCCAGCGTCACTACCTGCCCATTCCACCCTCCTGCTCTGCACTCCAGCTCCCCGAGAACAGAAATCTCACCCTCCTCATCCCTTCACCCCCAACACCTAGCACCAGGCCTGTTGTTGTTCAGTCACTCAGTCGTGTCCGATTCTTTGCGACCCATGGACGGCAGCTCGCCAGGCTTGCCTGTCCTTCACCATCTCCCAGAGTTTGCTCAAACTCATGTCCATGGAGTCGGTGATGCCATCCAACCATCTCACCCTCTGTCACCCCCTTCCCCTCCTGCCCTCAATCTTTCTCAGCATCAGGGTCTTTTCCAATGAGTCAGCTGTTCGCATCAGGTGGCCAAAGTATTAGAGCTTCAGCTTCACCATCAGTCCTTCCAATGAGGCTCCAGGCCTGGAAGGTGCTAAAAACCTGGGTGGGTTTACACCCCAAAGAACCAAAAGCAGGGACTAGAACAAATATGTGGACATCCATGTCCACAGCAGCGTTATTCACAAGAGCCAAGAGGTGGAAGCAACTCTCATGTCCCCGGATGGATGAATGGATCAGCAAAATGTGGTCCAGCCACACAGCAGAACAATATTCAGTCTTACAAAGGAAGGGCGTTCTGACACAGGCTACAACAGGGATGAACCTTGAGGACATTCTGTTCAGTGAAGTAAGTGACTCACAAAAAGACAAATCCACTCGTATAAATATGGTTCCTCTTATATAAGCCCTCAGTGCCATCAAAGTCCTGGAGACAGAAAGTAGAATGACGGGCCCGGTGCTGGGGCTGGAGGAGCGGGGGTGATTGTTTGACGGGGACAGAGGTTCAGTTTGAGAAGATGGAAAAACTCTGGAGGTGGATGGCAGTGATGCTTGTGCAACCATGTGAATGCACGTAATGCCTCTGAACGGCACACCTAATGGCTGACGTGGTTTTAGCTTATGAGCATTTTATTGCAATTTTTTTAAACCTGGAAAGCAGGGCTTGAAACACACTGAATGGGAGGCATTAAGCAACTTCAGCAAACAAAATAGGGAAGGCCAATGCAACTTGTTTGCCATTAAAATCATTCTTGGAATCGTAACAGGAGTCCTGCTCTTTTTGGCCTTTGCAAATCGCTAGTTGGGAATCAAGCCTGCTCCATAAACTCATCGGGGCTTTGGAGCCACAGTGGTGGAACTGCTTGCAACGAGGCTGTGCTTGGTGAAGATCATTTAATCCCCGCACAAAAGGTAGAGATGACGCTCATCCCCAGTGTAAACTTGGCAAAGCTGAGCCTCGGGGCACGGAGCGTGTCTGCAGTGCCAACAGAGAGCAGCCCAGCAGCAGAGAGCCCAGCCTCCACATTTTCTGGATGCTTCTGCATCTACCCCGAAAACAGTGCTAACAGCGGTGAGTCTTTGGATTCGGAGAGAAACCTTCCACGTTTTGTTTACCAGCTTGCGCTGGGCTCAGCTTTTTTTCAGCTCACATGTTTTAGTTTAGCCATTTTAAAAATATATATTTAAACAAGAAAATTTCATTCACATGGGAAGGTAGAATTCCATGTATCAAAAATGTGTAGCACCCTTGGTTATTTACAGAGACCTTGCACAGTCCCTGATTTATTTGGGTCTTCAAAACCACCTGGGAGGCAGGATTCACCACCGCCCCCTCCCCACAGCCGTCAGAGGTGGGGCAAGGATGGTGGTAAGATCTCCGTCTTCCTCCCACTAGACAGGGATGACTCTGGCAGAGCCAGGACCAGCTCAGTACGTGCACCTCCCAATCCCAGGAGCCAGACCTTTCCTTGTCACCTGGCTGCCGCTCACCTTCTCGACCTCTGACCTCCGTCCTCCTTTCACACCTGTGTCATCACCCCGCCTTCAGTGCCTACCTTGGAGAGAACTGGAAGGACCCATAAAACCATAACATAAGGGTGGGCTCATTCAGCCTGGAATCCTGAGCAAGCCGAGTTAAGTTGCTTCACTCCTGTCTGACTCTTTGTCACCCCATTGACTGGCTCCTCTGTCCATGGGCTTCTCCAGCCAAAAATACTGGAGGGGGTTGCCATGCCCTCCTCTGCCCTCCTCCAGGGAATTTTCCCAGCCCAGGGATCGAACCGACAGAGCCCACCAACTGGATAGAACCCTCCTCTCTTCTCATTGTAATTCTTCTCAGTTCTACATTGGCAAGCAGGTTCTTCACCACTAGCACCACCTGGGAAGCCCCTGAGCACCTAGCACCAAAACCAGGGACTTAAATAAACACGAGAAGGATGGGAAGCCAGGAGGCGGGGTGGGGATGGGGGGGATGAACAGGGGGGGAGGAAGATTAGGGGCACAAGGCCAGCCTAATATCGACCCAGCAGGGGCTTTGCACATAAATCTTAATTGCTGATCTTTCAGGCAAAGTAAAGCAGTATCAAATCTGCATCGCAGGAGCACGGAAAGGAGCCAAGGGGTCCTCACACTAGAATTCCTGACGCCAACAGCCGAGGCCCAGGAGGCAAGTGGTCGGTACACAGGGCCCAGGTCCTGGCTCCGGCAGCACCGCGGGTGGACGAATCTCAGCTTGGCCTTCGGGGGGGCCGTGTGTGGACAATCGGAGCGGGGACCGCGCGCTGGCGGACCGCTAGCTTCCCTGATGACCCGCTGAGCCTCCCGGCTCAGACCGCAGACAATCGGGGAGCTGCCGTAGCACACTCGCCAAGCCCTGCGAGTGCATCCGCGGATCACAACGTCCTCCCACGCTCCCCGCCAGGGGGTAGCCAGAAGGTAACAGAAGTGGGGAGGTGGGCGTGGGAGGAACCTGCCGGGTCTCTGGGAACCCAGGCAGCCCCACTCCGGAGCCCCGAGACCCCAGCACTGACCCGTCTCTCCCTGGTGGGAGGGGTTAGGGAGGCTGAGGGGTGGGGATGGGGCCTGAGACCCGAAGCGGAGGCGGAGCTAGGAGACAAGCCCCCCAGCCCCTGCGACCCCATCACCCCCCCTCCCGCCACTCCCCCCCAAGTGGAGTGCAGAGCAGGGTAGGGGGGCCGGGGCCAAAACCCATTCCGGTGGCCTGGTGTTTAGGGAGTAAAGCAGGGAAGAGCTGACCTCACAGAGGAAAACGAGGACTAGACCCTGGGCCCCCGAAACTGGGAAGCAGAGGGGCGTGCCTGCTGCGTGCTAAGTCGCTTCAGCCGTGTCTGACTCCTCCGAGACCACGGACTGTGGCCCGCCAGGCTCCTCTGTCCCTGGGGATTCTCCAGGCAAGAACACTGGAGTGGTTGCCATGCCTTCCTCCAGAGGATCTTCCTGACTCAGGGATGGAACCTGCCTTTCTTCCATCGCCTGCATGGTAGGCGGGTTCTTTACCCCTAGTGTCAGCTGGGAAGCCTGTGAAGCAGAGGTAATTTACCTTAAATGCAATGAGGAGGCGTGGCAGGGTGAGGCAGCTGGTTGCCAAGGTGAGATGTGCCTTTTAGAAAGATGCTCTGGGTACCACATAGAAGGTAGGTTAGAGGAGAGGTGACCTGGTAGCAGCCATCTTAGACCACTAGGATCGTGACCGTGGGGCTGGACAGAACTGGACACACTCAGATGGACTGTTCTGGAGACTTCCCTCCTGGTGATCATAGAAGCTGCATTGCAGGTGCTCAGAGCAGGCACCACTCTGCCCTGTAACCCATTGCCAGTAAAGAAGAGATCACCTATTGCTTCACAGCAGCAGGGGAGACAAAAATAGCAAGTGATTCAGGTAAACCTGGAGGAGGAAATGGCACCCCGCTCCAGTATTCTCACATGGGAAATCCCACGGGCAGAGGAGCCTGGTGGGCTACAGTCCAGGGGGCCACAGAGAGTCAGACATGACTGACTGAGCAGAGACACGCAGGTGAACCAGCAGAAGCTGCCGCGAGAGAGGGCACACAGCACTCCAGCGCTCAGCACTGCACCCGTAAAGAAGAGGGGTCTCCCGTGAACTGAACGTTTTTGTCCCCCCAAAATTCATATGTTGAGGCCCTAACATCTCACCCCCCTCCTTGCACAAGGTGGTATTTGGAGGTGGGCCTTTGGGTGATTAGGTCATGAGGAAGGAGTCCCTGATGGGATTTGTGCCCTCCTCAGAGGAGGAGACACACAGGGAGAAGGCAGCCATCCCCAAGTTAGAAAGAGAAATCCCCTAGGACCCCGACCACACTGGCCCCCTGGTCTTGGACCGAGGGTGTCCAGAGCTGTGAGAAGCCTGGGCGGTCTGAGCCCCGAGGGCGTGGCATTTTGTTGAGCTAAGACAGGCATGAGCGCTGCAGTCTGGGATGTCAGCAGAGGGCCTTCTGGTCCAAGGCCACCTGCTCATGCTGAGATGCACAGCCCAGGGCACTGTCCCCATCCACAGACGAGGAACTCTGAGAGGGAGAGTGACCGGTGCAAAGTCACACAGTTACTGAGGGGTAGACACATCCCTCTAGAAGATACTTGTCATAAACTACAAGACCCAGGCTCAGATCTTGAATCACCCTCTAGCCATGTCACCCCAGGAAACTGACTTAACCAGGAGCCTCAGTTTTACTCATCTGTAAAATAGGGACACTAATATTTACCACAAAGGGTCATTTTGACATGTGAATGAAATTACATGTAAGAAATGCTGTTGTAAACTGCCAGGTTGCAGGCATCCATGAGTTGTCATGACAGCACTTTACTTCATGAGAAAAGCTAACTTTTTTATTGAGACCCTCTGGAAGAGCTCCCAGCCATCCTTCAAAGCCCCACCCCAACATGACTCATTATCATGACTCCTCCATGCAGGATTCCAGGGTACAGACCCCAGGCACAGCTTCCCCACAGCATTGCAATGATGTGCCAACATGGCTGGCCTCTCCAGCCCACACTCATGGAGGGCAGGGGCTGGCACCAGCTCTATGCCTGGTTCCCACAAAGGGGCTCAGAAATGTTTGCTGAATTAATGCAAAAAAAAAAAAAGAAAATCACGTTTACTTAGCTCCTTCTTGGCATCAGACCCTTAAGCTGACTTCAACCCAGGAGCCCTCAGGGAAGCTCCCAGTCTTTGGCCAATAAAGTATGAGTGCCAGTAGCCCCCGTCACTTCTGGCGGAAGCTTCAGAACCAGGGCAGGACACCTCATCCCCCTGTCCTTCCGCAGAATCTCCGGCAGCACCCTGGCTCCCGGGTGACCTGGGTTCCGGAGCTGAGCGGACAGTGCTGGTGCCCACGTTCAGAGTCACTGATGCTTGGGCTTCCTTGCAGAAGCCCTGCTTTGTCTCCGGGTGTTTGGCCTGGGTTTCTTCACAGGCAGATGAAAAGGCTGGGCAACCCGTCTCCAAGACCCACAGCTTCCTCTGCCTGGACTACCTAACCTTGCCCTTGGGTGGGGCGGTTCTACACCTTCTCCCAGGGTCCCATGGGAGTGACCCTCTTGACCACGGGGTCGTCAGCCCCAAAGAAAGCAACCTCACGTGTCTCCTTCCCTCCCTCTCTCTTTCCCCTGCTGGCCATCATCTCCCAGGTAAACTGCCTGCCCTGCAAAGCTTTATCTCGAGGACCGCTTTTGAGGACCCCAACCCCAGACGAGGGATGAGAAGGACTTCTTGCAGGGCCTTCATATGGCCCACGAGAGGCATGGGATTTGGGCAGGAAATAAGCCTTTGCTCCAAGCCCCTGGGGCTGGAGAGCTGTTCGTTACAGCAGCAAAACTCCACTGAGTCGGGAACTGTAATCCCATCTGGAGATAGAGACGAAAGGCTCAGAGAGCCAGTGGCCGAGGAGGCTCGGCTGGCAGAGCTGCCCCACTGTAGGGCGGACGCTCTTAACCACCTACTAGTGCAGGAAGGGGTGGGGGGAGAAGGTGAGTCCCCCCAGCCTGCAGGCCCCCAGGCCCAGGCGGCACTAGGAGAGGCCAAGGCTCTCCAGCCCGTCCTTGCTGTCCTATACCCTGTGGGCACTGCTCTCAGGGACCGTTTCTGCTCTTGAGCCAGACCTTGCAAACCAGCACACAGACGCTGGCCCAGGGTCTGGAAAAGACGACAGTCTCCTCGGGTGTTCACAGTCTCCCCCAACAGAGTATCCCCTTTCTCTTCCACCTGGGGACCACCCATCAGCCTCTGACCACGGGACCCCCTGAGATCAGCCTTGGTGCCCCCACTTTGGAGCCTCCTGAGGATGGGGTTCTGTCTTTGGTGGGGAGTTTGGAGGGAGGTTCACAGTAGATCTCTCCTCAGACCCTCCTTGGTCAGCCGAAGGACCATTGCCAGCTGTTTGTTTTCCAGAGTTTGCAGTTTTCTTGGCAGCTCCGCCCAGGCCTTGGAAATTCTCAAGGTGTTTTTTGTTAAGTACTCTTAGAGCTTTAATGAGAGAGGAGAGAGAAGGGGGGTGAGACAGACAGAGAGGAGACACCTGAAGCCCCCCCCTTGGAGCTGATTTATCCTTCACAGCCTTGGGGACAGGGACCAGCCTGAGGGTGGGTGGAGGGCTGCAGAGATTTGTTTAACCATTTGAAAGCCAGGGGCTGGACAAGTCCACCCCTGAGCCCTGGGGCCTGGCTCGAAGGCTGCATTTTTCAAGGCTCTTTCTCTAGACACCCTGGCCAGAGCGCAGATGGTGTATAAAATTTTCCTGGCTGGATTTCCATTGTCTGTTCATTTTCCGGCCTCCCCAGGGACTGAGAGGTTCTTCCTGTGCCCACAGTGCCTGACCGGAGCTGCCAGTCCTGGACAGGTGGAAAGCTCCCCATCACAGGAGGTGTGCAAGCCAGGGATACCTCCTATGGCTCCCAGGGCCTCTGACAGCCAGCTGGATGTTACACCATTTAAGTAACATCTCACCGGAGACCCCCCTGCCAGAGTCTCAGCTCCAGCGTCTGCCAGGGGAATGTGACCAGGCGTGGACAGTGGTGGCCTAGGGCCAGTCCACATCAGGTATGACCTTGCACACAGGACCAGGTCACCCATCCTCTTTTTTCTGTCTTTACAAGGCATAAGGGCATCTCCTGCCTAGGTAAAGTACGCACGCCTGGACCTTGCACTACCTCCCAGCCACCGGCCACCACGCTATCCTGACCCCCACATCGAAAGGTGGCAGACAGCACCTGGAGCTTTCAGCATCTCAAAGGTGGGGCCACCCATGAAAGGGATGAGCTGTGATTGGTCCACACCAGTCCTGGCCACATTCCTCTGGCCTGTGATTGGTTAAAGGGTGGGCATATGACCCAGTGGTGACCAATGAGATGTAAGGGGACTCTGCCAGAGGAGCTCCCCTTCTCATCCTCAAGGTCTTCCTGTCCTCCGTCTTTCTGCCTGGGATGTGGATGTGATGTCCAGAGAGACAGCAGCCTCACTCCTGGCACCTTCATGCAGCAGCTGAAATCACACCAGGGGCCGCTCCCCACCATGCACCTTCCTCTACATAACCTCAAGACCACACCCTCCTACAGATGAGGAAACTGAGGCTCAGAGTGGTTAAGCAACTTGTCCAAGGCCACACAGTTAGGAAGGGACAGAGCCTGTTTCAAGGAAACTAACAAACTAGCCTTCTCTCCCTATACTGACGCCCCAGAGAGGCTAGCTACAGGGTCTGGATCAGGGGCCAGTTCCTGGGCTTCTCAGGGGGTGCACACTTCTGGAATACGTGGCTGAATCTTCACCCCAGTACACTGTCCTTCAGGGTCAAGATCAGTAACAATGACCGCAGGGCTTCCCTGGTGGCTCAGCGGTTCCTGATCTGGGAAGATCCCACACGCCACGGAGCAGTTAAGCCCGTCAACCACAACTACTGAGCCAGTGCTGTAGAGCCCGGGAGCTGCAACTACTGAGTGTCCACGAGCCCTAGAGCCCGTGCTCCACAACAAGAGAAACCACCGCAATGAGAAGCCCACCCCCCACCCCCACAACTAAAGAAAACGCTGGAACAGTCAGGGGCGGGACACGCGGCTGCCTGCTCTGGCCAGGGCAGCCTTCTTTGGGCTGCGTGTGTGCCCAGTGGAGGTGCTGAAAGGTTTCGAGGGAAAAGCAGGCAGGGGAGCTGGAGCCAGGGGCCACCCCGCCGCTCCGCCCCTCTGCATACCTGGTGGCCCAGATGGGATCCTGCCCCTCACTGGTGCAGCCCAGGCTCCGTTACCTGCAGGAACTCCTCCAGGGGGGTGTCTGGGGCAGGGCGAGGGCATGAGTGTTGGACTCTGATGGACCCAAATTTTAGCCCACCTCCACCCCTCCCTGGCTAGCGACACCCCCTGCCCCTCGCCTGACACTGACTTCCTCCCCTTAAAGACCCTGGGAAAACAGCACCAGCCCACAGGAGGCTGTGCAGGTTCAGGGAGGGGGCAGGTTTCAGCAGCACAGGGGGCTCAGAACTAGTGCTCTGTACACAGCCGCAGTCACGCTTATTATTATTTTCACTTTTTGGCTGTGCTGGGTCTTTGTCACTGCATGGAGGTCCTGCAGAGGAGGTCCTAGAGAGAGGGCCTGATACATACGCCACTTCTCTGACTGTCCCACCTGCAGCACTCCGAGGGCAGGGCAGGGTGTCTTACCACCTCTTCTAACACCGGAATTCACCGCACAGCCAGGCACTGGCCGACATCCGTAGTGTGCTGAATAGGTGTCTGCACTGGAATGGATGGGTACCCAGAACTCGTGCATGTAGACAGTTGGGCCCGGAAGCCCAAAGAGGACTGGGCAAAAACGCGGGTTCCAGGAGCTGTGAGTCAGGCCAGCACACAGGCCATCGCCAGACCCAGGGCTCAAAGACGGAGCCCTCTGCTCCATGCCCCAAACGGCTCCCCAAACCTGGACCCTCCACGGCATCCCACATTGTCTACAAGATAGAATTCTGCCACGTTGTCGTTGTTTAGTCACTTGTCTCTGATTCTCTGTGGCCCCACAGACTGTAGCCCGCCAGGCTCCTCTGTCCATGGGATTCTCCAGGCAAGAATACCAGAGTGGGTTACCATTTCCCTCTCCAGGGGATTCTCGCAAACCAGGGATCAAACCTGCGTCTACTGCATTGGCAGGCGGATTCTTTACCACTGAGCCACCCGGAAAGCCCACATAAACTACCTTGTATGTTCTTTTTGAAAAATCATAGCCTGCACTGTGACCAAATACAGAATGTTTCCTCTCACAGCTTCAGGGGCTATTTAGCCGCTTTTCTGTGCCTGATCACCAGGTGGTTTGTTTCGTTTGCTTTGTTTGTGCCACACAGGCGTCCCTGCTGAGATGGCTCCTTGACCCAGGGGCACGTCCTCTGCCTGGGGTCCAGCAGCGGGGTCATTCTGAGAGCATATTGTCACATTGTTCACCGAAAACCTTCATGAGCTCAGAGATATTTAACACACATATTTTCCCGGCTGCACAAGGCAGCTGGAGCACCTGCCCCTCCTCGGCTCTCTGAAGACAAACCCCAAACACCTGAGGTCATCCTTGTGGTCGGTGTCCATCAGCCCGCATGCCTTCCCTGCCAGCAGAAATAGAAATGCCCAGGCAGAAAGGAGTCTTATCTTTCCCAGCTAAGGAGTATATTGAGCGTAACTTGTTACATGAATTTTTCAAAACATAAATAGCGTGTGCAAGACATTTCCAGGAACAAAAAAGAATTGGGGGCAGGTTATTTAAATCATCTCTCTTGGGCCTTTCCTGGTGGATCAGTGGTAAAGAATCCGCCTGCCAATGCAGGAGACAGGGGTTCGATCCCTGATTGGGAAGATCCCACGTGCTGCAGAGCCACTAAGCCCGGGTACCACAACTACTGAGCCTGTGCTCTGGAGCCCAGGAACCAGTTACTGAGACCACGCGTCACACCTGCTGAAGCCCACGTGCCCAGGAGCCCATATTCTGCGACAACAAAAGCCACCACAATGAGGAACTCGAGCACCAGAGTAGGCCCTGCTCTTTCAACTAGAGAAAAGCCCATGCAGCGGTGAAGACCCAGCACAGCCAAAAAATAAATACATAAAAGTATCTTTAAAATAAGTAAATAAATCGTCCCTCTTGGCTAAACTCTTTGCAGAGGTTGAGGGGTGGGGGAACAACAAGGCGGCTGGGGACTGACCTGGGAGCCACGGCTGGGCTGAGCTCTGTTGATCCACATTTATCACCTCAAAGCTAACTGCTTGCTTCTAGACAGGACCGGACACCTGGCAAACAGCCCAACCCGTGCAGTAAATCAAGGCTGGTGTGGAACTGAAGGCGGGGCCAGCTGGGAGAGAAGGCTGGACTCCGAGATGGGGTGTCAGCGGCTTGGGAGGAGGCCCCTTGCCGGTCTGTCATTATCCTGGCATGCGAAGGAATCAGCAGATTGAGGGAGGACCAGGTGAAGTCAGGGAGGAAGGAAGAGAAACTGGAGGGGGCAGTGACGGCGGAAGGATTAGAGGAAAAACAGTTCCTTCTGTTCTGCTCAGCACAGTGGGAGGGGGCAAACTGAGCCCACAGCCTCAGCCAAGATAAGAGCAAAGACCTGCCCCTTCTCACTCCTGGTGTGATCAGGGCCTTAATGAAGGAGGCCACAGAAGAGAAACCTAAAGCAGCCAGGGCAACCCAGGAATGCTTCCTGGAGGAGGGGACAGCCAGATTGCAAGTTGAGTCAAAAGCCAGACTGGTTCAAAATTGGGAAAGGAGTAGGTCAAGACTGTATACTGTCACCCTGCTTATTTAACTTCTATGCTGAGTACATCAAGTGAAATGCTGGGCTGGATGAATCACAAGCTGGAATCAAGAAGGCTGGGAGAAATAGCAACAACCTCAGATATGCAGCTGATACCACTTTAATGGCAGAAAGGGAAGAGGAACTAATCAACCTCTTGATGAGGGTGAAGAGAATGAAAAAGCTGGCTTAAAGCTCAGCATTCAAAAAACTAAGATCATGGCATCCATCACTTCATGGCAAATGGAAGAGGAAAAATTGGAAACAGTGACAGATTTTCTTTTCTTGGGCTCCAAAATCACTGTGAACAGTAACTGCAACCACAAAATTAAAAGATACTTGGTCCTTGGAAGGAAAACTATGACAAAACTATTCGGCTTATTAGAAAGCAAAGACGTTACTTTGCCGACAAAGGTCCGTATAGTCAAAACTACGGATTTTCCGGTGGTCATGTTCAGATGTGAGAGCTGGACCATGAAGAAGACTGAGCACCAAAGAACTGATGCTTTTGAGCTGTGGTGCTGGAGGAGTCTCTTAGAGTCCCTGGAACAGCAAGGAGATCAAACCTGTCAGTCATGAAGGAGATCAACCCTGGATATACATTGGAAGGACTGATGCTGAAGCTGAAGCTCCAACACTGTGGCCACCTGATGCGAAGAACTGACTCACTGGAAAAGACCCTGATGCTGGGAAAGATTGCGGGCAGGAGAAGAAGGTTGGCAGAGGGTGATGAGATGGTTGGATGGCATCACCGACTCAATGGAGCAAGCTCCGGGAGACAGTAAAGGACAAGGGAGGCCTGGCGTGCAGCGGTCCTTGGGGTGGCAGAGTCGGACATGACTTAGGGTCTGAACAACAATACAACAATCAGCCAGGCAGAGGCCGCTTGGGGTCAAAGGTTCAGGAGGAGAGGAAGGAATGCTCCAGGCTGGGACTCTAGAGAACAGACGGTCTGCAAGATGTCAGTTCAACATGCTGCTGGGGCCTGGAGGGCTAGGAGTTGAGGCTGGCCATCCTAGGAATGTGAACTTTAGCCCAGAGCCAGCAGGGAACCACCTGTGGGTGGCAGAAAGGAACCACGTGATCAGATGTTTCCAGGGGCCCAGCCAATGGCTCCTCACCTACGTTCTCAGCCAGTGGTGATGTCAGAAAAATGACTTGGCAGATGGAAAACCAAAATATTCCCTCTATGGCTGGACAAGTTGATTCTGGAGAATGAGGCTTCTATCTGTGGGCCAATGGGTCTGCTGACACTGGGCCCCAGGCCTCCCCCGTGTGGTCAGGCCTCCTTCGTGGGGCCCAGAAAAGTGTGCTGAGACTCTGCTGGCCAACCTCATGTACTAGGACCGCCGCCTGTCGGTGGCTCAGAGCCCAGAAGCAGAAGTCTGAATTAGTGCTTGTCAGGGCTCTGGAAAGACACAGAACCAGGAACAGATTTATACAAGAGCAGATTTATTAGAGGACTCAGTTCACAGGGTTGTAGAGGCTGAGAAGACCCGCAATCGCAAATTTGCAAGCTGGAGGCCCAGAAAAGCCGATGGTGTAATTTAGTCTGAGTGCAAAGGCCTGAGAATCCTCACCCTGCCCCCACCCCATGCCTGTCAATATGACTTTACTTGGAAATGAGGTCTTTGTAGATGTAATCCGTGACGATGGAGACTGGTGCCCCTTGAGAAGAGGAAAATGTGAACACTGTCACAGAGGGAAGAACAGAAGGTCTGTTGTTTTAAGCCCCGTGTATTACTTTTCCGAGGCTGCCATAACAGAACGCTACAGACTGGTTGGCTTAATTGCTGGAAATCTATAGATTCACAGTTCTGGAGAACAGAGGTCCAGGATCGAGGTGTCACTAGGATGGCTTCTTCTGAGCCTGAGGGAGAATCTGTCCTCTGCCTCTCTCCTGGCTTCTGGGGGTTTGCTGGCAATCTTTAGGGCTCCTTGGCTTGAAGAAGCATCACCCCAATCTCTGCCTTCATCTTCACATGACATCTCCCTGCGTGTCCGTATCAAAATGTCCCCTTTTTATAAGAACATCAATCATATTGGATTAGGGCCCAGCCTGATGAACTCATTTTATTTATTTTTAGTTGAAAGTTAACTGCTTGTAAAGCAGTTGTGTTGGTTTCTGCCGTACAACATGGATCAGCCATAGGTATACATATGCCCCCTCCCTCTTTAAACTCCCTCCCACCCCATCCCACCCCTCTAGGTGGTCCCAGAGCACCAGGTTGAACTCCCTGAGTCATACAGCATATTCCCACTGGCTGTCTATTTCACACATGGTAACGTACATGTTTCCATGCTACTCTCCTTTCACCCCACCCTCTCCTTCCTCTCCCCTATGTCGACAAGTCTGTTCTCTACGTCTGCATCTCCACTGCTGCCCTGCAAATATCTGATGATCTCATTTTAACTTGATTAATCTATAAAGACCTTATTTCCAAATAAGGTCACATCCTGAAGCCCTGGGGTTAAGACTTCTACATGTAAATTTTGAGGGAACACAATTTAATCCATGACATCTACTCAGAGTTCCAGAATGGGTTTATTTTTTGTCTTAACTGAAGATTTACAATGTTTAAGTGGGCCATAAAACTTGTCTGTTTTTGTGAGAAGCATTTAAGTTGTTGGTCTTGTATGTTTTTCTACTTAGAAGAAATTGAAATTGACTAAGCCATGGGTCACAGAGAGGTTTAATTCACTTTCCTTCCTCTTGATCCTCTGCCAGGATTTTCCTAAGTATGTCCATGCCCACAGCTAGTGAAACTTTTCCAAGCCTATCCTAGGTTTTTTTTCTTATACTATTGTCTTTAATTGTGGTAAAATAGATAACCTGGGCTTCCAGGTGGCCCTCGTGGTAAAGAACTCGCCTGCCAATGCAGGAGATATAAGAGATGACATCTCTGCGCAGCTTGACTTGGCTGTGTCGTTGATTCTTCGGGGAGGTGGGGGTGAAGAGGTACCCACCTGGTGACTTGAAACTGGTTTGGGGTGGACTTGAGGATTCCCGCACAGTTTGCAATCTCTTAGACTGATGTTAGGACTCGCTCACGTTTCCTGAGTTCTGGCTGAGTTCAGTTGGGATAAATGTCCAGCAGGAGCACTGTCAGGAAAAGGATTCTGAGGTGAAAAACAGGCAGTAAACATCGCAGGGGAAGTCAGATGGCTGTTATATTTGAAAAGTAAGATGACACCACGGTTGAGGTTCCCAGAGCCAGGACACACACACACACACAGACAAGACATACACACAGGTACACACATACACACAGAGGTATACACACACACAGAAACAAGACATAGAGAGAGAGAAAAGACACACACACTCAGGAGGGGGTGCCTCTGTGTGGAGCTCCGGTGTGAAGTCAGCAGCAGAGCCATCGAGACGGGCGTGAGAGAAGCCAGAGGCTCCTCTGTGGCCAGAAGGGCCCAGGAGGGTGGTGACAGGAGTGACAGCAGAGACAGGGAGAGGCCCGCGGGAGCGGCCCACAGAGCCGGTTACACCAGGGGCCCCGGTGGGAGGGTGGAGAAGCCGGCCGGGAGTGGATGGGCTCTTCCTGGGGTCCCGGCCCAGTCAGGCTCTGACTGGCTTTTCTGCCATCTCCGGACACTGGCTCTATTCCTGCTGAAGGGAGAATTTTCGGCTGTGAAAAGTCCCCTTGGAGAAAGTGCTCTCCAGTGTTCCGCCTGAGGGAAAAGCAATCAAATCCATGAAGCCGCTTTAACTTGAGTCCCAGCAAGAACAGGGGCTTCCCAGGTGGCGCTAGTGGTAAAGAACACGCCTGCCAACGCAGGAGATGTAAGGACACAAGCCGCATCCCTGGGTCGGGAAGATGCCCTGGAGGAGGAAATGGCAACCCACTCCAGTATTCTTGCCTGGAAAATCCCACGGACAGGGGAGCCTGGCAGGCTACAATCCATGGTATCGTAAAGAGTCAGACATGACTGAAGCAACTTAGCATGCATGCACTCATGGACAGGGAAACAGTGTGGTTGCAAAAGGGACTGTTTCTCCCGGACTTTAAAAGGCCTTCACTCATCCATCCACTCACCTACAGGGGCTTACACTGGGCGCCAGGGGCAGTCGTGAGCTGTTGAGATCACAGCGGATAAAACAGACCCATTCTGCCCTCACAAACTTATGTGCTGGTTGGGAGAGGCCCACGAAAGGCGAGACGAATAAGCAAGACACATGTGCAGCAGGGTGGACTGGCAGGGGGAGCAAAGTCTGGAAGGAGCTAGCTGGCCGTCTGGGACAGACTTGGGCTCAAATCCTGGTTCCAGTGTGCACTGGCTGCAGACCTGTTTATCGGCCAGTAGGGTGGGGAGAACAGGCAGAGCCTAGAATTCAGTAGTGTTGAATGAGTGGATGGAGAACCCAACCTCACAAGCTGCTGAGAGCACAGCACTGGCTCACAGGAGGCATCTCATCAAATTCCTGAGATGTCAAGGAGAGGGGTCTCCCATTCCCAGAGAAGGTGGAGGGTCACAGATAGAGCTGTTGTTGGTATCCTCTGCAGGACTAGAATGTTAAGCTGGGAAGGGATTATGAGAATGAAGACGTCATTTCCCAGACTCCCTTGCAGCTAGGTGTGACCACATAACTCAGGCCAACAGGGTGTGAGCTGATATGGCTGGCACCTGACACCCTGGCCACCTCCTCAGAAGACTCCTTCGGTGTGGTCTTTCTCTTCCCCCACCTCTGCCAGCCTGCTTTTTGGGATGTTGCTGTGAGAACCATGGTGAGGGCAAGGGTCACTCCCTGGAGAAAGCAGAACTGTGAGCAGGAAGGAGCCGGGGCCCCTGGAGACCTGGGGACACAGAGCCACTTGGACTTTTGCAGATGGGGAATTAAACTTCTCTGGTTTAAGTTACTGTTGCTTTGGTTCCTAGTCCAGGAGGGCATAAGGATGAGGGCAGGGGCAGGTGTGCCCACTGCTTCTATGGACCCTGCATCCATGTCCATGTTTTCTGACAGCCAGGCCACCAGTGGTGGGGAAGGAGGTTCTGAGGCACTCTGGGTTCAGCCACAGCTCCAGAGAGCCCCTCTGCCCTTGTGCCCTGCTTTTGGGAAGCCCAGGCTTTTCACAATAACATGAGTGTTTTTGGCCTCGTGAAACAGGCAAGAGGTACACTTCACCTCTGCTCATCACAGGGTCACGGCTGTCACCTCAAGATGCCTCTGGCTCCAGCTTTGGGTTTGTGATCAATCCAAGGTCAGGGTCAAGGGTTCGAGGGGAGACCAAGAGTGCAGGTACCCAAGGTCTCAATAGTGACAAGAGAAAAAGGAACTCGAGAGGAGGAGATGTTACTATTCCTATTATCCTACCATTTCACTGACAAAGGTCCGTAGGGTCAAAGCTATGGTTTTCCCAGTAGTCATGTGTGGATATGAGAGTTTGGACCATAAAGAAGACTGAGCACTGAAGAATTGATGCTTTGGAACTGTGGTGTTGGAGAAGACTCTTGAGAGTTCCTTGGACTGCAAGGCAATCAAACCAGTCCATCCTAAAGGAAATCAGTCCTGAATATTCATTGGACGGACTGATGCTGAAGCTGAAACCTTGGCCACCTGATGTGAAGAGCTGACTCATTGGAAAAGACCCTGATGCTTGGAAAGATTGAGGGCGGGAGGAGAAGGGGGATGACAGAGGATGAGATGGTTGGATGGCATCACCGACTCAATGGACATGAGCTTGAGCAAGCTCCAGGAGATAGTGAAGGACAGAGGACCCTGGTGTGTGCAGTCCATGGGGTCACAGAGCCAGACACAAGTTAGCAACTCAAAACCAACATCTTACCATTTATATTTTCTAACATTTCTATAATGAGCACCCACTATTTTCATAATAAGAAGCTGTCCCTCCTGCCAACCCCCAGTATTCTTGGGCTTCCCTTGCAGCTCAGCTGGTAAAGAATCTGCCTGCAATGGGGGAGACCTGGGTTTGACCCTTGGGTTGGGAAGATCCCCTGGTAAAGGGAAAGGCTACTTACTCCAGTATTCTGGCCTGGAGAATTCCATGGACTCCATAGTCCATGGGGTGGCAAAGAGTTGGACACAACTGAGCAACTTTCACTTTCACTTCTTTCCATCCTTGTTGGGGGCACCGCGGGCTGTTCAGCTCGCTCTTCCTGCACCCCCTGCCCGGGCCACCCACTCCCTTTGCTGGAAATACGTTCCAAGGGCTGACACAGGTGTCTTCCCATGCAGGCAGCTTCATCTCCAAGTGCTGATGACTTGCACTGGGATGAACTTCCAGACCTCAGCAGGCTGCCAAGGACGCAGTTCCCAATGTGGCCACGAAGTGGCAGCACAGACAGGCTTCCACTCAGGAAAATCTACCCTTTTGGATGTAGATCCAGGGCATGGCCTCCTGGCTGTCCTGAACCAGTGTTCAGTGACAGCAGAAACATCACGACTGCCACAGCCATCCACTGTCTGTTTCAAGACACAGAAGCCATCACTGTTGATAGTCCCCATGCTGTACTGTGAGCTTTTGACAGCAGGGTTCCCATCTGATTCCCTTGAGTCCTAAGAAAAGATAGGAAATGAGTATTTGCACTTCTTTTAATCCTCACAATAAATGATATAGTCAGAGCTTTACAGGTGAGCAGATTAATGCTGAGAGCAATTAAATGATGCTGCACAAGGTCACAGCTAATGAGAAACATGTTTTAAATTTTATTAGCATATAGCTTTTTGTTTTCTATTGGAGCATAATTGCTTCATAATGCTGTTAGTTTCTGCTGTACAACAAAGTGAACCAGCAGAGTGTACTGACTTACAATGCTGTGTTAGTTTCAGGTAAACAGCAAAGTGATTCAGTTAAATATACACATATATTCATTCTTTTTCAGATTGCTTTCCCATATAGGTGATAACAGAATATTGAGTAGAGATCCCTGTGCTATAGGGTAGGTCCTTGCTGGTTATCTATTTTACATACAGCAATGTATGTTAGTTCCAAGCTCCTAATTTATTCCTTCCCCATGACGTGTTTTTTACTTTAGAAAACTTCACACAGAGAAGAAAATGGTCATAACTTCCATACTATTTATCATCCAGCTACCATCATTATCAAATTTTGTCTCTTGTGTTTCTTCCATCCTCATTTTTTTTTAGCCTGCATAATCATAAAGCAAATTCCAAATTCTGTGGCAATTTAAATACTTCCATTGGCATCTCCAAACAATTACGGTATTTTTATCTAAACACTACGCCACCTCTCCCTAACAAAGGTATCAGTAACTCCTGTCATCTAACACTTTATATTTGACTTTCCCCTTTATCTCACAAATGTCTTTTTTCACAGTTGGTTTGTTGAATCATGATTCAAATAAGGTCCACACATTCCATCTTTTATGCGCTCTAATTCTCAAACAGTCTTACTTCCTTTTTTCCTCTAAACCCCTAACTAATAAACTCAGTCATTTCCCCAACAGAACGTCTTACGTTCTGGATTTGACTTTTTGCCTCCTTCTGCAAGTGGCGCAGGGCCTGACATTCATCGTGATGAATGCTCTCAATGGGAGCAAAGCGGGAGAACAGATATTTGGTCCTCACAGATGGGACACGCAGGCAGCACTCCGTTGGGGACACCACGGGCTCTGCGATTCGGGCAGAGGGGACAGCAGCTGCGGAACACAAGTACAAGCAGCACCTGGACTCCTTCGTGGCATGAGACACGGCAGCACCGGCATTCGTTAAGAGTAACGAAAACATCTGGATTTTATGAGCTTTGGTTGTGTCCCCAGAAGTCTTCCTCGATGCTGTTCTTGTTATGCTTTGTGTCTTACTCTGAGAAATTGGGCTTCCCTTGTAGCTCAGTCGGTAAAGAACCTGCCTGTAGTGCAGGAGACCCCGGTTTGATCCTTGGATGGGGAAGATGCCCTGGAGAAGGAGATGGCAACCCACTCCAGTATTCTTGCCTGGAGAATCTCATAGACACAGGAGCCTGGTGGGCTGTAGTCCATGGGGTCGAAAAGAGTCGGGCACGACTGAGCGACTAACACACTGAGAAACCTGAAGGTGGAAGAAGAGTGCAAACGAAACACACCACCTAAGTCTCCTCACCCAGCCCCGACGCCTCCGCGCTGGACCACACACGCTTCCCGGTTGCTGCGTTAATAAAACCCACAGTACCGACGGAGGCCCCCTCCTGCGCCGCGAAGTCGCCGGTAGAACGGGCGGTGACCGCCTAACGCTGTTTTAACCGACTTTCCTGGAGCCCTGCGGTCGCTCATACAGGAGCTTTCGTCCTTGACCTATTTGCCTTTAGCCTACACTGAGCACCCAGAGTCTGGCTCGGTGCCAGGAGCTCGGGCTGTGAGGGAGAAAAGGACAAAAACCCTGGCGCCTCGCCACCTCCCAGAGCAAAGGGCGACCCGAAACGTGAAGCGTACTTACATGTGGGGTGGGGCCTGACTGGCAACCGCGCTCGAAAGTCTCCGCGCCCCCTCAGTCCGCACTTCCGGCGCCCTCCCCCATGCTCTCTCTCTATTGGTTCTTACCTTGACCACGCCCCTCCGCGGAGGAGTCTGTTTCCTTCACCTTTCACCTCAGCTTCACTTTTGGGGGCCTCTCAAGGCCTCAAACCCCGCCCACCGCCCAGGCTGGCAATTATTGGTGAATATGGCCTGTCCATCAGAGGAAGAACGGTGATGGATTGGCTGAGGGAAGCAATTGGGCGGGAGGAGCAAGTACAGAGTCTCGCGCATGCCCGGTGCGCGCGCGCAGTGCCGGTAGTAGTTATGGCGGCTCGGTGCGTGCGGCTGGCGCGGCGCAGTCTCCCGGCTTTCGCGTTGTCTCTCAGGTAAGGGGCGCCGATGGCCAGGGTTAGGAGGGGCGCGCTGCCCACGCTGGCTCGGACGCTAGCCCTGCCCGGCTCCGGCCCGGGCGTCGTGAGGGGGCTTCCAGACGCGGGGCGCGGGCTACGCTGGGCTTTCCTGTGGGGCCTGCCCGGCCGCCGCTCTGTCCGTGCTGCCCGCGGGGCGGACGGGACGGCGCCCCGCACGAGGCGGCAGTGGCGAGTGGGCTCCTTCCGCCCGGCCCGAGCCTCGTCCACCATTGCGTGCTGCGGAGTCGGAGCACAGAAGGGCCGCAGCCCCTACCTAACTCGCCGTGGGGAAAGCCGCTGACTTAGAGCAGTGACGCCGCGGCGGAGGTCACGAGGCCCTGCCCTTTCCTTGGCTTTTCTTTTGCCTTTTTTTTTTTTTTTTTAAATCTGCGGTTTCTGCCGTTTCAAAGTCCGGCCTCCTAACTTAGCGTAACCCGTGTTTAGCGGACTGATGCTGAAGCTGAAACTCCCAATACTTTGGCCACCTGATGTGAAGAACTGACTCATTGGAAAAGAGCCTGATCCTGGGAAAGACTGAAGGCGGGAGGAGAAGGGGACGACAGAGGATGAGATGGTTGGATGGCATCACCGACTCAGTGGGCATGAGTATGAGTAAACTCCGGGAGTTGGAAATTGACAAGGAGGCCTGGCATGCTGCAGTCCATGGGGTCGCAGAGAGTCGGACATCACTGAGCGACTGAACTGAACTAGCACCTTCCACGTTGGGGGGAGCTTCAGAGAACCAGGCTATCTGTTAAGAGAAGCTGCTCTGGGCCGAACACGGGGTAGAAACTGCGCGAAGCAGGACCCGGACTTTGCCCTCAAGGAGCTTTATTTAGTGATGGTGAGACGGTAAACGGGTCGGTCCGTCTAGTCAAGGCTATGTTTTTCTAGTGGTCATGTATGGATGTGAGAGTTGGACGGTGAAGAAAGCTGAGCGCCGCAGAATTGATGCTTTTGAACTGTGGTGTTGGGGAAGACTCTTGAGAGTCCCTTGGACTGCAAGGAGATCCAATCAATCCATCCTGCTGCTACTGCTAAGTCACTTCAGTCGTGTCCGACTCTCTGCGACCCCATAGATGGAAGCCCACCAGGCTCCCCTGTCCCTGGGATTCTCCAGGCAGGAACACTGGAGTGGGTTGCCATTTTCTTCTCCAATGCAGGAAAGTGAAACATGAAAGTGAAGTCGCTCAGCTGTGTCCGACTCTTAGCGACCCCATGGATGGAAAATCCTCCGTCCATGGGATTTTCCAGGCAACAGTACTGGAGTGGGGTGCCATTGCCTTCTCCGATCCATCCGAAAAGAGATCAGTCCTGCGTGTTCATTGGAAGGACTGATGTTGAAGCTGAAACTCCCAATACTTTGGCCACCTCATGCGAAGAGTTGACTCATTGGAAAAGACTCTAATGCTGGGTAGGATTGGGGGCAGGAGGAGAAGGGGACGACAGAGGATGAGATGGTTGGATGGCATCGCTGACTCGATGGACATGGGTTTGGGTAGACTCCGAGAGTTGGTGATGGACAGGGAGGCCTGGCGTGCTGCAATTCATGGGGTCGCAAAGAGTCGGACACGACTGAGCGACTGAACTGAACTGAATCGGGGATGAGGACAGGGCGAGGGGATGAAGCTGCGATTCTAGCCTGATCCATTGCATAGACAGCGTGAGAACAAACCCACCTGGGGAGTCTGAGTGAGGAGAGGCTGTTGGCTCAATTTGCGGTTTTTGTAACTGGCATTGATTGCCTGGATGTGTGTGCCTGCTCAGCCTGCTCAGCCTGCTCGGTCGTGTCGGACTCTGCGATCATTTGAATTATAGCCAGCCAAGCTCCTGTGTCCGTGGGGATTTTCCAGACAGGAATACTGGAGTGGGTTGCTATGCCCTCCTCCAGGGGATCTTCCTGACCCAGGGATTGAACCCGCTTCTCTTATGTCTCCTGCATTGGCAGCTGGGTTATTTACCACTAGCTGATTGCCAGGACTGCATGCATTTCTGCCTCTGGGAACAGGTTTTGTGTAAGGAGTCTCAAGTAGGGGAGAGAGCAAATTGAATTGTGTGCAGAGCTCTGGGAGTAACTGGGTTCTGGGAGCCTCCCTGCAAATCCAGACTGGCATTGCAGGAGGGGGTCTGCTGAGTGAAGCGGACCCGAAAGGCTGTGACTGTTACACCCGGAGGTCAGGACAGCTAGAAACTAGGGCAGGTCACAGCAGCACACTCCATTTTTAGATGATTAGTTTTTTTAATCGCGAAAGTAAAAGTAGCAGTATAAAGGTTATTGGTCTTCACCCCCATGTTGTTGATGTTCAGTTGCTCAGTTGTGTCCGGCTTTTTGCGACCCCATGCACTGGAACCTGCCAGGCTTCCTTGCCGTCACTGCCTCCCAGAGCTTGCTGAAACTCACGTGCATTGAGTCGGTGATGCCATCCAACCCTCTTTTCCTCTGTCGTCCCCTTCTCCTCCTGCCTTCCATCTTTCCCAACATCAGGGTCTTTTCCAGTGAGTCAGCTCTTCACATAAGGTGGCCAAAGTATTGGTAACAGACTAGTGTATCCTTTTATTCTCCTCAAAACAGGATTTCTGGTTTGTGTTTATAAAACTGGGGTCATGTTTTGTGTATTTCTCTAAGTTGCGTTTCTTCCTGCACAGTACCCCCATGGTGTGGCCAAAAGATGGCAGTTTAACACTGCCGTCTATTTGGTGGCTGCTCAGTATTCCAGACCGAGGAAGCAACAGTTTGTTCAGCCATGTCCTTCTGAGCAGTGTGCTGTTTCCAGCTTTTCATCCTGGAAAACATTTGTACATGCTGCCTTAAACACCCTTGTGTACATGTTCTGTGTGCGCATAGCTTTCCTGTTCATTGAGGCAGCTTTCTTTAATCTGGGAAGGAAATTGAATGTAGTTTATTTTCAGATTGGGCTGTGGCATAGTTTAGAGCTCTACTGGCCCTGGTGAACAGATCCATATTATTCATTAATGGCGCTGTGGCCTTGGGCTTATTTATTACTTAACTTTTTCCACATGGGGATCAGATTGGGTAATACCCCAAGTCACTTCCAGCATTAGTTTTTAGAGCTTTTTGTGTTTTCCCCTGTACATACCACCCCGTCCTTTCCTACCTCCACACCTTTGCCCTTCCTGAAGTGGGTCTGTCTTGTCTGTTCCTGGCTCTGTATGTGGACTCTTGCCTGTTCTTCAAAGTCTCTCTGCCCGAATCCTTTCCCAGACTTCCATTTCTCCAAAGTTAGAAATATTCTACTCTGAGCCTCCCAAAACACTTGGTTCCTCTTTTATCACTTTGAAACCCAAGTTACAGTTCTATGTATATAGATTTTTTTTTGCACGACTGTAAGTACCCTGTGGGCAAGATGTCTGCCCATGAGGCTCTGTACAGCAGCACTGGGCCTCACCTCCGGTCGTAGCTCCTGCATCAGCACATGGTGGAGTCTGGATGATCAGCAGCTCCTGAGAGTGAGGAGAAAGATTAGTACCGTAGCCTTGGTGCACTGACGTTTTAGTTTAGGTGTGTATTGCAGAAGACTCTACATAAACAAATAGCTTCCATACGTCATATGTAGTTTGCCTTTATTGTATCTAACACAAATCCTTTCTCCCCCCACATAGCAAGTAGTTTTAAATTACCTTTGCTTTCCGAAGTCGTCCATCTGACTTTAACAAGCAGAAAAATCATGATCTTAATTTCTGTCGTGCGGACTTGCCTTCAGGTCTTCTCCTCGGCTGCTGTGTACAGCTGCAAAACAGAAGAACACCGGCCAGAACCTGGAAGAGGACGTGGGTCAGAATGAACAGAAGACAGATCTTCCCTCCACGGAGAAGACACTCATGGAAGAGAAGAGCAAGCTGGAAGAGCAGCTGAAGGAGACCATGGTAAGGCTGTGGGCGCTCGTGAGGAGCATGGTCTGTGGAACTCCAGGTCTGTCTTCCAGGGATGTCAAGATGGCCTCCCTGACAACAGAGGTGGAAGCCAGGCGAATTTCATCCCTGTCGGGTTCTACAGCAAGTTACTGCTGAAGAAGGGATAGAACTCAAATCTGCTGTGACTCTTTTTTGTCATGAGAATTATCTTCATGTTCTACATAGATTATATTGAGTTACGAATGAAAATGGTCTTTACAAGTGAGGAATATTCAGTAGGGCCCTTGAGGCTGGGTCTTTGGGAGGACGAAGGTGGGAACCAGAGGTAAAGTCACATGGTGCTCTCCTAGGGATGTTGGAGTTTTATGAACTAATTAATAATACAGATTATGACCTCATGTGGAAAAGCGTTCGGTTGCTCAGCCGTGTCCAACTCTGCGACCCCGTGGACTATAGCACTCCAGGCCTCCCTGTCCCTCACCATCTCCTGGAGTCTGCCCAAATTCATGTCCCCCAAGTCAGTGATGCCATCTGTCCATGTCATCCTCTATCTTCACCATCTCCTCCTGCCTTCAGTCTTTCACAGCATCAGGGTCTTTTCCAGTGAGTCAGTTCTTCGCATCAGGTGGCCAAAGTATTGGAGCTTCAGCTTCAGTATCAGTCCTTCCAGTGAATATTCAGGCTTGAGTTCCTTTCGGATAGACTGGTTTGATTGCCTTGCAGTCCAAGGGACTCTCAAGAGTCTTCTCCAGTACTGTAGTTCGATAGTATCAGTTTTTTGGTACTCAGCCGTTTTTATTGTCCAGCTCTCACATCCATACGTGACTACTGGAAAAACCATAGCTTTAACTAGACGGACCTTTGTCAGCAAAGTAATGTCTCTGCTCTTTAACATGCTGTTTAAGTTTGTCATAGCTTTATTTCCAAGGAGCAAGCGTCTTTTAACTTCATGGCTGCAGTTACCGTCCACAGTGATTTTGGAGCCCAAGAAAATAGTCTGTCACTGTTTCCATAGTATCCCTATCTATTTGCCGTGAAGCACTGTGCTAGGGCTTTGCTAACCCCTTTGTTTATATGAATCCTCACAACAGCCCTGTGAGTCAGCCATCAGTACCCCTGTTTACAGATGAGGAAACTGAGGCCCAGGACTATTTGGTAAACTTCCAAGGTCACCTTGCTACCCAGTGACGACAGAGCCACAGTCTGAGCCTGTGAGACCTTGCTCTTAACTGCGGCACTGGAACCCCCAGAAAGCTGAAAGCAGTAACCTAGTGCCCATGAAAAATAGAAATCCCAGGAGATGGATACGATTATAGGAAGAGTTGGTGCAAAATGAGGAAGACATCAGAATTCAGATGATTATTATACAATAAGTGTTCCAACTGAACCTTATCTGGGCAATATGAAAAATTCAGAGGTTCATTCCTGAGGTTTTTCCTCTTCTGTGGGGTAGAGGCCAAAGTTGTCCACTCAGGGTCATTGTTCTCCTGACCCTCTCCTCAGGGTGTGAGAACCAAGCCAGGTCAGCCCTTACCCTGGGTTCTACGGTTCCCTTGAGCTGGAGATTCTGCAGAGGAATGAATGGTCCTTCCTTGAGAGAAACCATCAGAACCAGGAGAAACTAGCAGCTTTTCTTGTCCTTTGCTCAGCTGTACACAGAGTGAGAATGGCCTTGGGGGCTTGTGAATATATGACGCCTGGCCATCTTATTCCCCACGTGGTGGAAATGGTGGCACTGGTTAATTTACTTCTGTTTATTATGCAGCAGCTGTTTGTAATCCAGTCTCCAATGTACTGATGGCTGCTGTTTGTATTTTGACTTGCAGTTTGTTATATCAGATTTGTTTTCCTATGAATTTGTTCTAGATTTATTTCATGTGAATTTTTCTTTTTTTTTTTTTTTTAAGGAAAAATATAAGCGAGCGCTAGCAGATACTGAGAACTTGCGGCAGAGGAGCCAAAAATTGGTGGAGGAGGCAAAACTATATGGTAACTTTAAACACTACATGATATTGATCCTGGGAAATATGGACAAGGAAGTAGCAGTGTGTGTGGTCTCAGACAACATGATTAATCAGGTGGGGAGGTGGGGCGGCTGCTGATTGCATTCCCTCCAGTTGTTGAGATGAGTCAGCTGTTGCCTAGAAGGAGCAGACTTGGCTTGTGATGTACACTCGTAGTGGTGAGCGTGATTCCTGCGATGAGAGTATCCTTCGCTCTTCCGCACAAGGACCTCAGTATGAGCCTGCAGGTACTAGCAGAGGTGCCCCGTGAGGCTCGGGTCCTCAGCCAGAGCAGCCCTAATGCTGGTCTCACTTAAGGCCTCATCAGTCGCTCTCTGCGTTGACACCGTTGGATCTTTCTGTCATCATGCTTCCCACCTTACAGTAGAGGTCAGTGAGGCTGAAATGACTCGCCACTAAAATGGCGCTGGCGCCAAGGCCCATCTCCCAACCCCATATATGCTGTGTTGATCACACAGAAGACCATCTGAGTACTTAGGGGACAGAGCTTTCAGTCCCCCCTTTTCTGGATGCAGAACTGGTAAGAGGATAAACCCTCTGCCCAAGGACAGACCTTGGGTGCTTGCAGTGGAAACAAAGATCCAAGTTCAGCACAGAGAACAAACCTCTCTTTTTTTTTTTAATTTTAATTGAAGTAAAATTTAAATTTTATTGAAGTATATAGTTGTATGTGATTAACACATTATAATGTGTTAATTGCTGCTGTATAGCAAGGTGACTCAGTTATACATCTTTTTACATCCTTTTCCATTATTCTCTATCACAGGATATTAACTGTAGTTCCCCATGCTACACAGTGGTAACTTGTTCATTCTGTATATAGTAGTTTGCATATGCTCATCTTCTGTAGAAATGTCACGGGTGCTTTGATAGTGTGCATGCTCAGTCACTCAGTCGTGTCCAACTCTTTGTGACCCCATGGACTATAGCTTGCCAGGCCCCTCTGTCCATGGGAGCATCCCGGCAAGGATACTGGAGTGGGTTGCCATTTCCTCCTCCAGGGAATCTTCCCAACCCATGGATTGAACCCAAGACTCCTGCATCTCCAGCATTGTCAGGCAGGTTCTTTACCACTGAGCCACCTGGGAAACCCTGGTAATTTGATCATGATCACATTGAATCTGTAGATTGCTTTGGGTAGTATGGCCATTTTAACAATGTTACTTCTTCCAAGAAGAGCATGGTATATCTTTCCATTTCTTTGAATCATTTTCGGTTTCCTTCACTAATGGTTTATAGTTCTCAGCATATAAGTCTTTCACCTCCTTGTCAGATTTATTCCTAAGTTTTTTATTACTTAATGTGATTTTAAAGGATATTGCTTTTTACATTTTCTTTCTCGTATTTCATTGTTAGTGTGAAAAAATTCAGCCAGTTTCTGTATGTTAATCTTATATCCTGGTACCTTGCTGAGTTCGTTTATTCTAATAGTTTTTGTGTGGAGTCTCAGGGCTTTCAATATGTATTATATCGTGTCATCTGTATATACTGACAATTTTACCTCTTCTTGTGGCTGAGACTCCCAATACTATGTTGAATAAAGTGGTAAGAGTGGGCATCCTTGTGTCGTAACAGTTTTTTTTATGAATGAATTTTGGATCAGATGCTTTTTCTTCATCTGTTGAGATGATCGTGTGGTTTTTGTCTTTTCTCTTGTTGATGTGGTGTATCTCATTGATTGATTTGCATATGTTGAACTATCGTTATGACCCTGGGATGAATCCATCTTGGTCGTGGCGTATGATCTTTTTCATGTGTTGTTACTTTCCGTTTGCTAATATTTTGTTGAGAATTTTTGCATCTATATTCATCAAGGATATTGGCCTGTAATTTTAATTTTTTTTTAGTAGTGTCTTTTCTTTGATTTTGGTATCAGGGTAATGGTGGCTTCATAGAATGTTTTTGGGAGTGGTCCTTCCTCTTCATTCTTTTGAAAGAGTTTGAGAAGAATTGGTAGAAGTTCTTTCTATGTTTGATAGAATTCACCTGTGAAGCCATCTGGTCCTGGACTTTTGTTTGTGGGAAATTAAATTACAGAATCTGTTGCACGTCTAGTTATCAGTTTGTTCAAATTATCTGTATCTTCTTGATTCAGTTTTGTTGGGCTGTATCTTTCAAGGAGCTTGTTTCTGTCTTCTAGCTTGTCAGGTTTGTTGGTATATGATTAATTGTTGATAATATTCTCTTAGTGGTTTTTATTTCTGTGATATCAGTTGTGATTTCTCTTTCATTTCTTATTTTCTTTCTTTGGATCCTCTCCCTTTTCTTGGTGAGCCAGTGTTTGTTTTTTCATCTCTAGTTTCTCTCTGATCTTTATTTCCTCGCTTCTGTTGACCTCAGGTTTTGTTTGTTCTTATTTTTCTAATTTTTTTAGGTGGTAGGTTAGGTTGTTCTGAGATTTTTCTTGCTTCTTAAAGAAGTTCTGTATCACTGTGAACTTCCCTCTAAAAACTGCTTTGCTGCATCCTGTAGACTTTGTATGGTTGTGTTTTCATTGTCATTTGTCCCTAGGTAATTTTTAATTTCTGCTTTGATTTCATTGTTGACCCATTGGTATTTTAGTAGCATGTTGTTTAATTCCATATAGTTGGGTTTTTTTGTTTTGTTTTTTTCATTTCTTTTTCTGTGGTTGATATCTAGGTTCTTGCAGTTGCGGTCAGAAAAGATGCTGGAATAATTTTTGCTCCGTTACATTTGTTGAGGCTTGTTTTGTGCCCCAGTGTGTGGTCAGTCCTAGAGATGGCGCTGTGTGCACTTGAACGTGTGTTCTGGTTTTTTGGATGTAATATCTTGAGCATATCAGTTAAGTCTGACTGTTCTGTCATTTTGGATCTCGGTTGCCTTATCGACTTTCTGTCTAGCTCTGTCCATTGATGTGAGTGGGGCAGGAAAGTCTCCTGCTGTTGTATTCCCATAAAGTTTCTCACTTTATGTCTGTTAGCATTTGTGTTATGTGCTTTGGGTGCTCTTGTGTTGGGTACATATATGTTGAGGAATATAATATCTTCTTGTATTGATTTTTAATATTATATAGTGTTTATCTGTGTTTATAGCTTCTGTTTTAATGTCTGTTTTGTCTGATGAATATCATGACCCCCCACTTTCTTATTTCCTTTTGCATGAAATATCTTTTTTTCTGTCCCCTCAACTTTCCACCTCTGTGCGTCCTTTGGTTAAAGTAGGTTTCTGGTAGACTGTGTATTGTAGTTTGATGTATTTTTGTTTTTTGTATTGTGCTTGTTGTCTTTTTGGGTTTTGTAAATCTGTTGTGTGTTGTTGATTTGTGGTTACCCTGTTTTTCAAGTATGTTAATCTCCTCCTATATCTGCTTGCTTTAGACTGGTAGTTATATAGGCTCAAACATATTCTAGGAAAAACAAGTCAACATTTTCTTACTCCTTCCCCACACTTTATGGTTTTGATGTCATCTTTTACATCTTTCGTGTTTACCCTTCAGCTATTCATTGTGGTTGTCACTGATTTCACAGAATTTTTTTTTTTTTAATCTCTGTACTGACTTTAAGTGATTCAGTTTACAGTTGGGTTTTCTCTTGCCTATAGCTTCTTCTTTTCTACTTAGAGAAGACTTTTCAATGTTTCTCTTAGGATAGGTTTAGTATTGCTGTATTAAAAGTACAAAAAGTTTTTGCTTGTCTAAAAAATTCTTTGTCTCCTTCTAAATGATAGTCTTGCTGGGTAGAGTATCTAGGTTACAGACTTTTCCCTTTCAGGACTTTGAATGTATCTTGCCACTGCCTTCTGGCCTGCAGTGGTTCTGTGGGGAAATCAGCAGATAGCCATATGGGAATTCCCTTATAGTTAACTCTCTCTCTTTTGCTGTCTTTAGAATCCTCTCTTTAACTGTTGCTATTTTAATTGATTTTTTTTTTAATGTGGACCATTTTTAAAGTCTTTATTAAATTTGTTACAATATTGTTTGTGTTTTGCTTTTTCACTTCAAGAGGTGGGATTTTAGCTCCCTGGTCAGGGACTGAACCCCGCACCTGCTACATTGTAAGGTACAGTCTTGACTCACTGGACCCCCAGGGAAGCACCCAGCTTACCCTGTATTTCTCATTTTTTCATTGGGCTTCCTTGTCTGCTGTTCTGATTGGGTATTTCCATTATTCTTCCTTCCAGATTTCTTATTTGTTAGGAGAAACAATTACCTACTGTGGTCTTGGAGGGCTTTTGTGTGTGTGTGGGAGCCTCCTGTGTAGTAGTCCGAGTGGGTCTAACATATTTGGTGCAAGGCCTGCTTTTATAATACAGCCGCTGCTGGGTGTCCTGACCATTGTCCCATTGATGGGGGATGTGACTGGTGAGCGGGGCCTTCCCTCTGCTCCGTGGTTGTCACAGCCCTGTCCGGGGAAGCATCTGCTCCCTCGTGGTCAGAGTGGACATCCCCAGATCTGTTTCTGAGCTACAGAGTGAGGTAGGCAGGAGTGAGTGCTCCCTCCGGGAGGAGAGCCACTGAACATCCCTCCACTGCAGCTGTCCACCAGGGAGCGTGCCGCATGGTGCCACCTGTTGTGCGTGCTCAGTCTTGTCCGACTCTGCAGCCCCATGGACTGACTGCAGCCCACCAGGCTCCTCTGTCCATGGGATTCTCCAGGGATCGAACCTGCATCTCCTGCATTGGCAGGCAGATTCTTTACCGCTGAGCCACTGGGGAAGCCCTCCCATTGCTCGGGCTCACAGAGTATCCTGTTGTCACACTGCCCCCGGCCCCACCTCCACCGTGCAAATGCAGGCAGTCAGCCCTGGCGTGCCCCACTGCTGTGTTCCCAAAGCTACCGACGCAGACCTCCTGACCCCAGCCTTGCCTTCATGGGCACGCCCACCAAGCCCACAGATTCAGGCCTTAGTAGGCCAGAACCCTCCCACCACGGGAGCACCAGCATCCCCTCTGATGTCCCACAGATGCTGCTGAGTTTAGAGTGGGCGGCAGTGGCGGGGGTTGCAGAGCCGCGTCTGCGTGGGGGTGAGGGGCCGGCGCTGGCGGGCTCCCAGGGCTCCGAGAGGCGGTGCTCAGCAGGAGGCTGCCGGGGCAGGCCCACCCTTCCCTCCACGGGCCCTCTGACAATGGCGCCTCACTGCTTCTCCAGACGCGTTTCGTTCTCGGATGCTGTCACCTCCACTCCTGTTTTTCTTCCTCTCTTTGGTCATCCGCTGCACTGGCTGTGTGCCTGCTGCCCTCCAAATGCCCACGTTCTTCAGGCCTCCCTCTCCTCCTCTCATCACTTCCCCCACTGACTTGCCCTCCCACAGGGCTGAGTGCTGTTGACACACAGGTGAGCTGCCAGTTCAGACGTTTCTTCCCCCTTCTAGTCCTGGCTGTCTTTACCTGGATGTCTCAGAGGTATTTTAAACTGAATTCTCCCCTCTGCTTTCCTTCCTCTGAGTAAATGATACCGCCACCCGCACAGGTGTTCAGGTCAGTCATCTGAAACTATGCTCTCCTCCCTCAGGCCCACTCCCCTCCCACCCTGGGGGTGGGGACGGCTGGACCCCGTGCCCACTCCCCTCCACTGCCGGCTCTGCTCTGTCCAGGCCAGCCTCAGCTCCGGCGTTAGCGCCACACCCTTGGCAGAGTGGCCTCAGCTCCCCTCCCCCCAGTCCACTACCCCACCTGGAGCTTTCAGCTTCTCTGGGTTTGTGTCGTCTTGGTGGACTGGTGCTCTGGACTGCTGGAATGCTTGGCTCACTCCTGACTCTCTGTCCACATCCCAGGTTAAGTAAGCCATGTCCCTGAGGTTAATTGCCCTCAGCACCCACGAGGGCTCCTTCCTGGAAGTATAATTGGTAATTGTGTGCCTCACTGTGGCGATCGTGCCCTGCATGTCTCAGAGACCAACAATCCACGTGGGCAGACATTTCCCCAGCAGCTCGCTTGAGGGGTTAGTCCTTAATAGATGCTCACATTTTTATTGGATGGGTAAACTTTTTTATTTCATTTCACAGCAACTGGGTGTGAAAACACTGTGTAAAAAAAGGGAAGCTGTAAACAAGCGTTGCCTCCTTCAAAGAGTAGATCTTTGAAACTTGAGAAGACGTGAGCGGGTTGTGCTGGAGCCTCGTGGTGGCTGCGCTGCAGGGGAGGGGGACCGGCTGGCCCAGGGGGCACCTCTCGTCAGCCCCAGCTTCCTCCATTCAGCATCTGAAGGGTTGTCTTGAAACTACAGACGTTTGCATTTATATAAAATTTTTTTAACTGTTATTTCTTCTGTTAGATTAAGGCTTGGGGTGTGTCCTGGTAACTTTGACCTCATGGTGCCAAGTAATGGCTAATGTTTATCGAACACTTAGAGCGTTCTAGGCGCTGAGTGTGAGTGACTTCCTGTCCTCACGAGCTCGCTATGTGTCGGGTACTATTGTCCCTGAATTAGAACCAAAGCAGCTTCAACCCAGGGGGGTTCAGTGCAGTCAGGGCTGTCCAGCGCAGCCGGGCCGCGTCCTGGCGGCCCTGTCCGTGTGTGTGACCTCTTGGTCTCAAGCAGGACTGGGGGTGGGGTGGCTCTGCAGGTTTTCAGCTGCCTGTCTTTACACCTGATTGGCTTTTGTCTAAGCCTCGGGAAAGTTGTTTTGTTTAATCCAGTCCATTGAAATTCTAGGACAAACCAGTGATTTGAAAAAAGGTGTGAAAAAAGGTGTGTGACAGAAGGACTTCCCAGGTGGCTCAGTGGTAAAGAGTCTGCCTGCCATTGCAGGAGATGCGGGTTCAGTCTGTGGGTCGGGGAGATCCCCTGGAGAAGGGAATGGCAGTCTTCTCCAGTAGTCTTGTCTGGAGAATCCCACGGACAGAGGAGCCTGGTGGGCTGCAGTCCACGGGGTCACAAGAGTGGGACACGACTGAGTACACACATGTCACATAAGGAAGGCCTGTAGTTTTGAGTTGCCTGTGCAGTGGATCCTGAATGCAATGACGTTCTCCCTTAACCTGGCGCAGGCATCCAGGGCTTCTGCAAGGACTTGCTGGAGGTGGCAGACATCTTGGAGAAGGCCACACAGTGTGTCCCGAAGGAGGAGATTCGAGATGACAACCCCCACCTCAAGAACCTCTACGAGGGGCTTGTGATGACCGAGGTCCAGATCCAGAAGGTCTTCACGAAGCACGGCTTGCTCCGGCTGAACCCCCTGGGCGCCAAGTTCGACCCATACGAGCACGAGGCGCTGTTCCACACGCCGGTCGAGGGGAAGGAGCCGGGCACGGTGGCGCTGGTTAACAAAGTGGGCTACAAGCTGCATGGGCGCACCCTGAGACCCGCCCTGGTGGGGGTGGTGAAGGAGGCGTAGTGGCCCCGGGGGTTTCAGCGCTTTGTCTAATCACTCGCTGACTCTTCCAAGGCGGGTTCGTCTTTTCTCACCTATGAATACTCTTGACCTTTTCCTAAACCTTGCTGCAAGGCTTTGGTAACAGGCAGCTCCACAGAAAAGCCAGCCAGTTGCACAGCTGCGTTAACGAACTGGAATATGGGAGTGTGTCCGTTGATTTTAACACACGTTCCATGTGCTTACGGAACAGGCTGAAGGGACACTACTGGACTCTGGGGTATCATGAAAAACACTGTGTCTGCTCAGACTCTGGTGACATCAGAGTGTTTCAAGTAAATAAAAGGCCTTCAGGAATCCTGTCTGCTGGCTGGCCGTGCCTGCTGCTCTGCGTCCCGTGCGTCTCTCTGTAGCCTGCAACCTCCTGGGATGCTTAGCTTTCCCTCAGGCAGTGAAGGGGATCGCTGAAGAAGGTTTATGATGCCCTTGGTGACAAATGTGATTTGAGTTCCTTTATAATCAGTAACTACCTGGCTGCCAAGAACTATCACACCTGTCTTTTGCCAGTTACCGAAGGTGACGTAATTAGTTACTGTTACCCTGTTTTGTTCACCTCTGGAAATGTTTAAATCTGTACCCAACTAGTGACCTAAAGGTGTTTGCCCTAGTAAGATGGACTTCCCTAGAGAAACCTGAGGACTGCGTGCTTGGTATGTTTTAAATGTTAAATTTTATTTAAGAGGATTAAAGCCCTGATGTTATTTTCCTACGTTCTGATAGCTGTTCTGTGTGTTTTGATGGAGGAGATCCTCACATAAGGACAGTGTGACGTAGCTTTCCGGGTCTCTGCTCAGACCCCGCAGCTTGTGTGCCTGACGCCCAAACGTGTTGGCTCGTGTCCCAGAAGGGCGAGTGGCTTCCTCCGGGGCTGCCCCGGCTGGCGGGTGACAGCCGGTGCTGGGGGCAGGCCTGGGTCAGCCTGGGTCCGCGCACAACCGTGAAGGGGACCACGGACACTCAGGAGCAGCACCAGCAGGGACACACGACTGGCAAATGCTGACCCTGTGACTCGCCTTAGGACCCTCCTTTCCTCACGTTAAGGGAAAAACTGAATGACTGAGGTAGTGTTAAAAGTACCAGAGCAAAAGTAACCTTCCACTATCTTTGCTTCTGAGAGGTACTTCAGGGACTGAGCTCAGTACAGTTACATCTCTTTACTGCATAAAAATGGGGGGCACTCAAGTGTGAAAGGTATAGGTAATAATCCCATCATTAAAATTGCAAAAAAATTTCCCCCTTTTAAGTTGTTGCTTTAAATTATTTGGTCAAAAGCATAGCCCAGGGGTTTCCCTGGTGGTCCAGTGGTTAAGAATCCACCTCCCAATGAAGGGGACTCGGGTTTGATCCCTAGTTGAGGAACTAAGATCCCACATGCCACGGGACAACTAAGCCACAACCAGAGAATCCGTGCTCTGCAAGGAAACATCCCGCATGCCGCAGCTGTGACCGGAGGCAGCCAAATAAATACATGTTAAAATAGACACATATATATAAAATAAAAAGGCCTAGTCCAGAACCAAAGGCAGTAGAGCGCCCTGAGAAAACCACGCAAGGAGTCACGCTTGCTTTCACACCGTGGCTGTTGAGCACATGGTTTTGCCTCTTTGGCTGCATCTGTACGAGCGTGAGTAATTCTTGCATTTCTGTGAGTGTCCCCTCCCATCCCTTTTCAGCTAGAAGCTGCAGCTGCTAAAAGGTGCTAAACCCAGAGATGGTCTGGCTTAAATGTGAACTGTCTGTTTGCTGTTTCACTCATCCACGGTCACCACTAACAGGAAAACATTAACTGTGTCCATACTGACACTGCAGTTAGAGGCCCGTGGGCCACACTCTTGTCGGGTTCCCGGGTCTTACCTAACCGCGGCCCGGATTGCTGCTCCGGGTAGGTGTTGGAGCCGGCACTGTCTACTCACCATAGACTTCCGCAGCCTGGCTCCACAGAAGGTCTGGGTGTTTTGTTCCTTTCTGGGAAGTAGCGCTGGCATGAAGGGCTCTTCTGCTTAACAGAGATCTATTTTGACTCAACGGTTTGGAGGGAAACCGGGTGTGACGTCCAGGAGCCACACTAAGACATGTCACAGGCTGTTTCCCATCGTGACTCTGAAGGCTGGCTCACACCATCCACGAGACTGAAAAGCTGTGGCTCCAGGGGCAGGCAGTAAAAAGCAAGCGGTGACACTGTTTGGTTCTCAACCTGTTTAATGTGTAAAAGGGGAAAAAAGAGGCGGTAGGCAGAGTTTCGGTCTGAATACATTCTCGGAGTGCTGGCCATCCAGAGCATCATTCTGAACAGCTGATTATCTTCTGTGACTCGAGAGTTTCAGTTTTGAAAAGACCTAATTCCATGGGATTACGGTGACTCATTTATCATAAGAATTAAATACAGAAATTTAAAGGCTGAGCAAACAGCAGGGGCGGGACTAATGCGACAGTAATAGCTGGAGTTGATGGGGCAAGAGGCAACCAATCATAAAATTACTTTTCCCTTGTAACAAAGGGTTCACACTTTTAACATAAATTATACATTCATTATGGTGTTTAAAAACAGTCAAGCCTAAATAAATTCTTCATACCATCGAGAAGAGACACACACACTGAAAACCTGCTTAAGCACAGAACTTTTCGTCTGACAGCTCTTGGCCGGGGCCACGCACATTTTACAGGGAGCTTTTGCTTCTCAAGCTTAGTGAAAGTCTGGCAGTCATTTTGTATAAAAATAAGACTTAAATTTAAAACCTCACCAAACTAGGAATCTGATGTAGAAAATCGGTGGCACTGGAGCGGCTGAAGCCCGCAGGTCTCAGACTTCCGCCCATGTACCAGCGACCTGCGAGGCACCACCCCGAGTGTCCGAGGCCTGGGCCAGCCCAAGTCCTTGAAGGGCCAGCGGGTTCCCCTGGGGACACTGCGCTGCTGCTCCAGGAACCCTGGCTGAGAACCCCTGGAAGGACGTAGCGCCATCTCCGTCTCTGCACTCCCGTCAGCCGTGGTTACCCTGCGGGCGACGGCAGGAGGCGGCGGGAGGCAGTGACACCACCACCCACTGCTTTATGGTCAGAGAGGTCCCGGGCTCGTGGTCAGGTCACGGGGAGTGCTGCCCTGCCAGCATGCGATGCGGTTTACAACTAAAGCCACGGACAACGTGTTTGAGCGTCATGCACTCACTCGCGTCCGACTCTTTGCGACTCCGTGGACGGCGGCCTGCCAAGGCTCCTCTGTCCGTGGGGGTTCTCCAAGGCAAGAATACTGGAATGAGTTGCCATTCCCTTCTCCAGGAGATCTTCCCGACCCAGGGATTGAACCCAGGTCTCCTGCATTGCAGCTGGGTTCTTAACCATCTGAGTCACCAGGGAAGCCCCCAATATACTTGAAGTGTATATTTAATGCTGGAAATTCACCCTAGGGGACAGACAGAAGGATGTGAAAGGAAAAGGCACCATAATTAAGCCGTCCTTGGAAATGATGAGGTTTTTTTTTTTCCTTTTCTCTCTCAAATACCTTCACTTTAATGTAACTTCAAGCCCAAACATCCTGGGAGGTAAACAGTCTGGCAGCTACAAGGGATGAGAGGTGGGATGAGAGGCAGGATGCGCCCCAGGACGACCGGAGGAGCACTGGGGTCTGGCCATTCCACTGACTCTACAGCAGGGCCTTGGACACGAGAGCCCCGGGCAGCTGGAAGACACACGACTCCTCAGGTTCCCACGTGAAGGCACCGTGCCCGTCAGGAAAGGGCGCCCTGAGAGCCTCCCTGAACTGGGCTGGGCACAGCCACACCAGTCTGGCTCAAGACAGCTGCCCAGAGAAGCAGTGCCCGGGCCTCGAGGCCACAGGGGTCCCTCCCACCTAGCCCAGTGCCTGACACCACACAAGCTAAGACACATGGCCAGTCTCAAAGAAAGAGGGGCTTGCCGCTGGGGTGAGAACCGTGGAAGGAGCTGACGCCAAAACCCGGAACTCTCAACTCTCGGTGAACTTCATTTAAAATGAGTTCTTCCTAGTAAAACGCTCGGCCAAGTTCTAAGCACAGCAAGAAGCACCCCCAGGGGAGGAGGCCCTGCGTTCTGCCAGTCTGCGCTGGGCCCCCTGTTCCCCCCAAGACACCACAGTGAGCTCCCTCAAAGTGCCACCGCCAGCCATCGTGCAGAAGCTCGGTTTGGCCAAACTGTTCAACACCAGATTCCTCCTGGCAAGTCCCTACGGATGCCCGTCCTGCCCTTCCCAGGCCTCTTCTCCTGCCCAGCCCGGCACCCTCCATCTAAAGTGCCACCTGCCGGACACCGAGGGCAGCTGCGGCGGAGCTCAGGTCACGGGGGTGAGCCGGCAGCCGGCAGGGAAGGGCTCCTCTCCGCCCATCTCACAGTCCTGTACCACTGGGAAGAAACAAAAAAAGGAAATTTCCTGATCTCATCATCATATGCTCCACACTGAACACTTCAAGGCAAATCGTCATCTTAAAGTACTACATTTAGGGATGCAGTTAAAATATACACGTGTTTTGTCTTCCCCTTGATCCGACTGTTGCTATTGCTTCTTCAGAGGACCGTAAAAAGAATTGATACCCTAAAAAAAGAACTCGATTTGTTTTTAAAAAAGAGCAACAATGCGGGGTGGGGGTGGGGGGGCCGGAAAAGCGTTTCCTCTCCCCTTCCCGCCCACCCCGTTTCATTTTGGCTCACAAAGCTTTTTTTTTTTTTTTCCTCTTCGCTGTCGGTGCGGCTCTCGCGGCGACCATTCAGCCATCTGGCCAGCCGGCCGTCCTTCTGTCCCGGGCGCTCCCGGCGGCGGGCTTCAGGAGGCGTCCCTGGATATCCACCCGCTCTCGGTGAGGAAGTTCAGGATCCTCTTCTTGAGGACTTTGTCCAGGTAGCTGGGCAGGCGGCTCTTGGAGGGGATGCCCTGGCGCTTCTGCAGGTGGTCCTTGATGATGATGGTCTTCACGGTCACGTAGCGCGCGGGACTCAGGTTCAGCGAGCTGCACAGCACCTTCTCGCGGTCTGACAGGAGCTCGAAGCCCGGCAGGTGCTCGATGGCCGCGAACTCGCCGTCCCGGCCGTCCTCCTTGCCGCGCTTGGCGCCCCCCGCCGCCGCGGCCGCCGCCGCCTTGTTCTCCTTGCGCTTCTCGCGCTTGTGTCGGGCCGCCTCGTACTCGGCCGACTCCTCCATCTTGGTGATGCCGTTGCGCCGGTAGCGCTGCAGCTCGCGTATCTTGGCGCGCAGCATCTTCTCCTTGTGCATGTTCTCGAATAGGTCGTCAAACTCCTTGCACGACATGAACTGGTAGAGCGGCCGCAGCTTCAGCCGCAATTCCTTCTCCTCCTTGGTGACCTTGCGCCGCGCCGCCCGCTCCTTCTCCTTCTTGTCCTTGCCCAGGAAGGCGGGCACCAGGTTGTAGTCGCGCGCGATGTTCTTGCGCCGCTGCCGCTCGCGGAGCTTGCGCACGTACATGTCCACATGCGCGCGCTTCAGCTCGATCTCCACGTCGTCGTCGTCGTAGTTGACCGAGAGCCCGCTGATGAGCGTCTCGGCGTCCTGGTCGTACTCGATCTCGTAGTCGTCTCGCAGCGGCATGTAGCCCAGCTGCTGCTGCTCGGCCACCGAGATGTCTAGGGGAGGCAAGGGGGTGGTGAGGCTGGGAGAGAGGGGGCCCCCACTGGGGCAGGTGTGGTCGGTCACCCGGTTGGGGATGGTGTCGGGGATGCAGGCCTTCCCCAGGTTGCCGTGGATGTACATGCTTACGTAATGCTCCATCACTTCCTGGGGGGTCCGGGAAGCGCCGACGTGAGCTGCCATGTCCTCCTGCAGAGACAACAAGCGGTCAGAGGGTCAGACGCAGGCTGGGCGCGGAGCTCCCTGGGCACTTCCACCCCGCGGCCTGCGGGCACCATGATGTCCATCCCCCACAGCCACTCTGGCTGGGCTGCTCCCCTGGATGTCGGCGCTGGAGGGAGAACCTTTGGGGAATGGCACCCCCTGAGAAAGTCAGGACCCAGACGGACGCCGACCGGCTCGGAGGGCAGAGCAGAAACCCACATCCCAGACCCCCAACTCTTCTCGTGGTTCTCTTAAGAGGACAAGCAGCGTCTCCCGGGCTCGGGACTGCCCTGCCCGCCAGCAGTCTAGCTGCGGGGCTGACAGGCCTGCGTGGGCAGCCAGAGCCCCAGGGAGCCCCCGCTGGCCCCAGTGACCTCTCCTCTCTTTGAACTAGGAGAAGAGATGCGGCCCTGGGCTTCCCAACCAGGGAGGGAGACCAGCTCACTGCGCTGCCCGCGTCCCAACACAAAGCGCCAGGCTCGTCTCTGACGCCCCAGCCCTGGGGCCGGCGTGTCCCTTCCCTGGGTGGCGGTCAGGTGGCCCGGGAGTCAGGCCACCGCTTCTGTCGGCCCCTGGGGTCCAGCTAGCGGCTGGAGACCGGCCAGGGCTGCAGGCAGGGGTCACGCCTCCAGAAGGGACCCGCCCTGCGCACACAGGGTTATTAATGGGAGGAAATTGTACAAGTCCCTCAATCTTTTCCTTCTGCCAAGAGGCCTCTTCCTTAAAGGGAACCGCTAAAGCCACTTGAGAAAGCAGCCGCCTGCAGCGTGCGCTCGCTCCCCAGCAGCCACTCCGCACCCCGCCCGCCGCACTCCCCGCCGGCGCTGCCCTCCCACCCAGAGACGCTCAGCGCCCCCCCACGGTCGGGATGGTCCCTGCACCCCCACAGGCCGAACGGGAACCCAGGAAACCAGCCGGTCCCCTGGGGGGGGCCGGCCCTGCCGACCAACCGGGCACAGAGGGGAAGAAGGTGTCAGGAAGCCCCTCAGAGTGACCAGACTGGCGTCCGCCCTGCCAGCCTCTCCCCACAGGGCGCCGCTCAGGGGGCAGAGAAGGCCACACTGGGACCCACCCTGCCAGGCCTCCTCTGTGCACCGTGAGGGAAAGGGGGGATCAGAGCGGAGAGCAGACTCTGTCTGCAGGAGAAACTACACGGTTCTTTCTTCAAAAACCTCTCTCAGCACCAAGTCTGCAATTATCCTTTCCCAGGAAACCTTTCGTCCAAAAAAGCAAAAAAAGCAAGTCACAACCATCACTACCGTCACCGTCACCCAGGCTGGCCACTCCAGCCTTGGAGCCTGCGGGCCTCACAGTAAAAGAACCAGGAGGCACTGGTGGGTGGTAACGCTCTCCCCCAAGCCCAGCCAGGGCCTCCTTGAGCCGGGCGGGCAGCCGGGGTCATGGGAGCCACGCACTCAGCATCCGACCCTCGCCAGGGGCCCCCACCCCTCTGCCAGCGCGGCACGGGTCAGCGCCAGGGCCCCAGGCCTCATCCAGTGCAGCCCTGCCGGGAGAGCTCTGCCCTTCGAGAGGCCGCTGCCCCCAGCCCCCCGCGGCCTGCCCCCGGCGCCCCTCAGGTGCTCGGTGAGGGGGAGACTCACAGCCCAAGAGAGCGGCGGGAGGCTGAGCAGCGACGTGGCGTCTGAGGGAACCCAGGCGCCTCTGTGACCTGAGGTCCTCTCCATCCTCCTGCTCTGCGGACAGAGCAGGCAGGGGCTGTGCAGCCGTCCTCCAGCAAGGGTGCTGGTGCCCCTGTGAGGTCCCCCCACTCGAGGCGGTGAGGACACATGCGGGAGACGGCGGGCTGTCCGCCTGTGCTCATCAGACACTCCCTAAGGGCCCAGGCCCGCAGCCTGGTGCCCAGGGCATGGTGGGGGGAGTGGGGGGCTGCTGGGAGGGAGGGCCTCCGCCGTCTGCCTTCTGAGGGCTTAGCGCTTCCTGCTGGACGCAGGCACTGCCCGTTTTGGAAACAAGGACGAGTCCCGAGCATGAGAGAAGCAGCAGGAGGGGCACCTGGGCCACTGGCAGCCGACCCCCACCATAGGCGCCCTGCACGCCCCGCCCGCACCCCTCCGTGCCCCGGAGACAGGAGGAAGTGTGGGCCCGGGGCAGCGGCCTCAGGGGCGGTCTGCAAGGGACACTGAACTTCCTGCCCCGAGGAGATGCAAGACGCTCCTGTTCTGAGAGGGGTATGGGGAAGGGAGGTGGAGATTCTGTGCACTAGTTTTTCACTTTTTTCAGTAAAAGTAAAAGGAATTTTTTTTCAAGTTAAATTCTGCCTCAATTCTCTGTTTAAACAGGTCTAAGATTTTCATCAAAAATCAGTTCAGTTTAGTCGCTCAGTCATGTCCGACTCTTTGTGACCCCATGGACTGCAGCATGCCAGGCCTCCTTGTCCATCACCAACTCCCGGAGTTTACCCAAACCCATGTCCTTTAAGTCGGTGATGCCATCCAACCATCTCATCCTCTGTCCTCCCCTTCTCCTCCCACCCTCAATCTTTCCCAGCATCAGGGTCTTTCCCAGTGAGTTGGCTCTTCCCATCAGGTGGCCAAAGTACTGGAGTTTCAGCTTCAGCATCAGTCCTTCCAATGAATATTCGGAAGTGATTTCCTTTAGGATTGACTAGCTGGATCTCCTTGCATCAAATATATATATATATATATACATATATATAAAATACAGCATCCTTAAAAGAGATGACATCTGTTCCGGGAGGCAGCCCCCCGCCCCCCAGGCAGCGCACAGGGGCAGTTACTCGGGGCTCACAGGGAGATGGCCCACTGCTCCGCACCTTGCTCCGCAAAGGTTAACATTCCTGGAGCCTCCTCCGTGGAGGTGGGCGGCCTGGGATAAGAAGCCGGGCAGTCTCGAGACACACGCTGGGTTTCTCCAGCCCCGCCAGGCAAGGGGCCGGACGGCCGTGGGCCCTGCACGGACGACACCTTGGTGACCCAGCTCCTCTTCAGTTAACACAAGGGGTTTCTGCCTCCAGAGGGGCCCGGGCGGTGGCTCTTCATGCAGCCACAGATCAGTGGGGCTGGCACCCTGTCACCAGGTCCCCAGGACCCCGCATCACCGACCACCTTAGCCACGGCCTAGGGGGAGGCCGCTACTCGGGGAGACGCCAGCCAGCGACTGCTGAGAATCGACCCCGGGGACCGCCACGTCAGCTCGGCGCCAGTGAGAAAGGCCCGGGAAAGTCCACAGGAGCCTGACGTTCCCGGGCTCTGAGACTGCGGGCCGTGACGGAAGGGGATGGCCCGGCTCTGACCCTAACAGTCCAGAGGACACACAGATTCCAGAAAGCAGTGATGGACACACCCCGACGATGACGGTTCACAACGGCTGCCGGCCCGGCAGCCTGCTCATCTCATCTCACGCGTCTCCAGTCCCCATGTGTCACACCAGGGAGGGACGGTCCTGTCCACGCCCTACAGCGTCCCATGACGGCGGGGGGGGAGTGGAGGGGAGGTCCTGTCCCTCGCGTGTTTGAGGTCCCAAGTGTTTTGCTTCATCCAGATGGGTGGATGGACGGACGGGACGGCTGGGCGGGCAAGGAGCAGCTGAAGTGAGTTTCAGGGAAAGAGACTTGAAGGGAAAGTTCAAGTACAACTGAAACGGAACAAGGCACACAGCTGTAGCCTGAGGCAGGTCCCTCTCCCACTGCAGCTCGTGGGAACACCCCGGGAAGCAGCCCAAAGTCTGGAGGTTTGTTTTCCTATATGCAAACTTAAAAAAGACTCCCATCTTTAGAACAAGGTGAGGAGAGTTCAGTATGCTGCTTCCTGGAGTCTTCTGAAAAATAAAGAAAATGCATCTCTGAGATGCTGAACTGGGCCCGTGAGGTCACGGAAGGGAAAAGACGAAGCACAGCCCAGAGACGCGTCGGCACCACGGGCTGGCCAGCTCCGGGGGTGGGGGGGCTGCCTCGGGGCCTCTACCCTCTGGGCCGAGGCCGCCCCCGCCCTGGGACCTGGCCTCTGCAGACAAATGCCAGCTGCCCTCTCTGCGCACAGCCTGGGGCCAGGCCTTGGGCCCCGCTCCAGGCCCCACCCCCTCACTGCTGAGTGACCTGGACACATCACTGATTTCTCTGCGCCTCGTTCTCCTGGTCTGGATTACGAGGGTGCTACTAACTACCACCTTCACAGGACGGTCGGAGATTAAATGAGGTAATACACATTCTTAGTCCAGTGCTGGGCACGGCTTGGCCCATGGGCGCTGGCTTTGTTAGTCCTACTACGAAGCTGTTAGCGTCGCATCCACGGCCTGTGTTCACCCAGGTCACCTCCTCCAGGAACGCTTCCATGATGCCCAAAGTGAGACTCACATCCTGGCTCAATTACTCACTGCCATGAGACGTGTATCGTCTCGGCTTCGTCTCGGCTCCTGCTTATGATGTGTAATTGCTCCTTTTAAGTGTTTTGTCAGGATAAAACACACCATTGTGAACAACCACAGTTAACGTGTATGTATGTCTACGGGTTTCACCTCATCTCATCCTCTGAGCAGTGGCCCCTGCCTCCCAGATTGGGAGGACCACCTCGGGAGCCGCCCCCAACCCTGAAACAGGCCAGCTCTTGCCCACGCCGGCGCAGGGGGCGCAGCCCACCCGCAAGCAGGGCCGTGCCATCGCTCCCCTTTCCGGATGGACCACCTCACAGGCGTGCAGCCTCGGCGCCCTCCCTGACCCCCGGGACGTGTGGGGGACACCGCAGGACTCACTTCTTGCCGGTGCAGGGCATCCAGTCCCCTCTCTCTGTGCAAAGCAGCGCCTTTACCAGGACGACTCTCTCAATCGTGTCACAGAGCACCCTTCCCATGTGGGTCGGCAGGGCTGTTCTGGAGCATCCTGAAGGGCTCGCATCCTTTCCTGGCCAGCCTCGTGTCTGCCTGGGGGGCGGAGGCCGAGAGGCTGGCTTCGTTCCTGAGGCTCCAGGGCCAGGCCTGGGAGGGGCGGGCACGCGCTACATCCCCTCAGGGAGACGTGGCTCCCGCTTTCTTTAAAGGATGAAGCCTCAAGAGGACAGAAGCAAGCAGAGGGCCCACCGTGTGGGCAGCTGGGGTAGGGACCCTGGAGGCAGCCAGGACGCTGCAGGGCCTCAGGGAGGGGTGGGCGGCAGAGGGAGCCGCCTGCGGGGCCAGAAGCGCGCCGGGTCCAAGACCGAGGAGGAGGCGGTGGGCCCGGAGGACTGGCTGAGGTCAGAGCCGTGGGCCCAGGAGGGCACCCTAGGCTGCTGCACACGGCTCTCCTCAAGCCCAGAGGGGCACCTGGGGTGGGCCTGCGACCAGAGCCCAAGCACTGGCCTCCCTCAGCGGCCACTGACGCCAGCCGCCCCTCCCTGAAGACCCGACCTGGGCTCTGGACTTGGACCTGGGCTCTGGACTTGGACCTGGGCCTGCAGCCCCCCTGGCCTCCCACGTGCTCCAGTGTGCGTGCGCCCTCCCCGCGGGGAGGACTCCGGCCCAGCATACCCACACAGGGCCCTGGACGTGGCCGCTTCCCTCTCCAGCCCGGCCGGTCACCTTTTACAGTGAAGAGAATGGCCCGCCAGCCTCTCGAGGGCTGGGGGGAGGACGCCCTGGGCCAGCCGCCTGCATCTCCAGACCCTCCCCCTGCCCTCCAGCCAACCCTCACCGCCCCCCTACATGCGCGCTGGCCAGGTCAAGGGCAGCTCTCACGAAAACTGGTCTCCCGCCCATCCTTCCAGGCCATCGGCCACTCCAGGCGCCCTGTGTCCCTGGGCCACCACTCCTGTTTGACGGGTCTTTTTTTTTTTTTAAGCTAGAAAGCTCCATAAGCCTCCCCTCTGTTCCAAGGTCTCCGTCCTCCTCCCTGAACTCAGAATTCACCAGCTCACACCTCTGACTGCCCCTCAGGGGGACTAAAGCCTCTCAGGTGAAATCAGGCTATACTTGTGAGAGAGCTTTACGAAGCCACGGGCCCCACTGCAAAAGCCTCACGGCCCAGAAACACACAGGATTACCTCACCAGCCAGCAATTCCGCCTCCCGGTGTTTACCCAAACTAACAAGGACCCCAGTGCTATCTGGACACCTGTGTTCACCGCAGAAGCATTCCCGAGAGCCAAATTGGGAGCGACCCAAGTGCCCATCTACGGACGACTGGATAAACAAGTGTGGTCCATCCACACCACGGACTATTACTCAGCCTTAAACACGAAGGAGGTTCTGACACCTGCTACAACACTGGCCAACTAGGGGGACATTATCCTAAGAAACAAGGCTGTCACAAGAATACAGACAGTGCATGAACCCACTTGGGTGAGGTCCTGAGAACAGGTAAACCCACAGCGACAGCAAGTAGAACAGCAGCTAAGAGGGGCTGCGGGAGAGGGAGACGGGGTTCGTGTCTAACGAGGACTGACTTTCTGTTCATGAAGCCAAGCGTTCTGGCCAGTGGTGACGGCTGCCCAGCAGCAGTAATGTACTTCATGCCACTGAACTGGACACTTACAAATGGTTAAAATGGCAAACTTTACATTATGTGTCAGTCACTTCGGTTGCTCAGTTGTGTCCGCCTCTTTGCGACCCCATGGACTGCAGCACGCCAAGCCTCCCTGTCCATCACCAACTGCCGGAGCTTGCTCAAACTCAGTTCCATTGAGTCAGTGATGCCATCCAACCATCTCATCCTCTGTCGTCCCCTTCTCCTCTTGCCTTCACTCTTTCCCACCATCAGGGTCTTTTCCAATGAGTCAGTCCTTCACATCAGGTGGCCAAAGTATTGGGGCTTCAGCATCAGTCCTTCCAATGAATACTCAAGACTGATTTCCCTTAGGATTGACTGGTTTGATCTCCTTGCTGTCCACTGTATGTCTGCTGCTGCTGCTGCTGCTAAGTCACTTCAGTCGTGTCCGACTCTGTGTGACCCCATAGATGGCAGCCCACCAGGCTCCCCTGTTCCTGGGATTCTCCAGGCAAGAACACTGGAGTGGGTTGCCATTTCCTTCCCCAATGTATGAAAGTGAAAAATGAAAGTGAAGTCGCTCAGTTGTGTCCAACTCTTCGCGACCCCATGGACTACAGCCCACCAGGCTCCTCCGTCCATGGGATTTTCCAGGCAAGAGTACTGGAGTGGGGTGCCATTGCCTTCCCTGACTGTAAAGTATACATTATGTATACATAAACTATATGTATACATGGATACATGTATCTAATGTATACATAAAGTAAACATTGTGTGTCATAATACATAAAGTATTAGGATACATACTTTATGTATACACTAGATACATGTTATCTATGTATATATATATATTTTATGTATACATTATGTATATATAATGTATCAGTTCAGTTCAGTTGCTCAGTCCTGTCCGACTCTTTGTGACCCCATGAATCGCAGCATGCCAGGCCTCCTTGTCCATCACCAACTCCCGGAGTCTACCCAAACCCATGTCCATCGAGTTGGTGATGCCATCCAACCATCTCATCCTCTGTCGTCCCCTTCTCCTCCTGCCCCCAATCCTTCCCAGCATTAGGGTCTTTTCCAATGAGTCAACTCTTCGCATGAGGTGGCCAAAGTATTGGAGTTTCAGCTTCAACATCAGTCCTTCCAATGAACACCCAGGACCGATCTCCTTTAGGATGGACTGGTTGGATCTCCTTGCAGTCCAAGGGACTCTCAAGAGTCTTCTCCAAACCACAGTTCAAAAGCATCAATTCTTCGGTGCTCAGCTTTCTTCACCATCCAACTCTCACATCCATACATGACCACTTGAAAAACCATAGCCTTGACTAGACGGACCTTTGTTTGCAAAGTAATGTCTCTGCTTTTAAATATGCTATCTAGGTTGGTCATAACCTTCCTTCCAAGGAGTAAGCGTCTTTTAATTTCATGATTGCAATCACCATCAGCAGTGATTTTGGAGCCCCCAAAAATAAAGTCTGACACTGTTTCCACTGTTTCCCCATCTATTTCCCACGAAGTATACATATAATGTATACTTTACCACAATAAAAATATACACATTTTTTTTAAAACAGTAAGTTTTAGAAGTCGCATGCCTTACTCTAGCTACATCGGTGCTTCTTAAAGTAGGGTCCCTGGGACAGCAGCAGTGTCACCTGTGAACCTGTTGGAACTGCGGACTCTCACGCCACTCCCCGACCTACTGACTTCAGAAGGGGGTCGGGGGGGCACGACAGCATTTGTGCTTAAGGAGCCTCCCGGGGTTTTCTCACTCACTCTGAATGTTTAAGAACCAGTGCTCAGGGACCTACTTTCCCTGGTGGTCCGGTGGACTTCATGCTCCCACTGCAGGGCTGTGAGTTCAACCCCGAGCCAGGGAACTAGGGTCCCACAGAACCCCTGTGGCGTGCCCCACAGAACCAGCCCCGCCAAACAATAAAAGCCCTGCTCTGCGTAACCCTCTGAACTCTAGCTGGTTTCTCCACCCAAGCTCTTCCCTGCCCCTCCTTAATGGTGATTAAGACCCCCACTCTCAGGAGGCTCACAGGATGGACCGATCCATTTCCCACCAACACACAGAAGGGCTCCACCGTGCTGAGGAGGAGAACTATGCTGTGAACTCACTGCATCAGAGCCCCTGGGACTCTCTGTAACCCGCTGTGTCCAGACCTCACCTGGGGATGCTCTGCGTGTAGCACGGGGTCCGACACAAAGCGGGTCCTGAGCAAGTGCCGGACGATGCGTGCACACGGCGTGTCCACGTCACCCGGCCTGCGGGCCCCACTGTCATCTATGAAAGGAGATGCCCTTGCTCACGACGTTCCGCCCGCCTGCGGTAATCAGCCTGAGCACACGTTCACAGCACAAGGCCTCGCAGAGTCCACAGAGAACTCCACGTCCTTTTTCAACTTGAAATTGAGCTTCGGGGCCAGCGTGAACCCCACCTGCCCCTGGAGTCCTCCTGACCACCGGAAGTGGGGGGGGCAGGCCTCCCTGAAACCGGTCGATGCTCCGGCAACCAACTAACGAATGCGCGGTGCTGTGGGCAAGTGCACTTTGGCATCCACGTCTGTGCTTGCGTTCCACCAGGATCCACGTCCTCCAATCCTGAATCTGCACACCGCCCACCACACAACCAGCTGCCCGGGTCGGGGTGCTCAAAACCCATGGTGCTGGGACCCAGTGAGCCCAGCCAAGCCTCAACCCTTTCCTGGTCTCCATTCACAGGCGTCAGCCCCTCACCCCCATCCTCTCTACTGCGCGTCCCCAAGGCCTCCTGGGCTTGCGGCCGGCACCCCTCAGCTGGGCCTGGACCCTGGGACACACACTTAGCAAATGGTCCAGACTTCAGCAGGGCCTGCCCCTACGAAGTCCCCACGACCCCACGCCCATGTGTACCACCAGAGAAATCACAACAGTCTCACCCGCCTCTCCACCACTGTTCCCACACGCACACCCTCCCGTGGGAGTTGGTCCCTCTCCCCCAGCCCCGGCGCCCACATTCACCCCCTGCCCAGTCGGGTAAGGACCCGGCTCCAGCCAGGAGCACGCAGCCCCCCAGCCACAGCAGGCGCTGCTGCCACACCAGGAGGTCAAGCCCGGGAGCTGGCTTCCTCGCGTGGAAGCCAAGATCTGCAAGCCTTCTGTTCTCGGGGTTGCCGCTCTCCAACCAAGAACCAGCGCACAGCCTGCTGAGAGGAGAGCGCAGACACGCATGCAAAGCGCCTCACCCAGAACCCACACCTGCTGACGGCGGCCTGCATGGGACACGCGGCTAGGGGCTGGAAGCAGCCCGTGTCGCAGCACTGCAGAGGAGCCTCTGAGGAGCACAGCGAAGCTCAGGGCAAAGGTGCCCCAGAGAGCAGAGGGAGCGACAGGAGAGCCGCGCTCCGGCCTGGCCCGCGGACCTCGACCCCAGACCCCAGTGCCCGCTCAGCAGGGAGAAGTCCCGGCGTTGTCTCTTGGAACAGCTGAGCCTGCTGCCAGCCTGAGGCGGAACCTACCTTTCAGCACACTCTCCAGGTGGTTCAGGCACAAGATAAAGTAGGACTGCTTTCAGGGCACCCTCCCAGCCTCCCGCAGCACACTAGAATACATCTTTTACTCCCGGGCTCGCTTTTCCGGTATTTTCCACAGAGCTGCACGGGAGGCAGTGCTGACAGTGCGGCTCGACGCCAAACGATTCAGTCCGAACCCTGTGGCACAGACCCGCACTGGGAGGCTCTCACGAGGAACCACGCAAGCTCAGCACAGTGCCTGGCACCCAGCAAGCCTCTTGGTCCACACCAGCTATTTCTGGCAGTGACTGCAGAGATAAGAGCTGCAAGAATGAAGCGGGGAAGGGAAGTCTCTCTGAAGCACTGATACGGAAGCAGAAAGACCAGTCACGAATCATGATTTGGGGGTTGGGGGGAAAGCGCTCTCAACAGAAGAAATAACAAATGATCAAAAGGACCCCAGGGTGGGGAGACGCTGAAAGGCCCTGCAGGCCCTCAAGTTTCATCTCCGTAGAACTGGAAGCCGCTGCAGGCTGACGGACGTGACCTGCCCTCAAAGACAGCTCCGATCCTGCTGCCTGGAATGGGCTGCAGGGCACGGGAACCAAGCAGAGAGGCCAGTCTGGAGGCTCCAGGAGCGGTCAGGCAAGGGATGGACATTAGCCTGCGCTAAGGCTGTGAGAAGAGGCTAGATTCTGGAAGATTCTGAAGACAGGGCTGCCGCTGAACTGGACCCGGAAGAAGGCCCTGAGGATGGTACTTCATTTGCAGCCCGAGGAGCGACCGATCAAGGTGTGAGATTTGGGTCAAGGTAAGTGGAGGAGTCCAGGATATACGCACGAGGACGGCAGGGATGAGTTTGTGGCCGGAGGCTGGACCTCAGGACCAGCCCGTCACGACCCTGTAACACCCGTGAAGGCCAGGGTGACGCCTTTCTTTCCAGACTCCTTCACCGTCGCAGGATGTGCAGGGAGCAGACGCTCCATACGCGTCCATGGACAGCACTTCAGGCCAGAGTGAGCTGGAGGGTCTCAGAGGGTGGCCTCCGTGACACTGGCACTCAGCTGGGAACCCAGAGCAGTGTCTCTAAGGAGCTGGGAGAGGCTTGAGATTCCAGGGCTGCGGAATGGGCACGCGTCCCCGAAGACTGGCTCGCTTGACCAATAGAAAAAAGCTAACCTAAATACAGGCAGGGCAGGTTTGGGGACGCGGGGAGAAGAGGGGAACGTCTCCACCAGTAAGCCCAGGAGAAGGGGCCTGCGGTCGGCCCCCAGCATCCGTGGGCTCAACCCCGCTCCGCCATTTTAGACAAGGGACGGAGTAGGGGATGATTTTGGTGGCCTGCGAGGATTCTGGAACAATCCCCGTGGATAGCGAGGGATGGCTGTGCTGCTGGAGAAGTGGTTTGGGGAGCTGGGGGACCACCACGTGGAAGGGTCTGGAAAGATGATGGAGTGGGCTCCCATCTCTCCCCCTGCACTTCTCACAATGCCTGGAGGTGCCCGCACATCCCTGGTGGATATGGGCCAAAAGACAGCCAGGCCTTCTCTTTCCTATACGGAAGAAAGCCTCCTCTTGCAGAGTGCAAAGAACACTCCTCAGAGACCACCTGGAGAAGAGACACCGCGTGTCTCTTTCTCGAGAGAGAGAGAGAGCCTGATGTGAGTGAGTCCAGTCCAGCTGTGTTCTCCTCTCGGATAAACGTCCCCAAAGAAACCTCCTGAGAGAAAGAAAGTGAAGTTGCTCAGTCGTGCTGGACTCTTTGCGGCCCTGTGGACTGTAGCCTGCCAGTCTCCCCTGTCCATGGGATTTTCCAGGCAAGAACACTGGAGTGGGTTGCCATTTCCCTTCTCCAGGGGATCTTCCCCACCCAGGGGCGAACCCCGGGGTCTCCCACACTGCGGGCAGACTCTTTACCAACTGAGCCCCCAGTGGAGAGACCCAAACGCAAAAGATCAGGCGTGGCCTGGTCCACGCGCTCCATGGCAGAACCCACTCAGCCCGGGTCACACGAAGCCCGGGGTGTCGCGGGAATGCGAGGGTCAACAAGTGCCTGGCGGGGGACACAAGGCCACAAAGCGAGTGGTGGCGGCGGCGGCAGGGAGGACCAGGAGCGCCTGCCTGCAGGGCAGAAGGCGTGGAGTGGAGCTCCTCTGGCCTTCAGCACACTGTCCTCCAGGCAAAACCCACTCCTTCCTGGGGCGCCTACTGCTGTCACGTCTCAGAGCCGCCTGTGTCCCCCAGACCCCCTTCTCGGGAGTCCCCGGCGGGGCGCCGGGCCTCGCCCAAGGGGTGCAACTCGGCAGACACCCGCGGTGGTCACCCCAAAAGGCTGGGAAAACGACCCGGGGGTGAGGGGTAGGGGGCAGCCAGCCGCGGCCCAATTCCGCCCCCCCGCCCCGCTACTTCCTGCTGTGTGACCTTGGGCGGCTGGCTCACCCTCTCTGTGCGCCTGGCCCTGCTCCGGGAGGCGGGCGCGGGCCCCCCCTCCCGCCCATTGCCACCCCCCGCGCCCTCGCGGCGCCCGCAGCCCCGCAGGTGCGCCCGGGGCCCCGACGCTCACCCAGTTCCCGAAGCCGAACTGTTCGATGGCATCCAGCAGCAGCTGCTCCTCGCGGCTGGTCCAGCCGCCCTCGGCCTCGGGCCCCCAGAGCGTGAAGCGCCCGCCGTCCACCAGCTGGTAGCCGTGGTAGCGGCGGTGGTGGCCGATCTCGGCGCCGGCGGAGAAGCACTCGGGGCACAGCTCGATGTCCTGGCACTCGGTGCAGCGGAAGCGCAGCGGGCTCACCTCGGCCAGGCAGTACACGCAGTACTTCTTGCCGAGCTCCGCCATCTTCCGCCGCCGGGGCCCCGCCGCCCCGCGCTCCAGCGAAACCGCCGCGGCCACCGCCGCCGCGGCCGCCCCGCCCCAGGCGCCCGCTGCAGCCGGCCTGCCGGGCCGCGCGTCCTGCCTCAGCGCGCAAGCGCCCTCGGGCCGGCCAGGCCGCGCACCGCGCAGGCGCCGCCGCGCGGGGGGGGTCAGAGTGGGGGAGCCCGGCCCGCCGCTCTACGCCTGCGCGCCCCGCCTCCCACCACCACCCAGTGCCGGCCGCCCCGCCCCAGAGGCCCGGACGCTCAGGCAGGCGGGCGGAAAAGGAAGCCGCGGCGGGACGCGCCCCGCCCACTCTAGTTACGCCCTCCGCCAATCAAAGCCGCCCCCGCCAATCGTCCGGGAGCGGCCTCCCATTGGTCTACTCTGGCCGGGAGGCGGGGAGAACGGGGCAGGGCCCCAGGCCCTGGAAAGCGGGCGGAAAAGGAAGCGCAGCGGGACGCGCCCCGCCCCTTCTCGGTACGAGCCTACGCTCTCCGCCAATCAAAGCCGTCCCCCGTCGCTCGGGAGCGGCCTCCCATTGGTCTGCTCTGGCCGGGAAGGCGGGGAGGAGAAGGGGCGGGGCGTGGGACAGAGGTCCAGCCAATCGCCGGGTCCCTCCGCGCTCCCCTGGTTGCCCCTGGAAACCGAACAGCTAGCAGCTCCCTGCCGGAGGGTCTGCGGAGCTGACCCGGAGGGCGGGAGATGGACGACCACACTGGGGACCCCGAGACGGAAGATGGAGAGGTGGAGAGCCTGGCCTCGCGGCTGTCCGGGGTCAAGGCCAGCTCCGTCCCCCAGTCCCCGGTGGAACCCGAGGAGCCGGAGCCGGAGCTGAAGACCGTAGAGGCTTCGGAGGAAGGCGCCGCTGCGCCGAAGCCGGCCGAATCCCAGGAAGGGCTGGCGGTCACCGAAGCTGCAGGCGAGGAGGGGCCCGGAGAGCTTGAGAGCCCGGCCGAGGCCCAGGAGGAAGCCGAGCCAGGGGAGCCGCGGGAGGCCGGGCCTGGGGAGCCAGCCGAGCCGGAGCCCGAGGAACCCGAGGAGGATGGGGGGGAGGAGGAGGAGGAGGGCGAAGAAGAGGAGGTGGCGGCGACGGCGGCGGAGCCCGGGAGGAAGGAAGTCCCGTCGCAGGTCTCCCTGCAGCAGGCCACGGCCGGCAAGGAAGAGGCCGTGGCAGCCCGGGGCGCTGAGCGGGAAGGCCAGGTAGAGGAGGACGAAGAGGGCGAGGTGAGCGAGGCGAGCGAGGAGGGGCTGGAGGCCCGGGGCCCCCGGAAAGCCGAGGACGAGCTGAGAAACGTGGACGAGGGGCTCGTCCTCGAGCCTTACGACTGGAGCGAGGAGGTGCAGAAGCAGCAGGAGCAGCAGCTGCGCGCCGAGCTCCTGGAGCAGTACCGCGCCCTGGTGGTGGAGCGCGGCCGCTACCAACGCTACAACATCTACCTGCAGCACAAGATCTTCGAGGCGCTGCGCAAGAAGAAGGGTCTGGAGGCCGCCGCCGAGGCGCCTGGAGGCGACAGGGGCGCGGAGCCCGAGGCCCCCGAGAAAGAGCAGGCCTACCTCCGCCATCTGGCCGTCCTGGAGGACCTGCGGAAGCAGGAGGCCGACGACCTGCGCTGGTATCACCACGAGCTGGACCAGCTGAAGCTGCAGTGCCAAGAGAAGCTCTCCCGGGTGGACAAGGAGTGGCGGCGCTTCCAGGCACTCAAGAAGCAGGTGGTGATGCAGGCCATGGGCAGCTGTCGGATGAGGGGCGGCCGCCAGGTCGCTCTGCGAGAGGTGGAGCAGATCCAGGCGCTGGAGGACAAGAAGGAGAAGGAGATGAGCGCCGTGAGGCTAGAGAATGTGCAGCTGAAGCAGAGCCTGGTGCATTTTGAAACCAGGATGAGGACCCAGGAGGACCTGACCGAGGGCCTGCTCCTGATAGACTTTGAACAGCTCAAGATCGAGAACCAGACCTTCAACGAGAAGGTCGAGGAGCGGAACGAGGAGCTCCTGAAACTGCGCCGCAAGGTGACCAACAACGTGCAGATAATAACTCACGTGAAGGAAAAGTTACACTTTGTGGACAGAGAAAACGCGTGTAAAAAGGCAGAGCTCATGGAGATTGAGGCTCAGGTGGCCCAGAAGAGGGACATCTTGACCAAGACTAAGCAAGGCCGAGATGGCCTGCGGCTTGACAACATCAGGCTGAGTCAGAAGTGTGGGCTTCTGGGCAAGGAGTCCCTCCTCCGGGACATGGAGGAGAAGGTGGACAGGACGGAGGTGCTCGACCAGCGCCTGGCGAGCCTGAGGCGCCACCACGCCGGGCTTGTTCTGTCCTGCAGAGGCGTGAAGCAGAAGATCAGGGAGGCCAAGGCCTTTCTGCCCTCCTGACCCAGCTGGTGGGCGACTTCGGTCTCACCAAACTCCATCCTTCACCAACTCCTGTTCTCCCTTTGTTGCCACTCTTTAAAAGGCCCCTGATGATTGGGATGAAATTGTGTTTTTTATTCTTAATTTTTCAGCTTCCAAATTAATGCTGAGCACAGAATTGAGTTAAATATAGAGAAAATTGTAAAACAGGTACAGGGAAACAAACAGGGATGGCTTAATGTACCCGACTTCTCATAAAAAGCTGTCACCGACCTTTTTCTGTCTGAGCAATTTCGTCATTTCAGTGTCCTGACACTGAGGAGAAGTGATCCTCCTCCATGTTCAAGAGGGTTCAACAAATGGGCAGGGTGCCCAGAAAATTCCTGTTCACTAAGCGCATGAGTAAATCCTCTTTGAATGGATTGAACTGTGTGGTCCTGAATCGCTGGTTTCAGTTCAAACCTCACTAATTCCCTTAAAACTGTTTTGCATGTAAACAGCGCGAGCTTCTGGGGTAATCAACACCCAGGAAGAGGAGGGATGAGAAACAGGGAGAAGAGCCTTGTCCAATGAAAGGAGGCTCAGTCTGTCTAACTGTGAATGTCTTGTTTCTGGCTCAAGGACAGTCTTCAATGCTAATGAAACGTTTTCTTGGACCCACTAAAGAAATGCATTGATCTGTACCAAAAATGAAATTTTGTTTTCCAGTGAAGACAAAATGGTGACTGTATTGTGTCTTGCAGGTGCAAAATATACAGTGGTGTGACTGCTGAGTGTCCATAAGCGTTTCGTTTTCAGCAAGATATTTTCAGATCTTAGACCATCACTAAGCACATGATTTTTGACTGTGTCAAATATTAAGATGTCTATCATTCCTTGAGTTAATGTAAGAAACACCTGACAGGTCTATCCCCTTAACCTGAAATCAGTGATGGCTGTTTTAAGGTTTCTTTGATGTTTTGGGAGTCAGGGGCTTTAGTTCTTCTTAGTCTTAGCTTGAATTTTGAGATGTGCAGATTTGGGATTAAAAGTATTCTTCCATCTCTAAATTTAAGAATGATCCTAAGAAGGGTGATTTCTTCTTTGGTGCTAAATACCTTTAGAAAAACCCCACTGTAGGCAGATGACCCGGTCATGAGACTATCACAGTAACTTTTGTCTTTTGATGACATTTTGTTTTCTAAAGTGCTTTCCCTTTAAAGCCAATAAAGACTGATTAAAATTCCCTAACTTCCACAGCATGAATACTCTTTTATAATATCGTACTTAATCAAAACACACAAAAGCTAACAGTGAGGAGAATAAAAAGCTTTGCCTTCCTGCTTCCCTTCTTTTTCCTCTAGTTTTTGTCTTCTCTCTATCCTGTTCATCAAGACCAAAGTAAAATAGTGATTCCCTAGTGGATAGAACTTGGTTTTTCCTGTGCCTCAAACTGGGAACAGCACTGGCCCACTCTTTTGTGGCTGGGGAGGCTTCAAACTGGCAACAGGCTCGGTGCCTAAGGCTTTTATTATGAGTCTCCTGGCCTTTGGTTCACTAGCGAGAGAACAGGTATTTTCAGCTGACTTTGAACCACCGGCAATTATCCAGGTGGATTTCTTCATCAGCCTTCATCCTGGTGACCAGTAGGTCTCTGGGTGGCTGGGTGGGTGGGTGGGTGTGGGGGGATGTATGTATGCAGTCATGTTTAAGCTGCAAAGTTACCAGTGTCCTCTCAAATTATGTTACCTGCGCTGAAGATGTTCCAGTTGACTAGAAGGTAATAATCTTCTGTTAACTATTTCATAACAAAGTTCTAATAACTCACAAGCTCTTTCAGATAGACCACGTCTGAGGAAGAACGCCAGGGACCCAAAAATCATCATCCCCCTCCCTCAGCGCCTGACAGCTGTCTGCAGGCACAGCCCTACCCCTCTGTGACTGGACCCCAAGGAGGCAAAGGCCCTGGAAGGCAGACAGTGGGTTCATCATCCTCCCTGGTGACCAGCACAGTGTGTGGTAGAGTTGGGGCTCAATAAATTTGTTGGGTTAATAACATTCATGTTGGTCTCATTTGCTGAATATATTCGTTACTTGAATTTCTATTACGTGTCAGGCAACAAGTCCCATGCCGGATTCAAAAATGATTACACGTAGTAATGAGGATGTCTCAATGAAGTAGAGCCAATGAGGACAATGACGGGGAGCAGGCTTTGGAAGGACAGCAGAGACACACAGCTGTCCATTCCAGCAGATCCGCCCCCTTCCACAAGGGGACAGTTACAGAGTAGTGCCCCAGTCCGGACTAGAAACCCCTAAAATTAACATGGTTCTTATGAACACTAAAAGGCTATAAAGACGATTTTTTTTTCCATCTCTGTCAAAAAGTACAGGGCCTGAAAATGGAGGCACAAGAAAATCTAAATGAGATGTCCATGAAACTAGTCTCTTGGTTTTTGGCTTTTAACATTTTATCCTAATTTAGAAAATAAAACAAACACTTGCTAATCTTTGGGTAGATGCCCAAGGCCTTTCCTTAAGGGTAGAATCTTTGATTCTCGAATGACTGCACCCATTTTGAATTGTCTATGGATTTCTTAAATTTCTTGCAAAATAACCTCAGTGCAGACTCCATTATCACACCCTCTTTCAAATCCTGGCCACACCACTTCCTCCATCAGGCAAGTGGCTCGGCCTCTGTGTGCCTCGGTTTCCTCAGCACTCACTTCAGAGTTGTCGTGAGGATCAAACATACTTTAAGCAAAGGCTTAATGTAGTGCCTGGCACACAGTTAACATGCAACATCCAACAGATACTAAGGATTCTCCAGCTGTCTCGCCCACACCCAATTCAATAGCATTTGAAAGAGATTTGCCTTTATTGAGACTTTTCAAAGCTTTTAGTGTTCTTAGCAGCAATAGTTTCTTTTCGCAACACTGGTTTAACATAGCATTTAATTGAATTATGTAAATACAATAACTACTATCATTGGCATAAAAAACTTGAGAACAATAATCAATGACTTAGGTTCAACTCATGGAAGTATCTATGTACGTGCCAGACAGCAGCCTACCAGGCAAGGGAGATTTAGGGTGAACTAGCCTTTTTTTTTTAAATGATCTGAGCTGGATGTGGCCACTGTTACAGAGGGTTTTTTGTTTGTTGTTGGCATCACTGGCAGGAGGGACGCAGGCACTACCTGGATAAAGCCCAAGGCATCTGAAAAGGAAACAGTTCTTCACCACTAAATGAAAATCATTTTGGGGTGACAGCACATGTGAAATTTTTTAGTTCCTAAGTGGAAAGATATGCTTTTCTTTTCGTGTAAGTTCATCTGCAGTCATAATTTAGATTTTTACCACTAGTCAGGCGTGCATGCTTGCTCAGTTGCTTCAGCTGTCTCCGACTCTTTGTGACCCCGTGGACAGAAGAGCCTGGCGGGCTACAGACTCCTCTGTCCATGGGATTCTGCAGGCAAGAAGACTGGAGTAGGTTGCCACTTTCTTCTCCACAAGATCTTCCTGACCCAGGGATCGAATGTGTGCCTCCTGCATTTCCAGCAGATTCTTTACCCGCTGAGCCACCTGGGAAGCATGTCTTCTATAAAGAAAGAGTTCATCCACCCCCAATACGTAGTTTGTTTTAAACTTTGAGATGGTCTTAGTCAGGGTGATGAAACATGCAGATGCCATGGATGAAGGGGACCCCAGGAGACGACTCCTACCGTGTCCCGCCTGAGGACCTGGCTCTAAGGTTTCCCTCTGCCGGCCACAGCCGTCCCCTGGTCCTCCTGACGACCAGCAGCTCACCCCAAGGCCCAGCTGGGGGTCTCTGGCCTCCCTGCCCCGCTGGCGCAGCACCTCACCCCCTCTCTTGTCTTCTTGGCAGGCTGCACACTCCGGGGGGGGAGGGTTGTCTTTGAACTGTCAGCCCCCTAGTTTCTCTTGGGAAAACACTCCCCAACTTCCACCCTCACCACGGCTTGGGCGTTGGCTGGGGGTCACTCCTCAGGGCCAGCCATCGGGCATGGCTCTGCCTCCTCAGAGCTGAGGTCAGAAGTCCCAGAGCAACATGTTCTCTGGGGAGCCGCGGGCCAGTCTGAGTCCCCACTCTGCCACCACGCGGCCGGAGGGGCCCAAGCAGATCGCTTCTGAACCACACCTCTGACACGGCCCAGACAGAGCCGCTGTGGATATAAATGAGGTCATCCTGGAGACTAAGCCCCAGGCCTGGAGTGGGTGGAGCAGTGAGCGAACCCCCAGCTGTCACCCCTCGATAACCCTCCACCAGCTTCAGCCTGCAGAGGGTGGAGACCACAGAGCAGAGGCCCGGAGCCCCGGGGCAGGTCGCCTGTGGAGAGGGCGGGCGCTGTTTCTGAGCACCGTGCAGGGCTCAGAGAAGTCGGGGCAAAGGGCCCAGAAGCCGGGCGCCTGAGGCTGGAAGGACGAGCACGCGCACCAGTAACGTGAGCGTCCCTGGCGCTGTCGGCTCCGGACCTGGAGGACCGCTTCACGCTCCCCGCCACCGCGGCACCGCGGCTCTCCACCCCCGAGACGGGGAGGGACCATGGGTACCCGCGGACACTGCAGGGCACCCGGCAGGTTCGGGGTCCTGGGAAGAGCCTGGCGGCTGGCCCGAAAAACCTGACGCCCTGCTGGGATGGGTGGCAGGCGCGGGGGCTGTGAGCAGGTGAGAGGGGCAGGTGCGTGGGTCGGGGCATCAGGGGCTGAAGCTGCAGGTGGTCAGGCTCGAGGAGCAGCAAGCCTGGGGTCCCCTCAGCCTGGAAGCGGGGCAGCGCTAACTTTCCGATCCCCTGACCAAATCACTGTAACCGAACCACCTCTCTTATTGAACTGAGACTAGTAAGTAAGTGCATTTGAAAATATTCAAATAGCACGATGCTCAAAGTCAAATTTTACCATACTTTGGGGTGAGAACTCTAACTTGAAACCAAACGGCAGTGAACGTAAGCAACAATTTTACATGACTTTTATTTAATAAAACCACATATTTACAATTCAAAAAGTCCTAGTTTGATACACGTTACTAAATAAAATTAAAGGTTAACTGTACAAGCAATTAAAACATGATATGTAGCAAGTGTTATCAGGAGTTTTCTATCAGCAAACTATTTAAAATAGTCAAAAACGGAGCAGTTAAAAAGTACCCTCTAAAGTGAACGTTGTTCCAGATGGGATTTCAGTCACTGGTGGGGACACGGCAACCGACTCTGAGGTGCCAGCCACAGACGCCCCAACCCTGACGTCTCCCTCTCTGAAACTCATGGCACCGGAAGTGGAGGGGGCCGACTTCCCAAGGGGGCTGCGTTGCCACTCTGTTTCCGGTTTTCCGAAACGAGAACGGCGAGCAGAGAAGCTGAGCCTGTGCTGTCTGGCAGCCCTCTGCCCTCGGCGGCAAACTGAGCGACCCTAGACCGGGACTTCTAACTTCCCAGACGCCGAGGTGGACACATCAAGCCAGCAGAGAGCTCGTGTGGCCCCTGAACAGGTCACGAAAACCTCCTCTGAACTCCAGACCTGGAAGTGTTCCAGCATGGCCTGGAATCCTGCTTAAAAACTCAATGCACATACAGTGCGATCCGAAGAGACTTACGTCGAACCGTCTGACAGCCACGTCGAGGGCTGGGGGGCTGACGGCACGCGGAGGCGCGCAAACGCATTCTCAGCAACTGCCCGCGCCCGGCTGCGTCGCTGTCACCACTTCGGGAACGTCTTTATGTACAGTAACAAAATATATACATCTTTCACGAACAGAAAGCCCACGTCACGGGACGAGAACAGGTATGTCCGTGAGGAAGGGCGTGACGGGGCCGGCGGCCCGTTCCAAGCCCGCCCCGGCCGGGTTACTCTCAGCCCCTGGTGGAGTCCGCGAACCGGAGCTCGGTGGAGACTGGAGACGGAAGGCCTCCTCCAAGGGGTCAGGTGGGTCAGCGCTTCAAGGCCGAGACAGGAAGTGGTGGGGGGTGCTCTGCAAGTTCCCTGGGGAGTCCAGCCGGGAACACGAGGCGGCGGGAAAGGACCGTGGGGCACAGCCGGGGCGGAGGGCGTGAGGGCCGGCCACCGGCTCGGCAGCTTGCTTTGTACCTTAAGTGTCGTTGGCGGGCACAGCAGGTGGAGAAAAACCTATAAAAGTAAAGCCTCGGTTAGGCTCCACCCCGAGGGCGGACGTATGGCTGAGAAGGGCGGCTGGCGGCAAGTGCCCGTGGGCCTGGGCTCCCGAGCGCTCCGGAGACCGGCGCGTGCGCACGTGGGAGCCGTGTCCACGGGGACGGGCCTGTCCTTTGGACTTCTCCGAGCCGACGGTCTTCACTCTCTGAATTCGGATAACCAAAGCTCTTAACGCAAAGTTCGCCAAATGAGTCAAGGAAAAGTTGGGACAAAAAGGTTGCAAATGAAGTCGGGGGAGGAAGCAGCCGAGGCCGCCAGCAGGGACGCTGAGAATTCCTGACAAGGTAACTGGGCCGCTGGACACGCGCCGGTCCTCACGGCCGTCCTGGCCGTGAGTCAACCGTGTGAGGCGGGGTCACCGCCCCAGGGACGGCCCCTGCCCTGCAGGGGACACGAGCGGCCCGCCCCAAGCGTGCTGGCCCAGCCTCCTTGGAAACCAGCCGGCGGCCAGGCGCTGGGCGTCTTGCCTCCCCCGCCCGGCTCAGAGAGGCGGGCTCTGTTCTAAAGCCTGTCTCTACTGTTGCAGGGTCTGTGTGAGCCACCACTGCTGGACAAACAAGGGTGCGGTCTCTGGGACAGCGGGGCGCCCCCGGAACCTGAGCATGCGCTGTCAGCCCCGGTGCTGGAATTTTGTCAAGGCAACGTGGTAAGAGGTCAGCCTGAAGGTCAGATCGTGTGTGTCCAGGGGAGCCCACACCCACCGGTCAGCGGCTGTCCGAGAGCCCGTCTTCCTGTCGTGCTGTCTTTGGTAGGCGGGCTTTAAAAACATGACCTGTGACTCTGGAAGGATTATCTCGGTAGCTAAAATCAGCAGTCCCTTTTCAACTAAAATATGTAGATATGAGCCAATCTCTGAGGTCTCCAAATAACATTTCTCATGCACCTTGGCTAACGAAAAATTGTAATGTACTTTCCGGTAGTTGACATAAAAGCATTACAATTTAATTAACTTTTGCTGAAATGAGGGGAGGGAATTAGCCACTGCCCTATTTTTAAACCATGCAGAATACGCAGTGGTTGGCCATGGTCATCATTCCACTGAGCTTCTTAAGGCTTAGCCTTGGTTTAATTCTTTGAAAGTGTGTTTTTTTGTTTGTTTTCTTGTGTTTAAGGCCAACTCCGGCATTAGGGATCAAACATGGAAACAGCCCCTGTCCTCCGGAGCTGCCAGGGCATCCACCTGAAGCCACACAGGTGCCGCGTGGAGCCTGCTTCCCGGCCGAGCGCGAGTCCACCTGCCTCCTCAGTGCCGCAGAGATGGGCTTCCTTTCTCCGTTTCCCTGCTGTCCTTCTGCAAGGCGGTCAGCACCTGGGAATCACAGGGAGACACCGGTGGGCGACTGGCAACACGCAGGGACACGGCCTCACGGCCTCCCCGGCGGCCACTTCTCCGGTCCACCTTCCACACTCCTGCAGACTCATCTTTCTACCACGGACTCCAGGTCACGCCCTCTCTGGGCTAGGACGTTAGCCCAGAGACGTCCCTCCGGGCACCAGCCAGCAATGTCAAGGCAGGGCTACCAGGCTCTGCCCCTTCCAGTCTGGCTCCAGCCCTCTGCGCTCCCCACCAGCGAAGCCAGGCTTCCCGCTCCAGAAGGCTCACGTGCCCCTCTGCCCTGTCCCTCTCTCCTCACCAGGGAACCATGAATCCTTCTAAGGGCCCAGGAGACACCATCTCCCTGCCAGGCCTCCCCGAGCGTCCCCAAGGTGACTTAGCCCCCTCCTCCTCGCTGCTCTGAGCTCTATGGTAACACCTTTATTTTTAAAAGCATGACATTCCACTGTGGTTGGTTCACAACAGCAGGGACAGGACGGGCCCACTTACTGCAGCCACGCAGAGCACCGCCAGGCACCTCCTGCAGAGCAGCCGTGTAACCCGCACAGCATGGAAGGCAGGGAGCGGCAGACACTCAGACGAGCGACCCGCTAACAGCCACACTGCTCGCATGGATCCACACTTACGTGGGTCTCATTTCGGAACCAGGGGATCTCCAGAGCACCAGTTCCTGAAACGCCTTGGGCTCAGCACTGGACCACTTTAGGTGAAGTACAAATTATAGGGGGTAAGGCAGAAACACTGCATGAGGGTTTCAAGTAAATGAATGGCACAGGAGGCTAACGGCAGATAGAAGCCCCCCCTTCTCCTCCTCCGAGTGAGTGAGACGGCCAGCCAAACACAACCACTTAACTGTTTGGTAAAGCTCAGCAGGATCTTAACCTTAAGCGCCGTATTTAAGAGAAACGGGCACAAACCACAATTCCCGTGGGACCTGGAACGAAGCAAACTCACTGACTCAGCCCACCATCAGGCTAACTCCTGTTACGGCCCCACTATTGGAGGGTGTCCTACTATCTAATAACCTCTGACCTGGTCTTAACCAGTAATTTTCACCTAAAATGCAAGAAGCAGAATGACAGATCTGGATTCAACCCGTCTGTCTTTGCGTGTCTCTGCGGGTGTGTGGACGGGGGCGGGGGAGGACCAGTGAAGCGCAAAGGCAGGTCAGCAGACCACAGCTGTGCGATGAAAAGCCAGGGCAGTAATGGCTCTGAATGATGGGTACGGTCATCAGGAAAGGCCCTGGCTCTGTGCAGCCACTTCAGAGCATCAGTGCAAATGGCTGAGTCCCAGGAGACTCCAGAGTATGCTCATGCGCAGGTGGGGACCCCCACTCAGAGGCCCTGCCCAGCGCTCTGCAGGTGCTATCCTGAAATCCTTAACACTAATTCTGAACACGAGGCCCCATACTTTCCCTTCTGTGTTGCCCATTTATTTCTTAATCAGAGAAAGGCTCTTCTTACCTCTCACCAGATCCCTGATAATTATATAGCCAGTCCTGCTCACACAGGAGCTGAGTTTTTGTTTTTTTTTTTAACAGCTTACTGAGACATAACTCACATACCATACATAAAATTCACCCACTTCATGTGTTCAATGCGGTGGCTTTTAATATACTCACAGATAACGTGTGGCCCTCGGCACGGCCGATTTCAGGACATGTTCATCGGGGCAAGAGTAACCCTGCCCTCCAGCTGTCACGGCCCTCACCCACGTCCTGTCCCTGCAGCCCCCCTTTCCGAGACTGCACGGGAACGGAGCCACGCAGTGTGTGGTCTTCAGGGTCTGGCTGTCTCACTTAACGTAATGTTTGGAAGGTGCACCACACTGCCGCATGAGTCAGTACGTCGCTCCTTTTTACAAACTGAATGCGTTTATTTCAGAAATATAACTCACAGCACACTAAACAGAGCAGTGCCCCCCGCCCCCGCCTGGTAAAACCAGGGAGCACTTCACAGTATTCCCAGGGGCCCGCCACGGCAGCTCTGCTCTTTCCCTAAAGACCCAGACAGGAAGGAAGTCCACCAGCCAGAGAGCATCACAGGAGGTGAGAAAGGACAGGGAGGCGAGAAAGGACCAGCTCAGGGGGCTGACAGAAGGGCCCAGGGGAGGGGGGACCCTCTCTGGGTAATAAATGAACAGGCATTGAATTGTAGACTCTAAAAGGGGTGAAGTTTACGGTACTGTAAATTATTAAAGCTGTTAAAAATAAATAGGCCGCTAACTAAGATCAGAGAGAGAGAGTCAGATTACCTATGAAGTAATCTGGCCAAACATAAAAACTGGGAACCTGCTTGAGCCTCCAGGTCTGTCAATTGACAGGAAAGAGAGTAGAAGGACCACGATGACCACCACCACAGGGACAGAAGTAGCAAAATCCAGACTGTGAGAACTGCTACTGGACATGACCTCGTTTCTTCAATAAGTAAAGGGGGAGGGGAGAAGTGGAAGCAGGGGTAACCCTACACATTAAAAGACGTAAAAGACTTTTCATCCAATTACAATGTGAAGACCTTATCTAGATCTTGATTTAAGCAAATGACAAAGCTACTGCTGATGTCTGAAAACAGAAATCTGAAAGCTGACTGGATATTTGACAGGCACATGGGGGTTTCTTATTCTCTTTTCTTCTATTTTGAATGTACTTTAAATCTTCCACTAATAAAAAAAAAAAAACACATAAATCAGGACCAAGCACTATATGGCATACTTGGCAAGGACAAGCCTCCCCCAGGACTTGATGCTCAGGCAAACTGAGCGGACACAGCGTCCTTCGTCCTTCCGTCCGGAGGCCCGTTGTTCTATTTTCCCTTTTACATGATAAAGACTAGGAACCAGACGACACCAGACCAACCCCACAGGGTCAAAAACCTAGGAGGGAAGTCCAGAGGGGAGGCGGGGAGCCTGGGAGAAGTGGTCCCGGGAGGACGCGCTCCTGTGCGGTCGGCTGGACGGCTGAGAGCAGCTGCCGGAGCCCCAGCAACACGTCCAGGGGAGCCGGGGGAGCCCTCCCCTCTTCCTCTCCCCTCCCCTCCTCCCCTCCTCTCCCTCTACAACCGCTGAGGACACACAGCCTCTCTCTGGGCCTCCTCTGTCGGTGAGATGGCGACAGGTCAGCCCCCTTGGCGCTCTGTCTCTGGGATTTAAAAAAAGGCGGGGAGCTTAGTTTACAAAATACCGTCTACCAGGCGGAGGGCCTTGTGCTGCCACTGTTGTTTAGCCGCCCAGTCGTGTCTGACTGCGACCCCGTGGACTGGACCTGCCAGACTCCTCTGTCCGTGGGAATTCTCCAGGCAAGAAAGCACTGGAGTAGGTTGCCCTTTTCTTCTCCAGGGGATCTTCCCAACCCAGGGATCAAACCCACGTCTCCTGCATTGTAGGCAGGTTCTTTACCATCTGAGCCACCTGGGAAGCCCCTGTAGGAAGGGTGGGGAGATTTTTCTTCTCCAGCTCCTTCACTCAAAGAGGAAACGACTGCCCAAGACCCTCCGTGGCAGAGCCAGGCCCCAAACCCAGGGCCCCTTCGAGAGGGCTGGCTCCTCAAAGGGCGCTCCGCATAACCCGCTTCCTCAACAAGAGGAGATAGAGCACAAAAGGCCGCTCACCTGAGCCCACTTCTTGTTTCGACTCTGCATCTGAATGCTGGCGATGGAAGCAAAGAACTCATCAGCGGGCAGGTCCTCCGGCAGCCGCGTGAGGAACTGCGCCACGTGGATGAAGTCCATCCTGGTCAGGACGTCCTGGAACAGCCTGAGGAGGCCCAGGGCCGTGCGGAAGAGGAACTCCTCCCCGTCGCGGCAGAACACATCCCAGACCCGGCAGGCCAGGTCGAGGGGCAGGGACTTGCTGTAGAGAGTGAAGATCCTGGGGGACAGGAGGGGGGCGTCAGATCCCGGAGGGACCGCGGCGGAGCCCTGGCTCAGGGCCGATCCTCTCCCGCGCTCCTGAGTTTAGGCGCCTTCACACTTAACGTCCTGGGGGGTGGGCGGCGTGGAGCTCCAGGCCTGCATTCATGCTGAAGGTCAATTTAAAGATTTTCTAAAACAGCATGATCAGCTTTCACAAAGAATCTCAAACAACGTACAGTTTCCAAATTAGACACCAGGTACTTCTGCTCGCAACACATGTTCATCACGAGCCTACTATGTGCTTATTATTACTCTGAGGCGGGCGCTGAATGTTAGTAAGGCAGGCAGACCTTAGTCTGGTGGGAAATAAAAACAGCAGACGGAAATGTATGACTGAATCGACACCAGCGCACCTGACGTCCGAAGAGCACTGTACACTTTCCTCCCAGCAGGCTCAGAAAAGGGACAGAGTGAAATTTTCCAAGTAAATTTGACAGTGGATTACAAGAAATTGATCTTATATTTAAAACCACCAGGTGAAAACAGTAAGCGAAACACAGATATGCATTCCCTTAAAAAACTGGGACAATCACAATTCAAACCACCAAACACATAGTCTCGGGTGACCAGAGCACCTCAACAGGTCTGATCATCTCTACCCTGGACGGCGCCCACATTACAAAGCTAGGCGACTCCAAGCTAACTGTGTGGAGCCCCAGTCCTCCCGCCGTCCGGGGCCCGAATCCAGGGCGTCTCCTGACCCACACCCAGGGAGGCGCTCCCACCCGCCTGGGCTCCGCTCCACCCCGGGGCTCTGAGGACGCACTGTCTGCCCCCACCCTCCCCACGGATGCTGCCCTCAGGCAGGGAGCCCCCCCACCCGCACCCCACATTTGACACAGCATCTGGTGTCTCCATGACACACGTGTCCATAAGCTTCCAGGCCACTCCAGGATGTCAAAGGTGTCAGGCAGCGGGTCTCGCTGCTTTCCCACAGACAGCCCTCATTGCTCCTAGGAAATGACTTTTCCACAGGCTGCAGCATTCCCTTAGTGCCCACGCTGACTCCAAGAGACACACAAGGGTTGTGAGGGTAGCTGAACTCAGGTGCTGCACTGGGGACGCAGGCCGCCTTGGTCAGGAGGTCAGTCACCCAGCCTTCACAGCAGGGCTCTCTCCTGCAGCAGGGTCTACACTATGCTGGCACCTCTGCTCACAAGCTGCAAGGCTCTGCCTGCTGAGACCTCCAGGGTGTGAGCTCCACCCTCGCCCCTGGAATGGTGCTCTGCTCCAGAAACAGCCTTTCCTCCAGGACCTGGGGGAACGGGCATGCAGCGAAGGCAGTGCATTCAACACAGACCCCATAATACTCATTACTTTGCCGACAAAGCTCCATCTAGTCAAAGCTACGGTTTTTCCAGGGGTCATGTATGGACGTGAGAGCTGGACCACAAAGAAGGCTGAGCACCAAAGAATTGATGCTTTTGAACTGTGGTGCTGGAGAAGACTCTTCAGAGTCCCATGGACTGCAAGGAGATCCAACCAGTCAATCCTAAAAGAAATCAGTCCTGAATATTCATTGGAAGGACTGATGCTGAAGCTCCAAGCTCCAATACTTTGGCCACCTGATGGGAAGAACTGACTCACTGGAAAAGACCCTGATGATGGGAAAGATTGAAGGCGGGAGGAGAAGGGGACAACAGAGGATGAGATGGATGGCATCACCGACTCAATGGACATGAGTCTGAGCAAACTCCGGGAGTTGATGATGGACAGGGAAGCCTGGTGTGCTGCAGTCCATGGGGTCGCAAAGAAGGACACGACTGAACAGCAAACGTTCAGGGCCATCCCTTGTCAGTGCTTTAAAACTCAGAGATTCAAGAAAGGTAGAAAAAATCAGATTTCAAATCAGATGCTAGAAGAGGGACACAGAGGTCTGAGAAGAATCGCTGCAGCTCCTGCCACCAACAGTGAAAGACCGAGACCCTGAACACGCGCCCTGGAAGTCCAGACTGGGACGTGTGCCCTCAGGCAAAGGCGAGGGAGGACCCCCTTGCCTCCAAAGCCACAACAAACCTTCTGCTGAGCTTCTCACTGTCTCAAAAGACAGAAACCACCTCATCACTTGGTCAAGAAAACACACTTTGAGAGAGAGCTAAGGGATCTTTGTTTCGAGTCCCAATCTGAACACTCTCAACTCTAGAGGACATTTTATTTTTAAAAAATGAACAGCAAGTGATCTAATCCCCAATACTACTTACCTGCTGATTCACAGGTGAAAAATCACATCTTTACATCTTAAAAGCATAGTAGTCTTAAGCAGAAAAAAAAAAAAGACTGGTAAAATTGAGTGGCTACAGGCAAAGAGAGAAACAACAGAAGAAATTTCTAACACAATATTCTTCAGTTCAGATTTGTGTGTGGTCTTGTAAACTGCTTCAGATACACTGTGAAGCTGATGTCCGAGTGATCAGGAGTGCCACACTCACCTGGCAGGCAGTAGTAGTTCTAGTGCTATTTATTGTTACATTTTTTTAAAAATGTATACAAAAAAGATACATTTTAAACACATTAAAAGTACTGTCTATGGAACAGAATGAGGATAGGATAGGAAGAGAAAGGACAGACAGACAAGAGAAGACTTAGATGAAACAGTGACTAGTTTACCATGAACTCAGAAGTACATCAACCTAATCCTCTTCAACTAACATTTTTTAATATTTTTTTTTAAACTTTATTTTTTGGCCACATGGTGTGTGGGAGCTTAGCTCCCCAACCAGGGAGCAAACCTGAGCCCTCTGCACTGGGAGCGCAGCGCCTTAACCAGTGGACCAGGGAGGTCCCTCAATTTACATCTTTTTAAAAATCCACAAGAATTCACCAGGCAAGCTGTTAGCAACCATCTGCCTTACTGAGCTGGCAAACAAAGATTATCTGCAGGTAGCATTTGTGGTGCAGAAACTGTTCAAAGTGCAAAAACTCACACTGAACTCAGGATGAACTTATACTTAAAATAAGTACAGCCAAGCCCAGTCCTCCCCTGCCACCCCTGCAAAGCAATGCCACCCTGAAGGCTTGTGATGCCCACCTGCTTGATCCTGCCGACCATCCCCCATCACTCCATGAGCAGCTCTTGAGATCTGAGCCCTGCTGATTCTAAGCCGCACATCATAAACAGCTTTTAAAGCCTGCTGTACGCCAGCCACTGTTCTTTGTAGTGAGGCTACACAGAATCAACAGGACAGACAGCTTTCCCTGCCCTCGTGGGCGGGCGGAAAGGGTGAATGAAGCGCCCAGAACGTCAGATGTGGATTCAAATAGAAAGCAGGGTGGGAGGCAGGGACTGCCAGTCTGGGTGTGTGAACAGGACGGTCAGGGAGAGCTCCCTGAGCGCGTGACTGAAAAGCGACACTTCCATAAAGCCCTGAGGAGGAAGCCGAGGCGGGAGAAGGGGCCAGGGAAGCCCCAGACAGGGCATACAGTGAGCTCTCAGCTCGGAGGCAGAGGTAACCCAGCGCATCCACTGACGGGCCAGGAGGCCACTGGGCTTGAAGCCGTAAGGGCCAAAGGGAGAACACGTGAGGACGCCAGCGGGGACCAGGGCCCAGCGCACAGGGCCTTACAGGCTGCCGCTAGGCCTGCAGCTTTCATCCTACGTGGGATGGAAAACTAGTGAAGGGTCTGAGCAGGGGCGGGGCCCGGCCACTGTGCTGAGAAGCTCCTGCAGGGGAACGCAGGCCGCGCCGGGGCGGCCACTGAACCCATCAGGCACGTCGGCACAGGACTGCAGCAGAGGGGGCGGCCCCAAGCAGAGCGAACGTGGATGTGTCTCGGGGGAAATGCGATGGACGGGTCCGAGGTGCCAACTCCACAGGTGCAGCTGTAGGACCTCTGGTTTGGACCTGAGCTCAAGAGTCACCGGACATCCAGGGGGACACGTGAATTCATCTGAAGTTCAGAGGAGGGCTCTGGGGCTGGCGACAGTTTGTGTATAGATGGTACCAGATAAAGGAAATATTCTAGAATCACAGAGGGAAGAACGTCAATTGCTACTGAGAAGTCAAAACAAGACGGAGACCTGATCACCAAGCTTGTAATTCGTGTGGGAAACTATAAACTGTGCCACACACGGTATCATTTACTATCTGCAGGTACTTAAGTGGAATCATTAAGGCCGTGAATGTTACTGTATGTTAAATAAAATGTGCCTTTTAAAGAAAAACATGTAAAAGTTTTCCCCTGACAACACGTCCCCTCACCACAGCTGGGCCTAGATGGCCCTCCCGGGAAGGCTGCTTCCTGCCCCTGGGCTGGGCTGGGCCTCTCCCGTCAGCTGCTCACACGGCGCCTCACAAATCTGTCTCATGACAGCCATCGCATGGGGATGGAACCCCAGCCACCCTCCCTGGGCGGCCTCCCTGAACTCGTGACCCAGGAGGCCTTCCAGCAGCCATCTCCCTGCCCCTGGGCTCCTGCCGGGGGCCACCTGTGAAGAGTCCAGGGTCCCTGCCTGCTGGCTTCCTGTCTCCAAGACGGTGTTCCCCTCCCACCCTCCCCTAGAGCGCGGTGCTCAGATGGCTTCAGGGTCTCCAGGCTCCCTGCCTCCCCTCCCACCTCCCCTTTCACTGGGAAACCATTCGTTACCAGCAGCTGTCAAACGCTTCCCTGTATCTTCAACCGCACTCAGAGTCAAAACCAGTGTGCGAACAGGCCTCGGACACAATGCTCTCCCATTTACTCTCAGAAGAGCGGATGTTTCATCAGGGGCAGGTGGAGAGCTGCTCAGCTCCCGCGGGGCCAGGTGAGCCCAGCGCCGCCTGCAGCCCAGGACCCGCAGTCAGAGCACAGGGGCTGCTGCGTGCACGTGGCCCCCCCACCTCGAGGCTTCCCGCCTGCTCCCCACGGAGCACCCTGCGAGTCACCCTTCTCCAAGCAGGATGAGCGTGAGGAAATCAGGACAGACAGCGAAGGCTCCCCGGCCCTCCCAGGACTGTGGTGCGCTTCCCACGCAGGAAGCGGGAACCCCAGGACTTCTCACCCGTGGGACAAGCATGCTGCTCTCCCCAGTACGACTGCATGTTACTGCACTGGGTATCAAAAAAGGACAGTTTCAGGGCTTCTCTGGGGGCTCAGTGGCCAATGCAGGAGACACAGGTACGATCCCTGGTATGGGAAGACCACGCCTGAAGTAACTAAGCAACTAAGTAACAAAGAACCAAGTAATAGAGCAACAGTCCTGACAGTTCATCAGAGCTACTGAGCCTGTGCTGAACAGCCCAGGAACCGCGACCACTGAGCCCAGGAGCCACGACGACCGAAGCCCTCGAGGCCCAGAGCCTGCAGACTGCAACCCCAGCACCCCGCATGCTGCAACGCGGGAGCATCCCCCCCGCCACAGCTGGAGAAGAGCCAGCACCGGCAACGAAACAAAATTACTCTTAAAATGACGGCTTCAGGTACCAATTCAACTAATTTAAAAAAAATGTCTTTCTATATTGCTAAACTAATAAAGGAGCTAAAGGCGCATAAAAGACAACAAAGACAAATTGTGTGTCTCTATTTGCCCCGTAATATATGTAAGAGGAACAGAACAATTTTGTTTTTGTTTTTTTCCTTATTTCTGTCAAGGCTTCACATTTCCAATGGCGATGCCTAACCAAACTGCTGGCCTGCAAACAGGGAGCAGGCCAGGGAAGGGAGACGGGGAAGCCAGGCCTGGAGGCAGAAGCTTCTTCTCAGAAATTGATGGTGGGAGAACTGACACCCACCCTGCACTGCTACTCAGAGAGTCAACAAGGAGCACACGCTCCCAGGGCTGGGTCACCCACGGTGACCCCTGAGGAAGCGCCATCATCATCTCCATCTCACAGGTGGCGGTGTTATTCATTTAGTCGTGTCCGACTCTTTGCAGCCCCATGGACTGCAGCATGCCAGGTTTCCCTGTCCTTCACCATCTCCCGCAGCTTGCTCAAACTCATATCCATTGAGTCGGTGACGCCATCCAAGCATATCATCCTCTGTCATCCCCTTCTCCTCCCGCCTTCAATCTTTCCCAGCATCAGGGTCTTTTCTAAGGAGTCAGTTCTTCCCATCAGGTGGCCACAGTATTGCAGCTTCAGGTTCAGCATCAGCCCCTCCAATGAGTATTCAGGACTGATCTCCTTTAGAATTGACTGCTTGGATCTCCTTGCTGTCCAAGGGACTCTCAAGAGTCTTCTCCAACACCACAGTTCAAAAACATCAGTTCTTCAGCACTCAGCCTTCTTTGTGGTTCAACTCTCATATCCATACATGACCACTGGAAAAACCACAGGTGAGGAAATCACAAATGAAGGGAGGATGCAGAAACACAGGTTTTATTTAGCCTGAGGTAAAAGAGGAAAGGATCAAACCAGTCAGTCCTAAAGGAAATCAACCCTGAATATTCATTGGAAGGACTGATGCTGACGCTGAAGCTCCAATACTTTGGCCACCTGATGGGAAGAGCTGACTTACTGGAAAAGACCCTGATGCTGGGAAAGATTGAAGGCAGGAGGAGAAGGGGATGACAGAGGACATAATGGTTGGATGGCATCACTACCTCAATGGATGTGAGTCTGAGCAGACTCGGGAGATGGTAAAGGACAGGGAAGCCTGGCGTGCTGCAGACCATGGGGTCACAAAGAGTCAGACACAACTTGGTGACTGAACAACAACAAAAAGGGGAAAAGTCACTTTGCAGGGTCCTCACTGAGAAGAAACCACTGGAGACCTGGACCTTCAAGGCCTGACACCACTGACTTCCAGTTGTGCCCAGAGCATTCCACCCTCACTGGCTCCTACAAAGGAGCCTCTGCCCCCAGCGCTGGCTCGGGAGGCGGCCCTGAACCCCAGCCCACCCCACCATGGTGCTCCCAGTGTCCCAAAAACTCAGACGGGCAGCGTAGACACTGCTAGGTAACTACTTAGCCTCCTTAGATTCTGTGCGATTAAATAAAACATGAAACACCCAACAGAGAACCGCATTCATTTAAAAATTGAAGGTAGTTATATTAAGTCTCTGTTCAAACGTAATTAACAAGCCCAGCTCTTCCCCCTACAATCCTGGAAGCAAGCAGAGAGAACCACCTCTGAGCCCCCAGAGCACCCTCCAACTTGAGCCCAAAGGTGTTTCCACCTTAGGTGCCAGCCCTGAGCAGGGGCTGCAGACAGCAGGTAAGTAATGTGAACCTTGCCTTAGCACCCAGGCTTCAACATCCGCCAGGCAGGGATGGGTGGGCCAGTGACCACTGGCTATGTGGGTTGTTCTGCCTGAAGGGCCCCCACCCTCAGGCTCCGAACCCTCCTCCCGCCCTCCACACACACGCTGAGGAGGCCCCCACATGGGGTGCCAAATGCGACTCAAATGCCTGCAGCTCAGCAAGACAACTTTGCTCTGGAGGAGTTTTTAGGTGCTGGGCTGGATGAAGCACAAGCTGGAATAAATATTGCCGGGAGAAATATCAATAACCTCAGATACGCAGATGACACCAGACTTATGGCAGAAAGCGAAGAAGAACTAAAGAGCCTCTTGATGAAAGTGAAAGAGGAGAGTGAAAATGTTCAGAAAACTAAGATCATGGCATCTGGTCCCATCACTTCATGGCAAATAGATGGGGCAACAGTGGAAACAGTGGCTGACTTTATTTTTTGGAGCTCCAAAATCACTGCAGATGGTGATTGCAGCCATGAAATTAAAAGACGCTTGCTCCTTAGAAGAAAAGTTATGACCAGACTAGACAGCCTATTAAAAAGCAGAGATGTTACTTTGCTAACAAAGGTCCATCTAGTCAAAAGCTATGGTTTTTCCAGTAGTTATGTATGGATGTGCGAGTTGGACTATAAAAAAAGCTGAGCGCCGAAGAATTGATGCTTTTGAACTGTGGTGTTGGAGAAGACTCTTGAGAGTCCCTTGGACTGCAAGGAGATCCAATCAGTCCATCCTAAAAGAAATCAGTCCTGAATATTATTGGAAAGACTGATGCTGAAGCTGAAACTCCAATACTTTGGCCACCTGATGCGAAGAACTGATTCATTTGAAAAGACCCTGATGCTGGAAAAGATTGAAGGCAGGAGGAGAAGGGGACGACAGAGGATGAGATGGTTGGATGGCATCACTGACTCAACCAACAGACATGACTTTGAGTAAACTCCGGGAGTTGGTGATGGACACGGAAGCCTGGCATGTTGCAGTCCATGGGGTCGCAAAGAGTCAAACACGACTGAGTGACTGAACTGACTGAAACTGGAAAGTAGAAGCTATGAGTGAAAAGGATGCTGGATGCCATGGAAGTGAAACTTTTCCATCAGTAATTTCACCCCAACCTGCCTTTAAGGTAGAGACTCGGCATGATGACAGGATCTCCAAGTGCCACCAAATGTTCAAGAAACATTAATCAGGATACAGAATGTTCTGCTTGATTATTTCATTAATTCAGGATTATTTATTACAAAACCTACCCACGTCTCCTAATAACTCTAACATTTGACAGCAGTGGGAAATATTTTGACAAGTTAACTGACCGCACGTCAGTCCTCCCAGAAAACACTGACATCTGATGGTCTGAACACTCAAAACTCTGTAGGAAGTCAAGCATGGAGGGCAAGACCCCGCTCGGCCCCTCTGTGTCCGTGTGGGCAGAGAGGAGAGATGAGCACACGGGGTAAGATCCCTGCCAGGGGGACGGCCTCAGCAAGTGAATCTGAGTCTCAACTGTGAAGTCTCTGCAGCGCTGGGCAGACGGCAGCCTCTGAACACGTGGGGAGGCAGGCACCCGTGCGAGCCTCGGGCTGGACTCTGTGCACCTCAGAGCCAAGGAGGGGGCCCCTCGGGAGTGGGTGCATCCCTGGCTGCAGGACTCCAAGCCCAGCACTGGGCCAGGCACTGCGGTCACCAAGGAGACTGACCGTGCTGTGTCTACTGCGGGGGTAGCGAGAAGCAGGGGTGCTCTCATGAAGGGAAGCCCCAATCACTGGGGAGAGGGGAGAGAGAGGGGGTTTTGAAAGAGGGGCTCTCAGACTGAGCAAGATCACGTCTTATAAAACTAATGCTATAATTCAAGGGGTGGAGAGAGTGTCCCGGGAAAGAAGGACCAAGTCCTAGACGGCTCCTGGCGGGCAGACAGGTTTCCCGTGAGCACCCACACGACTCACCCAGGACACTCAGCAACCGCGGGGGCCCACAGCCCTGCAGAGGGACAGTGGGGGGGCGGGGCAGCAACCCGCATCCTTTGCAGACACGCGCACAGGCGTGTGCGCCTCAGGCAGCCCTGCCGCCAGGGAGCAGACGCGGCCTGGGAAGGGGCTGGGACACAGCAGAAGCAGGACAAGCACAGGAGTGAGGGCCACCTGGACGGCCTGACACAGTGGGCCTGACACTGCGGGAGGGGCCTCGCTGGCTCCCTCTGTGCTCAAAGGGACCCGCTCCAGGCGCCGTGAAGATGAAACAGAGCAGCGGTGTCTCTGAAACACCAGCCTCCAGGGCGGGTCCTGAGCAGCACCCACCCTTTCCCAGGGATTCCTTCCCACCCTGTTCCTGCTCTGAGCTTCCACCCAACTGTGAGCGCCGAACTGAGAGCCTGGGTCCCTGCAGATCGTGAACAGATGTGCACTGCACGGTTTTCCTGGGCTTAGATCAACTTAAATACCTACTAACGACTTCCTGTGTGCCTAGCCCTGTGCTGGGACTGCAAACATAGACAGGGTTCCCCGTGGTCCTAACTCTAGGAAGCAGCCAAGCCCCAGCACCAGCAGAGGCCTCATCCAGGCACCGCGAGCATCCACGGGGCCTCGGGCTCCAAGCACATCCCGTCGCAAAGGTCTAAGGGGAGGAGTCCTTGGAGCGGTCCTGCACCTAGACACCCGGTGCTCTGCTCCACGTTCACCAGCCACACGTCTGACCCTCGCCGCCCATGCTCATCAGCACATCGACTGCAGCTCTGGGACCCTCCACATGGGGCACGCTGCCTTGTTAAGAAATCCCTCAGACTCAACACACTCGGAGGGGAAGCACGCAGGCTCTGGAGCTGGCCCTGAGCTCGAACGCCAGCACTGCCGTCCAGCGAGCCAACGACTTCGGGCAGATCACTGCCTCACCAAGCCTCCATTTCCTCACGTGTCAAACAGACATCTTATGATTAGCTCCCAGGGTCTGTTCTAAGGGCTGGATGAACGAGATCCTGTGAGAAGCACTGGAGTCAGCAGATGCGAGTCCCCTTGGCCTGGGCCCCTCCCCCGTCAGCCTGGAACGAAGCAGAGACACTCCCTGCAGGACAGCGCTCCTCACGCTGCCTGTCCTGACCGTCACTGACCACGGCCCTGAGACACCATCAGCGTGGAGCAGCACCAGCTTTTTATTTTGAACAAACAAAACAGAAAACTTCAGCATGCTCTCTACACATAGTAAAGGCTGGTAAGTATTGTTTCTTAAAACTGCTTCTGTCATATACATTATCTTATACTGCTCCAAACACATGGCCACACACTGGGTCACAACACACAATTGATTTACTTTTGCAACTCAAGGCAAAAGTAAGTTTGAGAGACACTATTCCAGGACCATGTTTTCCAAAGTCCCCGTGAGCCTGGAGCCCTAAGAATCTAATTCGGTGGCCAAAGTCGACGAGGACACTATTCCAGGACCGTGTTTTCCAAAGTCCCCGTGAGCCTGGAGCCCTAAGGATCTAACTCGGTGGCCGAAGCAGACGAGGACACTATTCCAGGACCGTGTTTTCCAAAGTCCCCGTGAGCCTGGAGCCCTAAGAATCTAACTTGGTCGCAAGGACTCTGGCCCCAAGTGAGACGAGGACACTATTCCAGGACCGTGTTTTCCAAAGTCCCCGTGAGCCTGGAGCCCTAAGGATCTAACTCGGTGGCCGAAGCAGACGAGGACACTATTCCAGGACCGTGTTTTCCAAAGTCCCCGTGAGCCTGGAGCCCTAAGAATCTAACTTGGTCGCAAGGACTCTGGCCCCAAGTGACCCTCGACTGACACCCGCCCAGAGGCCCCAGGCCCCGGGCCTGGGGATCGGAGAGGTCAAGGTTCACACCGAATCTCACAGCACAGGCGCACAAACAGGCGTGCAGCAGCACAGCCGTGCAAGAGTTGAGTGTTCACAGAGTGGAGAGATCATTTGCTGGTTAAATGGAGGTAAACCTCTAACCCTGGCCCCAAACACTTCCAGACAGGCCAGCCCAGCCCCGCAGCAGCGGCGGCTTCGTGGACTCAAGTCTGGACCGACCCACCGTGACACCAGCTCCGACCTCCACACCCTCGTCCCCAGCACGAGTTCAGCAGAGTTGGGACAGTCTGGGGGTCCAGGAGAGAAGCAACGAACGCCAAGCGTCCCACAGGCTCGCTCCCACGGGAGCAGACAGATCAGCTTCACTTAGAGGGCGGGGCCTTCATTTCAGAAGACATTTGGCCTTTACCTCCTGGAGGTAAGCCTTTGCCTCCTGAAACAAGTGAGCACAGAGGAAAGCCAAGCCTGCCGTGTGTTCCCAGCAGTTGTGGACTCACCACGCACGTCGGTGCAGGAACCCAAACAGCCTCTCAGCCCAGAGACGCCTCCTTCTGCAGAGGTGGAGGCCTTCGCAAGGCTGGTGCCCCCCGTACAGGGTCCTAAGAGGCCAGTTGTCTGGGTGGACGGACGAGGCCACAGGCTCAGGGAGGCTCCCTGGCCTTGCTCAGGCCACATGGACGTAACGGGAGAGGCCAGGGCTCAGGCGGGATTCCGGGACCAGAGACACCGCTCCCTGTTCCCAGGGTAGCCCTGGCCTTCTCACCTGGTGCCTGGTGGGGGATACCACAGCCTTTCCAGCCTCTCCTCGGGCAACTAATCCATCCTGCATGAAGACTTCCTACTCTAGGCTCCAGCAAGAACTCTCTGGAACCTTGTATCTGTATGTCTACTTCGATGTCCAACAGGTGCCCTAAAATCAACGTGTCCAACACCGGCCCCGCTCCCTGTCCCGCCAAACCCAGCCCTGGCGCGGCGGACGGCACTCACGCCCGCCTGTCTGGATCCGCACAGCTACAGGACTCCCTGGGGCCACAGCCTCCGGCCAGTGCCTTGCCCTCCCAGCCCTCCACCCACTTCTGCGGCCTCAGCTCAAGCCCCAGTCTTTCCCCTTCACTGTCTCTGCCTCCAGGTTCCCCTGCCTCCCAGGGAACTGGAAACTCACTTCTGGGTGGAACCTGCTGCCAAGGTCGCCCCAAGCAGAAGCTGCCAGCCACTCGCTCTGGCCCCTGGACTCCTGTCTGAGCCCCTCAGCTTGGCATCCAAGACCCCCAGACTCGGCCGTGAGAGCTCGCACCTGCCGTCCCGGCCCTTTGTGGGAGGCTCCCACGTCCCCCACTGGCTGCAGCCTGCTTATCCCGGAGCGCGCACACTCACAGCAGGCCTCGGCTCTGGCTCTAGGCCGCCCCCGTGGGCCCTGACCCCCCACAGGCTGCACGGCCCAGGGTCTAGGCGCAGGCGCTCCTCCAGGCGGGAGCTCAGGATGTAAAGCGCCAAGCCTGCCCCCGATCCCAGTGGAGAGCCCGCACGGGCCTGGGGCTGAGCGACATCTCGGGGAGGAACGGATAAATGGCATCTTGAAAACACAGAGGTACAAAAAGGCACCCTCCTCCCCTGGAGGGAGTTCGGAAGGACCAGTGAGAGTCACGCAGCATCAAGAAAGGATCAGAGCAGAGCCGATGACTGGCAGCCCGGGCTGCGAACACAGGGCATCTCAGGCTCAGGACAGAAGGGAGACTGTAAAGCAGGAGGTGGGGGGCCAGCTGGGCCCTGAAAGAAGCCGGCAGTGAGGAAAGATGGGGGCACAGACATGAGAAAACACTCAAAATGCATAAAAATGCAGTCTTACCAATCAATTAGGTAGATATCTGGAGTTAAGTTGTTTTTCTTGAAATGAGCAAATAATTTTGGTAAATTTTCTTCAAAGAATACCTCAAATGCAGCAAAGTACGTCAACATCTGGGGAGAAAACGTGAAATACACTAATAAATATGTTATCAGCACATGTTTCCAATCTACAGAGAAAGTCAGTATACTTAACGCCCCTAGAATCTAACAATCATCTTCCTATGTGAACTGCTCACATGTCTTTTACTGGTAACCCTAAGCCAGGCACTGAGCAGGCGATTTCTAAATAGGCACAATCTCCAACCTTCCATAACGTCACTGTGACTGACTACAGCTTATTAGTTCTTCAACTTGTAGATAAGAGAACTGAAACCCAGAGTGTTAGAGAAAGCGTTAGTCACTCAGTCGTGTCCGACTCTTTGTGACCCCGTGGACTGTAGCCCACCAGGCTCCTCTGTCCATTGGATTCTCCAGGCAACAATACTGGAGTGGGCTGCCATTTCCTCCTCCAGAGCAGGTATGTAACTTGCCTAACGAGGGCGCCTCGTGTGCGTGCAAGGTGTGGCCTCAAACTCACGCCCTGGCCCATGGCAAAGGCCTACTCCTGACGGCTCATTCTCCTCTAAGAGCCAGGAATGAATGAGCCATCTAAGGGCGATCTGAAAAAAACACGCCGGTCTCTCCAGAGGGAGAGTGATACTGACACTCGGGCAAGGGCAGCAGCGGGCCTCCTCATGGCAGGCGGTGAGCACAGCTCGGGAGAAAACATGGAAGGGAAAGGGAGCAGCCCCAGCAAGCGTCTCACCAGCACGGGCTCTTCAACTTCGCATGGGGTCTGTGGGAAAACACGACGCACAGACCGGGGTGCGGTGCTGAAACAGCTGCGGGGCAGCGGCCTCCCCCACAGACCGACGTGGGGGGCCGCGCTGAGCGCCTGGTCTGACACAAAGCAAGGACGTCCGTGTGGGGCACCCCTCCTCTCTCATGCCAAGGATATACTTTCAGAAACACTTGCTGGAAGAATGTATTTCAAAATTCACGCGTATGGCTAAAACTGCCCGTTTTTCAGGGTCAACACAACGCCCCGGTAATCCTCCACGTTGTACAGTGCTACTTGCTCCAAGTAACCCCGGGAAGGGAAAACTGGAAGCTTCCCGCTGAACAAAAGGACCAGGCCACTCTTGCTCTGTGAAGACCCGGCACCCAGGGCGCCACACACAAGGGGATACTTACAAGGCCATGGTCCACTCGGAAAAACGCCATCTGACAGGGTTTATTCAGAAGATTAGAAAAAGCAATGAAGGCATCTGCAGTATCTAAGTTCAAGATCAACACGGCCGCTATGAAGGACATGCCCTGAACCTGAGGGGAGGAGAGAGGGCTGTGAAACCAACAGCAGCCAGCACAGTCAGAGCAGCCCCTGCGTCTCACTGAAGGAGGAACCCACAGGCCCTCGGGCTGGAAGGGCCCACGCTGCCCCCATCCGCTGCCACCCCCCGAAGGCCAGACCCACGGCCTCGAGGATCCTGCCCGTCCTGACGCAGAGTCACCACCCTGTCTGCCCTCCTTCGTTCCCAAACCCTCTTGCTGCACCTGACAGGCTCGCTGCCTTCTAGAAGGCACAGCGTCCGGGCACCATGGGAATGCACTCCTAAGAGAACACGTTACTCTAAAGCCATGCAGGCACGTGTCCGCTAAGCCGCAAAATCCTCAGCAGCGTAGCTTTAAAAACAGTTACAGCTAAAAGCTTTTTTGATTTAATGCTGGGGGGAAAAAAAAAATCACATGCATAAAGTAAAACTCAAACCCAATTAAAATGTGATCGATGGAGAAGGAAACAGCCACCCACTCCAGTATTCTTGCCTGGGAAACCTCACGGACCTAGAGGAGCCTGGCGGGCTACACTCCTGGGGTTGCAACAAGAGTCGGACACGACTGAGCGACTAGGCTCGCACATCAGGCTTTGGAAAAAAAAAAATGATTGATGCCACAGAGCAGCCAGGGCAGCTCAATTTCCCTATGGGGAAACTGAGGCAAGTCATTGACCATGAGCCTTTTCATAGCCCACAAAAACGGGGGCGCGTGACGCGCCATCTGCAGCTACGGTGAGATGGTAGAGAGTATGACTTTCTTTCTAGAGGAGAACGCCAGAAAATCTTGGAAAGGTTCACTTACATAACCCACATCCGGTCGGTAACAAGTGTACGCGCCCAAAATGCTGTGCAGCATGTCGTGGTACGGGCCACCCTACAAGGACCAACACAGCAGAGACACGCGTCAGCCAGGTTAGCGCGTGGACAGGGGCCACCGCCACCAGGCAGGCGGCGGTTCACAGGCAGGACTAGTGGCCAAGCGTCACGCAGCAGCTCAGCACGTGTCACGGGACTGGACAAGTCAACCACCGGCCACAGCTGACGAGCTCGACCTACAAAGCTGCTCTGAAACCAGCTGGTGGGCTGGATGCGAGCACCACACTGGAACAACACTCTTAATTCAGCTGCTGCTGGATGACTGTATTTCCCCTTCAAGTTCAAGGTGACCGGGTACCCAGGCTCTTCAGAGCAGTGCGTGCCCATGGTCAGTCTGCCTCCGCCTCCCACCGTACCCTCACCCTGATGGCCCTTTCTGCCCCCTTGTCCCCCGCCCGTCACTGTCTGTGTTTACGGCGTTTCAGCACAGCAGGTGTGGGTCACTATCTCATCTGCTGTCGTTCACTCCACTGTCCTTCACTGGTTACCTAGTGTGAGCGAAGCATGATGCTAGAAACACGGGCACGACAGAATCAGACTGCGGATTCAGAAGTCATATTAACTATCTGTTGGAAAGGATTCGGTTCAGTTCACTTCAGTCGCTCAGTCGTGTCCGACTCTGCAACCCCATGGACTGCAACATGCCAGGCTTCCCTGTCCATCATTAGTTACCTTTATTTTTAAGAGTCTGAAAGTATTAACAAAAGACCCGCCCTCCCAACAAAATTCCCCAGTACTTTTCAAACCTGTTCACAAATACATGCAATGTGGCATTTTAGACAAAACATATCTAAAGCAACAGATCACCACCACCTACTTGCTGGAAAATGCAGAGACTGGGGAACGTTCTGGAGATGTCCAGTTTAATCAGCTCCAGACTGGCTTCTCTGTCTGCTGCTGAAAAACCAGCATCTGTTAAAAGACCAGGAGTCATCACATCTCTCAGAGGCAAGTCTGTGGAGTGACTGCAAGTCTTCAAACTCTTATGAGAATCAAACAAGGAAGGGACGGTCTTCGGGAGCATGTGGACCTAATTACAACCTGAACCTGCAAACTGTTTGCATAGATTTTTGCATAGATTTTTACTTTAACAGCAAAAATCTCACAGTACCATCTAAGGTGAGATCATCATCAGATATTTTCTAGGGTCTGAAATCAAGATCTAATTTTATCAACAACTGTCAGTGGAATTAAGGACAAGTAAGGGAATAAACACAAATGAATTCCACACATAGAAAACATCAGAAAAATCATTTGATCTAGAACATCACTGGTATAAATGTAGAATATGTGGGAGTTACTACAGCATAACATTACTGTGTGTTATGTGTAACAAATAACTATGGATAACTTGCTTTATATTTTTAAAATTCCAATACCACATGGTATAAAAAAAGATCAGCAGAAAAGATACTACTTAACCAACAGAAGCAACCACAATCATTTGTGTGTCATGGAAAACTCTGAAAGCATAACCTAGGGAACAGGCAGTGTTCCCATCCCTTTGGAAGGCGCTGCAACTCTCCTCTATAAACCGGCACCCGAGCCCTCCTGGGGGCCAGGCTACTGTCCATCAGCGAACAAAGGAAGCCATACATGATGACCAGCCCTCCAGCACATCTGGACACAGACGACTCTCAGGAACTGGTATCATCTTCCTTATAAGAGCTTTTTTTTCTTTAACTCATTTGATCTGAAAAAAAAAAAAATCCCTTTTTTGGGAATCCCTGGCAGTCTAGTGGTTAGGGCTCAGGCGCTTTAGCCCAGGTTCAAGTCCTGGTCAGGGAACTAAGACCCCATGTGCCATACTACACAGCCAAAAAATTAAAAAAATCCCTTTTCCCATGAAGCTTTCATAAATTTGCAGCAACCACTACTTCAGTTAAGGAAGTTTTCTTTGTTATGTAATGAATAATGATGTGCATGATATTCACAACTTGCATAGCTGACCAAAAGAACCCACTGGTGTTGCGGTCACACACACCTTCGGTCTCCGCTTCAGAGCCTCCCGCGCTCAAGGACCGCCACCGCTCCTTTGCTCGGGCGAGACAGATGTCAAAGAGCTCTGGAAGAAAAGCCTTGGGTAAGTATCACGTGCACACGCATGTCTCCCCAGCACACCAGAGAATATACTGCCGCCTCATTCAAATAATTAAAGTTCAACCACAGACTCCACGCTTATTATAGCTACTTCCTCCCTTCTGGCCAGAAGGCACTTCTGTTTTCTAAAGACATCATCATATACAAAGAAATACACAAAATGCCACTATGCCTGGTGTTTATTACACAACCCACCCATAAAGCTATTTTGTTTTGATGTGCTTGATGAGGCTATGGCCTCACTAGACTCTGAGCTGCTGGGGGTAAGACTGTGAGGGTCTCTGGTCACATCTGAATCCAGAACAGACAGCACTAGGACTGACACAGACCCGGACAATCAGTGAGCACATGACTGATGAACCAAGTGGGAAACAAGCAGAAAACCCATCTGGTTTCAAATAAAGACAAGATGGAACCGCTACCCCCAGGCCCAGTCTTCCTGAACTTGTTGCCTGCAAGTGCGCGAGGGGTGAAAGCAACACAGGCAGAAGTTTCAAAAACAAATATTCTCAGTGGCAGCAAAGTAGCAAGACAGTCTCTCACAAGACAACCGTCAAATCTCCACATCTGGCACTTCTCTGTTCAGTCATTCTTCTCTTTGGGTAGTCTGGCACTAGTGAAATAACTCGAGCTCACAACTCTCACTGCCGTGCACAGACCTCCACTCCCCACCCTTCCTCGAAGACTGAACCCAGAGACACCTCCAAGCCTCTGCTGCCCCCAGCCAGCCCTGGGCGCCTCCCGGCTCCTCTGCCTCCAACACTGCCCAGCCACTGGCTGCCGGGGATCAGGAACAGTCACTGAGACTTGAACTCCTGCAACGCAGAGAATTCCTACCACTTTATTCTTTCCTTCAGTACTTCTGGACAATAAAGCAGAGCACAACTGCCTCCCAGACAGTAAAGGATATTTTTTAAAATACAAGTCAAATTCTAGTAACACTATTGTAACAAGCTAAATTGTGATTACCAACCTCCCTCTAACCTTGTGAAGGACCTGACTTACAACCTACGCTCATCTGCAAGGGCAGAACAACTATGAAACGCAACATCATATTAACGTCATATTATCCTGGAAGGCAGCATGCCTCTGAACTGAGCTGCTTATGGGACAAATCTGGGGGTGTGCTGAGCCAGAGGCCACAGGCTCTGGGGCGCCCCTGCCCACTCTGCTTCCAGGAGGCGGGCGGAGCTTTGCTCGTTTTGGCAGGAGGTGGAGGAAAACCACCACGTGGCCCCTGAGCACTGGAAACCGCTTCCCAGTGGGGTATCTGACAGCTAAAGCACAAATGCAGGCAGCCCTGGGGTAACATGGGTCAAAGGGCAGTTTTCACAACACCACCATGGTTTAGCTGGCGTGTTTGTGGGGAGAGAGGGAGTTCAGTGGCTCCACCTTCTTCCCAGTGGAGCTTCCAAGTCCAAGGCTGACTCCCCCAAGAATGAAGTTAACGGTACTATCAGGTTGACTTTCAGTGCGTTTCCACTTGCAGAGCCACAGAAACAGCAAAACCTTGGCGCTTCCCAAATCGCAGCATGGGCTTCAGGGTTAGCTGAGTAACCTGTCAGGGTGGCTGACTTCCTCAGTAGGGAAACGCTGTCAACATTCACGAAGATGTGAGAAAGGACCTAATCCGATGCGTGGACTCAAGAGGGGACTCCAAGGTCATCGGCTTCACCACAGTGGCTTCAACACGCAGCCAAAGGAGGACCCAATAAGGTGGCATCCACACTCACTCACTCATTCATTCGTCCAGCAAACACTTCCTGAGGGCCTGACTGTGCAGAGAGGTTGTGCAGGGTTTCAGGTGACCGAAGGGATAGCACAAGGCCCCAGCCTGCTGAGCAGCAAGTGAGGTGGGCAACTGACTTCAGGCAGCTAGTTACAAAAGGAAGACACAATTTAAATAAGGCTGGCCAATATCGAGATTTACGCACACTGTCAAGGCATGGAACTCATTAATTAGCCATTTAGCCTGATACACCATGATATAGACTATGGAGGATTTTAATTTAAATGAAATCAGTGCAGCCAACGGTGAGAAGGAGAATTAAATAGAACACACACACAGAGTATGCTGCATTGCACCCAGCTGGCTTAGAGCTGTTGACACGTTTAGAAATTCTCAAGAACAGGGACTGAGACAAATGGTCGTCCATTCTTCAAACACTGACTTCTGGGGAAGCTTTTGTGAAACCATTTCCACAAATAAGTGTTACACCTTTTTTCACCTACAGAGGTTAAGTTTTGGGCAGGTATGCACTAACCAAAAAACAAAAAAAAAATGGAACTCTGAGGAGATGACAAAGAAAAGAACCAGTAACCATCCACCCAACCAGCTCTCACTACTCAAGATGAAGAACACTGCCGGCCAGGGCTGAAATCACAGCATAAGATCAGTATCTTACAAAATAAAACTTACAACAACAGTACAAACTCCAGCCACAGAGAAGATACAAACCAATCTATTTTACACACAAGGGCCTTTAACAGGGTAAAAAAAAAGCCAGCCACCACCAACTCTACAAGCTGGGCACTAATACAGAGAAGACAAGGAAAGACTTCCTGGCCTGGGCAGTGTAGACTCTAGACAGAAAGGAAACTTGATATTACTTTTATCAACAACCGTCAGTGGAATTAAGGACAAGTAAGGGAATAGTCACAAATGAATTCCAGACACGGAAAACACCAAAAAAAATCATTTGATCTAGAACATCGCAGGTCTAAACGTAGAATATATTTATTCTAGACTGCAGACAGAGAGGAAGGGAAGGAAGTAAAGATTCCTGTTTACCAAGCACTTCATTGTGAGCCTGAGCTCATAGGGTGGGTTTCACTCGGTCACAGCCTGCAGAGCGATGGACACGCTCGTGGAAGAAAAGCTCACCCGGACTGTACGCAGGTGTGCGGCGGGACAGACAACCCTGAGAAAGCAGGGTCCAGGAGCTCCCTGGTGGTCAGCGGCTAGGACTCGGCGCTTTCACTACTGTGGACCGGGGTTCAATCCCTGGTATGGGAACTGAGATCCCACAAGCTGGACAGCATGGCACCTCCAAAAAATGAGGGTCCAGAGCTCCCCTCCCTCTAGACTGAAGCTACTAGACCCTCAAGGACCTGGCTGTAGCATACCATGCTGTCCCCGCTAAGCTGCTTACATATAAGACGCCAGGGCCAGGCGGGTCACAAAAACCACAGGGGCCCACACACAGCACCTTCACAGAGAGAATCCCCACACACCACAGGGACCCCACACACACCACAGGGACCCCACACACAGCACCTTCACAGAGAGAAACCCCCACACACCACAGGGACCCCACACACAGCACCTTCAGAGAGAAACCCCCCACACACGACAGGGACCCCACACACAACACCTTCACAGAAGAGAAACCCCACACACACCACAGGGGCCCCCCACACACAGCACCTTCACAGAGAGAAACCCCCACACACCACAGGGACCCCACACACAGCACCTTCACAGAGAGAACCCCCCACACACCACAGGGACGCCACACACAGCACCTTCACAGAGAGAAACCCCACACACATACCACAGGGGCCCCACACACAGCACCTTCACAGAGAGAAACCCCCCACACACCACAGGGACGCCACACACAGCACCTTCACAGAGAGAAACCCCCCCACACACACTGTTTTCCCGTCCCCATCGAGGCTTGCTTTCACAGGACTCGAGGAGAGATCCCGGCGCGACTCAGCCCGCCGATGCCCCACCCCGTGTGTCAGGGAAGGTGACGGGCTCAGGAGGGAGGTGGGCGTCGGCTCTGAACCACCAGAAGACTGAGGCACCTGGGGTGAACCCCGGGTCCCCACTCCACCGCCTCCCGGAGCACACACTGGCCTCTTGAAAGATACAGCTTTGTGGCAACGACTGCCTTTCTTCCTGACCGGGCACATGGGGTGAGAGAAGCCCCAGGACCAAGGATGGACTCCCTGGGCCGAGGACCATGCGAGCCACTCACCGTGGGTGATGTTTAACTCGTTGCCAATGGCTAAGCTCCAGACTTTGCCTCTCACACTGGGAGGGATTCCCTGCCACCACAAATCTCGAACTTTTCTAGAGCACCACCTGGATGAAAACGGAAGCGTGCGTTTATGAGTTTGCTCTCAGTGAAGAAACACTTGTCTGCCCACATGCTTAACCCCAAACCACATAAGTGTATGTCACAGCCCTGGCCTCAGGGGGCTCACAGTTCAGCGTCCACACAGACCAGGAGACCAACGATGGCCTTCCACTGGGCAGCAACCGTGCCAGGTACACTGCAGGCACTGCTCACGCACAGACGGGCACCAGCAACCAGAGGGGCCCAGAGCGCTGCTCCGAAGCCGGAGTCTGCGTGACAGTAGCATTCTGAGCAGACGAAGAGCGGGAAGGGCTTTCTGAGCAGAAAGCACAGCAAGAGAGACGACCTGGCCTGCTCCGGGAACCGCACACAGCTGGGCAAGCGTCGGGGTGGGGAGGTCAGGAGGCCCCGCCGCAGAGCGGCAGGGGGCGGGCAGACCCCAGGGCCCCATGACGGGAGCCGGAGGGCACAGCCGCCCACCACTGCACTGCTGCACATGGGCAAAGCGCTCAGGCAACGAGCTGCTGGACTCGAACGTCCGGGACCTGCGAACTCACACCGCCCTGAGCTGCTCAGAGGTGCTGCGTCTGCCACGCCCAGTGAACGCACGCTGCTGACAGACGGGGGCAAGACTCAACACAGCACTTCTCAGCACGGGCTGACAGCGCAAAAACCACGGCTGCAGCCCCGTCCCACCCTCACCTGGGGACCCGGAGCAAGCCCCTTCTCCTCTCTCATTCAGCGCCCTCCTCCCTAAGGCCACGATGATGAAACCTCCCCCCACCCTGAGGGCCCGTGAGGATGAAGTGGGGAGGCCACAAAGGCACCCGGCACAGAACACCGGCCCCCAGCCATCCACACCAGGCCCCGGGAATGCCGTCCGCACATTGGCCCCCAGCCATCCTGAATGCACAGGAGGAGGAGATCTACAGCTCCTCTTCAGACACAAAGATAGCAACTGCAGGACTTGAGTGGGTCCTGACTCCTGGGGGCTGTCATCAGAGCAGCCCCGGCACCCAGGCTCACTCAGAGGACAAAGACACTTGAGCAGATGATGCGGTGTACCCGGGGGTCCTGTTGGCACCTGGAGCCAGGGCCAGGGCAGAAAAGGCTTTTCCAAGGAAGACGGAGCTTTAAAGAAGCAAGTGTTAACTGGACAAGGAGATCCAGGGCAAGAGCACTTGAGACAGCGGGAAAAGAACATGCAAAGGCCCTGAGGCTCCCCAAGGGAAGGACTCGTCCAAGCAAAGGAGAGGTGAAAGGCGAGGCCACAGAGAAAGGGACCGGCTATGTCACGGGAGGCCCATCAGTTAAGCCACGAAATTCACATCTTACACTGGAGTCACAGGAGGCTGCTGCAATGCTAAGTGTGGAAGTGACACAGGTTTGTGCCCTCTGACTGCTGAGGACAAGACGAGGTGGAAGGGGAGGGCTGTCACTGCACCCGTGGGAGGAACAAGGCTGAACCAAGGCAGGGGAAGGAGACCGTGCAGCTCAAACTTTTCAGGTAACTTCATCAAAGGCTGTGGCACAAGCTACACTTAATACAGCTGCTTCCCATAAATTCTGCCAAGAAATGACATGCCGTCTTGGGTGTCTGTGATGTCAGAGCTTACATTGTTTCCCAGTTGGGCAAAATCTCATTGTTCCAAGTGAGGACTGCATTTCCAATACTTTCTTCTAGTCTGCATCTTTCTTCCAGCTGCTTTTTCCTCCTCTGGGCTTCTTTCAGCTCTAGACATCACAATTAAAAAGAAGAAGAAAACATGTTAGCAGATATCCACTGATTCCCAGCTGGGTGACTTTTCTCAAAGAGTCAGACTGCAAAAACACCAGGAAGACAGCGCTGAAGCGGAGCAGTTTTTAAGACCTGACCTGGTTCATCTCACAGCTCAGGAAGTCTAGAAACCTTAGGTGTTATTTACCATTCAGTAAGCTTTTTGTGACACACATATCATATAACATGTGTACAGAAAAGTACTCAGACAAGAACATGACAAAACTGTCACGTAACAGACAAACCCATGAAATCACCACCCCAGTCAGGAGACCGGACATTAACAGACACCAGAAGCTCTGTGCTCCTTCACGCAACCCCCTTTCCAACAGAACCTGCAACCTCGCTCCTCGCGGCCTAAGAGTTTTCAACTCTTAGTCTATAACAGCAACTTTGAGAAATTCCACGCATTTTCATTTATATATACCTTTTGGGGGGTAAAATACACAAAACATAAAATGTTCCACTTTATCCCCGTTAAGTGTGCAGTTCAGCGGCATGAAGTACAGTCACACTGTTATGCAACCATCACCACCACCTTCCAAACTGGAACTCTGTCCCCATGAAACACCCACTTCCCATGCCACCCCTTTCCTGCTCCCCAGCCCCTGGCAACCTCCAGTCTAATTTCTCTGTCTGTGAATCTGACTATTCTATCGGGTTGGCCAAAGAAGTTCATTTGGGTTTTTCTGTTGGAACTTTGGCCAACCCAACAGATACTGCATATAGGTGGGATCATAACAGTATTTATCCTTTTGTGTCTGGTTTATTTCACTTAGAACAATGTCTTCAAGGTTCACGTTGTAGCATGTGTCAGAACTTCATTCCTTTTTAAGGCTGAACAACATTCTGTTGCATGGGCAGACCGTGTCATTTTATTATATACACTTTTTAAACATCTAAGAATCATAGGGTTTTTAGGTGTCACGAGGCACTTTAACAAGTCCCAACACATCTCCTAAGTACGGAGAACTGAGCCCAGAGAGGGCAGAGAGCCGCCTCCCCGTCCCTACGAGCTAAAGCTTTGCCTACCCTAGCACTTTCATCCTACACAGGCTCTTTCCTCATGTAAATTCAAAGTGTTACCTCGAATAAAGTTACCAGGAATGAATAGTTAGCAGAAATGTACATTTTTGATGAAAAATTATAAATTTCAAAATATGAAAGGCATTCACCAAAGTTCAGGTTCTAAAGCTTCAAAAGGTAAAGAGAAAATACCTAGGAAGACACAAAATCTTGTGCTCCCTTACACAACCAAACGTGTGAATTCCATTACCTCGTTTTTTGGCCTGAACCACCATTTCTTCATACTGTTGCCTGTGTTTCTGAGCTTCTTCAGCTGGCTTCGCTGGGAGATTTCTTGATAGGAAAAAAAAAAAAAGATTTTTCACCATTTTAAATATTAAAGAGAAACTTGAAGCATCATTTACTTAAAAAATGAGAAGCTCAAAGACCAAAGCAAAACCACCTTTGTTAGATGATAAAGACACAGCTCTTTCAAAACCTAAAAATATTTTTTTTACGAAAGTAAAATAAAGCTCATTTTTAAAAACTTGAAATCTGAAGGTTAGCAGAAAGAAGAAAATAGCAATTACCCATAATTGCAATAGACATAAAACACTTACATCTTTTATTAGTGTCTTTTTTCACCCCCGGTCTCCAAAGAAACTTTGATTTGACCACATGCATCATCAGTGCAACGGCCACCGGTGAAGCACTCTCGTGGCACATGTCACACACACGCATGAGTGTACTCCCTGGCCAGTTCTTTAAGTGTGCAAGTTTCATACTAGCTATGCAGTTCATCTGTCACACACACACACACACACACACACACACAGATTTAAACAATTCTAAACATCTAAATGTGGTGGACAACTTTGAATCCTGGTTAAAAAAATAAAAGGCACGTTCTCTTCCTGAAACGTGCTGGTGACTTTGCTGGCCCTGGAGAACCGGGTGGGCGGCCATGTCTGGCTGGCTGTGCGCCGCGCAGCATCCCCCGTGCTCCCTGCGCTATGAACGACCGTCTCTACTGCAGGGCAACAGCTTGCATCTCAGGGAGCGTTACAAGGACGGAGCTTCACAGGGTGGCAGCTGTGACCGACAGTCCCTAAGTCCCTACCTGCCTCTGAGTCCTCCAAGTCAGAGTTTCTCTTCCCACCTACCCATACATCCACAACGTCCAACGACCAAAAGTTAACATCGGAAGACACATATTGCTTCTTCAGACTTCATCAATTTTAAATGTTAGGGTTGGCAGGGACCTTAGAAATTCTAGCTCAGTGTTTTCCAATCTCTCTTCAAGAAAAAAATTTTAAAAAGCTGTGGAATCTTTCTATTCAAAAACAGGGTTCTATGGAAACCTGATGCTTAACTAGAGATAAGCTCTGGCCTAGTACCATGGAGCAATCCCTTTATCTAACTAAGGACTCCAAACACGATCCGCAGGCCAGTCACCGAAACTGATCTCCTCATCAGTTCGAGGCAAACCAGAGGCTCACCCAGCCTGTTTACCGCAGCACATCCCAAAGAACCAGCAGGCTAGTCCAGGCATTGTTCTGCCGTTGTCTGGAGTACCTCCGAAACACCCTCTTTAGAGTATTCGTTCTGCTGTTTCTTACAGTTACAAGCCAGTCTATAATTAATAACAGCTCTGCAAGTATTTAGACATACTAAATTAAAAAGTCACTTGAACGGAAAATCTGGGTTGAAACTTCTAGGTTAGGGCTTCCCTGGTGGCTCGGTGATAAAGAATCTGCTTGCCAACGCAGGAGACTTGGATTCATCCCCTGATCTGGGGAAGATCCCACATGCCACGCAGCAACCGTCCCTCTGCGCCACAGCTACTGAGTCTGTGCCCTAGAGCCCGGGAGCCACAGCAAGAGAAGTCACCGCAGTGAGAAGCCCGCACTCTGCAACTAGAGAGGAGCTCCTGCTCTCCACCTAGAGGGAAAAAAGCCTGAGCAGCAACGAAGACCCAGCAGAGCCAAAAATAAAAATAAATTAATTATAAAAAAACACTCCTATGTTACATGAAACTTTCCCGAATCAGTCACACTATCATACGGAATACACACTAGCACAGGGGACGAAGAGGGAACCCGCGTTTTTAGTAAGTGACATGCTAACTTGTTCTTCCCCTCATGACCTGGTCCTTTGCTATGAAACGGTGACCAGCACATGGACTTATCCCCCAAAACAAGCTCTCTACAGACTCTTGTTCAGACTCACGCTGGTCTGTCTTCCAGGATGAGTGCGGTGGTGGAAAGAGGCTCAAAATCAAGATTCTTCCTCACATTCTGCTTTGGAGAGGGAGGCTTGCTGGGTCGTCCAGCCTTGTCTTCATATTCCTAGGACAAAGAAACCAGGGATAACTCCAGGCCCGGCCAATTCTGAGGTTACAAAACCCTTCTCAGAGTAAGAAAGTTGTTTTCTTACAAAATTATGAAGTCCTTTAAGTTGATTTTGAGGATGACACACTGAAAATATTTCTTGCTCTTTAGAAGGAAAAACTGCCAACGAAAGGGTTCCTACAGCTCTGCAGTTCAGGTCATCACTTCGTGGGGACTGTGGGCTTTCCACACTGGTAGGGAAGTCACTAAAGAGCTCATCATTCCAGCTGCCCCTCTGAGGGACCACAAACATCGACTCAGGTCTCCTATGTGTCTTCTGGGTAAGAGGCGTGTATTCTGTCTTCTGGACACGGTAAATTTGAACTGATTGTTGCAGTGGCCACCAGGAAGCTCAGAGTCAGAGTGACAGCCAATTCTGGCACTCCTCTGAACCCCCGGCTTCATCTCCCATGCCTATCCTAAATTTCTAATGCATTTCCATTTATCCCACTGCATTTTATCGATTTTTGTTAACTTTTCAAATCTTTTCCAAAATGAGGAAGGAGTTAAAAAGTTTTTGCTTGCAGGTGATTAAAGCTGTTTCATTTTCTTAAAGCAGAAACATCAAAAAAAGAAATTCTTTAACACCTTTGTATGAAGCCATTGTTGCCAGTTGGTACATAAGTAATTGTGCCATGCCCTGGAAATCTAGGAGCAGCCTCCGCACCTCCAGGTCACCAACCTGTCCCGTGAACTGCAACCACAAAACCTCAGTCACACCTGGTGACCCACATTCCAAACACCCAACCAGCAGAGTTCAGGAGAGCCAAGTAACTTGGGCCAGAGAGTCCAGTTTCTAAAATTACGTGTGTGCGCATGCACAGTCACTTAGTGGCACTGACTCTCTGCAACCCTACGGACTGTAGCCTGCTGGGCTCCTCTGTCCACAGGATTCTCCAGGCAAGAACAATGCAGTGGGTTGCCATGCCCTCCTCCTCTGTACCCTTAGCCTTCTGCAAAAATAAAACCCAGCATTTTCTTGTTGTCTATTGCAGACAAGGCTCTCAGGACTCTCCCTTAAGTGAAGGCACCCTAGCCGGGAAGGAAGCACTAACAACAGAGCAGCCGGCCTAAGTTTAAGTGAGCCCCCCAGACACGACCGAAGCAGGGTCAGGAGCGGAAAGTGATGAATTGCTAAGTGAATTTTATTAACTCCAGTTGCTAATGGGGTGTTACTGGTAAAATTATTTGACTAGCAATTCTTCTCTCAGACAGAAAAGCCTACTGAGGTTTCTAAAAAGTCTTAAAGGAAAAATTACTTTCTCAGAACCCACAGGCTATGAGAAGGGTGTGCACCAAGAAAGAGGTGGGAGGGGCAGTTTCTGTACATCTGGACGTACAGGGTGAGATGTCTCAGCATTGTTCATTGTTGCTGTTAGTTGCTAAGCCATGTCTGACTCTTTGTGACCCCGTGGACTGCAGCACACAAGGCTTCCCTCTCCTTCACCACCTCTGAGAGCTTGCTCAAACCCATGTCCACTGTGTTGATGATGCCATCCAACCATCTCATTCTGTCACCCCCTTCTCCTCCTGCCCTCAATCTTTCCCAGCATCAGGGTCTTTTCCAATGAGTCACCCTGATGTAAAATGGTTCCATTAAAACCTAAAATGACCTCTGCTTACCCAAAGCTGAGAAAATGGACTCGTGTGTTCAGCCATTCAAACACTTGAGCATGTCCATGTGCCAGGCACTCAGCTGCAGCTTAATGTGGTGACAAACGGCTATGAGGAAGTGTCGTATGTAGCAGCACCTGATGCAGAACCTTGAACTTCACAGGAAAACCGCCTAAAGCTGTGCTCAGAAAGGTACTGAGACACGCTGCATTGTAACAAGCGTCGTTAATGAACACCCTGCGAAGTGCTACTCATCTGAGACCCTGGTCTGATGAACTACATGCCAAGGCCAAGGAAGCTGAGCCCCAAGCAAGATGCCCCGGAATGTGGATGCCCACTGCCACTTGCTTCAGTGCGCCTTATCCCCGTAACAATCTCTACAGCAGGTGCCACCGTGTGTTACAAGCGGGGCCCCTGAGGTTCAGAGTGAAGTGACTTGCCCCCAGGTCCACAGCCAGCAAGGTGCTGAGCCTGTAGGACTCTCCTCTCCGACCCTCTGCGCAGGCCCGACCTCGCCTTCGGATATACTCAGAACAGGTGTGCAACCCTGGAGGGAAGAGCCCAGGGCCTATTTGAATTAAGTATGGTCTCTGGGGCCAGACAGGCCTGGCAGCAAATTCAGATCCACCAAGAATCAGCCTTGAGCTCCAGCGAAGCACAGCTTAGCATGCCGGTGCCTCATTTCCATGTCTGCAAAAAGGGTAACAGCACCTGGAAGAGGGGGCTGTCTCAGGAGTGGGGAGAGGCATGTGAAGCAGCCAGCACAGCCCCTGGGGTAGAGGGATGCTCCAGGAAGGCTGGCCCTTGCTGCTGTCTGCCATGATCCTTTTTCCCTCAGGCCTGAGACTATGTAAGGCAGGAAAAAAAAAATGCTCTATGGCCAAACAACAATCAAGAAGCCCTGCAAAGTCTGCAAAGAGCACAGATATGAAAAGGAGTTGTAACGTTAATTAAATGCCTTGATTTGTGATCTTTAAAAGATCAGTCTCTTCAGTGGGAGCTCAGAGGCTCCATCATAGATGATAAAACGCAGCACAGTTGTGACAAGCCAAGTGCTTTCCAACGGCTTTACACACACAGAACTGGCTCAACTCCCCACCTCACACCACCTCCCACCGGGAGAGAGATGACCTGCAGTGGTGGCAGCCAGGAGGGGGCTGGAGGAGACGGAGCAGAAGCACCCAGGCTCTGCAGCCACACAGCCCACCACAGCCTGCATGGTCCAGAAGTAACTCAATCATTCACATTCAGTCTAAATAAAGCTTTCAACCATGACACAAACCTGTAATAGCGAATTAAGTGCAGACGCAAAGCAAATACTTATGATTTAATCACATACTGCACTGCATGATTAAAAAAAAAAACAGGCCTGTCCCATCCACACTTGCAATCCCAGGGAAAGCCTCTTCAACATTCTAAACGGCATTTCAGAATACGAATGGCTTTGGAGATTGTTAACAGGTCCTACTCCAAACCTAGTTCTCACACTGCTACCTAGAGAGGTCAACAGTAGGCTCATCTTCCAAACCGGACAAACCAACATCAGGAACAAGAGAGAGGATGAGTTACTCTCAGGAAAGAAACAACTTTTAGCTGGTAAGTTTATTGACACTGAGGTCAGCATGTGATGTGGCAAGAGCTGGGGATTTGGAAGCAGAAAGACTCAGTTCTAAGCCCTGGCTCTGATCTGAGGCAAATCATCTTGCTTCTCTCTCAGCCATGAAAAGGAGCAAATGTGAAAACTCCTGTGATTATGAGATGACAGACATATATTCGACGGCTGCCCATAAAGTATGAGCACTTTCCGTGTGCCAGGCAAACTGCGGGGGTCATCCCTGCCTCAGTCCAAGTCACCATTTCAAAGTTTCTTCTCCTCCTGGGGCCCTTATGGGATCAAGTTTCAAAGTTTCCTGGTTTAAACCAAGTAACAATGCCATTCATTGCTGTGCTCATCTGAAGTCCTGCAGACTAATGAGGATAAAACATCCATTCAAGGAACAGCTACTGATTTCAACACCCTGTATAACCCGAGGAAATTTAGAATGGGGCTCTTCAAAGTTCTAGGGGCAAATCAGTTTAACTGGTCATGACAGCATTTTTTAAATCAGTTAAGAAAAACAAAACAAGCAGGGCGCACACAGTAAGGAGAATGTGTTTCAGTTCTATACCTAGTTATAGCTGTGCCTTTTGAGAGCACTGAGTCTCAACCCAAACTGTCTAACCCAGGGATAGGAGTGAGGGGTTGTGCCAAACAAGGTTTGCAAGCCACTCATTTAGAACAGGTCACAGTCCCTGCCCAGAGTGGTTTACCTTGTACGCTGCTGGGAAGGTAAGACCAACACCAGAGAAAGAGCAGCAAACAAAACCTACTGTCCCCCATCCCCAAAAAACCTACTGTGCACAACCAGGGGCTAAGTGTGGGGTGCGTCTGATAATCCAGCAAAGGGTCAGGAAAAGAAGCAGTAAGCAGGCAGCGAGCCAAGACAGCTGAGCCAGGCCTTGACTCCACACAGGGGCAGGGACCTCATGTGTGAAGGGGATGTGCAGACCCCAGGCCTGAAGGGCTCACTCAGGCTGGGGCAGGAAGATGCCAGCAGAGGCTGCGAGCCCAGGGCAGATAATAAACCACGTGGTCAGAGGGCAAGCCACAGCTGCGGGAGCCCCAAGCACAGGACCCCAACGGCTGGAGAGAGGCAGAGAAAGCGTTTCCTAAAGGGTGCCATCTTAGTGGACAGAGGACGGGGGAGCTGGGCTAGGAGCCACGAGGGCCAGGCATCCTGACAGCACGACAGCCGCCAAGAGACGGCGCTCAGCAGGCCTGTCTGCGGGGGTGGCATGAGCACTTCAAATGGGGAACGATGCTGAGTCCAAGTTCTGCTCCAGATTTTACGGTCTCAATAACAAGCTACCTGGAAGTGATGGGACAAGCTGAGAGCAAAGGAAAGAGACAAAAAAGGAAGAGCCAGACTTCGTGTAGAGCAGAGAGTAAACAGTCCATGGGGCGACAAGCCCATTACATACATCCAACGGCAAGGCCTTCCTCCTGTGCACGATCTGAACAGCGCTAAGGATGAGAACAGCACATCAGACTCCGAAATTATACTCTGCTTGTTAAAGAAGAAAGGACAAAAAGTCTACCTCAACAGACATTTGCCTAAGAGGAAAAGATCAAGATTCCCAAAGGGTGAAAAGGAGGAATTCCTGGGAAGATGACCAGAGGGGTGTCACTGCCTCTCACAGCACGGGAGGAGCCTGGTGAAAGGCAGCCCTTTATGCCCCAGTGTAGCAACAGAAGCCCCTCAGCTTCCTGAAATCTACCGGAGCTACAAGCCTCATCAGTTAAAACCTGTGCTTAAGCCTTGGACTCAACTGGTTACAGTATCAAGATGAGCTTTTTAAAACAAACAGAAGGTTTTAGAGGTATGTCCTACCTGACACCTATTAGAAGGTTGCCACCACCTGGGCCCCGGGAGGGGCCTCCCGGAGAGGCACTGGGAGTGGGCAGCAGGCCTGGGTCTGAACCGGCACTTCCCGACCATCACCACCAGCAGGGCGACCTTGCACACTTTCTTCAGGTCTCCAAGCCTGTTTCCCCATCTATTCAATGGGAATGAACCAACATAACACACAGCCATAGTAGGGGCCCAAACAATGCCAGGGAGCATTACTGTCATTGTGCTACTACAAAGTTATTTCTCACAGTATTTCCCTGCTAAGAGGGGTGCTTAGTAAGGCTGCGGTGAAGACCAGATGAACGTGAAGCACCCAAAACACAGTAGCAGGCTTCATGCTTTGCGCTTTGTAAGGAGCAACTTTTGGGGAGGGGCGAGCGTGGTTTTGGAATGTGGGACACCAGACGGGTTTTGTTTTGCCATTTTCAGCGGGTAGGAGTAGGCTGAACAGGTCTTACAAACACTGGGACTTCCAAAATGACAGTCCTCTGGGACCAATGAGGCTGACTTCACAGTAACAGGAACCCCCGGAATCCTCTGATGGGCACCTCCTACTTCACCTCTTTCACCTACTTACCAGTCTTTTCCCCAGACAGCATGCTCTAGGTTACCGGAAATGTTGGCATTTGGGAAACAACTCTCAGGAGGCCTGTCATAGTCCTTCCAAAGTATGTAGAACACAGACGTTCATCTGTGGACTGGTGAATGAAATGGAATAAATCTGCACTATGGGTTTTAACAAGCTTGCTTACTGTTGCGATCTGACCACCTTTATTCGCACCTGGAACGAACAGGGGGGAGGAAGAGGGGGGAGTACGGCGCCGATCCCCGTACAAAGGCTTCCCCCACTCAGGCCTCTAAGAGGGGTGCCTGGCCTGTCCTCAGTCTGAACGCCGGCTTGCAATCCCCCTGTGGGTGATGAGAATCAGGACGCGCCAGTGCTCTCTCTTACGGTCTCCCATGGTGCCCGTTAAAACGCGACCCTTCCAGGGCGCCGCAGACCAAGCACGGCAGTGGAGGAAGAAGGCGCAGCGCCGCGGCCGCACGCAAGCTGCAGCTCGCTGGAGCAGATACGACGCGTGGAGCGCCCACACATGCACACGGCCGCACCCACGCGGGGGCCTCCGGCCGGGGCCGGGCATGCGGGCCCCCCGGAGGGGCGTGCGCGGGCCCAGCCCCACTCACCATGAACGCCGCGGGGCTCAGAGGCGCGCGGCCGGCGGCTCCATGCCCGAGCGGGCGAGCGGGGCTCCGCGGCGGGACCTCGGGGCGGCGGCTCCGGCGGCTTCGGCGAGCGGGCGGGGGCGGCAGGCCGCTCAATCGCGCGCAGACGCCACGCAGCCAATCCGCGGCTCGGGTTCGGCGCGTCAGGCCTGGCTCGCCGGGGACCCGGGAGCCGGGGCGGAGCTGGGGTGGGAGGAGGATGCCGGGGCCCGCTGGGGTCCCTGCACCGCCCGCCAGGCAGAAGGGTCGCGGGGTGTCGGGGCGTGCCCACGCGGGCTGGGGGCTCTAGACGCGGGATGCCTGCACCGATACAACCGGGCCTGAGTGCTGCCCGAACCGAGCGAGTGACGCTGCGCGCTGAGCACAGACACCACGCTGCAAAACGCTCCCTCCGAAGGCCGGCGGCGCAGCGCCGGGCAGCATGCGCCAAACCTCTGCTTTGTGAGACTTCTGAAAATGAAACGCGTATGCTACCAGAAGGAACTGCATAAAAATAGTAACACTGGTAACCTCCGGTGAGTGGGGTGATGGCTATTTTCTTTTCTTCTTTGTACTGTTCTGTTCAGTTCAGTCGCTCAGTCGTGTCCGACTCTTTGCGACCCCGTGGACTGCAGCACGCCAGGCCTCCCTGTCTATCACCAACTCCCAGAGTTTACCCAAACCCATGTCCATCGAGTCGGTGATGCCATCCAACCATCTCATCCTCGTCGTCCCCTTCTCCTCCGGCCTTCAGTCTTTCCCAGCATCAGGGTCTTCTACTGTACTACGGTTCAGACGTTTTCCACAATAAGATGAGTTCAATTAAAACGTCAGGCTGCACACAGAAACGTAATAGTGGAACTCTGACGAGTGATAGCTTCTGGGGGACTGACTGGAAGGGACAGAATGTATCACCGGGGGTGACAGAATTACTCCTTCTCCAGGAGATCTTCCCAACCCAGAGATTGAACCCGGGTCTCCCGCATTGTAGGCAGATGCTTTTACTGTCTGAGCCACAGGGGAAGTACTATCTTGAGAAGCATTCCTCAAAACTAATTAAATAGTATGCTTCAGAGGAGAGCATTCCACTGTTTGCAGATCATACCTCAATGCTTTAAGTCTTAAAATCTGCCCTGAGGTCAAAATGATTGCTGGTCAGCCCACGGGTCCAATGTTCAAGGGCTGAGCTCTGGGTCTGAGACAGCACAGACCCTTCTTCCGTGATGGAAACTCACAAGTCCTCAGACCATGGAAGGAGGCTTTCCCCAGCTGACTTAATGAATAATAGCATTACCAAGTTACCACTAGAAACTTCACTCAGAAACCCCGTGTCCATCAAGCTGCGGCTGAGCAGTCAGACAACAATAAGAGGTTTTCCTAAGTTGCTGGCAGTTGCAGCCATTTTAGAAAGAACGTGGCAGTGTCTTACAGATACAGTTCAATACACACCGACACAACTGAGCGGCTGCACCACTACCACCACCACATTGTAGGACTCTACCCAAGAGAAAGAAAAAATACATCCACAAAAAGTCTTGCTAGCAAATATGCACAGCAGCATTATTCATTATAGCCCAACACCAAAAAAATCCACAGCTACAGCAATGAACAGGGGCTCTGATACATGCTGCACACGGACAGCACGCAGGTGAGCCTCGGGGCACTGGAGGGAAAGAAGGCAGACGAAAGACAATGGGCACGATTCCATTTACATGAAATGTCTGTGATAAGCAAATCTCTCGACATGAAGCAAATCAATGTTTGCCTGGAGCTGGAGGTGGAAGTGGAGATCCACTGCAAACAGGCATGAGGGAACTTTCTCGAGCGATGAAAATGTTCTACATCTGGATTGCAGTGACTGTTGCGTAAGTGCGTAAGTTTATTAAGAAACCATGAACATGTACACTGAGTAAATCTGATGGTATAATACTCATACCACAATAAAGCCATTTGTTAAAAGTAATAGGATAAAAGGGGAGAGGCTGATTCTGGCTGGAAGGATTAAGGAAAGCCTTGTTTACAAAACTTACTCAAAATTTGGAAGTAAGACAAATGCATGGGGGAGAGGTGTCTCTTCAATTCATACCTGCATGGTTTTCAAGCCTCCCTGAAGTTTCTGATCCTCTAGGAGATAAGCCTGTGCTACCCACCACTTGATTAGAACCCAGAAACTGTGAAGTGACGTGTTAACTTGCACATTTATGTCCAACTGAAAACTTAACTCCAAAGGTGATGTTTTCTTACCCTATTCGTTTACTTAAATCTAACCTAGCAATCTTATTCTAATTATTTTTTTGGTTTTATGTCTGTATCTACTTCCTCAAATGTCTTTGGAATAAATTTTTCCATCTTACTGCTTCATTTCACACATCTCCTCAATGTGTTAAATGAGTCTTTAACTAATGATCATTTTTTTTAAAAAAGGTAAATGTCATCAAAGAATGGTCGAGTAACAGTTTTCCATTAAGAGAATAAAGTGACAGACAGTGGTCAGTACACAAACCTGACTGGATGCTGGTTCATAAAGAACAGTTCGGTGCAACTAGAGAAAGCAGACACGATCTGGTCTTGAACATGGTCGCGGTCAGGTGCTGTTGTAGGAATTACTGATGATTTTTTAAAGCCTGGTAACACCTTCATGGTTGTGTAGAGTGCTGAATGGTGATGTATTTATGGGTGAGATGTCATGGTACCTGCAAGTTACTTTCAAGTGATTCCATTTTTTAAAACTAGAAACAGGATAAAATGAATATGGCAAAATGTAAACAACTGTTCAATCTAAGCAGAGCATATATGGCTGTTCATCATTAAATTATTCCTTCAACCCTTCTCTAGGTTTGAGGTTTTTCTTCACAAGGGGACTAAACCAGTAAGAAGGCCGACCTCATCTGAGATGGCTTCGCTGCAGAAACCCTCTCTTCCCTCCGTGTGAACTACACCAAGGCCCTGTCCGTCCCCCTCCCAGCATCAGGTTCTGTTTTCTCACAGCACTTAACCACAACTTGTAATTACACGACTCCCTGATTAGTATTTATTTCCCTCAAGAGACTCGGAAACCTCTGAGGGGGGGCTGGCTGTTGTCTCTCCACCCCTGAAGACTAGCGAAGCCCCCAGCGCAGAGGAGACACGCAGCCTGTGTGGACCCCCTCATTCTCCCATCCGCCTTTTCATCTGTCCCAGAAGCACTTAGGTGCTTGGCCCTAGGAGTAAAGACAACAAGGCTGCCGTCCTCAAGTCCCTCACAGACCAGCAAACAGACAATTACCACTCTGCGGGCGCTTGGTCCTGTGACGGAGGGGGGCCTGGGGGCTCCAAGAGCCGCAGGAGAGGCAGCCACCCAGCCTGAAGAGTTACTGTGTCCTTCTGGAAATAAGTCCTGAAACAGGAAGAGAGCTTGTTCTGTTCTCAAAGACAGGCGTGCTCAGCCTCTCCTACCAACATCTAGTCCACACGTACTTTAGAGGTCAGCCAGCCGGAGCCCGCAGGCTCACTGAATTTAACTATGAGAGACACGTGTTAAGCATGGGCTAAAGACATATTAAGATATGCTTACCAAAAACACACTGCTTATCTCCTCTGGCAGGTCGTTACCTGCAAGTTACTTTAACAATAGTTTCTATCACATATTTTAGATCTGAGTACCATTTATAAAGTTTTAATTGTATACCATGTGAGGACAGCTTGAATTTACTAAATTTTGAAATTTAAAGCAAAAATAAGAAGTCAACAGAGCCTCTTCTGTATCTTAGTACGGCATTAGATTTGACTTTTACCTTAATTCACCTGTAAAGAATTCTGCCTCCTGAAGTTTCCGAGTTAGCCAGAGCTCATTCCCAGGCTACCAGCACACTGTCTTTATTTCCTTATTGATTAACCTACAACATGGTTGTCTCTACCCTTTGAGGTCAAGGAGGTGAGACCGGGTGATGTGTTCCATGCAACACCCTAACACACAGCTGACAAACCCCAGCCTTGCCACAGGCCACTGGGTTTCACAGGAAAGGACCGGCTCCAGTGCCCAACTGAGGAAACTGGTTAAATAAGCCAAGATACGGCTACACAAAGGCCGTAACTTAGTGTGTACAAACAAGATCATGGGAGAATACTTAATGATATGGGCAAATGTCTGTGTTGTCATAGAGATAAGAGGAAAGTGTACAAAGTGGTGTGCTTTGAAATTTTGACATTCATTCTTCCATTTAATGGGTTTCCCTCATGGCTCAGACAGTAAAGAATCCTCCTGCAATGTGGGAGACCTGGGTTTGATCCCTGGGTTTGGAAGATCCTCTGGAGAAAGGAATGGCTGCCCACTCCAGTATTATGGCCTGGAGAATTCCATGGACTGTATAGTCCATGGGGTCGCAAGGAGTCGGGCATAACTGAGCGACTTTCACTTTCACTTTCATCCATTTAACAAATTTGTATTAACCATCCAATAAAGCTAGGTGCTGTTCTAGGCCGTGGAGAGAAAGTGACTGAAAAGCAAACCAGGTCTGCTCCTAAGCCTCGTGAATTCATCTTCTGGGAGGGGTCGAGAGGCAGGCAATAACGAGGCAACAAGCAAGTGGGAAGAGTTTAAGACGGAGCAAAGTGCTGTGCAGAAAATTCCTGACAGCCCTCTGGCAGAGGATGGTCCTTCACACTGGGTGGTCAGGGAAACTGCTTAGAAGACGCCACCTAGGAGGGAGCATCTGATCTAAGACCAGACGAGTCTCATTCAACCCCCTCAACCCCGTGAGGTGAGTCCGTCCTGTGCTAGGCTGGGGGACGGCCCCCAGACATGCCCATGTCTTAATCCCGGGGACCTGTGACTGTTAGCTTACATGGTGGAAGGGACCCTGCAGGCGAGATTAACGTTATGGGCCCTGAGATGGGGAGATTATCCTTCATTATCTGGGTGGGCCCAAAATAACCCCAAGTGTCCTCAGAAGATGGAAACAGAAGAGGACGTGCCTGTAGCAGGGGAAGGCAACGTGCTGATGGAAACAGAACCTGCAGTGACGCGGCCGCAGGCTGAGGAAGGCCAGCAGCTTACAGAACCTGGGACAGAAGGCACCAGTTCTCTCCCGGGGTCTCTAAGGAGACCAGCCCTGCTGACACTTGATTTTAGCCTGGAAGATTCATTTCAGATTTCTGACCTCAACTATAAGAGGAGAAATCTGTATTGTTTTAAGCCACCAAGTTTGGTGGTAATTTATTGAGGAGCAACAAGAAATGAGTATAGGTACCATCAGCATCCTCTCCCCACCCCCTCTTTTCCCAGACGCAGCAGCTGAGGCTCTGAGTAACTTCCCCAGTTAAGTGACAGCTGGTCAGGGGCAGGGCGCGATTTCAACCTGGGCAGTCTGGCTCCAGAGCCTCTTCCTATCAACTCCCCTGGTTGCACGGCCTTCGAACTAACACTAAAGTTTGCCACAGTCGTGCCCCCTCCATGGTCCTAAGGCCACACTAACTATCAGACACGGGCATAGGATCAAGAAACAAACGTAACACTTGCCTGTTAATTCAAGGATACCACGGAGTGGGAAAGACTGAGGGCAAGAGAAGGGGGCAACAGAGAATGAGATGGTTGGATGGCATCACTGACTCAATGGACATGAATTTGAGCAAACTCCAGGAGATAGTGAAGGACAGAGAAGCCTGGCGTGCTGCAGTCCATGGGGTCGCAAAGAATCGAACATGACTGAGCAACTGAAATGAATTGATTGCATCCTGGATGAGCTTTGGTGATTTGTGCCTTTCAAGGAAGTGGATCATTTCATCTAAGTTATCAAACTTGTGTTTGGAGAGTTATTTATAACATTCTCTTATCCTTTGAATTTCTGCAGCATCTGCAGCAGTGTGTCCTCTTCTAATTTCTCTTACTGATAATTTGGTCCTCCTTTCTTTTTGTCAGCTTTGTTCGCATTTGATTTTGTTGATCATTTCAGAGAACCAGCTTGTGGTTTCTTTGACTATTAATTTTTGTTTTCAATTTCAGTGTCTTCTGTTCTTACGTGTGTTATTTTCTTCCTTTTGCTTGTTTTGGGTTTATTTGCTCCTTTTACAGTTCTTAAGGTAGAAAATTAGAGAACTTTTCTCTTTTCTAATCGGACTGGCTTAATGCTATAAATTCCCTTCTTGGGGAGTTCCCCAGCAGTCCAGTGGTTACGACACTGTGCTTTCAATGCTGAGGGCCCAGGTTTGATCCCTGGTTGGGGAACTAAGATCCCACAAGCCACGCAGTGAGGCCAAAAAAAATAAAAATGTCCTTCTAAGCACTGCATCCCGCAAGTTTTGATGGATTGTATTTTTGTTCAGTTCAAAATATTTTCTCATTTTCCATGTGACTCTCTTATTGTCCCAAAGCTTATCTAGAAGCACATGCTCAGTCGCTCAGTCGTGATCAACTCTTTTGTGACTCCATGGACTGCAGCCCACCAGGCTCCTCTGTCCATGGGATTCTCCAGGCAACAGTAATGGATTAGGTTAGCACTTCCTTCTCCAGGGGTTTAGAAGCATGTTACTTGTTTAATTTCCAAGTGTGGAGAGATGTTCTTGTTATCTTTCTGATCCTGTAACTCCACTGTGGTGAGGGAAGATATTTTGTATAAACTGCATCCTTTCCAGTTTAGTTTCCTTTACATCGCGGGTTATGGTCTATCTTGGTGACCATCCACGTGAGCTTGGAAAGGTGTGCGGTGCTCATGCTGGGGTGTGGCGTGTTCTCCAGACGCCCAACAGCCTGGCTCACTGACGGGAGGCTCTCCTGTGGTGCCGGCTAATTCTGTCAGTAGTCCCATCAGTTCCTAAGAGGGGTACTGACGTTTCAATTATAACTGTGGATGCGCCTACTTGTTTCAGATCTGTCAGGTTCTGTACCATGTGTTTTGTAGCTCTGCTATTAGATATACACTCAGTATGATTATGTCTTCATTTGTAACATCCCACCTTGTCCCTGGTGACTTTCTTTGCTCTGAAGTCTCCTTTTTCTGCTGTTACTGTATCTGCTCCATCTGCATTTTGACTGGTGTCCTCATGGCAGTGTTATCTTTTTGCATCCTTTAATTATAACTACGTGTTTTATATTTGAAGTGGACTTCTTTTAGACAGTATACAGTTGGGTCACTGTTTCTGAGCCCACTCTGACAGTGTCAGACACCACTGGTGTGCTCAGCCCATTTGTATGAAGGTCATTATTGGTATGTTTCTATCTGGGCCGTCCACCTTATGTTTTCTATTTTTCCTTCCTACGTTTCCTCTTGCCTGTCTTGAGTTCACTTCCTGGAACTTTGTTTAGAATTCCATTTTAAAATATTTCGTTTTTCGCTCTCTTTGTGAAGTTTAGTGGTTGATCTGAGATTTACAATGTATGTCTCTCACAACCTAATTAGAATCAATATTTGAGCACTTCAAGTGGAATGCAGAAGCATTACCATCGTATCCCCTCCCCCTTCGTGTTCTTTCTGTAATACATCGCACATCCACATATGCGGGAAACCCCACACAACAATATACTTTTTGCCTTCAACAAAACATATTTTAAAGACCTCATTAAGAGAACAATGGTCTGTTGTATTCATCTGGACCTTTACCATTTCTGTTCCTCTTCCTTCATAATGTTTCAGGTTTCTTCTAGTATAATGTCCCTACTGTCTGGAAAACTTCCTTCAGTAATTTTTTTAGATCTGTTGGCAACAAATTCTCTCAGTTTTCCTTTATCTGAAAAGATCTTTATTTTACTTTCACTGCTGAAGGGTATTTTTGCTGGATATAGAATTGGGGGTTGATAGTTCTTTTCTTGAGTTAAGTAAGGCTGGCATTATTCAATAAAGCCATAAGTCATGTCGTGTAGGGCCACCCAAGGCGGACAGGTCACAGTGGAAAGTTCTGACAAAACATGGTCCACTGTAGCAGGGCATGGCAAACCACTCCAGTATTCTTGCCGTGAGAACCCCATGAACAGTATAAAAAGGCAAAAAGATGTGACACTGGAAAATAAGCGCCCCCCGGGTCAGAAGGTGTCCAGTATGCTACTAGGGAAGAACGGAGGGCAATTACTGATAGATCCAGAAAGAAAGAGGTAGCTGGGCCAGGGTGGAATCGACACTCAGTTGTGGATGTGTCTGGCGGTCAAAGTAAAATGCAATGCTGTAAAGAACAATTCTGCCTAGGAACCTGGAATGACAGGTTCATGAATCAAGGTAAACTGGATGTGTTCAAGCAGGAGATGGCAAGAATGAACATCGACATGATAATTTAGGAATCAGTGAACTAAAATGGGCAGGAATGGGTGAATTTAATTCAGATGACCATTATATCTACTACTGTGGGCAAGAATCCCTTAGAAGAAATGAAGTAGCCTCATAGTCAACAAAAGAATCCAAAATGCAGTGCTTGGGTGCAATCTTAAAAATGACATAATGATCTTGATATGTTTCCAAGGAAAACCATTCAACGTCACAATAATCCAAGTCTATGCCCTGACCACTGATGCCGAAGAAGCAGAAGTTGACCAGCTCTATGAACACCTACAAGACCTTCTAGAATTAACACCACAAAAGATGTCCTTTTCATTAGAGGGGACTAGAATGCAAGAAATACCTGCAGTAACAAGCAAGTTTGGCCTTGGAGTATAAAATGAAGCAGCGTAAAGGCTAACAGAGTCTGGTCAAGAGAACGCACTGTTCATAGCAAACACCCTCTTCCAACAACACAGGAGAAGAAGACTACACATGGACATCACCAGATGGTCAATACAAAAATCAGATTAATTATATTCTTTGCAATCGAAGATGGGGGAAGTCTGTATAAGTCGGCAAAAACAAGACATGGAGCTGACTGTGGCTCAGATCATTAGCTCCTTATGGCAAAATCCAGGCTTAAACTTAAGAAAGTAGGGAAACCATTAGGCCATCCAGATATGATCTAAATCAAACCTTATGATTATACAGTGGAAGTGACAAATACAGTCAAGGGATCAGATCTGGCAGACAGAGTGCCTGAAGGACTATGGACAGAGGTCCCTCACTGTACAGGGGGCAGTGACCAAAACCATCGCAAAGAAAAAGAAATGCAAGGAGGCAGAGCGGTTGTCTAAGGAGGCCTTACAAATAGCTAAGGAAAGAAGAAAAGTAAAAAGCAAGGGAGAAAGGGAAAGATACACCCAACTGAATGCAGAGTTCCAGAGAAGAGCAAGGATAGATAAGAAGACCTTCTTAAATGAACAAGGCAAAGAAGTAGAGGAAAACAACAGAATGGGAAAGAATAGAAATCTCTTCAAGGAAATCAAGGATATCATGGGAACATTTCAAGCTAGGATGGGCACAATAAAGGACAGAAACGTTAAGGGCCTAACAGAGATAGAAGAGATTAATAAGAGGAGGTGGAAGGAACACACAGAAGAACTGTACAAAAATGGTCTTAATGACCAGGATGACAATGATGGTGTGGTCACTCACCTAGAGTCAGACAGCCTGGAGTGTGAAGTCACGTGGGCCTTAGGAAGCATTACCACAAACAAAGCTATCAGAGGTGATGGAATTCCAGCTGGGCTATTTCAAATCCTGAAAGATGATGCTGTGAAAGTGCTGCACTCAATATGCCAGCAAATTTGGAAAACTGAGCAGTGGCCACAGGACTGAAAAAGGTCAGTTTTCATTTCAATCCCAAAGAAAGGCAATGCCAAAGAATATTCAAACTACCACACAACTGCACTCATCTCACACACTAACAAAGTAATGCTCAAAATTCTCCAAGCTAGGCTTCAACAGTACATGAACTAAGAACTTCTAGATATTCAAGCTGGATTTAGAAAAGGCAGAAGGACAGAGTGAAATTGCCGACATCCACTGGATCACCGAGAAAGGAGGGGAATTCCAGAAAAACAGCTACTTCTGCTTCACTGACTACGTTAAAGCCTTTGACTGTGTGGGTCACAACAAACTGTGGAAAATTTTTAAAGAGATGGGAATACCAGACCACCTTACCTGTCTCCTGAGAAACCTGTATGTGGTTCAAGAAGCAACAGTTAGAACCTTACATGGAACAACTGACTGGTTCAAAATTGGGGAAGGGGTACAACAAGGCTGTATATTGTCACCCTGCTTATTTAACTTATATGCAGAGTACATCATGCAAAATGCCAGGATTGATGGATGACTCACAAGCTGGAATTCAGATTGCTAGGAGAAATATCAACAACCTCAGATATGCAGATGATACCACTTTAATGGCAAAAAGAGAAGAGTATCTAAAGAGCCTCCTGATGTGGGTGAAAGAGGAGAGTGAAAAAACTGGTTTAAAACTCAACATTAAAAAAACTAAGATCACGGCATCTGGTCCCATCAGTTCATGGCAGATAGAAAGGGAAAATGTGGAAGCAGTGACAGATTTTGTTTTCTTGGGCTCCAGCATCACTGTGAATGGTTACTGCAGCCATGAAATTAAAAAACACGCTTGCTCATTTTAAGGAAAGTGATGACAAACCTAGACATTAAAAAAGAGTTAAAGTATTAAAAAGCAAAGACATCACTTTGCCGACAAAGATCTGTCTAGTCAAAGCTATGGTTTTTCCAGTAGTCGTGTATGGATGTGAGAGCTGGACCATAAAGAAAGCTGAGCGCCGAAGAATTGATGCTTTTGAACTGTGGTGTTGGAGAAGACTCTTGAGACTCCCTGGACTGCAAGGTGATCCAACCAGTCCATCCTAAAGGAAATCAGTCCTGAATATTCATTGGAAGGACTGATGCTGAAGCTCCAATACTTTGGCTACCTGACGCAAAGAGCCAACTCATTGGAAAACACCCTGATGTGGGGAAAGATTGGAGGCAAAAGGAGAAGAGGCCGTCAGAGGATGAGACGGTTAGATAGTATCACTGACTCAATGGACATGAGTTTGACCCAACTCTGGGAGATGGTGAAGGACAGGGGAACCTGACGTGCTGCAGGCCATGGGGTCGCAGAGTTGGACGCACTCAGGGACTGAACAACAACGAGAAGTTCTTTCCTTTCGGCGCTTTAAAAAATGCTGTTTCACTTCCTGCCGGCCTCCATGGTTTCTGATGGGAAAAGCAAGTCATCCAAACTGCCCTTCCCCAATAAGTAATATACTTTCTCTGGCTGCTTCTAAGATTTCTTTCTTTGTCTACTTTTTCAGCAGCATGGTTATGACATGTCTGGGCACTGACTTTGTGAGTTCATCCTGTTGGAGTTCGCTGAGCCTCCTGGTCCCCCAAATCTGTAGGTTTATATCTTTTGCAAGATTTGCAACACTATCAGTGCTTATTTATACTACCCTGTGTCAAGCTGGGGGTACCAGAGGATGCAAAGAGTGGTAAGCGTGACCCGTTCAGCGGAGTTTCCCGTCTTCCTCTCCAAACCACCTGCTACTACTTCCTTTCCAGAATCTCACACTGCTGCTCCAGGTACTATGTTTATGTTCAAGTGGTACAGCTCCCTTCACTGGGAGAGACACGTTAGAGTATGCTTCGTCCTTCTTATCTGTAACTGAGACCTCATCTTTTTTGTAAACTGGCTCAAACTCATTTTCCAAATGCATAAGGGATTATAAAAATGAAGAAAGGTTTCATTTTTAAATGAAATGAAATTGTTTTAGAATATACTTGTAGGTTACCAGTTACCTGCAGTGAGCACTCAAGGCTTTTCCTTTCTGCAATTTATGATGGTTCATGATTTTCTGAGAACCCAGAGGTGAGAATGAATGTCACTTTGAAGTTGTCCTGGTTGTGGCTTCTTCTGGGATTCTCTCTTTAGCATCTAAGAGCTGACTTGAAATTCCAGAAGGCCACTGAAGACATCCCAAGTTACACAAACTCAAAGACAGGTACTCATGTTTGCTCCCCTGACAGAGTTCTGTCCAGGACAGGGAAGCTTGCAAGCTTGTCCCTGCTGCTGCTGTCCTTGCTACAAGCAGCGGCTGCCTCAGAGCCCGCCCAGGACTGAGACGTGCCGCTCAGCCTCACTTCCTGACAACACTGCCAGTCCCTCACATCCGTGCGCACAGCGTGAGGCCTGAAAGAGTCACAGACTCTGTTCTGAAGCATCATCCCAGGTGTTCACCGTCCGGAGTCCCTCTGACATGTACTCAAATTACAAAGACTCGCTTTCACTTTTCAAATGGTCTTTTCTTTTTTTTAAAAAAAAAAATGAAAAGCACATGGAAAAATTACTGAAAGGAAACACACCAAAACGCCAACAGTGATCACTTGGGGGGCAGTAAGATTCCAAGTGTTTTTTTATTTCCTAATATTCTTATACATCTTCTACACATTACTATAACCAAGTGAAAGCGTTAGCCGCTAAGTTGTGTCCGACTCTTTGTGACCCCATGGAATGCAGCCCACCAGGCTCCTTTGTCCATGGAATTTTCTAGGCAAGAATACTGGAGTGGGGTGTCATTTCCTTCTTCAGGGGATCTTCCCTACCCAGAGATTGACTCGAGTCTCCCGCATCGCAGGCAGATTCTTTACCGTCTGAGCCACCAAGGAAGCCCATAACCAAGTGAGTATGACTAACTTATCTAAAGGAATCTACTCCCCATTTCCCCAAAACACAAGCAAGTAGGAGACCACTCAGCCACAACCACCTCTGACAGGCTACGCCAGGAACGCCTCTTAAGTAAGACTTTGTCCACGCGACTTCACTGTAGCAGAGGTTCAGAATTTTCCAACAAGTCACTACTTCTCAAACCTGACTGCACATCAGATTTGCCCCACCCACAGTGCATAAACACAAACAAAACACCTGTCAGGCTGGAAGGGCGGTGTCAGGAAGAGAAGTCCAGCAGTTCTAAAGCTTCAGACCAGAAAGAGAAGGCCAAGTCTGTCATCTACCAAAACAGGGAAAGCTGCAAAGGGAACAGGTCTGACAGATCAGAAAAAAGGAAAATCAGAGTTTAGCTTCGGTGCTTGTTTACTAGGGAATGCCTACCAGACATCCAGAGGAGCTGTCAGGTAGGCAGCTGGAGACCCACGTGTGAGGCAGAGCTGGGATCCAAACCCAGCCAGTCTGACTCCAAAGTTCATGTTTTTAAATCACCACAGGATGCCACTTCTACTCAAGCACAAAATATTTCCAAAGAGAAAGGGGAAAGGAATTAAGAGTCTACTAAAGATCTCAACTATGCTTTAGCTCTGACTAGAGCTACTGCCCGGAGAAGGCAATGGCAACCCACTCCAGTACTCTTGCCTGGAGAATCCCATGGACGGAGGAGCCTTGTAGGCTGCAGTCCATGGGGTCGCTAGGAGTTGCACACATCTGAGCAACTTGACTTTCAGTTTTCACTCTCATGTATTGGAGAAGGAAATGGCAACCCACTCCAGTATTCTTGCCTGGAGAATCCCAGGGACGGGGGAGCCTGGTGGCCTGTCTATGGGGTCGCACAGAGTCGGACACGACTGAAGCGACTTAGCAGTAGCAGAGCTACTGCCACCATTTGGGATCACAAGGCTGGACACTCAGGCCCCAGGGACAGGCTCTCTGAAGTGGGGAGGGGAGGCTGGGAGAACTGACACCCTTGGCAGCAGCCAGCTCCAGCCTGTACCCAGGAGCTTCCTCCCGGCTTGGGGGAGGGCCCAGGGTGAGGGATGAGAGGCCCAGACACAAAGCTTGAGCAAACAGGACGGAGGCAGGGTTGTATGAGGCATGCAGGTACCATTACATCCTTTATTATTGATGCTTCGAGCCAGATGGCCCTCTTCTTTGCAGTATTGTATCACTATAGAATTAGCTGACCGAGTCAGTTCACAGAAACCCTCTAAGAACATGATCCATGTTCGCCTTTAAAAAGGGGGGTACGACAAAGATAACAAAGAGATTCAAGTATGATGCAAGTGACATTAAGAGCCATGGGAAAATCTATGTACCATAATATATATAAAAAGTATAACTTTTTAGAAAAGTGTAGATTTCTTTTAAAATTTTGTAACAGCTTAGCTACTGAGTTTCCTAAGAAACGGCAGAGCTGAGCTCTGCACGTGAACACACATTTTAATTGTGTGTTATTTTAACAACATACACAATAAGTGATCCAAATTCAAAATGTAACAGTCTCTAAAAATGAATTCTAACACTGATATTTTGCAAGTCTCCTGGGTCCCGACAACTGCTGAAAGGAACATTAGACAACATTCAAAACACCATGAATTTGCCGAAACATAAACAATGAAATCTGTACAAAGCCAGTCTGTGGTCTGAGCCAGAGCCCCACACAGTGCACCCCCAGACCTAACATGTCTATACTTGGAGGGGCCACAAGACTTAGCAGTCCCATGACTTCCACAGGCACTAAGCCAGACCCCCTTCTCTCACCCGGAAAAGTCCAAGAGCCACATGCTTGCCAAGGGTCTCATCATTCCCTGCACAAGTAAAGCCCTCGGGGGCTCCCCACAGCCTCCAGGTCAGGGGCAGGCTCCAAGCCCATCACATCCCACCCCACAGGTCCCACCAACAGGACGGCCCGCCCCCTGCTCCCTGGGCTCCTGCTGCACGAAGCCCGGAGCTTGGCCACCTGGCACCTGGCACCTGTCCCCCTTCACTTCCTGCAGAGGAAGAGCCATGGCGAGGGCCCTGGCACCCGCAGGCCTGGGGCTGAACTCCCGTTCCTCTGCTTTCCAGCTGCACACTCACTTGGCCTGGTCTCAGGGCTCCTTTGGTAAAATGAAGACAGTAACTAATTTCTTCATGAGGCTGTGGCGAGTTTTAAATGAACTAGAAACCCAGGTGATGACTCATTTAACCCCAGTGCGTGTTCCCCGCGGCGGCCCTGCCCGCCTCTCGGTGACCCTGCCCTGGGATCATTTCCGCACCAGAAGGGCGCTCTGGAGCCTGGGCGCAGTGCCGTTTCTCTAACTCCAGGGCCATGCATGAGGCTGGCTCTTACAGAAGTGTCTACTGAACATGTGTCGGTGAATACAAAACCGAGGTTGGTGGGGGGGGCCCAGCCACTGGCGGTGTCACAGCACTGGGCAAACGCCCCACTGTCAGGATGGCTGGGACCCAGGGCCAAGCAGAAGATGCAGGTGGTCACAGTTGGGGTGGCTGAGGCCATAAACACCCCCCTGGCCCTGCTGAGTCTGTGCTTGAGCCCTCTCCCTGGAAGGATAAGCGCCTGCCTCCAGGCCTTTGCAGGGACCAAAGGAGCCCGCAGTGATGAGACACCACAGGCCTGGTCTGACCCTGAACCCCACCCTCTCCCCCAGGACAGGTGGGCAGCTTTCACCAGCGAGGGGAAGGGGGTCACATGGCAGCCTGGGTAACAAAGGCCCCAGCCGCCCTGGTCCTCGGCGGCATAGGAATGGGCAAGTCCCAAGAAGGGAGAATTCTTTAATATCAAACACAATTAATAAGAGTTTGATCACATTTGTAACTCTTATTGGGAAAAAAATGATTCAATTTAATCAAGTTTTAAATAGCTAAAGCCATTGGCATCAGGAAGGGAGAATTCTTTAATATCAAACACAATTAATAAAAATTTGATCACATTTGTAACTCTTATTGGGAAAAAACTGATTCAATTTAATCAAGTTCTAAAGCCCAGCCCTCTCGACTTTCCCATGTGCGCATACAAGCTGTAAGAAAAAGGATGAAGTCACCCATGTTCTGAAGACAGACTTAAATAGCAGGTACTTAGCATGCAAGTTAAAACAAAGCTTTCCAATTTCAAAGCCTCAATAATGGTCATTTATGCAAGGCTCATAAATGGATGCTGTACCCCATATTTCTGTGTCTTTGTATCTTGTATACCTTTTGTAACTTCTTTGAATCTTTCTGAGCATTCTCTCGGAGTGGTACTTTTCCAAATAACTTCCATCCCAAGTCATTTTGTTTGTCAAGTCTTGCATTCTGTTTTCTAGCAAGCAAATTCCTGTAAGAAGAAAATAAGAGTTAGGGAATTGTTGGATACTTACAGAAACACTAGGACAGCTGAATCACTCTAGTGAAAACAAGGAGACTTTCCTTTGAGAGATCAATACGCTGAATCACAGACTTTAATTCTGCAGAGACACGGAATTATGAAGCAGGTGAAAAGCTCTTGAACCACAAGAAGTAAGCTTTTTGTAATTCAAGGAAAATATGTACAAGTTCTATCATTGAGAGTAAGGATATGTATTACAGCGTAACAAAGTATATCCAGAAAAAGTGAACTTTGAAGTCAGACCAAACTGAACTGACATCCTGGCTCAGTCATTCCCTAGCTGTGTGACTCTGACCTGTACATTAACCTCTCTGAGACTCAGTTTCCTTATGTTTAACAAGGGTCACTATATGAATTAAAGTTACAGGTACATGATCAGTGCTCAAAGGGTAACAGTTGCTTTAGTACTGAACCTCTCAGTTTAAATTATCTATAAGGTAAATCTATATTATCTATTTATAAACTCTCTATGTATCATAAAAAGAAAGCCACTCATGAGACAGTCACACAATCTCCTCTCCCAACAACATGTAAACAAACACGAATAACACAAATAAATCCTAAATGGTGCTACAAAATAAACTGTTTTAGAACGCACTGCATTGGCTCATTCATTGAAAATGAATGGTTTCTAGGGCTCACTGGAAAGTTTAAGATGAGCATGAAGCATCTTATGTGCTAGAAAGAAGGTGCTCAAAGAAATACGGGGACAAGTTTAACAAAAACAGTACCTGGCTTGAAAGGGCTCTCACTGACTAAATCTGGAATGTAATAATCAAAATACGTAATGAGAACAAGGGATTGTAACCCACAAAATAAAAAAAGAAACCCATGAGCCCAAATGGATATGATACAAATAGGAAAATGAATACACGAGTGAAGGTGGAAAAAAAATTCTTAGAATGCCCCAAATAAGTATTCTTTCCTGAGAAATCCTATGGACAGAGGAGCCTGGTGGGCTACAGTCCATGGGGTCGCAAAGAGTTGCACATGACTTAGCAACTAAACAACAACAACAGTAAGCAGAGAAAGACTGATGGACTTATGGATTAGTCAGTGGATGCTAAAACTAGTAGGTGAAAGCTGCACGAAGAAAAGGATTTTTACGTAGTTTGAAAATATCTCCCACAAATTACTTGTTAATTACAAAGACAAAATTAATTAACTTCACAGTGTAGACACCTCTCTAGCCAAGTGATCACAGTGGGCATCCCCAACGTCAGGATGGACAGCGCAGGTCACCTCCTCTGATGCTGAGAGCAACACACCAGGTTGATCGTAGTTACCAAAAAATGCATCACCTGACTATCACCATGAGGAAACACAAACACACCGAAACAGAGGGACAGCCAATGAAACAACCAATCTGACTCTAAAAATGTCAGTGTCCCATGTGGACAAAAAAACACTGCCTATCATTTTGGTAAACAAAGAATGTTGCCTCCCACCAAGCCATCAGCCACTGTAGCCATCTCTAACGGTGCACCCTGAGGGGATTCAAGATGCAGAAAACCAGGATACTGGCCCCATATAGTAATGATGTATTTCAAAGGAGTGATTTCAATCAGCCCAGACTTTTGCATCTTCCCATACACAGAAAAGCTCTACAGTCATTAACACGAGATGGCTGTTTTTTGTGATTAGCAGTAATGTTTGGATGTTTCACTACATGGTTTTTTGTTTTTGTTTTCTTCAGCAAAAACTCCTCTATACCCTGGTTCCTTGCTTATCTCTCTGGAACAGTCCATCAGAGCTATCAGAGAGGCTGCCTTCCCGGGCTATAGTCCTCAGTAAGGCCACCTAATAAAACACAATTCTCAGCTTTTAGGTGGTGCATTTTTCTCAGTTGACAAAGACTGAAGAACTGTTCCAGATTAAAAGGAGGCTAAAGAGACCTGGGGGCTTCCCAGGTGGTGCTAGTGGTAAAGAACCACCTGCCAATGCGAGAAACGTGCGAGACATGGGTGCCATCCCTGGGTTGGGAAGATCCCCTGGAGGAGGGCATGGCAACCCATGCTGGTATTCTTGCCTGGATTATCCCATGGACAGAGGAGCCTGGTGGGCTACAGTCTATAGAGTTGCCAAGAATCTGACAGGACTTGAAGCGACTCAGCACAGCACACACACACAGAGACCTGACAATTACAGGCAGGAGGAGAAGGAGGTGACAGAGGGTGAGATGGTTGGATGGCATCACAGACTCAACGAACACGAGTCTGAGCAAGCTCCAGCAGACAGAGAAGGACAGGGAAGCCTGGAGTGCTGCAGTCCATGGGGTCGCAGAGAGTCAGACACAACTAAGCAACTGAACAACAACAACGACAGGTGTACCCTGTGCCACATCCTGGACCCTGGGCCAAAAAAGGTACAAAGAAGACTCCCGGGAGAGCTGACGCAGTGTGAACACAGACTACAGAGCAGAACAGCCCTGGGGTAATGTTACATTTCCTGGTCTTGCTAACTGTGCTACGGTTACGGAAGAGAGTGCCCTTCTGGTATACTTTCCGTTGGATCATAGAGAAAGCAAGAGAATTTGAGAAAAACATATACTTCTGCTTCATTGACTACGCTAAAGCCTTTGACTCTGTGGATCACAACAAACTGTGGAAAATTCTTAAAGAGATGGGAATACCAGACCACCTTACCTGCCTCCTGAGAAACCTGTATGCAGGTCAAGAAGCAATAGTTAGAATCTTACATGGAACAATGGACTGGTTCAAAATTGGGAATGGAATACAACAAGGCTGTATATTGTCCCCATGCTTATTTAACTTGTATGCAGAGTACATCATGAGAAATGCTGGGATGGATGAAGCACAAGCTGGAATCAAGACTGCTGGGCGAAATCTCAATAACCTCAGATATGCAGATGACACCACCCTTATGGTACAAAGTGAAGAGAAAACTAAAGAGCCTCTTGATGAAAGTGAAAGGAGAGTGAAAAAGCTGGCTTAAAACTCAACATTCAAAAAAACGAAATCATGGCATCTGGTCCCATCACTTCATGGCAAATAGATGGGGAAATAGTGGAAACAGTGACTGACTTTATTTTCTTGGGCTCCAAAATCACTGCAGACGGTTACTGCAGCTATGAAATTAAAAAGAAAAGCTCCTTAGAAGAAAAGCTATGACAAACCTAAACAGCATATTAAAAAGCAGAGATATTACTTTGCCAACAAAGTTCCTTACAGTCAAAGCAATGGTTTTTCTAGTAATCATGTATGATGTGAGTTGGATCATAAAGAAGGCTGAGGGCCAAAGAATTGATGCTTTTGAACTGTGGTGTTGGAAAAGACTCTTGAGCCCCTTGGACTGCAAGATCCAACCAGTCCATCCTAAAGGAAATCAACCCTGAGTATTCATTGGAAGGACTGATGTTGAAGCTGAAGCTCCAATACTGGCTACCTGATACGAAGAACTGACTCATTGGAAAAGACCCTGATGCTGAAAAAGACTGAAGGCAGGAGGAGAAGGGGAGACAGAGGATGACATGGTTGGATGGCATCACCGACTCGATGGACATGAGTTTGAGCAGGCTCCGGGAGACAGTGAAGGACAGGGAAGCCTGGTGCGCTGCAGTCCACGGGGTCGCAAAGAGGCACACACGACTGAGCGAGTGAACAAAAACAAAGGGGCATACCTCCAATTGCCTCTTCTGATGCTTCCCGGAAATTCTCATACACTTATGTAGAATAGGTGCCTTGTTCACAGAATGAACAAAACAAAAGGAATGAAATGTAAACAGCTAGTGAATTTGGGTAAAGGATATATGGAAGTTCCTTGTATTTTCTTACAAAGTCTCTATAAATTTAAAATTATATCCCCCAAATGTTACAAAAACTTTCAAAAAAGGTTCTTTGTATTCTTCCTTGCTTTTCTCTTGTGGTTTATAATGGAACCTATTCAGAAGTTGGTTTCATATCCCCAAGGCAATGTCTATTTACATTTGTAAGAAATGAAGTTTGAGGTGTCTCCAGGCCCAACCTGTTTAACATCTAGGATTCAGCCAGCGGTGAAAGAGAGGTACTATGCATCTAAAACCACACCGAATCCTTTGGCACCCAAAAGCGTTCTAAGAATTTGGGCATCCAGAGCTCAGGTTCTAAGAGCTTACATTTTGCTAAACAGAGGAGGTGCCTCTGGGGAAGAGAACTGGGTGCCAAGGGACAAAGGTGAAGAAATCAAAGGCACCCAGAAAGGAGAGGGCCAGGGACGAGAGGCCCACCTTCCCAAGGACCCTGACCTGACAGAGGGACGGGAGTTGCTCAGGGTGTGGAGGGTAACAGTAGAGAACCACTCAGAGGCAACTGGGCACGGGGAAATGCAAAAGAACTGTGGGCTTTGCCATCTGGGAGGCTGAGTGTAAATCGCGGTGCTATTCACTGAAGACAACCGTCAGGAAGTGAACCAAGAGCAACAGAAAGCATGCTTTCTCTGCCCACTGCTAAGGCTAAGTAATGTCACACAGAGTGCAGATAAAGTTTATCAAAACTCAAAGTGGTGGGACACTTCCCTGGCGGTCCAGAGCTTACAACTCTGCACTTTCAATGCAGGGGCGTGGGTTCCATCCCTGGTTGGGGAACAAAGATCCCACATGCCACCTGGCGATGCCAAAAAAAAAAAAGAAAAAATCAAAGTTGCATAATTATTTTTAGCGTAAGAGCTTAAGCTATACATTACAGGCCATGATTTTTGAAAGGTCTGTAAACGGTATCTTGGGATGTATTATTTCTTGTGATGCTGAGGTCACCACAAGTACCCAGGAGCTCCGAGCAGAACGGACTCCCTCCGAGCTTCAGCTGCGTGTCACCTGCAGCTCTGGTGCCGGCACGGAGAGCAGGGAGCCCAGCCAGCAAAGGCTTCCCGCCCCCTGTTCCCCTTTCAGGTCAAGGTCACGGGGATACTGGCGTGGAGCTGCTGCTGGGCCCAGGAGCCAGGAGGAGCCAAGGGCGCACCTCTGCCCCTCCCAGGACCCACTTGGGGGCCAGGTGCAGTGGGAGAACACAGGGCAGGGCGAGCCCCCAGGCCGGCCTGTGCCTTCAGCCCCTGGGCTGCGGTCCCAGCATGGGGCTCAGAGACGCCCTCGGGGAGGCCCACACGGGGGGGGGGCTGCTCCCACCCGTCCAACAGGGCCCAGAGGGAAGAGCTGCCTGGATCCTTGGGGATGTCCCCACGCGAGTTTGTGACCATGGCGTGAGCCCACGCCTGGGTCCCAGGGGCTGAGAGCGCTCTCGTGCCGCTGGAGAAGGCAGCGGTCCTTCCACCGCGTGTGTCCTCACGGAGACAGTACAGTTCAAGGAGGGGGCAGGCTGGGACCCACCCCAAGGCCAGGGGGAGGCGGCCATCTCCAAGGGTGGGGCCTACAGACGGGCATGCACGCAGGCTCAAGGCGACAGAGACAACCTGGACACGTCAGAGCTCAGGACTGAGGATGAGACAGAGGAAACCTCTGAGCAGGGGAGAGTCCCCCAGGGACTCCTGGAAGGTGGGGGGCTGGCAGATGGGGGAGGGGTGGCAGAGCAGGACACCGCTACCGCCTCCCAAGGGAGCAGCCAGCAGGGGTGAATGATGGCTCAAGGCGAGCACCTGAGAGCTTCTCAGGGAGGCGATGGGAACCGGCCACCCCAGTGAAGGGCCCTCAGGAGGGAGAGCGGACATCCTGTTATAGGGAAAACGAGCACTTCCTCCCCCGGCAGCATCAGGGCCTGCAGCTGCTGACCTCCACTCAGTCTCTGACTGAAGAGCAGAAACACGCAAATGGAGGGGACTCTTCCCCGACCTGAAGGGAATGAAACCACCAGGGCTAATAAAGAACCAGTGCTGTGCCCGTCTCCAGTCCACAGGGCACGACGACAGTCTTATTTAACAAGACCGTCCACAGCCTCCCAGGACTCTGGACGAAGAGTCCCGCGCCACCTACCCGCCCATAGAAGCACACCGGCATGGCCCCCCTCCACACACACGCCCCCCCACTCAGACACACACAGTCAACACACCCAACACACCACACACACACACACACCACACACACACACACAACACACCACACACACACCCAACACACCACACACACACAGTCAACACACCCAACACACCACACACACACCACACACATACACACAACACACCACACACAACACACCATACACACACACAACACACCACACACACACCACACACACACAGTCAACACACCCAACACACAACACACACCACACACACACCCCATACACACAATACACCATACACACACACACCACACACATACACACACCACACCACACACACAACACACCATACACAACACAACACACACACACCACTCACACCACACACAAAACACCACACCACACACACACCCCACACACACACACCCCCACACAGTCAACACACCCAACACACCACACACACACATCACACACATACACACACCACACACACAACACACCATACACACACACACACCACACACAGTCAACACACCCAACACACAACACACACACACCCCCATACACACAATACACCATACACACACACACCACACACACATACACACAACACCACACACACCACACCATACACACACACCACACACACACACACAAACATACACACACACCCCATACACACAACACACCACACACATACACACAACACACCACACACACCACACACACACTCACACCACACAAAATACCACACCACACACACACACACCCAGACACAGTCAACACACCCAACACACCATACACACACACAACACACACAACATACACACACTCACACATGCCACACACACCCAACATACCACACACACACACCACACACACACACACCACACACAGTCTCACACACACAACACACACATACACACACACCACACACACAACATACCACACACACCACGCACCACACACACTACACCACACACACACACACCCAACAAACCACACACACACACACACACCACACACTCACACCACACACACACCACACCACACACACAGACACACACACACATACACCCACCACACCACATACACACCCACCACACACACACACACACACACACACACTCACACACCCAACATACCCAGTCACACACACACAGTGGGCACAACTTAACTCCCAACAAGCCCCTTCCTCAACGCTGGCGGGCGAGGGCTGCGGACGCACCTGAAGACCCTGGGAGACAGAGGACACGCCTGCCCCGAGGCCGGCTGTAGCGTGGGGGCCTCAGCAGCGCTGCCCCAGAAGCGACCCCCAGAGGCGGCAGGGGGCGGCCGGGGTGGAGGTGCTACTCTGCCCCACCCCAGGCCTAACTCCCGTGGCCTGTGCCCACTGCGGGCATCCACCGGGCTGCACAGCAGAAAGAGGCAGCCTTCCGTGCTCAGAGACCTTCAGTCTCTCCTCCTCAACTCCGCAGTCTCGCCCCACTGCCCCTCCGCCCCGGGTCTTCCAGGGCCAGTCGCCCCACCTCGACCTCAGCTGTCCCTCAGGCGCAGCTCCACGACCCAGCGAGCCCTGGGCCCCTGCCGAACTCCAACGGCCATCCCTCTCACAGCGCCCAGGGCCCTCTCTGGAAAGCACAGGTGGACCCGCCAGCCCGGCCCCAATCCCTTCCGCGGCGCCCCTGTGTTCGTGGCACTCTCACACTCGCCGTTCCCTCCACCCGCTCAGATGGTAGACAATCCGCCTGCAAGGGAGGGGACCAGGGTTCAATCCCTGGGTCGGGAAGATCCCCCGGAGAAGGAAATGTCAATCCACTGCAGTACGCTTGTCTGGGAAATCCCAAGGACAGAGGAGCCTGGCATGGGGTCGCAAGGGTTGGACACGACTTGGTGACTAAACCACCCCCCCAAAGTGCTCCTGCAGGGGAACCAGAAGTGTCGGCCTCACCGGGAGACGCCAGGCCTCACAGGCTGCACACAGGCACCTGCACATGCACGGCGCCCCGGAAAGCCCACCGGGGGACCAAGTAGGGAGCCCCAGTGCTCCGGCTCAACCCGCCTCCTCGAGCCAGTGCTCTGCACCCAAAGGCAGGCTCAAGGTCGGCGGGCTGAAGGAAGGTGACCCAGGAGGCGCAGGCCCCACCAGAGGGCTATGGTTAATGCACATCAGATGCATTTCACAATAAAGCTGAAGAGCCTCAGGAAACACACCTTCGAGTCTGTCAACAGGTGAGCCACACCCGGCTACAAGGGAAAAGCGTCATCCTCAAAGTCCGAGGGGGCAAGAAAGCCGAAGGCGAGAAAAGGGAGCTGCGGTCTCGCCTGGCATTTATCCATGGCTGGCAAAATATTTATTCCTGTCTCAACAGGTGCAACTCAGGACAAGATACGGGACACCAATGACCAAGTCACGTTTAAAATAATGGTGTGCCCAGACTTAGGGAACGAGCTTATGGTTGCCAGGGAGGAGGGGACGGTTAGGGAGTTTGGGATGGACACGCACACTCTGCTGTATTTAAAACGGATAACCGACAAGGACCCACTGTACAGTTCCTGTACAGCACGGGGAGCTCTGCTCAGTGACGTGTGGCAGCCTGGACGGGAAGAGAGCTTGGGGAGAGGGGATACCTGCTTATGCATGGCTGTCCCTCAGCTGTTTATCTGAAACCATCACGCATAGTTAACTGGCTATACCCCAATACAAAATAAGACGTTTTTAAAAAACAAACCACAGTGTGTCGAGTCTGCCAGGTCCTCCACAAGGCTGGACACACAGGCCCGGCGGAGGCCAGGCCGCGAGAGGCCAGCACCGTCAGGTGCAGCAACGAGGCCGGTCGCTGACCTTTACCTGGGACAGGCTGGACCGTCCTCACCAGGAGCAGTCAGGCCGGAGCCCACAGAGATTCGGGCACAGCTTTCCTTTCTCAGCCTCCTCCACACTCTGAGTCACCGGGGTCCTCAGCGTCGAAGGCTCGTCCAGTGCGCCCCATCGGCAGGAGGCACGGAGAGGCCGACATCCGAAGAGGCGAAAGGCGGCCGCGTGTGCATGGGGAAACGGCATCTCGAGGCCTGACGGCCCTCACCTTCTGATAAAAGGTGGAGGCCCTGCGCTGGGGCCACCCGCCACACACGTGGCCACTGAGCACTAGAAATGGGCACAGGATCATGCTGAGATGATACACTGGCTAAGTCAGACTTTCATTCAAGTGTCCCAGAAAGACTGAAGTGACCCAAGGGCTCGCGATCTATGCGTACGCAGCCTTAAAGGGTCAGGGGGCACTTTCTGAAAGACGGTGAAGTGTCCCTTTTTAAAGGAAAAAAGCAAAGTCCATCACAGATCATTGTAAGGCATGCCACGTTAATACTTGCATCTGCACCTGCCTGACAGGTACAGCCCACCCCTAGAAGACACAGACGGATCATCATCACCACTGCTTCCGGGACGGGCTGCTGGCGGCAAAAGGCACAGGGCAGAAAGGGAAGTTTTCATCACATACTCTCCTGTGCTCTTTGAATTCTGAGCCGTGCAAATGCATCACCTACTGAAAAAAGTTAAAAAGAAATAAAAAAGTCGCTGCTAAACTAGGAATTCCTGCCGATAAAACAATGAACTGCTTCTGCACCATTCTCACCCCATCCTTCAAATCAGAAAGGCCTCATCCAGCTCCAAAGAGTGGCCAGTTTCTCTCCATGCAGCAAGCAGCATTACGCTCTGAGCTCGCGGACTGCCTGCTGCGTTAAGGCGGAAGTGTCTGAAGCAAAAGAGCTGAAGAGAAAATGAAAATGTTCCGTGATGGCATGACTGATTTACAAACAAAAAGCCTTTTGGAAGAGAGGACTGAAAACAGATGTTTATTCAGCTACTTAAGTGGATCACTGTGCCTTCTGCACCTTCAGAGCGGGTCCTGCAAGGACTCTTGAGCAGGGCAGCCTGGAGGGCCGAGTCTGGGAGGGCACGGGTCCCGGCCCACGCGGGGCCCTGGGCTTCAGAGGCCGAGCCAGCGAGCCAGCAACGGTGACAGTGTCCAAGGAAAATGGCCTCCGAGCCAGTCCCCGAGGCCGCCCATCGGGGGCTCACAGCCAGGCCAGAGCCGGGAGACAGGTGGAGTCTGCCCCATGACGCGGCCCGGCTGCCCTGCCGCCCTCCACAGGAACACAGAGCCGGCAGGCGGTTCCCAGGGCACTGCAGGCATGGCCGGTCCCACCCCCACGCTTTTCCTACCAGAGAGCCAAGAAGCTGCTAGGGCGTGGGGGGGGGGGGAACGTGAAAGATGAAAAGGTGGAGACAGAAAGACCAAGGACCCGCCTGAGTGTGGGCCCAAGCTGAGCGGGGCCTCTGGCTGAGCCGCGTGCCGGGCGCCTCCAGCACCTCGCCCCTCACCCCTCCTCCTGCTGCCCGTCTGCAAGGGCAGAGATACATCTGGGGAGCCTCGAAGGTCATACAATTTGGGGAATCCTCTTCGAGGGGAAAAAAAAAACTAAGTACACAAAGTCATACCTAGCTGGGAACCAGTGAGAGGTAACACTGTCATAAACGCAGTTTTATATGCTTCGGAACCCTGGGGCGAGTGACGCAGCGGCCGCTCGAGCTCACAGGTCGCCAAACTCCGGCACAGACTTCTGTCCCATGTGTCTGCTTTTAGATGAGTGGTTACAGAGCTGAAGGGCAGATACAAAGATTGTGAGGCTGTCTTCACAGATGGTGAGGCTGAGGCGGTGACCTTCACCTCCGCCTCCCGAGTTAACTTTCCCAAGTTACTGAAGCCGAAAGAAGGCGATCCGAGGAGCAAGTAAGAACACTCGCTGACAAGAGGGCTGCGAGGTGCTTGACCTGGGTCCCTGCCCTGGCGGGTGTCAACGCGCCGGCCCGTGTGAGCTGAGCGCAGGGCCACCGCAGGCATGCGGATACATTCCTAGATGCTATCACCGCGACTGTTTGTCTTCGCCACCAGAAGGCAGAGTCGTGACCACGAACACGGTCTCTTCCATTTACTGTGGCGCCTCCTGTGTCTAGAACAGTTCCCGGCCTATAGGAAAAGACTCAAACTCATCAAACGTGTGCTTTTACAGGGAATTTTCATCAAGATTATCGGAGAGTTACTCCTGTCCATTTAAAACCGAGGCAGCAGGACTGGGAGAGGGTGAGGAGTCCTGCCCCCGGGGAGAGACGGATGCGGCGGCTCCCAGCAGACCCGGATTCCCGGCAGACCCGGAGTCCAGGTAGTCCTGGAGGGCGGAGATGGGCGGGGACGGGAGGACACTCCTTGCCGACCCGGTGGAGCAGGTTCCACAAGCCACCCATGCTCCCCAGGCTTTCTCAGAGCTTCTCAAAGTCTTGAGAAATAGACCTCCGAGGTCTTCCTCCTTCGAGAGGCCGGACATTTGAACTCCTGGCTGATTCAGTAATTACTTGGGGCTTCCTGCTCTCTCGCTCCTGTCTCGGTGACAAACTGCTAGCGACTTCTGATCCCAAAGCAATTGGAAACCAGCAGAAACAGGCAGCGTTCGGTTCCCCCGAGGGCTGCCTGGCCCAGCTGGGTATCTCCTCCTGAGTCACAGACCACCTGTCAGGCTCCTGCACCAGGCCCTTCTCGTGTACTTTATGTGTGAAACAACATTACAGGACAGGTGCTGTAGTTACTACGATACAGACAGCATAACCTCACACAGGCTCAGTGAGGTCAAAAAATTCACTCCTCGAGAGACATCTAAACCCTGACACTCATCTGCGGCAGAGAGGGGAGAAGCTCCACGGACTCCTCGGAAGTCCACCCACGTGTGTTTCCTCCAGATTCCCACCCCTCCACGACGGACATGCTCCGCGGCTGCACAGACGCACACCGGGCCTCGGCTCTGCTCTGAAAGCACCAGGGGAAGAGGCTGGCCCACTTCGACTATCAGAGAGACACCAAGGAAAAGCCGCATTCTGCAGAGCAAACCTCCTGTGTGATCAGATTCTACCTCCTTGTGAGAAAAAGGAAGGAAGGAAGACACTGAGGTGTTATGACCACAAGCACTGTGCCCAAAATTCCCAGTTCCACACACCGTTAAAAGTACCCAGGTGTCTCTCTCCTTTTTCAAAAATGTTACCCAAGTAGCATCTGATGCTAAACATTTAATCCCCTAATCACAGTGATAACACTCAGGGTGGGGGCGGGGGACAGTGAGCACGGATGTAAACTCACGCCCTCAGGCTCCTGGCACACACAGCAGACCCCCGCTGGATCACCCCCATGTTAAACTGAGGAACAGCCGAGGAAACAACTCTGCCACACGTGGGCTTGGAGGCGGGGAGCTAAATCAGGTTAAAACCTATCTAACATGGTAGGAGCCGTGCTCCAGTGAAGTCTGCAATTAGAGAAGTCAGAAAGCCAAGACCGCAACCACCAACCTGTCCATCAACAGCAACGCAGGGGAGACGGCCATCACTTCTCCGGGAAGCACCAGGCTCCGAGGGGCCAGCCACAGGAGCGCGCGCCTCCCCTGGGAACATTCCTGCCCGGCGGAGCTGCGGTCCTGGGCAGCACCAGGGCAGCACCATGGGCGTCCTTCCGAGCCCGCTCCACGCAGTCTGGAAGTCTAAGGCTGGGCGGAGCAGACCGGCTGGAAAGGCAAGGTGGTGGGGGTGTGCGGGGCTCTGACTCCTAGCCAGTCCCCGGGAGGATGGGTGTGGGCAGTCAGGGAGGAAGGCTGATGGACCAGGTTTCCAGGGCCCCACACAGACCACTCGTGCAGCTCAGCACCCGGCAGAGACCCAGAGCTACAGCACAGCAGGACAGGCTCACCTGACCTCAAAACCCACCGGCGCTACGGACTGAGCAGGCAGGCAAAGCGTACCTGGGACCACTGAGCACCTCCTCTGGGCCAGACACTGCGCTCTGTGCAGAAGCAACCAGGTTTTCTGGTGAATCACAAACATGGTCACTAAATCTCTGTCCAAACACTTGCCTTAGAACCATCACTAGGGGACTGTCCCTCCATGACTTCAAATACTGCTAAAGCTTTTTTAAGGGACAAGATCTAATTAGCAACTTCAAGGTCTATAGAACTGATCTATTCTAAAGCCACAAGATATCACGGATATCACGGCCCTTGGAGCAGGCATCACTCAATCGTTTGTCAACAATCAGCCCACGGTAAGACAATGCTCCAGGCGCCCAGCTAGGGTTCTCTTGCTACTAATCAGCTCCATCGTCCATGCCTATCTGGCACATGTCTGAAATTACACAAAAGACATCTGACTGGAGACAGCAGGTAGACATCTCTGGCAAGAGGAGCTGGTGAGGAACAGAGGGAAAATTTACTTTATGTTACAAAGTGCTATACTGCTGCTTTATTTAAAAAAATAAAATAAAAGCTTTGCAACTAAAAAGAAAAGACAGACAAGCATGGGTGGTGAGAGGGTACCGTGTGGCCCTCGGCACATGTCTGCCCCAGGCCCTGAGACCAGGGAACAAGACGGACACAACTCCCGCCCCAGAGCAGCGGATGCTAACGGACTCACCCCACAAAGCCGGGGACCCCAGAGCAGGAGTCTGGACCAGAGGCAGCGTCACCTACCTGGGAGCTGGCTAGAAACACAGATCTTGACCCCATCCAGATGCACTGGGTCAGAAACCCCGGGGCGCCGCCCAGCAAGCTCTGTTAACAGGCCCTCCAGGTGGCTCCGACATGGCTAAGGGTGGAGAAGCACTGTTCTGACTACACTCACACACTTCAAACAATTCCTGCTCTCCTACTCAGCACTTCTGGTCAAATTCCGCACTACCCGAGGAGTCAAACGGACATTCTTCCATCTGTAGCTCAGGCTGAGAACAAAGCAGTCATTCACAAAGTGAATATAAGAGATTCACTCTAAGAATCCACAAAGCCCCTATAAGAGATTCACAAAGAACTCACCTGAAGAGACTCCTCACAAAGCCCCCCCAGCCACAGCCTGCTTTCCCGGGCCGCATCTGCAGTCTCTTTCTCGGGAGGCACGGTGCTCCCCACGCTCCAGAACACACGTGTTCCTACAGTCCTTCCAAGTTCTTCCTCAACCTGCAGTATTCATGGTTTATAATTATAGCTCAGCAAAAAAAATGTTTCCAGAAATATCCATAATTTTAAAACTCACAGAGAAAACTGAGGTCCATATGGTCTCACTGGTGATTCTTCTGAACATTTAAGGGAGAAACCTGAACAAACTCTTTCAGAAAGCACACCTCTCATGGCCCCGCACCACAGCACAGGCATTAGGGCCCTCAGCTGATGCGCTTACGGGTATGATTCAGCGCGAAAGACAGGGCTTTCTGACGAGCCTGGGACAGTTATCTGACATGGGCTATATGTACATGTATGCATGCTAAATTCCCATAAAGGCTTTTTATTATTCTTAAAAATTCATATACAATAGAACTGACTTTTTGGTGTGCAGGTCTCTGAGTTTTAACACACTGGTCAGTTCATTTAACCACCAGAGAAAAATCTTACAGAAACTCTTTGAGAAAACAGAAACAAGAACATTCCTCAACCCATTTTATAAGGTCAACATAATCTGGACACCAAAACTAGCCAGAGAACATTGTAAGAAAGGAAAATTACAGGCTATACTCTTACGAATAGAGGAAGAAAAAATTTTAAGTGTATATATTAGCAAATCAAATCCAACGACAGATATAAAGAATGATCTATCAAGGACAGTTGAGATTATTCTAAGGAAGCAAAGTTAGTTTACTTAACATTAGAAAAATATGTTATTCACCACATAAACAAAATAAAGGAGAAAACGCATCATCAATAGCTGCAGGGGAAGAAAGCATTTGATAAATGCAACACACTTATGATTTTTTAAATCATGAAATTATGAATAAAACTGAACAATTTTTATCAGATTCCTTAATCTGATAAAAAAAAAAAGTACTTATTACTATAAAGTAAGATATCTGATAAAACATATCTTATTGAAAAAATCACACTTAGTGGGGAAATGGTGAAAGCTTTCCCAGAGACCAGCACCACACAAGGCTCTCTGCCAGCATTACTTCAATTTAATCTGTATGGGAGATGCTGGTCATGCATTAACTTAAGAAAAGTAAATATAAACTGTAAGAATTGGAAAGAAACAAACCCCATCCACAGACAGCACGATTTTCTACAGAGAAAAATCAAAAGAAACCACAGATAAACTGTAAGAACTGCATTAAGCAAGATTCTGGGAGTCAAGGTCTACACACAAAAATTAACTCCATTTCCAACTAACGCTTATAAAATGGCATTTTAAAAACCATCAAAAATTACAAGTATCTTGGAATAAATTTAATGAAACACAAAACCTCTACATAAAGAACTATAAAATACTGTGGAAAAAATTTTTGAAAACTAAATAAATGAAAGGACATACCATATTCAGAGATTAGAAGTCTTCTACTATACAAGTCTTCTATAGTAAAAAATAACCAACAGATTCAATGTAACCCCAAACAAATCAGAGCCGATTTTTTGTGGTAATTGCCAAACTGACTTTAAAATTTACAGGGAAATGAAAATGACCTAGAATAACCAAAACAATGTTAAAAAAGAACAAAGTAGGAGGGCTTACTCTACAGATATCAAGACCTATGATACAGTAACAGTAATTAAGAGAATATAACTGAGCGAACAAATAGATGATGGAACATACACAGTCACCTGACTTATTTCAAAGGTTCAGTGGGATGGATGATCTTTATAGTAAGTAAGTATTAACCGCTCACTACTTCACACTGTAACAGAAAATTAATTCTGATGGACTACGGATCTAGTTGGTAAAGGCAAAACAAAGTGTCCAGAAGATAACGTGCATGCATGCTAAGTCGCTTCAGTCACGCTCGACCCAAGGATCGAGCCTGTGTCTCTCAGGTCTCCTGCACTGACAAGCAGGCTCTTCACCACTTAGCACCTCCTGGTCAGCCCAGAAGGTAACGCAGACTTTCTTAAACAGGACAAAAAAGGCACTAATCATAAAAAGAAAAATTCTATAAAGCAGAATTCATCACCATGAAGAACTTTTGTTAGTTAATAAAGCAAACTTGTAAAATATTAAGAGAATAAAAAGGTAAGCCATAGTGTAGAAGATATGGGCTTCCCTCGTAGCTCAGTCGGTCAAGAATCTGCCTGCAATGCAGGAGACCCAGGTTCAAATCCTGCACCGGGAAGATTCCCTGGAGAAGGAAATGGCAACCCACTCCAGTATTCTTGCCTGGAGAATCCCATGGACAGAGGAGCCGGGCAGGCTACAGTCCGTGGGGCTGCAAGAGTCGGACACGACTGAGTGACTAAACCACCACCCCCAGAAGATATTGCGATACATGCCTCTCACAAAGGGCTCTCATCTGAATACAGGCAGCACGCCTACAAACCAGGCACGACAAACCTCGACAGGCTCGCCACAAAGGGAGATTCTCAAACAAGGAGCAAGATACAAAAAAATGCATCGAATCTTGAGTTATCAGAGAAATGTAAATGAAAGCTAAATACCCCTACCCTATCACCAGAATGGCAAAAAGGAAAACAAAAACAGAAAACCGACTCCACCAAGACTGGGAGAGGAAGGAGCCGTGTGCACTGCTGGGACACGTTCTGGGACAGCTGCCCTGGAAGACCGCCCAGCCGCGTCCACGAAAGCAGGCCCAGCGGGTCCACCTGAGGTTCATGCGCACAGAGAGACACTACGGGCAGCGTTCCTCCCAATGGTCGGGAGCAGAACAAACGGAACATCCACCCACAGAATGTAAAGGGATGGGTCTATCCATCCAACTGGAAACCGCGCAGAGGGAGGGAGAATGAGCACTGCTGCCACACGGGAACCACCTGGGCGGGCCGCAGGCACAAGTGAGCAGAGAGCCAGACACCGAAGCGTGCGCCGCATGACTCCATACGTCTAAAGCTCAAAACAAGCGGACACGTCTGTGGTGACAGAAGGCGCAACAGTGGTGGCCCTTGGGGAGCGAGGTCCTGACCGAGGAGGGGCGTGACTCTCCAGGGGCACACGCGTGAGCGCCCACTGTGTCCACTTTCGGCAAACACTAGTCAGCTCCAAGCGCTCTCCTCTGGAGCCCTTTCCACCAAGTCCCTCCTCTGTGCCCCCAGAGCACTCACACTGACGTGCGACAGACAGCTGAGGCTATGTTTTAGTTATTTATGTGCCACTGCCCGCTACATACAGGGGAATCTTACTTGGTCTTTGTACCCCCAAGGCCTGGCATAAGACCTGCTGGATTTGCTGCGTTAACAGGTAATTCATTAACTAACCCTGAAACTGCACTACCGCCTCCGAGCCTCCCACTGATAAGTCAGAGAGCAAAACAAGACCCCGTGTTGTCCTGGACCACAAACCTCCTTGAAATCTCCTTCAAACACTCCCAACATTTAAATACAGGAAGGAAAGATTAAACAGAGATGCCTTCTCTAACATTAGCTTAGCTTTTTAAGAGGAGAGAAAGAGAAGACATGGAGAAAATGCCTACATAATGTAGTACAGAACACTGCTAAGGGGAAAAAAAACCAAAAACACAACTTTATTCTTAATCTCTGTCTGAATACCAAAGAAAAGAGGGAGAATGGAGATGCTAGTTAGTAACAGTCTGTAAGCATCATGAATCATGAGTGGTCTGAGGACCACAATGGCAGCTGAGAAAAGGGACAAAATGGCCATGCTCTTTCCATTTTAGGGATTGTGACACGTAAGATCTGACCTCAGCTGGAAAAAGCATACATGGGATTCAGCGTCAGGCAGAGCTGGGCTCCAATCCCACCTTGGTAACAAGCTGCCTGGCTCTGGGTAAGAAAAGAACCTCTTGGTTTTGAGGCGCCCCCACTCAGGTGCCAGTCTGGGACCATCAAGTGTGCTTATCAACCACACTAAAAGCAGTTTGTTCATTGTATAGGGCCAAGCATCGCATCTCGTTTAACCCTGACCCTAGTCACATGGGGATTCCCTGGTGGCTCAGCGGTTAAGAATCCACCTTTAATACAGGAGACACAGATTTGACCCCTGGGTCAGGAAGATCCCCTGGAGAAGGAAATGGCTACCCACTCCAGTATTCTGGCCCGGGAAATCCCATGGACAGAGGAGCCTGGCGGGCTACAGTCCATGGAGTCGCAAGAGTTGGACACGACTTAGCGACTAACCACCACCACCTAGTCAGTCATACATGGTATTTCTTTCACTCAACAAATACATTTTGAGCATTGATCAGCTCCGAGGCAAGGCCAAGTTCAGGAAATACAGTCGATGATGACCAGAGACATAGTGTCTGTCCTCAATAGGCTTATGTATAATTTTCCTCAAAATGAGGAAATTCAGAGACATAACCTTGCCTAAGGTCACGTAGTAAACCAGAAGGCCTGGATCTGGACTTAAGTCCGTATTTTCCAAGGGTGGTTCTCAATCCTGGCTGCAAACTACAATCACCTAGGCAGCTTTTTCAAAACTCCTAATGCCCCGCTCTAACCCTAAACCGATTAAAACTGGTCTCTGAGGGCAGGGCCTGGACAAATTTTTTTTTTTCAAGTTTTCTGAATAATTCCATTGTGCTGCAAAGGCTGAGAACTTTGCTCCTTCACTAATAAATGTTCCCTTCCCCTGCTATCTCTTTAATTGATGCTTTAATCTACGCATATGAATTTAAGATTAACTCCTTTCCAGCAGTTTCCATGAACAGTGAATTACCTTTACAGTTTGCTTTAAACAGCCCAACAATTCTACTTGCTAAAGCAAAACCGAATTGTGAACACCTGCAGCTTTATAATGAAAATGTTTCCAGTCTCCTCTGTTTCCACGGATCAGGCTAGTGCAGGTCCCTAACCCAGGGAGCTTGTAGAGCCCACCTGCCTGCACCCTCTCCCTCCACAGCAGCAAATCCAGGCCCTGCCCCAGGATTCGCTGGAGCCCAGCAGATCCTTGTTTCTCTCATACAGAAAACACTCAGCCTGGAGTGTGCACACCGCAGGCCCTGCCCGTGAGGATTAAAACAGACCAGTCTCTTATGTGCGGCTCCAGAACAAGAGCTCATGCTGGCCAAGTGAACAGAACCGAGTCACGTTCTAACGCTCCAGTGCCAGACAAGGACACCAGCTGGGCATCAGGGGTGACTAAGACCCAGGCCCTGTCTTCGAGGGGCCCACAGTAAGAGTGAGACAGAACACCACTGAACCAAACTAAGAGAGGCTGTGGGCACAGAGGGCAGCACGCCTGGAGGAGGCTGCCTCTGCCCTGGCCACGGCTGGGAAGGCTTCATAGAAGAGGTGTCAGCTGGGCTGAGCCATGAAACTCAGCAGAAATAGGCCCCGGAGACCAGGGCAGAGGGAAAGAAAGTGTGTCAGGTAAACACAGGGCAGCGTGAACCAGCAGTGCTGGGCTCAGAGCATTCAGTACCATGAGCCAGAGCAAGTGCCCAGGGGAAGGAGAAAAGTGAAAAGTGGAAATGTTAGCTGCTTGGTCGTGTCCAACTCTTCGGGACCCCATGGATTGTAGCTCACCAGGTTCCTCTGTCCGCGGGATCCTCCAGGCTAGAATACTGGAGTGGGTTGCCATGCCCTCCTCCAGGGGAGCGTCTCGATCCAGGGATTGAACCTGAGTCTCCCGCATTACAGGCGGATTCTTTACCATCTGAGCCACCAGGGGAGCCCAAGGAAAGGAAGGGAGGAAGCCAAAGGCATCTGTGCATTCTGCAGGCCGTAGGACGCGGAAGGACAAATCCTCCCAAACTTCAACTTAGTAACCAGAGGCCAGAGCTATGAACGATTCTAACAGTCCACCGGCCCTCACTGAGTTTCCTCATTCATACAGCAGAGGCTGGACCTCCACTGCCATAAACCTGCACCCAAGACAGAGGGCTCCCGGAGGCTCTCCATCATCACCTCGGGAGACGGCAGATCAGAGCCAACCAGGGGTCGGGGCCACGGTCAGGAAGCAAGAAGTACTTCTGGGATTCTGTCCCAGGAAATCATCTGAAATGCACCCAATGCACACAGAGGTGCACACAGAAAGTAGGAACAAAAACCGTTTCCTTACTGTGGGTAAGTAAATGATTCACAGGATGGAATACCACCACAAAGACATCAGTATGTGTGAACAATTAATTTTTAATCATGTGAGAAATGTTTTCAATAAGTAAAAAAAAAAGCAGGATATCAAGCTGTAGTGATAACACACATTTTTATGGACAAAATTCAGAGAAAGTATATAGGGAAATAAAGAGGAAAATCAGTAGCAGGTGTAAAAGTGGAAAGGACAAAAATAAAATGATGAACATAGAAAGTCAAAATTTTCCTACATATTTCTAAACAAAGAGAAGCTTCGGGAAAACATGTAAAAGAAGGTTTACCATTAAAAACAAAAGGTAAAAACCTCCCAGAAGAACGTGCCAGTTTCGCAGACACCACCGGTGTGGACACCACACATGCAATCTGAAACCTACACCACAGGGTGAGCTGATGGGGGAACTCAAACTGTTGAGGGGGTCTTCTCTCAAATTCTAGAACAATAATAAAAACCAAAAAGGAAAATACTTAGATTTTTAAGAGCTAAGGGTTCCAGATCTCTTTATTACTCTTTTAGATTCACAGTCTATCCCTCATTCACTTAAAAGTATTTACTGAACATCTACTAAGCGCTTGCACTGGCCAGGAAAACAGAACCAGAACAAATAAGACACGTAAGACACAGCGCCTGCCTTCAGCCTGCAGGAAGCTCATGGTGAGGGGGCTGCAGAGGGTGTGGGTACTGTCGCAAAACAAGACCACGGACTGTGGGTCCAAATGAGGGGGTCTGGGGGTGGGGACAAGTGATCAGAGGAGGCTTTTCAGAGGGACAACGGGAGTTTGCCAGCATAGCAGGCAAAGGTGCCGGGGTAACCCACGGCTGGCTCAGAGAACTCACTCTTTTTGGGGGGTGGGGGCCTGAGTCACACAGCTTGCAGGATCTTAGTTCCCCGATCCAGGGATGGAATGTGTGTGCCCTGCTTTAGAAGCACAGAGGCTTAACCACTGGACCACCAGGGGAGTCCCCAGAGAACTCTAAGTCACGTCTTGTCTCTGTCACTCAAAGTCACGTTTTGGTAGGGTTTTGTGGCTGTGGCACAGGACGGGGGCTGGATGCAGAGTGCTCCCTGGGTCATGTCAAGCACTTAGGTGTTGATGCTGTAGATGGTGAGAACTACCATTTAAGCAAGAGGGTGACAGAGCATTCAATGTATCGACCCCAGACATTACTTCTTATGAAGAAAGGGGATCAAGAAAAATGATTCAGAAAAATGGCCGGCCAAGGCTCCCAGCTCTTCAGCAAACCCACTCCCTCATTATCCAGGCACTGGCCCCGTTTCCCAGCCCCCCTCACAGGTGGGTGCGGCCACGGGTTGAGAAAAATGGCTGGCCAAGGCTCCGAGGTCAAACTGCCAACATCTGCTGGATCATGGAAAAAGCAAGAGAGTTCCAGAAAAACAGCTACTTCTGCTTTATTTGACCACACCAAAGCCTTTGACTGTGTGGATCACAACAAACTGTGGTAAATTCTTAGAGAGATGGGAATACCAGACCACCTGACCTGTGTCCTGAGAAATCTGTATGCAGGTCAAGTAGCAACAGTTAGAATTGTACATGGAAAAACAGACTGGTTCCAAATCAGGAAAGGAGTATGTCAAGATTGTATATTGTCACCCTGCTTATTTAACTTATATGCAGAGTACATCATGCAAAATGCCAGGCTGGATGAAGCACAGGCTGGAATCAAGATTGCTGGGAGAAATATCAATAACCTCAGATATCAGATGACACCACCCTTATGGCAGAAAGTGAAGAAGAACTAAAGAGCCTCTTGATGAAAGTGAAAGAGGAGAGTGAAAAAGTTGGCTTAAAACTCAACATTCAGAAAACTAAGATCATGGCATCCAGTCCCATCATTTTATGGCAAATAGGTGGGGAAACAACGGAAACAGTGACAGACTTTATTTCTTGGGCTCCAAAATCACTGCAGATGGTGACTGCAGCCATGAAATTAAAAGACGTTTGCTCCTTGGAAGAAAAGCTATTACCAACCTAGACAGCATATTAAAAAGCAAAAACATTACTTTGCCAACAAAGATCCATCTAGTCAAAGCTATGGTTTTTCCAGTAGTCATGTATGGATGTGAGAGTTGGACCATAAGGAAAGCTGAGTGCCGAAGAATTGATGCTTTTGAACTGTGGTGTTGGAGAAGACTCTTGAGAGTCCCTTGGACTGCAAGGAGATCCAACCAGTCCATCCTAAAGCAATCAGTCTTGAATATTCATTGGAAGGACTGATGCTGAAGCTGAAACTCCAATACTTTGGCCACCTGATGTAAAGAACTGATTCATTGGAAAAGACCCTGATGCTGGGAAAGATTGAAGGTGGGAGGAGAAGGGGACGACAGAGGATGAGATGGCTGGATGGCAGCACCGACTCGATGGACAGGAGTCTGAGTAAGCTCTGGGAGCTGGTGATGGACAGGGAGGCCTGGCGCGCTGCAGTCCATGGGGTCGCAAAGTGTCGATTCAGCGAATGAACTGAAGGCTCTCAGCTCTTCAGCAAACCCACTTCCTTGTTATCCAGCCACTGGCCCCGTTTCCCAGCCTCCCTCACAAGTGGGTGTGGCCACGGGTCGGAGCACCAGGCAATAAGCTGCGAGTGGGGTGATGTGCACCCCCTCAAGTGTGCGCTCCCCAGGAAACCCCCCACACCCAGAGCGTTCAGGCTCTGTCCCGTCTCCGGCTTGATGCAGAGGAGCCTGAAGTCCTCAGGTCAAAATCAACAGAGCCCTGAGATGGGGAGGACATGGAAGAGAGTGGAAATAAATCTCTGCCCTGTCTGAGCCATCAGATATATTTCAAGTTTGTTACAATAGCTAGCATTCATCTAAGCAAATAGAGTTTCCCCACAAACTCTGAAAGTGAAAAGTGAAAGTGAAGTCACTAAGTCGGGTCCGACTCTTTGAGACCCCATGGACTGTAGCCTACCAGGCTACTCCGTCCACGGGATTTTCCAGGCAAGACTACCAGAGTGCGTTGCCATTTCTTTCTCCACAATCTCTCACCACGACTCAATTTCTTCTGCCTTAAAAACAACTGCTGTCAAAGGAACTTCAAAAAAGAATGAAACCTGTTCATTCCAGGGTAAAGACTCAGAGTAAACAGTCAGGAGCGAGGGTGGGGGCTGACCAGGAAACATTCTTTCTCGTCTAACTGGCCTCTTGCCCTCTTCTTCCTCCTCATACTAGGCTCCCTTCCACCTGTGAATAAAAAAAAGAAAAAAAAAAACATGCCACCCACCATTCCAGTAAATGTGAATGCTGCGTACTATCCAGCCAGCAGCTACTACAGAAGACCCTCTGGTGCGCCCTGAGGGGGTTCAGGGTGGAGAAAACCAGACGACTGGCCCTAGACAGTAAAGGTTCCTATCAAAGGAATGGTTTCAGTCAGCACAGACTCTTGCATCTTCCCATACATAGAAAAGCTCTAAAACCATTAACTTGAGGTATCTACTTTTCGTGATTAGCAATAATCTTTTGTGTTTGACTACAAGCTGTTTTTTCCCCCCATGAAAAAACTCCAGACCCTGGCTCCTTGTTTATCTCTCTGGAACAGTCAGTCCATCAGAGCTATCAGAAAGGCTGCCTTCCCGGGCTATGGTCCTCAGGAACGCCACCGAATAAAACAGAATTCTCAGTTTTGAGGTGGTGCACTTTTTCCAGTTGACACAGCTCTGCAGGGTGTGAACTGGGAGGCAGAGCCCATGCCCTCCTGACCTTTTCCCCTGGACCTCCCCTCCCAGGCTTCCCTGGTGGCTTAGATGGTCAAGAATCTGCCTGCAATGCAAGAGACCCGGGTTTGATCCCTGGGTTGGAAAGATCCCCTGGAGAAGAGAATGGCAACCCACTCCAGTATTCCTGCCTGGAGAATTAGGAGCCTAGCGGGCTACAGTCCATGGGGTTGCAAAGTCGGACACGACTGAGCAACTAACACTTTCACTTCTTTCCCCTCCTGCTAGGAAATGTATTTAACCACCCAATTCTGAAACCTAAAGGAAATGAGGACTTAATTCCAAACCCTAGTTTTCAGACCCCTACAAACATTCACTCTTCTCTGTAACACTGTACACAGAGCTTGTATTCTAAAAGCCTCTGGCTGGAAGCAAAGGGGAATAAACGGGAAAGTGGACTATGAGGGGGGGGGGGGTCACCACGGCCATTAGGCAAATCTGGATGACTCATCACTCCTCCATATATAGAGCCTTACAGGAATCCCAAGACAAACCACAACGACTCACAACAGAGAATCAGCAGAAGTGGAATTGAAACAACTCTCCCTTACAGACCCAGTTCAGTTCACATAAACAGGAACTAGCTGATCTGATGTGGCAATCCAGTAAGACGTGCACATGAAAAATGCAGAAGGCACAGAAGAGTTTAAATGTCAGCTACATCGAGTATCAAGGGCTCTACAAACAAACACGCACTTGTTTTAAAATAGGCTCTACTCAAGGTGGGAAACTGAGCAAGACAGTGTTAACTGCTCAATCGTTGCACTAGCGTTTTTTCAGAACAGATCTTACACTCAACTGAGCAGAGGGAAGTTTATTTATGAGCAGTGAGTAGCTGGCAGCTGAAGAAGTGCGTTACAGGAATGGGTCTGCCCATGGGTTTCTCCACACCCTTGTACCCCGACACAGTGTCCTGCACTGCACAGAGGCACCCTCCCAGCCTGACCATAACTTCAGTTTCCATAAAGATGCAGCATGTGACTTCCCGATAGCGCCAGGACGCTGAGGGTGTGGCATCAAGTCAGGAGGCCAAACGAATCTTGCAAAGAACAAAGACATTCTCTTCACCCCCCACTCCCCAAAACTACCTTGCTTGTGGCTGTGGAATTACTAAGGACATGAACACCTTGCAGAAGCCAGGGCAGAAACCTCACAGAGAAATCAGTGTGGCCTATGAGGCTTACCAGGAACATGGTCTGGCTACTGAGCAGGACATACACAGAGATGTGCAGGCTGAAGACGTCCTTCTTGGTTCAGTTCAGGCGGTTCCTGATTACTGACTCCAGCACTCTGGAACAAAAAGTCCCTGCCCGCCCCCACCTGAGGCCAGCAGGCATGTCAATGTCAGCGCCTAACAGCAAGCGGCTGAATGTAAACGGTTTCTTTCCTCAGGTATAGACAAGTTTCCTAATCCTCAAAAGGGAAGGAAGCAGATCATCAGACCCAGCTGGGATTTCCCAGAACACCTTCCTGTTCCCTTGAGTTTCTCCATACCTAACAGAGAACTGGTGAGACCACAGAAAACCAGCCGGTGGCCTGATTTTCATCAAGTCATCAGTAACGTGAAAGAGATCCATCAGGTTCACCCTCCAGGACCAACTGAATCCTGTTTCCCTTTTTTCGGCTGCTCATTTCTGGGGCAAGCTGGCACTTCCGAGCACTCCTTCACTCATTCGTTTACTCCAGCAAGAAGCAGGGGAGAGATTCCGGATAAATTCTAGAGAGGGCGCAGCACTGACCACTGTGCCAAGCACTGTGTGTCGCCTGGTTATCGCCACATCAGAGACAAGGAAACCAGGGTTCAGGAAAGGAAGCCAAGGGCCCGCCCCCAGCCAGAGGGCAGATCGGACAGTCCCGTCTTCGGCTCCACGACTGCACTCTCCGAACTGCCCCCTCCTCGAGTCCGCCAGAGGGCCGACAGACACCTCAGAACACCCCTCGGCGTGGCAAGCTCCCCCCGCCACCCTTCAGTATCGGGGATTCTGAACCTCACCCCCGAGCTCACAGGCAGTGTCAAACCGGCCTCAGGTGAGACCCTCAGCCCGCGGCGGGTGGCTCTCGCCCCACCTCTCCCTTCCAGAGGAGGCAGCAGGCCCCTCTCCACAGGGTCCTGGCGATGGCTCCTTCCACAGGCTCCCCTGGGCTTCACACACCTCCCTACTGACTCATTTGTTTTACAACCACCATGTGCTCCTTTCACACATGATAACAAAGGCTTAAAATAAAGTCAGAGATGTCATCTGGACCACTTAGCCCAACGCTGAACAACACCACGTCCCACAGTGATGGGAACACATAAATCCAAGCTGTCTCGTGTGGCCAACACCGGCCCCGTGTGGCTACTGAGCACTGGGATGTGGCCAGTGGGACTGAGGAGCCAAATTTCCCACTTTAATTCAATTTAAATAGCTCCACGTGGCCAGTGGCCAACATGCTGGACAGCGCGGGTCTGGGGTCCAGCATTAAGCCCCAACGTGAGGCCCAGACAACCGCGCAGGGCGCCTCGGGTGAAGGCTGCACAGGCTGCCGTGGACGAGGGACGTGGACTCCACCGCACTGGCTGCCTCTTGGGGAAAGGGGGAAGGTCAGCGGGGCCCGCACACGTCAGAGACCCGGCAAGTCCCCGCCAGCCTCAGAGCCTCTGCACCTGCCGTGGCCTTCCTCATCTCCCTCAGACCTCTGCTCACCTGTCCCCGTTCAGCAAGGCCCTCCCTGACCCCCCTCTTCCAAACAGGCCCCCAGCCTGGCCTTCCACAACCCCCATCCCTCTCCCCAGACTGTGCTTCTGATCTCCCGCCAGCAGCTCACGCCTGACACGGAGCATCTCTCACAACCTGCGGTCACAACAGACTACAAGGGCCCCGCAGCACTTTCTGAGGGAAGGGGCCCCCACAGGTATCCACAGAGGAAATGGAGGACGTGTGACCTCAGCGACCTGACAAGCGTCTCCTGGGTTCTGACTGAGTGCCAGCATGGGACGAGGGAGACGGAGTCCATCCGGGGGCACCCGTCGATGACACCACACAAAGGCGCTGCCAGAGCAACAGCAGGGAGCTGTGGAACCACAGCAAGGGGGCCCCCCACCCTTCCCTGGGGACCTCAGCGGAGTCTTCTCGTTCACAGTGTGCACAGCATGAGGGGCAGACGTGGGACACCCCCCAGGAGGGGTCAGCAGGCCCGTGGGAGGACAGAGGGGCGACCCGCAGATGAGATGGCTCCTCTCACTGGGTGGACCGCTACCCACAAGGACACGGCCCTGCAGAGCACCCTGCCAGCGGCAGGGGCGGGGGGGTGGGGCGCAGAAGGGAGGGCGCCCTCTGACGCCTGCGAGGGCTGCGGTCAGGCTTCTCCAGCTGCGCCCACCCCGGCCCTGGAAACGACAGCTGCTGTCAAGTCCCTTCACGCCTGGGCCTTTCCTGGTGCGGACCCCACGCTGCCTTGCGTGGGCTCCAGCCCCTCCCACGTTCTGAGGAGTGCTGCTGCAGGGGGCCCCCCTGGACCTGGGACAACCGGGCGATGGGCCCCCAGGAGGAGGGCAGCTGTGGTGACACACGAGCTCCCCCCAGGGCCTCCCGTGAGCCTCCCCGTGTGAACACGGGCTCCTCGGGACAACAGCCTCACAGAAGGTCACAGAAGGCCCGTGAGGCTGGTCCCCCACAGAGGCTGGACCGGCCCTCCCAAGAGTGGGTAAACAGCACAGAAATGCTTCAGGGTGCACATGCGCAGAGAACACGGAGCTGTCCCCGAGCGGCCAGGCCTGGACCTGGGCTGCGAGGGTCAAAGAGTCGTCTCAGGCAGCAGCCGGAGGAGGGCAGCTCCCTGGAGACCGGGGACTGCAGGCGAGGAGGGACACCTCACACCCAGCCTATGCCAGTCTTGCTCCCCTCAGACGTCTCTTCGTGGCATCTCCCAGGCCATGACCATCACTCAGCTCCAAGAGGAGACGAGCCAGCCAGGCACTGAAGGCCGCAGAGGCACCTTAAAGGCGTGTGACTCAGTGAGAGAAGCCAGTCTGCACAGGCTCTGTACCGAACGCTCGCCATGAAGACCTGAGAGAGGTCAGCCATCCTGGGGCAGAGCAGGGAGGGAGAGAGGACAATGGAGGATGGGGCAGAGGGGCTGTCAGGGCTGGGAAGCGGCTGTCTGGCACCATGACGTGTCCAAACCCAAGGAATGTGCTGCGTGGAGAGTGAACCCTCGGGCAAGCGAAGGACTCGGCGCTGCTGCTGGTGGGTGGGGCAGGGGAGATGCTGCCAGCGCGGGAGGTTGTGCACATTGTGGGGGGGTGGGGGGTGGTACACGGGATCGCTGCCTAATCGTGCAGGGAGCCTCCAACTGCTCTGAATGTCAGTGTGCGGCAAAAACCACTACAGTACGGTAAAGTAACTAGACTCCCATTGAAATAATAAATTTTAAAAAATAAAAACAAACAAAACATTGACCTTTGAAAAAGTAAATATGTTGACTAAAACCTACATTCGCACATAGAAAAACAATCCAGCAGCCCTGAGAGCAATGGAGTCGTCCCCGTGCGCTGAACACAAGAGGACTCCGGACCCCAGTGGCCACGTCCAGCCTCCACAGCTGTGCCCACGCCCGGCTCCCCCACAGGCCCGCTGGACGAGCCTGCCGGCCAAATCCCCTGCCTCCACCTGAGCACTAGACCCACCCCTGCAGAGAATTCTCTCCTCTCTCTGTCAGGGTCAGCTTCTACTCTTTAGCAGTGAACAGAAACAGTAACAAAAGCAAAAATAAAGGTTTCCCCAATCTTTAAAAAAGAAACCGACCTCACACGGATTCTCCCTCCGGCTCTCACCCATCTCTGCCCTGATGCAGAAAACCCACCAGCAGAATCATCCACGCTGGCTGTTTTCAGCCTGCCTCCTCCCGTCCCCTCAGCTCCGCCCCGGGGATGCTTCGCCCAGCACTGGTCCGCTGGCGCAGCTCTGGGCCCCTCGCCGAGTCACTCACTGGTCAGCCCGCATCTCCCCAACACCAGCACCCTGGGCCCAGCCGGTCATGCTGGCCCCCCGCCCCGCCTCCTCTCCCCAGGCCTCTCAGCCCTCATGTGCCCTCAGGCTCACTCCTGGATGAGCGGTGACCTCACCTGTTCCAAACCCCCGACGATGCCGACAACTCCGAACTTGAATCTGCAGCTCAGACCCAACTCCCCCAACCCGGACGTCCCTGCCGTCACCTACCACAGGTTCCAGGCCCACACGGGACCAGGTCCCACCGACCGCGCTCACGCCCCTCCTCACGGCTCGCCGATCCGTCACGCGGGCTCCCCGCTGCTCCTCTAACGCACCAGGCCTGCCCGCGCCCTTCCTCAATCTGAGCCGCTCCGCTCCCAGGCGTCTGCTCTCACGGCCTTCCTCACCCGCTTCCCGTCTCTGCTGGAGTCTCTCCTCCTCGTCCCCCTGAGGAGCACGGCTCCACTGGGCTCCTGAACCGGCCTTTCCAGAAGCCCCCTCTCCAGTCCCCCGTCCCGCTCACCGCCTCCAAGCTCTCCTTTTCTTCACAGCGCTCATCAAGGCTTCACTCATTTAGTCACTGTGATTATTATCTGCCCCCCCCACTAGAATACTGTCCAAGCTCTCTGAGGACAAAGGTTCTTGCTCTGTCCACAAATGAATCCCAAGCACCTAGAACAGTGTCTTGGCAAACGGCAGATGCTCACTAAGTATCCCTGGGAAGGACGGACGATGAGAAACACAGGCCTAGCAAGAGGCTTGGTCCACTGCAGGCACTCGATAAAGAAATTATCATGCCTGTGATTTGCTGGCAAAGCAAACCCACAAAGCCTAGCAAAGCACAAGGAGGCCACACATGCTCAGCAGACCCAGCTGTCCCTTCCGAGCCCAGCTGTGTCCCGACAGAGGGCCCGCCAGACGCAGGCCTCCTGCGGCTCCCGTCCTGCGTATGGGAGCGACCCTATCTGCTGCACCCTCGCCACACCTGAAGGGCAACCTCAGACCGAGGCACAGATGGAGCGAGAGAAACATCTCTGGTCAAGGCCGCCGATGACCTCCCAGGTGTTGCAACCACAGCTGGTGAGAGCCGAGCTGTGTAACCGGGGTTGGAAAAGCAAAGCACAGGCATTCCACAATCGAGGGGGCTGAGCTACTGCAAATCCATCTGGTACAGGAATTCACATCTGAAGACAAAAAATCCTGGGCAGGTGTGTCCAAACAGAGTCAGAGGAGCCAGGGTCAACGTGTGCCTGGGAAAGCACAGACACAGAGCAGGAAGGACAGGACTGGGAACACTGGAGACCCTGGCAGATCTTTCACTGGTAATAACGGAGACCCCTACTGGGTGCCCTGCCTGCTGGAACCTTTCCTGCTTCTCTCACATTCAAGGCCCAGGCAGCGACTGGTCTAACCTCTCTCTGCCAAGGTCTCCCCGGCCCGGAGCCACAAGCCTCGGGACTCAGAGCTGAACATGGCCCCGCTCCCTGCTCTGGAACACCCGGTCTGGGTGAGTACAACACCCTGGGGGAAAGGCGGCTCCAACCACCTGCCCGCAGCACCCTGTCCCGCTCAGGGGCGCCTGTGCCCTGAGGAAGCCCCCGCGCCGCGCGACCCCCACCGGTTAGAGGCTCCGCCTGTCTGCCCGCAGGGTCTCCAGGGCACCTCCCCTCTTTCTCTCCCTGCCCCAGCCTCACATGTGACCCGGGGCAGCGAGGGCTCCTGTGGAGTCACAGGTGAATGTTCAGTCTCGACCTGCGAGCTGGGAAACGCCCGAGGGAGTGAAGTGCCCGTGTGTGCTCAGGACAGGGCAGCCCCTGCTCTCCCCAGGTTCCACCCTCTCTCCTGCAGGCAACTCCCCAGCCCCGGGCACACCTGTGTGTCACTCTATGCGGTGCTTCGGATGCCATGCCGTGGTCCCCAGAAGCCCCGCCCACTCTGGGCTCCCACCGCCTTCCCGTCTCCTCTCCCAGCTCTGCGCTCCATCCTGAGCGCCTCTTGCCAAGGCGCTGTCCCAGAAATACTGTGCTTCTCCCCGCTCCCTTACTTTGCAGAGTGCACCCAGGAGGCACTTCCAAAGGCCTGCTGGCACGTCAGCCCCTGACTCTCTCCCGAGGGATCTGCTGCTGCGCTCCTGCCTCTTTCCAAGCCCTCATCACACTGCACAGCGCAGGGATTCACACAGCCGCTTCTAGTGTGTCTGCCATCTCCGTGCCCTCCAGCCTGGCACCGGAGCTCAACACCTTGACCTGCTTTCACTTTCAGAAGAACTCTGAAAGGCGGATACCCTCAGCTCCTTTTGCAACAAGGACATTGGGCCCCAGAGAGGTTCAGAGGCTGGCTTACCCAAGACCCCAGTCCAGCAGACAGGAAGGTCAAGAGAACACCAATCAGCGCTCCTTCCAAGTATCACAGTGGAGCGTGTGCGTACACACACACACACACAAGTACACACACCCCAGCAGCTCAGATATACAGAAGGCGTTTTCTGTGTATCACTAATGCCAGATCGAAGTCATCAGGAACACAGGCAAAGTGTTAAACAGCTTGCTGGTGGGAAGCTGCTGTGTAGACAGGGAGCTCAGCTTGGAGCTCGGAGATGACCGAGAGGGAGGGATGGGGGGCGGGGGAGGAGGGAGGCTCCAGAGGGGTGGATACACGGATATACATACAGCTGATTCACTCCGCTGTATAGCAAAACCTAACACAACACTGTAAAGCAATTATCTTTCAGTTAAAAAAAAAAGAATACTGGCAAGCATATGTTACAGAAAAGTCTTAGTTACAATGTTATACCTCAATTTACTGACACTAATTCTAAAATGGTCAAAGCGGTAGTGGGCAATAAGTAAATAAACAGACACTGACAGGCCTGCCACGGGCCAGGCGCTTCACAGGCATGTACATTTCTCTCCCCTTTAGCCCCCAGCAACCTTCTGAAGCACAAACTTGTTTCCCAGAAAAGAAGCCTAAGCTCCGAGTCCAAACCCTGGACCATCTTTGTACCCCGTGAAGCTACGCGACCACCTCTTGCTGCAGTCTCCTCCCCTAAGGGAGAGAATTACCACAGTACTCGGCACTGGTTTTCAGCACAGGATACAGAAACCACTCTAGGGATTTTAAGCAGAAAGGGATTTAACTCAAGAAATTAGACGATTTCCAATCGCTGTGAAGGGCTGAAGCAGCTGGCTCTAAACTGGGCTCCCCAGGAACAAGACAGGACTGACGCACCGGGGGAGTGGTCACATCAGAGCTGCCACGGGAAGGACCGAGTTCGAGGGAGCAACAGGGTCACGGCGACGGGGTCCACCGCGACGGGACGCGGGACGCAGCCCCCACCCCCCGCAGCCGCTGCCACACGGTCAGGGAGTGGACACTGGGTGATGCTGCAGACAAGCCTCACATCTCTGCGATATCCCTAGACAGCAGGAAACAGCCCAAGGGGGAAGAAAAACGGTCTCCACCTAACTTCTGTCTCTCGTCTTTTATAAATGAGACCTAATTCCTGCCGGGAGCCCTAGCTGCAAGCGACCAGGGAAATACACGTTTTTAACTCTCTGGCTTCCCCAGGGCAGGAAGGTCCCCTAGGAGGATGAACAAGCCAGCCCACAGCATCTAACACCCACCCTCTCCCGTGCGGTAGTTGAAGATGAAGCCAAGCGGCCACACGGGGGGACTGAGAATGGCGCCCGGCGGGCCCTGGACACTGCCTGCTCCCCCCGCGCCAGGGGCTCTGGCCCCCACGTGTCTCTGGTCTGGTTCCCGCTCACCTCCCTCACCAGAAAGCTAGGAGTAAACATGTTCCTTAGCACCACTCAGGCTGCCTTTCAAATGAACAAATCCCAAAAGCCTAGACCAGTACAGGAACTAAAATTTCAGTTGCGCACGCTCACGCTGAGTCAAAGTGCCCACCAAAAGATTCAGTTCTCTTAGGCCAGTGGTTGCGAGCTTTTTCATATGGCAGGCCCTTTTTAAAAAGAGCAACCTTAGGTGAAACCCAACAAAAGCAAGAGAGCGGGCCCTGGAGCCCACACGCTCACACTGGGTGTGTGCTCTGCCCAGAGCTGCCCCGCATGACCTCATTTCACCCCCACGCCCACTCTTTACAAGAGGTAGTCAACCCCCCGTCAACCAGCACACCCTGGGATCACAAGGTTAATGAAGTTTCTGGAGGTCACACTGGTCAAAAACGGCCGAGCAGAGGTCCAAACTGGCGTCAGAGCAGCTCTGGCTCTCACCCACCAACGCCTCCTGTCTCCAACTCCGAGTCACAACTCAGTGCCAGGGCAAACCACACACAGCGCGCGCCGCTGAGGAGCTCTTGGCCAGGTCAGGAAGCAGAGCAGAAAAACACATCATTACAGTCCTTTAAGCCCAGCCAGGTGCCCACGCCTCCCGGCCGCTCACAGGCGGTTCCCTCTGCTCCACGTGGGCACTTGGCACGCTCCTCTCACCCTTCGAATGCAGTGCCAGTGTCTCTTCTAGGCAGGGGACACTCCGATCACCTCTCCTGAGAGCTTTATGAGGGGCTGCGCGAAAGGAGATGTACGTGGTCAGAGCTAATCCCCAGCTCCCAGACCGGAGCAGAGCCGTCAGCCCTGGGCCTCACGGACACCCTGACCCTGTCTCCCACGGAAGGCAAGCGTGTGCCCGACCCTCTCATGGTGCTGCCAGCTCTCTAGAAGAAGGCTCTGACGTGCTCTGGGCTCAGAGGATCCCTTAACACCGTCCCTCTCGTCTATACATGAGGGTCCTGCTCAAAACATACCACAGCAGTGGAAGGCCACCAACACTTTATAATAACTTTAAATGAAGTGAAAAAGCGAAAATCTTTCAGTTGTGTCCAACTCTTTGTGACCCCATGGACTATACAGTCCATGGAGTTCTTCAGGCCAGAATACTGGAATGGGTAGCCCATCCCTTCTCCAGCGGATCTTCCCGACCCAGGAATTGAACTAGGGTCTCCAGAATTGCAGGCGGATTCTTTACCAGCTGAGACACCAGGGAAGCCTTTAAATGAAGTAAATCTATTAAAATACTGAATCAGTGAAGGTAATATTGTAAATCAACTACACTTTAAAAAATACATACAAAACATTAATAAATTTCCTTCAAAGAAGCAATTAAATTCCAACATTTGCAACACGCTAGCTCAGTCGTTCTCAATGGCTGAGTGATTTTTGCCCACCTCTCCTACCCCGCGTGCCCTGGCCCTCTGCAGACACTCCCAACGGCTGAGGTTATTTCTGGCTCTCACACTGGAAAGGTGCTACTGATAACTAGGGAGCAGAGGCCAACAGCCTTCAATGAACGGGGCAGCGTCCACCACAAAGATTCACCCTTCCCAGAATATCAGCAGAGCCAAAGGGGAAAAATCCTGATCCTTTCCATTAACGGACTGATCAAAGTAAAGCACAATATAGGGATGAGAACTAGAGAACCCGTTACAAACCATTGATTAGAAATGACCATATTTATGTCAGCATCATTGATAACTTCCACTTCCGGAGCGCCAGGAGTGTCCTAGACGCTTTACGTACTCGAGCTCTAAACCTGCACGGTAGTTGTATGCCCCACTGAAGGCTCAGAGAGGTGAAGTAACTAGGCAAGGTCATACAGCTATTAAGTAGGACAGCTCACACTGAATCCAGCCAACCTGACTGCTTTAGCATCACTCCTGACTTCAGTACCCCAGCCAACATGCATGCACACGAGCGCGCGCACACACACACACACATCAAGACCTGTGCCCGCTGCCCTGCAGTGTGTCAGTCCCCCCGGGGGCAGGGACCGTCTCTAAGCTCAGGGTGGAGCCGGCGACAGAGGTGCTCACCGCAGCCCGTGTGAAGAAAAGGGCAGAGGCACGGACAGGAGCCGGGCCCGGCTTCAGGGGGTAGTGGTCAGGCTGGCCGGTCCTCCTGGTGCTCCCGGCAGTGCTCCACCCTCATCAGGAGGTCAGGGCACCCATAGGTCAGCCCCGTGAGCACCCGGCTCCTTGAGCGCCTCCACGGCCACCTCCAAGCCCCAATCTCCTGACTGGCCTTCCACCACACCGCCCACGGCGCTGTCCACAGTGTGGAGAGTGGACTCGGTGAGGACAAGGAGAACAGGCAGCCCGAGGGTCAAGGGAGGTGCTGGGTTGAGGGGGGAGACAGTGGAGAAACAGGATGACTCGGGGGCCTGGGCTGGGGACCACAAAGGTCCAGCTCCAGCCCCAGCCCTGCCCGTGACAAAAAGGCACACAGTCCACCATCCTCTGAGTGCCCGCTGTGTGCCAGCCCTCTCCATAACTCACCTGGAAAATGTTTAGTGGGTCCCGAACATTTTTGCCACACAACTGCCCACCCTTTCTTCCCTCTGGGATTATAGGCTGAAACTCTTCTCTAACACTCAAGAGTCTAGCACAAAAAATTCATTACATTTGGCCCATGAGATCACAGTCTTGACTGATCTGTCATTAATATTCCAAAGGTACTTAGTAACGGCTCCTAATAACAATATCACAGTCCTCAAAAACAAGGGTAAGGAGACAAGAAGTAAGAAATAAAACAAAGAGATGTCTGATTTCTGTGGCACAAAGCTGAGAAAGATTTTCAAGAAACAATCTACAGTAACGGATGGCGTCTCCTCTCAAAGGAGAAGGGGTTCCAACACAAACAGTTAGACAAAGGCAGCAGACAAAGTGTTGGCAGTCAGGACACTCACAACAAGCAACAGACTCTTCCGAGTCTACCCGGTCTGGGTCTGCACTAAGCTTCACACACGGGAGCCCACCGCGTCCCCCAGACCATCGGACAAGAAGGTCTCATCGTACCCACTATAGAGATGAAGAGGCTGACACAGAAAGCAAATGATAACAACGCAGGTAAGAACACATACACTGTACATCAACGACGTAACAGGCAGCCTGTGCCAGGCACTTACCACTGTTGTTTTTGAGACGAGAAAACTCAAAACTTGCTCAAGGTCACACAGCGAGAACACGGGTGCCAGTCTGCTGAACTCCAAAGCTAAGCGCTTTCCTCCATGCTGTTTCCCAACCACCCCCGTTTCGAGCCAGGTTCCCCAATCTGCCAAGCACCCTAGCAGATTCTAAAAACCCATCTCCAAGACATTTCCCCTGAGACTCTGATCCTGGAGCTCTGGGATGGGCCCTGAAGAGTCATATTTAACAGGTACCCAGATGGTATTCGGGCTTCCCTTGTGGGTCAGCTGGTAAAGACTCCACCCACAATGTGGGAGACCTGGGTTCGATCCCTGGGTTGGGAAGATCCCCTGGAGAAGGGAAAGGCTACCCACTCCAGTATTCTGGCCTGGAGAATTCCTTGGACTGTATAAGTCCATGGGGTTGCAGAGTCGGACGCGACTGAGTGACTTTCACAGATGGTATTCACAAACAGGGAAAGTTAGACACTCTGATCTGAGCAAAGGGGACAGTGTGGCCACCCGAATCTGAACTGCAGAGCACTGTTTGAGGGGACCGTGGGTGTCCCCGACAGTTCTTGGGCTCCTCCACTGAAGGCAATCGTGGAGTCACCGAGGTCTGGAGCCGGGAATTCTCCTGGGGGTAGAGCCATACCCGTCAACGGGTGAATCACGGAGAAGAGGTGCCCCATGAAACCAGAGCCCAGGTCAGGGAACCTTCTCTCTCAGGACTGGACTCAGGCTCATGCAAGACGACCCTTCACTTTGGCTGATGATACAGCTGAGGCAGCCGTAAGTGGACACGAGTACCCACAGTCACGGAGGTCTCCAGCTGACTCCAGCCAACACACCACGCCATCTCGAAGGGGCATCACAAGTGCCCAATGTGGGCTCCGCGACAGGCACGCACGGGGCAGCCGGGCCGACCCCAGAAGCAGGCCCCCCTGTCCAGCCCTGGCTCACACCCTCCAGAGAGCCGCTGGGGAGCCAACGGCCGCTCCGGGCCCGCTCTTCAGAGCCCCCGGCATGTCCTTGCGGTGCCGCACAGTTTGGGAGTTTGTGCCTGCCTGTGTGACTAACTGACGCGTCCCCTCCCCACCATGCTCAGGCTGCAAGCCCCCCAGAGTCAGCGCCGTGTTACTCCTGCACTCCCGGCTAAGGGCAGAGCCCAGGACACACACACGAGACGTGCTGAACGTAAACGTGAGGCACAAGAGACAGGCTGATGCTGCAGGAGCTGGAGGGGAGCCACAGGGCACCCGGCGCCCCCAGCTCAGCACCCGGCTGGCGGGAATGGGTGCGTGGCCCGTTCCTAACACAGGCAGGAACGTGTGTGCTGCGGGGTGATCCCATACACCTCAGCAGGAGGCCCCGAACAGAGTGCGAACAAAGGAGCACAGCCACGCAGGAGTGCAGGGGACACGCCCAGGGGCACCCAGACACGCCAGCCCTGGGTCACAGCAGCGGGGCCTGGGATTACTAACTTGATGATCAGCCTCACCAGCACCCATCACTTGGCCCAGGAAACTCCAGCTATCAGCATAAAGGGCCCCTCGGAGGATAAGGCTGACAAAGGGTGCTGACTTAGTAACAGTGGCCACTTACAGGCCAGCCACAGAACGTCAGGGGCCAGCAGCCAGGAAGCGACAAGAGATTGTGCACGTGAGCCAGGGACTCAGGAGTGACAGCCAGTAGTGAGGGACCAGAGCACAGAATCGCCAACACGCCAGGCCTTGGCTGCGTCCACAGGATGCTGGGACTGAGGAGTGACAGCCAGCAGTGAGGGACCAGAGCGCAGAATCGTCAACACGCCAGGCCTTGGCTGCGTCCACAGGATGCTGGGACTGAGGACTGACAGCCAGCAGTGAGGGACCAGACCGCAGAATCGCCAACACGCCAGGCCTCGGCCACGTCCACAGGATGCTGGGCTGCAGGGACGGACAGCCTGATTATCTGTACGACAGCGTCTGCCCAACGGGCAGGAAACACATGACACGTTTCGGACGGAACAACAAGGCAACGGGTCTGAACTAAACAACCTGGCTCTGCTAGAGAGACGGAGACAGCATTACCTGGTAAAGAAGTGACCAAACGGTCCCAGGAGTCTCAGCTTCCTCCCCTCCTCCGTCTCACCGACACAGTCCCGCTGCAGGTCGCGGGTCTCCCTGGTGGAGCTCAAGGTGACGTCGGTGAACTGCGGGTCGTCGTCGTTCTCCAGGGTCACGATGGCGCTGGAGCTGCTCGTGACCACGAGGTCCAAGATGTCCTCATTGCTGACGGACAGAGTGGTGGACAGCTCCGTGCCGAGGCTGGACACGCTGCACACGGAGACATTGTCGCTGCGGTGCAGGGTCTTGGAGGTGGGGCTGTAGAGCTTCACCGAGTCGTAGCCCGTCCTGGGAAACGTGGAGGACTTGCGCACGCTCTGCTCCCGCTCGGCGCTGGCGGGAGCCGGGGGCGCGTAGGAGGGCAGCGGGCAGGCACTCTGGCAGGCTCGCTCAGGGACGATCTCCGACTCGGACTGCTTCCTCCTCACGTGGACCACGCTGCAGGGGACAGGCTCCGGGTTGCCGATCTCGAGGGTAGGAATGCCCGAGTCCACCGATCTCAGGCTGTGCCGATCTTCTAAGGCGCTGAGTCTCAGCTTCGGCCCAGACTCAGGCAACGAGAGGGACCTGGGTGCCTTGAGGTTCACGCGCTGCAGGTTTGGAAGGTGGTTTCCTGGTCGACCGTCCAGAATGCCCATCAAGGCTATGCCATTTGTAGAGGTGGAAAGGTTTCCATCAGTCATCTTGGTCCAAGGAAACACTAGGGAAAAAAACACAAAAATGGAAATTAAGACAGTGGATGTAAAAGCCAAAGATGCAACTCCTCTGGAGTCCCAATGTTCTGACGCCCCCTTTTAAAAGAGGAATTCTTGAAAAAAAAAAAAAAAGTCCTACATACCAAAGTATTAATTCAGGACCAGAAGCTAGAGTTTTAACCTATTACTATCACGATATTATAAAGTGTCCCACCAATCACAACTGTGGTCCCCCGGGCAGCAATGGGAGCAGGAGCACCGTGCCAGGCAGAGAAAAGGGGTTTTGTTTCCCATGCTTTTTAAAATGATAAACACACGATACCTTTGTCAAAAGTATGTGAAGTCATAACCCACACACAAGCCAAGGTGCAACACGTGTGACAGCATAAACACCAGGACGTCTCCATCAGACAGAAAACAAGATGAACCGAGTCCGCCAGGCGCCATGGGACGACCCGAGACACAAGGGAGCGGCGGCTCTGCAGCGTCTCGGCACCTTACCCGCGTCTCCAAGGCGGGGCCTGCCATCCGCTTCCCCACGGGCGAAACCCAGGCTCGGGTTCAGAAAAGGGTCCAGCGTCACGCGGTCACTGGCGGCACAGCTGGGATCTACAGGGCTGGCCCCACACCAGCCACACCCAGGGGACGAATGGCTCCGTTTGGGGCTATAAAACCCAGGTCAGAAGGCTGGTTCAGTGAAGAAGGATAATCGATAAAGGAAAGAACTCAAGGCCACGAACCTGGAGGAGACACCTGACGAGGAGAGTCCGAGCTGCTGGTGACACAGAGGCCCTGCCTACGGTTCTCGTCTCGGGGGGCGAGAGGGTGAGCGGCGCAGTCCCCACAGACTGGGAACCTGGCGCGTTCTGCTACGTTCCTTTCCGTTGTCCTTTAAAATATCGAAAACTAAAGAAACCTGGTGGCGCATTTAAATCTGACGCACGGAACAGAGCAACACGCAGAGGGCTCTCTGGACCCAGACACTCCTGGGTTCTAACCCCAGCCCCACTAAGGCGGCTCGGGAGAATGACAGAAAGTGCCACGAGAAAGGCTTCAGCAGGCACCGACCGCCCCCCACCCCCAACTCCCAGAAGCACTCTGCGGGCGGCCGCTATCATCAAACGGCAAGTTTTGAAGCCTGGCAGTGACACCGATAACCACTCCCTGTCGGGTGTTATTTTAGCTTCTGCAGTGAGCATCCCACTCCTCTTCAGGAAGCCTGGCCGGGCCTCTCAATGTCAACTCGGCAAAAGCACATTCATTAAAAGCAGAAAACCGGGGAAGGGTGACCCCCCTCCCTCCCAGAAACTGAAGGAACCCGTCACGAAGCACAGCACTGGAGCAAAAATAGAAATAAGGAAGGAAGGATCATCTAACTGTGGTGTCGTAGTAACTGGTTATCAATTTTTCTTGGCAAGCTGGAACTACATTGCACTACACCAAAACAAGACGGCAAACAAAATGAGAGCTTAATACAAAAATGAGATTATAAAGGTGATCACACTAAGTAAAGGGTTTCCCTAACCTACAGAGCTTCCCTAGTGGCTCAGACGGTAAGGAATCTGCCTGCAATGTGGGAGATCCAGGTTCAGTCCCTGGGTCGGGAAGATCCTCTGGAGAAGGAAATGGCAACCCACTCCAGTATCCTTGCCTGGAGAGTCCCATGGACAGGGGAGCCTTGTGGGCTACAAGTCCATGGGATTGCAAAGAGTCGGACACGACTGAGCAACTACCACTTTCACTTTTCAACCTACAGAGCAAAAACCCAGTTCATCCTCCAAAAGGACCTGGGCATCAGCTCACCACATGGAACACATTTTAAATGCTCTGCAGTTGACACTGCCCTGAATTCCTGGGGCTGCAGCTCCTATCCTGAGTCCCCAGCCACAAGTTCCTCCCAGGCAAGGCCACAGCAAACTGTCCCTGACTTGGCAAAACTCCCAAACTGAACTACGCTGTCAAACCACAGCATTCACAACAGGAAGACAAACCTGTGTACAAATTTTAAAGTTCTAAAAAATAAAAATTTAATTAAAAGGAAAATACAGCAAGAAACATTTTTAGCACATAGGTAACAGCTAATCTTTGGCAGTGTCAAAGGTGATGAGAATCACCCAGACACCATCAACATTCCAACAGGTCAGACTGACAAAAAAAAGAAAACAACCCATAAACACAAAAGGACATACAGTAAGCAGAGCTGAGACCCTCTGGAAGGCCCAAAGGAAACGCTTCCGACTTGCTAGTGCGGCAGACACTTAACCTTTCTGAGCCTCAACTCCCCTCCTGCCCAGGAGTAAAATGGGGCAACACCATGAGACTCACAGGCAGGCCCCTGGACAAGGAAAGGAGCAGCCCTGGTGAGACACAGCACATCCACACCTGACCCGCGTGGTGAGACACAGCACATCCACACCTGACCCGCGTGGGTGCCCTGTACTTCAGCCGCACAGACAGCTGACACACATGGGGGGGGGGTTTTAAACTGACATTTTGACACCAGAACAGACAGGAACAGGGAACAAGTGTGCTAAGGGAACCCAAGGCCCCCTGCTCCTCGGTTGCCAAGACAGAAGCCCAGGGAAGAGAGAAACAGGTCGGACAGAGTCCAAAGCCGCTTGGCGATGGCCCGTCCCACAGCCTCTCTGCTCCACCGGAGCAGCCCCAGGGCCTCTTCTAGGGAGAAGCTGAGGGGCCTCTGGGGCTCTGATGGTTCCAGGTCCAGTTTAAGTTCCTGAAACCTGTGAAACAGCCTCAGAGAACAGACTCTGGAAAAACAAACTTAAAAGGGGAAAAAAAGACTTCAACTTGCAACATCTTCTAAAACATCTTCTAAAAGCTCTGAGAGGGCCACGCCACCTGTGCTCAAGCCCTTTCACCTGGGGCGGGCAGGAGCACAAGGCGAAGCCACACTCCGAGCACCTGCCTTCCGACGGGGCCCGCGGGGGAGGCCGCGCAAAGAAAGGGCGTGCTTCCGAGCGAGGCGGCAGGATGGACGCTGGAAGGCGGCCAGCAGGCAGCTGCCGGTGGCGGGCCTCCAAGTCACACGTTTTCTCAAGACAGAGGAAGCCTCGACTCTGTGGGCCGGCGCCGGGTCCCCGGATCCGTCCCCTGCCAGCCCCGCCAGTCTCCGGCTGTCAGCACGCCTCTCTCAACACCCACCGCCCCGTGGACTCTGTCCCCCCCTCGGCCACCAGCACCCCAGGAGCACGTGTCCCAGGAGACCAAGCATGCTTCCAAGGCTGCTCCTCTGATAAGTCTTCCCTGACCCCCACCCCCCCGAGGAAGCTGCAGGCCCTCCTCTCTCCAGGGCTCCTTGTGGCTGCACCCTACCTTCAACAGTTCCGGTGTCCTGTCCCCAGGCTCCCGAGCTGCAGGCAAGGCACATGGACCCCACTGCCTGGGCAAACGCCTCCAGCGGTGAAGGATGAGAAAACCTATCTGCTGAATTAAGTATTCCCGACGACTAGATTCTAGCTACGGGCGGGTGTCAGGGGCCATCCATCCAAGAAACATCTGTCGGGAGCTGGGCTGTGTTTCCACAAAGTGGGCAGGAGAGCTCACGGAAGAGAAGCAAATGCAACAATGCTCTCCCGGCAAAGTGTGTGGACGGCAGACCCAGCATATGAGCGATGACTGTCCTGCAAGCCGTGTCGCCTGCTAGACTAGACAGCAAGGGACACGCCCAACCTTTGACGGCTTAGGACAGGACGGTAAAACAAAACCTCCCTCTGCGGCCCTTTCCCAAAGTCACACATGATCCCCTGTGCTGCAGGCGTCATAGCACGCGACTTGGGCTCTCGGCGTCCCCGGGCACAGCCTGGCACCAAAGCCAGTCTGACCATGAGCAGCCATCACCACCCGCGGAGAGAAACACACACCAAGCACGAGTAGCAGGAAGGCTTTTTATTCCAGGCGGCAAGGCCGCCGGAATTTTATTTACCTGCCAGAAACTGAGTCCTGAAGGAAGCAAAGAGGAAAAGGGCCGCCCCGAGAGGCTGGAACAATCTCACTCCGCCAGAGGCCCATCTTTAGTTTAACACAAGGCAAGCGAATGGACAGCAGCTCTACCGGTGACTCGGAACAAGGCTTTGGAAAACAAGCCCGTCTTGAACCAACAATTTAATTTTCTCCTCCTTACAAAGTAACAGGACTAAAACCAACTCTTCATAAATACAAAAAAAAAAACCCGTTCATGAAACCACAGCTAAATGATTTAGTTATATCCCCAGGGGAAAAAAAAAATCCACCCCCGGGTGGCCTCGGGGAGAAGCCGTTCTGCCCATCCATGCACACATCCTCTGCGCTCGTCCCCATGGCTCCTTCCCGTTCACGGGGCGTGTGCTACATGCAGCCTCCCGTCCCACCTCCTCTCCGGATACCGCAGGGGAGAGCGGCCCCCTCGCGCCCCCATCCCACGGGGACGGCACTGCGCCCCCTACCCTCCAGGGAGGGTACACTCCCCTTCACTGCCTAGCCTCCCACCAACCCAGCCCTGCCGCTGATTTCCGTGCCTTCGGCTTAAGAGTTGGGCGCACAGAACTCCTTTCTGTCAGCCACAGCCTAAGGGCACATCTGTCACAGATGGGAAGTTTTAGGAGGGCAGGCGCTAGGCCTGCAAGTCCGGCAACACCAGCTGTTGCTGTTTAGTTGCTCAGTCGTGTCTGACTCTCTGCGGCCCCATGGACTGGAGCCCACCAGGCTCCTCTGTCCATGGGGATTCTCTAGGCAAGAATACTGGAGTGGGTTGCTATGCCCTCCTCCAGGGGATGGATCTTCCCAATCCAGAGCATCACCATAAAACTACAATCTCATGAGCACCAGGCACTGTTTGAGGCTCTTAACACACAAGTCTGTTTTAGGGCCCTCAACAGTCCTCTGTGCCAGGTACTAAGCCCACTGCACAGAGGAGGAAATTGAGGCACAGAGCTTACCCAGGTCTCCACTTGGATGCGGCAGCACCTGGGGCTTGAGCCCAAGTCTGCGACCCCGCAGCCCCTCGGTAAGCTCTGCTCCTTGCAGCCCTAATGCAGACATCGAGCACCTCCTCAAATCCTCACCTCTCCAGCGAAAGAGCAGGATTTCAGATGGGAACAAGGACAATGAGTTTGCTGAGCCAGATGCGACCACTTGCCCGAGGTTTCACACGCAGGCCCTAGTCTTCTCTCTCCAACGCCCACGTCACCCTCCTGAAGGCCTCTCCGGGGTCCTTCATGTCTCCCGGGGAGGATTCTGGTGGGACCGCCAGGCTTCCCACAGGAGCGGCTCCCCCAGGCCTTCCCCTCGAGCCTGGACATAACATCAAGGAGAACCCACTGACACCTCCCATGAGAACCAGGCTGTTTGGGACTTCCTTGGTGGTGCAGTGGTTATGAATCCACCTGCCAATGCAGGAGACATGGGTTCGATCCCTAGCCTGGGAGCTAAAATCCGACGGCACAGAGCAACTAAGCCCGTGCACCCTAGAGCCTGTGTCCCGCAACAAGAAAATCCACTGCAATGAGAAGCCCGTTCCCCGCAACTAGAGAGAAGCCACAACTAGAGAAAGCCCACGCATAGTGATGAAAACCCAGCACAGCCATAAATAAATAAAAATTTTAAAAATATGTATTAAAAAAAAAAAAGAACCAGACTGTTCTGTAAAGGGTTCCCAAGCACCAACCGCTGTAAGTCCCTTTCTCTTTTTAATTTAAGCCCTGGCTTAGCCAGAAAGGAGCCTGAAAAGAAAGGCACAGGCCGTTCGGGACCTCAAGGGCCTCCGCACGAGCAATTGACCTGAGCAGCCACCTCCGCGCACCAGTGCATGCTGCCTGTTGGGCACCGAGTCCAGCGTCTACACCCGCCATCTGTGGTCTCCACTGCCTCCACAGCAACCCCCAGGGCTGAGAACACTGTCGTCACCATCTCACAGGCAAGACGGAGGCCCCGACAGAACACAGGCAGAGTGGTCCCATGCGGGCTCACCTGGATCTGACTCTGGGGTGCTTATTACTGTCTCCACTGCTGCACAAGTAAGCTGAAAACAATGGAGGAACGTGTGTTACACAGGATGGGTGAGTCGGGACTTCCCTGGCGGTCCAGTAGTTAAGACTCCATGCTTCTACTGTGGGAATCGTGGGTTCAATCCTTGGTCAGGGAACTAAAATCCCACATACCAAGAGGTGAAGTCAAAACACACACACTCACACACAGAATGTGAAAGGCAACTAGAAAAGTAGTTTGTTATTCAAATAAGTTACTCTCCAGGATAAAAACAACCCTAGAAAAGAATTTTCTAGAAGCCCAATGTATTTCTCTGAAGGGTGAATGGCAACTCTGAGGCACCTGGAACGCAACACAATGGAGGTTAATAAGCTTCCATCCAGCAGCAAACGAGGCGGAAACTGGCGTTAAACTGTTGAGACTCCCCGAAGGCTCCTTCCCAACCCTAAGAAACAGATATTTCACTTAAACCTTTAAACCCAAAGGTAGTTGGGTTTAAAAGGCACAGGTGGGACATTTTCGATTAAGGAGGCTCAGTGCACAGGGCGGTTGCCCCACTAGCCCAAAATGTTTCTGTTTCATACAGTGATTTACCAAAACTAATCCTCATAAGGACCTGAAAAGTGACTGAGAGGCAACTGACAGCTTAGGAAGACAGACCACTCAGCAAAGCCAACAGTTTATAATCTTAATTATTAATATGGTAAACAATTTACTGAACATTTGTCATAGACCAAACATATTAGGGGGCTTCCCTTGTGGCTCAGCTGGTAAAGAATCCGCCTGCAATGCGGGAGACCTGAGTTTGATCCCTGGGTTGGGAAGATCCCCTGGAGAAGGGAAAGGCTACCCACTCCTGTATTCTGGCCTGGAGAATTCCATGGACTGTACAGTCCATGGGGTCGCAGAGAGTTGGACACGACTGAGCAACTTTCACACACATATACATACACATATTAGGAGCCATCGCATTCTCTAATCATCACAAGCCTACCAAGTACACCGAAGAAACAGAGATTCAGAGAGGCTGAGTGACTCACCCAAGGTCACACAGCAACAGAAACGGGATGCAAACCAGGTTCTGACGTCAAACCCCATACCTGGCTTGCTGGAGTGCTTAAGAACACAGATTCTAAACACTGTGATAATCGAAGATAAACCCAACAATATTTAGACATTTCTGTGTACTTCAACAGAAAGTTTTAAAAAGAAAACACGCAAGGGGAAAAAATATTGCAGGTTTTAGAGGTAGACTGCCTAGGTTCAAGTCCTGGCTCCTCCACTTACCAGATGTGTGACCCTGAATTAGTTTACCTTCTCTGTGCCTTAATTTCCACCTAGTAGAAAGGGGATGACAACAGACCCTTATCTCATTAGGCAGTTGACAAGATGGGTGGAAGAAATGCACGTAAAGCCTCTAGAATCAAGCCTTAGAAGATGCCTGCTGGTGTTACTCTTCCCTGGGCACCTGGCTCAGGCCCACTATTTTAGCAGCTCATTTGCATAAACAAGCCCAGACACAGCTAGTCTGCACGGCCTCACTATACAGCTTCCGCCTGTCACCAGCATCCTCCTTGCACCTTTGCTGCGGGCACTGACTGAGCCTAGCTCTCAGCTTCCCCACCTGTCCAATGAGGCCCATCTACCTGAGGTCCTTCCAACCTAACAGTCTAGAAGTCTAAACCCAGGCTCTAGAAATTTTATACCCTCCCTGAAACAAACAGGAACAGACAACACATACCCATGTGCCTAAAATCCTCACTCCCGTATTATGTATAAACGCCTATCAAAATAACAAATCTTCACGCTCTCAAAGCTCCACAGGCAGCCACGACGTGCGGGGCATGCATCCTCAGTGCTGAGGGTGGGGACATGACGGTCAGAAGCTCTGACCGACAGGGAGGGCAGAGTCCAAAACAAGCTGTTGCTCTGACAGGCTGAGTCCTCCGCAGAGGTCTTCAGCAAAGCACAAGCAAGGGTAAGCGGAGGGAAGACGGACAGGAATTCACCCACTGGACAGAGCGGAGAAGGGCAGTGGGAGGGAGCGATGGAAAAGTGGAGGGTGGAGAGGCAGAGAGAGGGTGCCTGAAGGGAAGGGCAGCAACCAGCAGAGGCCAGGTGAGGCGGTGCTGATGCAGAATGTGAGAAGAGCGCTGGGGGAAGATTGCAAAAACTCGGCTTCATGAGCCCAGAGTAAGCCCAGCCCAGCAGCACTGAGCAGGGACCTGCCAGGACTTACCAGGACCACGCAGGACACTAAGATGAGCAGAGTCTGGCCCCGAGACCTAACTGTTTGAGTCTCATCCGTGCCTCTCTCCAGCTGCCCAGCTGCATGACCCCGACCAAGCTACTGTACCATTCTTGATGTTTCCCAAAGGGTGTATTCACTCAACAACCCTAACTCCCAAGAACACTGGCGGGGCTCGGAGTCCACAGTCTCAAGGGGTCAAACATACCACAACCGAGACAGGAGTAAGACAGTCTTGGTTGGGGGGGGTTGTGGGGAAGAGCACCCCAGTTAAGAGGGGAGGTGTGAAGTTGAGAAGAAATCATAGCCAAACATGAGACCCAGTTGGTCCTGGCCAGGTAAACCAGGCAGGAGGAAGCGGTGGCTGTAAGGTGTGCCTGGTCCATGCCGGGGACCTCGCCGTGGCCAGCAGCAACCACCCCCTACAAAAGCAGCCACGACAACGGGGTGAGGTGCCCACATCGCCCAGACACGGGCCCAAGACACCGATCCTCCTCCTCCGCCAGTCTGGGCACACATAAAGTGTCCGCGCCTGGGAGCCTGCCGCACACGTAACTTTCCAAAGCTTCCACGTCCACGCTGGAGCACACGGTGCCTCAGCTGTCTGGAAACAGACGTGGTCTCCCGGGACCAGGAAAGTAGCCAGCTGCCCGCGGCCCAGCCAGCAGTTTCCTGGAGGAGCCGCCCCCACCCCCTACTCGCCCCCCAACCTCAGGGGGACGGCCACCGCGACGGGATGCAGCCCCGGCCTGGGTCTGAGGCTGGGGCCTGCAGCCCAAGGGCGCGGGTCTCCGAAGAAAAAGGGAGTCCCTGGCCTGGGCAACGGGGGTCCCAAGAGAAAGGGGGGAAGGCAAGGACATGAGAAGCAAGGGGGCGTAAGCTGCGAGGTGGAGCGGATCCGGGGGGGGGGGGCGGATCCGGGGGGGGGCGGATCCGGGGGGGGGCGGGTCCCGGGGCTCGGGACTCTGAGGTGGAAGGGGTCCCGGGGGCTCCAAGGTGGGGGGGGCGGGGCTCAGGGACTCTGAGGTAGAGGGGCTCCCGGGGCTCAGGGACTCTGAGGTGGAGGGGGTCCCGGGGGGCTCCGAAGTGGACTGGGCCCCGGGGCTCAGGGACTCTGAGGTAGAGGGGGTTCCGGGGGGCTCAGGGACCCTGAGGTGGAGGGGGTCCCGGTGCTCTCGCGGGTCAGGGGAGCGATTCCGCGCGCCGAGCCGGCTCCTCTCCCGCCCCGGAGCCCCGCGCGTCTGAGGGGGAAAACTTTCCGTCAAGTTCCGGAAACGGAGCGGGTCGGGGCGCGCGTCTCACCGAGGAGCGGTGCTCCCCGCGTCCCACGCGCTCCCTCGGGCGCGGGAAGGAGCGGCGGCCGCGCGGCGGCGAGGGGGGAGGCCAGGCTGCACGCGCCCCGCCGCGCCTTAAGGCCGGCGCCTCCCGGCTCCGGCCGACGCGGCAGCAGGTGGCAGGGGCCCCGCGCGCGCCCGGGCCCTTCCCTCCCTCGCGGCCCGGGTCCCGCCGCAGGCCCTCAGTACCGGAGTCAGCGTGGCTCCGACGCCACCCCCGGGGCCCGCGGGCCCGCAGCCCAGGCCCCGCGCGACCCGCAACGTGCGCGGCGAAGACGCTGGGCGCTGCAGGCGGCGGGCCGACCAGGTAGGTGCCGGCAAGGAGCCCGCGGCCAACGGCGGCGCGCGCCCTCGCCCCGCCCCGCGCGCCCTCGCCCCGCCCCGCGCGTCCCCGCCCCGCCCCGCGCGTCCCCGCCCCGCCCCGCGCGTCCCCGCCCCGGCCCCGGGCGCCCCCGCCCCGCCCCGCGCGGCCCCGCCCCGCCCCGCGCGCCCTCGCCCCGCCCCGCGCGGCCCCGCCGCGGCCCCGCGCGCCCTCGCCCCGCCCCGCGCGCCCCCGCCCCGCCCCGCGCGCCCTAGCCCCGCCCCGCGCGTCCCCGCCCCGGCCCTACGCGCCTCGCCCCGCCCCGCCCCGCCCCCTGCCGGCACAGCCGCTCTTCCGCCCGTGCTGCCGCCCCACCCCCGCCGCGCCGCCGCCGCTCCTCGAGCTCGACGCTCGTCCCTCTGCCCCTTCTCCGGCCCGCTCGCCAGCTCTCCACAGGCCCCAGGACGGCATTGCCCGCCCTTTTCTCTCCCGAAGGCCAAGAGGAGCCGCGAGGGGAGGCCTGAGGGGATCTTCATGTCCGCAGAGCCCCCGTGGACACCCACCAGGGGGCCTCCTTACCTGGTCGGCTCCACCCGCGGCCATCTTGGAAGTGGGAAGCGGCTGGGAGGGGGAAGGGGCACGAGCGGGCAGCAACCAGGCGTGGGGAGCCGAGCGGCGGAGCGCATCGATGGGTGGCCCAGCCCACCCCCGGGCAGGTGTGTGGGAGAGGAAGGTCCCGGCCCCCACCTGGCCGCAAGCTGGAGGCCAGGTGGGCAAGAGCGGAGCTCGGGCCCGGGACATGGAGCCTTGAGCATATCGCTTTGGGGTCTTCCCGGCCGGGCCTTGTCTCTTCATTCGTAAGACGGGCTTTCCTGGCAGTTCTCTTTTATTGAGCGGGTAGACAGGGCACAGCGCCGCGCCTCCCCAAACTTGTCTGCACTTCACTATCACCTGCAAATCTTTGAAAATTTCAAAGGCCAGGCCACGCCCCAGGCCAAGTAAATCACAGTCTCTGGAGGTAAGATACGGTTTTGGAAGCTGCGTAATGTGCAGACAAGTTTAGGAACCGCGCTGGCCTGGTGTTCATTGCATTATTTCCGTCAGTATTGCAGAATCAGAGACATGATCTGTGATCAAAACTGTCACGCAGGACTTCCCTGGCGGTTCAGGGCTTAAGACTTGCCGCTTTCACTGCAGTGGCGCAGGTTGGATCCCTGGTGGGGCTTCCACATACAGGCGCCCTCCCCCGCGCCTCCCCCCAAAAAAACAGGCGGTAGAGAATGGACAAACCTAGACAGCGTATTAAAAAGCAGAGACATTACTTTGCCGACAAAGGTCCGTCTAGTCAAAGCTATGGTATTTCCGGTAGTCATGTATGGATGTGAGTTGGACAAGAAGGCTGAGCACTGAATTGATGCTTTCAAACTGTGGTGTTGGAGATCTTGAGAGTCCCTTGGACCGTAAGGAGATCAAACCAGTCCATCCTAAAGGAAATCAATTCTGAATATTCATTGGAAGGGCTGAAGCTGAAGCTCCAATACTTTGGCCACCTGATGCGAAGAGCTGACTCATTAGAAAAGACCCTGATTTGGGGAAAGATTGAAGGCAGGAGAAGATGGTTGGATGGCACCACCAGCTCAATGGACATGAGTTTGAGCAAGCTCTAGGAGATGGTGAAGGACAGCGGAGCCTGGCGTGCTGCAGTCCGTGGGGTCACAAAGAGTCGGACTCAACTGAGCAGCTGAACAACAGAGTAGAAGATGAAGTCGCCTGCCCAAGGTCCAGGGCTGGTCAGTAGCTGAGAGGAGTCGGAAGCCAGATGCCCCGCCTCTAGGATCATGCAAAGCCCCAGAATAAGAGAGCTCTTGTTCACTAGTTATTGACCCATTCCTCAACTTCCTCCAAGAATGTGGACTGCCTGAGCCAAACCAGGCTTATCTTGTTTACTGGTATGTTCCCTGAGCCTAAAAGACTCCAGAGATTGGGAGCTGGAAGGCCTGGGTTCCAAGCTGGGCTTGGCGCCTGCCTTCCAGGAGCTCACTGAGGGCTGCCCCAGGCAGAACTACCACGGAAGAAACCCCAGAGGGACAGGAAGGGTGATCTGTCCATCAGAACATCTGGAAGCCTACAGTGCAAGATTAATTTTGGCTGCAGTCATTAGAGTTGGTCCCCAGAACCTCGGGCTTGTTTCTCCTGCCTGGGTCAGATCTCTAAAAACTCGCCACACCTGCAGTCATGATGGCAGGAGGAGTGAGAGCTTTAAAAAGGAAATCTGTTAATAGAATACAGTAACACCCTTCACAGTGCTTAGGGCATAATAGAAGCTTTATAAATGGTTGCATTTCTGGATGTTTTAAGGAAAGCTAATACCAGGGATGCTCCCAAGCCCAGTGTCCCCTCCTGAGCTTATTTTAAGAAAACACTACCAGAGAAGTACCGACTTGCTTTGGGCCTGACTTAATTCCCAATTTAATACCTCAGATTAATAAATCTGCTTTTACAGTGTTCTTTGCGACTCTCCAAATCCCTTCCTGCCCTCATTCTCAGTCTTAGGGTTTTGAAAGCCCGCAACGACAGAAACCATTGTTCTAAATCCAGAGCCAAGAAAGTTGTTTGTGGTCCATGGACTTGCGTTGGGCGCCCTCTGTTGCCTGTTCCTCCCTCCCTTGCCATCCTGCGGTCACCCACCCCAGCCCAGAGCTCCTCCCCGGAGCCCATGTGTCACTCACACCCTCTGTGATTTGACCCCCGTCTCACCCCTTGTCACCAGCACCCGCAAGTGTTCTAGACAAATCCTCATTGCAGTGTCAGTCTAACAATTAAAAATACAGTGAACAAGATTAGCCACGTAGCAGTAGGCACTCACGTCACCTCTCAGAACCTCATACCTCCCAGCCCCCATCTCCAGTGTGGAGACGACAGCTGGATCAGGGTGGTCAGCACCCTGTCCCACTCTGCTGGCTCACTGCTGCCAATCTGGAGGGTGGGTAGCCATCCCACTTACCCTGTGCAGACCTAACCCCCAGGGTCCCAGACTGAGCCTCATCTGGTCCCACCTCTGGGGGCTGTGGAGCCACTGCTTGATGTAGAGAAGCACCCGGCCTGCAGCTCCCTCGCCTCCTTTCCAGGCTCAGGCCTGGTGGGTGGTGGCTTGGCCTCGCTAAACCCTGAAACCTCCCCTCCCCAACTCTCCCCATCTCCATGAGGCTCGTAGCGTCTCCACCTCCCAAACTGTGTGGTGATTAAATGTAAGACAGCTGCCTGGCTTTGTTGGTTTCTGGCACGTCTGGGGAGTTCTTGGCGCCTCCCTAGCAGTATAATGTATATAGAAAGTGTGTTGGTCAAACTGCCAAGGTAAGGAGAGACACTGAGACCACCGCCCTCCAGGGGCCCCACGGAGGGACTTCACCAAGCCCGACCTCTGAGCCTCCCCAGACTTGCTCAGCAGGAGTGGGAAGCCCTTCCCAGGGTGTCTGATATCCACGGAAACCAGCCCTGAGCCCACTCTGTGCCATGCTTCTGGACTCCGGCAGCACCAGAGGAGCCAACAGACCATGATTCCTGCCCCACAGAGCCCCAGGGCCAGACCGACGTGGCAACTCGTAAGTGCAGCCACGTCCCCTTGCCAGGAAAATGGTAACTGACCAGGTACAGACCCAAGAAAGGTCACAAGGAGGGGGTCGGAGCTGGCGGGACCTCTTTGAGTCCTCAAGCCCACCCCTCTCGTTATTCAGCGGGGAATCCAAGGCCCAGAGAGAGATGTGCAGAGGGGCTGAGTTCAGGTGGGGAAGCAGGTGGGCACCAGACCCAGGCCAGCAGCCCTTCCCTGCCAAACTGCCCTGGCATCGCTTCTCAGGAGGTGTGGGGATCCCATCTCCAAAATGCATATTTTACCCCTGACTTCCCCAGCCCCCTCCCCAAAGGTGAGCTCCTTAAATATTTGCTGAATGGGTGAATAAACCTTTCTCATACTTGCACGCATGCGAGCCCTCCAGGTAGCCTGTGCCGTGCCTGCTGTTTCACCCTATCACCGCACGTGCCAGGTGAGCCCCACACCTGCCAAGCTGGCGCATGGACTCCTATTTCACAGGTGAGGAAATGCACTGGGAAGTGAGGCCGCTCAGCCCGGGTCTCACCACTCGCACCCCCACTGTCCAGAAGCTCCTGCCCACTCGCTAGCCCCCCCCACCCTCCTTGCCCCCACACAGCTTCTGTTCAGGGCCACTGTTGTGGGGGGCAGGGTGCGAATGAAAGTATCTGCGACAGTCACTCTTCCCCTTGGGCTGGCAGGGGGCCCGTCCCCACCGGGCAGAAGCAGGTTGTGCAACCATTGTTTATTTCAGAAGAGCTTTCCTCTGGCCCAAGGGCTTGCAGAAATCCAGGAAAACCTATCCTTTCTGTCTTTATTCCTTGGCACACGGGAAATCACCATCGAGTCGGATGTTCTCGTTTTTAGGACACAATGCCTGGAACCTGGGTTTCTGTTGTTGTTTCTGAAAACTGAGCAAGATGAGAAAAAAAAAAGTCAGGAGTAGCCCAGGTAGCTGGAGGTAAGCCTTCCGGCAACCTCAGGCCCATAGAAGACAGAGACAGAGACACAGCGATGGAAAAGAGTCACAGCAACAACCAGGGTAGCCACCATGAGCCTCTGCGCTGTGCTCCTAGAAGCAGCGTCCGACCCTCACCCCAGGCCATCAGCTCGCATTTACTCAGCTTTAACAAGTGCAGTTACCTGTTTTTTACCATCAGAGATTAAAATCAGAGGCTTCAGAGAGGCGGAACTCCCAGAAGTAGCACATTTATAAGCAGCAGAAGAGAAGATTATAAGACACTGAATACTTTTTGTCTAATGGTGCACTTGAAGGGAAACTGTCCTTATAAAATTACCCCCAAATTCAGGCCAAAACTGTTGTAAAAAGATGCTCCCTGCAGTGTTACTTACAAGAGGGAAACGGATGTGATGTGGATGTCCAACCATGGGAGGAAAGGTTAACTAAACAGAGAAACTTCTATGCAGCTATTTTAAAGCCCTCCAAATAGTTTAGTATACGACTTCCCTGGTGGTCCTGTAGTTAAGAATCTGTCTTCCAAGGCAGGGGACACAGGTTCGATCCCGGATCCGGGAAGATCCCACGTGCCATGGGGCAGCTAAGCCCATGTTACGTAACTACTGAGCCTGTGCCCCAGAGCCCACGAGCCAAAAGCACTGACGACCTCGCACCCTGGAGCTTGTGCTCCGCAACAAGAGAAGCCACGACGATGGGGACCCCGTGCACCGCAACTAACGCATAGCCCCCGTTCCCCACCCCTAGAGAAAGCCCACCAAAGACCCAGCACAGCCAAACATAAATACAGTTTTTGAAAACTCTGTTTAAAAAAAGTTATCAGAGCAAACAGGAAATGCTTGTTATAAGAGTGATACTGAATTTTAAATAAAATATAAGACTATGAAATATCATCCACCAAAAGAAACGGGAAGACACCCTGAAATGATACCAGAACACACGTGATTTCTTCTGATGATGTATTTCAAAACTTTTAGATCTCCCACAACAAACGCGTGCTCTGTGATGAGATGTGTTCAGATGCCAACTGATGGGTAACCGACAGGATTCAAGAGGCACAGGCACCCGGGCCATCGGATGAGGGCTCTGCCCCCCGACCCTTCTCACCAGAGCAAGACAAGCCCTGTTAGCACTTTGCGAGAGGGAACATTTGTGCTCCAAGGGGTTAAGTAATCAGTGCTCAGCCAGACACGCTTGCTGTGATGGGATGGCCGACGACAGAGCCCTGAGACTGTGGTGTGTAGCCCAGGGTCTGTAATAGCGTTTCTGCTGCTGCTGCTGCTGCTGCTAAGTCGCTTCAGTCTTGTCCGACTCTGTGTGACCCCATAGACGGCAGCCCACCAGGCTCCTCCATCCATGGGATTTTCCAGGCAAGAGTACTGGAGTGGGTTGCCATTGCCTTCTCCGAACAGCATCTCTAGCAGCCCAGTAATGCTGTATTGTTACCCCATTTACTGGGACACCTGACTCCTGGTGGGTGTGGAGTCAAGGGTCACTGAGTCTCAGGGCATCCCATGTAATTGCTTGGAAGAAGTAAGTTATAATGAAACCAACACTCTGCAAAAAGCCTGGAACCCCCGGCCTGGCAATGGGACGTGGTGGCGGGGAGTGGTGCAGGGGACCCCATGTGGCCTGCGGCCCCCTGATGCTTAAGAGGTGCCCGGGGCTGGAGGCCTTAAGGCTCCGGGTACTGAGAAACCACAGAAAGCCCATGGGGGTGGGGCTCCATGCTACAGCACACCACAGTGGAATTTTCCAAATAGCCTTGTTTTTTTTAAAGGCATCGCCCAGTCGCCTGCTGCTGCCTCCACCATTGGGAAGTTAAACCTGATTTAGAAGCTGCGGGATCGGGTCTCCCGTGGGAGCCACGTGAGGTGGGGGCAGGGGAGGCAAACGCTTCCAGGCCCGATGATCTGCTGTGGGAGACCCAGCCCTTGCACACGCGAGGCTCTCCCTCGGGCCCGGGGGCTCCCCAGAAGCATCTTGAATTCTGTTACATCCTCACCTTTGCGTCTGCCCTGCCCTCTCCCCAGGCCCGGACTTCCTGGGATTCCCCACTCTTTTACTTCCTGGTCCCCTCAGGGGTGTGTGGCTCAGAACAGTGCTCCAGGTGCTCCCACCCTCAGAACAGCATCCCCAACTCTAACCCACCCCCCACCCCCAGGCCTTACCAGGATCCAGCACCCTCCCACCCCTGGCCACCTTCCATATGCCTTATCGCCTTGCTGGGTCTCTGCACGGTCCCCAGGTCCCCAGTGGCAGCCAGGGCCCACACAGAGGCCCCCCCTTCATCCTCACAGCCGCCGAGGGTTCACAGAGGACCTGAGGCTCCCGGGGTGGGGGGGGATCCTTCCTGCCCAGGCCCCACAGCTGCCGAGATACAGGCAGGATTTGCACCCAGGCCCTCTGGCTCCAGGTAACGTCAGCCATGGTGCTTGTTTGGGGGTGACTGACAGAGCCCCTGGGCTGAGGTCCTGCCCCTCCACGCCCTCCCCACCGTTCCTCCCCCAATGTTCCTCCACCCGAGATCCCACTTTTTCCAGCCCCTGAGAAGAAGGCAATGATAGGAGAGGACGTGAGCCTTCAGATCAGGCAGGTCTAAGCTGGAGTCGCAGCTCTTGATGTTTTTACTGTGTGACTTTGGGCAAGTTTCTTAACCTCTCTGAGCCTCGGTTTCCTCTTTCAGAGGAAGGGGTGCCCCACGTACCTAAGGTGGGGGAGTGGTTTGGCTTTCACACAGAGGAGGTGTTTGATACGTGTTGTCTTTCTTTCTGATGCATCCTCTCGCCCTGACCTACTGACTTCAACCTCTTCCCTTGCTCCAGGATCCTAAGACAACCCGAGGTCTCACCTACCTTAGAGGAACCTTCTTTGATGCACCCTACGTTCCTCTTCTTCTCAGACCTCAGCCCCTATTTCCTTCTAATCTATCCACTCACAAGTAAACAGCTACGCGCGCGCACACACACACACACACACACACACACACATGCACACAGTTGGCCCCAGCCCCATCTTGGCTATAGAAATCGGCTTCCTAAATGTCCCAGCACTGAGTCCAGCTCCCATCCTTCCTCTGTCCTACACCTGGAGTGGCAGGTGTTCCCAGATCTCAGAAAAACACTCCTGGAGGCTCCTTGTCTTTCCCTCTCCAGAGCAGCCCACCCTCCTCTTTAGGGAAGGAGCAGGTCTATGACAAACCTAGACAGCGTATTAAAAAGCAGAGACATTACTTTGCCAACAAAGGTCTGTCTAGTCAAAGCTATGGTTTTTCTAGTAGCTATGTATGGATGTGAGAGTTGGACCATAAAGAAGGCTGAGTGCCGAAGAATTGATGCTTTTGAACTGCAGTGCTGGAGAAGACTCTTGAGAGTCCCTTGGACAGCAAGAAGATCAAACCAGTCAATCCTAAAGGAAATCAACCCTGAATATTCATTGGAAGGACTGACGCAGAAGCTGAAGTTTCAATACTTTGGCCACCTGATGCAAAGAGCCAACTCATTAGAAAAGATCCTGATGCTGGGAAAGATTGAAGGCAGGAGGAGAAGGGGACGACAGAGGATGAGATGGTTGGATGGCATCACTGACTCAACGGACAGGAACCTGAGCAAACTCCGGGAGATGGTGAAGAACTGGGGAGCCTGGAATGCTGCAGTTATTGGGGTTGCAAAGAGTTGGACAGGACTTAGCAATGGAACAACAAGACCTCAGCCTCCCCACCCTGGGTCTCTGCCCTGAGGGGCCCCAAGCCTGCTGACCTCCCTCCCTGGCAGGCATCACCCATCAGGAGACCTGTCCCTCCCACTATCAGTCCACCCTCAAGCCCCAGACCTTATAGGCTCTGCACCAGGCCTTGTGCGAGGCTCCAATGTCCATCTGACACCCAGGTGAATGCATAAACCAGGTCCATCTTATGGACTCAGAAGTCTCCAAGAAAGACCTTGAGACTCTGCTAATCACGGTGATCCTCTGAGCACTGGCTGCCCACTGCCTGTGGAGGGCGAGCTCATGGCTGGGAGAGAGTTGGCTGCTAGGCTTTTGTTCTTGCTTGAATCTGGGCAAGGGGGCTTCCCAAGGACAGGTCTGGAGAGATGAGGGTGAGAGCGGGTGGGCTCTAGAGGAGCAAGGTGGAGCATGGCACAGTGTCCCAGGAGGCCAGCCAGGGCAACCCAGTAGACAGATGGGCAGACCCACCTCCAGAATGCGGCTCCTTTAGGTCCAGCCTGCAGCAGCCACCAGAGTGTCCCCCTTGGCCACCAGCCTGACTTTTCAGCCCCTCCCTTCCCAATCTGGCTCCAGCCTGACCTCTCGCACCCAGACTGGCATTTTCCAGACGGGTCACAATCCTGGCTGCGCAGACCCTACCTTTGCTTGCCCTGTTCCTTCTGCCTGGACCCCCTTCCTACCTTCTCCAGCTGTCACGACCCAGGTCCCCCCCGGCCATGTGCCAACGCTACCCCTCTATTGCCCACACCTGGCGGAGCTGGTCCGTCCCTCCTGAGAGGCTGGGGAGCCCCTTGCTCATCCCCTGTGGCCCTCCACACTGGAGACATGGCAGGTGAGCCAGATTCTCTGGAGGAGCGTGGCCCCCGAATTAAGGGCCTCCCAACCCCACGCAGCTTGGCCTGGGAAGTGCTGGGCCATAAACACACCTGCCAACCGATCCAGTCCTCCTCCTATCTTTTGGGGGTAGGGGGTGGGTTTGGAGGGGGAGGACCACTCCTAAAATCTAAAACAGGCCAAGAGATTCTCCAAGAACTGCAGATGGTGAAGGGTGCTGTCTGGAGCCACCGGGGTACCAAGTTGAGCGCCCTGGAGACCCCTCCCTGTGCCCTCTTGAACCAGTCAGCAGTCTCTAGACCTGTCTGTCCAGCTGCCTCCCCGTTAGGCTGTGAGTCTGACACTGGCACACAGGTAGTGCTCAGGATGGTTGGAGGGCAGCCCTTCCAGAGGTCGAGGCCCCACCTCCAGGCCTCCCAATCCCAGGGGGCCCAGTCCTCCAGGGAGATCCAGGCTTCGCCCAACAAGCACGGCCACTGCCCCAGGGGAGACCCTGCCTGGGGCTGCCCCGGGGAGCTAAGCAGAGATGGGTCTGGGCTTCAGGGGCAGGAAAGGGAAAGCCTTCCCAGGGTCCGCCAGGCCCCTTCCCTGTGGGCCTCCTTGCCCCTAGGTCCACCCATCCCCCCAGCCTGCGTGAGGCTCAGCGGCTCCGGCCCCAGGAGACAAACCTCTTTCAAGGCTCATTTCCAGCTGCCACCAAACCGGCCCGACCGAGCTTCCAGAACCAGCAGTCCACACGCTGCCGTCCACACTGCCTCCCGGCCTCTCGTGGCCCGTGAAAGGCAGGGCTGTGCTTCCTCACTGCTGCGCCCCCAGCACGCGGCGGGGCTTGGAGACACCTGTCTGGCACTGGTTTGTCTGGACTTTGCTCCTCCCTGAGCCTCAGTTTCCTCATCTGTAAAATGGGGGCGATCATTGCCCCCTCCCTGGCTTTTGGGAGCCCTTGGGTAGCTGTGTCTCTAGGGAGAGGCCGGGGCTGAGTGTAGAAGGGGCAGGTGCAGCACCGCCCAGAGGAGGTGAGTGGGTGGGTTTTGGGGGGCCCTGACCCGGGCCCACACTGAACACAGAGCCTCCCTCAGCTCCCCATCAAGGCTCCCAGCAGACATCTACGTTGAAGTTATAGGAAGGGCCCAAGAAGCCTCCCTGAGCCTCTCCAGAGTCTTATTTGGGGAGACCATGTGGGGTCAGAAAGAGGTCTGGGCTTAGAGCCAGGAGACCAGAGTCCCCAGCCTGGGTGTGGTGCTCAGTGTACCCCGTGACGATGGGGTTGGTGTGTTTGACGTGCCCGAACTTTGTCTCCTCATCTGTGAAATGGGCACATCAAGAGGTGTGGGGCTAGGACTTCCCTGGTGGTCCAGTGGTTAAGAATCACTTCACAATGCAGGGGTTGTGGGTTTGATTCTTGGTCGGGGAACCAAGATTCCACATGTCACCCAGCAACTGAGCTGGCACGCTATAATGAAGACCTAGCACAATCAAAAAACAGAGGCATAGACTTACCTGCGGCGTGGAACATATGGCACAGACAAACCTCTAACATGTGCACGTGGCGTGAGATGAGCTAGAATCTCACAAGGATGATTTTAGAGGTACAGGGATAAGTGCTTGCATTTTTATGCATTTTAGATAGTAAATGGAAATAAGTGGAAAAGGCTGGCCTTCCGTTTGCAGAAGCTATTAACATAAAGCATCTTCATGGAGACCCTGAGTGGCCCTTGATGGGTCCAGGGTCCAGGTAGTCTGGGCCCTTGCTCATTAACCAGCTGGTGGTGTGATTTTTGTCTACCTTCTGTGGGTTAAGAAACTTAGTCTTTTACCATTACTTTTAAAATTTACCAAATTATCTCCCGTTTGCCAGGTCATGTGGCATAAGGACCAAAGCTAAGGACCCAGGAATGATTCAGGAACAATCCTTTCTCAGTTTACGGAGGAGACAAATGTGTAAAAGGATATTACATTTTTTCAAACTTTTACTTTACCTCCATGTTAAGAGAGTAATACCCGTTGTGGAAAGTCGGGCAAATGCAGACGTGTCCGCAGAAGAGAGTACAGGTGCCTGCAATCCTGCCTTCCGGGGCAGAACCACTGAAAGGCACAGCGCTCAAACCTCCTTGTGTCCTCCTGTGGGGTGGGCTGGGGCGCTCTGGGTGCCGGAGGCGGGGGCTGCAGAGGGGCCTAGGAACTCACCAGGGTCCCCGGACAGAACCTCCGAGGGAGGCAGAGATGGAGGCCCAGACGTCACAGCTCCTCCTCCTTCAGGTCCAGGCAGACTCCAGAATTAGTCTCCCCCGCTGACCTCAAGGGCTTCCCCGGTGCCTCAGACGGTGAAGAATCTGCCTGCAGTGCAGAAGCCACAGGAGATGCAGGTTCGATCCTTGGGCCGGGAGGATCCCCTGGAGGAGGGCATGGCAACCCACTCCGATATTCTTGACTGGAGAATCCCATGGACAGAGGAGCCTGGCAGGCTACGGTCCATGGGGTTGCAGAGTCAGACCCGACTGAAGTGACTTAGCACGCATGCTGACCGAAAACCTCTGTTTCCACTTCTAAGCTATTATTTTTTACCTCTTGGGAGTGTTTTTACTGTGAAAGTTTCACCCACACCCAGAGTAGAGTGAACGGCACAGAGATTCCCTGCGAGCCCATCTCAACACAGATCTATACTCTGTTCCTCCTGTTCCCTCCCCCCATTCTTGTTATTTTTATTTTTCCTGGATTTATTTAGCATGTATCTCAGATATATCAGAGCCCATGAAAATACTTCAGCTTGTTCTATGCACATCTGTAGTGGTAAGTGGGTGTTTTTTTTTTTGAGGCATAATCACAATACCATCAGATACCTACTAAAATTAACAATTCCTCAATGTTTTATAATCCCCCAATCATTTCTAAAAATGTCTTTTTATAGTTTGTCCAATTCAGATTCCAAAGGTGACACACTGCCCTTGGCAAACAGGTCCATATATATACATATATATTCATTTTTACTTATTTATTATTTGGCTGTGCTGAGTTTTAGTTGCAGCACGCAGGATCCAGTTCCCTGACCAGGGGTGGAACCTGGGCCCCCTGTGTTGGCAGTGTGGAGTCTTAGCCACTGGACCACCAGGGGAGTCTTTGGTAGCAGAGTCCTTTTGTCTCTTTTACTCTGAAAGACTCTCCCTTGGTTTTTCCTGTGCCATGTATTTGTTGATGACATTGCATTATCTGTCTTGCAGAATTTTCTGAAGTATGGATTAGTGGATTGTGTACATGTGGTGGTGTTCAACAAGCTCCTCCTCTAGCCCCAGGATTCCCTTTAAATTTGGTTTTCATCTCAAGCAGCAGTTCTCAATTTTGCCCCCAGGGGAACATTTTGCAGTGTCCTCCAAAGAGGGTCCCTTAGGAGGCACTGAGCTGGAGATGGGAGCAGGCCCAGGGGAGGGGTCACTTCTAGGGGTCATTCCCGGCATCCACGCCTGGGCACTGGCTACACATCCCGTCAGGAGTGGACGGCTCATCCCCTCTCTTGGTGATGACGTCACCTTGGACCAGTCGGTCCCGGTGCTGATAGCATGTGAGCTGATGAATCTGCAGCCACTGGTGATCATGGTCTTGATCAGCCACGAGGGTTGCAGAATGGTGAGACCTTTGTGTGTGTGTGTGTGTGTGTGTGTGTGTATAGGGTAAAAGGAGAAGGGGATGACAGATGATGAGATGGTTGGATGGCATCACTGACTCAGTGGACATGAATTTAAGCAAACTCAGGGAGATGGTGAAGGATAGGAAAGCCTGGCGTGCTGCCGTCCCTGGGGTTGCAAAGAGTTGGACACAACTGAGCAACTCAACAACAACCATTATGACTTTAACACTTTCTCACGTACAGTTTGCAAAGGGCTTTCCCATCCAGGATGGAATAACCAGGCTCGCTCACTGCTTTGCTGGAGGCAGGTCCGATAGTCCTCTAAGAACTTTCTGCAGACAAGGAGACTGAGCGCAGAGGAATGCAGTGACACAGGACCCCACGGCTCCGTACGAGCGCCAGGCTAAGCCTGAGCGGGACCACCCCGAGGGCCACTTGCAGACATGTGTTGAGCTCACCTGGCTGCAAGGAACGGAGGAAGCCGTCTATGATCTTTTTTAAAAAATTTGTTTTGCCCAGTCTCATGGCATACAGGATCTCCCGTGTGATTTTCTTTTTAAGAGCTACAAAAGTTCTGAGAGATTCTCTAAAATCCCTCTCCAACCTTGGAGACCACCGCTCACCCAGGACACAGTGGTGCCCGGCTCACCCCCCTTCGGGCTCCCTGCCGCCTCCAGGCTGAGATCCAGACCCTCTCAAGGGGCGTTCAAGGCCCTCTCCCCACCATCTCCCACCTCACTGCCCCCACCCCAGCCAAACCCACTGGGACAGGGAAGTTGGGTTCTGGTCCCCTGACGGGAGAGCTCTGCCCCAGCTGACCCTGTGGGCCCTAAGGAGGGCATTAGCCCCTGTCCAGCACCCACAGGTACGGGCACGTTATTCCTTTTAATTCTGGGACCTGGATTTCACCTTGCCACTTTTTTCAGATGAGAAAACTGAGGCTTAGAGAGAGAGAGTGCCTCTTCAAAGGCCACAGGGTGGAGACGGGTGGGCTGGCCCCACCCTGGGCTCCCCCACCCCCCGGCCAGCCATCCTGCCCAGGGCTGGGAGGGAGGCAGAAGCCCCCACGCCGCACTCTTATCGGACGTCCCAGGGAGGCGCCTCTGGCTTCTGTGATCTGCAGCACACTGGAGAGCGGGTCACGGCCAAGCAGGAAACCACGCTGTTAACAGCCGGTCTGCAGAGTCCCAGGGTGGAAACGGAGCCCTGTGTGTTTCTTCCTGATGAAACGGGTAACTCGTTCCGTGGGAAGGCCCTTTGAGGCTGTCAAGTTGAGGACTGTTCCTCCTTCCTCCCCCACCTGCCTGCTCAGGGACACCACGTGGCCTTGCCAAGGCCATCGGGCCATTCAGGGCAGAGCTGGGTCCCGATGCTTCACCCCGCACCCCTCAGCCTGCCAACTTCTGAGGCCCCTGAGTGGGGTGGAGCTTGGGGGCTGCCAGGCAGGGAAACTGGGGTCAAGATGAAGAAGAACCAGCCTTCTAATGGCGCGGCCGCCTGGGCTTGGGGGTCTTCCCCACTTTCCTTCAAACTGCTGAAAAATTCTAGATGTTCGGAGCTCGGGCAGGCTGGAGAGACCCTCAGAAGTTTATCTCGGAGATGGAAGAGGAAACTGTGGTCTCCTAATCATTGCACAAGTAGGGCCGAGGGAGGCTGACTGGCTTAGAAAAATGAAATTTATTTCCAGCATCAGGTTCAGGGTCTGGCATATCGTAGGCTCTAAACTGGAGAAGGAAATGGCAACCCACTCCAGTATTCTTGCCTGGAGAATCCCTTGGACAGAGGAGCCTGGAGGGCTACAGTCCATGGGGGTCTCAAGAGTCAGACACGACTGAGCGACTAAACCAGCACCACCACCAGGCTCTAAACGTGTTTGTCAAATGAACGAACCCAAGTTTCCAAACTCTAGTTTTGCAACCAGGGCCCGGAGACATCCCTTTCTTCCTAATCGGTAGCTTAATGCCAACATGAAAAGACACTGGCCCCCAGAAGGCCCCAGACTGTCCCTCCTTCCACATGACGACTCAGGAAGGTCCAGGCGTGGACTCGAGGCTCCTCTGCTCACCAGGCTCGTCCAGGTAACAAAAGGCCCTCCCAGCACGAAGCTATCAGGCCTGGGAAAAGCATTTTCGAGTGAGGACCAGAGATCGGAGTGAGGACAAGACTGAGAGGCTCAGGTCTCCCCACTTCGGGAAGGAGAGGTCCGCGTGAGGGATGAGCCTGGGGAAGTGAAGTGCCCAGAAGGATTCCTGAGATGCTACAAATACCTGCATCCTGGGAGAGAGGCCAGACTCACCCAGCACCCTGGTAGGGCCTTACTGGGGCAGGGGAAGGTAGCCAGCTGGACTGAGTGCCCGGCAATCTGAGGCTCCCGAGGCTGGGCACGGAGACAGGCACAGATGTGTGTGTGTGCGTGGTGACCGGCGCAGTGCAGAGAGCCAGGATCTGCCACTATGAGGGCGTCTCCCCAGGGTCCTCAGTCCCTCTAGGCCAGCTACCCTGGGGCCTGGACTGCTGTGGGGGGGAGGCCAAGGGCCCAGGCGAGCCTTGGCTGAGCATGGCTGCCCACCTCGCTGGGGAGCAGCTCCCAGGGTGTGGGAGCACACTGCGGTCACATCTGATGTGTGTGACGGGCAGGAGCTGGGTCCTGAGCGGGGCCGTGGGAGGGGCCCCAGGTCTGGGAGGAGAAGAGCTGAGAGGCAGGCCCGGAAGGGCCGGATGTGCTTGAACCTCAGTTAGCCTGGGGATCTCAGCACACAGCCAGGGTTCCTCTTGGGCAGAGGGAGGACCTGCTCCGAAGTTGGCCACCCGGCTTGGACCTGTGCTGCCGCCCTCTGTCTCACAGCCTGCGGCGCCCAGGCCTCCCTGAGCCCACGGCTCTGCAGTCAGTTCAGCTCCCCCTCTGGGGGGATGGGATGGGAGGAGGGTGGTGCGGAGGCCGCTCGGGGTAGAGGGGGACCCCACCCGGGGGGGACCTCGCAGGGCTGCTCACTCTGGTGGGCGGTGCTCCGGGCCAGGCCCCTGGACTTCCTGAGCCTTCCTGAGGCTGGAGGGGTCAGCTGAGAACAGGAGCCCCACCAGCAGGGACAGAGAGGAGCAGAGGGGAGGAACGAGGTGGGGCGGCCAGGTGGGCTCGGGGCTTGTCCCCCCACTGGGGGGCAGTGGGGAGGAGGCAGCGTTCCCTGCCCGTCACTGGGGTGGCCCAGCCTGGCGCTGGGAGCCTGGGGAGGCGTTCTCATTCCGCGGTCAGGGAGAGGGTGCCCGGCCCAGGGTCACAGGCTAATCAGGCACCTTCTTGGTGGGCATGCAGGAGGGGGCAGGACGGACCCCTGCCCTCAGGAGGCCCTGTGGTCCGCGGGCCCTCACGTAGCCTGCTCTGGGACGAGGCTGCGGGGGTCCAGGGCAGCCAGGGCCTGTTAGGGTGGCAGCCCAGAGGGTGGGGCCTCCTTTGTTCCCCCCCAAAACAGACCTCTCTTGCTCGGGGGGCCCCACATGACCCCTGGGCTGTGACGGGAAGTGGCCGGCCCCGGGTCTGAGCAGCAGTGGGCCATGTGCCTGTCCCTGCTTGGCCGCAAGGCTGGGGCCCTCCTGCCTGCCTGGTGGCCCTGAACCAATGGGCACACTTGGCTCTGCTGCTACCGCGGCCCCCCCCACCAGGAGGGACATGGTGATCTCGTGACGGGTGAGAGGAGGACTAAGGCGCCGCCTGAAGGCCGCGTGACCGTGCTGGGCACCCAGCCACCTGCGCTCTGCAGGGCCTGACCCTGAGGCAGGGCTTGGCAGCCACTGGGTGGACGGAGGAGAGAAGGGGAGGGGAAGGGGAGGAGGGGTACCTGGCCATCCCAGGGCTGGTGTGCCAGTTTCCACTGACAGCCAGGGCGCAAGGCGTGGACCCTCGCCCAGGAGGGCGTGGCCAGCGGGGGTGGAGAGGGGGCTGGGCCGGGACTTAGCCCCCGACAGCCTCACTGCACGGCTCACGAGGACCAGAAAGAGACCACTTGGTGGAAGCGGCTGGCCCCACACGCTTCATAGAGTGGGGTTTTGGCGAGACAAGAGAGGCTTTCTTTGGGATAGGTTCTGTGGTCAGCGTCCAGTTCGAATCCTGGCTCCACCGTTCACCAGGTGTGAAGAGAGGGAAAAGAAGGTGTTAAGTCACTCTGTTGCAACCGACTTTGTGACCCCGTGGGCTGTGGCCCACAAGGCTCCTCCATCCGTGGAATTCTCCAGGCAAGAATACTGAAAGCCATTCCCTCCTCCGGGGGAGCTTGGGATTGAATCCAGTCTCCTGCAATGCAGGTGGATTCTTTATCATCCGAGCCACAAGCTGTGAGACCTTAGCAAGTGATTTAACTTCTTGCTGCGTCTGTTTTCTCATCTGTAAAATGGGGCAACTGTACCTACCCCCCAGGGTTGTGAGTAAACCCTGCTTAGACAGGTGTCCGGCACGTGGTGAGCCCCCAGTGCTGGCTGGTAGTGTTCCCGGCACAGACAGGGTGATCCCCGCCCCCCCCACCGCATTGCAGGCCAGCTGCAGTCTCTAAAAGCAGCAGCTCACGTCCTGGTCTCTGTGCTTCCTACAGCCCAGCCGGGGAGGCCGCCCACCAGCGGCTCTCAGGGGAAGCTGGGCCCCCCGCCTCCCCCTCTACCAGACCGCTGTGCAGATGAGCTGGCCTCCAGGCCCCCGTCTCAGCCACTCAGCCCACATGCCAGGGCCGCCGGGGTGGCACCTGCAGTGGTACCGACTGAACCCCAGCACTGCAGGCACACACCCACACAGGAGCCGTCACACCTTCGCCATCCACTTAGCTGTGATGCCTCAATTCCTGGGGACAGAAACAGTCTCCATGTGACCAGTTACTGTGCACAGGGCGCCCCCCGCCCCGCTTCGGCAGGTGGGTGCCCTTGTGGAGCTCATGATACTTTGTAGAACCACAGTGAAAGGGTGGAGCTGATGGCTGGTGTGGCCGTAAGGCACACACCTGTGCCGGGATGTGACCGACGAGAGAAGCCCTGGACACAGCGGAGGGCAAGCTCCTGGGATACCTCCCGTCTCCAGGGACACACGGCCCCTGCTGCACTGCCGGCCTCTGGTCCTGCCTCCATGCGGCAGCCACTCGCCACCACACTGACCACCCAGCCCGTGCCGGGGCCAAACGGAGGAAGAGGTACGGTCCAGCCGGCGAAGGTGATGGGGGCATGCCGAAACAATACCATCCGATGCTTTGTCTGCAAGTCAGCGCTTGGGGGCTTACCTGGTACCAGGAGCTGCTCTAAGAGCCGGGCCCTAGGCTTCCCCTTACAGATGTCCTCTCAAATCGGGCTGCTTATGGACTTCGCAGAAAGCGGGGCTGAGGCGGATGGTCGGCTGGCTGGGAAAGTGAGGCTGACCCCTTTAGCTTGTCTGCAAGATGCATGCTTCAGAGATCTACTGTCTATAAACGTGGGAGAGCAGCTCTAGCCTCTTCAGAGGGAGATGTATGTATGTATGCTAAGCCACTTCAGTCGTGTCCGACTCATTGGAACCCCATGGACCGTAGGCTCCTCTACCCATGGGATTCTCCAGGCAAGAATACTGGAGACGGTTGCCATTTCTTACTCCAGGGGATCTTCCTGACTCAGGTTTCGAACCTGAGTCTCTTGTGTCTCCTGCATTGGCAGGCAGATTCTTGACCACTGCACTACTTGGGAAGTGTGTAAAAACATGCCTGCACATCCCAAAAGCCAGAAGGACAGGCCGAACACAACTCAAACCCTCTTGCTGATGGAAGGCGAGTGCTCACGTACGGATGCTGAGAGAAAAGGATGTCTTGGCTCACACACAGGTCCATGGGACCGTGCGTCCGTGTGGACATCCATCCAGCGGCAGGCCTCCCGAGGGCTGGAACTGGCCTTCCAGAGCCGCTGCCCAAGGAGGCCCGTGGTTAAAGGTCGTCAACAGAGAAAAGCGACTTAGGGTACTGAACAAACATGAGGGGAACTTTCTCCATGTTGGCAGAACTTATTAAATCCATATAATCGAATCATAAGCTGTAAAAGTGACGCAGATCATTACTGACAATGAGAAGATATCTTGCGGAAAAACCTATTTCTGAAGCTACAGAAGAGCAAGTGTACTACAGCCCTTACTGTAAATGTCCCTCTAGCCACGTACACCCACAAACACACTCAGCTGTCTAGGAAGGTGTTTTGCATAAAGGTTAGAAGCTATCCTCTCAGGGTGATGGAGGTATGGATGAGTTTTCCTTTATACTTTTAAAATAATACATTGCTTTCTTGAAATGTACAGTCATTATGTTAATATAAATACACATTCCCCCCCACCCCCGAACAAAAAGACTAAGCTTTTTCTACCACCACAGGACAAAAAGCTGTGTTCTTTGCAAGATTCAGGCAGTACTGTTCCTAGGGGTGGGAGTGGGGAGGGAGGTAGGCTCTTTTCTCAGCAGGATTCAAGCAGTAGTTCCTAGGGGTGGGAATGGGGGCTGCCGGAGTGGGGTAGGTTCTTTTCTCAGCAAGGCCCCACCCACTTTCTTCTCCAGCAAAGCAGATGCCAGCACTTTCAACAGTGCCAATAGGAAGAGCTAAATAACCTTCATCTGGAATTTAACACATTATTGACTCAGGGTGATCTTTGCAGAAATCAACACCTGTGGGTGTTATGTAAGTGGGCGTTACGAAAGGTGATTTGTTACGTAAGTGAGTATCAACATGATTTCTGGTCTGTAAGTTGCTAAGAGGAGGCTGGTGTTCTTTTATAAAAGAATCTTTGCTGCGATAAACAAAGACAACCAACGGCTTTTTAACTTTTTTATTTGGTGTTAACTCCACAAGAAAACAAAACAAAAAAAAAAACCGGTTACTCTGGTGTACGTGAAATCAGAACGATACAACCACGGGAAAAGAATCTCAGCCCAGGAATGGGAAACTGGTGCTTCAGTGCTAAGATGTGCAACGCGCTTCATACCACAGTGCGTTTCAGCGTTTTGCCAACTTTTTAAAGAGATGCTTTTTCTTTGTGATCACTCACTTACAAAACTGAAAACCACAACTTTCAACTCTGCAGCTGAGAGCCTCTGGGCTTCAGCCACTTATCTATGAAAACAAATAAATACGTAATCTGGTCACTCCCTCGCCCACTTGCAATCCATTCCCGTTCCCCGTGGGAGGTGCGTCGCCTTCCCACCAGTGCGAGGAGGTCTGCACCGTGACCACCTGGAGCCTTTTCATGATAAAAAAAAAAAAAAAAGCAGCTGTCCGAAATCACCGAGCTAAAGGTTGTGTCTGAAATCTATTTATTTGGTCTCGGCTACAGGAGCAACGATTTCTAGGATGATCGTCACTGTAGTGATTTTTTTTTTTTAGGAATTTTACAACTTCCAATTCTTTTTTGCCTTTGCTGTTAAAAATTATATTTCAGTGCAGATGCTAATCAATTTTTAGGAAGCTCTGGAAGAAAGAAAAATACATAAACCCTTATAAAGTTTGTAAATAAATAACAGCAACATAAAAACCTTACACACGCGCACACACACACACACAAACCCACTTTAAAGTGTCAAAGATGTGCTGTATAAAAACAAACCCTGACGTGTGGTGAGACCAAACCCCACGGCCCATCAGGTTTCCCACAGTGAGGACAGAGCGTGCCGGGGTGGGGGTAGGGGGTGACTCCACGGCCCTGGAGGGAGTTTCCTGTGTCATCATGAAGGCAAGGCAACGAAACCCAATGCTTGAAGCAAACCACGTATTCTCGGCCAGCTCAGCTCCCAGCTAGTACGTTTTATGTGGCTAGTGCCCGCCAGCATCAGTGGTGGAGCTGTCTCATCCAGTTAAGACTTACCGACGTTACGGACACGCTCAACTGATCTCACACGTCGGTTAAAAAAAGAAAAGTAACTTTAAACATTTAGGCTTTGCAAATATTGCTCCTTCTAACTTCAGCCTGTTGCACGGCGGCGTGAAAGCTTAAGGAAGTGACCGTCGTGAAACGGATGGGCCTGGACAAGACGGACCAAGCCCTGGCTTCCCGACGACACGGGCAGGCGGGCCCCGTGGAGCCCTCACACGGGTATGGGAGAACCAGGACTCTGCTCCCCGACCCGCCACACACGGAACTTGCCCAGAACATTCTCTCAAACACAAAATGAGATCTAAGCTATGCTAAGTCAGAGCCACAAGAGCAGCCAGCTGCTGCAGCCAAGGTCTCTTTGGGGTCGTGAGGTGGCCTTTGTTGCAGATCAGACGTTTACAGTCTCAAATTCTGGGGGGACTTTGATTCCATGTCGGTCACCGCAAGAATCTCACCCGCAACTCAGGTCCTCACCGAGTTTTGCAAGACTCACCGCAAACAACCCTGACCGGTGTCTGGGGGCAAAGAAACTGCGACGTGAGAGCGGGCTGGGGTGCGCTGCCCCGGCTGCCACCCACCTGGCCTCACGCGCCACCCCATTCCTCCAAGTCCTTGGCTGCCTCAGCTAGTGAGGAGGTCACCGACCATGGCACTGTCCATGGTATGTACTCTAGGGGAAGGATCCTAAGATAGAAAACACAGTATTTTTGTTAAGTCTCTAAAAGCACACCCTTGCAGTTCCTATGTTAAATGTACATGAGATTTTTACTGAATGGAGACGGGGAATGAGTCACCCGGGCTGTCCTCTGGCCTCCAGAGACAGGCACTGACCCGCTGCAGGGGTAAGCGTTCACAGCCCAGTTCGGAGAGGACAGAGGCTGCGTGTCCCCGGAGCCAGAGTCTCTGAGGAGTGGAAGTGGGCGCTGACGCTGCAATGCTAGCAAGGGGGGCGGTGACGGGCTGCGGCCGGAGGGGGGGCTGCGGCAGCGAGGGGACGCGGAAGGCAGTGATGCTTCTAAGACGAGCACATGCACACCCGTTCTAGTCTAGTTCAGAGCCAAGAATGTTAACAGCGTGGAAGAAGGGAAAAAAGAAAGAAAATCTGCAACAGGACAGCTGTCCTCAACTCTAAAATAAGCAAGAAGAGAAAGATAATTACCGATCTGAACCAGTTAATCGAAGAAGAAGAAACCTAAGTTGTTGTTTTAGATTAACAGGTCTCACAAAAGGGTACTTTCCCCCTCACATAGCAATTTTAAAAAATAACTTGGACTGCTCTGCGGGGGGCGGGGCTAGAGATGAGTCCGGGAAAAGAGCTCCTCCTCGCGGGGGTCCGCCCACTCGCCTCCACCTTCGGAGCCCGAGTCGTCCGCGGCGGAGCCGGCGCTGGAGCGCGGCGCGCTGTGGAAGCCGTTGGGCCGGGCTCCGGCGTCCGGGTCTGCCGTGCACCTCGCTTCATAAACAGAAGACACCTGGGGGGAGAGGGACAAGGGACGCGTTTTCGAAAGGCCGCAGGAGGGGCCGGGGAGACTCTCTATTCACATACAGAGGTTAGGGAACAAACTGTTGATCCGTTCCGGTGGAGAGTTACCAAACTCTGAAGTTTTCCTGTTTGAAAGCAAAACGAACAAGCTCTCTCTCCTGACCTGTTAAGGACCCCAGACCCTGATTCTCCACGTTCCCGCCCTCTGGAGTCTCTGAGCGCGGCCTCGCCCTCCTGCGGCTCCCATTCCAGGGGCGGACAGCAAGCAGACCGATCCACCCACACCCCTCCCAGCTTCCCGCTACGCTGACCAGCTGGAGCTGGCAGGGGACGCTGATGGGGCTCCCGACAGGAGCAGCGGGGAGAGCAGTTCTTTTGAGGAAATGCTAAGAGAGCTGGGCCACAGAAAAAGCAGAGCTGGCAGGGACCCTGGGGGCTGTGATTCTGAACTAGGGGCCCACTGGCATGGGGGACCTTTTAGAGACACTCTTGGTTGTGTGGGACTGCCCCCCACCCAGCAGATGGGCACCATCTCTGGCCCTCGGGACACAGGCTGCAGGTGTGGTCCCTCCCCAGTCTCAGAAGCCAGCAATGCTTCCCTGCACCCGGCATGGTTCATTAGCCACCTCCCCCTCCCCCGACAGTGACTGGGTAATTCCTCTCGCTCCCCCAGTGATGAGCAACGCCCCTCAGTCATAGTAACTAACAAGCCTCCCCTCCCACCTGCCCTAGTGGCTAGCAGAGCTCCTCCCTGGTGGTAACCAGCACCCCCTACTTACTACAGTAACTAGCGATGCCCTGCCAGTCATAGGGGCTTAGCAACGCCCCCACCCCCTCCCCAAGCACCCGCCCCCACCCACATCTCCAGATGGCAGTACTGTCCCTGGTTGAGCCCCTCTGGAGAAAGGAGCACAGAAAAGACTGCCACGCCAACGGGGAAGCAGAGGACGTGGGGGCAGAGCGGCGCGCAAGGGCAGACACAAAGGCCTGGCAGGGAGAGTGCATCCGGTCCGTGCTCAAGGGCAAAAGGACATCGCGCTCAGCGGTGGGGGGCTGAGGGCACGGCTTGGGCCGACACGCAGGCTCTGGCTGCGCGACGTCAGAGGCGTGTTGGGAAAATCTGTGCTCCTGTGTGCTCGGTCATGTTGGACTCTCTGAGACCCCTGGACTGGAGTCCCCCTCCCCTTGCCCCCCGCCCCAGGCTCCTCTGTCCACGGGATTCTCCAGGCAAGGATACTGGAGTGGGTTGCCGTGCCCTCCTCCGGGGGTCGGGGGGAATCTTCCCGACTCAGGATTGAACCTGCGTCTCCTGCTCGGCAGGCGGGTTCTTTACCTCCTGAGTCACCGGGGAAGCCCCTCAGAATCTTTCCGGGCCTTTAGTTTTCTCGTCTGCAGTCTGGCACAACAGCACCCGCCTCCTGGGTGACTGAGTGAGGTAACAAAGTGCTGCTGTTGTGCCTTGTGGTGTGAGAGAGACTGTTGGGGGGTGGAGGGGCAGGTGGAAGCAGGAAGCCCGTGGCGAAGCCCACGCAGCGGTGCGGCAAGGTTGGGGGGGGCAGTGTGAATGGTGGAGGCAGGAGAGGCCGGAGGACTGGGGTTAGCTGAGAGGTGGGTGGGCGGGACGGGCACACGGACTGCGGACTGCGTGCGGAGGTAAGGAGGAAGAGGGACCAAGAGCGAGGAGGTCTCGGGACGGAAGCTGGGGTGGCGGTTGGGGGCAGAACAGTCACGGAGCTGGATGCAGAGAACGCTGGGGACGCCCCAGACGCCTGTCTTGATGCATTAAGTCCAGCAGGTCCAGGAACACAAAGACCACCGGGGCGCTCAGTGGAGGCTGAGGGGGAACTTTCACAAGACTTCGACTGACACTGACGAATCACGCCGAGAAGCCAGAGAGGCCCCTTTCGACTCATTCAGCAGCCTGCCTAACCAGGCGAGGTCTGGGCCCTCCCTCAGCTGGGCCCCCAAAGAGCTTGGGCTGGTGGACACACAGTGCGTTCAGCTGCTGCAGGGCCACAGCGGAGCTGTACAGGGGCGAGGGGCGGGCAGGGCACACTCGGGGGTGAGTGGAGGGGCTCCTTCCTGCTGCGCATTTTGAAAGACGGAAAGGGTGTCCACCCGAGCATCTTAAGGGGGAACCACAGGGTCAGCCGTGTGTGGGGCAAACACGCTCTGGCAGCAGGGAGGGATGGACTGGAAGGAGAAGGAGGGTGGGGAGGCCTTGGCAGTGAGTGGGAGGCGAGGCAGACCAAAGGGTCGCAGCCGCAGAGCTCGGTGACGGGGGAGGCAGCCGCGAAACTCGCGGGTTGTGCGGGGCGCTGGCGGCCACTGCAAGTTAGTAGTAAGGAGGAGGACAGTCCACTTACCCTATTAAAATCTAACAGACGCTCTTCATTACTGGGCATTTCTTTAACATCTGGATACTCTTCTATACCATTCTCTCCCTTGGCATTTGTATAACATTCTTAAATCATTTTGAATGGAGAAGGGAAAAGAGGGAAAGGGGGGGAGATTTCATTAAGACACAGTCATGAAACGTACCACTCTTGTTTCATTTTTTTTTGCTGAACAGTCAGATCACTAAAAGCAGACATGGTCAGCATCAGCCAGCCAGGTGTGCGCCAGGAAAATGTTAGGCCAGTTTTAAAAAATGCTTCTAATGACTTGCTCATGGAGTTTAAAAAAAAAAAAAAAGGCCAGCATAACCTCACAGTCTTGTTAATCCCACCATGAGACACTCTCTCAACAACACACTCATATCTCTAAGTGACAGGTCCTGGGAACACAGGATAAAAAAGGCCCGCAAGGCCCCGGGGGTGGACGTGGTGTGGAGGGAGACGGATGACGCACCATGAACACGTTCCTGGAACAAGGGGACAAACGCATCTCAGATGAGAGGAGGGGGTGACGAAGAGAACAGAGCAGGGCAACAGCCTCTCTGTTCGTCCTCAGCTCAGCACCAAACTAAGCCATCTGAGAACAGGGAGGAGGAAGAGGAGGGCCGGACTGGGGAGGGCTCGGGACTGAACGCTGGAACTCGAAGGCAACAAGTACGAGTCATCTAGTCCCGTGGTTCTCAACCCTGCTTTCGCGTGCAGATCACCTGGGGAGCCTTAAGACCAGCCTGGAGCCCCAGGCCCCGCCTGAGACTTGGCCGCCCTTGGGTCTGGGGCAGGCTCTGGTCTCAGCCATTTCTGGAGGGGCTCCCCAGCCCACTTTAACCCAGATCAGCCCCTAGGCGCCTTTGCTCTGTGGGAAGGGTGCAGGGGAGGGGGCCTGACGTCACGTGCGTCAGCATCTGGCGGCTGGCAGTTACTGCGCGATCAGACAGGACCCGTGGGGCCCACGGCGGCAGGGCCAGCTCGAGGACCGCACCCGCCCGCCACCCCCGGGGGAGGGCCCGCGTGCCCTGTTTGGCCATCCTACGAAAGGCTCTACTCTCCGCAACCTTCAGTTCCGACAGCCTGGGGCCCTCAACCTCCCCGGTGTGGGTTCATGAGAAACCCCAGGCTCTGTGATGAGACAGGTTGTCAGCTAACTCGGGAGGATTCTACTTAACTGTGCTGTAACTGGAGGCAAATTACTGAAAGAGCCCCAGTGCTCTCATCTCTAGAGAGATTTCTGTGCAAGTTAAGACGGGTGCGCAGCCTTAAGTTCAAGGCTGGCACACATGATAAACATCTTCTCGAGCGCTGCTACCCACAGCCCTGGCCTTGGGCCCACCGCCTTGGGACAGCTGGTTAAGACGCCCCGGCTCCACCGAGGCAGGAACCCAGCACCCGGCCTGGGCCATCAGTTTTTCTCGGCTCGCCTGCCAAGCTCTCATCCTCCCCACACCCCACAGCACTTGGCTACCCCTTGGATGAGGTGGGAAGGTGACTATGTCCTTGGCTGGGACGTGCCAGTAGATGGAGCGGGTTTCCCCCAACCCCACCGCTGCCCCATTCTCTTCCTGCTTTAGGGGTTCTATGCGGACAGAAGGGGTCAGTGGATGCCATGGGCATCAGGAAATGGCATTGCTGACTGCTGTCAGGGTTCTTCATGGTCCCCATGTCCCTGGTGACCATGGGCCAGGCCAGTTCTGGGCATTTTAGTCTTCACAACTATTCTCTAAGAGAGCCATCACTTTCAGCCTCTTTTTACAAATACAGACCGCAGAGACACAGAAAGGCCTGTCACTGCCCAAGGTCTAGCAGCTGGTGAAGGAAGCACTGGGTTCCAGCTCACCTCTGTCTGCTGAACCCTTAACTGTCACCTGCACCGAGTCCCTGCAGGGCCCTCTCTCTAAGACCAAAAGAACAGGGACACTCTTCAAACCCAGTGCATGAGCCCTGCAGACGGAAGCTTGTGACAGCCCAGCAGAGGCACACAGTCCACAGGGTCCTTGTGGCCGGGCGCCCTGGGCACAGCAAGTGCACTCCTGCTCCCACCTGGCCAGTGCCCCTGCGTGGACCTCTGTCCGCACATGGTCTCTGCTGTCACACGCCGCCTGCCAAGGCCCCTGCGTGGACCTTGCCTGCAGGTAGTCCCGGCTGTCAACGCTTGGGTGCTGATCCTCTGGGGTCCCTGTGTTTCCAGCACCCAGAACAGTGCCTGGCATGAGCTGAGAGTGCGAGAAGGCTTTGCCAAAGCAGCGTGCGTGTGGATGCACAGCAGGGCAAAGGGGGCTCCTTCGCTGCTCCGGGGCTGTGCCGCCGCCGTCCAGGGCCTCCGTCTCCCGACTCGCTCAGAAAAAGGGATGATCCTCCTCCTCCCCCACAGGGAGGCTGGGGCTCCCGGGTCGGGCCCTGACTCAGAACTGCGCAGGCTTCTTATGAGGCGTGAGGGGTGTCAGAACCCTCAGGAGCGAGGAGAGTCGGCAGGCCTGGCTGCTGAGTGCGTGAGAGGCCACCTGCTCTCTGGGCTGAGCTTCTCCTGAGATTGCGCCCCCCCACCCCCACCCCAGTCTGGAAGAACCAGGCTTCGTGACATCACCACCTGGCAACCACCAGGGGTAGCTGTGAGCGGCAGGTCATCTGAAAGCCTGCCTACCGTGCTTGTCCACTGAGAATGTTCCTGCACGCCACACCGCAATTACAAAGAGCTCCGTGTGCCATGAGCCGCGTGCAGCACCTACAAGGCACGGCACAGAAACCAGAGGCCAAGAGCTGGAGCGGCTGCCTCGCTAGTGACAGGAAACTGAGCCGAGGTCACCAAGACACCCCCACGGCCCAGGGATGAAGCCCAACCCAGGGTGCTTGGGAGTTACCCCCGTGCCACCCCCGCCCTGCCCCACCCCGGACGGGCACCTCCTGGGTGTGGGGGCCCCCTGGCCCTCCTCGCCCATGTTTCCCGTGACCGCAGCTGGGACCCGCTCAGCCAGGGCACCGACAGGACTCAGGTCAGGGTCCAGCCTGCACTCCTATTGTCCCCGCATCTCCCGGGCGCCGTGTGCAGAGGTCGCTGGAGAGAGAGCACGCTTGGACCTCAGGGCTACAGCCTGCATGCAGGCCTGGGCTGAACGGCTAGTTCTGGGTGTGCCATCTGAGGCAAAACCAGGCTTTTTGTGGGGGCTGTAAAGACTGAAGCACCTTGGAAATAATGAAAAGCGGCTAAATATTAGCTAATGGCAGAGGAGCCGGCCTTCAACAGAGGCTGTTACATAAAAAAGATGCTGGAAAGGAAGACTCTGCTGCCCTCACGACCCTCGAGGAAGGAGGCCAGCAGGGGTGGGGAGCTGTTTCTGTGCCCACAGGGCAGAGAGGAGACGCCGACAACCCCAGGTCCCCGGTCGGCTGAGGCCGGGCCATGAGGGCACTGCCCCGCGGGCAGGGAGGGGAGACGGGACACACATGTGAACATGCAAATGCCAACCAGAGCCCGAGTTCCTCCCAGGGCTCTGAGCGGAGAGACCGCGAGACCAGCGCTGCAGCCGGCGGAGCCCAGGCGACCACGGCAGGCTGCACAGGGTCAGCCTGCTGAGCTGACCGCTCGGCTGCCTCCTCAGTTCTCACCTGCCCCAGAATGGCAGACCCAGGCTGTTATCGCTTCCGAGGAGGCCCTCCCTGGGAGGTTCATGGACGAGAAGCCATTCCCCAGTCTGCCCCCGTGTCCCTCTCCCTGGTCTGCCCTAGCGCCCTCCCACGGCTTGCTGTCACGGGAAGTCACTCAGCAAACTCTGGCCTCCTCCGCACAGCCCCCTGGGGCTGTTCTCTGCTCTCCTACCCTCACAGGTGCCTTTATCTTGTCACCCCAGACCATGGCAAGAGCCCAGGAGCCCCGGCAGGTGCCCTCCAGCCTTCCCATTCCTTCACTACTCCAATTCTGTTGCTAGAATTGCTTTAAAAAAAGAAACGCACCCGACCTGACACCCTCCAACGTGAGCTCTTGTAAGTGGCCCTCTCCTCCCTGTTCAAACTCCACCTAATGCGGCAGAACTCGTGAGCCTGCTGACCAGCTAGGCTTGTCCGCTGCTGGTCTCTCCAGACTTGCCTGGGCCCGGGGGGACCCCTGATTCCCACCGACCCTCCCGCCTTTGCCCCTCTCGCTGGGGGGCTTATGTGTCTCCACGGGCTGCCCCGCCCTAGGCTGTTGGGGTGTAAGAGCGGGGTCCAGCCCGCGCACACCTAGTGTTCCCAGTTGGCCCTGACCAACACTTGCCACACAAAATGCTTCTGGACCTATATTCACAGCAAAAGGAACAGACTGCTCTTTAAGGAGTTAAGAGATCTGAGCGGGTGAGGGGTCACGTTAGGTCTCCTTACCTTCACACTCCGAGGCAGGGAAAAGAGGCGAGTACAAGGCTTTTTCCCACCAGGTTTGTTTCTCTTGACTTCGGTTCATTCCATGCACATCAGTGTTCAATACAGGGAACTGCTTAGATTAAACCAAACACAGACCAAGTTTACAAATTTTCAAGATAAAATGGAAAATTCAGGCATTAGTAACTACTGACAGCAAACTCAGGATTTTTTTAATTGATGATTTATTTTTTACCATTTTACTGGCTTCCCTGATAGCTCAATTGGTAAAGAATTCGCCTGCAATGCAAGAGACCCTGGTTCAATTCCTGGGTCGAGAAGATCCACTGGAGAAGGGAAAGGCTACCCACTCCAGTATTCTTGGGCTTCCCTGGTGGCTCAGCTGGTAAAGAATCTGCCTGCAATGTGGGCTCAGCTGGTAAAGAATCTGCCTGCAGTGTGGGAGACCTGGGTTTGATCCCTGGGTTGGGAAGACCCCCTGGAGAAGGGAAAGGCTACTCACTCCAGTATCCTGGCCTGGAGAATTCCATGGACTGTATAGCCCATGGGGTCGCAAAGAGTTGGGACATGACTGAGTGACTTTCACTGTTCTACTAGACAAGGTGAACAACAAAAAAAAAGCCATGTTGACAGCACATAAAGGAAGTTTTTCTTAAAAAAAGCACTGATACTGGAAATGGAATACGAAAAATACAACAAGATTATCACAAGACAAACACAACAGGAAATAGCCTCAAGGAAAGCACGTTTCTAGATTTTGGAAGAGCAGAGCTAGTGCGGTGGCCCTGAGCCCCCCCCCCAAGTGTGGGGAGGATTCTCTTCTCCTTAACGCACTCAGGCAGCAGGGAGTCAAGCAATACCAGCCTAATGGTCTTTACAGCAGTGATCTGCTTCAGTGAGAACCAGACGGAAGCTGAGACTAAAACCAAATACCCAAATGGACAGTCATTCAGGTTCAAAACAGGAAACGGACGTGCAAACAAGAGGAGGGCGGGACTCCGGAGCACAGGAGAGACCCTGCAGCCTGTGCAGGCCCCCCGGCCGGGCACAGTGGAAGGCCCACGCCGGGGAGGGGGACCAAGTCCAACCCCAGGCCCCACCCTTCACCTGCAGAGCTCTCGCGCTCCAGCAGGACACCCCCACCATCCTGGGCGGCGAGGGCTAGGTGCAACGTGGCCATCACGTGTGATCAAGGAGGGCCCAAGCAAGTGGTCCTTAGAAGATGGGGCGGGGCCAGCCGTGGCCACCATGAGTGCACCCCGGTGTGCTGCGGACAGGGCAACCCCGCCCCCCGCTCCTTTCCTGCTCGGCCTGACACCAGGCCCTCCAGGGTGAGGCCCGCTTTGGGCATCTCTGCATCTCCGCACCTCCCACCACCCCTCACAGCCTCAACAAAGGTCTGCTGGATCGATGCACACGCCCTATAAACGCTGCACAGACCTTTGTTTTTCATCACACGGTCAAGTTTAAAACCTGATCTGTTTCAGCAATCAATGATCTTCAATTCCCTGATAGGATTTTTTTTTATTCTAAACAATGTAAATCACCTTATCAAAAACTTTTTTGACTGAGGAATGTGTTTATTAAACTAAATGGGAAATATATGTCAGATCTTGATTTTCATTTAACTTTCCAGAAATACTCCTCAATCAGAAACTGAAGAGAATTTTGTTCTGTCTACCCAGAGCAGTCAGTTCACCTTCAGCATTTTCTCTTGCAGCTTATTCTAACAATAACGATTAGTTAAGCTATTAGACAAACAGATGCCCAGGTCAACTGCACCGAAGAGGCTGGGGTTAATGCAAATGAAGCCAGCAATGTGCCAGGTCTGCGGTTAATTCGAGGTGATGATTCCTGCGTCAGGCATGCAGCTCACAGCACTGGAAGGCCTCTCTGGAAAGCCCTGGCCTTGTCTGCACGGCACACCTGTCTGCATGCAGATCCTCAATGCTAAGGACGGCTCCCTAGATAAACGTGTCTCCATCACCCAAGGCACTACTGAGGGGCAACGGATTTGAAGGGAACCAGCTCCTACCTGAGAAAGAGAAACTCCCGGGGCGGCTGTGGAACGATCGAGTGTTTATTCAGGTGGGTGCAGCTGGACCGCTTATCTTTTAATCCTTTCCTGGGATTTGGGGTGTGGGGTAAAGAGTAAGAAAAGGGAGAGGACTCATCAGGATGGACAGGGCAGGTGAGGAAGAGCAGGCTGGAGGGCATCAAGGGACAGACAGGTGGCTGGGTCAGCGTGGACAGGAGGAGATGAGGCAGACACAAACCGACCGGACAGTGAGTGCGAGTGCAGGAGCCGCATCTTGCTGACGGGTACCCCTCCAGGAGGAGGGCTGGCAAAGAGGGGGGATGCCACGTCCGCTGGCCTTAAGAAAAGCTCCCTTCCTGGCTGGAGACCCTGATGGTCCAGCACACCGCTCCCGTGGCCCTGCTGAGACCACCGTTAGTTGGGTTGTGCAGTTTCTGCCATCGTCTTTAAGTTTTTCTTCTGCATCCTTCATTCGAGTGTCAATTCCAATGGCGAGGACTTATTCCTCCTGGTTTACACTGAATACGTGGTCAGTGCATATGCATTACGTTATGACATCTTTCCACTTAGCTATTTCCAGCGTTGAAGACTGCATGCCAAAGATGACCAGGAGGCCTTGCTTGAATAATGTCTGTTTAATGTATTAATTCACCTTCTGCCATGGCTGAGAATGAAAAGAATGAAGACAGGCTGGAGGAGACGGAGAACAGTACGGAGCACAGCCCTGGACGATCGGCACCTCTGTCTCAGCTCCGCTCCCTCCCCTCCAGGCCACTCCGGGCTCGCTTGCTACCTGGACATCTCTCTTCAACGGCGCCTCGGCACGGAGGCCTACCCTGACTCGGGGGTTCACTGCGGCACACTGCTCCGGGCACCCCCGTCCCTCCACGTGCTCGTCCGCTCTGCCTTCCCGTGGCACAGGCGTTCTAACGTACGCAGAGCTTCCCACTGCTCACGGAATGTACCTCCACGGAGGCAGGAGGTGCATCTCTCTCTGATCCTTTACACCCAGCACCTAGAACGGTGCCCAGACAGAGTCGGCTCATAACAAACATGTGATGGATGAAGGAAACAGTAAAGAGGGAAGACGTGAACACTCTCTGGAAAGCCTTATCGGAAACGTCTGTGGCAGGAGATGTAATGGTCAGTAATTCTTCAGGAGATGAAAGTTGGGTAAACGCTCGCTGCTTTAAATCCTCACTGAACACTCCTGCTTCTGATGAAGAGACCGGAGTCCGGAGCTGCAAACAGAGCCCGGAACGGTGCCCTCGGCCACAGCCAGCTCTTGTTATTCGCGTCACAAAAGCAAGAGGAAATGAAGAGACGCCCTGCCCCAGAGAGCCCAGCAGGGACACGACTGTCGTGGTCCTCCTTTCTGGTCGGGAAGTGCATGGCGGTGGAAGGAACTCCGGCTCTGGCCCTCACACGGGGATCTGGGGCGGGTAGCCCATGCTCTGGGCCCACGTGCCCTGAGCCGTCCCAGCAGGGGGTGAATGTCACTGCGGGCATTAGGTAGGGGGGTGGTGGCAATAGAGGGCACAGCGTCTGGCGCAGGTGGGCTGGGCCCTCACGCCCTCCGCTCGTCAGAGCCCCTGACCCCCACGGCACTGCTGCCTGTCACGAGGGACGCCTTCCCCTCCTGGACTGCAGACTCCTGGAGGCATAACGGAGACTCTTGCTGCTGCTCTGGGCCTTCGAGGGCACGACAGGGAGTCAGCCATCGAGCAGACGACAGAGCGGATGCTCCTGCCACAAGGTCACGCAGAGCCGGGCACCGAGGCATGCAGCTCCTCACCTGTCCTCACCTTTCCCTCACACCTCAGCTGCCGCCAACCTGCACAGGTGAGCCGCTCACCTGTGTGACTGCTGCTGCTTCTGCCTGGCGTGCCCCGCCTCCTCCTTTCTGCCCTGGATGTGCAGGTCTGTGCACCAGCCTCCTCCACACTCTCAGGCTGGCTCGGTCCTCCTCTGGGTTCCCACGCATCCTGTGTTCACCCTCCCCGGGCCACCACCCCTGCCACCTCAAATCATGTGGGCCCAAACACCCTCAAGGGACTTCCCTGTAGCTTAATTGGTAAAGAATCTGCCTGCGATGCAGGAGAGCAGGGTTCGATCCCTGGATTGGGAAGTTCCTCTGGAGAAGGGAATTGTAATCCACTCCAGTGTTCTTGCCTGGTAATTCCATGGACAGAGAAGCCTGGCGGGCTACAGTCCGTGGGGTTGCAAAGAGTCAGACACGACTGAGCAACTAACACACACAACACCCTCAAATGTAAGGAACCAGCTAGGAAATTTTAGTACCTCCAAATGATGGAATAACATGCAGACAATAAAGAAGGGTGATTCTAAATAAAGTGTCATTTCAGTCAAAAAAAAAAAAGGTCGGACCGAAAAAAAGTAGAGAGAACATATGTGAACATGTATGTGCTTCCACAAGCACGCAGGGTTCTCAGAGGCACTCACACTCAAGAGTGTGAGCTGGGACTCACACTTGCGGCTGGGAAGGGAACCTGTGCACCATGCACACGTCCTCCTGGAATGCCCGAATTGGAACCACCGCAGAGAATGCCCTGCACGACGGAGAACAAATCAGCTGCTGGCAGACTGTTCTTCAGGACCAGGCTGAATCCCCCCGGGGCAAGGACAGCCTCCGGTTCACTCAGGGCACCTGCCGCAGGGATGTGCACAGGATGGGCGAGTGTTTAATAAATTTGCTGAACTGAACTCAACTAACCTTTTGAAAAGGATTGTTAATTCATGCTCCTGGGTACCAATTCTATCAGAAATCCTACATTCTAGACCACCTGTGCTCTAAAACAGATGGGCAACTGGTGACTTTTAAAAAACAGAGCCCTGCCCTCTGCAAAGACTGCCTCACTCGGGGAACTGGGAGGAAGACGACCTGGCTGGAGATCTCCGAGATGGACAGGCAGCGTGAGAGTGAAGAAGCAAGATCCTGGCCCCAGCCTGGCCCCAAACTGGGGCCTTTCAGGCCACCCTCAACCTTTCTGCAGCTCAGATGAAGCTACGAGGTGGGAGCTGTAGGCGACGACGCTGAGAGACCAAGGCTGAGAGGACTGGCGATGGCGAGGGTCCTCCGAGGACTTAGCGGGTGCCCCAGACCTGTCAGGTTTGCTGGGAAAGATTGAAGGCGGGAGGAGAAGGGGACGACAGAGGATGAGAGGGTTGGATGGCGTCACCGACTCAACGGACATGCATTTGAGTAAACCCCAGGAGTCGGTGATGGACAGGGAGGCCTGATGTGCTGCAGTCCATGGGGCTGCAAAGAGTCAGACACGACTGAGCCACTGAACTGAAGAGACCTGTCAGACAAGCCTGAGCTCTGGTAACACACAGAGACGTCAACACACTAGGAGGTGGAGGCCTGTGGTGGTGGCTGTGACGCGGACTCTCCTTCTCACTCTTTTTCTTCCCTCCCCATCTGGAACCAGGCAAGATACAAAGTACATGAAGGAACTTTTAAGGATGAAAGGTGGGGCGGCCAGCAAAGAGAGGAAGGCTAACAGCGTTATACTTTTTTGTTGTCCTGAGCAGCTCAGATGTCAGTGTTTCGGTGGGGTTCAATTCCTGTCTGAAGATGCCCAGGCAAGCGCCTCAGAGAGGGATTCTTGGGTCACTGTGGGGGCTTCCCACCACCGCCTGCACTTAGGGCCACACCGAGGCACCGACCGGACACATGAATAAGGTGTCACCTGAATCCACGAGGAGCTCACAACTTAGCAAAGAAGGGACACCGATGACTCATGAAAAATGGCCAAGGCAACGAAGAGGAGAGGCATAAAGCACAGGAAAATTAAACGGAGGGAGAAATGACTTCTGCTTTGGGTGCAGAGAAGAGGAATGGGGGGCGTGGGAGCAAGGGGGCGCCTCGCGGAAACAGCTGGATGGAGTGCAGGACGATGGGTGCAAGGAAGGGGTGACCCAGCTGCTCTCCAGCCACAGGTGGCCTGACTTTTCAACACTTCCACCCGACTTTTTAAAAAGCTGCCCCTGGAAAAGGGCCAAGCACCGCGGTACCAAATGACGCGTGAAAACGGGCAGAGCCCCAGGCTTCTCCTCGGGAACAGGTCATCGCCTTCAGTGTTACTTCTTGTACAGTTTAACCTCAGATCACTTCTTAGCAATAGTCAAATGGTACAATGACTCTGTTAACAAAACTATTCCTATTAACCTCATTTGATAGACTAACCCATATAGTTCACATAACTTCAGGAATACATACTTTGTAATAAGCAAGGGTACCCCTGCAGGGGTTCTATGGAAGTTATTTTGTTACATCTGTATTGAGGGTTAATTGCTACATGTACCACAAAAAATTTCAGAGAATTCTACAGAGATGTAATTTATCTTACATGTAAAACATAACTTTTTATAAACTAATCAGTGTTGCAGAGACAGTAAGACAGGCTTCCTACTTCAAGAAACCCTTCGCCGCTACTTCTGAGGAGCAAGGGGCCTTCCGAAAAGTGGAAAAGTGAACAGCCACTTCTGGATTCATCAGTTGTGAATGCTTTGCTTTAAGCATAGCACATGCATGTTAAGATCACACAGAAACACCTCATACTCTGATTTATTTAAAAATGTCATTTTGCTGCAGAAAATGTCAACTGTCTAGTTCAAATTGATAAACATCAAATCCACGTTAAGTCCTTATGTAAAAATCGTAAGGATACTAAGCTTTAAGACATTCAAGCTAAATTCCCAATAATTTAACCCTATCTTTTCTTTGCCTGAAATGGCTGTTCTTAAACTCTGATCAAATACTTTCACCAAGTACTGATCCCCACTGACACGTACCTCTTCCAGCTGTCCTGAAGAAACTGGATTATCTTCATAAGCAGGGAACTGACAACCTGCTTTGCAGCTGCAGAAATGATTAATTTCTTCCTCGCACTGGGCCATTATTTTACAATTTGCTTCTGGGCTTTCCAGGTCGATCTCCAGAGGTTCACTCATGCTGCACTCCAGACATGGGTTCTGCTCTCCTGCCGGCAGGACCCCGGCCGACTCCTCCTGGGAATCCAGGGACGTCTGGGCACTCTTCTCCATCCCAGACTTCTTTAACCTGGGGAGGAACTTCCCAGACTCAAGCTCGGACTTCCCGTAGTAATGGCCTTCTTTCTCTGCATCCTCTTCCAGGGGTTTGAGATCTGCCTGTGGATCTTCGAATGCATCGACTTGAGAAGGAATGGGAATATTTGCTTCGTCTCTCTCGGATTCAAATTCTGACTCGCTTCCTCCTCCGGGGGAGAGTTCAGACGCAGAGATTGGGCGAAAGTGAGTCCTGGGGGAGATCCGGATAGCCCGGTACTGTGTTCTGTCGACGTCACATATCCTGGGGTGGAAAACTTCGCTGTCGGAATCGGAGCAGAGGATTGATTTCGGTTTGAAGCTAGGACTAAAAGACGCAATTCCTTCGGGTTCAAAGGAACACTCTACGTGGAGAACTTGTGAAAACGGATTGCTTAAGTCAAAGGAAGAGAAGGGATATTCGAGTCCAGGATCTTCAACTTGAAAGTTGCCACAAGCTCCTAGTAAGTCTTCATGGAAGATGAAGGAAAATCCCTTATTCATTCCGTTTTCCCCGCTCTTGGGCTGGTCGTTCTGTTCGAAGGACACAAAGGGTTTCCATAACTGCCTGTGACCGGGAGCGAAGCTGTTTCCGGGGGTCATAAAGACATCTGTCCCCGCTATGGTCACCACGTCGGAAGCGGCACACTGCAGCAAACTTCCTTTGGCGTGACTGGGCGGCACGACCGCCCACTCCCCATCGCTGTTAAAGGTTTTGAGCTCCCCGTAGACTCCTCCCAGAATGAATGAGTTCTCTTTGTCTTGGGCCACGTCCCAAGGTTTCGAGGGGGTAGTATAGTCCCCACCATCCACCTTTGACAGCTCGCCGGACACAAAGGCTCTCTTCTCCAGGGTTTCTTTCTGGCCCTCCCACAGATGGTATTCTGATCTCTGCACGGCCTTGTTCGGCTCCTGGAGGGGCTCCACTGGAGCCTCAGCATCCAAACAGCAGCAGTAGTTATTTACATCGGTCGGAAACAACTCCTCATCAACTCTTTCTATTTCTAGCAAAGCTGCAGAATTTCTATCTGCCATCTTTGTCCAAATGTCTTTGATAACCCCTGAGCTGTAGCCATCTCCACGCGGACTGCCTTCACTACACATTTGCGTAGTTTCGAAGGTTTTGTTCTCTGTTTTTTGTTCTAGCTGAATACCACAGACAGATTCTAGTTTAGATTTTTTTTGGAAAACTAATGTTGGGATTTCTCCTAAAGTCCTACTGTTTTGCTGGCAAGTTTCATCCTGCAAAAAATCTAGGAGTTCTTCATCTACATAATTGGACGAGACTCTAGGAACTACATAATTAATATCCTCTGCATTAAACTGTGTGGGCTCTTCAAACTGGATATTTAACGTCTCATTGTCTGAACGTGTTTCTTCTGAATGGGACCACGGACTACAAGTTCTTGTTGAAAGATTAGAACAGTGTTCATTTTCTTCAAAGGCACTATTTTTGGTCCATATTAGTAATCTAGACTGTGTTTTCCCAAGCATGTTAGCACTAGAATCTGTATTTTCATTTCCCAAGTTGAGTGTTTCAAAAGAAAATGGTAAAACAGAATTACTGCATTGCACTTCAAACACTGAAAAACAAGAGTTTATACCAGATCCTTCATTAATATCTGAAAAGAGCTCGTGATTGCCGGCCAGCAAATGCGGATTGAGCACTGTGCTGTCTAAGGTCGGGGAGAGTCGAACCGGGGAGTCTCCCGCAAAACTCTCCCCGTCAGCATCGCCGGAGCTGGACGAACAGCACTCCCAGAACTGGGCCAGGCCGCCGAGGTCTTGCAGGAGAAAGCCCTCGGCGCCCACAGAGCTGGTACAGTCTGTCCATATTGCACGTTCCCCTTGCAACTCCAATCCATCTAACACTATGCAACATTCTGCCTCAAAATCTGTCTTCTCTTTGCTTTTTTGTCGAATCATATTCAAAATCCGACTTTCTCCTTGCGTGGTTTCTGAGGCACCAGGATCCAACATGGATTGGTCAATATCCACTTCGTAGAAGTGTGTTAATTCTGACAGATGAATATCATCCAAGTATTTGTCGTCCTCTGGCAGAGGACAGAATGAGGTCCCAGCGAGGTCGATATCCTCATTTATGACTGCAGGCATTTCTACAAAATGACCATCGATGAAAGTACCTGCTGCGAGGTATGTTTTATGAATATTATTGTTGCTGATGCAGAGACCGTGCACTGACTCAGACAACTCCTCCACTGCCGCTGAGGTCGCGTCGCCGGCGTCTTGCCTGTTGCGGTACGTGGTCTCCAGTTTGCTTTTTCTGCTCAGAGGGACGAAGTACTCCGCGATGGGCTCGGTGTACCACAGCGGCTCCTCCTTGTACTCCCTGTCTGTCCTGCTCTCCAGGAACAGGTCTCTGCCCTCGGCGCCCCCCGCCTCCTTCCTGCCCAGCTCCTTCAGCGACCGCTTGCCCCGCTTGCACAGCTGTCTGATGGACCCGCCGCCGCTGCCGCCGCTGCTGCTGCTGCTCCCGGCGTGCGGGACTCTCTCCGCCCTCTCGCCGTGCTTCAGCGAGAGCCGGCTCTGCCCGCTGCGCGCGCCTCTCTTGTTCCGGATGTCTCGCGCCTTGTGCCGCACCTTCACGCACTTCGCGGCCGCCTTTGACTCCCCCTGGTTCCCGCTGGAGCTCGAGCCGGCTTCGCTGGAGCCAGAGGACCAGGAGCGCGGGCGCGTCTTCCCGTCGGGCCGGTGCCGGCTCTGCTTCTTGTACGGTGGCGGCGCGGGCCGCTCCTCGCCGGGCGCGTTTCTGAACCTGTTCTCCTTCTCGCTGTGGCTTCGGCCGCTCTGCGTTCTCCGCAGGCTGGCGGGCGCGTCCCGGGTGGCCTCGCCTTCGCTGTTGCAGTCCTTGGGGGAGGGCGTGTCTGTGCTGGCTGGAGGGGCTGTGGACGATGAGGACGAGCTCGAGTAGGAGCCGACTGCGGACTTGTTGGACTTGTTCCACACAGTCATGATTTCCTGCAGGCAAACTGGCTTCTCGGACAGCGGTGGAAACGCTTCATAGTACCTGAAAAAACAAGCAACAGACTTCAAAACGGGGCGCTCAGACGTATCCGATGTAGTAAAACAACATCACCCATCTGAGAAACGGGGTATTTCATTTCAACAGAGTCGATGTTTACACGTCATCCACGAGTGAGCAACTTAAAAAAAAAATTGAGAATCAAGTAAACCTTCTTTAAATTTAGGTCCATGGATCAAGCACCTTCAATGTTCAACACCGAGATAAGCACAGCAGGAATCCTTAGAGAGTGTGTTAAGATGACGACTTTAAACTTCGGATTTTCATAAAGTCCCAAAGTACACATGGGATACGGTGGGAAGAAGCTAACATTCTGATAGGGAGTATCTGAATGTGACTCTCAGCTCACTCACTCTGCTTGTGACGTTAAGCTGCTCACGCAGTGTCACGGCCCGTTTCCTCACCTGGAAATTGGGGGTACCGTGGCTTCTGTCACAAGGCTGTCGCACGCGCACTAGAAACAGAGGCGGGTGAAGAGCTGAAAAGCTAAGCAGTTTCGCACACACGCTCTGAAGCCACACTCCCCGAGCCTTGGCCTCACTCTGCTCTCTGCCAGCTCTGAGACCTTAGGCACAGGTCCTAAACCTGTGGCCTGGAAAACGGGGTGACCACAGTCTCTACGTCACAGAGCTGTGAAGAGGGGAGGAATTTACATGCGCGGTGGGTCGGAAGGGCACCTTCGCTGACTGTCACTGTCTCCTTCTCAGGAGCCAAGTGTGACGCCCAGCTGGTTAAGCAGGCCGTCAGAAATGGCAGCGATCGTGGGATTCTAGGGTTCGGGAAAGGGGATGGATGCTGGTGAGGCCCAGAACAATCAGACGAGGTGGACCACACCTGAGCCTGACGTTCCAGGCGTGCTGCGGTCTGGTGAGCACCGACTGTGCGGCGTGGGAACCTGGGTGAGGATACGAAGACACCCACCCTGCGCCTCGTGAGACCAGCGGTTATTGCAGCACGGGGCGGGAAACCAGGCAGGCTGGCGTCAGAGGGCTTGGAGACAGGGTTTCAGTTTGCGAGGAAACTGGTGGCCACGGAGGGTTTCAGGGCGAGACAGACCAGACTGGCAAAGGAAGACTCGGGAGAGTCAGACTGGCGGCCAGGGCGGGGACTCACTGCGGAGGCCAGTCAAGGTCACACACGGAGTGATGGAAGGCCGGGTTTTCAAGGGCCTATGCTGGACTCTCCTTTTCAGTCTACACCAAGCTGCCCGATGGAAACATATTGTGAGCTTTGTAAGTCGTTTTTAACGTTCTCGGAGTCCCGTTAGAAGTGTAAGAAGAAACAAGTGAAATTAATTTCGACAATGTATTTTACTTAGCCAAATACATCCACATGATCATTTCACATATACTCAATAGTAAAAACACTAATGTAATGCTTTACATTCTTTTTTATATGAAATCTTTGGACTCTGGGGGTCGGGATGCAGACAGCTCATCTCCATCTGAAACAGCCGCGTGGAGAAAGGGCACCAGCCACACGTGGCCACACCTACCACGCCGGACAGCACACACCACAGGACCAACAGCATCCTACTTTCTCCTTAAGATTTACAAGTTTGGAAGATTCCCATGACACATGTGATAAGGAAGTCTGCTTACAATGCGACCAGTTTAAATACAAACCATTTATGAAGAAAGACGGAAAAGCGTCCTTAGGAAACAAGTCTGACACTGGTTCATGACTTGCCCCTGTTCCCTCTGTAATCAGCAGTAGGAAGCTGGCTTCCTTGTACGTTAAACAAGGACAAGCCTCATTCCCACAGCTGCCTCAAAGGACTGGCGATGAATTTCAAAGGGCATATATGAACGGACCATAAATAATAACCTTGTTCGTTTAATCAGTTTCACAAATATTGATTCAATGTGTGTGAAAAAAGATAAGACCATCTTATTCACCTTTGAATTCTCTGTGTCAGGCACACAGTAAGCGCTCAATAGATTCCTGAGTTATAAAACAGCAAACTAAATAGAAGATGACAGACAAAACCTGTAAACCAGGTAGCAGGGCAGTCACGAGTGTGACTTTGTCACGGAACACAGTCTGACGTACATTTCCACTTGATCCTTCGCTGTGGGTGATAATTCTGCCTCTGGAGAGGGAGACCCCTCTAACTTCTTGTGAATCTTCTCTTCTGTTATGAAACAAAAATTCAGAAAGATTTGTCTTGTATCTAGTTGGTAAATGCGTATATTTTTAAGTTTCTCAAGTAAATTTAATCAGAAATTACACAGGCTTCTGTGGCTTAAAAATAACTCTACACCAGTTTATCTTTTTAATAAAAATCTATTTCTTCAGGGACTTCCCTAGTGGTCCAGGGGTTAAGACTCCACGCTTCCAATGCAGAGGGTGTGGGTTCGATCCCTGGTCAGGGAACTAAGGCCCCGCATGCTCTGTGGCATGGCTGAAAAGAAAGAAACCTCTTTCTTCAGTGATCCAGGGCAAGCTCTGATCAGCCACGTTAACACTGGGCTGAGCTCTCTCACCTCCTCACTGACGGAGCACGCTAGAGGCACTTAGTTATGAGACTGAAATCCCCTGAGTGCTTATTAATTACACCGCAAGGACAGAACATCTGTTTGGATTCCAAAAATATTTTCTCACAAGATTCTGCATTCACGGACTTTATATCGCCTCTTCCTGATTAACAAGATATGTAAAGAAAGTTACCACAATTAGCTCTGTTACTTAGCATCTAGGGGAGCAAGGGCTGTGTTTCAATTCTTAGCTCATGATCCTGCCCTCAGATTAGAAACAAACTGTGCCTTTAAAAAGGCTCAAGACTTGAGGGCGTGCCGCAAGATGACTATGAAGAGGACAGGCAAAATAAAGACCCTTAACAGGGAATTCTCATTCTATGGGCTTGCAGAAATGCTAGGGAAAGAAGCTGTGAGGGTTCACAGACCAAAACGACTCGATGGGCCTGCCGAGTCTGCCTTTCCAAAACCGTCAAGATTCAAGGCAAAAGTTCCTGTGGCAAACCTGCAATGACAGGTGGCATACCTCTGCAGCCCTTGCTGTCACACAGGCAGGTGTTAGTTTGGGGTGGGGTCGGGGGGAGGACGGAAAAGACAAGAGATGATCGCTCCAGGCCCAGAGCTTCATCTCCTCTCTGGGAGTGCTCCAGTGGGGGAAGTCACTCCTCTGAGGGCAGGGGCCTCTCTGCAAAGGACGGCCGTGGGCTGACCAGCAGCCACCCACAGCCAAAGACGGGGCAGGACACCGGCCTGGCGACACGCTGGGCATGGAGACTTTGGTCCCGTGCTCTTTCTTTCCGACCGGTTCTGAGACCTGTGCCCTGCGTGGTGGACGTGGACAGCCCGTGGGGACAGCGCTCTCACCTTGCTGGCTCTGCAGGTCCTTCAGCCTGGAGCAGAGCTCCTCCACTAAAGTCTCAATGCCAGAGCTCTGCGGGGACAGAAACACAGACGGTGACTGCCAGGTATGGAAGGGTTTGTTCACTGCTGTAAGCTGTTTATACACTGATGTCTTAACAGGAAAGCTTTACAAATCTTCATGTTTCAAAAGAAATACATTATCCATATTTAAATGAACATAAGAGTCTAAAAACTATAAGTTTGTAGATTCAATCCAATAGACATAGTTTACTAACAAAGCATATTCATCGGCGCCTGCTGATAGAATGTGAAAATACCTAAGAGGCTCCTGGACTGGCTCTGTCTCCCCAGGGGTATAGCAGCTTGCTCACCGGGGAGCCTCAGGACCTAAATGCCTGTCTTATGGCTAAGAGTCCATCACTATCAAAAACATGATTCAACATCTGTAACATCTGTGTGAACAAAGCGCTTGTACCGGGCTCAATACAAATTAAAATCACAAAAATTGCCTTCTGGTCCTCTTAGGAGTTCACCATCTAAAGAAAACAGGTGATTTCTTTTTTTTTCATTTTTCTCTTTTAAAGTGAACACTCATGACTGGAACAGAAAGAGCAGGTGGAAAACATATGTCATCACTGTGAACAAATGTGAAAGCTGCACTGCATGGGTCACGGATAGGGTACTGGCATCTGTACAGAATCAGGGTAAAATTTAAGGAGAGGGCGTGGAAGAGTCTGAAATTGGTGGGAGGGTGGGGGGAGAATAAGAGCCTCACTCGACAGAAAAATGAATGATGCAAACAGGCGTGAGCAAAACTTTCACTACGCAGACTTTCAAACTTGAAACATTCTCTCTCTCAAGGGAGGAAAAGGAAACACCTTTCACAAGGTACCGGAAAAGTGAACGCATTTCCCAGGAGCTCTGTTTACTCAGTGGCTGAAAAGTCCTACTTAAACTGGAATTGAGTTTCTCTAGGTGGGCATGACCCGAGTGCACGCACAGGACTCCGCTGCCCTTCGCCCTCGCGGGGCCTCGAGGGGCTAAAAATAGAACGTTACCCCATTTGCTTCCCTCAAAATGACTCAGCACGAGTATTACAGATATCCTACAGGAGAAACCGCACGGTCACACAGTCTGAGCAGCGAGAAGGATCACAATGAGAATGGCGAATTGTACACACTGATTAAGTTACACGCTATCCACATCACAGCACAGCTTTTGACGGGAGACGGGACAGAAGGAGAAAGGGGAAAATGGGCCACAAGAGAGCTGACCTTTCCTGAAGAAGCCCTAGAAACCATGGCAGGGACTAAATCATAAACACGGCTCCGACTACACAATTCCACCGCGGAGACTCGCTTACCATAGTGTTCAAGGTGTGATGAGTATGGCCGCTTTATTTCATTTCCTCCGGACCATGAACCTAACACCAGTGTCAGCTGACTGCCGCCGGCACGCTGCTCTTCTGTACAGCAAGCCTGTGTCGCTGTTTCTAAACCCGGCGCCAGCCTCCCGTGCCGAACACCGAGCCCAAGGGATCGCTCCTTCCACTCGGGTCAGTGCTCTGAGCCGGCGGGCATGGACTGTCCCCCATGGGCCGGCCGTGACAACAGTCACCAGACGCTACAAGTTTTTATGCTTTGTCTTGGAAATTCCTTCCAAGCAACTGTAAAATTCAGTTGCTCTGGACAGTAATGCAGCTTAGAAGTGTATCCATGTGCTCTCACATGCAAATGGGAGAGAAGCAACATGCGTGCTCCACAAGGGCAGGCGCTTCCGTCAGGCCTGCCATCCTTCCTTGATTCCTGCAGCATCCTAATTACAGTTTCTCAAAAAAAAAATTCACTAGACCACTGGATTATCACATGAGCAAACTGAGAAACAAAAAGGGTGTCAAAAGCCGCACTGGACCCTGTCATCTCCCAGCAGGCATTGTGAAGTGTGGACTTGGTGCTGCTAATGAGAAATCTTATCCTTCTTCCCAATTATATTAAGTAGATAATTTTAATTATCATATTTTAATAGCATACCATATCCACAAGGGCATTCAAGAACACCCAGAGCCTGCAGTATTTTAAGGAAGAAGAAGAATATTATATTCATGCTTTAGGGATAACTCAAAGGGAGAAAATGATGTAGATGAAAAAGAAAACACTAACGTTCTACCCTTTAACTCAAGAACCACTTTTCTGGCTGCAGGATATACCCATTTACCTCCCAGTATGAAACCAACAGGAAAAATTTCTCTGCAGACCATAGGATCACTCTAAAATGCCAGTTACAGTATCCAAATCTTTACACTGGGAAACCACACACCGCCTGGTGCTTTTCAGGAGAGGTTCGGTAGGCAGTCTTCCGTAACGACCGTTCACTTGTTTATTCCTCCCTCACTCAGAACAGCCTGCGAGATGAGCCCCTTGCCCCCGTGGGGCTTACACTCTAATAACTCCATGTCTCAGGAGAAGGGCCGGAGCAATGGACCCAGGCCTGGGTCCCCGGCCTTGCCCACGCTTGCTGGGCGGCTGAGTGCAGGCCCGCTCCTCTTCTCTGAACACCCCCATCTCAAGGTTCCCGAGAGTAAACCAAGGTGAGCGTGCCTGTCACGTTAAGTCACCCGAATACTGGTGCCATCTCTAGGTGGTGGACATGATTTTCATTTCCCAGAGTCTCATTTTTGGATTCATCGCTTTTCAAATACCTTGGGATTTTCGCTCTGAGTTTGAGGTGGGAGGATTAAGAAAGAAGAAAGCGACCTGATCCAGAGAAGACAAGGCCCTCTGGGTCCTGCCTGCACCGCGCGTGCGGGCCCCAGGTGCCTTCACTCTGCCCGCGCCACAGGGTGGACCCAGGGGCACTTCCGGGACGAGGGAGCCCCCGGGCAGACCCTCAGCGATGTACCGTCCCCCTGCTTCTGGGGAGGCTTTTCCATTGGTTTCCTGACAGACTTCTGTCATTTCCCACCCCACAGCACGGAGCTGCTTGCTCCTCTCTTCCCAGCCTGCTCAGCGAAGGACTTGACTCTTTAGCATCAAGAAAACAAAGGCAGTCTGACCTGTCCTGCCTGGTTATCCCTCCGCTCCACACAGGCTTCTGTGGACTGCATGTTAATCATCTCAAAGGCTAACCTTTCACGGAGAACCATTCTGGACTGGACACCCCCTGAATGCTGGAGGGACAGCCCCACACCAGCCCTGTGATCACTGACCGGTGTGATGCTCAGGGACACTCAACCGCCTGTTCCACGCAGGCCCGGGGGCTGGCGGGTGGGTGGGGTGGAGTCAAACCGATGAGGGTTTGAATTGCACCTCAGGGTTAGCCACATGGCCACCCGTAAGTTATTCGCCTATTAAGCCTTACTTTCCACGTCTGGAAAATGCTAATACCGCTTCCAAATAGCTGGGTTTCTGACTTCTTGTGTGTTAGCTGCTCAGTCGTGTCTGACTCTGCTATTCCACGGACTGTAACCCACCAGGCTCCTCTGTCAGTGGAATTCTCCAGGCCAGAATACTGGAGTGGGTAGCCATTCCCTTCTCACGGAGAACTTCCCAACCCAGGAATCGAACCTGGGTCTCCCGCATTGCAGGCGGATTCTTTCTGAGCCACCATGGAAGCTGACTTCTTGCACTGATCCCCTAACTTCTTTTATCGTTTCTATTTACCGCTGCTTCATTTTTGGGTCTGCTTCCTGGGAGACTTCCTCAGCTACACCTTCCCACCTTTCTTCCAGCTTTTCATTTCTATTATCACGTTTAGGATTTTCAGGAGACCATCTAGCCAGTTGACTATTTCTTCTTCTCCTCAGTGAGGAACTCCCCAGTCTTCAGAGCCGTGGCAGCCAGGGAGAAGAGAGCCGTGCGGATCCCCCCGTCAGTCTCCGGTTTTCACCATGAGATCTCACGCTTTCTCGCAGAGGTGCTGGCTGCTGCACCCCTGCCTGGCTCCCACCTCTCCAGAAGTACCGACGGGACGGGGAAGCCGGTCACCATGAGCTCTGGGGACTGGGTCTCGGGGACTCGCCCCACAGGTCTGCGGGGACTCCTCAGCAAGACACCGGCAGGGCTGACCGCCTGTCTTCTGGGGATGCTGACTCCTGGCTCCATCTGCCACCAGCAGAGGCTCAGCCTCGTGTGGAGAGGGTCCCGGCTCTGAGCCATCCCTGCAGAGGTGCCAGACGAGCCAAGAGGGCAAGCCCGGATGGCCTGGTCCCTGCCCCGTGGGCGGCAACGGGCTGACCCCTCACACAGGACGGGCACGGGGCCGCCCAGCAGAGCCCAGCCCGGCCCACGGCACCGTCCAGGAGAAACAGACGGGAGAGCAGGGAGAGCGCCGGGAACGAACACCAGGGCTCACAGGGTCAGGCCGTCCGGCGGCCGCGCAGTCATACAAGCGCGAGGCGGGTGTCACATAGACGGTGCCACAGGTAGCAGTGGGACACGTGGTCACGAGGATGGGGGACCCATCCAAGGGTAAGGAACTTTTGAAAAAAACCCAAACACACAAAAGGCTGTGTCTGGCCTCCTCTGAGGGCCGTGAGTCCCTTCCCTGAACACAGGAGCATCTACACACATCCGCCCACGGGCTTGTGCCCAGCTCTCACCGCTCGGCGCTCTCTAGTCTGCGTTACAGAGGAGGAGAGAAGTGCCTACCAGAGGCCAAGGAGGCATGTAAGAGAAGATGATCTTTCTGGTGAGGACCACCGCTTTCATCACATACTCAGCCTGTGATGCCAAAAATGGTGAAAAAACAGCCGACTTGAGTTCAGCAGCCTGACGACGGAGTACATCCTTGAGGAAAATCGCTGCACAGGATGGGGACTCAGAAACAGTCCCTGCTGTAGTCTCTACCACAGTCAGAACTGGGAAGCCCCCGAAAGGTCCATGACCAGGAGAAGAAACAGCTTTGTAAGGGTTACAGTGGACACTGAGCAGTGAAAAGAGAGAAGGTCATACTATCAACATAGATAAAATCTTTCAAAACGTTAACTAAAAAAAAGCAAGTTATAAAATACACACAGGACGATACCATTCATTTCAAGTTTACACGCAGAACAGTCCCGCGTTTGGGTGTCGTCCCACAGAACATTCAGTGGAAGGATACAGACGTGCACGGGAGATGAACAACAGGTTCCGAGTGGCGGTACCCACAGAGAGAGACAGAGAGGGTGCGCTCAGGGAGGGGCGTGGGGGGCTCGAGCCGTGCTCACAGCTGCGTGTTTCCCCAGCCGCGTCCACAGGGGCTCAACGCTGTTCGGGCTCCACACCGTAACCCGGCCCTGTGCCTCTCTTTATGCCCTCACCCCCGGATTGTTACAGCGGCCCCTCTCATTTGTTTCCTTCTTCACACCCTTGCTTACAACGCTTCATAGTTTAGAAAATTTCCTATTAAAAACCCCCGACCTTTTCCTAAAGAGAGAAAAAGACCCGGCACCCCCAGGACGGCGCTCCCCAACATCTCCCTCTCCCAGCAGCCAGCTCAGCCCCTGGAGACGTGCGAGACCACAGACTCAAGCCCCGGCCAGACCAGCACCAGGTGGGCTGTTACATGACCTCCCTGCCCAAGCCACCAGCCCCTGCACCCCAGACATGCATATCCAACTGCGTTTTCAAGATCTCTGCCAGCTCTCTCTCAGGCACCTCACATTCAAGTCTTAATTCATACCCATCCACTCAGAGCTAGTGTTCCTTTCTGAACTCCCTTTCCTTGGTAAGGGAAGAGTCCACTCTTGCAGTAGCTCAGGTCTGTCTTCCTTGATTCTGCCCTCCTTGCAGGGGTTGCACCCCCCGGGGCTGGGGGCCGCACAGCAGGAGGTGGGGGGGTGAGGCTTCATCTGCCCTCCCCATGGCTCACATGACGGCCTGAACCATTCCCCCCGCCCCCCATCCCATCAGGGGGAAAAACTGTCTTCCGCTAAACCGTTCCCTGGTACCAAAAAGGCTGGGGACCGCGGCTCCAATCCACACCCGATCTTGTCAGCTCTGCTTCCAAACATATTTAGAATCCACCCAGGCCTTATCATCGTCAGCTTTCTGGTCTCCTGTAACAGCTCCTCACCTGCTTTCTAGGTCTACCTCTGCCCGGCAACCTACCTGGCTTCACCCGGCCCATGCACTCTTCATGTAACAGCCAGCGGCACACTATTAGCAGTTAAGTAGAGTCGAACACGACTGAGCGACTTCACTTTCACTTTTCACTTTCATGCATTGGAAAAGGAAATGGCAACCCACTCCAGTGTTCTTGCCTAGAGAATCCCAGGGATGGGGGAGGCTGGTGGGCTGCCGTCTAGGGGGTCGCACAGAGTCGAACACGACTGAAGCAACTTAGCAGCAGCAGCAGCAGCAGCAAGTTGCATTACTCATCTGCTCCAAACTCTCCAACTTTTGAGGCTTCTCAGAGGAAAAGTCAGTGCCCTCATAAGGGCCTATGGGCTTCCTTGAAGGCCCAGCTCCCTCTTTGCCCAAGGAGATAAGGCCTGGGCTTCCGCGGGCAGGGCTGGCTGTGACACACAGCAACCGGGAACATCTCAGCTTTAAAACCCACTGGCTTCTCGGGGGTCTGGCCTGTAGAGGGAGCACAGCGTCACCTCTTACGGTATACACAGAGCACCCAGATGGGCCCTGCACATGTTGAAGGCTCAGTAAGGATCAGCTATTGTTGGATGCTCTGTTATCCAAAATAAAGTTCAAACGTTGGCAGGCAAAGGAACAATGTACCTGGTCAAAATTAACCCTGACGGTAAACCGCCATGAACAACCTTACATGTTTTTTTATACACATCTCTGTACAGCATCTAAATAATACGTATGCGAAATATTGAGATGTACTATGAATTTTACTGGCCAAAAGAATGTCACTGGTGAACTTAGATCAATGAGAGAATATGAGCGGCTGCAATGAGACTCCACTGTACTGAGACTCCATTGTACTGAAGACATAAATCCTCTACAAGGCTCTTTAAATAACCACAGATTGAGTCAGGGACCCAGGGCAAGCAGCATGCTGTTACTTTCAAAACTAAGTTAACTGAAATAACTTACAATAAGTGGTCATTGCATCCTAACTTTATTTCTTCCCCAAACAGGGCCCTTGTTGAGTTTCTAATATCCTAATCATTCCCCAAATGGGAGATGAAATACTAGCTTTGATTGAGTTTTAAGTAGCTCAATAAAAATGAAACAAATATAATTATTAAAGACAAAAGCAAAACGATACGAAAAGCTCTAACTCTGCATAGGGAAAACAAAACGAAGTAAACTTGAGGATTCAAGAAACAATCGCTGGCACAGTTCAGCTTTCTGTTTTAGGTTCTCAAAAGGGGGAAAGGGGGTCTGTGTCCACTTAACCACAGCAGGCACATGCCGTGTCCGCTGATGACAGAAACAAGCAGCTCAGGCTGACATCACGGGTGAGAAACGCCCCCTGGGGGACGCCCAGTGGCCATCACTGAGCCACAGCACCATTCCTCTCTACGGACCCAGGACCAACTGCACTTGAAGCGAATGCAAAATGTTACAGAAAACAATGAGTACCAGAGAATTCCATGCTATCTGCATGCGTGAATGAAGAGTGTAGCAAAGGCAGTTTCAGCCTGGGCCTGACAAACAACAAAGCCCATTACAGAGCATGGTTCCCCGGAGGAGTAAGCAACGGCTCACGCGTCGTCACGGTGCTGCCAAACTATAACCAATGTACACAGTTCTGACATAACTGAACTTGCATATGGTTTTGAATACTTCTCAGATGACTACAGAGAGGAGCAGGTCCATATTCCTGCTGTGATGTCGGTACACCTTGATGCCAGGGATGAAATGGGGACAAGCATCACATCACAGGGATGCAAAGTGCAGTCAGAGAAGGCGGCCGTTCTGCTTAAACCACGACACAGTCGAGAGCCTGAGGGCGGTGCACGCTTTTACTGGAACAGCCAGCGCTGCAGCTGCAGTGGTCACACGTGCACACAGGAAAGAAACAAGAACTCATCTCACGTGTAACACGTGACGTCACTGCTTCCTATCTACCTACCTAGCAGGGTGAGAGCATCGCCTGCGTCCCTGTCTCGCGATTATGTCACTAACACTGCAATTGAGCAGACTGTAACCTTGTTAGCGGCTCTGGCTCTCAGTCTGCAGTGACTACACGGCGCTGCACTGAGACGGGCGTGAAGCTGGTACTGGACCTGAGCGGGAGAGAGCACAGCACAGAACCGAAAATGTTACCGTCCTCGGTGCTTGGGAAAGGATCGACACACCCGCGTACAGCACACACTGGCCAAAACAGAAGCGTCTGCATTGTAACCCCCCACATAGGGCCTTCTCTGCTCTTTCCTTTGCAATGAAGCAGATTCTAGAAAGGAGAATCAGGAGACTTGCAAACAGCCTACACCAAGCTCCTGGTGAATGCCTGGCACATCCACTTCCTCAGCCAACTTTCATTTGATAAGATTAGGGAAAAAAAAAAAAAATCTTTGTTAGGAAAGAGCAATGCAACAGTTTTTAATAAAAGGAGAAGGAAAGAAGACATATATGCTTCATTGGTTTTGGAAACAAAAACCCCACCTTTGACAGCTAGGCTAAAGCAACAACTCCCTGCACTGTCTTCTCTGCCTGACCTCGAGCTCCCGTGGGCGCCCCCCACCCCGCCTCCTCGAGGCAGGAGGACAGGGTCCTGTACTGCACATCAGCTGTCTCTGCTCCGCCTTCGCCCACTGACCTCAGCTCATCTTTCACTCCACTTCGCCATGAGTTAAAGGCTAGAGTCATCTCTCAGCAACTTTGGTCCAAAGCAGAAATAAGATCCTTTCCCAGATTGAAACTCCCTACTCAGATTTTCCTCCCAGCCATGACTCAGCGCTAGCGTCTTTGGATTCTGCCCAGAGAATTTACCTGAACTAACCTCTCACTTTTAAAAGTCATCTGCATTTTGAATTCCTTTAAAAGCTCTGAATTCCTTTCCCAATCTACTACCCCCTTCAGGGTCACATAGGAAACACTTTTTGGGTAACTGTCCAACCACCCGCTTTTCTCTGAGGACTTCCTATCATTCAGCCCCTGCTCCAGGCGACTCTGTCCCCTTGATGCAGATTATCAAACCAGAGGTGGACAGCTGGCCCGAGCCCAGCCAATCAGATTCTCCCTCTAACTGAATGGGCTTGGGTACCAGCCTTTAGGTAGAGAGGGAGTGACCCAGCAACGGGGAGAGGAGCAGATGCGAGGCTGCAGGTCATCAGACACAGGAGCTCTGGCTGCCAGTCGTCTGGCTCCCAGCTCAGGCTGCCGAGCTGCCAGCGCCGGGTTTCACTGAGAGACCCCTGCCTCCTTCACGTGTATTTCCACTCTGTCTCAAACGAGGTTAATTATGTTTCTACGCTCTGTAACGGAAAGGTTCCTAAGACAGCCACCTGAGCGGTAATTTCCAAACTCCTACCCCACAGTCTATGAGGCCACAGCTTCAAGAAATGGAAGTTAACAAAGTCGAAGGGGAGAGGGAGAGGAAAGAGGAGGACAGGGTGAAAGCGGAACTCTTCATTCAGAGACGGGTTCATTCAGTTCAAGAGACGGTCAGTACCTTCACGTGACAGGCGCGCACTCTGCTGGGCACCAGGAGAAGGAGGGGAATTCAAGAGTCCTGGCACAGCTGAGAAGGGAAGACAGGAATGCACAGACAGGGCTCCCACAGACCGCTCCGAGAGGGCTGAGAACACACAACTGGGAAGTGCTGAACGAGCTTGAAAAGGCATTATGGGACGTGGCAGTCAGACAGAATATGCGGATTATCAAGTGTAGCAACCCCGGTTACCCCAACCTCAGACCATTAGATAATTTAGGGAGGAAGTTTCTGAAGGACAGAAGCCTCTCTATAGACACCCTATAGGGATCTTCTCACTTTAACTCTGTATTAGAAAGGCACCTAAAGCACCTAGGTCAAATAGCATGGTAAAAGCAAAATAATTTTCTAAGTAGTTATGATCTTAGAGATTACATCTTATAGTGAGTAACAGAGTAAGAATTCGTAGCAAGAGTTTAAATAAGCAATTATACTCTAAAACGATTCTATTTCAGGTTGCTGAAGGACACGAGAAATATTTTACATGAAATGTTAAAAGAGCAATAACATCATCCTACAGTATTTTCTTTAAAAACACACAGAAAGTTATGAATCAAGCAAATATAGTGATCTTAAATGCTAGAATTGTTATCACACTTTTAGCAACGTATCCAAAAGAAACAATAGAGATGTGGAAAAAGCACACATGAAAATATTCTAGACAGTGCAACAAAAATTAAAGAGCAATCTAAATATCCAGTAACAAAGAGCATACCAGAAGGCTATTGGAATACTACTGGATAATATAACTTAGCCATTAAAAGGTCATGTAATAACAAAATGAAATATATGTTGAGTGGGGAAAAGATATAAAATGAGGTATTCTCTAACCACAATAGTACTTAAAAAAATACATTATAGAAAACTCAGTACATACAGAAAAATGCTATAAAGGCAAACACAATAATGTTTACCTAACAGCGGTAAGATAATGAGTACTTTATTTTTCTAAGTTTTTTTTTTGCGTCAAGAATGTATTATTTATAAACTTTTAAAAACACCTCCCCCTGTTTCCTCCCCTCAGTGTTAGAGACCAAATGCAAACTCACTTCATCGGAAGCAGATCGAAGACATCGGACAGCAGCCCGTTTTTTCATCTCCTCCAGAGTCAGATCTGAGCACTTCTTCTTACTCTTCCCCCATTTCTTATAAGCTCCTTTTTCCCAGCCCAGGAAGATGTCATTCTCCTGAAATAAAATTAAGACCAGTTTCAGCGACCAACACAAAGTTTCAAAGACTTATTATTTCCCACATACTTACACACACACTTCCCCTACAAATATCTTCATTTACAAGTTGGTACGCATTAATAAATTACGAGGCCGTACAACACTGTCAACCAGAACAATAATCACTGATCAATCAGCTATTCAGGATAACCCATCGTTTTAATACCTATTACTGAGATTACTATTAGATTATTATTTAGGATTTATGATCTCAATAAATCTGACCCATTTATGTTTGTAGTAAGTGCTAATAAACAACTCAGACATTCATATGCAAATTTCAGTGTTATTTAAGTTTCAGTATAAAAAACTATACACACAAATGTCCTCTTTTCTGTACTTCCCACCTGTCAATACCAAGTGTTTATATTACTAGTTTTTTTTTGTCCATGCCACATGGCAAAGGGGATCTTCAAACCCATGGCCCCCTGCAGTGAAAGGGCAAAGTGTTCACCCCTGGACAGCCAGGGAAGTCCCTTACTAACAGATTTTAACATTTAACAGTTGGATGGTTCATTCCTGTTTCTATATCTTGCAGTCCAGAAAGCAACAGATATAAAATATTCTATGTTAGTATTCTTAGCTTATTTTTTCCTTGATTATATATGCCTGTTATAAAAACTAAGGAAAATTTGAAAAATAGGAAAAAAGCAAATCTTCCATGATCCTACCACCAGTGAAAGCTAGAACAATTTTCACACACTTAAAAAAAAAAAAAAGAAAAAACATGATTGAATTAACACTATTTGTATAATTTTTCACTTAACTTATATTGTAAACATCACCTGCATGTCACTACAAATTCTTTGGCTACGTGATATTCCAGTAGGTTCCCTTCACTTCCCTAAACTGGGACTTGAATATTTTTAATCGCTCTGCTACTTCGCTTTGCCTTTCATTTGGTAAAGTTATTATTAAAATCCATGGGACATACAACAAGAGTTGGGATAAAAAAGATTAGAAAGAAAGACTAAGGCAAATTAAGAAAACTACTCAGAAGAATATCTGGCTTACAGTAAGTCCTCAGGAAATGGATATGAATTAATGAATGAGCTGGAATAAAGAAGGAAAAGCACAGTAATAATTAATTCAAAAGATCTTTAAGGATCAAATTCATACCATCAACCGTCTATCTAGTCTTTACTTTGATCAAAAACATAAAAATTACTTTTCTAATACCAGGTAAAGAGTGGGCGGACCCTTCTCTCCATACTCACTGTAATTAACACACTTTTTACATAATTTCTTGGGCACGTCTGAGGATCTCATGAACCCAAAAAACATTTTCTAGCTGAGTGGTGTCAATTCCATTTGCCAAGGGAAAATGTGCCTGATGGCCAAGTAACAACTCTATTTCCACTTATCTAACGTGTTTGGCTAGATGGCATCTAAAACCTGACACCGACATTTCTTATCAGTGATATCTTCTAGAGATAGAGCTTGTCCTTTCACAGGATGGGAACGGAACCATGACAATGCAGAGCCAAAGCTTCTGAGGGCAGAGAAGCGTCGTAGTCTGGCTCTGTCGCTCACGGTGTATAAAATAGAGGTAGAAAAGTTCTGTGTCATTACTCAGAACAGGGCTCCTTTCTGTTCCAGTTGCTGAGACTGGTTTTCCCTTTACCGAGCGTTATCAACATGTTTCTCTACTGAAGCCATATTTAAGCTTGGCAGGATGAATAACACATTTAAAGGTCCAAATAAAGTTTTCAGAGGGACTTTCAAAATTCACATGGACAAACAGTCCTCCTGGAGGGCAGTTTGACAATACACGTCCAATATCTTAAACACGTATATGTACTTTTGATCAATAACTCTACTCCTGGAAATTTAGCCTAAAAAAAAATCACCGAAGTGTGCACAGATTTTGCTACAGTGATGTTCATCGTATAGTTCTCAACAGCGGCAAACATGGACAAACAACCTAAATGTCAAGAGAGGAGGAGTTGGTGAGTAAGTTATAACTGACCAGGCAGTAAGATATAGCCGTTAAGGAGATTATGAAGCACACCTATTGACATGAGAAGCTATTCCCAACATATACAAGAGAAGTAGTTCATACAACAGTATGATCTCATTTTTGGTTCAAATACACACACACACCTGTTAACCTGCATTCAAATGTCTGAGAGAAATATACGAAGAGACCACCAAGGAGCCTGACTCTCGGTGAGCAGGAAGAGGAGTCTACAATTTTTCTTGTAAATAGGTCAGACTCCTTGAATGGCCAAAAGTTTTTTTGTTTTTTTTTAATGGAAAATTTCTAAGTCAACAATAGAGAAATGAGAAGAGTTCCTATAGCTCTTCGCCTAGAACAAGTGTCTGGTACTTGCTTCATCTCTCACATACCGAAGAATTTACTTTTTAAATATACAATTCAGGGGTTTTTGGTATAATTCACAGGGTAATGCAAAATCATCATTATTCTTAAAACATTTTTCATCAACCCAATTGGAAGCCCTGCACCCACCAGCAGTCATGTCCCATTTCCTTTCTCCCACAGCTCACTGGTAACTACTAACCTGTTGTCTCTATGGATTTTCCTGTGCTGGATATGTCATATAAATGAAATTACACAATCTACTTCTTTTCCTGCCTGTTTTCTCTTGCTCAGTGTAATACTTTAAAGGCTCATGGATGTTGTGGCATATTATCAGTACTTCATTCTCTTTTATGACTAATGTTTCAGTGCATGGATATACCATATTTTGTTTATCCATTCATCCACTGATAGACATCTGAATTCTTCTCACCTTTTGGCTACTGTGAATAATACAGCTATGAACATTCAAATACAAGTTTTTCTATGGACATATATTTCCAGTCTTGCTGGGGATATATCTAGGAGTGGAACTGCTGGGTCACATGGTTAACTCTAGGGTTCAACCTTTTGAAGAGAGTCAGGCTTGTCTATTCACTTTCTTGATGATGTCCTTTTGCCTATACAAGCTTTTCACTGTGATGAAGTCAATTTATTGATGTCCTCTTTGGCTGTTTGTGCTTCGGTGCCTTATCTAGAGGATCATTGCCTAACCCAAGTCATGAAGTCATGAAGATTTATTTCTCCTAAGTTTCACAGTTTCAGCTCTTACATTTAAGTCTGTAATCCATTTTGAGTTAATATTTATATGTGGTATGAGACAAGAGTCCAACTTCATTCTTTTACACGTGGTTACCCTGTTGTCCCAGCACCTTCTGCTGAAGACTATTCTTTCTCCACTGAAGGGTTTAGCTGGAAATTACAAAGGTTTATTTCTGAACTCTCAGTTCTGTTACGTACAGCCAGTCATAGGTAGGCCAGGATCAAACCATCTTGCTTACAGAGGCCTTGCAGGTTTTAAAATCAGAAGTGTGAGTCCACTTTGCTCTTTTTCAAATTTTTTTGGCTATTCTGGGTCCCTTGCATTTTGCATGAATTTCAGGATCAGCTTGTCAATTTCTGCAACAAAGGCAACTGGGATTCTGACAGGGGTTGCCTTGAACCTGCAGATCAGTTTAGGGAGCACTGAGACTTTATGGATATTAAGTTTTCTGACTATGAACGTGGGATGCTTTTATATTTATTAGGTTTTCTTTGATTTCTGTTGATGATGTTTGTAACTTTTAGTGTGCAAGTCTTGGCTTCTTTTGTTAAACTTATTCCTAGTAATTTAATTTTTTTGATTCTACTGTATATGGAATTTTTCTAATTTCCTTCCTTAGGATTTTCTATATGTAACACCACATCATGTCAACAGAGTTTTCGTTCTTCCTTTCCAACCTGATGTTTTTTTCCCCTTACCTAACTGCCCTGTTAATGCTGATTTGTAAGATTTTATGTATCTCATCTTTTAAAATGTCTTTTCATACAAATAGATACTGCTGAATACTGGTATTAATCAACAGGCGTGGGTTCAATGGAAACTATTTGTTGCTTAGAAGGCATTTATAAAATTATGTTCACTTCCTCTCTTGATATGTGCCTTTTCAATGTGTTATCACATTGCAGATCAATCACTCCCAAGTGAAAGTGAAAGTGAAGTGGGAGCTTTGCATTGAACAGTTTACACAGACTCCCAGAGAAGACATTTTCCTCTGCACTGCGTTAAGGCGTGAAAGATGCTGCTGGAACTGCACAACATACCCAGTGCAGATTTGTGAGGGAATGGAGGTTTTGTTTGTTGTTTTGACTTTTGACATAATGAAAATGAATGACGCAACCTGACATTGTGATTCAAGCAACGTTACCTGTTAGAGTGAGTCTACTTTATTACAAATTTTCATTTAAGTGCTATTTTGCCTTGTAATTTAAGGCTGAATTCATGAAGAAACAACATCAAGTCTATAGGTAAAGCTATACAAACACTAGCATATGCGATAACTGTTATGTATTCTGCCCTTTCCACTTACTATATTTGAGAGCTTCCTTATTCTATTTTCGGGCTTCATATACTATGTGTGAATGTATTATGACTTTTTAACCTTTAAACTAGCAATCAGGTTTTAAAAGAACACAGTATAAAAAAAGCTCTATACTTCTATTGTTATATTTTCTATGCTGCAAACTCATTAAAAGTCCACTTAGACATGAACATATAACATTAAGCGTGTGCCTAATATTCACTAGGTAAACTCAGTAAAGCCTGGAATGCTGCAGTCCATGAGGTCGCAAAACAGTCGGACACGACTGAGCGACTGAACAACAATGAATTCAGTAAATCAAGTTATGATTTTTCAAAGTCATAACCTTGAAGATAAAACGCAATTATCAAGTCCCCAAAGAAGGTATGGATGAGAACCTATTATCAGGTACTTCTTCGGACACTAATCGCGACGGAACTTAAGGCTTGAGTTTTGATTGACTTTGTCTTGCTGTCTTCTATCACAAAGGCAATTGAGAGCTGGAGGAAGAAAAAGAACACATTCTGAAATACAGCTGGGATCAGTGATGTCTGCTATCGCCGCCCACTCCTCCCCCTTCAGTTCAGTTCAGTTGCTCAGTCGTGTCCGACTCTTTGCAGCCCTAGAACCAGAATCACCAGCGCCTGAATGGGACTAAGGCTCCTCACGTTTCATGCGTCTGGCCACAGGATTGGCTGAGAGAGGCAGGTGACCAATCAGAAGTGAGTAGTCGAAATAAAGCACCTCCCCCGCCCCAAAATATTTCTGCTGGGACTGCAGGGACCACACCCTCTAGAGCGTGTGGTTCAGTTCAGTCACTCAATCGTGTCCAACTCTTTGTGACCCCATGGACTGCAGCACGCCAAGCTTCCCTGTCCATCACCAACTCCCAGAGTTTACTCAAACTCATGTCCACTGAGTCGGTGATGCCATCCAGCCATCTCATCCTCTGTTGTCCCCTTCTCCTCCCGCTTTCAACCTTTTCCAGCATCAGGGTCTTTTCTAATGAGTCAGTTCTTCGCATCAGGTGGCCAAAGTATTGGAGTTTCAGCTTCAACATCAGTCCTTCCAACGAATATTCAGGACTGATTTCCTTTAGGATGGACTGATTTGATCTCCTTGCAGTCCAAGGGACTCTCAAGAGTCTTCTCCAACACCACAGTTCAAAAGCATCAGTTCTTCGGTGCTCAGTTTTCTTTATGGTCCAATTCTCACATCCATACGTGACCACTAGAAAAACCGTAGCATGTGGACAGGATGTTTGCCAAACGTGACACTCACCTTCTTCTGCCCTCCAGCCCCAGGGAGTAGCTGCAGAACCAAGCTTATGGGGAGGCAGGGGCCGGGAGAGGGGGCCAAGCAGACGCTCTGAGGACACCCAGGGACGTTCTGCTGAACCACGCGGGGGGCCGGTCCTGATTCCGGACTTCTAGATATATGATATTCCTTCCCAATTAAGCCAATGTATGCCAGATTTTTGACTGTGTGTGAATGAAAGCTGCAGCTAGAATTTGAAGCGACGCCTCCATAATAAATTTACTTCTAATAGCTCAAAGGAACTGTAAATTGCCTCTAAGTTAGTGGCACAAATTAAATGAGCATAATGTCACCTTAAGTACATCCTCCCCCCCCCCCCTTTTTTTCCTACTAGGTGATCAGCCAACATGCTCCTCATTCGCCTTCCTGCTTTCAGTTGCCCAACCCAGCTGACCCACTGCAATGCTGCCATTTGGCACTGCTGACTAAATACAGCAGCAGGTCTTCTTGTCCCTGGGACTAAACTATCAATCTCCTGCTGCTGCTGCTAAGTCGCTTCGGTCGTGTCCGACTCTGTGCGACCCCACAGACAGCAGCCCACCAGGCTCCTCTGTCCACAGAATTCTCTAGGCAAGAGTACTGGAGTGGGTTGCCACTTCCTTCTCCTAGTGGAGCACAATGACAGGTTCTTGCGAACCGGCTTCCTACTCACCCTTCTCAGTCTAACCTCCTCCCACCCCCTCACTGCACCCCTCCGGCTCCCAGCATCAGGCCCTCCCGCCTCTGCGACCTCTCATTTGTTTCCTCTCAAGGCTGTTCTGCCCCAGACTGCAGCCAGAGCGTGGCAGGGACCCCTCACCTGGCAGCAGTCTCCCAGGGCTCACCCCCAGTCATCTCCACCTTCCTGCCGCCACCAGTGCCCGGCATGTCATGGGCACTCACGTGCGGAGTAAAAACCTAGAAATGTGCACTAAATGCAGTATTTCTAGTCAGACCATTTTCTCTATTTCATGAAAAGATTTTACTGAAAAACCCCACCCTTTTTACTATGATATCTGAGGAAGTTTGTGGATATGAACTTCTGCACCCACCATTATTACTAACTCCTACTCCTTACGTATAATTTAATGTCTGTTAAGTGAATGGTTGTTGAAACACAGTATATGCAGCAAGACGCCTGGGGAACGCAGGATGGGTCAGTTGTTATTGTTAAAGATTACGGTAAAGGAAAACACTGCAGATGCTCGCCTTTCCAAGCAGTGAAATGCTAAACTAATGGGGATATACTGCAAAGTACAAGTGGGCTGAAACAACAAACAAGTGTTGCTGAATACAGAAATGATCCATCTCAACAAGCATCAGTACTAGGATTATTCTTTCTTAACCTGTGGGCAAAAATAGAAAATGCAATAATCCAGCTACATTTCTAGAATGATGGGCTCTGAGGGAGCAGATACAATTAATTAAAGGATTTAAAAGAAACTGAAACTGGGGCTTTCCTGGCAGTCCAGTGGCCTTCTGTACTTCCGGTGCAGGCTCTGGACTTCCAAGCCAGGCTCCGTACTTCCGGCGCAGGCTCTGTACTTCCGCGCAGGTTCTACTTCCGGCTCAGGCTCTGTACTTCCGGCGCAGGCTCTGTACTTTTGGCGCAGGCTCTGTATTTCAGTGCAGGTGGCTCGAGTTTTCTCTCTGGTCAGCGAACTAAGATCCCACATGCCACATGGAGTGGCCAAAAAAGAGAAAAGAAACTAACAAAGCTACAGAAATCAAGACAGTGAGGTACTGGCATAAAGACAGACATACAGATCAAAGACTCGGACAGCCAGCCAAGTAACAGACCCTTACATTCATGCTCAAAATGTCATTAACAAGGGTGTCAAGGCCATTCAATGAGGAAAGGGCAGTCTTTTCAACAACTGATGCTGGGAAAACTAGATATCCACATGCAAAAGAAGGAAATTTGACTTTTAACACACAACATATATAAAAGTTAATTCAAAATGGATTAAAGACCTATACGTGAAAGCTAAAACTAAGAAGTGTAGGGCAAAGATTTCTTGGATATGGCACCAAAGACACAGGTAACAAAAGAAAAAACAGACAAACTGGGCTTATGAAGTCTTTTAAATTTAGTGCAATGAAAGACACTATTAACAGAGTGAAAAGGCAAACCCCACAGAAGGAGGGGAAAATATCCACAAATCACATATCTGATAAGGGGTTAGTATCCAAAACCTGTAGAGAATATCTAAAACTCAACAACAACAAAAAGAGATTCAAAAATGCGAAAAAGACTTGAGAGTCTCCAAAGAAGATACACAGAAATGGCCAATAAACATATTAAGAGATGATCAACATCACTACTCATCAGGGAAAATGTAAGTGAAAACTACAAGATACTGATTAGGATGACTGTTATTAAAAACAAACCAACAGGACAGAACAAGTGTTGGTGAGGATGTGGAGAAATGGAACCCTATTCACTACTGGTGGGAGTGTACCACAGTGCAGCTCGTGTAAAAGCAGAATAACCACAGATCCAGCAGTTCCACTTCTGGACAAATACCTCTCAAAGCTGAAACCAGAGTCTTGATGAGATATTTGCATACCTGTGTTCCTACAGCAGTACTGCTCACAGTAGCTTAAACATGCAAGAAACCCGAGTGTCCACTGTTGGATGGATGGATATGCAAAAATGTGGCATATCCGTATGATAGAATACTACTTGGCCTTAAAAAGGAAGGAAATCCTGACACCTGCTACAATACGGATGAACCCTGAAGACACGATGCTCAGTGAAACAGGTTGGTCACAAAAAAACAAAAACACAAAAATCATATGATTCCATCAATAAGAAGTCCTTAAGAGTAGTCAAAAATCATAAAGACAGAAAGCACTGGGGTTGGCCAAAAAGTTCACTTGGGTTTAACATTTTTTTTTGGGAAAAAAAAAAATCTCAACAAACCTTTTGGCCAACTGATATGATAATAGGTACCAGGGGCTGGGGGGAGGGGGGTTTTTATAAAGCTTCCATTTTATGAGATGAAAAGGGTTCGGGAGACGGATGACGGCTGCACAACATTATGAATGCATTTGATACCACTGAAATGTGTACACTTCAAGACGGGAGAGATGGCGGTGGTGATGAGGGAAGAAACTTCAGGAACTTCTCTGAAGGGCAGGCCCCAGTGTGCAGCTATGGCCTCTGCTCTGGCCGCCACCATGCTCCCCCCACACACAAGTCACAGACCTGAGAAAGAAGCACTTGTCTGTTCATTTCTTTAATAAATATCTGAGCCTCTTCTATATCCCACGAATTGTCTCAAGGGCTACGAATACAGCAGAAAACATGGCAGGCGAGGTCCCTAACTTCGTGAACTGTATATTCTAGTGGAGGAGACTTACAAATAAACAGAAAACACGGCAAATAATCCTACAATTCCAGGTAGTAACAAGTGTCATGGGCTTCCCTGGTGGCTCAGACGGTAAAGCGTCTGCCCGTAATGCGGGAGACCTGGGTTCGATCCCTGAGTCGGGAAGATTCCCTGGAGAAGGAAATGGCAACCCACTCCAGTACTCTTGCCTGGAAAATTCCACGGATGAAAGAGCCTGGTGGGCTACAGTCCATGGGGTCTCAAAGAGTTGGACACAACTGAGCAACTTCACTGCTTAAACAAGTGTTATAAAGAAAAATAAAGCAGAAATGAAGACTGAGAATGGAAGGTTTCTTTTTAAATATGGTGGTCAAAGAAAGACTGAGGCTAAGACAAGCCAAATAAACACCAAACTAAACAGGTAAACAAACAAATACCCTCTTTAGAAAAGTAAACCAATTCAAGACGTGGCAGGAAGCGGCCGGCAGCACTGCACCCGGACCGCGGTCTGTTCTCTACACCACAGGGACACGAATGCTAACGAGATGAAGGCACTTGCAAGCGGAACATCGACGACTGAAGGAGCAGGGCATAACTGAGTCAGAAAAAGAATCACGATTTCATGACCATCAAAGTGACAATGGATCCAGGTGGGAGCCACCCATGGACGGTAAACTCATAAAGTCTCCTCTGGACAGGTGACCCGAAAGCCACACAGCGAGGTGCTCAGCTTCATAGTGCAGAAACCTGGCAGCCACCATCGGAACCAAAGTCAGCGTCGACAAGAAACAGACTGCTGTTGCGTGCTGTCCGCCGTGATGCACCAAAAAGGAAGCTCGCTGCCTGTGTAATGCCACTGCCGTAAGGCATGAGCAGACTCTAAACGGGAGGAAGCAGACGAACCCATAATAGAGGACACGCTGCAAGATAACTGGCCTGTACGCTTCAAAAATGTCAACATCATGAGACACAAAGGAAAGATGAGAACCATCCCAGGTTGAAAAAAATTATGAAGAGGAGTGACCACGAAAGTCAATGCATGATCCTAGGCCGAGGGAAAAAATTACAGTGGAGGACATCACTGAACATCAACAGTATACTAGGTCATAATGTGTTGGAGTTAATTTCCTGGATTTTATAATTGTCCTATGGCTTAGAGAAAATGCAATCAAGAAATAATATGCTGATTCATGTAGGCGAGATAGGCATCAAAAGGAGAGGGGAGAAGTAAGCAAAAGTGGGACAACGTTAGCAATAGGGGCTGACTGAAATTCCTTGCCCTATTCTTCTAATTCTTCTGATATTTGAAATTATTTCAAAAAATAAGTTAAAAAAATTTTTAAGATGATTATATGATTTCTGCTATTAAACATCTTATAAATTACTGGGAAAGACACATTCAAATAACCATAATGAAGAGCAGAAATATGGTCAAGTTTGGAAGACAAAGACATTGTTTTCATCAGGAATTGTCAGAAGTGCATTCACAGAGAAAGGTGACCTGGGCCTTGAAGGATGGATTAGAAAAGTGGTTTATATTTACAGCTAAAAGTGGTTTATAGTGAATTCCTGGTTTATGTAAGCATACGTTTATCAGAATATGATAATCTTAACCAAAAAGGAAAAAAAAGGAAGAAAACTTTGTGGAAGTAAAATTACTGTGACCCAACTACAGTATCTACCTATTAGAAGGCGGTTGTTGTCCAGGACTACACAGTCATCAGCTGATGCCACAACGTACTCCTAGCCCCGCCCAGATCAGAGGCTTATACTAAACTCTGACTGCCTGTCAGCCTCGACCTAGATGAGGGCCTGATCAGCTGCACTTCCTGACCTAGATGAGGGCCTGATCAGCTGCACTTCCTACCCCGTGGTCCCGGGATGCTGGGACAAGTACAGACCTGTTTCTTAGACCTCAGGAGCTGTTTCTTTTAACCAAAACTGGGGAAAGCCATGAATTCATCATGACAAATAAGGCCAGTAATTGAAGCCAGGACCTTAAAACTAGTCACTTTAAAGGTCAGGCTAAATTCAAGGACTGAGGGATGAGAAAAGATGTGAGGAAATAAACACCCCCAAAGCGGAGTCACCTGACCTCCAATGGACGGGGAGTGAGGCCACCCTAGGTGTGACCCAGGGACCAGGGAAGTGGCATGCCTCCTCGCCTACAGCGGGCTCCTGAGCACGCCTGGTGCCGGAGTCTGAGCCACAGGAGGTCAGCTCAGCGCGTTCCCGTGGCTCCGTGCCCTGACTCTGAGTATATCCTCCTCCTCCTCGAGGCTCGGAAAAGTTACTGAGGGGCTGGCTGACCCTTGGGTCTTCTCCTATGAAAGGGCATTTCCAATATGACCTTCCCCATCAGCACGAGACTTACTGGCACTGTGCCAGCCTGGGATGAGCAGAAAAGGATTCAGGATCCTTTTGGTTCCCGGTGGATTCTCCTTGTAATTCTGGACATGCTCTGTTTCCACTGACCCTTTATCTGCCCTGTGTCTTAAAAACGAACCAGAACAGGGAGGAGCAAACATGAAGGGCACTGGCAGCTGCCAAGACCCCTGTCCCCAACTTCCTATAGCAAAGACAGAACTCGGAGTTCACACACAAGTCCGATCACATCAGTGTTCAACTGTAATCTCAGCAGCAGTCCTTTGTTTTATCCCTTTCAATGTCCTGTAGCATCTAACACTTAAATACTTTGACTTGTTTCATATGTGTGTATATTTACAACTAAAGTATATGATTTCTGAGTTAACAGAAACACCTTCCTCATTTCTGGAAATAATAATTCTTCCACTTTGGTTGTTGCTCACTGTTCAGTCGCTCAGTCGGTTCTAACTCTTTGTGACTCAGCAGCACGCCAGGCTTCCCTGTCCTTCACTGTCTCCAGGAGTTTGCCCAAACTCATGTCCATTGAGTCGATAATGTCATCCAACTATATCATTCTCTATCAACCCCTTCTCCTCCTGCCTTCAATCTTTCCCAGCATCAGGGTCTTTTCCAGTAAGTTGATTCTTCACATCAAGTGGCCAAAGTATTGGAGCTTCAGCATCAGCATCAGTCCTTCCAATGAATATTCAGGGTTGATTTCCTTTAGGATTGACTGGTTTGATCTCCTTGCCGTACAAGGGACTCTCAAGAGTCTTCTCCAACACCACTGTTCTAAAGCATCAATTCTTTGGTGCTCAGCCTTCTTTATGGTCCAACTCTCATGTCCATACATGCCTACTGAAAAAACCACAGCTTTGACTAGATGGACCTTTGTCAGCAAAGCAATGTCTCTGCTTTTTAATATGCTGCCTAGGTTTGTCATAGCTTTTTCTTCCAAGTTGCAAGCATCTTTTAATTTCATGGCTGCAGTCACCATCTACAGTGATTCTGGAGCCCAAGAATATGAAGTCTGTTACCGTTTCCATTGTTTCCCTATCTCTTTGTCATGAAGTGATAGGACCAGATGCCATGATCTTAGTTTTCTGAACACTGAGCTTTAAGCCAACTTTTTCACTCTCCTCTTTCACCTTCGTCAAGAGGCTCTTTAGTTCCTCTTCACTTTCTGCCATAAGGTGGTGTCATCTGCATATCTGAGGTTATTGATGTTTCTCCCAGCAAACTTGATTCCAGTTTGTGCTTCATCCAGCCCAGCATTTTGCATGATGTACTCTGCATACAAGTTAAATAAGCAGGGTGACAATCTATAGCCTTGATGTACTTCTTTCCCAATTATGAACCAGTCTGTTGTTCCATGTCCGGTTCTAACTATTGCTTCTTGACTTGCATACACGTTTCTCGGGAGGCAAGTAAGGTGTCTGGTATTCCCATCTCTTTTAAGAATTTTCCACAGTTTGTTGTGATCTATACAGTCAAAGGCTTTAGTGAAGTCAATGAAGCAGAAGTAGATGTTTCTCTGGAATTACCTAGTTTTTTTCTATGATCCAACAGATGTTGGCAATTTGATCTCTGGTTCCTCTGCCTTTTCTAAATCAAGTTTGTATATCCGGAGATTCTTGGTTCACATACTGTTGAAGCCTAGCTTGAAGGATTTTGAGCATTACCTTGTTAGCATATGAAGTATGTACAACTGTGCAGCGCTTTTGGGGATTGGGATGAAATCTTTTCCAGTCCCATGGCCACTGGTGAGTTTTCCAAATTTGCTGGCATAATGAGTGCGGCACTTTCACAGCATCATCTTTTAGGATTTGGAACTGCTCAGCTGGAATTCTATTACGTCCACTAGCTTTGTTCATAGTCATGCTTCCTAAGGCCCACTTGCCTTCATACTCCAGGACGTCTAGCTCTAGGTGAATGATCACACTATCATGGTTATCCAGGTCATCAAGATCATTTTGGTACAGTTCTGTGTATTCTTGCCACACCTTAATACCTTCTGCTTTTGTTAGGTTCATACCGTTTCTGTCCTTTATTGTGCTCACCTTTGCATGAAATGTTCCTTTGGTATCTCTAACTTTCTTGAACAGATCTCTAGTCTATTTGGTAGATTTACCATTTTACTTGCCCCTAAAAAAAGTATATTTACATTTACTGGAAAGATGATGGAAAATAATACAGCTTCGGCAAGAAAATTATACAAACTATTGACCACCAAAATAACACATTTTCTGATGATTAGGTTTTTACATGACAACCCCCTCAAAACCTTACTTGACCCAATTGTCACCAGACAGGCCGGTAGCCAATCTGGAAGCCAGGAAAATGTAGAATGAGCAAACACCAGCAGTGAAGAACACTCTGCACAACTAACGCATGACAAGTACTGAGCTTGCTGTGAAACCCCCTGTATTTATAAGACTCCTCTGTGGTTTGGAACGTCAAAGCCAGCTTCTTCTGTCAATGAAACTCTGTTCCTGCTTTCGGTGTTCCTAACAATGGTTTAAAACAACAACTAAAAACTGCCCACAAAACACTTAACTCTTTTTTTGGCTTGTCTGTGCCTCGCCACATGTGGGATCTTAGTTCCCCAATCAGGGATTGAACCTGTGGCCTTTGCAATGGAAGTGCAGAGTCCTAACCACCGGAACACCAGGGAAGTCCCCAACCACTCCCTTTCAGGTGGAATCTGTGCCCCGCAGTCACTCAGAAACCACCCGCTCAGTGCTGAGAGCTCTGCTTCCCTTTCAGCAAGCCTCACACTCAGAAGCTTCTCCTGGTAAGTGAGACCAAAGTTGAGATCTTTGTCAAGAATGCAGATTTGCTTGCTTTATTGACCCATGCACCTAAGTCAAGTAAAATGTATAATGGCTCATTTAAGGTCATTTCGTTATCGTTCAGTCACAAAGTCGTGTCCAATTCTTGCGACCCCATGGACTGCAGCATGCCAGGCTCCTTTGTCCTCCACTATCTCCCAGCGTTTGCTCAAATTCATATCCACTGAGTATTTAAGGTTATATGCTTTATCAAAATTTTAAGTCTCCTGATTCAAAACACACACTTGGATTAATAAGCAGCTTATCATCACTGTTGGAGATGAAATATTAAAGTTTGAAACGTTAAGGAGTGTTAACAGACACAATGATTAAAACTTGTAATCATAATGTCTCATTTTCCTGAACCAACATTCTGGAGCAGTGCTACGCCAAGGCAGCAGGTCATCTAACTACTACCATCCGCGACAAGATCCAGAGTCTGTGCCAGAACGCAGTCAACGTCGAGAAAGGCTCAGAGACAGTGACTGAACCAGAGAGTGTGCTCAGTGACTTGGCTCATCTATACTCTGCTGTCAGCTTTAAAGTTTCAGGACCACAGCCGTCTATCTGCTCCAGAGTATGCAAGCACTCTCGGAAGGAAAATGCAGACATGCAGACATAATCATGAGTTTTCACAAAACATTTACAGTATGTAAATACCTGTTCCTGCAGGTCGTAGTCATAACTGTCATGCAGCAGAAGACTGAGGACGTATCGAGTATAAATCATGGCATCAATGCCACATTTCTCTAGCTCTTGTCCCAGCCAGGTCTGCACGGGACCCAAAGCATGAAGCAGAGACATTTCAGAGACAGATATAGGGCCTGGGTAAGAGCTGGAGGAGCTTTCAGATGGTAAACCGTCCACAGCAACTGTACAGACAGGGCGCATGAACTTAGGTGGCTGACATCCTTAAAATGCGAAGCATTTTCTGCAGTGATGTTCTGTTGGTGTCTGGAGGGGATTTTCACTCCAGTAAAAAGGAGAGATGCTGGACATCTAGGGTAAGCATTTATTTCTGCTGGCAGTCAGCCATCTACAACTGAATTTCCCTCTTCAGGCATGACCAATGAATCAACATCCTGATATTAACATACATGTAGATACGATTTTCTACTTTAATTTCACATCGAGGCCAAATGTAAGTCTCCAGCAGAACCTACAAGAATAAGAGAGAAAAAAGGTACCATTATGTATAGATATAAATTATTGATCTTTTGAAAAAAATTCCAAATGAACCATTCCTCTTTGACTCTCTGATCACTTGTGATACATGCCACTCGTTTAATAGCTTCTCCCACTAAATTAACACTTTCAACATGTCAAACTAATCTAACAATGGCTTTATTAAGTCATAATATTCTTTATGCTAGAGTTCTGATTAATTTATGCCGCTAGAAAATGAAAACTAACAGTGATAGGCAAGTCTCATTGGATCAGCTTTTATATGAATTTTGGCAGATAATCAGAGGGCTACCAAAAATGACTTTTAAAAAATGTATGAATAGTTATTTCTAGTATGAGCATCAAGCCAGAAAGACAGACACTCCTTACCAAAAATTTAAGACTCAGCTTCCTGCATTTTATCTAGACGTACACATTAGATGTTACATACATTAAATACAAACAATGTATGTTTAAATCCATCACAGGACAATGTTACGAGATTAACGTATCACCAGGTTAATGTACTCTGGGCTTCCCAGGTGGCACAGTGGTAAAGAATCCACCTGCCAACACAGGGGACACATGAGATGCGGGTTTGATCTCTGGGTCGGGAAGATCCTCTAGAGTAGGGAATGATAACCCACTCCAGTATTCTTGCCTGGAGAATCCCATGGACAGAGGAGCCTAGCAGGCTACAGTCCACGGGGTCAGAAAGAGTTGGACACGACTGACCATGCACACACAGTCATATGTCTTCGGCTACTTTCTAAAATCTTCTCTACCACGCTATCTTTTCTGAATTATAAAAACTAGATAAATCAAAGCAAAGATTTTCTATATTTTTACTTGCTAAAATTTTCCAGCTGACTCTCAAAATTAAAATATCTTCCAAAATTCTTTTAACATGTTTGGATCTCAGGATGCCAGGCAGATCATCAATTAAACAATACATTCAATTCAGGACACCACTTGAAGTGGTGGACAAATCAGTACTCATCCAATGAAGGTACCCCAAGACAATGAGCAGACTTGAAGCAGTGGCTCTAGGAAGTAGGTGAGAGAAGGTAAGGCAGCTGAAGATCACAGGGAAAATGTACCAGAGAGGGGAAAGATGCCCAGAGGAAAACACCAGACAAAGGGCTGCTCCTGCACCTTCAGCAGAGTGTTAATCAGGGCGTGCAGGCGAGGACCCAGCCAGTGCACAGGAAAGGATCATCACAGAGGAAAGGTGGAAACAGGCCCAGGGCTCATCATGGCTGGGGACACTGCTTGTCGCTACCAGTCGGGGCTGGAAAACCTCACAGTTGGGGCCACATCAGGTAGAGGCCTCAGAAGGGTCTCGACTCTGTAACGGGGAGTCACTAGCCCTACAGTAAACAGTGCTCTGGATTTGCCTAACACATCTTAAAATTCAAAGCCCCACAGACCACGCTGCTTCCAATTATTTTCACTAAGGCCCCAGAACAAAGTTCAAGGAATTTACAGGAATGCAAAAATATCCACCACCCAAGAAGATAAAATTTACAACATTTGGTGCCTAATCAAAATTAGCAGACATGTGGGAATTCCCTGGCGGTCCAGGGGTTAGGGCTCTGCACTCTCACTGCTGAGGGTCTGGGTTCAATCCCCAGTCAGGGAACTAAGATCCAACAAGCTGCACAGTGTGGCCAAAAAATTAAAAAATTAGCAGGCATGCAAAGAAATGGAACACAAAGGGAGTGGAAATGAGGAGAAAAATTAACTGAAACCAATCCAGAATTGACACACAAGTTACAAGAAGGAGAAAAAGACTTTAAAACAGCAATTATGGCTATATTCCATCAATTCAAAAAGATAATAAAAATCAAATATCTAAAGATAAAAACTACAATGTCTGAGATTAAAAATATAGGATGGAACTAATGGCAGAGTAGACATTTGAGAAGAAAAGATTACTGAATATTAAACCACACAAATACACAAAAACTATATAAAATGAAATATGGAGGAAGAGAATTTTTAAAAATTAACAGTTTTAGCGAGCTGTGTGATAACTTTAAGAAAACTACATATTGGAAGAGAGAATTGTTACATATTACAATTACATATTCAAAGAGAGAGAGGGATAGAAAAAAAGTTTCTGAAGAAATACTGGCCAAAATTTTCCCAAATTTGATCAAAACCAAAACATGCAGAGTCACAAAGTTCAATGAACTCTAAGCATAAGAAACACATAGAAATCAGCACATAATGAAACTACTCAAACCAGTGATAAAAATCTTAGTTGTGGAGAGTGCAGAGCACATTTGGGAGAACAGAACAAAGATAAGAATGACATCAGATTGTTGGAAACCATGCAAATGAGAAGATAATGGGGCAAAAACTTTAAAGTACTGAAACAACAAAAAACCTGTCAACTGAGAATTCTCAACAAAAGCGTATTTCAAAGTGAAGTTGAAAAATAAGACTTCTTCAGACATGAAAAAGATGAAAGAAATCATTACCAGCAATCCTGCCCAAGAGAAATGTTAAAGGAAGTCTGGGGCAGCAGGAAGATGAACAGAACAAAACGTGAATGCACACAAAGGAGCCAAGCGCAGCACCAACAGGAGCTTACAGGTTTCTTGTGATTTAAACGTCTTTAAAAGATATTTAAACATTATTAAGATATTTAAAACTGAGGAGGACTTCCCTGGTGGTCCAGTGGTTAAGTATCCGCCCGCCCATGCAGGGGACACAGGTGTGACCCCTGGTCTGGGAAGATCCCACATGTTGCAGCACCACCAAGTCTGTGCACCGCTACTGAGCCTGTGCTCTAGAGTCCGCGCTTCGCAACCAGAGACTAGCCTCCACTTGCTGCAACTAGAGAAAAGCCCACACACAGTAATGCAGCCAAAAAGAAAAAAAAAGGTAACTGAGGGACTTTTCTGGGAGTCCAGTGGTTAGGACTCCATGCTTCCATTGCTGGGGGCCCAGGTTCAATTCCTGGTCAGGGAATCACGATAACGGGACTGTTAACAGAAACAAGAGTAAGGACACGTTGTGAGGTTTATAACATATGCGTAAGTAAGACGTGTGACAGTAACAGTGTAAAGACCAGGAGTGGGGAAATGGAACAGTAGTATAAGGTCCTTATACGTCCCATGAAATGGTATAATATCTCTTGAAGACAGACTGTGATAAGATAGCTGTTAATAATCATAATAGATTTAAATGGCATAAACAACCAACTAAAAGGCAGAGATGGTCAGATGGGATTTTAAAACAGCAAGACCCAACTATAAAAAAAATATGTTAAAAATGCTAGATTAAGAGTAAAGACACAAATAGGTTACAAGTAAACGGACGGGAAAAGACATACTATGCCAACATGAATGAAAAGGAAACCAGTGTTTACATTAATATCTGACACACCAGATCTCATAATGATTAAGGGGTCAATTCATCAAGATATTTCTAATAGCAGAGTTCCAAAATCCATGAATAAAACTGACAGAACTACAAAGAGAAATAGACAAATCTGGGCCCAAGTACGCTAGACTTCAGCATCCCTTTTCTCAGTCTCTGAAAGAAGCAAGAGACAGAAAATCAGGAAAACCCTCTATAGAGGACTCAAGAAACATTACCAACCACCTTGACCTAAAACAGACTATATCCTGGGCCACAGAAAAAGTTGCAACAAAAGGATTCGACTCATATAAAGTATATTCTCTGACCACATGGAATTAAATTACAAATTAATAACAGCAAGATGTCTGGAAAACCCCCCAAATATCTGAGAACTAAAGAACATATTTCTAAACAACCAATAGGGCAAACAAGAAATCAAAGGAGAAATCAGAAAGTATGTTAAATTGAATGAAAATAAAAACACAATGTATCAATATTTTTAGCTTGCCACTAATACAGTATGTAGGGGAAGTATTTTTAGCACAAAGAGCCTATATCAGAAAAGGTCTCAAGTTAATGACCCCAATTCTCATCTTAAGAAATTAGAAAAAGAAGAGCAAATGAAACCTAAGCTAAGCAGACGAGGGAAATAAAAGATGGGAGCAGAAATAAAAGATGAGGGCAGAAACCAAAGAAACAGAAAATGCAAAAAGAATGAAATCAAAAGCTGGTTCTTTCAGACAACAAAATGGACCTGAGAGAAGACATAAACTATCAATATCAAGAATGAGAGAGGTGAGATCACTACAGACTCTATAGATATAAAAAAGATAACAAGAGGATATTAGAAAAAAATTTTACACCAATAAACTAAATAAAATGAATGCAGATGAAGTGGACAAATTCCTTGAAAACAAAAAGCACCAAAGTTCACCCAAGGAGAAACAGAATGAATAGCCCTGTACCTATAAAAGGAACTGGGGTTACAGTGTAAAACTTTCCCGCAAACAAATTTCCAGGCCCAGTTGGCTTCAAAGGTAAATTCTACCGGATGTTTAAGGAAAGTACAATGCCAAATCTGTATAAACTCTTCTCAAAAACTGAAGAGGAGAAAATATTTTCCAAATCACGTTAGAGGCCAGCATCATTCTCAAACTCAGACTAAGACATTGTAACAAAATTACAGACCACTATGGCTGAAGAACACAGATGCAAAAATTCTAAACAAAAGTTTAGGGAACTGAATCCAACAATATACATTAGATCCAGAGTACAGTGGTATCAGAAGAACATCATTAATGAAGGGTATGTTAATTGTCTTGGCCAGAGAACTTCTAAAAATCTGTTTCACTGTGAACAACTTAGTGGAAAGCTTTTCCCCATTATTTAAATGCATAAAGACTTTAAAAATTCATACGACAGACTTGGTTCACTGTAGAGACTGATTAAAACGAAAAACCTGTTTTCGTGTACTATGTTTACCTTGAAACCTGGTTGTGGGATTCTTTCTGTTGTCATTAAGAGATTTAGCCTAGGGAAAGGATCCAAGAAGTAGGTGAGAGACAAAATAAAGCAAAAGACATTGAATGCCCATAATCTCATCAAAGCCAGTTAAAACCTTGCATCATTGCCCCTCAGAGATTCTTGCTGTAATGTGTTCAATAGTTGATTTCATATGAACTTTAAATTGCCCAAATCCTTAGAGTCATTAGGGGTTATAGTTTGTTTTTACTGTCTACACAGAACAGACTCAGAGGACTGAAGGAAAGAGAGGAAAGGCCGGTGTGCTGGGGGAGGAGGGGCATCAGACTCCGTGGTCATCTGGGCAGCACCGAGGAGAGGACCCTAACAGCAAGGGTCTGAGACAGAAGCACTCCAGTACCACCATGACAGGTTTAAACGCTCCTGAAGCCCCTTGCTGTGAACCTAAACTGTTAACAGGTGACCCAGGTATAAATACTGGGCTGTTAACTAAGCTTCCCTTCTCCTAAGCTGCAAGCCTTTGGCAGAGGAGCAAACATTTGACCCAATGGAAGCCTTTATATTCTATTTCTGAACTGAAAGCTACCTGTTTAACCACATGGCCAAAATAATGCTGGGATCGGACAAGCATATGCAAAACCTACTTATCATTCACCTGGCAAGTTCAAGAACACAGATGGCAAACACCCAAATGCCAAACTCTATTCCCCTTCACACTCATTCCAGAACATGAAGTCCAGTTAGCATGAAGGTAAACTGCATTTAGTTAAAATTCTCTGAAAAAAAGAAAAAGCACAACCTTATATATTCAAAGGCTGTTTTGTCCCATTTTCCCAACTTTTTCTTCTACAAAGGTTTACACTGAGAAAAAAGGACCTTCAAATTATCTTGAGCATCCTTCTCCCACGCAAAATTAACCCAAACCATCCTAAAGAGTGGGCTGCATAAATGATAATTTTAAAGGTCCAACAGTAATACTTTCATTTTAGAATATGTCTTTTTTACTTTAAATTTTAAATGGTTTGAAACCAAAAAATACATATATAGCTAATCAAATGCCCATGGAACGATGCGCCTTCTTTAATTCATGAAGACAAGACAGACGAGTGGTAAGCACACCAACGTAGGTTTGAGGCCCATAAGTTATCTGTGAAAAATAGTAAATCCTTGCTCTCCCGACCTTGCGAATTCTCACAAGGTTGCTGCAATGAGCAAACGAGAAACGCCTCCAAGTATTTGTGGCCTCTGCATTTCACGAAATGTCATACCAGTGGAAGGTGGTATTATTGTAAACTCCCCTTGTCAACTGTCTGCTTACTCGTACAGGATTCTTCACTAATAAGATTATCTGAAGAATAGTAATAACGTAAAATACGTTAAGCTTTCAGTACAAAAAATACTCAATTACCTCACTATCCTTAAAAAAAAAAACTATGAAATCACCTTCGTTTACAATAACCTGTTGCCGCCGCTGCTGCTGCTAAGTCGCTTCAGTCGTGTCCGACTCTGTGCGACTCCATAGACGGCAGCCCACCAGGCTCCCCCGTCCCTGGGATTCTCCAGGCAAGAACACTGGAGTGGGTTGCCTTTTCCTCCTGCAATGCATGAAAGGAAAGAGTGAAAGTGAAGTCGCTCAGTCGTGTCTGACTCTTCGCAACCCCATGGACTGCAGCCCACCAGGCTCCTCCGTCCATGGGATCTTCCAGGCAAGAGTACTGGAGTGGGGTGCCAGTGCCTTCTCTGTACAATAACCTAGTTCTAGTCATAGCAGAGTCTTTGCTTTTGTGAGGAACAGTCTGGTCTCTAGCACAAGTTCCAATAGGACTGCCAAGAGCTCAGGTGGTGGAGTGCAGAGGATAGACGCAGAAGCGCCATGGACCCCTCTGCCCCGTTTGCCGTGTTCCGCACCGTACGCATCCGCAGAAGCTCCATGGACCCCTCGGCCCCGTGTCCCGCGTTCTAGGCCGCGCGCATCCACAGAAGCGCCATGGACCCGTCTGCCAGTTTCCCGTGTTCTGGGCCGTGCGCATCCGCAGGAGCGCCATGGACCCCTTGGCCAGGTTCCCGTGGTCTGTACAACGCGCAGATGCACTGTTAGGCCACGCTGTCCCCAGCAATACAGACGCAGGCGCTCAGCACACACCCCTTTCCTTGTGCGGCCTACTGTACCGTTTCCACGTGTTTCAAGGGCTCTAGAATTAAAAATAGTGCTGGGAGAAAGACTTGGGGGTTGACGAGAGCCTCCAGGCCAAGTTATTCATGTGAGTCCAGTGGAGGGGTGGGCAGCGTCCGTCAAGCCTCGCTCACTCCCACGCCACCCCCGCCCCCACACAAGAAACCCCGCGTCACCCTCAGTCTCCAGCAGTCAGGGCCCTGGGGCCTGTGACACCTACGATCAGCTCGGGAACCAGAACAACAAACTGAATTCTCAAAATGAAAGCGTTTAATTCTTTAATTATCTAGTCCACATGTTTTCAGAGTGATATAATTAGTCCCAAATGACTTCTCTATCTAGCAGAAAACACATGTAAGTACGTAAATCATTACATAAGAACTTTTCCAACAAATTGCCAGACAAAACATGGTAATGCCACAATCTTCAAATGAGTAATTTAATGATGAAGCTTTTTTTTTTTTTCTGCAGGACTGGGGGTGCTGAGGGGGTGGTTCTGAAGAAGTCCATTGACCTTTCAAAATTTCATCCCCTATGTAACAATGTTGTAAGAAACATATTGCCCTCTTATACTCTTTGCACCACCACAAACAGTAATGAAAACAATTCAAATGACAGCGCCCATCAGTGTTCTTAAACAGCCACAGGAGACACTCCGGAGAAGGCAACGGCACCCCACTCCAGTCCTCTCGCCTGGAAAATCCCATGGACGGAGGAGCCTGGTAGGCTGCAGTCCCTGGGGTCGTGAACAGTCGGACACAACTAAGCGACTTCAATTTCACTTTTCACTTTCATGCATTGAAGAAGGAAATGGCAACCCACTCCAGTGTTCCTGCCTGGAGAATCCCAGGGATGGCAGGGCCTGGTGGGCTGCCGTCTATGGGGTCGCACAGAGTCGGACACGACTGAAGCGTCTTAGCAGCAGCAGCAGGCGACACTCTCTGTCGCTCCGTTTCCTTAGTGGCAGAAACTAAAACATACTAAGGTACTTCCCCCCCTTCTTTTTTGGTGATATGCATATTTTTAGGTTTGCTCAAAAACTCATAAAAATTATTTCAAAAAGCACACTCTCTTTCTGTCATAGAACATACGTGTTACTTGGGGGCTGTCTTCTCAATTTACCTGTGTCACAGCACGGCCGATCACAAAGAGCACCAGATCGTAAACAGCCGTAAATCTGGCTTCTTTGGGCAAAGGGTAAATCTTGCTCAGCTCTGCTCAAGCAAATATTCACTTGCTGAACCGTTGTTTTAGTCTCCAAGCCCTTTTCTTTATGCACAAGTTTATAATACATATTTTTACTATAAAGGTTTTTTAAAGGATTTTTTAAAATATGGAAGCAGAAGGGCAGACATATACAATTTCTCCACTCTAGTATAGTTCACTGTTAGTATTCTGGTATGATTGTCAGTGTTTGTGTGACTATTTTCACTTACAACTTACAAGCTTTCAATTACTTCTACTTATTAAATACGAACATATACTTCCATATCCTGCATTTTTCACCTAACATTATGTCATCCCAGTGTTGCTCCACAGCCTTACTACTTTGTCTAGTACAGTGGCCCCTAGTCACACTAGCTATTTAAATTCAAAAATCAGTTCCTCAGCCACACTTCAAGTGCTCTTATAACCGTGCAAATATGAAACACAGGACATTTCTCTCATCACAGAAGTTCTATGGGACAAGGCTGGCTTTGACACTCCCCAGCAGAGGACTGTGCTGGGCTAAATGAGAACCATCAGCTCTTTTTTCAAGAGTTCCCACGCCCATCCTTATGTACCTGCAAACTTCAGACACTCCTCCTCGTACCAGAAGATGGGGTGCCTACTTGCGCCCCAGAGGAACTGTGAGGGAACTGGCAAAGCTTCACCCTTAAGTCTGAGAGGCCGCAAACGTCTCAACAAGTCAGATTTCATTACAGCAGAACATATTCACACAATTATAATTATGGAACAACAAAGCCAGACTGTAGAGAATGGTAAGAAGAGATGCAGTGAACAGTGGTGTTGGAGAAGACTCTTGAGAGTCCCTTGGACTGCAAGGAGATCCAACCAGTCCATCCTAAAGGAATCAGTCCTGAATAATCATTGGAAGGACTGATGCTGAAGCTGAAGCTCCACTACTTTGGCCACCTGATGCAAAGAACCGACTCACTGGGAAAGACCCTAATGCTGGGAAAGATTGAAGGTGGGAGGAGAAGGGGACGGCAGAGGATGAGACGGTTGGATGGCGTCACTGACGTGACAGACGTGAGTCTGAGTAGGCTCCGGGATGCAGTCCCTGGGGTCGCAAAGAGTCGGACACGACTGAGCAACTGAACTGAACTGAACAGAGCAAAAAGAAAAGACGAAAGAAAGCTGACAATAAACAGGACAGGGGGCCAAGGGCGACATTTGGGAGGAAGGTTATTTAGTCCAAGAGAGTGGGTGTGCTGCAGAAACCACTCCCAATCGCTGGAGATGGACACAAATGCCAGTATCTTGCTCGTGCTACGTGTCCATCCTGGACGGGCAGGGACGCCTGGCACAATCACTGAGCAGAACCACTCTGGGACACAGGATGGCCCTGGCCGCCAGCCCTGAACCTGCTAGTCCAGAAGCGAGAGAAAAAAAGACTGTCTGAACCAACGTGTGTACCCGAGCTCTGAAAGCTTCTCCTGGAGCGAGTCACTCCCACCTCATCAACCAAACCCAGATTCAGGGGCTCACTTCATTTACACAAGGGGTGGGGGGAGGGCGGGGGGGTGCCAGGGAGGAGAAGGAAGGGCAGCAACAGGTGTCAACAGCCCCAGTCCTTACTGTTACTTCAAGGGGCAACAAATAGGGGGCTCAACAGGAAACAACTCTACAGTCTAACACTGTAAGTCTAATGTTGAACCCAGCCATCTGGTGAACTCAGATGGAATATTCAAAGCCACGGATGAATTAAAACATTGCAAAAAGAAAAAGAATCCATACAAAAGAGACTAATTTTGATGCTCAGAAAGGTTTTTGGAAGGCATGAACGCCGCAGAGATAAGAACAGCTAAGTGGTAATGGAGCGGAGTCCTGCCCCGAGTCCTCTAAGCAGCCTTCTCCACACAAGGCCGCTCTGTGCCCTCCAGCGACACTGAGGGCTCTCGCTGTCCTCAGCACCCTCGTCCTTCAATGACCCCCATTCACAGGCTTCTCGAACCGCCTCCTCGGTGGGGGTTCCCTCCAAACGAGGCTGCTCTTCAGGGCCTAGCCGTGACATGGCCCAGGTGCTATATGGCAAAGTGCTTAGTTAGGCCTTTGGCAGGTGATCAAACGTGTGTCTAGCCAAATACTTCCCAATCTAATAGGGGGAATGAATTGTGAAGAAGAAAGCCTGGGAGATACAACAATACTCATACACTAGCATGGGAGGGGGGTGTTGGGGTGGGCCACCTGGGAAGCCCCAGGCACACACTTGCCTACCGGAGGCTGACCGTGTCCTAGGCACAATACAGACTTCTTCCCACTGAACCCACGCCCTCCCTGTGACCTAGTATGGGATAATTTATGCCTTCACTCTGTTTTTAAGTGGTCCTTCTTCACTACCAGTTTCATCAAAAAATTGTTAAAGTCCTCAGTATTTATCAAAGGCCTACCATTACATGTGACTGTCTTTTCATAATTTTTCAATTTGGGTGTCCATAGGATTTTCACATAAAGAAAAAGCCTTTGAAGGGGAAGGGTAAAGGGTATAAAATAGAAAGAAGAACACAGACAAGAGAATAAAGAGACCGATGTCTGAGACACTATGACCCTTCATGTTCTACTACTTTCACAAACTTCCTAACTAACTTCTGCCAGGAAACCAGAGAGGGCACTCACATAATGAGGGAGTTAAGCATATACACGCAATCCCTGCCTATTACTTTCAGGTCTCAGTACACCGGTTTGGAACACAAGGTTCTGCTTCTTCTCTTTAGTAGGTAGGCTGGCTCCAGAGCCAATGTATGGCTAGGTGAGAAAACGCACAGAGAATCTATGGATTCTACCACACAGCTCTATCACTGAGGACACGATCGGGGGTGAGAGCTGGCCGTGCACACCTGTTTAGCCATGTAACTAGCAAACTATACAGAAATGGACAATCAGTCTCTTCCCATCTAGAACTGTGTCCAGACCTAGGGAATGAGTAAGGCTCCATTACAAAATAATGCAATCAACAAATCTAGTGCAGGACAGGAGTTCCTTCTGTGCAAATAGAAAGAGCTGCATAACAGACTAAGAAATTCCACATTTACTAGCCAGGTGACCAGAAATGATCCGTGTATATTCTCCAGGGACAAACAAAATGAATTTTTTTCATGAATGTAGGATAGTTTTTATAGATAAAAAAGACTACTACCTGATAGTAAAAGTAACTAGCAAATTGCCTTAATAAACTGCTGCCATGTAACAGACCTTGGTTAATATCTATGTTTAAAAGGAAGAACCAACTATATGAAGGTAAAGTATAAGTGAAAGTGCTCAGTTCTATGTAAGAATCAGAAGTACTAAACAGACTCCCATTAAAGCAAAACAAATGAGACAGATCAAGTGTGAGGTGAGAATGAATAAAAGGGAAGAATTGTCCAACTTGGATGAATTCTCCTCTACTGACCATGCTGTTGTCAAATGCTTATAGAAATCAAAGTCCAGACCAGCCATTATGTTCTTATAGTTTAACTGGGCTAAACGTTAAGGAGATGAACTGCTTACGTCAAGTAACACTGCTTTATTTCTAAGTTTTACCTGACTGGCAGTTACTTGCTGATTCACTACTCACCACTTAATACTTCTGGTCTGAAAAGTTGAACTGCTTTTTCAAAGATTATAATTTATTTGCAGGTTGTCACAGTACAGTAACCAATGAGGTGTTTAGCTTAGATGTCAGAATTCTTTAGCAGGGCTGTAAAATGGTAGTTTTTATGCCTTTAAAAAAGTCTACAGAGATTTAGAAAAATGCCTTTTTCCCCTAAAAGGGGGAAATTTCATGTCATACAGTTTACAGGATAAAAAAACATACATGAAGCCATCTGGATCAAAAGGGAGATGGAAATATATATACCTGTATCTGAAGTGAAGGAGTAGTCTAAAAGATTACAAACCAGCTATCAAAGAAAATCCAAAAATTGAAACAAAGTTCACTACTACTATGAAATTCTAGAAAGCTTTAAGAAAAAATGTTGGAAAAGAGATGGAAAAACTAAATTTTAGGAGCCTAAAAACTTCAATTAGAAGCAAGTTAAACTGATCTTACTCTAAGAAATGCGTATTTGCACGACCCCAAAGTGAGTTTATTAGCTTTGTTTTCACAGGGATCTCCCCTGACCAGGAAGGGCAACTGTGTCCCTGCAGTGGAGTGTGGTTTCCGAACCACTGGACCACTGGGGAAGTATCAGAAGCAACTTTATTTGGAAACAAAACAAAACAAAAAGACAGGCAGATGTTCCGAATTTTTGAAAATGCAAAAAGTTCCAACATAATGAAAACTACTCTGTCAAGGATGAAACATTCTATCAAGTAAAATAGTAGATCACTGTGTATTACAGTTAAGTTTCCAAAGTGATACTGTTGCTTGTCAAAACGTCTATGTACAAAAATTTTACAGCTTTCAACTACTCATCTCAAAACTACAAAGTAATCTATCTTCTGAGTTTCAATGAGTGGGAGAAAAATAGCCGGAAATCCTACAACTCACTGGTAAGATAGTGAGCCAGTTTTTTGGCAGTTACTATTAAAAGCCACTGTATTACTTCATACATAGTGTCATTGTTCGGTCACTAAGTCATGTCCGACTCTCTGTGACCCCGTGGAATGCAGCATGCCAGTCTCCCCTGTCATGGATCATAGCCTTGTCGTGGAAGGGCACTCAACGAAACTATGAAATATGCCATGCAGGGCCACCCAAGACAGACGGGTCACAGTGAAGAGTTCTGACAAAGCGTGGTCCACCAGAGGAGGGAATGGCAAACCACTCCGGCATTCTTGCCACAAGGACCCCATGGACAGTATGAAAAGTAATATTAATACATATTACAGTTCTCTAAAATGAACCTAGGTAAGAAGCAATATTTGGGTAATGTTTTAGGTCTGTCAATGAGAGATACCTAATTCGGTATAAAAATTTTATACAGATTATCTGACTCATATCTTACTAGTCAGAAATTTTAAAGAACCAGAATAAAATTCTCTATTTGATTTTGCAAAATGATATATATTTGAGAACTCAGAACAGGTTTGCTGTACATATTTTCATTCTGTATCAATTACATGCTTCAAAAATTAAATCAAGTTTTTAGATGCAACTCTTAAGATAACCATAGTATAGCCCCTAGGAAGCTGTTTAAACAAATAGTGTCAAGGTTTAACAGAGAGCCTGCTAGTTTCCCCAAGGTGTATTCTAGGTGACATAAAAATGTATCACTTCTGTGATAGAACTACTTCCTTTTTGCATGAGTTAGGAAAATACCAGGGCTGAAACAAAAGCAGTTTTTTCTTTTTTAATTTTAGGACATCTTGAAACTTTTAATATGGTAATAACATGCCTGTGAAACCTCCAGGAAGGAAACAAAGTAGCATTTCCATACTTGCTAAAGACCTGTTTTGTGTTCCTCAGAATATCCTTTGGTAAATATAATCGAACAAGAAAGAATTAACATTTTCTCTAAGGCCCACATTGTCAGCAAGACATAGATCACCTCAGGTCCTTCCAGCCTCAATTTCGCAGGACTGAAAAGTTAACCTGGGACCTCCCTGGTGGTCCAGTGGTTCAGAACCCACCTGCCGATGGAGGGGACAAGGGTTCGATCCCTGGTCTGGGAAGATCCCACATGTTGTGGGACAGTTAAGTCTGTGCGCCACGGCTACTGAAGCCCGAGTGCTGCAGGGCCTGTGCTTTGCAACAGGAGGAGCCCCCGCGATGAGAAGCCCCGCACAACACGACTGGAGAGGCGACCCCGCTCTCTGCAGCCAGAGAGCAGGCACAGAGACTCAGTGCAGCAAAAAAATCATTTAATACAGCATTTAATTTTAAAAAATTTAAAAAAACTGAAGATTAATTTAGGAATGAGATTATTAGGTATATCCTTCTCCTTTCTATAAATAATCTGCATAAATTGTACTATTCTATTTAGTAAAATCAATCAGTACTCCTTTCTTTATGGTATAGGAAACTTCCAGAGTCTCCCTTTTCCCTGCATGCCTGGGTCCCCATTTATTATCTTTGATGACATACATGTAGAGGCTACTGGCCGACGCCCGTGTCCTCCATGCTGTGACTACCCACCGGTGCACCCGACAAGCACAGCGGGAAGGCCGGCCCCTGGACACTGTGGGGGTGCCTACAGCCACTGAAACGGTCTCGGGTCTGTTTCTATTTCACACAACAACCAAGCTGTTTTTTAGGGGATCAAGGCAGACATCTGATGTTAACACAGGATGTTAAGGGCAGAACCACCGCCAAGAGCGAATCCAACTGGCCAGTGGATCCACACTGGAGGAAAAAGGACGACGCTCAGAGGGTACACTCTGGGGCTGGTGGAGACGCAGGCTAGAAGCACGGTACCTGATCTAACAAACGTGCTGAAAGCTTCAGAAATGCTACTAAGGGTACTCGGAGGCATTCCTGAATTTGGGGAACACGTTGAGAGGCCCTATGATACTTGGAGCCCAAGTGACTACTTGTCTTATGTAATTCTCCTTAGATCAATGAAACAGATATACTTTTCAAAACCCAAAATAGAAGTACTTTAAAGACAGGCTAACAGTGCAACATTCCTAAAAAATATATTTAAAATACCGTACTCGGCAAAGTGTGATACTCAACAAAGGTGATACATTTTGGATTGGAATTTTACACTAATTAAAACTCTCCGGGATTTCCTTGGTGGGCCAGGGGTTAAGACGCATGCTTCCAACACAAGGGGTGTGGCTTTGATCCTTGGTTGGTGAACTAAGATCCCACGTGCCACAAGGTGCAGCAAAAAAAGAAAAAAAATTTTATTTAAAAAACAAAACCAAGTAACTTCTTCCCTCAAAAGACAGAGTGAAATGACTTATATAAAGAGCCCCAATACAGGTCAGAACTCTTTAAAATTTCATGGATGTGTTCAAATTGTAAGTTTTTTACACGGACTGTGGCTGTTAGCTTTATTCCCAGAGAGCAGGTTACAGATGCTCCTAGGTCTTCTCCACGGCCGTCATCCGCACAGGCCGACGGCTCTGTTCCCCGCATCCCGCTCCCACTGACACACGGTCTGGGCTGCGGAGCGTGGGGAAGGGCAGCAGCGCCAGCCGGGCGCCCTGCGTCGTGTACCTGATCATACAGGAAACGTTTCCACACTTCCTCACTAAGAAGGAGGTCTCTCTAGGTTTTCCACAGACATCCTTTATTGGTTAAGCACATTTCCTGCTACTTGACATCTAAGATCATAGATACAGCTCAGTCACCTGCATCCAGAATGAGTGAGCAAAGATCCTTTCTTCCTTATAACAGAAGCTGTGGTTTTCTTCCAGCAACAGCAGAAGCAGCTTACGCTTACTGAAGCCTTACCATCTAAGCGTTCCCTCTTTTACAGATGAGGAAACTGAAACTGAGGAAATGAATTTCCCCAAACAGAAAGAAAAGAGGAAGAGTTGGAGTTTGAAAGCAGGCTGAGTTGATGCCAGAGTCAAGCTCTTCACCACTGCTGACCGTCCCGTAATGACTCACAACAACCCAGAAAGGTCCTTCTGGCCCCAAAGCAGCACTGGTCTGCATCTAAGTCTGGCTTTCCAGGGATTCCGTCCTGCGTGAACACAGCACGACTGGACCACAGGTTATGTAAGAGATCCTATGGTCATCAAAGCGGGATGAATCAGCAGGGGAAACAGAGAGGCAGGATTAAATGAGATAAGAATTTAATTCACATTATACAGCGTTTCAAAGTTTTGAGAAGCTGTTTCTCCAAGGATATCTATGTGACTGATAAATACTTGAAAACAGGCAGAAAATCAAGGAAGTCTAGACCACACCAAGAAAACAGCAGGTCAGCACAGATAACACATGAAATAATTTAAGTTTCAGGAAGTCAGTGTGTTTAATCCGGGAAAGAAAAGCTTAATGTACACTGTCACTCTGTTCACCATCCAACCCGCCCCACACACACCCGTGCATATTACACACACAGTGGGGGTGTCGCCACACACACACATATATATTACATACACAGGGGGTGTAACCCCACACATACACATGTACATATTACACACACAGTGGGGGTGTCACCACACACACACGTACATATTACATAGACGGTGGGTGGGTACTGAGTGGAGTCAGAGACAAAGCGGAACAGCCCTACCCTGTATTTCTCCAGAAAGTCAAGTCACTCAAAAATATTCTAAGAAAAATGCCACCCAACTGGCCACACTGTGCCCCTTCCCAGGACTGCCCCACATGTGGTGACTGACTGGCATGTGTACACAGCCCCAGACCTGGGTCAGCTGGAGCTCCGGAGGGGGGCAAGGCTGGGCTGGGCCTGCCAGGCGGCCCGACGGCCTGACGGCTCCCTTCCGCATGCAGGTGCGGCCCCCTCGGGCACGTCCGAATCCCCTCTCTGCATGCTAAACTGTCCGCACCTGCTTTCCAGAGCACCTGCCCACCAAAGGACTCACAAAGGAACCGACAGCCCCATCAGAGTCACAGGCCCCTTGGCTGAAACATCAGAGACAGCCGCCACTTGTGGTAACTCCACTTCGTGCAAAACAGCGTGGGGGGACACAGGCAGCCTCACCCAGAAAGCAGTGCTAGCGTGCCATCCAGTAATGTAAAAGCCAAGAGAACGTGATTTCAGCACATGCACGAAATGATCATGCTTGCACATCGTTCGCTCTGCAGAAAAGGCAGAATCCACGATTCCACTCTCTGGAAACGCTGTTTTAAGAACACGAGTACGCTAATCAAAGTTCTAGGCAATGTAATTACTTTCAATTAGTAACTCCTCTTCATTCTCTTACAACCACTATTCACTTTTCAATCTACGTCTGTTCAGACCCTATTTCAGCAACTGATGTCCTCAGGAGAAGGAGGAAGTCTGGGCAGAGACAGTCAAAGAGCGTCACACGAAGACAGAGGCAGAGACAGGACTGCTGTGCCTGCAAACTGAGAAACGCCCGAGTGCCAAGGAAGTCCCAGAGGCTAGGAGAGGGGCACGCAGCGGGTCCTCCCGCAGAATCTCCAGGAGCCAACCCTGCCGACGACAGGGGACTGCTGACTCCAGGACCGAGCGGGAACGTCTGTGGTTCGCAGCCGCCGGGGCGTGGGGGCCCTATTTCAGCTGTGCTAGGAAGCCACACAGCACGTCTGCGGCACGGCCCACCCTACGAGTGACTCCAGCTGCGTTCCTTCTCCTGCAACTTTGATCCTGGTAAAAGAGGTCCAGGGAGGCGACGGGGGAGCCTGGGAAGCATGCCATCTTCACGTTCAGAGAGGGGTCACCTAATCCAGGGTTGTTCAAACATTTCTCCAAGTGGTAGAAAGTAAAAGTGAGAGTTGCTCGGTCGTGTCTGACTCTTTGTGACCCCGTGGACTATACAGTCCATGGGATTCTCCAGGCCAGAACACTGCAGTGGATAGCCTTTCCCTTCTCCAGGGGAATCTTCCCAACCCAGGGATCGAACCCAGGCAGGTCTCCCGCATTGCAGGCGGATTCTTCACCACGTGAACTATCACGTGGTAGAACCCAGGACTAAACCTGAGAGGGCTGAAGCGGCACAGGAGAGGGAGGGCGGGGGGGCCTGCCTGTCACCCCACCCGCTGCCTCACGCAGGAAGTCACCTGGGCTCTCCAAGAATTCTTCTACCCATTCATTCATTCCGCAAACGTTTGAGCCCCTACGTTGTGCAGATCCTGCCTTCACAGCATCAACCGGCACTGAGTTCAGCAAACCTCCTCATCTTATGGGTTAGGAAACTGAAGCGTGCCCTCAAGGTGCCGGGTCAGGATCGGGGTCACTGTGGGCCCAGGCCCAAAGCTGTGTCCTCTCCGCCATTACCCTTCACCCCTCATCTGACTTGCAGCCTTGCCAGCATACGATTTTGAAGTCACAGACAAGCCTTTTTACTTCGCATCTAGCACATCCTTCTTTTTATTAATCTTATTTGGCTGTGCTGGGTCTTCACTGTCGCACCCAGGCTTTCTCTAAGTTGAGGCAAGGGCTCCTCTCTAGCTGCGGTGCACAGGTTTCTCACTGCAGTGGCTTCTCTTGTTGCAGAAGAGGCTCTAGGGCTATGGCTTAGGTGATTGTGGAGAACAGGCTTAGCTGGTCCAAGGCATGTGCAATCTTCCTGGACCAGGGATCAAACCTGTGTCCCCTGTGTTGGCAGGCAGATTCTTACCCCACCTCCCCCCAGCATCTCTTTCTTAATCATGGTTTCTGGATACGGTTCCCTGTCCCCACAGGTCTGGAGGCATCTTGAGAAGCTGGGAGACCTGAGGCCCGAGCCAGAGAGAAAGCGAGATGGGCCCTGTTCCAATGCAGCCGTATAGACGGCAGGGCACTGCCTGAGCCCTTTCAAGGGTACGGCCGGCCTGCACAGGCAGGGCCCACATATGTTCCACTTAAGACACGTTTCGGTCCTGTGACAGTGTCTATCACGTGGTCAGTGAAAAAGCTTTGAGACATTGTTCTTAGATTTGCACATGTGCTTTTCTGAAAACAAGAGAATGAAATCCAGGGGGAAAAAAGTATAACATCTAAGAGCAAAAACATTCGCCTGATATAAGTTGTCGTTTAGTTGCTAAGTCATGTTGGACTCTGCGACCCCATGGACTGTAGCACACTGGGCCTCCCTGTCTTTCACCATCTCCCGGAGTTTGCTCAAACTCATGTTAATTGAGTTAGCGATGCCACCCAACCATCTCATCCTCTGTTGCCCCCTTCTCCTCCTACCCTCAATCTTTCCCCAAATCAGGATCTTTTCCAATGAACTGGCTCTTTGCATCAGGTGGCCAAAATATTGGAGCTGAAGCATCAGTCCTTGAATATTCAGAGTTGATTTCTTCTGGATTGACTGGTTTGATCTCCTGGCAGTCCAAGGGGCTTTCAAGAGTCTTCTCCAGCACCACAGTTTGAAAGCATCAATTTTTCGGCTCTCAGCCTTCTTTAGGGTCCAACTCTCACATCCATACAGGACTACTGGAAAAACTATACGGCTGTCTAGGTTTGTCAATAACTTTCCTTCCAAGGAGCAAGTGTCTTTTAATTTCATGGCTGAAGTCACCGTCCACAGTGATTCTGGAGCCCAAGAAAATAAAATCTGTCACTGCTTCCACTTTTTCCCCATCTGTTTGCCACGAATTTATGGGACCAGATGACATAATCTTAGTTTTTTGAATGTTGAGATTCACGCCGGCTTTTTCACTCTCCTCTTTCATCCTCATCAAGAGGCTCTTTAGTTTCTCTTCACTTTCTGCCATTAGAGTGGTATCATCTGTATATCCGAGGTTGTTGACATTTCTCCTGGCAATCTTGATTCCCGCTTGTGAGTCATCCAGCCTGGCATTTTGCATGATGTACTCTGTATACAAGTTAAATAAACAGGGTGCCAGCACACAGCTTTTGACGTACTCCTCTCCCAATTTTGAACCAGTCCGTTGTTCCATGTCCGGTTCTAACTGTTGCTTCTTATCCTGCATACAGGTCTCTCAGGAGACAGGTAAGGTGGTCTGGTATTCCCATCTTTAAGAAATTTCCACAGTTTGTCATGATCTACACAGTCAAAGGCTTTAGCGCAGTCAGTGAAACAGGTGTTTTTCTGGAATTCCCTTGCTTTCTCTATGAACCAATGGATGTTGGCAATTTGATCTCTGATTCCTCTGCCTTTTCTAAACCCAGCCTGTTCATATGGAAGCTCTCGGTTCACAAACTGTTGAAACCTAGCTTGAAAGATTTTGAATATAACCTTACTAACACGTGAAATGAGTGCAATTGTGCGGTAGTTTGAACATCCTTTGGCACTGCCCTTCTTCAGGACTGGGATGAAAAGTGACCTTTCCCAGTCCTGTGGCCACTGCCAAGTTTCCCAAATTTGCTGGCATATTCAGTGCAGTACTTTCAAAGCATCATCTTTTAGGATTTGAAATAGCTCAGCTGGAATTCTATCACTTCCACTAGCTGTGTTTGTAGTGATGCTTCCTAAGGCCCACTTGACTTCACAATCCAGGATGTCTGGCTCTAGGTGAGTGACCTCACCATCGTGGTTATTTGGGTCATTAAGACCTTTCTTGTATAATTCTTCCTGTATTCTTGCCACCTCTTCTTAACCTCTTCTGTTTCTGTTAGGTCCTTACTGTTTCTGTCCTTTATTATACCCGTCTTTGCATGAGGTTCCCTTGATACCTCCAATTTTCTTGAAGAGATCTCTGGTCTTTCCCATCCTATTATTTTCCTCCATTTCTTTGCACTGTTCATTAAGAAGGCTTTCTTATCTCTCCTTGCTATTCTCTAGAACTCTGCATTCAGTTGGGTATATCTTTCCCTTTCTCTCCTGCCTTTTGCTTCTCTTTTCTCAACTATCTGTAAAGCCTCCTCAGTTCAGTTCAATTCAGTTGCTCAGTTGTGTCTGACTCCTCCTCAGACCACCACTTTACCTTCTTACATATTTTTTTCCTTTGGGATGGCTGTGGTCACTGCCTCCTGTACAGTGTTACGAGCCAGGCTCCTCCGTCCATGGAATTCTCCAGGCAAGAACACTGGAGTGGGTTGCCACTCCCTTCTCCAGGGGATCTTCCCAACCCAAGGACTGAACCCAGGTCTCCTGCATTTGTTGGCAGATTCTTTACTCTCCGAGTCACCAGGGAAGCCTGGTACACTTACTGACATACTAAACAGAAGCCCCTGAGCGGCACCGGGAGGTCCTCAGACCGCCTGCCGCCAGTGAAGGCCCAGGCAAGCTCCGCAGCTCCGGAGCCCTGGGCAGGCCAGAAGTGGATGGGGGGTGGGGGTGGGGGCGGGGGGGAATCACGCGGAGGAGGTACCAACCACCTGAGCTACCTGTAAACCAGAAAACCAAATTAGAGGTTTAGGTAGCAGACGGTAACATGGTAGCAAGGTTCACTCCGGGGCTGAGAATAGGAAAAGGAAGGCAGCAAATTCTCACGGTCGTTTCATCAGGGGAAGGTTGCAAGATGAGAAGAAGCCTTGGGAGCAAGGCTTTGAGGGTTACAGTGACTTGCCTGCGTGAACTGCGTCCAGTCTTCTGAATGTGGGCTCCTCCCTACTGCCGAAGGCCGCGTCCGCAGAGGCTATAACTCTTGTGGAAAAGGCTGCGTTCTTGTCCTGATGAGACTCACTTAAAACACAAAACAAAACAGGGTAGGGAGAGAGCCCACTCGACAGCCCAGCTCCAAGCCTTGCTCGCTCCTGGAATCATGCCCGGCTGGGACAGGGGGTCAGGCCGCCCTGCCCTCTGGCACTTTTCTTTCCCTCGAGCTGCAGAGACTACAACCATGCCCGCCCCCACCCCGCCCATCCTCTGCCCTGGCCTCACTGGCACTTCTCTATTTACACTCACTTCCTCCTTCAGCACCATCCAGCAGCAAAACCCGAGTCACACAAATGTAATTTACAAGTTCCTAGTAGCCATATTAAAGAAGAAAAACAGATGAAATCCATTTTTAGAATATATTTATAACTCAACAGACCCCAAATATTATCACTCCAAATATAATCAAGGTAAAAGTCATTAGCGGCCTATTTTACGTTCTTTTCCCCCATACTAAGTCTTTGAAATCTGGTGCATATTTGACACAGAGCATCTCAAGTCAATCTAGCCCCATTTCATGCGCTCCAAAGCCGTAAGTGGCTCAGGCGGCTACCTTACTGAACGGCCAGGCCTAGCTGATCTCCACTCCCACGACTGTAAACACGTCTACAACGAGATCACTCCACACTTCCTCTCACCTCCTCCTCCTCTCTCTTGAATCCCAAAATTATACAGCCATCAAGCTACTGGACAGGTGTCTAATCGGTATCTCAACTCACAACGTCTCTTAAAAATCAAATTAAAAAAAAAACAACAACAACAAATTCTTCACCACCACCACCAGCATCCTTGCCATGACCTTCCCAACATCAATCAAGGGCAAGTCCATGCTCCTGCTGCTCAAGCCAAAGGCTCTGGAATCAGCCTTGACTCCTCCGGTCCCTCTCACATTCCTCATCCGACCCATCAGCCAGTCCCCCCCGGTCCCACCTTCATGATGACCCAGGATGGGGGTCTTCCCCTTGCTCTGCGTTCCCGAGCGTCGCTCTGCCTCTCAGACGGCTCCCCATCTGTCTCCCTCGTTTCTCCCAGGTCTCTGCTCGAGCGTCTTCTCACCAGAGAGCCGTTCCCTGTCCACCCTAAACACACAGCACCCCTCTGGCCTACGTCTTCACGTGGCCCGTGTGTCCATCTGCTGACTCTCCCCCACCCCCACCCACCGGCACAGGACCGTGTAGGGGGCCATGGGTGGTCAGACAGCCCCCCGAGACCGCCTGCCGTGGGGGGTCCAGCTGACGCCAGCCTCCGGCCGCAGCACCTGCAGCGTCACCGGGCCAAGACGTCAGGCCACGTGTCCCTCGGGGGGCTCGCTCCCAGCAGTGCTGACCAGGAGGGGGTGCCAGCCCTCGTCTTCCAACCAAGCCCGAAGCCTGGCCAAGGCTGCCTCCGGACTGCCCAGCCCTCTGCCACCTCTTCTTCCTGCGTGAGCAGGATAGCGCCGGGTGGAAGCCTAGGGCTCCTCCCAGCACCCCTGCCCCCTCCCTCGTCCCCTCGTGAACGTCTCCCACACGTCTAACCATCTTGGCATCTACGCCTGGGACACTGTGAGCGCAGCCAAGTACTGTGGAAACAAATGGATCTCCAGGAACAGCCGGCCGTGGAAAGGACGTCCATTTTTAAGATACAAAGAAAGACGGTGGGGCTCCTGCTCGGCCATGCATTGTGTGTTAACTTTCCCGAAGTGTCCTGAGACCTCTGGGCTCCAGCTTCCTCATCTGTAAAATGAAGACACCACCACCTCTCTCAAGAGCTGTCAGGAGGAGTACAACAAGATAGTTCACCTAAGGTCCCCAACAAGAGGCCTCACGTGGAGGAAGTGCTTTAACAAGCGTGAGCCCACTCTCCTCTGTAGCTGCTTCTAAGAATCCCTCACCTTCCTACTTCTCCACCCACTCTGACCACTTGTCAACTAAATAAAGCCCCAAATGACCCTAAGCACCCTCAGCACTATCACCCTCAGTGACAGACTTTAATTTTTTAGACTCCAAAATCACTGCAGATGGTGACTGCAGCCATGAAATAAAAAGATGTTTGCTCCTTGGAAGAAAAGCTATAACCGATCTAGACATCATATTAAAAAGAAGAGACATTACTTTGCTGACAAAAGTCCGTCTACTTGAAGCTATTGTTTTTCCAGTAGTCATGTATGGATGTGAGAGTTGGACTATAAAGAAAGCTGAGCGCCGAAGAATTGATGCTTTTGAACTGTGGTTTTGGAAAAGACTCTCTAGAATCCCTTGGACTGCAAGGAGATTCAACCAGTCAATCCTAAAGGACATCAGTCCTGAATATTCACCGGAAGGACTGATGCTGAAGCTGAAACTCCAATACTTTGGCCACCTGATTCGAGGAACTGACTCACTAGAAAAGACTCTGATGCTGGGAAAGATTGAAGGCAGGAGGAGAGGGGACGACAGAGGATGAGATGGTTGGATGGCATCACCGACTTGATGGACATGAATTTGAGCAAGCTCTGGGAGTTGGTGATGGACAGGGAGGCCTATGCTGCAGTCCACGGGGTCACAAACAGTCAGACACAACTGAGCGACTGAAGTGAACTGAACCCTCAGGACTACCTCAAAGAAGAAAATGCCCAGGCTAATGTCTAAAATTATTAAACTAATAAAGACACCAAGAAAATGTTTAATATGATCATTTAATTGATCATATTAACATGATCATAATCATTAATACTATAATTATAATTATTAACATGATCATAATCATTAATATTATCAATGATAATTTAAAGAAATTAGAAACTTGCTGGTTAGTTTTTATTTTTTTAGGCTGCCTAAAGGGGGTTTCTCAAGAAAGTTCACCAAAACATTATGTACAAAAATGTTCGCTGTGTTACAATAACAACTTGGAAGCCCACTCCATCAACTAAATTCTGGCACATCCACACCACAGAAAACTGGGCACATCAAAGAAAACACAGTGAAGCAGATCTATACAAACGGTAAAGATACAGATGCTGACACGGAAAGCACTCCAGACACAAAGTGCTTGTTTACACAGGACACTCTCCACTATGACTCCACGAGTTACAAGTCCATAATTTTTTTTCTATGACCTCCAAGAAGTTTATCAGTCATTTCTCAAGATGAGTGCAGGATGGGGGGGAGTGAAAGAGGAGATTTTCTAATCAACTTAAAGTTACCGCTTTTTTAGATTTAACATGCACTTTTAAAAAAATAGGCTTAAAAAAATAAATAAACAGGTTTTAAAAGAGTTGCCCGTATTCAAGACAGGGGCTTCCCAGGTGGCTCAGTGAGTAAAGAATCCATCTGCAAGGCAGGATAAGCAGGAGACGTAGGTTCGATCCCTGGGTCAGGAAGATCTGGAGGAAGGCACGGCAACCCACTCCAGTATTCCTGCCCGGAGAATCCCATGGACAGGGGAGCCTGGTGGGCTCCAGTCCATGGGGCCGCACAGAGTCGGACACGACTGAGTGAGTGAGCACACACGCATATTCAAAATTAGGTTAGTGGGTTGGTGTAAATTATTTGTTTTTGCTTACGTACTTTTGTTTTAAAGCTTATTTACCCTCAAGTTTATTATTAATTTTGAATACAGCAATTTTTAAAATGTTACCTTTATATTTGTTTCATTAAATTGGTATGGGGTGGGGGGAAGAGTAGAAAACACCACTAACGTAATAGGTTAAAATACAATATATAGAGAGAGAGTATATTATGTATCAAGCACAGTAAGTACTTTTCCATACATATTTATCTGCTCATAAAAAAAAAATACAAAATACAGTGATAGTTTTAATAAATTAAGTTTTATATCTCATTAAAATAAGAAACAGCTTTGATGATACTAACAAAAAATTAACAACATGATCAGTGATCATTATCTATGGTGGCAATCAAAGGAAGTAGTGGCAAGTCACCACCACCACCACCAAATAAAGGACCACAAATGCATCTATTCAATTTCAACTTTCTCCTGGTGACATTCTGTCAATGTGTAAAAATAACTGAATCACTATATTGTGCTACCAAACCTAATCCAGTTTTGTAAGTCGATTATACTTCAATGAAGTATTGTTTTTAACTTTCTCACCATTAAAATATTCAAGGAAGATGCTAATGAGGAGCAAAAGGTTATCAGACACCTAAGAAAAGGCTAGTAACTGAAGGAAAAAAAATAATAATAATAATAAAGAGCTTGACTAAATGCCCAAACTTGGGCAAACAATTTTGAAATAGTTCTGTCCTGGCTATTAAGATACCACAGGTACTTTGGGAAATGTAATTGGGCTAGAAAGCAAGTCCTGGCCTGGTCTTGCTTCCTGTCACATAACCACATACATATACACACATGTACACACACACACAGCCCGCACTCACAGAGCTCACATCCTTTCATTGCCCCGTTAACCAAGAACACAGACACGAAGCAACATGAGCGCACGCAGTTCTGCAGTGATTAATCTTCCACACTGTCCCACTGCTCTCAGTTCCAACTCATGCCGGGTTCATCCCCTGGGGTAGGCCCAGCGCCCTCAATTCTCTGGGGCGGAGTTTAAGAGAGACTGATTACGAACGTATAGATCTCCAATGATTTTTTTTTTTTAAAGCTCATAATCATAAATAAGGTCAATGTAAGTAAAGTAGCAATCGACACACACTCTTATGTGGCTGCAAGTTTAGGGAATTTCATATTATGTTAGAATCAAAGATACCACGCTGGATACAACCGGTCAATCAGTAACACGTATAATCTTAAAAACAGTAACTAAACGTTTAATTAAAAGTTCCAGAATTACAGCTGGTTTTCAGCACCAAGCTTCTCCCTCTCCAGCCTGGGAGCAAGACTGCTGAGCAGATATAGGTAGAGACAGAGAACTATGAAGAAGGCCTGGGGACAGGAAAAAGCCTCAGAGATGAGGTCAGAAACAAATTTCAAGTCATTACCGATACTGCATAAGGAGGCCTGCCCTCTGGATCAGTGGTTAAGAAGCTGCCTGTCAGCTCAGGGGCTGTGGATTCAACCCCTGGTCTGCGTAGAGTCCACACGCTGAGGGGCGGATAGACCCGGGCACCACACCGACCACAGCCGCAGTCCTGGAGCCCCCGCTCCGCAGCAGGAGGAGCCCCCGCAGTGAGACGCCTGGGCACTGCGGCTGGGGTGCCCTCACGCGCTGCCACCAGATACAACCCTCGCGCAGCGACGAGACCCTGCGCAGCCGGAAAGGAGAATAAATAAAAATGAGAAACGTGTATGTAAGACTCTACTGCCAGATTAAAACAAAAACACGTGTTTTACTAAAAATCAACAGAGGAGAAAACGTGACTATCCATTTTCCACTTTCTTAAGCTCACTTACAGAAAGACTTCCTTGTCTTCAGAATAATTCCGGACCAACACCATGCATCTGCTTGTGCCAAAGCTCCCTCCAACCCAACACTCACTTTTTTGCTTATTCCCAAAACCAATGAAAGAGTGAAGGTGGGGAGAGCAGATGATTCTTCTTTTTCCTTTACACAGGAGCCAGAAATAAATCTGGGAACACGGTTACAGTAACCAACGTATACACTCAATCGACACACCTACCCAACCACTAGCGTTCCCTACACCTGCTTCAATTAACAGCTAAAGGCTCCACTCCCTGAGCACCGACTACGTGCTGGGCCCTGGTCATGTGGATCCACGAAGCTCAAACATACAGCCATTCCAACCCCACTCCCCCTCTGCCAACTTCAGAGAACGCAGACTGCTCGAGTTAATTCAACCAAGCATTTAAACCAGTAAGAACTGTGTGCAAGACTGTATTACACACTAGAGAGAGAGTAAGCAATGGTCAAGAATTTCCTCTTTCCTTAAGGAGTTTATAATCCATGAAACAAATAAACTAAAAAGTCAGAAAGAAAAAAACAGCTGAGTGGGGGCAGCCTCAAGCACCGTGTGGGTGGAGAGTGAGGAGTTGATTCTGAAAGTCAGAGGAAGCTTCTTTCATAGAAGCAGCGGCGCTGAAGTCAAGCCTTTGGTATTACGGATTCTGCTAAGAAGGAAAAAAACGCAGAAAAGCCATTCCAGAGTAAAGAAGTCGGACAAATAACCACGGAAGTGGCCAGAGGTCTAAGTGTTGAAATACCAGGTGGTGAGAGATGAAGCTAAAAGTTACAATGATGCCAGATGGCACAGGTCTCCATGATTTCCTAACCCTTTAACACTGATTCTCAGCTGGCCAGGAGGTGATGCCTCCAAGATGAAAATCTTCGTGGGAGTAAGCCTACCGACAGAACTAGGTCATAACCCTCAGGTGTGATGGAATGGAGGGAAATGTTGAGAACCTCTGCTATATACCTGGGGCGGGGTTGGGGGGGGCAGGTTTGATATGATCTGATTTTACATATTGAATAATTCTGGTAACAGAACACAGGACTCGAGAAAGGGAGGCCAGTCAGCAGGCCTACCTACAGGAACAACCTCCACAAGGACAGACAAGAGCCAGGGTGGGCAGGGGCAGAGGAACTGCTGGGGGAAGGAAAAAAAAAAAAGGTTGATGGAAAAGACACATGGAGGCAGACTTGGTAAAAATCTCGCCAAGAAAAGGAAGACCCAGAAAGTGTCCAGCCTGGGGGCGAGGAGGACGAACGCTCTGTGAGGTTATGCCATCCTTCTTACCGTTTATCTGGACGAGGGCGCACAGCACACAAGGAACAGCCACTTTAAGTGACCCCGGAAAGCAAAAATAGCACAGACTTCTCACAAAAGAAAGAAAGAGAAGTTCAAGAGAGATTTAACTAACTTGCCCACAGTGACCCAGGGGTGAGGGATGAGCCAAGACACAAACCTGAGTCTTCCAAATCCGGACCTGACGGACTTTAAACAAGCACCCTCAAAAGCAGTTTACTTTTTATGAGTATAAAAATCTCCAAAAAATAAACCCACCAAAAATGTTTTAAACAAAAAGCTGGTAATCTGCTGGGAATGCAATTATATTTCAAAGGTAAGAAATGTTTTAAAAAGTGTGCTCTGATCCCCTCCCCAAGAGACTGACTCCAGTCAGCAGTGTTGGCTTGTGAACCCTAAAAGTTTCAACACATAGGGCAGAGGTGGTTGTTTGTTATTTTGTATAAAAATACCACTTGGTGTTTTATGAGAGATCAAAAATAATTGAAAAGAAATATGCTCAGTATTAACTATCTTCAACATCCTAAAACCTCATTCCCAGATTCCCAGTGCCACGGTTGGTACTGATGTTTGTTATTAAAATACTCTATAATAATAATATTCTTCATAAGGTGGATTACAAACTTTGATTTTATTCAGCAAACATTTCGACGTTTTCATGTTAGGGATAAAACAATGACATGGTCACCACAGCCAGACTTTAACAAACACAACACGTGATACAGGCAATAATGAAAGTAAAAATAGAGGACTGTGACTGCAGAAATGAATAATTCACTTTGATAGGACTTCCAAAGGGCTCCAGAGAGGACCTAAAATCAGATGTGGACTTTTAAAAAAGTGGAGTGGGTGGACGTGAGACAGGGCATTCCAACTGGAGAAAAAGATTACAAAAGGGATGAAGCGGCCAGGCTGTTCAGAGAACCGAGAGCCCTCTCGCGGGGCAGTGTGAGAAGGGAAACGACAAGACAGGTGAGATTCAGAGCGGCTGGGGCCAGACTGCAAGGGGCCTTAAATGTGATGCTCCCGGGTCTGCATTCCGGTCTCCACACAACAGGCAGGCTTAGAAGCTTTCTGAGCCAGAGACTGACAAGATCCAATCTGTGTTTAGGAAAGATGACCTGACAGCCGGGCAAAGTGCAGATAGGAAGGGCCGGGGAGGAGCCTAAGAAAGCTTTAAGCCAGGAAAGGAATCGGAAGCTCTGACACATTAGCACTAGCTAACATTTTAAACGGGTCTGAATGTGGACAGAACAACTTCACATCTCCCCTCACCTGATCATTCCAACCATCCTGTGAGACAGGTATCATTACTCTCCCCATTTTACACATGAGAAAACTGGCTTAGAGGGCCATTAACTGCTCCAAGTCAAATGCTGCTACAACAGGGAGAACCTAGGCTCCGCACTTATCCACACAAGGCAAAATAAAAACAATCTTACTGCTTTGGAAAATGCTACTGCAAAATAAAGCACAGAGTGATCTATGACATCTTTAAAAGAGATGCTAAAATGCCATTTACTTTTCTTAAATGTTTGGAACTTGTGTAACAAATAAGCTAATTACCCTTAAAATAGTTACAGATATGCCTTGTGTCATGGTAAAGACCTGTACTTTTCCTGAAAAACAATGCATCTGTACCTCTGCGTCTATCTTTTGCAATATTTAATATTTAAGAGTGATACTCTCTACTTCCTTCAATGTTTCAGTGGCCAAACTAGATGACACAGGCTTATGTAAAAACTGTTACACATGTACCCAAACTGAAACAATAAATATTTTTTGAATTACTAAAAATTATTTAGCAAGTACGGTAACTGAATATAGAACACAATAAGTATTCATTGCAAGAGGCTTACATATAAGTATAAACGTTAGTCGTTCAGTCTGGTCCAACTCTTTGGGACCCCAAGGACTGTAGCCCACCAGGCTCCTCTTGTCCATGGGATTCTCCAGGCAAGAATACTGGAGTGAGTAGTCATTCCCTTCTCCAGGGGATCTTCCCAATCCAGGGATCGAACCAGGTCTCCTGCATTGCAGGCAGATTCTTTACCACTGAGCTACCAGGGAAGCCCCAAGAGTGTATACCTGCGCATACACAGAGGTATGCAAAGACACAATTTCAGGAATCATTTCTGTCACAAAGAAATGTCATCAAGAGCCTAAGAACCACTTATGAATGGATCAATCCAAAATAACCGATGGGAGAATATTTGACCTTCAGGCTGCAAAGTGGGAGAACTCCCCACGTCGGATTCAAAGTCTTATGAAATGGTCAAGGTGCTCTGGCACCTAGCTAGCTCTAGGATTTGACTCTATAGTTAGTTTTACCCAGGACACCACGTATTATCAAGACTGCTTGCCCCCAACTCTTCACTGATCTCCTAGCGCTTTCATTATTATTATTTTTTAAACAAGCTAAGACCCAGACGTGTAAAGCTCACTGTTAGGAACCTGGACGAAGTATCCGATATCCAAGCATCCTAGATATCCAGGGGGCTTCCCTGGTGGCTCAGTCGGTGAAGAGTCGCCCTGCAATGCGGGATACCCGGGTTCGATCCCTGGGTCGGGAAGATCCCCTGGAGGAGGGTATGTCAACGCCATCCCAGTATTCTCGCCTGCAGAATCCCCATGGACTGTAGCCCGCCAGGCTCCTCTGCCCACGGGGATTCTGCAGGCGAGAATCGCAGAGAGTCGGACACACGACTGGCACAGCACACACGCACGGGCTAGACATCCAAGCATCCACCCGCAAGAAACCATGTTTAGTTCTGTCCCCCGGACCCGCTACATCTCCTACAGTGTTTTGTTTTCTTTTTTTTGCTAGGTTGGCTCTCCTGAGCTTGCCTCTGGAGGACAAAAACTGAAAGGTGGCAAAAGAAAGAAATTAAAAACCCGGGTTCTGCCACGATTTTGGTGGTCCGCCCCAGGAGCCGGGGCAGGCCCGAGTACAAGCGCGCGCAGCCCTGCTCCGTCCCGGGGCGCAGGCGTCTATCTCTCCGGTGACCACCCCGCTGCTCGAGGCTCCGGGAGTGCCGGGGCGCAGGCACCTCTCGCCGGCGACCACCCCGCTCCTCGGGGCGCAGGGGGGGACGCTCGCGCTGGCGGCCAGCGCAGGAGGCCGGCTCCGGCCCTCCGGAGCGCGCGCGCGCGGCCGTATAACCTTCGCCGGACCTGGCGCCGCAGGGCCCGCCCCGCGCGCGCAGAGAGCCACAGGCCCGCCCGCCCGCCCGCCCGCCTCCGCCGGCCGCTTCCCTTCCCCGGGGTCGGGGGGCAGCCCCTAGAGGACAATGCAGGACGGCAGGGCGCAGCGCCGCCGCGAGCGCCCACCCCGCCGGCCCGGCCCGGCCCGGCCCTCGGGGCCCCGCGCGCCCCGCCTCGCCTCCCCGGAGAGCCGCTCCCTGCGCGGCCCATTGTGCGCACTCATCGTCCGGCCCGCGCGCCGCCGCCGCCGCCCGCGCCCCCCAGGCGTCGGGGTCCCCGCTCCCGGAGCGCACCGCACGCCCGGGGCCCGGCCGCCCGCCCGCCCCGGCTCAGCCCCGGCCCCGGCCCAGCCCGCGGTACCTGCCGAGCGAGCGGCCGAGCGGCGCGGCGGCCGCGGCGGGGGCGCCTCCTCGCTCCGCGGGCTCCGAGCGGCTGCCGAGCGCCGGGCGGGCCGGGGCGGGCGCCTGACGTAAAGCGGCGGCGGCGGCGGCGGCGGCGCCACTCGGCGGAGGGCGGGGGGGGGGGAGCGGCGCAGCGCGGCCGCTCCGCTCCGTTACCCGGCAACCGGCCTCAGCGCCCCGCCGGCCGGCCGCGCTCCATATCCTTCCGCCCAGGCGCCGGGATTACATCAGCGCCGCCGCCCCGCCCCGGCCCCGCCCCTCCGGCCGACTCCGGGGCGCCTCCGGGGGCGCGCGCGCGCGGAGGGGCCTGCTGGCTGGAGGGAGCGATGCAGCCGCGGGTGGGTGCTGGGGTCGCAGGCGGGGCGGGGGTTGGAGGACTACAGGCGGGAGCCCCCCCACCACCACCACCCCCGGAGTTCGGGGCGTCGGAGCGGAGACGCACCCTCACCCCCCGCCCCCGGGTGCAGGGGCGCGCGGGGCTCCTGAACTCCGCCGCCGCCCCGGTCCCCGCCTTCGCGGGCACACTCTCCACCTGTCTGTGCACCCCACCCCCCCACCTCCTCGCCGCGTCCTGGGATGGCTGCGGTGGGCGGTTTAAAATACCGGTTTAAAAAAAAAAAAGAAAAAATCCAGAAGACAAGCTAAGGAAATGCGACAGGGCTCTTTTTATTAAGGAGGCAAAAATAAATTCTGGAAGATTCGGAAGTGGGAACCAAAAATAGGCACTAACCTTTGAAGCAGAGTCTCTTCACACCCACCTCCTTTTCCTAAATGTGATTCCTAGACCTGTCCTGAAAAAAGGCACCAGACAAGAAGGAGCCCGAGAGGTTACCTACTTAACTTGGGAGGGAGGGTGACCTGCCTGGATGGCATGGTGCCCTGTTGGGTTTGTTGAGTGCCTACTGGGTGCAGGGCTCTGAGCTTTGCTGCTCGGAACTTGCAAGGCCAGGTTCCCAAACCCGCTCCTGGTGGGGGAGAAGCTGACCTGTGGGCTAGGATGGAGAAAACTGGACACCAGGAGCTGCAGGTGCTGGAGAAATGACCATGAGCTATTGATATCTGCAGAGTATCACCAAGGCCTTCTCTGTACACCTGTCTTGTGTTCTTGAGAAGAGTGCTGGACCAAGGCATGATCATCCCTCAACCTGAGGCTCTGAGAAAGGAAGGATTCCACCTCAACTTCTGGCTTCCCTGATAGCTCAGTTGGTAAAGAATCTGCCTGCAAGGCAGGAGACCCCCATTCCGATTCCTGGGTTGGGAAGATCCGTTGGGGGAGGAATGGGTAACCCACTCCAGTATTCTTGGGCTTCCCTGGTGGCTCAGCTGTTAAAGAATCTGCCTGCAATGCGGGAGACCTGGGTTCAATCCCTGGGTTGGGAAGATGCCCTGGAGAAGGGAAAGGCTGCCCACTCCAGTATTCTGACCTGGAGAATTCCATGGACTGTATAGTCCATGGGATCTCAAAGAGTCAGACACGACTGAGCGACTCTCTCTTTTACTGTTCCCGAGTAGGTGAGGAGGTCTGGCTCCCTTGAACTGCACTCTCTTGCAGGATTTGAACCCAGGTGCCTGGCTCTAAGGTCTGGGGTCTGTCTGCTCCTTTACAAAGCTCCCTTCCTTCATCAGCTTGCTCCCACTTTTATTTCAGTTGAGTGTCTCAACGTGAATCACAGTGCATTCAGCCAGTGTCTCCTGAGCACCTGTTCTGGGTCTGGCTGGAGGCCAAGCCCAGGTGGCTCTGCCCTCTTGGAGATCAAACTCCGGAAAGAGGGAGAGGATGAAAGGGTGTGGGAAATCCAGAATGACGTGGGTGCAAAGAAGGGGCTAATAATGGAGTCTAGTTCGCAGGTGCCCCCAGACCTGGGATTTCACAGACCTCTGAAATTCCCCACCAATATAAGGGATTGGCAAAGAGTGGTCAGCTTTTAATTTTTGCCACATTGTTAACTTTGTTGTCATCTGTACTTATTATCATCGACTCAGTGGACATGAATCTGAGCATACTCCGGGAGATAGTGGAGAACAGGGGAGCCTGGCCTGCTGCAGTCCATGGGGTCGCAGAATTGGACATGACTCAGCAACTGAACAACAATGACATACTCAGTATTTAGTGAAAAGGACTTGTTAACAGTAAATAAAAAATAAAAATACAGTCGGCCCTCTGTATCCATGGGTCTGCATGTACAGATTTAACCAACCGTGGGTCAAAAATATTTGGGGAAAAAAAATTCCAAAAAGTTTCAAAAAGCAAGATTTGAATTTGCCACAACTATTTACATACATTTACATTGTAATCACTATTTACATTGCATTAAGGATTATAGGTAATCTAGAGATGATTTAAAGTATGGAGGAGGGGAATATGCATGGGTTATATACAAATACTGTGCCATTTTATATAAGGGACTTGAGTATCCTCCAGTTTTGGTATCGAAAGGATCCTGGAACCAACCCTGGCTGGACAGAGGGATGACTGTAGGAACAATAAATCTCAGACGTTCTCAGAAGAAAGGTAACATGGTTGGCAACTTTGTACACACAAACACACACAGGGTTTACTGACATTTTTCTCATTTTGCCACAGACGAGTTTTTATAAACCACGAACTAGTAGAACCAGAAGTCTTCTTTGGTGGAAGAGGTATTTAAGCTGAGTAGGAATGAACTAGGATTAAGTATGATTTTGAGGTGGTGGGGGAAGATTACAGGTGAGAGAATGAAAGCATCTTGTTTACTTTGTTTCCTTAACAGAAGTGCCCCCTAGCCTTCAGATTATTTGTTTTAATAAAGGTCCTAGAAGACTTGGATGACTCCAGCCTCGGACCTTAACACTTGCTGATTCCTCTTCACAGAACCCTGTCTCCCCAGATGTTTGCACAGCTGGCTCCTCCTCGGTCAAGGCTCAGCTACAGTGTCACCTGGGCCTTTACACTTGCTGATTCCTCTTCAAGAAACCCTCCTCTCTCCTCCTTGCTCAAGGCTCAGCTACAGTGTCACCTGCTCAGAAACACCTTCCCTCTTCCCTGCTTTAGAGAGCCCAGCTCCCCAGTCACAATGCTGCCATCCTGTTTTGTTTGGGTTTTTCTTCACAGCGCTCATCAGTATCTGAAACTATCTTGGTGGTATGTGTGTTTACTCCTTAAGCTCAGCCTCCCTTCCACCCAAGACCTGAATCCTAGGAGAGCAGTCAGCTTGTGCGTGGTGCTCACCGACCTGCCACCGGCTCTCCCGGTTTGTGGATGAAGGACTGAACGATCATCTCTAATGTGGTCCAAGCGGACACGTGTGAGAAAACAGCCCCGTGTTCCTGGGCGCGGTTGGGAACGACGTTCCCAAGCATGAAGACAGTCTTTAGTGTGCCAGGCCGCCTCGGACATTCCTTACAGCCCCTGGGGAGAAATCAGCCTGGACAAACTTGGGATTACCGTGGCTTCACTGCTCTTGTGGGCTGAGGTCCCCAGGGAGCGCAGAGGGGGCCCGAGGACTCTGGCATTAACGCACAGTTGGTGTGGAGACGGAGGGGTCCTGCCGCAGGCCTCTGTGTCTGGCTGCCGTCATTCATTCCACCAGCCTCAGAACCACCTGCTTGGGCTCTCTGACCCCTGCATGAGGACAAGGCAGCGAGAGTGGAATGTGACAACTCCAAGTGTCCTCTGACTTGGATGTTCGGGATGCCAGCAAGGATTCCCGCGGATGCCAGCTGGGGCGGTGGTTCTGCAGCCCCGTGCCTGCATGGGGACCATGCTGAGGCCAGAGTACTTGGTGATGCTGTGCCACCCCACGGTGATGGACAGAAAGCAGGGGCTGGTTCTCCTTGGCTCTGTGATCTTGGGTATGTAATCTCCCACTCTGGGCCTCAGTTTCCCCTTCCCAAGGGGCTTACACAGGAACGTTTCAAAAGTCTCCCTGTTTTTTTTGGTTTTTTTTTTCACTTTTTTCTGTGAACTTTGGAAACAAGGGCTTCCCTCCTGGCTCAGCTGGTAAAGAATCCGCCTGCAGTGCGGGAGACCTGGGTTCAATCCCTGGGTTGGGAAGATCCCCTGGAGAAGGGAAAGGTTACCCACTCCAGTATTCTAGCCTGGAGAATTCCATGGACTGTATAGTCCATGGGGTTGCAAAGAGTCAGACAGGACTGAGCAACTTTCACTTTTGGAAACAAAATTTCAAGGAAGCTACCCTTTGATGAAAGCCAGAGGCTGGGGAGGAGTGGCCGGAGGTGTAGGGGAAATTTCTGTCCTTCCCGCTCAGTTTTGCTCTGAACCTTAAATTGCTCTAGGAAATAAAGCCTGGTTTTAAAAATAAGAGAATGTGTACACACTTCAGCTGGGTCCAGCCCTGCCGCTAGCAGTCCCTTTGCTGACACACCTCCCCACGCCCAGCTGCGTGTCAGGTGCCTTCCTCAGAGCATTCTGACCCCCACCCCAGCCAGCAGCTGCTGCTGCTAAGTTGCTTCAGACGTGTCCGACTCTGTGCGACCCCATAGATGGCAACCCACCAGGCTCCACCGTCCCTGGGATTCTCCAGGCAAGAACACTGGAGTGGGGTGCCATTGCCTTCTCCACCAGCCAGCAGAGGAAGGTGCAGTTAGAGACTCCAGGGCGGTGGAGGGGTGAGGTGGCCCCAGGTCAGGCTGCTGCTTTGCAGTGAGCACCTGAATTTGATTGCAGCCTGCTCTTTGCCTTGTGCTTTACTCTGTCCTGCGAGTCCACCCCAAGCCAGCTTTTATTTATTTTTTTTAATTTAATTTCTTAGTTGCAACATCCAGGATCTAGTTCCCTGACGAGGGATCAAACCCGGGGTCTCATGCATTGGGAGTGCAGAGTGTTAGCCACTGGACCACTAGGGAAGTCCCCAGAGTCAGCTTTTGACTGGATAAGATCCCTGACCAGAGAGGCTCCCTGTGGACTCCCCCTTGTGTTCCTTCCCCTCCTATAGATTCTCAGCTTGGACGCTGTCAGTCAAGGAGGCCCGCTGGGCCTACAGCCCCTCCTGACCAGCCATCCCTCCTCTCATGGCCCTGCATTCCTCTCAGGAGTGGCAGACACCCTTCCAGCGTCTGGAGAGTTGAGATTAAGCCTCTGACACGGCCTCCCAGTACGACCCTGAGGAGCCCACTGACTTCACAGGGCTTCCATTTCCGTGGGAAGACGGAGGGGTCATGGACCTGCCCTGCTCAGCTGTTGGCTGTGTTCAAAGCCAAACAGAATCCGCGGTGTGGTGTCCTCTGCGGACTCTAAGATACCGTACAAATGTCAAGTCCTGCCATTATCCTTCCAGATTTGTTCCGATGGCTGCTGGCTTTCCCCTCCTTCCTACCCCCCACCCCTATCCACAGGGAACCCCAGCAGCGGCACCAGGGGCTGTCCAGGGTAGACGTTGGGGGCCACGATGGTTAAGCCCACTGGGGTGAAGCCATGCTCCACCGCTTAATGGGGTTTTCTGACATGCATGAGCTGTTCAGCCTCATCAGTTTGCTCATCTGTAAAATGGTCTCATAATAACATACCCAGTTGAGAGAGTGGTTGTGTGGGGGATGCGTGAGTCCGCGGAGAGGGTCAGGATAGTGCCCAGAGCAGAGGAAACAGTCTGTCCACACCAGCCCTTTTACTTGCTGCCAGCCTGTCCCAGCTCTGGCCTCTTCTTTCTCTGCCCACACCCCCCCCCCCGCCCCAATTCCACTGCTCCACCCCATCGCTCAGCACACCCCTGGGGCAGTTTATGTATCTCTCTCCTCACCCTGATCTCTGCCTGAGGCCTCAGACTTGCACCCTGCACTTGTCGCCTTGCAGGCGGGGCCCCCACCCTGGCGGGGCCCCCACCCCAGCGTGTCCGTGGCTGACTCATCGCCTTCCCCAGTCAACCAGTGCCTCTTCCCCCCGCCCGTCATGGTCCTATTAAATGTGCTCTGGCAATGACCTTGCAGTCTGGCTCCGAGGTCCAGCAGACCAGAGTGGGAGCCCAGTGCTGCCCTTTGGCCGCGATGTAACCTTGAGTGAGTTACTTCCTCTCGCTGAGCTGGCTTTCAAACCTCGAAAATAAAAGCACCCTCCAGGAGCAAGCACGGGTCTCTTGATGGGGCTGCCCGGGATCTGAAGCCCCTCCTAAGATCGGGGAATCCCCCGCCCTGTGAGTCTGGGTGGGAAGAAAGGCTGATGTCCCTCTCCAGGAGTCTGGAGGCTGGACAGTGACCACACTCCTGGCCTCAGCACTGATGGTTTATTGTTATTAATAATGAGGGCTTCCTCTGCACTGGTTTGCTCTTCCATGCTCAGCAGGACCCTGCATCTGGGTGACTGAGACGCAAAGGGCTTGGGGGTGATTCTTAATCAAGGGATTAGCTCAGCGGTTTGGAATCTGCTTGCAATGCAGGAGACCTGGGTTCGATCCCTGGGTCAGGAAGATCTCCTGGAGAAGGAAATTGGCCACCCACTTCAGTATTCTTGCCTGGAGAATTCCATGGGCAGAGGAGCCTGGTGGGCTACAGTCCATGGGGTTGCAAAGAGTCAGACACGACTGAGCGACTAAAGAGCAATTATACTGTGAGTATAGCCTACCAGCAGCTTGCCGGCAACCAGGCCTTCAATAGGAGAGGATACTCCATCCAGGTGATATTTAAGAGCCTGGAGCAGGTGAGCAGGAAGGTAGTCATCTCATCAGAGGGGCTTCCCAGCTGCTGTACCAGGGGGAAAGGCTGGGAAGGCATAAGAGAGGATGCTGTTCAGAAAAGCAGGTCCCACCTCTGGGAAGTCTGGGCAAATTTTCTCCATTTACCTCCAGGTCTTGGGCCGGCCCAGCTCTGCACCATTCTTGTCAGTGCACAATGGAGAGGTGGTTCCCAGCCAGGCAAGGCCGGCAGGACGTGGGCCCTTGACCTCCCAGTGCCCAGGGCCCTTACAAGGGCACTGGTGTGCTTGACTCCTACTTCCTGACTCGCGGGTCAGAGCCGCGCGATGAGGATCAGACACTAAGATGCTTTGAGGACTGCATCCTCTCCCTGGGACTACGTGTATGTAACAGAACATGACAGAGTGAAAAAGGAGGAAGGCGCACTGACCTGACACCGGGTGAGCGCCTACTGTATCCATTTCCTAGCGCTGCTGTAAAAAGTACAGCAGAAATCTGTTGTCTCGCAGCAGCGGAGCTGGAAGTCTGAGATCGAGGTGTCGGCAGGGCTGTGTCCCTCCAAAGGCCCTGGGGGAGAGTCCTCTCTTGCCTCCTCCAGCCGCTCTTGTTGTCCAGCCATCCTTGGTGTTCCACGGCTTGCAGACCCATCAGTCCAGTCTCTGCTTTGGACATCACATGGCCATCTTCTCCACATCTCTCTCTTCTTATAAGAATGCCAATTGTATTAGAGTAGGGCCCCAGCCTGCTCCAGTATGAGCTCATCTTTACTAATTATATCTGCAAAGACTACTTCCAAATAAGGTCACTGAGGGGCTGAGGATGAGGATCTCAACCTATCTTTTTTAGGGAACATGGTTCAACCTGTAACATGGACTTGTGTATTACACACACTGGGCACGTGTGCATGCTCAGTCGTGTCAGACTCTTTGTGACCCCGTGGACTGCAGCCCACCAGGCTCCTCTGTCCATGGGATTTCCCAGGCAAGAATACTGGAGTGGGTTGCCATTTCCTTCTCCAGGGGATCTTCCCGACCCAGGGATGGAACCCACATCTCCTGTGGCTCCTGCATTGCAGGCAGATTCTCTACCACTGTGCCACCTGGGAAGCCCATTACACACACTATCTCATTTAATTCTCATAAGAAAGGAGGAACTATTATTATCTTTGTTTTACAGATGGGGAAACTGAGGCTCAGGGAATTGAAGTAATTCTCACAAGTTTACTGGTCTGCTGGTTCAGATTCAGGACCAGGAAACAGCAGATCCTTATCGACCCAAATCTAGTTCTCTTCTCTTTCATCTTTCTGTTCACTGAGTCAACAAACCTGGCAGGCATTGATGGTAGGCACTGGTAAGTTAAGTGAGCATGGCTCCATGAAGCCTAGAATCTAAGGATGGAGATCAACCAACTATAAAAAAAATACATAAATATATCATTACTAACCTGGACAACAGAAAAGGCTGAGGGCCGAAGAATTGATGCCTTCAAACTGTGGTGCTGGAGAAGACTCTTGAGAGTCCCTTGAACTGCAAGGAGATCAAACCAGTCAATCATAAAGGAAATCAATCCTGAATGTTCATTGGAAGGACTGATGGCTGAAGCCAAAGCTACAATACTTTGGCCACTTGGTGTGAAGAGCCAACTCATTGGAAAAGACGCTGATGCTGGAAAGGTTGAGGGCAGGAGGAGAAGGGGACGACAGAGGATGAGATGGTTAGATGGCATCACCGACTCAATGCACATGAGTTTGAACAAAGTCTGGGAGATGGTGAAGGACAGGGAAGCCCGGTGTGCTGCAGTCCATGGGGTCGCAAAGAGTCGGACACGACTGAGCAACTGAACAACATGATAAATGTGACAAGAAGAAACCGACAGGGGAAATCTACTTAGCCTTTTATCAGCAAAAGGCTTCTATGAGGAAGCGAGATATAGCTTGAGGTTTGGAAAATGAAGAGGACCCAGGTCTTTCTTTGTGATCAGTATGGGAAGGCAGGTTGAAGGGAGCATTCCAGGAAGAGGCATAGCAAATACAAAGTCATGATGCAGGGCAGGTCATAGTGCACTGAGAAAGTGAAAGTAGTTTGGCATGGCTGGAGGATTCCAGAATACACTGGAGATGGGTGTGTGTGTGTGTGAAAGGAGTGCAGGTCAAACCTGGCCTTGTAAGCTATGGCAAAGAGTTTGGAATTTACTCATAGCGCAAATGGGAGTCATGATTCTATGATGAGGATGCTATGGAATAATTCATTTACCTTTTCAACGCGTTCAGATTGAGCACATATTATATATGGTTCATGCTATGGTCGGTTTAAAGCAGAGAAAGACTAGTTCTTGGGTTTGTGGGGGAGTTTCCAGTCTCCCAGATGCCAGTTCAAGTATCATTTCAAAAGTGCCCCCAAGACAAGGCCACCATTCAGGAGCTGTGCATTGGGAGAAAGAGCCAGGTTTCCGGGTCACACCTGGTGGTGATCCTGGGTGAGTTATGTCCCTTCCTGGGGCTCCTGCCTCCTCCCTTGCAAAGCTGTCTGTGGAGTGTGTGTTCCTAGAACCTCTGAAAGAGAAAGACAAGGTTCCTCTCAGTGATCCTCTGCCCTTGACTTCTAACCATATCTCAGACTCATGTCAAGTGGCAAGTTTGAATCGTGCCAAGGGCCAGACTGTGGCCAATGCTGTCTGGGTGACCACTGAGCCTCAGTTTCCTCTTCTGTAAGAGAGGCTTAATACGTGCCTGGTGCAGAGAATGAGTATTCAGAACACTTGCTCAGGAAAGCTGTACGTATTTGGACTGTTGGCAATGGATGCTTTTACTGAGCACCTACTATGTGCATGTTCTGTGCAAAGACTGTTCGCCTATACTATTTCCTTTCAGTCTCACCCACTGCCCCACGAAAGCCCCATTTTACAGGTGAGGACACTGAGGCTCATAAAGATGAAGTGACTGGTCCCAGGTGACTGGATCAAGCATCATAACCCATCCTCCCCCTCCTGGCGTTCCGTTCACTTTAAATAGCCATGGGGGACTTCCCTGGTGGTCCAATGGCTAAAACTCCATGCTCCCAATGCAGGGGGCCCAGGTTTGATCCCTGGTCAGGGAACTAGATCCTGCGTGCCACAGCCAAAGATCCTGCATGCTGCAACTCAGACCCAGCACAGCCAAAAAACAAAACACAGAAGAAAACAGCATGGGTGTCCCAAGATGGGACTGACCTTCTGAGCATTTGAGAAACTTCTAAATGGAGTATCTGTGTGTGTGGTCTGATCACGCAGCTGAGATCCTACAGGAGGAGCTACGGAAGCACTTGGTATGGGGTCTGGGCCGAATGAGCTCCGAGGGCTCCTTCAATCCTGCAAGTTTGGGACAATAGGATTGAAGACTGGCCAGAGAGAGCATCGATTAAGCTACAGCCTGTGGAGGAGGCAGAGAGGGTCGTGGTTGCAGCTGGAGTCTGGAGGCCTGAGTCCCAATCAGCTGGGGTATAGTCAGCGGCCTGGAGACTTCTGACAGCAGAGAGGCCACTGTCGAGTCTCCCGGATGCACTCGGTCACTTCCAAGGACACTGTGAAAACTCAGTGAAAAGGGTGGTGGGCGGACGCCCTTGCCAATTCACGCCTGTGCAAATACGTGTCGATGCTTCCCCACCTCTGTCCAGTTGAAGCTAAATTAACACTCTTGCCCAAGTTCAAAGGACTGACTTCTCTGTTTGTCAGATGCATGCCCTTGGGCAGAGTCCCTACCCCTCTCCGAGCCTTAGCTTTCTCATCTGTAAAATAGGTATGAGGGTTGCCATTTCAGCCTCCGAGGGTGTTGTGAGTTTGGAGGGAGACAGATAATCACGGTCTGGCTCCACATCTGAACCATAAGCAGATAATGTTGACAGTGGTAATTGGGAAGGCTGGAGTCATTTCCCGGGGTTTGCAGGAGGCTTTGTTTGGCTGTAAGAGACTTTGGAGAGAGGGAGATCCAGTAGTTTGTAAGGGAAGCTCAGAGAGGAATTGAGAAGTATAAGGAGGAAAGCAGGCAGCATTGCTGGGCGCTGTGCCGTGTAACTGCCCTTCTGCTTCCCCGTCAAACCTTCAGTAAACCATAAGGCCTTGACAATGCTTTTGGAGTTGTATTTGACTCGGAGCTCATGTCAAGGGGGCTTCCACAGCCTCATTCCCTCAGTTGACTCTCATTGCCGCTGCCAGAGTGATCTGATTACAAATCACATCAGGTCACGTTACCCCTCCTACCCCGAACTCCCCAGCAGCTTCTCACATCACACAGAGTAAACCACAGTCCTCTCCCCACCAGGCCCTCACCCACCAGAGTGCTTCTGACCTGCTCTCACATTCTGCCCCCAACCCATGCCCTCTGCTGTAGCCATATCGGCTTTTTGCTGTTCCCGATTCTGCACAGTCAGCCTCAGGGCCTTTGCACTTGCTGTTCCTTTGACCTGTAATACTTCTCTCCCACACACCTGCATGATTACTTCCTCACTGCTTCGAGCCTCAGTCAGGAATCATGTGTGTCCCTCTGCTGTGTTTGAAATGGATAACCAACAAGGTCCTAGTGTAGAGCACAGGGAACTCCGCTCAGTGTCATGGCCTGGATGGGAGGGGAGTTTGGGGGAGAATGGATACGTGTGTGTGTGGCTGAGACCCTTTGCTGTTCACCTGAAGCTATCACAACGTGGTTAATCGGCTAAACGCCAATATAAAATAAAAGGTTAACAAAACGAGAATCAATTACATCAAGAACATATGCACACACACAAGTGTGTATAACTGAATCATTTTGCTGTACACCTGAAACTAACACAACTTTACAAATCAACTACAGTTCAATAAAGAAAAAAATTTTTAAGGTTAAAAAAAAGAAATGATGTGTGTTTATTTCCTGTGGCTGCTATGACAAATGATCACAAACTGGGCGGCTTTAAACAACAGAAATTGATTCTCCCACAGTTCCGGAAGCCATAAGTCCAAAGCCAAGGTGTCATCAGGGGCCGTGCCCCCTCCAAGGCCGCTAAGGGCAAGTGCCTTGTCTCTTCCAGCTTCTGGGGCTCCAGGCATCCCTTGGCTTGTGGCCACATCGCTCCAATCTCTGCCTTTGTGGTCACATGGGCCCTTCACATGGCCGTCTCTGTCTTCTCTTCTTCTTATAAGGACCCTTGTCATTAGCTTTAGGGCCCACCTGGATAAACCAGGATGAACTCATCTCGAGATTTGTATTACTAATTTAATTCCATTGGCAAAGACCGTTTTTCCTAATATGGTCATATTCACAGGTTCCAGATGGACGTATCTTTGGGGGGCACCATTGAACCTACTGCATTATGGCCCTTAAAATCCTTCATGGTCACAAAATAGCGCAGCCCCTTTTCCTTCCAGCTGTGCTGTCTGGTTTTGTTCTTCACAGCGCTAATCATACGTGCTTTTCTGCATATGGATATGTGCGTCTCTCCTTTTTTTTTGTTTGTTTTTAAATTTTTGGCTGGCTTGCGGGGATCTTAGTTCCCTGACCGGGGATGGAACCCACATGTGCTCCTGCAGTGGCCGCATGGAGCCCTTACCACGGCACCTCCAGGAAAGTCCCCAGGGCTCTGTGTCCGTTGAGCACGGCTGCATTCCCAGCTCCTAGCAAAGGGCCTCCCACACAGCAGGTGCTCAAAATAAATACCAGTTGAGTGAATAAATAAAGATCAGAGGATGCTAAAGATTTACAGTCCAGTTTGGGTCATTCCTAAGAGACAGAGTTGTTCCTCACAGCCCATGATACTATGGTGTTTACAGGGGAAATGGGTGTAATTGATGCCTATTAAAAAGGATACGATATTATGGCTTGTGTGCCATAATTATGTCACAGTCTGATGACAATGCTTAAGTACCCTTAGCAGAAGCTGGCGTCTTCCAGAAAGTGGTGACCTGAGGTGAGAAGACGCGTCAGGTAAGGCGCTTGGCACAAAGCCTGCCGCGGAGCAAGCCACCAGAGGCAGGGGGCTCTGCGTCTTGAAGCCTCTGCTTCCCACGTGGACAAGTTGGACTGGGCGGCAGATCCCCGAGGCCCCTTCCGCTCAGCCTGGGAGGCCTCGGTGGCAGGAGGTCCACCAGCCCTTCCTGTCCTGACCCCAAGCCTGCAGGGGGAGGGGGGCACTTCTCAGCTCTGATAAACACATCCATTCTCCAAAGCTCAGCTCGTGTGCCCCTTCGCCCAGGAAGATCTCCCATCAGATGGTCTGCCGCCTCCCCCGTCCCCGCCCCGTAGTTCTGTGACAATGTGTTTGCTGCCATGTCTGTCTGCCCCGCAAGACTGGGCCCCCAACGTCTTTATCTCTCACGCGTCTGGTTGGCTGGCACAGCCTGTGCTCAGTAAGGGCTTATGGAACCAGGTTCAAAGTTGGGGGCCCAAATGCCACCTCCTCCTGGACGCCTCCCTGGGGCTCCAGGGAGGGCCGTCTCCCTCCCCAGGAGCTCTGCTGGCCCTGCCAGTGAAGACACCCTGCCGTCTTATTCATCTTTATTTTTCATAGCCTCGATTCCTGTTTATTTGGTTATCTAGTACCTGTCCTCCCCAGAAGGACATCAGCCCCAGGGCAGGGACCTGGCCCAGAATGGAGCTTGGTGTTAATGCATGGTAGGTGCCCAGGGGAGAAGGTCCAGCACGCAGCAAGGACCTTCAGGTAGGGAGGTGGTACTCAGGCCTGCTGGATCTGTCAGCATGTCCCTGGGTCTCTCATCTCACTCCGCCCTAGAGCTTAGAGCCGGACACATCCAGATGCCCTCTGACCTAACCCTCATCCAGGAGGGGCGCAGAGAGGGTGAGTGCTGTGCCCAAGCTCCCGCAGAAGAAGTCGCCTGACACCCCGCCCCCTGACCGCTCCTCTCTCCCAGGTCGCATTTTTCGTGTCTTTCCTCAGTAATACATCCAGCAGTCTTTCTGGGCACCACCCTCTCCCCCTGAATTGTACCCACTGAACAGACGTACGGCAGGGAGGTTTGTGTTGGGGAGCTGCTGGCTGGGGAGAGGGTCACTCTGTCCTGAGTCCAAACCCTGCCTCTCACGCTTCCCAGGAGAGGGAGGGACCTGGGCAAGTTGTGTCATTTCTTTTTCTGTTTTTTTTAAAGTCTGGAGGCTCAGATGGTAAAGAATCTGCTTGCAATGTGGGAGACCTGGGTTCAATCCCTGTGTCGGGGAGGTCCTCTGGAGGAGGGAATGGCAACCCACTCCAGTATTCTTGCCAGAGAAATCCCATGAACAGAGGAGCCAGGTGAGGTACAGTTTTACAAATATTTTTAACTGTAGTAAAATACGCATAACATAAATGATACTGTCTTAACCATTTCTAAATACACAGTTCGGTGGTATTAAGTACATTCATAATGTTGTGCAACCTTCACCACCAACCATCTCCATAATCTTCACCTTGCAAAACCGAAACTGTGTGCGTTAAACAATAACCTCCATCCCCCGCCCCCGGCCCCTGAGCCCTTGGCAACCACCCCACTTTCTGTTTCTATGAGGGTGACTACTCTAGGGGCCTCGTGGAAGTGAAATCATACAGAGTTTCTCTTTGGGGGACTGGATTATTTCAGTTAGCAAAATGGCCTCAAGTTCCATCCATGGAGCCAGTGTCAGAATTTCCCTCCTTTTTAAGGTTCAGTCTCATTCCATTGTACGGATCCACTTTGTTTATCCATTCACCCTCAATGGACTGTTGATGGGGTTCTCCTTGGCAGGAAAGTTATGACAAATCTAGAGAGCGTATTAAAAACAAAGACATCACTTTACTGACAAAGGTCCATACAGTCAAAGCTATGGTTTTTCCAGTAGTCATGTACAGATGTGAGAGTTGGACCATAAAGAAGGCTGAGAGCTGAAGAATCGATGCTTTTGAACTGTGGTGTTAGAGAAGACCCTTGAGAGGCCCTTGGACTGCAAGGAGATCCAACCAGTCCATCCTAAAGGAAATCAGTCCTGAATATTCATTGGAAGGACTGATGCTGAAGCTGAAGCTCCAATATTTTGGCCTCCTGATGTGAAGAGCTGATTCATTGGAAAAGACCCTGATGCTGGGAAAGATGGAAGGCAGGAGGAGAAGGGGATGGCAGAGGATGAGATGGCTAGATGGCATCACCGACTCGATGGACATGAGCTTGGGCAAATTCTGGGAGATATAGAAGGACAGGGAAGCCTGGCATGCTGCAGTTCATGGGGTTGCAAAGAGTAGGACACAATTGAATGACTAAACAACAGACAACTCAATGGACCCTTGGGTTGCTCCCCACTTTGGCTACTATGAACAATAGTTCATTTCTTTTTAAGCCTCTTTCCTCGTTTGGAAAGTGGTGTCCCTATCCTGATATTTTAGATGAATTAATTTCCTCGACATTTGCTTAATAAGCCATGGAGGTTTCATAAATGGGGTAAAAATGCTTGTATTTGCCGAGTACTCTCTGCCTGCCTAGTGCCCTTCTAGATTTTATGTTAGTTGACTCATCAAATTCTCACAACCCTGCAAGGCAGGTGCCGTTGTTACCCCATTTTACGGAAGCAGAGAGAAGCAGGGACCTTGCCCAAGGTCGCAGCAAGGAAGTGGCATAACTGAGACAGAAAGTCACAGGCTCCAAAGTCTGATATCTGTCAATTACATATTCTCCCACGTGACTAGGTTTTTCCTGTCCACGGTGCCGAGGGCAGTGTGTTCACAAATTCACAGGGAACCATCCTTATGACCCCTGGCTGCTGATTCCCTGGCTCATCCCAAGCATTCCTGGTGGCGGGGAGCAAGTCACGGAGGGGGCCAGTCCTGGGAAGGAAGATGGAGAAAAGAACCAGAGGTCTCTGCGGACAATCTAGTCGGCAGAAACGTACCCAGATGCTCCTGAAAGTAGAAATGGTATGGACCTAACAGAAGCACAAGATACTAAGATATTCCTTTAACCCAACTTTTTTAAAATTTAAAATTAAAAAGAAATTTTTTGCCACGCCACGTGGCACGTGGGATCTTAATTCCCCGATGAGGGATTGAACCTGCCCCTCCAATCCCCACCCCGCCGTGTTGCAACTGCAGGGTCTTAGCCATTGGACCACCAGGGAAGTCCCTCAACCCAGCTTTTGAAAAGCAAAACAACAAAACACATTCCTGTAGAAACTCCTATTTCACACATCTCCTTTGAAGAAAAGGCTAAAAACCACATTCCATCCAGTTGACATCATCAAGGGGAATATCTAACAATATCCTTAGGGAATAGCACATTAATTTAATGCCAAGAAACATAAGACTGCATCATCTAACTTTATTTCCACTGTCAAATGGGAGGAAGAGTATACATGTTTCCAGGGAAGACTCACCTGAAGGGGAGAGCTGACGTACAGTCAGACATCCTTCCCATCAGGGGCTTTATACGGCATTTTGAAGAGGTTTGGGATTTCTCCCTCAATACCATCTGGCCTAATTACCCTGCTGGGTGGCACAGGGCCCACTTTTAGAGCAAAGGTGCCTGTGGGTCCTCTGAAGAGCTCTCTCCTCCTGTGTTAGCCCAACATTTCAGCTACCTTCCTACCTGTTCTGGGATAATTGTCAGTTGCACCAGGCTTGGAGAAATCAGCTGGTTCTTGGCATCCAGGAAACTAACACACTTATTCAGCCTCCTTATCGGATTGGCAGTTCAGGGTGGTAGCAAAGCAGTTGTTTATTTATCATAGCTATTTTCTGTAGAGGAGATGGTAACCACCTAGGGCTAGAACCACCTGGTCCCTGACAACAGCTCTGGTTTTCTGAGAGCCCACTGTGCCCCAGGCACTTTCCACCCTCAACTCTCTAATCTGCTTAGTGACCCCTTGAGGCCCTTCCCTCCTTTTCGAGGAAACCAAAAGGACCAGCGACCCTCCCAAGGCCACAGGGCAAGGAAGCTGCAGAGGCAGGATTTGAACCCAGCTCTCACAGTGGGAAAGACTCCACCAGCAACGCAGGGAACATGGGATCAAGCCCTGGGTCGGGAAGATCCCCTGGAGAAGGAAATGGCAACCCACTCCAGTATTGTTGCCTGGGAAATCCCACAGACAGAGGAGCCTGGAGGGCTACATACAGACCATAGGGTTGCAAAAGAATCGGGCACGACTGAGCCACTACACAACAGCTGGCAGTGACCAACCCTGAGCCCTTTTCTCATCCCAGGTGTGACTCCAATTCTCTGCCTGGCTTTTTACCTTGGTTGTCCTGGATTAAGAGAGACTCCAAGGGCTGTGGGCAAGGCCTTGGTCAGGGGGTGTGGACTTGGAGGAGGTAATTCATGGTGCAAGGTCAGCTAAACCCAGTGTCTGTTAGAGCTGAACTGCCAAGATCCTCAGAGAAGGGGGAGCAATGCCGACTAGAGCTGGGGTACGAAGAAGGGGGCCAGGGGCCCATGAGTGAAGTTAGGGATTCTTCGTTTAGGGCCCCCATCAGACCTTGGGGCAGGGGTTTAAGCACAAGTGGCTTAGTATCGAGGTGGGTCAGTAGAATAATGAGTCCCAAAGATGTCCACTTGCTCCTCCCAGGAACCTTCGAATGTGTTACGTTACATGACAAAAGGAATTTTGCAGATGTGAATAAAGTGCGAACCTTGAGAGGGGGAGATTATCCTGGATTATCTGGCCAATAACCTAATCACATGAGTTCTAAACTAGAGCAAGAGGGAGGGGGGCGTCCCTGGTGGTCCTGTGTTTAAGACTCCCGAGCTCCCAATACAGGGGGCCTGGGTTCAATCCCTGGTCAGGGAACTAGATCCCACAACTGAGAGTTTGCATGCTGCAGAGAAAGATCCCACAAGCCGCCACGAAGATGGAAGAGTCTGCATGCTGCAGCTAGCACCCCGCGGCAGCCAAAGAAATAAATAAAAATAAATATTTCCTTTAAAAAGTGGAAGAGGGAGGACAAAGAGTAGGTCAGAGAGACGGGGATGTGAGAGGAACTTGACCTGCTGGCTTTGAAGACGGAGGGAGGGGCCAGGAGGCAAGGAATTCAGGAAGCCTCTGAAAGAAAGTGAAAGTGTTAGTGGCTCAGTCGTGTCCAACTCTTTGCAACCCCATGGACTGTAGCCCGCCAGGCTTCTCTGTCCATGGGGATTCTCCAGGCAAGAACACTGGAGTGGGTTGCCATGCCCTCCTCCAGGGGATCTTCCCGACCCAGGGATCAAACCCGTGTCTCTTATGTCTCCTGCATTGGCAGGCGGGTTCTTTACCACTGGTCCCACCTGGAAAGCCTAAAGAGCTGCAGGTGCCGGAACCCAGAAGAGGCCTCCGTAGCGCCTGGGGCAAGTACATCAGGGACAGACAGGGACGTTGGAGTCTCAGCCTCTCTGAGGCTGCCTCACTGAACTCGGGAGCCCACAGCCTTTCTAAGATGCTGATCTGACGTCTCCTCCCCTGGCTGCACGTCTTCCCGAGGCTCCCCACTCCCCCACAGTCCCGTTTGGCCCCTGTCGTGGGGCCCCACCACCAGCAGGCCCCCCACTCTCTAGATCTCGTGGCTAAGAGCACTTTTGGCCTTTGCAGACGCTGTTCCTACTGCCTGGAACTCGCCCCCATCCACACACCTCTCCTTAATCCCTGCGTTCACCCACATGACCTACTTCTGGAAGCCTTCCCGCCCCACCCCCGGGGCCCGGCCAGAGGCCTCTCTTGCACAGTCTACTGCACCCGGCCAATGCCGGCCCCTCCCGGGCCCCCGCCCCACCCCAGGGCGCTGCCCCGGACGTGGCCCGCCCCCGGGCAGCTGTGCCTGACTCAGCGCGGGCCCCGGGGCCTGGCACGCAGCAGCCTCGGGGAAGGACTCTGCTCTGCAGAACCCAAGTCATGGGAAAGGCATGCCTTGCTGCCCGCAGCCCGGTGGCTGGCCGCTCGGCCCGGCTATTTTTACTTCTTCCCCTGCAGAGCTGAGGCCGGCGGGGCAGGTTCTCAAACAGAACCCACGAGACCTGCCAGACCCAGCGAAGACATCGCCCCCGCCGCCGCCGCGGAAGCCCCTCCCCGGGACGGAGCGCCTCCCCACGACCGACCGCAAGCAACCGGGAGAGCTGAAGGCTCAGAGCCGCCAAACCAAGGCCCCAGGGGAGTCCTGTAACAAGGAGCTGGGTTCGGGGCCTGGATTAGCCATGTCCTCCCTGAGTGACCTTGAGCAAGTCATGTCACCGCCCTCGCCAGCCAGGTGGGCAGGAGCCTAGCTCTCTCTCTCTCTCTTGCAGGTCATCCCGAGGACAGAATGATCAGTATGATAAACAAATACATCTAATTTGAATGAGATTTTAAATAGGCAAAACGGTTACATGATTCAAAATTGAAAATATAGAAAGGGCTATTTATTTACTCCCAAGTCCAGACCTTGTGCCCAGACACACAGCTACCCTCCCTAAAGTCCTCCTTCCCTTCCTGCCTGTCGCCTTTTCTCTGTCTCTCTATAGACATACAGATATAGTTCGATAGAGAAATATAGATAGGTACATAGATAGGTAGAAAGGTCACAGCGACTTCCCTGGTGACCCAGTGGTTAAGACTCTGCACTTCCACTGCCAGGGACAAAGTTTCAATCCTTGGTTGGGGAAATAAGATCCCACATGCTGCACCAGGTGGCCAAAAAGAGGGGGAAAAAAGGGACAGAGAGAACGAGCCAGAGGTTGTGATGAGAATCCACGTGTTTATATTTATATACAGATAAACAAGCCCCAACTGGGGTGCTGGAGAAGACTCTTGAGAGTCCCTTGGACTGCAAGGAGATCCAACCAGTCAGTCCTAAAGGAAATCAATCCTGAGTATTCATTGGAAGGACTGATGCTGAAGCTGAAGCTCCAATACTTGGCCACCTGATGCAAAGAACCGACTCCTTGGAAAAGACCCTGACGCTGGGAAGGATTGAAGGCAGGAGGAGAAGGGGACAACAGGGGATGAGATGATTGGATGGCATCACCGACTTAATGGACGTGAGTTTGAGCACGCTCTGAGAGATGGTGAAGGACAGGGAAGTCTGATGTGCTGCAGTCCTTGGGGTCACAGAGTTGAACACAACTGAGCGACTGAACAACAATGACACGCACGCCTCGTTATTGGAGCAGCTATTCTGTGCTACATGCTTTGGCAAATAGTTGTGCTCATAAATGTTAGCTTTGATGCTTCACCCTCTGTCATCACCAGCTTTATAACTGTCAGTGTCAACTACTGTTTATTGACTGAGCACCTACCAGGCACTGTGCTGGGTTCCCTGAAAATATTCCCATTTTATGGATAAGGAAACTGAGGCTCAGGAAGGCTGGGTGACTTGACGAAAGTCACACAGCTGGCTGATGGCAGAGCCAGGAATCAGCCCTGGTTTTCGACTCCAAAACCTACTGCTCAGAGCCACTTGGCTTCTGATGATCCGGCTCCAGGCAAGTGTCCCAGGTTCCAAGAGTGTCAGGCACACCCAGGCTGTCCCTGTGAGGGCCCCACATCTCTGGACAAGCTTTAGGGAGGAATGTGTCTGCCCAGCCACCCACACATCCCATGGGGCCCCACCTTCCTCCTGCAGTCACCAGTGTCAGGCTGGAGGGCCCTGTGCCAGGCAGCCCACACCCTTGTGGTGCCCAAACGTCCAGAGATGACAAAGCCTCGCCCCAAGTCACATAGCAAGGGAATGACAAGCCCAGATCTAGGTTGCAGGGCAGGCCCTGCACAGCCCTGTCATACGGGAAGTATTTAATCTGTGGAGAGGTGTTCACCCATGCCTTATTAGAGCACCCCAAAGCATCACTGGGACTCTGGTTCCCCTCCAAGGTGCCCTCATTAAACCCTGAGCTTCTGGAAGACAGGGCCACCCACAGCTTATTCCTCATGGTGGGTGCCTATCCCCACCATGCCCGTCCCAGGACTCCTGGGACGGGGCCTAGAACAAGGCTGGATGGGTGCAGGAAAGAATTCTCCCATTCCCCTGACATTAGGTATCACTGATTTGAATCTTAAACTCAGAAAATAAGAACTCTCAATGTGTTTAAATCCTGTAACATTGTGTTCCCTCCACAATAGGACATCCCGGACTTAGAATCAGGGAGCTTCTATGAATTCAAGTTGTCCCATTTACCAGCTGTGTGACATTGGGCAAGTTGCTTAACCTCTCTGAGCCTCAGTTCCTCACCTGCAAGATGCAATTAATAAAATCTACTGTATGGTTTGTGGGGAGGGCAAAATCAGGTGGTACAGGTAAAAGACCCAGCAGATAAGGCTAAAATCCTATTAACCACAACAACCCTAATACACATTGGGCCCCATTTCTGAGCAGATATTGTGGTGGGCTCTCGATATCCTTTCTGTGGAGGATGAGGTCATTCATAGAAACTTTGCGGTTTGCTCTGATGCTTTCTAACTGTGGTGCTGTAGAAGACTCTTGAGAGTGCCTTGGACAGCAAGGAGATCAAACCAGTCAATCCTAAAGGAAAGCAACCCTGAACGTTCATTGGAAGGACTGAAGCTCCAATATTTTGGCCACTTGATGTGGAGAGCCGACTCGGTGGAAAAGACCCTGATTCCAGGGAAGAATGAAGGCAGGAGGAGAAGGGGACAACAGAGGATGAGATGGTGGGATGGCATCACTGACTCAGTGGATGTGAATTTGTGCAAATCTCAGGAGGTGGTGAAGAACAGAGGAGCCTGGAGTGCTGCAGTCCGTGGGGTCACAAAGAGTCGGACGTGACTTAGTGACTGAACAACAACAATGAGTATTTGCACCACAGACATTGTCAGATGCTGCAAATTAGGGCTTCTCCCACCAGGCCCCTGTCCTGCCTGCTCACTGGTGCACCACTGGCTGTAAGAATACAACAAGGGACCAACTTAGATGAGGGGCTGGGGGGACTCATGGAAGGCTTCTCAGAGTGAGTGACATCTGAGTGAGGCCCGAAGACTACTTGGGACTAAACTAGGTGCAGAGTGAAGGGAAGGGCGACTGGGCAGAGGAAACAGCATATGCGGAGACCCTGAGATGAGAAAGAGCTTCCTTGTCTCATCACCATCTCTCGCATCTGCATTTCGCTCCAGACTGGAGGCTCCTGGCAGGGGCGGGGAACCTGTGGTGCGCAGCGGAGCCATGCTAAGGTAGGTGACCTTGGTATCATCATCATACCCAGTTTCCTTGTCTGAAACCTGGGGGAGAGTGGCAAGAGCTGAGGGTGGAAAGATCAGCTTGGAAGAAAGAAAGTGAAAGTCGCTCAGTCATGTCCGACTCTTTGTGACTCCATGGACTATACAGTCCATGGAATTCTCCAGGGCAGAATACTGGAGTGGGTAGCCTTTCCCTTCTCCAGGGGATCTTCCCAACCCAGGGATCGAACCCAGATCTCCTGCATTGCAGGTGGATTCGTTACCAGCTGAGCCACCAGGGAAGCCCCAGATCAGCTTGAGGTCAAGGTAAGGAGTGCAGGTTCTTTCCCAAGGTTAGTGGGAAGTCACAAGGCAGAGACACGACAATGACAGGAAAGAAGAGAAATGGTTGCATTAGGGACTTATTAACAGGACTGCTTGTGGGGCTCATAGATGAGAAAGAGCAGGTGGAGGATGCCACCTGTTTCTGGCATAAGAAACGGGATGCTGGTACATTGACAGAGATGGGGAGGGTGTGAGGGGATATGGGATCGGCATCAAGAGTTCTGAATAAGCTGGCCAAAGCTGAATGCTTTTCTGCTTGAGGCAGATAAAGGGTTAAGCCACCAGTCTGCCAGACAGCCCTGGACTGCTGGCCACTGGCTTGGGATCAGCAACAACTGACATGTCTCTTTGCTCTGCTTGCCTGAGTCCTGGCCTCTAGCCTGGGGGTCACCTCAGGGTCCAAAATAGCTGTTGGAGTGCCAACCATCGTGTCTTCATTCCAGGTGTGACACTGGAGAGAGGAGATGGGCAAAATAAGCCTTTACCAGTTCTCTGTCCCCTTTTCAATGAGCTTTCTGCAGAGCCCTGACCAAATTCTCCTATGGTTCACTGGTCACAACTAGGTCACACCTGGATGCAAGGGAGGCTGGGAAGTGTAGTCTTTGGTGGGACAGATTTAAATCAGGGTTTCATTGGAAGGGAGAAGAAGGATGCAGCCATCTCTCCAACACTGTCTTTCTCCCACAGCCCTCCCACTCCCTAGCTGAACCATCTCTCCTGCCCCTCGTGTGGACACGTAAAATTCAGACTTATTGCTCAGACCTTCAAGCCCTTCACCATCTAGCTTCTACTGCCCACCTCTCCCTAGGTCTTTCCTTTCCTTGTCCCCGGACCTGATTTTCATCCGCAGGTGAAAGTCCCGTTGCGGTCACTCTGTGTTATCTTCAGCGTCCTGACCCAGCACTGACACCAGGCCAAGGCCAAGGTGTACAGAAGGAATGGTGTGGGGGTGCTTTCTAGGCCAGGGCATGCTCCTGGGGTTATTAGTGATGTGGAAAAAGCAGTTCCGGTCACTGTGGGGGAATTGTCACCACGATCCCCTCAGGGTCCCTCCCGCCATCCTTGCAGATGGAAGCAGCCGGAGGACTCTGAGAGATGGGCATGGATGACCGAGTCATGAGCCCTGGACCGAGGAGGAGTTGCCGGCTGCAAGGCCCCAGGAGCTGAACGCGGCTCCGCTGCGGATAGCTGTGAACTGCAACGTGCACGTGGAGAGCGAACAAGGAACGTTCTCTGGGTTGATGTGGGCGGGCAGGCGGCGGGATGCAGAGGCTGGTTTGGGGCAGATGATCCTGGCGGACCTAGGACCTCGTCCCCGTTCGAGGTGAGGAGGGTGTGGTTCAGAGAGGAGGGGAGGGAGAGACCACAAGCATCCGGGAGGAGCTCTTGGGCCCCAGGCTCTGTGCAGAGATCAGGTCTTATGGGTGTAGCAGCTGGGGTTCAGAAAGGTTAAACGGCCTGGTTGAGGTCACGAGGCTGACTCCCGTTTCTTTTTCTTTTATTTATCTATTTTTGGCTGTGCTGGGTCTTCGTTGCTGCCTGGACCCTCCTCTAGCTGGGGAGAAGCGGGACCTAGTCTCTAGCTGCGGTGTGCAGGCTTCTGACTTTGGTGGCCTCTCTTGTTGTGGGGCGCGGGCTCCAGGCGCTCGGGCTTTAGTAGGTGGTGCATGGACCCGGTATCTGAGGCTCCTGGGCTCTAGGATGCAGACTTAATAGTGGCCAATGGCATGTGGGATCTTTCCAGATCTGGGATTGAACCCATGTCTCCTGCATTGGCGGGTGGAGTCTTAACTCCTGAGCCACCAGGGAGGCCCCTATTTCATTTTTCTGATACTTCATCTCACATTATCTCATTACTGCCTTTTTCTTCCCTCCCTCCCACCTTCCGTCTCTCTTTTCCTTTCTCTCTCCCATCCTTCTCCCTCTCCGCTTCCATCTCTCTCTCTCGTTTTGTTTTTTTCCTTTTAATTAATTTATTTTTACTTGGAGGATAGTTGCTTTATACTATCGTGTTTCTGCCATACATCACCATGACTCAGCCATAGGTATACATACGTTCCCTCCTTCCTGAATCTCCCCCCCACCTCCCACCCCGCTCTCTCTTTTTGTAGGAATAATTTCATGTAGTAAAATGCACAGAACTATTTGACGAGTCTCTCCAAACATACGCACCTCTGTAACCTCTGCTCCCAAGAGAGTGTTTCCACCACCCGAATGAATCCATTGCCCTCACACCCTGTTCTAATGGACTCCCCTCCTTTTCCAGAAGCAACCCCTGTTCGATTCCTGCCCCGCGGGTTTGGGTTTGTCTGTTTCTGAACTTGACCCACATGGATGCAGGCTGGCTCTTCTTTTGTTCCTCGCCAAAGCCGTGGGGAATAGCGGGGTGTCTGTGGAAGGGCTGTGGTCGGGGATGGTCCGCTGAGGGCACCGCCTGGTCTGCCCAGCGCATCCTTCAGGCTCTCCCAGCAGGACCGCGCGTCCACATCATGCCTCTCCCTCCCTGCCAGTCGGGCTCCTGGCCTCCGTACAGCGCACTGACCCACTTTCTCTCTGGGAAGCGTTCCCTGACCGCCCGCCGGCTGCTGTGTGCTCCCTTCACCAGGACTTTCCTTCAAGGCCCTTGGCACAGTCGTCGTGACATCACCGTGTTCGTTTTTTGTTTTGAACACCTGCGTCCCCACACGGGGTCAGATGTGCGCTGGTCACATCACCTGCCCAGGTGGAGCTTGCCGCAGTGCTCACACACGCTCAGTGAAGGTGTGCATGTGTGTAAGGGTTGTTCCCAGGTCGCTGTTGTTCAGTCACTCGGTCGTGTCTGTTTGCGACCCCACGGACTGCAGCCCGCCAGGCTTCCCTGTCCTTCACCATCTCCCAGAGTTTGCTCAAATTCATGTCCTTTCAGTCGCTGACGCCATCCAACCATCTCACCTGTAGTTCCCATAGGAGGCAGGAAAAGGGGGTGTGGGTGAGGAGCAAGGAGGGGCACGGGCAGCCCTGCCTGTGGACGCTGCAGGGCAGCATCCTGGGTGGATGCCTGTTGAGCCTGGCGCTGACCCACGCTTACCCACTTTAAACCTTTACCAGCATCCCTAGGGACGCTACCTCCATTACTTCATTTTATAGATGAGAAAAGAGGCCTGGGGAGGTTCTTAACCCGGTCACACCAGGCTGGCCCCCTCTCCGCATTTTTGTTGAAGCGGTGACAAGCCCACCTGTGGTTAAAAGCCAGTGACAGGGATCCCACCTCTCAATGCAAGAAGCACAGGGAATTCCAGGGTCACATTTTAAAACCAGCACTGTGCAGGCACTTCCCTGGTGGTACAGTGGATGAGTCCGTCTGTCAGTGCAGGGGACACCGTGTCCCACAGCCACTGAAGCCCGGGCACCTAGAGCCACCGGTGGAGAAGACACGGCAGTGAGAAGCCTGTCCACTGAAACAGAGGAGCCCTCGCCTGCCGCAAATAGAGAAAGGCCGTGCTCAGCGATGAAGACCCAGCACAGCCACAAAAAAGAAAAGACCCACTACTGTACATTCAGTTCAGTTTAGTCGCTCAGTCGTGTCTGACTCTTTGCGACCCCATGGACTGCACCACGCCAGGCCTCCCTGTCCATCACCAACTCCTGGAGCTTGCTCAAACTCATGTCCATCGAGTCGGTGATGCCATCCAACCACCTCATCCTCTGTCGTTCCCTTCTCCTTCTGCCTTCAATATGCTTTACCCTCTGAGCCACCAGGGAAGCCTTATTATCGTACATTAGATTGCTAAAAAAATATCTAAAATTGTAATGCATGCTTACTCAGAGGCAGGCACTGGGCTAAGTCTACTTACACAGATTATGTGATATAAAATGTACATTGATATTTGACGTTTAAAATAAATAAATGTAATTAGGGCAAAATCTGCAAAAATACTGAATCACTATGCTGAACACCTGAAATTAATATTGCTGTGCCCTTGAAACTAGTATAATACTGTATATCAACTATACTTCAAAAAAAAAGTAAACAAATATAAAAGTAAAATCACGCATATAAAAATTACAGGAGCTGGGCTTCCCTGATGGCTCGGTGGTAAAGAATCTACCTGCCGATGCAGGAGCCTCAGGAGACAAGGCTTCGACCCCTGGTTTGGGAGGGTCCCACGTGCCGAGGAGCCACTAAGCTCATGCGCCACAACTTCTGAGCCTGTGCTCTAGAGCCGGGGAACCACAGCTACTGAGTCCTCGTGCCCCGGAGCCTGTGATCTGCAGCAAGAGAAGCCACTGCCATGAGAAGCCAGTTCAGAGCAGCCAGAGAGTAGACTCCACTCTCCACAGCTAGAGAAAAGCCCGTGAAACGATGAAGACCCAGCGGCACAGACAAAAATAACCAAATGAATACAATTATTTTGAAAAAATTATAGGAACTGCGCTTCCTCCACTGGACATGCTGGTTATGGCGACCTAGTGTTTGGGGAATCTTCTGGTCTGCACATCTGCCTGTGTCTGGGGCCACCCAGCTCAGCCCAGCCCAGCCCAGCCCTGCAGGACACTCTATTCCAGGTGGGCTGCCCAGCTCTTTATGAATCAGAGCCTCAAGCCCCCAGCCTGTATGTCCCCCTCCTGGCCCCTCTTCCTGCTGACTGCCAGGCCCGGCTCGGGAAGGCTCTGGTCTACCCCTCAGAGACCTTGTGCTGTTTGAATTGCCTTCCCGTTTACCAGCCCACCCGTTCAAGGTTCAAAGCAGGGTTTGGTAGGGTGGGAACAGTCCTTGGTTGGAGAAGAGGATGTGAACTCTGACCAGGTTGTTCTTTGGTTCCCAGCACTCTGAAAAGTGAAAGTGAACATGAAAGTCACTCAGTCGTGTCCGACTCTTTGCAATCCGATGGACTATATGCAGTCCATAGAATTCTCCAGGCCAGAATACTGGAGGGGGTAGCCGTTCCCTTCTGCAGGGTATCTTCCCAACCCAGGGACTGAACCCTGGTCTCCTGCATTGCAGGTGGATTCTTTACCAGGTGAGCTACCAGGGAAGCACTGCGGGCATGTACTCAATCAATTCTTTTTTTTTTTTTTTTTCAATCAATTCTTTAAAATGAAAAAAAATTATTTATTTAGCTGCACCGAGTCTTAGTTGCGGCACTGGGATCTTTAGTTGCAGTAAGCAGAATCTCTAGTTGTGGCCCGTGAACTTTTAGTCTTGGCGTGTGAGATCTAGCTCCCTGACCAGGGATAGAACCCAGGCCCCTTGCATTGGGAGCACGGTGTCTTAGCTGCTGGACCACCAGGGAAGTCCCACTTACTCTAACAACAACCTGATGATGGATCCATGTGCTCTCACCCCATTTTACAGATGCAGACTGAGGGTGAGTTGCAATCACTCAGGTGCAGGGAGTGTGCAGCGTGAGGCAGGAGCTGGGGGCAGGCAGGACCAGAGAACAGATGGCTGTTGTTGTGCAGTTGCTCAGTTGTGTCTGACTCTTTGCGACCCCATCTACTGCAGCATGCCAGTCCATCTCCTGGAGCTTGCTCAAACTCATGTCCATCGAGTCCGTGATGCCATCCAACCATCTCATCCTCTGTCCCCCCCTTCTCCTCCCGCCTTCAATCTTTCCCAGCATCAGGGTCTTTTCCAATAAGTTGACTCTTCACATCAGGTGGCCAAAGTATTGGAGCTTCAGCTTCAGCATCAGTCCTTCCAATGAATATTCAGGACTGATTTCCTTTAGGACTGACTGGCTTGATTTCTTTGTAGTTCAAGGGACTCTCAAGAGTCTTCTCCAACACTACAGTTCAAAAGCATCAATTCTTCTGCACTCAGCTTTCTTTATGGTCCAACTCCCATATCCATACATTTCTACTAGAAAGACCATAGTTATGACTATATGGGCCTTTGTTGGCAAAGTGATGTCTTTGCTTTTTAATACATTGTCTAGGTTTGTCACAGCCTTCCTCATTTCCATGCTTGTATCTATAAATTCAAAAAAGAGAAATAGAACCTACCTTGAACCATGTCTCACGTTAACTATAAGCAATATTCACCCATGGATATATCATGAGCTAATTCAGCCTTAGCAAATTTCAACAAAATTTTACTTCTATGTTCAGTAATTATTTATCAAAATGTATCACATAAGAAATTTTTATTAAGCATTTTTGTAATGATAACTCAACCCAAAAGTAAGTTTTTTCAAGCCCATAGAGTTTTGGAGTGAAAGGAAATTAATTTCAATTTATATAATGATTTTTTGTTAGAGAAAAAATAATGATTGGATAACAGTAAATTACTCTAAGCATACAAATATATTCTATTAAATTAGGATAAAATTCTGGCAGAAGTAGGGTGAAAATATAAAGTCACAAAGGAAAAGAAACAAAGCTATGTATTTGATTGTCAAAGAGATTTCTGCAAATTTTTAAGTGGATGATACATGGGTATCAAAGAGCTATGGAATTTAGATTCCATTGATTATATTTGAGTGATTTAACAATTTTATTTTAAAATGTCAATATTGTCAATACTTTGGAAGTTACGTTATTTGTAAATTGAGGACTAGAAAGTTGAGAGCCAATTTCTATAAAATTGAGAGAGTCAAATTTACAAAGGAGCACATTGAAGGCAGGGGGTTCCCTCCTCCAAATTTTTTAAGACTTTATATGAGCAAAAAAAAAAAAAAAATTTGAATCACGACTCAAAGGATAACTCTTCAAAAGTGGACCACAGAGGATGAACTTATTTCCTTGAAATCTCTTCAGTCAAGACTGTGCTCCATGCTTCGTGGGTCTCTGTTTTAAAGCACCCAGATGAGGGACTTTCCTGGCAGTCTGTGGCTAAGACTCTGTGCTCCCAATGTAGGGGACTTGGGTTTGATCCCTGATCGGGGAACTAAACCCCACACGTGCAACTAAGAGTTCTCATGCCTCCAACTAAAATTCCTGAATGCCGTAACTAAGACCCGGAGCAGCCAAATGAAAAAACAGTCAGGGCGGTGGGGGGCAGATGATGCTTGCCGGTAGGAGAGTCAGCTGCTAAGCACAGTGGAAGGCTGAAGTCAGCCTGCTCTGGACAGGCCTGGCTCTCCAGCAGCGCTGATGGACCACGGGCTGGCTGTTGGCCTTTGGACAGCAAGGCCGGTCGCCAGCAGGGCCAAAGGGCAGCAGCCAGGCCAGGTGCTGCTCCTGAGATGAGCAGAGCTCCTGGAGGCCCCCTGCCCTTCTGGGCAGAGTTGGAGGCTGGTGTGGCTCAGCTGGTAAAGAATCCGCCTGCAGTTTGGGAGACCGGGGTTCAATCTCTGGGTTGGGAAGATCCCCTGGAGAGGGGAAAGGCTACCCACTCCAGTATCCTGGCCTGGAGAATCCCATGGACTCTACAGTCCTTGCGGTCGAAAACAGTCGGACACGACTGAGTGACTTTCACTTTCCCAACTCTCACTGCAATGGGGGGATAAGATGTCAATTTTCCCAAAGGGCAGATGAGCAGATGCTGCAAAGATCACCAGGAAGAACACACAGACCCCAAGCTTCTGTCTCTGCACCCACAGCCACCGGCTTCCTCTGAGCCGGACACTGAGCTGAGTGCCTGTATTGATCTTCCCACAGCCTGTAGGTGAGGAGTGATTGGCGACCCAGGCAGCCCGACTCCAGGAACATTGTGGATGAGGTGCCGGCGTGAACCCAGACACATTCTGGACTCTGAAGGGTCAGTTAGAGTTTTTTCTCCTCTACTTACAACTCTGTGATCTGCAAGTGAGGCATTAACCCTCTCCGCCTCAGTTTCCTCATCACAAAATGGCCCAGGCTAGGGCAACGTCTCTGCCTGGGAAGTGAAAGGGGAAAAAGTGAAGTGAACGTGTTAGTCTCTCAGTCGTGTCTGACTCTTTGTGATCCGGTAGACTGCAGCCCGCCAGTCTCCTCTGTCCATGGGGATTCTCCAGGCAAGAATACTGGAGTGGGTTGCCATTCCCTTCTCCAGGGGGATCCTCCCGACCCAAGGATCAAACCCAGGTCTACCTGCATTGCAGGCAGATTCTTTACCAACTGAACCACCAGGGCAGCCCAAGAAAGGACTCTGCTAAATCAGAAAAGCTTGAGCTGAGACTTCCCTGGTGGTCCAGTGGCTAAGACTCTGCACTCCCAGTGCAGGCGGCCTGGGTCTGATCCCTGGTTGGGAAGCTAGATCCTGCGTGCCACACCTGAGAGATCATATGCCACGACCAAAGATCTGCATTGCCATAAGTACAGACCCTCATGCTGCAACTAAGACCCCGCACAGCCAGATAAACAAATCCAAATAAACATAAAAAAATAAAAGACTGAAAAGTTTGTGCCTAAATTTAGAAGGCTGAAATCTCAGTTTTGAGGTGTCAGATAATACCACATAGGAGGACAGACCACCCTTCTTTCTGTAGCTTTTCTACTCTGCTCTGCTGGGAGCAAAGTCTGGTACTTTCCACGCCTGGGGCATCCCCAGGTGCCTCTCGGGGCCTGAGCAACCTTTCCTCCCAAATCCCAAATACCATAGCAGCTGCACCAGGGCTGGCAGCCATTTGGACGATTCCCAGGCGTCCTCTTTGGGAAATTTATGGTGAGTGGCAGGAACTGCGTTCCTACAACCTGGAGGTTGAGGCCTGTCCCAGAGAGGTGAGGGTGTGTGTGTGTGGGTGTGTGGGGGGTGGAACCCAAGTCCAGAGACCTGGGTCTCACCTGACAAAACCACTCGCTGTGTCATCTCGGGCAGATGCCTTAACCTTTCAGAGCCTCATCCCTCCACTCAGCTGTACTCAAGGTTGGGCCCTGGGGACGCAGGCATGAGTCACACAGGCCCTCCCCTACAGGCCCTCCCAGTCTCACGGGAGAGGCCGCCAAGGAAATAGACAGTGACAGCAGTGGGATCCTTCTGAGGCTGAGAGGCAGCATGCCTGGACACCAGGGGGACTTCTTGGAGGAGGTGTGTCTGGGGCACCATTTTCATCTTCTGTTAATTGAGAAGGCTAAAGTAACTAACATTTTTAAAATTTGGAGAATTCTTTTATTTGAAACTGTTTCATCGTAAATGTAAAACATGGACTTCCCTGGTGGCCCGGTGCTAAAGGATCCACCTGACGGTGCAGGTGGTGCGAGTTTGGTCCCTGATCGGGGCAGATCCCACATGCCTCAGGGCAGCTGAGCCTGAGCACCACAACTCGTGAGCCTGGGCCCCCGAGGGCCGGTGCTCCCAGCAGGAGAAGCCACTGCAGTGAGAAGCCTGAGCAGCACAGTGGCAGAACAGCCCCTGCTCGCTGCAGCTCGAGAAAGGCTGAGGACCGCAGTGAAAGCCCAGGGCAGCAACAAACATAATACAATAATTCAGCTCCTGATGAAAAGTTTCAAGAGAACAGAACGGTATTGGGTGAAAAGCCTCTTTCCATGCTCATTCTAGAAGGAAGTAAGTAGCATCCACAGTTTCTTGCGTAGCCGTCCAGAAATGCTCTATGTGTGTGGGCAAAACATTAAAAGCTCAAAGGGCTCAGTGGTAGAGAGTCCGCCTGCCGATGCAGGAGACTCGAGAGATGCAGGCTCGATCCATGGGACAGGAAGATCTTCCGGGGAAGGAAATGGCAACTCACTCCAGTATTCCTGCCTGGGAAATTCCATGGACAGAGGAGCCTGGTGGGCTGTAGTCCCTGCGGTCACAGAGTCAGACATGACTGAGTGCTCAGGCACAAATGATAACAATAGCTCCTACTTGTTGCGTATTTCCCAGGTACCAGGCTCAACGATGATGCTTGCTTACTCTTATCAATTAACATCTCTCAGACATAGTCCTTCATCCATAACCAGCTCTTCAAGATATTGCAGAAGTATGGAACTCCGGGCTTCACACTACAGGGGCGTGGGTTTGATCTCTGGTCAGGAGTCAGGGAACTGAGACGCTGCATGCAGAGTGGTGTAGCCAAAAAAAAAAACATTTCTCATGACCTTTTCCAGAATTGCCTGAATCCCATTGAAACCTTCCTGTGGTTGAGTTACTGTTACCTTGATTTTCAGAGGGAGAACCTGTGCCCAGAAAAGCACAGTGAGGATTCGAGTCCTCATGGAGACCAGAGGCAACTCCACATCCTGATTAACCATGTGGGGCTCTGGGGGCAGTGGGAGGCCACCCTGTCCTCAAGTGTGGTTTCTGGATGAGAGCAGGGTTAGAGACAACCCCGGCAGGTAGGACTCGAATGTCCAGGGCCCCGGCTTCACCGGAAAGTGCAGGCCAGAGGGCCAGCCCGTCCTCCACCCTCCTGGCTCTGGGTTCACCCGCACTGGCCAAGCTCTTGGGGTCCAGCCCGGTGGCCCTCGCTCCTGCCCACCCAGGTGCCCACACAGGGTGCAGCTCCGTCCCCAAATGTGTCACTCTTCACATCTGACCCCATGACTCTGATTCTGGAAATCAGGGTCAGGGTGATGGGTGTAAATCTTGATAAACCAAGGGCTCTGCCGCGTGGACTGAAAGTGGGTCCCGCAGGAGAATCGTCTTAGCTGCTTTGTCACTGGCTGTGTGACCCTGAGCCTGGGCATGTCACTGGCTTTTCTTTTTCTTTTTTTTCCTTTTTTCCCTTTGTTTTTAAAAATGGAGGTGAGAATACTTTGACGGTCCTGTGGTTAGGACACTGGACTTACACTGCAGAGGGCAGGGGTTCGATCCTTGGGCAGGAAACTAACATCTGCACGTCTCTTGGTGTGGCAAAAAAAACGTTGAGGTGAAATTCTTCCAACACCAAATTTACTGTTTTCAAGTGTCCAATTCAGTGGAATTCAGCTCATTCACAATGTGCAGCTGCCCCCCTATCTGCTTCCAGAACATTTTCATCCCCAAGGGAGACGTGAACCCGTGGAGCAGTCACTCCTTGCCCCCCAGCCCAGCCCCTGTCTGTGTTCTGTGTCTGTGGCTTTGCCTTTCCTGCTTGTTTCAAATAAATAGAATCACAGGGCTTCCCAGGTGGCTCAGTGGTAAAGAATAGACCTGCCAAGCAGGAGACCCAGGGGATCCTCTGCAGAAGGAGATGGCAACTGACTCCAGTATTGTTGCCTGGGAAATCCCATGGACAGAGAAGCCTGGTGGGCTATGGTCCAGGGGGTCACAAAAGAGTTGGACACGACTTAGCGACTAAACAACACAAGTAGATACTATAAGTGGAATCATACCATACATGGTCTTCTGCGATGGGCTTCTTTCACTAAGCTTCATGTTCTCAAAGTTCATCCACGTCGTAGCAAGTGTCAGCGATTCATTCTTTGTAACGGGGGACTATCATTCCACTGCACCAATAGACCGTGTATGTTGTTTATCCACCACTCTGTTCTACGGAGAGTAGGGCTCTTTCCACCTTTTGGAGATTGCGGATGGTGCTGTGATGACGTGGCCCTGTCTCAGCCTCTGTTCCCACATCTGGAAAATTCAGGTAACGAGAGCCTGCCCCACCCCCTCCCTCTCCCCACTGGGGGGAAGGGGCTGTATAGGGGTGGGGAGGTACGAGGTACAAAGTATTAGGTATGAAATAAGCTATAAGCTGGGGCTTCCCTGATAGCTCAGACAGTAAAGAATCCGCCTGCAGTAAGGAGACTGGGGTTCAACCTCTAGGTCGGGAAGATCCCCAGAAGAAGGAAATGGTGGTGGTGGTTTAGTCGCTAAGTCGTGTCTGACTCTTGCAACCCCATGGACTGTAGCCCACAAGGTTCCTCTGTCCATGGGATTCTTCAGGTGAGGATACTGGAGTGAGTTGCTATTTCCTTCTCCAGGGGATCTTCCTGACCCAGGAATCTAACCCAGGTCTCCTGCATTGCAGGCAGATTCTTTACAGACTGGGCTACATGGGAAGCCCCTGAAGAAGGAAATGACTATCCAGTATTGTTGCCTGGAGAATTCCACGGACAGAGGAGCCTGGTGGGCTATAGTCCACGGGGTTGCAAAGAGTCAGACACGACTGAACAGCTAACACGCACACACGAGCTGTAAGCTACACGGTATATTGTGCAACACAAGGAATGGAGCCAATGTTTTATAAAAACTATAAATGGAGTATAACTTTTGAAAATTGTGAATCACTACATTGCACACCTGAAACTTATATAATATTCTACAGCATTATACTTCAAATAAAAAAAAAAGTCTTTCTAAAAAGTGTATCTATTGTGTGGGGGTTCCGGGAAGATAAAATGAGTTATGGCTGTAAAGTCACTCACACTGTGACACTGTGCCACAGCGACTGCTGGGTGTTTGCTGCACAACATGACATTGATTGAGCACTTACTGTGTACTCTTCTAAGCACTTACCTGTTTTCAGTCATTTATGGAAATACTTTTCATTCATTCGTTAATTCCTCCAGCAACCTTATGGGGTAGGTCTCTCTGATCAATTCCACTTCACAAAACAGGGTGCCCAGAGGGGTCAGGAACGAGCTGCCTGTGGCAGAGGGATCTGAACCCAGCCGACCTGATTCTGAAGCCAGTGCTGGTCTACACTGGTGAGGGGAGTTTACACAGCTATCTGTTGCGACCTTTCAGGCAGTCGCCTCCTGGCCGGAGACTGTGGGGACACTTTCACTTTCTTTTTTCCCATGGACTTTCTCTGTTCCACATCTCTGATAGTGCCTGATTTGTTTGTTTTCAAAATGAGCAGATTGCAATTTTGTGATCGGGAAGAAGCTGTAATGATTTAAGATGCTAGCATGTTATATGTTATGTGAGAAGAGCTGAACACAAAATTCCAGGTACAGCTTGATCCCAGCTATGTTGAAAATCGTACAGGAAATGCCCAGGGTGGGCTGATTGTCCACATACTCATATGGTTTGTCACTAGAGGGCTGGATCAAGTGATTACATGAATTTTTAGACGAGTCTGATGTCTTTCTAGCTTTTCCAACTTAAGTTTGACATCAAACAAGTATCCCCCCCTTTTTTTTAATGTGTGTGTACATGCTCAGTCGTGTCTGACTGTGACCCTATGGACTGTAGCCTGCCAGGCTCCTCAGTCTGTGGAATTCTCCAGGCAAGAACATTAGAGTCAGTTGCCATTTTCTTCTCCAGGGGACCTTCCCCATCCAGAGATAGAACCTGATTCCTCTGTGTCTCCTGTCTTGTAGGCGGATTCTTTACTGAATCAGTAAAGATGGAACTCAGGCCGCCTGCATTGGGAACGCAGAGCCTCTGCCGCTCACTGGACCACCAGGGAAGTCCCCAGTGTATCACTTTTATATTCAGAGAGAAAGTGATTCTAAAAGCAAAGGACAGAAGTTCTCAGCTGGGACCCGTGGGTGTTTCTGCTTTGAACCTGTGCAGCCAGGTGGGTTTGACTGGCTGACAGGCCAGGGAACTCCTGGGGCAGCTGTCAGATTGAGGTTCCTGCGCTGAGGGACATGCCCAGGGATTGCCAGCCTGACTGCCATTTGTCACCTCCTCCCCTCTCCTCCCAGGGACACGATGACCACACGCCCAGCCCAAGGCTCCCAGCACAGCCCCCAGAGGAGGGGCACCTTGGCCCTGGGCTGTCCCTGTGCTGCCCACTGTCCAGCCACCTTCCTTTGCTTCCACGCAGCCTCCCACCTGGAGTCCCCCTCCCCCTGGGGTGCACTTCCCCAATCCTCACTGTCCTCAGGCACAATCAGCAGGGCCCTGTGGCGTCTCGGTGTCCGTGGTGAAGAATCCGCCTGCCATGCAGGAGACACCAGAGACCTGGGTTCCATCCCTGGGTGGGGACGATCCCCTGGAGAAGGGAATGGCTACTCACTCCAGTATCCTTGCCTGGAGAATCCCATGGACAGAGGAGCCTGGTGGGCTACAGTCCATGGGGTTGCAAAGAGTCGGACACGACTGAGCATATCTACTTCTGTGGAGTGCTAAACAGGGCCGCGCACCTCCGAAAGTGTGTGTCCTGGCTGGGGTGGACAGGTCCGTCTGCTGCCCGTCTCGGGTGGTCCTCTCCACCTCTCCGGGAGGCAGGCCTGCCTTCATCCCACCTGTGTTCCCGGTGCTGGAACAGGGCCTGGCACAGAAGAGGTGCTCGGTACAAGCTGAATGCATGGTATCGCCTCTTTCTTGCTCTAGAATGCAGATGGCTGAGGCCCAGAGAGGTTAAGCAACTTTCCCAGAGCCACACAGCCAGCAGGAGGCTGGACCATGGAGGCCGGATTGTCAGCTTTGACACCAGTGCTCCAGGCCCCACGCCAGCCCTCCCTGCTCTGGATTCTGATTCCAGGGCGAGCTGGTCCTCGGTGATGAGCAAAGGGCTTGGTGAAGGAGCCAGGCAGCAGTACTTGGACTTGGCGCTGGATGGCCCGTTTCAACCTCACTTCTGCCAAACCAGCAGGGTGACTTTGAGCAAGCTTCCTTACCTCTCTGTGCCTCCAGTTCCCGAATCTATAAAATGGACTTCATTGGTTTGTTGTTAAGTCACTAAGTTGTGTCTGACTCTTTTGTGACCCCATGGGCTGTAGCCCCCCAGGCCCCTCTGTCCATGGGGTTTCCCAGGCAAGAGTACTAGAATGGGTTGCAATTCCCTTCTCCAGGGATCTCCCTGACCCAAGGATCGAACCCAGGTCTCATACATTGCAAGGAAGCCCTGGGGGGTCACTTTAAATCAGGACATGTGAGGCATGGGGACTCCAGACTCGTGCAGGTCAGGCAGAAAGAGGGGGCTCTGGAGGTGTCCAGTGAGGGGGCCCAGGAGTCACTTCAAGATGGGAAGAGGCCTGGCTGCCACCACACCACCCAAATCCAACAGCCTCTGCTGTGATGGGTCAGGGTGCCCTGTTCCTCCCAGTAGCTCAGCTGACCCCTCAGAAGCTCGATTTCCTTCAATCAGCAAGCATCCGACTTACTCTGGACCAGGCACAGTTGGAATACTCCTAACGGCAGTCATATAAGGAGGGTGATACCACTGTACCCATTTTACAGGTCTCCCTGGTGGCCTCGTCTCTTGTGTCTGCTGCTTTGGCATGCAGGTTCTTTAGCACTGGTGCCACTGAAAAGTTGAGATGCAGGTTCGATCCCTGGGTTGGGAAGGTCCTCTGGAGTTAAAAATGGCAAACGGATTCAGTATTCTTGCCTGGAAAATTCTATGGACAGAGGAGCCTGGTGGGCTACAGTCCATGGGATCATAAAAGAGTTGGACAGGACTGAGGGACTAGCACTTTCACTTCACTTTTTCCCCTCTGCTAGGAGGAAGCCTCCCTGATTGGGCTGGGGACCTCGCTGTAGCCAGGATGGTCAGAGAGGGGGCTAACCCATAATGACCGTCCAGCAGGGGCTGAATGGCCAGACTGATTCGGTCTGGGAGGGGCAGTCCAGAAGATTCCTGGGGGCCGCGCTGTTAACACAGGGTCCTGACAGCTGGGTGGGGAGTTTGACAAGAGAGACCAGGATGGGAGACTTCTCAGCCGCGGAAGGGGCCGGTGTGCGCCACGGCCTGGAGGGCAGAGGACCGCGGCTCTGACCCCTGGGGCGCCTCTGCTCTGGCAGGACACCCAGGGCTGGCCTGACCCAACCCTGCCGGCGGCTGCCAGGAAAACAGGTCAGAGCGGGTCGGACCTTGGCGGCTTTGCACGCGAGGTGGGCTGGGACACACACCGCCCTTGGGAGGAGGGGGCCGGGGCGGGGGATGGGGGGCCGGGGGAAGGGGGTTGGCCCCAGCGGCCCCGCCGGCCGCTCCGCCTCCCTGGGCCGTCACTCCCACCCGGACGTCCCGCCCACCCAGGGAGCCCTGGCCGGCTCCGGCGGGCCCAGGAGGGGCGGAAAGGGCGCCGGCAGCGCGGGTGGGAGCCGGCCCAGCCTCGCGGGGCTGGGTCCGCGCCCTCCCCCGGGTCCCCGCGGGTCCGCACAGCTCCGCGGTGGGCTTGCAGGGAGGCAGCTCGTCTACACGCGGGGGAGCGCGGCTGCTGCTGCTCCTCTAAGAGGAGGACGCGGCTCCCGTCACTGGGAGGTCCAGCCGCAGCTGGATTCCAGGTCCCCGCGGCTCCTGAGAAGCTGTAGATCGGCACGCATTTCTTCTTTGAACCTGAGTCTCCCCCCTGTCTCTGAACACCTCCCCCAGGGGGAGGAGGGGTGCGTCCCTAGGCTCTGCCGGTGGTGGTGGTGGTGGGGTGGCCGGCCTCCAGGAAAGGCCAAGGTCATCCCCGGAGGGCAGGGCCCCCGCTGGGGCCGCTCCCAGCTCAGGCCACTGCCCAGGCCTCCTGACGCCACCCCTCCCGCCCCCACCCGTCTGAAGCCTGCTCACCACCGGTCACCCCTGCGTGAACCCTCCCTGTTTACAAGGCGGTTCACCTAAAAGACGCTGTCGTCACCCCTTACACAAACAGCACCGTTGAGCTGCTGCGGGGGCAGGCCCCCGTGCTGCGCCCGCAAGGCCACGGGCCAGGGGACACAGACAGACCGCGGGGGCCAGTGGCCTCCGCCAGAAGGAAAGCCAGAGGGGTGGGAGCTTGGGGAGGGGTCAGGCAAAGTATTTAGAAAGCGGCGGCCTTGGGCTGGGCCTTGGAGGGTCCTGCGCCCAGGGCTTCTTCCCCTGGGACCATTCCTTCAGTCCAGGTTCCCATTACTGACCCCCAGGGCCCAACACATGCCTGGGGATTGGGAAGGTCCAGTGAGTGTTCACGGAATGAATGAATGAGTGAGTGAATGAGAACATTTTAGTGTCTTTATGTCAGACTCAGAGTTCTTCTCAGGGAGAGAACTCAGCTCTGGGAGGTTACTTGGTCAAACCTCTTAGGTGGTAATGCAAGCGTCAGGGGACGCTGGTGACTGAAGGGTGGACAGCCCCTCCTCAGCTACCAGGCCTTCGTCTCACTTGAGAGGCGAGTAGGGCCCTCTGCCGCCTAGACAACCCACAGGCAGGAAAGTCCTGGCAGCCGGAGCTCTTACTGTGCCATGTGGCCTCAGTCTTCCCATCCGTGAGATGGGTTGTGACCGCAGTGTCCCCCCCAGCCCTGGATGCGGCTGCGAGCAGTCGGCAAGGCTCCGCTCCTGCAGGTGGTTGGTCTGGGCTCTCTGGAGCCCCAGCCTCCGTGGGAAGGCTCAAGGGGGTGTCCAGAGCAGGCAGCTCCTGTCTGCATTCCTGCTCCGGGGCACCCTGGTGCCAGCCATGCTGGCTGCTGGCACCCTCTGTAATTATCCCATCAGTCCCCAACCTGGTGCAGCCCATCCACCTGAATGCACTCACTGAGGCCCCGTAAAACTGATGCAGACAATCAGTGGCATCAGACATGAGGAGAGACAGCTCCCCACAAAACAGGCACTGCAGGGGAGGCTAGACTCCCAGGTTTGTGGCTGCCGGAAAGCCTGGCGGGGCCTGAGCCAGCCCTTCTTTCCAGGGGGAGGTGAGTGAGAGAGGCAGAGAGAGACACAGAGACACACAGAGGGAGGGGGAGAGAGAGATGGAAGCCCGCAGCAGACGGAGCGGAGGACACAGAGCCCAGAGGCTGCGGGCAGAGGCGGGACGGGAGGGGGGAAGGGGGCGATCTTGAGACAGGCAGCCTGGACCGAGCCGCCTGGCCACCAAGGGTTGGGCAGCCCTGCAGAGCCCGCAGAAGCCTGGGCGGTGGCTGGAGAGGGGAAGGGCCCCCCGCAGCCTGACAGCAGTCCTCCCCGCTCTGCTCCCAGCCCTGGACGAGCTCCCCCTCCCCACTGACACCCCTTTGTGCACTCCCGCAGTCACACCTTCACACGCCCTCAGCGTCACTCACAATTACACGTGTCCCCATGCTCAACTCAGCCTCATGCACACAATGGCTGGCAGGACCCAGGGGCTCCCGGTCTGCCAGGGAGGTGAGACCACACCGGGGACACCTCCATGCCTGGGACCCTGTCCCCCGCGGCTGCTGGGGCCACAGCCATCACGCCCCTGGAGCACCTGGACCTTCAGCAGGATGGACGTTTCCCTGCAGGGGCCGCACGACCCCTGCTTCAGAGCGGATTCTCTCCCCCACCCCCGCTGTTCTTTCTATACCCCAGGTGGCAGCCAGGGCCGTGCCCCTCAGAGAGCCTCTACTCCGGGTTTCCTTGTTGTGGGTCTACTGCCCGGTACAACCGACTGCTCCGCGCTGGTCCCGGTGTGACAACGCAGCTTCCGGTTCACAGTGGACCCAAGAATCCACTCCCACCAGCATCGTGGGCAGAGTGGGACTCAGGGGATCTGGGAAGGGGCAGGCAGAAGGGGCCTCCCAGGACAGCAGCACCGACATGGCCCAAACCAGCACTGCCCAACAGCCACGCTGAAGACGTCCAGGTGTGGACGGCCACTGAGTGCACAGCCACCATGGTCTGCGCCTGGTCCACGCCGTCCGCCCTCCGCCCGAGTTCAGGGCAGACCACACGCGCTGGGTTGACCCCACCCCAGCAGGCCTTAGTCCCTGACAGCTCAGAATATTCTGCCTTCGGTGGACGAGTGAGCCCTCTCGCCTCTTTTATATATATATATCTATATATTTGGTCACATCATTCAGCATGTGGGATCTTAGTTCCCTGACCAGGGATGGAACCCACGTCTCCTGCATTGGAAGCTCGGCGTCTTAACCACTGGACTACCAGGGAAGTTCCCTCACTTCTCTTTTGATAAAGTCATCTCTGTGAAAATGGATTTGTAACAGAAAATCCACACAGCAGAACGACTCAAGACGCGGTCAGTGAAGAGGGTTCCCATGGGTTGGAAAAAGTGATGAAAATGAAAGTTGCTCAGTCATGTCCAACTCTTTGCAACCCCTGGACTACACGGTCCATGGAATTCTCCAGGCCAAAATATTGGAGTGAGTAGCCTTTCCCTTCTCCAGGGGATCTTCCCAACCCAGGGATTGAACCCAGGTCTCCCGCACTGCAGGCGGATTCTTTACCAGCTGAGCCACCAGGAAAGCCCAGGAACACTGGAGTGGGTCCCATGGCCTGGAGGATGACAGGTGGTCCATCTCAGTACATTCACAAACTGTTTTCCTACATTTACTCCTTTAAGCTGTACTTTTATAGTCCGTGGGGTCACAAAGAGCAGGACACGGCTGAGCTTTCATGAAGATCTACTGATAATTCTGGAACCTTTCCCTCACCCTCAGGAGGAACCTTGTACCCGTTAGCAGTCACTCCCATTCCTCCCTCCCCCAGCCCCTGGCAACCATCCGTCTACTCTCTGTGTCTGTCGACTTGCCTGCTTCGGACATTGCTGATAAATGGAGTCCTGCGGTGTGTGGCCCTTGGTGTCCAGCCTCTTTCACTGACCGTTCGTCCCTTCTTTTGAGGGCTTCTCTGGTGGCTCAGAGGGTAAAGAATGCATCTGCATGTGGGAGACCTGGGTTCGATCCCTGGGTGGGGAAGATCCCCTGGAGGAGGGCATGGCAACCCACTCTAGTATTCCCACCTGGAGAAACCCCATGGACAGAGGAGCCTGGGCGGCTACAGTTCATGCGGTCACAAAAAGTCGGATATGACTCAGCACATTAGCACACATCTTCATGTATATCAGGGTTGTGACAGAATAATGTTACATGGTATGGCTATGCCACATCTTGTGTACCCATTCATCTGGCGGTGACTACTTGGGTTGTTTCAAACAAACTTTTTTTTTTGACTCTTAATTGAACGATAATTGCTTTACAATGTTGTGTTGGTTTCTGCCATATATCAACATGAATCAGCCATACGTATACATATGTCCCCTCCCTCTTCAACCTCCCTCCCACCCCATCCCACCCCTCTAGGTTTGTCACAGAGCACCAGTTTGAGCTCCCTGAGTCATACAGCAAATGCCCACTGGCGGTCTATTTTACATATACTTTGGCCACCTGATGCAAAGAACTGACTCATTGGAAAAGTCCCCGATGCTGGGGAAGATTGAAGGGGGTAGGAGAAGGGGACGACAGAGGATGAGATGGTTGGATGGCATCGTTGACTCGATGGACGGGAGTTTGAGCAAGCTTCGGGAGTTGGTGATGGACAGGGAGGCCTGGCGTGCTGCAGTCCATGGGGTCACAAAGAGTCGGACACGACTGAGCGTCTGAATTGAACTGAATGTGTACATTTCAATGCTCCTCTCTCTATTCACCCCACCCTCTCCTCTCCTTCCTCCACTGTGCCCACAAGTCTGTTCTCTACATCTGTGTCTCCACTGAGACCCTGGAAATAGGTTCATCAGTACCATCTTTCTAGATTCTATATATAAGCATTAATATTAAAAACTTTTTTTTCTCTTTGTGACTTACTTCACGCTGCATTATAGGCTTTAGGTTCATCCACCACATTAGAACTGACTCCAATGCGTTCCTTTTTATGGTGAATAATATTCTACTATATATATGTACCAAAACTTCTTTATCCATTCATCTGTCGATGGGCATCTAGGCTGCTTCCTTCTCCTGGCTACTGTAAATAGTGCTGCAGTGAACACTGGGGTACATGTATCTTTTTCAATTATGGTTTTCTCAGCGTATGTGCCCAGGAGTGGGATTCTTGGGTCATATGGTAGCTTTATTTCTAATTTTTAAAGGAATTTCCATACTGTGTTCCATAGTGGCTGTATCAATTCACATTCCCGCCAACAGTGCAAGAGGGTTCCCTTTCTTCCACACTCTCTCCAGCATTTATTGTTTTTAGGTTTTTTGGTGATGGCCATTCTGACCATTTCAAACAAACTTTTAAGGTACTTTGTTCCAAAATTATTTTGGAAACAGCAGTGTGCAGTTGACAACTCTTCTTTCTTATTATTTTCCCTATCTGCGGTTCAGTTCAGTTCAGTTCAGTCACTTAGTCGTGCCTGACTCTGCGACCTCATGGACCGCAGCACGCCAGGCCTCCCTGTCCATCACCAACTCCCGGACTTTACTCAAACTCCTGTCCATTGTGTCGGTGATACCATCCAACCATCTCATCCTCTGTCGTCCCCTTCTCCTCCATCCTTCAATCCTTCCCAGCATCAGGGTCTTTTCCAATGAGTCAGTTCTTCACATCAGGTGGCCAAAGTGTTGGAGTTTCAGCTTCAGCATCAGTCTGAGGTTAAATCCCTCCTATGTATAAATGCTTTTATCTTTTAGGAAATGGGGGTGAATCTAGAGGAAAGGTTTTTTTTGTTTTGGTTTTATTTTGACCTCGCCACATGGCAAGGTGGCCAGCGGGATCCTAGTTCCCTGACCGAGGACTGAACCTGTGCCCCTGCAGTGGGAACACAGAGTCCTAACCACTGGACTGCCGGGGAAGCTCCTAGAGGAAAATCTTAAACAGAGTGTCTTTGGTGGAGAGAAACAGGGTGAGAGCTCTAAATGGATTCCCAAACCTTTTCTCCTCCCCTGATCTGAAAGCCGTGGGTCTGATGAGCCGGTAGGTCTTGCTGGGCTGTGACATTACCTGTGGTGCACACCAGGCGTCTTCCCATTTCATCAGGGTGGCCTATATCCGCATCTGGGTGGAGAAGGCGACTCTGAGGAAACAGGCATTCTTTGTGCTCCTCCTCCCCACCCTGGGGGCAGCTCTGCACAGGGCAGGGGCTGGGAGGAGGCATGGTGATCACAGCCACTGAGTCACCAAGATGTGGGGTGGGGGTGTGTGCCAGGCCTGCCGGTTTCTCCTGTGTGCCCTGTTCCCTGCCTTGACTCAGAATAACAGGAAAAGACAGCTGTCAATTGCAAGCTGTGGTCCCCAGATAAGTGCAGGTCCCAGGCATCTGGGCTTGGGGTGAATGGTGGGAAGGTGATAAGGAGAGGGGCTTCATTGGATGCTGGCAATTGCATGCACGTGGAGTTTATTGTAACAGTAATACAACGAAGCCCATCAACATTTTTAAAACACCAAAAGTCACCTCTAATCTCACCTCAACAGGAGCACAGTGACTTGCATTTTGATGGACTTTCAATTTGCCTAAGAGGAAAACACTGTAGGGACGTCCCTGGCAGCCCAGTGGTTAAGAACCTGCCTTGCAATACAGAGGACATGGGTTCGATCCCTGTTCTGAGAAGATTCCACGTGCCGCAGGGCACCTAAGCCCACGCACCACAGCTACTGAGCCTGCGCTCTAGCACCCGTGAGCCGAAGCAAGAGAAGCCCCTGCAATGAGAAGCCCTGGTGCTGAAGCTGGAGAGTAGCCCCTGCTGGCCACAATGAGAGAAAGCCCAGGTGCAGCAACGAAGACCTAGAACAGCCCAAAATAATAAATTAATTAGTTAATTAAAAAAAAAGTTAGGGGCTTCCCTGGTGGCTCAGTGCTAAAGAATCCTCCCACCAATGCAGGATTCGTGGGCTCGATCCTTGATCTGGGAAGATCTTAGTGGAGCAGCTAAGTCCAAGCACCACAACTATTGAATCTGTGCTCTAGAGCCTGGGAGCCACAACTATAGAAGTCCATGCTCCCCAGAACCTGTGCTCTGCAACGAGAGAGGCCACTGCAATGAGAAGCCCATGCACAGCAACAGAGTAGCCCCGCTCTCCACAACTAAAGAAAAGCCCTCGAAGCAACAACAATCCAGCACAGCCAAAAATAAATAAATACGATTATTTTTTTTTTAAAGTTAAAAATTGTAATAGCTATACAGGTTGATGCTGTGTAACCATCATCATTATTTATTTATGGAACTTTTTTCATCATCACAAACACTAACTCTGACCCATTGAATAACAATTCCCCAGTCTTCTCTGCCCCTCACCCCATGTAACCTCTATTCTACTTTCCGTCTCTGTGATTCTGTCTATTACTGGTACTTCGTATCAGTAGAATCATTTATTCTTTCGTGTTTATGCAGTATTTATTCTTTTGTATCTAGCTTATTTCACTGGGCACGATGTTTCCAAGATTCATCCATGTTGTAGCGTGTGTCAGCAGCTCATTCCTTTTTATGGACGGATAATATTCATCATACACCTTTCCCAATTTGGAACCAGTGCTGAATATTCATTGGAAGGACTGATGTTGAAGATGAAACGCCAATACTTTGGCCACCTGATGTGAAGAACAGACTCATTTGAAAAGACCCTGATGCTGGGAAAGATTGAAGGTGGGAGGAGAAGGGGACGACAGAGGATGAGATGGCTGGATGGCATCACCGACTCAATGGACATGAGTTTGAGTAAACTCCAGTTGGTGTTGGTGATGGACAGGGAAGCCTGGTGTGCTGCAGTCCATGGGGTCGCAAAGAGTCGGACACGACTGAGCTGCTGAACTGAACTGAATGTTCCATCATATGGATGGGCCATGTTTCATTTACCTGCTCATCTGTGGATGCACACTTGGGCTGCTTCCATCTTTTTGATTGTTGTGAATAATGCTGAACACTGGTATACAAGTGTCTGAGTCCTGCTTTCAGTTTTCTTGGTACGTACCTAGGAGTGGAATTGCTGGGTCACCTGGTAATTCTATGTCTCACCTTCTGAGAAACTGCCAAACTGTTTTCCACAGCAGATGCATGATTAAAGACTATTTAAAAATTTATCTTTAATATTGTAAACATGTCAATACTGGAAAAAAAAAGGATCATGTTGGACTTGCCTGGTGGTCCAGTGGTTGAGAATCCTCCTGCCGGTGCAGGGGACATGGGGTTCAATTCCCTGTTCCAGGAAGATTCCACATGCCGTGGGGTAACTGAGGCCGTGTGCCTAGACCCTGTGCTCTGTAACAAGAGAAGCCACTGCGATGAGAAGCTTGTGTGTGGCACCTAGAGAGGAGCCCCCTCTTGCCACAGCGGGAGAGACCCTCCGTGCAGCAACAAAGATGCAGTGCAGGCTAAAATAACTAGCCAACTGAATAACAATTTTGAGAAATCAATACTACCTAAAGTGATTTACAGATCCAGTGGGATCCCCATAAAAACCCCACTGACGTTTATTGTAGACATAGAAAAAAATCCTAAAATTTATATAGACTCTCAAGGGACCCTGAATAGTGAAAACAATCTTGAAAGAGAACAAAGAAGTCTCACACTTCCTGATTTCAAAACTTTCATAAAGCTACAGTTATCAAAATAGTGTGGTGACGGCTTGAAGACAGGCGTGTAGACCAGTGGAAGAGAATAGAGAGCCTAGGTATAAGACCTCTCATACATGGGCAAATGATTTTCAATAAGTGTCAAGGTAAGTTAAAGGGGAAAGACAGTCATTTTAACAAATGGTGTTGGGGAAACTGACTATCCTCATACAAATGAATTAAGTTGGACCCTTACTAACACCATATACAAAATTTAACTAAAATGGATCTGAACATAAGTCCTAAAAGTGTAAAACGTTTAGAAGAAAACTTGGGAAACGCTTTATGACATTGGATTTGGCAATCACTTCTTAGATATGACACCAAAAGCACAGGAAACAAAAAGAAAAAATAGATATATTGGACTTTATGAAGATTAAGAACTTTTATGCATCAAAGAACACCATCAACAGAGGGAAAAAGCAACCCATGGAATGGCAGAAAATATTTGGAGAACATACATCTAATAGGAGGTTGAGATCCAGACTATGTAAAGAGCCCCTACAACTCAACAACCAAATGTCCCCAAACAACAAGATTTAAAAATAGACAAAGGGCTTGAATTGACATTGGTATGTCTGATCTGGTCCCACCTGGCTCTGCGTACCCTGGCTTTTCCAGTGAGGGAGGTTTCCTCCAAGGAGAGAGAAGCAGGTGTGAGCACCCCTTGCCCCCTGGGTGATGGGCTGGAGGCTTTGAATGAAAAGCAAGAACCTGCAGAGAGCTAGTGGGCTCTTCTGCCTGCCTCCCCTTGATGGGCCTGGCACCAGACGCCCCTGGAGGACTCTGCCCAGCCTCAGCTGCGGGAATGGCTCACCCGCTCGGGGCTCACCCCCAGCAGCAGTCACCCTGCTGGGGGAACCAGCCCTGGGATCTGAGCAGGGTGCAGTAGACTCCACTGGGTGGCCACCCCAGCCTCCCGCCACATGGGGTGCCGGCTCCCTGGGAAGCCACTTCCTCAAGAGCAGGGACACCAGTCCAGGGTCCCCAAGTCAGGGCGAACGAGGAGCTGATGGAGGTGAGAGAGACGCGGGGTCCTTCCTGAGGTCCCTTCTGGTCACCAGCACTTCAGGTTTAAGCCAGCGGGAGGGCTTGTTTCTTGGATTTGATGTCAAGAAAGTGGCAGGGGGCTTTGGAGAGGAGCCTTGGCGTGGCGGTCCTCGGGGTGGCCAGATAGAAGCTGCAGCAGGAGCAGGAGCGATGCTGAGAAATAATAGCGCTGATGCTGACCGGCCTGCGAGCACCGCGCCCGCGGCACCATCTGTTGCCAGTCTCCTTCCCAGACTTCTGCAGGGTACTGTTGCCAAGATCTTGGCTGCCTGACCACCGGTGCCAAATTGAAAAAAAAAAATTGGGAGACAGCTTGGAGGAAATAGAAAGAGTGGCTTTATCTGTGCTCAGCAAAGGGGAATACACAGCAAGCTGGTGCCTTAAGAAGTGTGCCCCCTCCCCAGGGGAACGGTGGTGGTGGTGGCTTAGTTGCTAAGTCGTGTCCGACTCTTGCGACCCCATGGACTGTAGCCCACCAGGCTCTTCTGTCCATGGCATTCTCCAGGCAAGAACACTGGAGTGGGCTGTCATTTCCTTCTCCAGGGGATCTTCCCGACCCAGGAATCAAATCCAGGTCTCCTGCACTGCAGGCAGATTCTTTACCAACTGAGCTATGAGGGAAGCCCAGGGGAATAGGGACAGATTTTATATCCTCATGAAGGTCTTGTACATTTTTTTTTTCCCTGTAGGTTTACAGCCAAAGTCTGGGGTCAGGCGGCTCAGCAACCCGGTCTGGTGTCCCTAAAGTTATCCGCCGTGTCTTCTTTCTGAGATGCCAGCATCCAAAAAGGGAGTGGGGGGGGCAGGTGGGGTGGTGAAGAATGCCAGGTGCAGAGTAGAATTCATACAGAGTCAGAGAGTAATTAGCTTTGTGAAGGACGAGTCCAGCTACAAGTATTTGCCAGGTGTATCAGCTGAGGAATAACCAAGATTGTTTAACTCTTGCAGGCCTGTGTGGCTGGTATGTGCCAAAGGCTGTTCACTCATTTCTGTGTTTGCTACAACAGTGACCCTCTGCAGAGCGGCTGCCCTGACCACGTAGAAAGATAGATCTGTTCCCTGCTCTTTCCTCAGTACCTACAGCAGCACCTGGCACTTCGTACATGCACCAGAAATATACGGCTGAGGAATAAATGCATCCTGGGAAGAAAGTTCGCTCTCAACAACTTTCAACTTTTTTTTTTTTCAGAGAGGTTGTGTAACTTCTCCAAGAGCACACAGCCAGAAAGAGGCAGGGCTATGATTTGAATCGGGCCTCCTCGTGGCTCAGATGGTAAAGAATCCACCTGTCAATGCAGGGGACCCAGGTTTGATCCCTGGGTCGGGAAGATCCTCTGGAGAAGGACATGGCCACCCACTCCAGTATTCTTGGCTGAAGAAACCCATGGACAGAGAAGCTAGGTGGGCTACTGTCCATGGGGTCGCATTGAGTCAGACATGACTGAGCGGCTGACACAACACTCCTTGGAGGGGGAGTCAGACCCTGGGAGCCCACTGCCAGGGTGGGTGATGCCCGCCCGTGTGTCCCCCGGTGGGGCCTGGCAGGACACCCCCACGCTCACCGGAGCCGAGCCCTAGGACTCCAGGCCCTGTGTCGTTCTTGAGTGTGGTGGTCTGCCCCTCTCCCCTGTGAGGGCTTACCACCCCTCCAAGCCCTGGCTTAAGCTAGGCCTCCTCCAGGAAGGGGCTTCCCGCACAGCTCAGTTGGTAAAGAATCTGCCTGCAATGCAGGAGACCTGGGTTTGATTCCTGGGTTGGAAAGATCCCCTGAAGAAGGACATGGCAACCTACTCCAGTATTCAGGCCTGGAGAACCCCATGGACAGAGGAGCTGGACACGACTTAGCGAAAAAACCACCACCACCACCGCCGCCGCCTCTAGGAAGGCTTCCCTGGGTCCCTCCTTCCTCTTCCAGAGAATTCTAAAATCTTGTACAAATGACTACCCGCCGGCCATCAGGGCAAACTACATGTCTGGTGGGAAGGCTTGGGGCAGGCCCACCTGGACTGGAATCTGGACTTGCTGGTGGTGATGGGACCCTGGGTGTTTCCCTTCGCCCCTCTGAGTGCGGCTTTCTCACCAGAACAGCTGAGACACTGGTACCCATCCTTCCAGGGCTGCCATAACAGAGGGCCAGAGATGGAGCTTACACAAAGGAACTTACATTCTCAGTTCTGGAGGCTGGAAGTCCGAGATCAGAGTGAGGGCGGCTTGGTCTCCTGTAGCCTCTCTGCTTGTCTTGCAACGGCTCTCTTCTCCCTGGGTGTCCACTTCACCTTCTCTGTGTGGGCATCTACGTCCTGATATGATCTTCTCATGAGGACACCAGTCCTGATGGATTTAGGGCCCAGCTCAGTGACCTCATCTTAACTTGATCACCTCCTTAAAGGCACATTTCCAAATACAGTCACGTTCTGGGGCATGGGGGCTACGGTTCCACCATCTGGATTTGCTGTTCAGTTACTAACTCGTGTCCGACTCTTTGTGACACCATGAACTCAAGCACGCCAGGCTTTCCTGTCCTTCACCATCTCCTGGAGTTTATTCAAACTCATGACCATTGAGTCGTGATGCCATCCAACCATCTCATTCTCTGTCACCCCCTTCTCCTCCTGCCTTCTATCTTTCCCAGCATCAGGGTCTTTTCCAATGTGTAGGCTCTTCACATCAGGTGGCCAAAGTATTGGAGATTCAGCTTCAGCATCAGTCCTTCCAATGAATATTCAGGGTTGATTTCCTTTAGCATTGACTGATTTGATCTCCTTGCAGTCCAAGGGACTCTCAATATGCATTTTGCGGGAACACTATTCAGTCCTTGGCACTGCCCCTAACCTGACCCTCGAATTCCCCACATAATGCCCCCAACAAGAGGTTTCCCTGTCTTGGCTTCGCATGTACAGTGTCGAGGAGTTGTGTACTTTCCCCGGTGATAAACGGTGATGATGACTTCTAGCGGGCGGCTGCCATTCTCCTGAGCCGCCCTGCGTAGAGGCTAATTCCCTTTGGTCGTGGAGAAATGGAGAGGACCATCTCACAGTCTTGAACAATTCAAAACAGGCTTGTTTCTCCCCAGCAGTGAGAGAGCTTGCTTGTTCTGGAAGACAAATTCAAAGGCAGATTCCTGTCAGTGGAGCTATCTGTGTTTTGTTATCTTCCTTGAGCAGAAGTGCTTGGGAACACCCAAAGAGCCTGGACGCCTTGTTTGCACAGATAAATGTCAAGTCTGCACCCAAAGGGAGTTATAGAAAAGCCACCCTGGGAGGAGGGGTTGGCTTTAGGGCTGGCCACCACAAAACTGAAATTTATTTCTTTTCCCACCCTGCTGAGTTGGACTGTTCCTGTGTCATCCTAGCCAGATGGCAAAAGGCTGCCACTGGGGACTTTCTGATAGTCTTACATGATTCAGTTTGGCTTTAAAAATCCATTCTCAGAGTTCAGCAAATCAAGCTCCCTCCGTCTCTCTCTTTTCCTTTTTTACCCTGATGTCATTCTATTTTTTCTTAAAAATTTTTCACACTCTAAGCATAATACATTTTTTATAGATAGTATAACAAAGAAGAAAATAAACATTACCTTTAATTTCATCTCCCAGGAACAATCACTGTTAACATTGATGTATCTCTTGCATTTCTCTAGACTCTTGTTATTAAAAAATGCAAGAAAAATTTGCCCTGTATCTGGTTTACCCACCAGATCTGACAGATGGAGCAGTGAGGATAGACAAGGGCCCACCCTCTTGGAGCTCAACTTACAGGGAGCCAGAAAATAAACATATGAATGAACTTCCAGGTCATCTCCAATTTTTCTCTGTTACAACTAACATTGCACTGAGCATTCTTACAGCTGAGGGAGAAATATCAACAATCTCAGATATGCAGATTGTTGCTGTTGTTTTCAGTCGCTACAACATGTCCAACTCTTGGCAACCCCATGAACTACAGCACTCCAGGCTTCCCTGTCCTTCACTATCACCAAGAGTTTGCTCAAACTCACATCCATTGAGTCGGTGATGCCATCCAACCATCTCATCCTCTGTTGCCCCCTTCTCCTCCTGCCTTCCATCTTTCCCAGCATCAGGGTCTTTTCCAATGAGTCAGCTCTTCACATCACGTGGCCAAAGTATTGGAACTTCAGCTTCAGCATCAGTCCTTCCAATGAACATTCAGGGTGGATTTTCTTTAAGACTGACTTGTTTGATCTCCTTGTAGTCTAAGGGACACTCAAGAGTTTCCTCCTGCACCACAGTTCGAAAGCATCAATCTTCTTTATGGAGGGCTTCCCTGATAGCTCAGTTGGCAAAGAATCCACCTGCCAATGCAGGAGATATGGATTCATTCTATCCCTGGGTTGGAAAATCCACTGGAGAAGGAAATAGCAACCTGCTGCAGTACTCTTGCCTGGGAAATTCCATGGACAGAGGAGCCTGGCAGGCTATAGTCCATGGGGTCGCAAAGAGTCAGACATGACTTAGTGACTAAACAACAACAATGATGCTTTTCATTATTTAAAAAAAAAAGACACTGTGATGACACTGTGATGCATATTTATATTAGTAGTATATGGATATTACCTGATAAATATCTTCTCTGCCTGTATGGACAATTTTCTCTAATAGATCTGTAGGTTCGCTGGATTGAAGTCTCATCTAACCCCTCATTCCTCTCCTTATGTAGCTTATATACCCTCATGGACAGGGAGCTCATTTCTTCCTCGGGTGGTTCATTCTGATGCCGAGCAGGGCCCTGTGGGGCTCAGGGCACGGAGCGCTTTTGGTCCCCCATGCCTTGTAGGCAAGACTCCAGCCTGCATGTCCTTCTCTGAGTTCCAAAGAGCAGAGAAGTTGCTAATCAGAGGAGAAAGTGAAAGTGTTAGTTGCTCAGTCATGTCTGACTCTTTGTGATCCCGTGGACTGTAGCCCGCCAGTCTCCTCTGTCCATGGGGATTCTCCAGGCAAGAACACTGGAGTGGGCTGCATTTCCTTCTTCAGGGGATCTTCCCGACCCAGGGATCAAACCCAGGTCTCCTGCATTGCAGCCATTCTTAACCAACTGAGCCATCAGGGAAGCCCAATCAGAGGAGAAGCAGGCACGAAACCAGCTGAGCAGGGGCTCATCAGGGGTCGGAGACAGACCACCTAGGACCCTGCACACACCCTCAGCTCATCAGCAACCCCGCCCTTCTGAAACTGTAGAGGGAAGAATGGAAGACAGCTTAGTGCCTTGGTCTTTATCACATGCCCCTGCCTGACTATATGTGTCTGCTCAGTCGCTCAGTGGTGTCTGACTCTCCGCAACCCCATGGACTGTAGCCCACCAGGCTCCTCTGTCCGTGGGATTCTCCAGGCTAGAATACTGGAGTGGGTTACCATTCCCTTCTCCAGGGGATTTTCCTGACCCAGGGATCGAACCTGGGTCTCCTGCATTGCAGGCAGATTCTTTACTGTCTGAGCCACCAGGGAAGCCTGCCTGACTTCTCCCTAATCACCAGGCAAGGACGCACAGTTCCTGAGGTGCTGTATACTAAGTTGCCTTAGTTGTGTCCGACCTTTTGCGACGCCATGGACTGTAGCCCGCCAGGCTCCTTGTCTATGGGATTCTCCAGGCAGAAATACTGGAGCGGGCTGCCATCCTGAGGCACTAGCCTGCTGTGTTCCCCGTTTGTGCGGCAAAGTAATAAAGGCTCTCCTTCCTCCTCCTCCACGGCTCTGTCTCTGTATCTCTGCTTGGCATTGGTGCACAGAGAGCCATGATATTGGCAACAATTCCACCTTTGCATGGCTCTGCCCTGGGACATGTTCCCCTGAATTGAAATGAAATCGATCCTCCTGGGCTTCCACCCCAACCCTGGCTCTTGTGACTGTGCAGAGGAAACCCAGATCTTATTCTTGCAGCAATCCTCGGAGCCCCAGTCTAGCTCCACGTTCCCTCAGAGGGCTGCTCACACGGCTTCCACTCCCTGTGGCCTGGCAGTTCCTTTCTTGGGACTCCACCCAGGCATGGAGTCTCACCACCTGAGTCTCGCCACCCCCAGGGAGCCTTCCCTGACCAGTTCTGCCCAAGAGAGCCTGACCCAGTCCCCTCTCCGTGGGAGCACTGGCCTCTTTCCTGCCTGTCTCCTTCACTCTGGGCTTTAGCTCCATCTCTGCATCCCCTTGCCCCACCACTGCCCTGGAAGGGCTTAGAGTTGAGTGGAGAAGATCAGATGATTAAAGATAGACATATTAGGTAAGGATTCCTGCCTGTGCACCCGCCCTTATCTCATGAACCCGGTGATGGATCCATTGACTCATGGCCTCCCTGACTCACAGGTTGATTTCTCAATAGGGCGGTTGGTTTATTCATTGGTTCATCTAGCAAATCTTGATTATGGCCTTCTTTTTTAAAATTTTATTGAAGTATAGTTTGGAAAGACTGGTGAAGCTGAAGTTTCAATACTTTGGCCACCTGATGCGAAAAGCTGACTTATTGGAAAAGACTCTGATGCTGGGAAAGACCGAGGACAGGAGGAGAAGTGGGGTGACAGAGGAGATGGTTGGATGGTATCACTGACTCAATGGACATGAGCTTGAGCAAACTCCAGGAGACAGTGAAGAACAGGGAAGTCTGGCGTGCTGCAGTCCATGGGGTGGCAAAGAGTCGAAAATGACTTAGTGACTGAACAACAACAATAGTTGATGTCAATGTTGTGTTAATTTCTGCTGTACTGCAAAGTGACTCAAATATACGAATATATATATATATATATATATATTCTTTTTCATATTCTTTTCCATTATGGTTTAGCACAGGATAGTGAATCAAGTTCCTGGTACTATACAGTAGGACCTCTTGTTTATCCATTCCATACGCACCGGTTTGCACCTGCTAACCCCAGCTCCCACTCCATTCCTCCCCAATATCCTTCCCTCTTGGTGGCCACAAATCGACTCTGTCTGTAAGTGTGCTTCTGTTTCATGAAAAGTGAAAGCGTTAGTCACTCAGTCGTGTCCGACTCTTTACAACCCCATGGACTGTAGCCCGCCAGGCTCCTCTGTCCATAGAATCCTCCAGGCAAGAATACTGGAGTGGGTTGCCATTCCCTTCTCCAGGGGATCTTCCTGACCCAAGGATCAAACCCAGGTCTCCTGCATTGCAGGCAGATTCTTTACCAGCTGAGCCACTAGGGAAGCCCTCTGTTTCATAGATAAGTTCATTTGTGCCATATTTTAGGTTCAGCTGTGGCCTTCTTGATCCAGGCACTGTGCTGGGCTTTGGGGACCAGGAATGAAAAAGACACCTCTTTGATCCATGATGCTTACCCTCTCAAGGGCAAGACAGATGCTAAATACATGTGGAAAATCAAACAGGGCTGAAAGATAGCGGTCAGTGATGGCAGATCCCAGACCCAGGAGGAACCGCTTAAGCTCGAGCTTGCAGGAGAGGAGAGGAGCCCCAGGAAGATCAGAGAGAAACAGCCTGCACAAGGGCCCAGCGCTGGAGTGGACTCGGCGTGCTCCAGGCTCAGAGGGGAAGGCTGCTCTCAAGCGAGTGGACAGCAGCCCTGCCTGATGAACACAAACACCCCTAATTCTAAGGGCTGCCAGCGAGGAGGTGCCCCCGTCCCCGGCCACACACAGCGCGCGTGTCTTCCTGGAAACCAGTGAAGGCAGCCTCCCCACAGCTGGCACGGACTCCTCCCGGGGCGGCTGGCGGAGCGGAGAACAGGGCCGCATTGTGAGCATCCCACAGGAGGGCGTGGGGCAGACAGAAGACCCGAGTGTGTCCAGGGTGGGCGGGCAGGAGCTCAGAATTGCCCACTGAGCCCTCGGTCTCCAGGCCAAGCGTGCGGCCAGGAAGAAACAGGTCTTTATTACGGGAGGCCCGGCACGGCCTGAACCGGAGCACGCTCTGGGCCGTCCGTCTGCAGGCTTCCAGAGGCTTCCAGGGGCTGGGGACTGGACACAGAATCACGGGCGTGTGCAGACAAGGCGAGTCTAATCTGTGGTCCTGGGGTGCTCACACACACACACACACACACACACACACACGCACAGAGTCTCTCTCTCTTTCTCACTTGTGCCTGGCCTTCTTTCCTTCTCCCTCTCCCCTAGCACAGAGACATTTTATTTATTTATTTATTTATTTATTTTCATTTTTTATTGAATAATTTTATTCTGTCTCAGAATAAAAATCTGCTTTAATATTGTAAGGTGCACTGCAGGTATGCCATGCTGCCGGTCATTATTGGGGTACCAAATGCCCCAGCCAGTGACCCACAGGGCTTGGAAAAATGCATGAACTCATACTTTCAGAGCATGTAGAATTGGTATTTACAGTTTTTCTTTTTTCTTCAAAGTAGCCCAGAATATCTCCAACAGTCTACACAGGTATTGTCGTAGCACTTGCTTTGATGTTCAGAATGTCTCAGAAATGTGTTCAATATCATGATTTGTGGGTCCTCCAAAAGATTTTGTTGTTAACATGCAAGCAAACAGTATTAAACAATATCATCTAAACTATGGCTACCAAGTACTGGACCTTAATACTGAAACTGAATTACAAAACATTTTCTTGTAGAGCCATACAGAAGATATAAAATTAAAATTAAAAATATCAACCACCTTTAAATATTCCAATTCTCCTACAGTGCAGTTTTTTGTATCTTTATCACTACTGATTATTTTAAGGAGAAAGTTAACAAAAATCAAAATAGATAAAAATATTTAAATCTTTGGATTCCTTTATTCCTTTATTCCTTCATAAAAACACAAAAGTGGCCGATTTTCGCCCCTACTATAGCTTAAAATAGCAAAAAAATTTACCAATAATTTATCATTAGCAATGAACTCTATACTGAGTCATTTATGGGTCACAAGCCTAAGGACCAGTGTTTCGGTATCTCAGGAGGGTGAAGGGGGAGGGGAGGAGGGGGAGGGGGAGGGAGGGGAGGAGGGGAAGGAGAGGGAGGAGGGGGAGGGGAGGGGGTCTGAGGAACCTCCCACCCTAAGGCAGGCCCACCTGCTTGGGAAGGGGGGTTCAGTGCTTTTGGGGATGTGACCTCCTTGTGGTACACGGGCCTCGGACCCTCCCCCATTCCCACCACACCCCTCCCATCCCCCGTCCTTAGAGAGTCTTTCAGTCAAATCCACCTGCCCTTCCCGCAAGCAGGTTCAGAGCTGTCTGAGGACAGATTCCGAGGGAGGCCACTGGGCCTGCCCTTTCGCTCCCCACCTCCCACCTCCCCTGACTTTGGACATTCAAGTTGCTCTGCAGCACACAGACCCAGCCTCCCTGCCCGTGCACCCTGACAGCCCTCCTCCAAGGCTCCTGCAGACTCCGCCCCGTCTTCCAGGCCCTTGCACTTCCCCTGCCCAGCTCTGGTCACCGTGGAGATACGTGACCACCCCAGAACTGCTCCCCTCTCAAGGGCAGTGTGGGGGGTGCCCATTACTCTGGCACGTTACACGTGTTGAGCTCACAGATTTTATGGGCTGGGAGTCTGAGCTCTTTTGGGGCCTCAGCCAGAGCCGGAGTCCCCTGAAAGTTTGATCAGGTCAAGACGTCGATGCCGGCTGTCTAGTGGAGGCTCTGTTCCTCTCCAAGCAGGCCTTCCATGTGGGCCAACAGGGGGGCCAGCTTCCCCCAGAGTGAGCACCCCAAATATGGAGGCAGGTGGAGGGGTGCTCCCGGGGGAGGGGGCTCCCACGCTTGGTGGGAGCCGTGTAGGGAGGGTCATTTAGGAGGGCACAGGGGCCCCCCAGCAGGTTCTCTGGATTTTTGTTACTCTGTTGAGCCCACGTGCTGGGAAAGACCCTGATGCTGGGAAAGACTGAGCAGGAGGAGAAGGGGACGACGGAGAATGAGATGGCTGGGTGGCATCACTGACTCGATGGACACAAGTTTGAACAAACTCCCGGAGATAGTGAGGACAGGGAAGCCTGCAGTCCGTGGGGTTGCACAGAGTCGGACAGGCCTGAGTGACTGGACAACAAGCCCACATAGTTCCGCTGCAGCTTCCAGTAAAGGGAACTGCGGCCCAGGGAACCTGCTCAAAGCCCTCGGCTCTGAGATGACGGTTCGGCTGCAGGACACCACCCTCTATTGACGGTGGCATGTCGCTTAGCCGGGGCCTGAGAACCTGTGTGGATGGTGGGGAACTGGCCCTGCCCTTCCTGGACAAGCAGGCAGACTCTTGAACCTAGGCTGGTTCTGCACAAAGTGAGGTCAATGCACATTTATGTCATCAGGCTTGGTCCAAGCAGTGACCCAACTCCCATCAGTGACATCGTTAGAGATCTCCACTAGGGGGCAGTGTGGTACAGACTGGATCTGCTGCCCGCTGAGTGGCCGAAGGGCCACAGGGTTAAAGTCCAGGCTTAACTTATCTGGTGAAAGTGAAAGTGTTAGTCGCTCAGTCATGTCCGACTCTTTGCAACTCCACGGACTGTAGCCCGCCAGGCTCTTCTGTCCATGGGATTTCCCAGGCAAGAACACTGGAATGGATTGCCATTTCCTTCTCCAGGGGATCTTCCTGACCCAGGGATGGAACCCAGGTCTCCTGCATTGCATGCAGATTCTTTACCATCTGAGCCACCAGGGAGAAACCATCAATGACTCCCACTGTCCCCAGGGTAAAGGCTACAGTCTTTGAAATGTCTTGGGAGGCCGCACCCAGTCCCTGCCCTGCCCCCCACCACAGACTCAAACTGTCAGCCCTCAGAGGTTCCCACCAATTAAGTCCACCATCAGCAGAGGCCCAAGCTCTGCAGGCCTGTGGGACTCAGACCAACAGCCCAGCTGTGGGTTCCTTGCTCCCATCGCATGCTTAGCCAATTTTTTTTCTTTAAAAAAAAAAATGTAAAAATTGTTTGCCAAGCTGAATTTTCCATAAGTTAATTGCACAGTGATGACCCCACTTTATTTTATGCTCTCTGTCCTGTCTCTCTCTCTTTGCACATGCTGTTCCTTCTGCCAGGAGTACCCTTCCCCTCAAATCTCTCTCTGGCCAACTTCAACTTATCCTGCAAGGTTCAGCTCAGTCATCACCTCCTCCTGGGAGTCATCCCTGACTGCCCACTCCAATCTCGGACCTCATGCAGAAGGTCAAGGTTTTTTCTCCTGACCACTAGATGACTCTTTAGCAGTCTCCGCCCCCTGCTGTACCTTGAGGTCAGGGACTGGGTCTTATTCACCTTTGTATCCTCCATGTCCGGACCGGTACCCAACATGTGTTATGAACTCAAAACAGTGTTGGGTGAATGAATCAAGAATTTCATGTAAAAATGAGGCCATCCAGGGGTATGGCCAAGGGCTCAGATGCTGGAACCAGCCTGCCTGGGTCCAGCTTCCATTTCCCACCACTTAAGGCTGTGTGACTTTAGGTAGTTTCCTCGGATTCTCTGGGTCTCCGTCATCTCAAAGGCTAGGAGAGTTGGAAAGGAGTTGGCCAGGTTCTATACAGGCATTTTCATCAAGCAGTGAGGTTTTTTTTTTTAACCCCAGCTGATTCTAAGACTGGGAGGAAACATGAAAATGTATAAAGTACAATGGGAACGCTGAGATAGAGAAAGAGCACTGGGGTTGGAGCCTGACAAAGTTGGGTGTGACCGAGGCCAGGTCCACTCTCTGTTCCCTTCCAGGAAATGTTGATCCTGCCCTTCTGAAATTAAATTACCTCACTGAATCCTCAGGTGATCCTTTATGAGTATGATCATCGACCTTCTATTAATGGGGAAACTGTTTCCCACAGTAAGACAGCTGCAAAGTGGTGGAGCTGGGATTTGAACCCGCATACTCTGGCCCTTTTCCAACGAGCCAGCTCGTCCCATCAGGTGGCCAACGTATTAGAACTTCAGCATCAGTCCTTCCAATGAGTCCTTCTGACTCATTGGAAAAGACCCTGAAGCCAGGAAGGGTTGAAGGCAAAAGGAGAGAGGGTGGCAGACAATGAGATGATTAGATAGCATCACTGATGGACATGAATTTGAGCAAACTTCAGGAGATAGTGCAGGACAGAGAAACCTGGTGTTGCAAAGAGGCACAGATTAGCCACTGAACAACAACTCTGGCCCTTGAAATGGTCACTTGGCCTCTTCACGACCACCCTTTGTTTGCCATTCCCTGTCTTCTGGAGATTCAGCCTCTCACCCACCATGGCTGAGGTCTCCGGAAGCCCACACTCCTCTCTACTTCAGTAAGCGGTGGACTGTGTCTCAACATAAATGCACGTACATGCACATACGTGCAAGCATCTCTGCATGAAAGAGCGCGGTTTTCAGTTTCTCTAAGTGTGCAATCACCCTCAATATGGTGCAGGCTATGTATCGAGTTTCTGGACTTCTGCTCGTATTAATACAATTATTAGTTTGGTGAGATCATCTCATAATGATCTATAGGTGATTATATTTATCTAAATATATATTTATATTTTAAATATACATTTATTTAAATATATATTATATATAAGGTATATCTATATATAATATATATAAAAATATAAATATATATAATGTATATATAGATCCTTATGAGATGATCTCATATATGCGACGATTATATTTATTTAAATATATATTTATAAATAATATATATTATATTTATAATACATTTATTATATATATTAAATATATTATATAATTAGATATATATAAATATTATATTATATATAATATTATATAATATATTATATATAATATACTATATAATATACATATTATATATAATATACACATTATATATATAATATACCTATTACAATATATACATATCATATATGTATAATATACATATTATAATACTAATATATACTAATATATATATTAGTAATATATAATATAACATATATAATACATATATAATATGTATATTATATATGTATATTATATATGTATATTATACATATATAATATGTATATATTGTAATAGGTATATTATATATGTATATTATAATATAATATGTACATATATTGTAATAGATATATTATATAATATGTATATTATATATAAAATATATATTATATATATAATATTTGAGGGTGCCTTAGTGATCAGTAAGGCATATAATATTATATATTTTAAGGATATAATAATTTTGAACTAAATGAGAGTGAAACTACAACTTACCAGAATTTGTGGGATGCAATGAAAGCAGTTCTTAGAAGGAAATTTATAGAATTGAATGCATCTACTAGAAGACACCATCTAAAATCAATCATCTAAACTTCTAGAAAAAGAAGAGCAAATTCAATCCAAAGTAAGCATAGATGGCCAACAGGCATATGAAAAGATGCTCAACATCGCTAATCACCAGGGAAATGCAAGTCAAACCCACAAGGAGATATCGTTTCACCCTGGTCAGAATGGTTGTAATTCAGTAACTCCACCCGGCTGAGAAACGAACCAGAGGTGCCCAAGTCTTGCACTCAGCACCCAGGTAAATGACTCCTCCTGCTGGGTGGTGGTGGGGAGAGTGGACTGGAAGAGAGGGGAATAGAGTGCCAGCTATGGTTGTTATTTCTGTTGGCATTTCCCTCACCATCACCATCATCATCAACCCTAAAAAACCCCTGCATCTTCACTACCTCACACCGTCAGGAAGGCCATTGTCAAAAAACTCTGAAAATAGCAAGTGTTGGTGAGGATGTGAAGGGACGGGGACCCTCGTGCACTGCTAGTGGGGATGACAATGGGATAACTGCGTGGGCAACAGTACGGCGGGTCCTCCAAAAAAACTGAAAATGGAGCCGCCCTCTGATCCGGTAGTTCCACTTTGGAGTATAAGAAAGTGGAAAGTGAAAGTCACTCAGTCGTGTCCAACTCTTTGGACCCCATGGACTTGTATAGCCCATGGGATTCTCCAGGCCAGAATACTGGAGTGGGCAGCCTTTCCCTTCTCCAGGGGATCTTCCCAACCCAGGGATTGAACTCAGGTCTCCCGCATGGCAGGCGGATTCTTTACTGCTGAGCCACCAGGGGAGCCCAGGAACTCTTCTGAGTATTTACAGCTCTAAATTGACAACTGGGTCTCAAGCCCTCATGTTCATAGCAGTGTTATTCATAAATGTCAGAAGCTGGAAGTAGCCTAAGTGCCCATCAATGGATGGATGGATATTGGGAATTCCCTGGCAGTCTAGCGGTTAGGACTGGGTGATTTCACTGTTGTGGACCCAGGTTTGATCCCTGGTTGGGGAACTAAGATCGCATAAGCCATGTGGCACTGCCAAAAAACAAACAAAACCCCCAGATGGATGGATAAACAAAGTGTGGTTTATCCATACGACGGAATATGATTCAGCGTTTATTAAAGAGGAAGGGATCCTGTCACACACTACGACAGGGATGAAACTTGAAGACATTACGCTCAGTGACATAAGTGAAAGCGTTAGTCGCTCAGTCGTATCTCTTTGCGACTCCATGGAGCCCACCAGATTCCTCTGTCCATGGATTTCTCCTGGCAAAGATAATGGAGTGGGTTGCCATTTCCTTCTCCAGTGACATAAGCCAGTCACAAAAAGACAGATACTATGTGATTGCGCTCATATGGGGCTTCCCAGGTGGCTCAGTGGGAAAGTCTGCTTGCCAATGCAAGAGACATGGTTTCCATCCCTGGGTCTGGAAGAACTCCCGGAGAAGGAAATAGCAACCCACTCCAGAATTCTTGCCTGGAGAGTCCCGTGGACAAAGGAGCCTGGCGGGCTAGAGTCCATGGGGTCACAGAGAGTCAGACACGACTGAGTGTGAGCGTGCACGCATGTCCTTGTGTGACGTGCTCAGAACTGTCAAACTCAAAGGGACAGAAACGGGAATGGTGGTCACCAGGGGCTGGGAGGGAGGGAGTGGGGAGTTGTTTCATGGGGGCAGAGTTCCGGTTTTGCAAGATGAAGAGCTGTGGGCACGCATGGTGCTGATGGCTGCATGGCAATGTGAATGGACTTAATGCCGCTGAACTGCACAGTGACAAACGGGTCAGGTGGTCAATTTATGTTATGTGCATTTTACCACTCTTTTTTTTTTTTTTGGAAAAAGACAATAAAAACAATGGTTGAACTAAAAACAAGTAAAATAACTCTTACATTTACAACTTAAATGCGGTCAGCATTGTGCCAGGTGCCACGGATCTGGGGCTGGACAAAATGGACAGAGACCACGCTCTGTCCCCTAGTAGGGGAGACAACACGCAAATAAGATCGCCACATGCCCCAAGGAAGCTTAAAGATCCAGTGTGCCGAGACTAGGACCCAGCGCAGCAAAATAAATAATTTTTTTAAGTTAAAGAAAGAAAAGACAAGCACATAAATAAACAAGCTTTCTTCCCACAGAGAGAAGAGCAGAGAGGACAGCAAACAAGGTGAGGGGCACTGCCCTTGGTTACCATCTCGGGCCGCGACTCCCCGGGCAAGAAGAGCAGCCAGCTCTGCCTTGGAGCGCAGCTGCGGGCCTCACACCTTGAGCCCCTGGGGTGGACAGCGGCTGGTGGCTCTGACCGCCAGAGGCTGGCGCGTTTATTTCTTGAAGGCTGGGCTTGCTCCCACAGCGCCCCCTGCTGGACGGAAGCTGTTCCTGCCGCTCAGGGCACTCCCACAGTTACCCTGGCAACAGGTGGATGCTAAGTCACTTCAGTGATCTCCCGCTCTGTGCGACCCCAGGGACTGTAGCCCGCCAGCCTCCTCTGTCCATGGGCTACTCCAGGCAAGAATACTAGAGTAGGTTGTCATTTCCCACTCCAGGGGATCTTCCTGACCCAGGGATTGAACCTGTGTCTTTTGCATCTCCTGCTTTGTTGTTGCTGTTCAGTCCCTCAGTCGTGTCTGATTCTTTGAGACCCCATGGACTGCATCACACCAGGCTTCCCTGTCCTTCATCATCTCCCAGAGCCTGCTCAAACTCACATCCACTGAGTCGGTGATGCCATCCAACCATCTCGTCCTCCATCATCCCCTTCTCCCCCAACCTTCAATCTTTCCCAGCATCAGGGTCTTTTCCAATGAGTCAGCTCTTTGCATCAGGTGGCCAAAGTATTGGAGCTTCAGCTTCAGCATTAGTCCTTCCAATGAATATTCTGAATTGGTCTCCTTGCATTGGCAGGCAGATTCTTGACCACTGTGCTACTCAGGCAAGAGTACCCGGCTACTCCCTTCCTCCCATCCCAGGGTCTCATGTGACCACAGACTGATCCTTCTCCTTTGAGAATGAAAATCTTAAAGAAAAAAATCTCTCACTCTAAAAGAAATGCATTTCCTTCTTTAGTACTGGGATCTAGGTCACTTTGGAAAATGCTTTTTCTTTTAAACAAATAATTTTTAATTTCTTGATGTGTAAAAGAAGTCTCCTTGGAAAGATAGACCTAAAGTTCTGTACCTGCATCTCTGAGGCACAGTTAAGAATGAGGTCTTCTTGGATCCCATAGGATTGCTTGCACGGATATAACAAGTACAGTTCATGAGACGGGTTGGTCTAGGTTGGCATCTGACCTTCTCTCCCACTGGCCTAGTGGGTTCCTGGGAGGAAGTCTTGTTTCTCTTGGGGTTCTCAGTCCTCCTGGGGTGACTGACTTGACTTCCCAGCAAACATGTGGTTGAGTTACTGTATCTGCCTGCCTCCCATTCCTCAAGGAGGGGCTGGTCTTCCTCCAGCTCTTTGTTCTTTCCACCATCTGAGTCATTCATTCAACAGGTATCTGAGAGTGCTGGGCACTGGGAGAATACAGCTCAGGAGTGGGACCGGCTCACTAGTTGTGGGGCGCGGCCTTAGCTGCTCTGAGGCATGTGAGATCTTCCTGGATCTGGGATTGAACCTGTGTTTCCTGCATTGCCAGGTGGATTCTTTACCACTGAGCCACCAGGGAAGCCCAAGAAATACCTGTTTTTGTACATTTACTTTACTTACGCATGTACTTACTACATACGGCTTGCATGTTTGCTTCCATGTTGTCCATGGCTGTTTTTGCACAAGGATGGAGTAGTTGGGAGACCAGGTGGCTTGTAATTCTTTTCACTGCCCCTTTAAGGACTCTGTGGACCCCTGTTCGAGCTGTCAGCGGCTTCACACCAAGCTCACTACAGGACTCACACTCTTACATTCACGACGGACCCATCCCTCCTCACACATAGGCCAAGGCTCATATTCCTGAAAGTTCTGGCTTGGAGGATAAATTACAAGGTGCTTACTACCTCATTTCACATGTGTGAACTTGGTATGTGTGAATTATCAGCACCCAATTTCATATGAGTATGTCCAGGGTGACTCCTGGATGCCCCAGACTGTCCTGGGATGGACGAGATGTCCCAGGTGCTCCTGGATGTGCGAAGTGGTTACTGTGCTCTTGGGGGTGGGAATGAAGAACAAGCTTATTGACTCCAGGGTGATTGGTGGGGTGCTCCCCTCAACCTTTATTAGACCCCATCCCAAACTCTGATTCTTCTTCTAGAAAGTAAGGGAGCTCTAGACCCCAGCAGCAGAGATGGTCTGCAGGGGTCACCCAGGAGTGACGGTGGGGCCTCCCTCCCAACTTGTTACTGACTTAGGAAGAAGGGGAAAGATCAGATTTACAAGATTCAGGAGGGCCCTCTTAACTCTCCAAATGGTCGAGGGTACAGGGTGGGGAGAGGAGGGAACCAGGAGGTTTGAAGGCGACAGTGCCCAACAGAGCAGGGTGTGTCTTGGCGCCACAACCTCCATTCTGAAGACAGAAAAGTAACCTTGGTCTAATAGCTGTCTTGCACTATGCAAACCAGCTTCAAGTCCCCATTCGAAATGACGCCCTGCATTCATCCCTATGCAGAAACCTCAGAAGCAACACCGAATGACTAAGAGGATTTCAGAACCCAAGGTCCTTTAGGAATAAGGTGCACAGAGAATGATGTAAATTATCTACCAAACCAGGGCTTTTTGAGAATTCCTGGTGCTCCAGGGGTCAGGATACCACCCTTTTCACTGTGGAGGACTTAACTTCAATTCCTGGTCAGAGAGGGAACTGGGATCCTGAAACCTGCAAGGTGTGGCCAAAGAGACACAAAATTATAATTTTTCATACTTTGTCTTAATTACTACTTTTTAAATATTAACCACAAACAAAAAATATTTTAGTAATAGATACGTAAGGAAGCTATTTTCATATTCAGTGAATATGCCACACGTGCAGTGCTAAGTCGCTTCAGGCATGTCCAACTCTGTATGACCCCATGGACTGTAGCCGGGCTCCTCTGTCCATGGGATTCTCCAGGCAAGAACATTGGAGTGGGGTGCCATTTTCCTCCGACCCAAGGATTGAACCCATATCTCCTAACATCTCCTGCACGGGCAGGCGAGTTCTTTACTACTAGCGCCACCTGGCAAGCCTATACTAATTTACTTACAGCAGGTACCCAACAGTCACCAATTACTGTATGTCGGTTACTTGTTCCTTTCCACTTCTAAATTCAGGAGTTCTTAGTTTGTGATGAGTGAACTACCTGAATAAAAAATGTAAATATGTGACAGAGAAGGTCCATGAAAGCTACGATGAAAGATTACACAGTCAATTTCTCGTAATACACAGCTAAGCGAGAATATATCCACTTTACAAACCTTAAATGACACAAAAGCAACCAAAGTGTACGGTTATTTGAGGACCATTACCTCGGAGGATTGGGTCTCCTCGGTGGCTCAGGGGTAAAGACCCGCCTGCCAATGCAGGAGACACAGGTTAGATCCCTGGGTCAGGAAGATTCCCTAGAGAAGGAAAAGGCAGCCCACTCCAGAGGAGCCTGGCAGCCTAGTCCATGGGGTCGCAAAGAGTCACACACAAGTTAGAGACTGAACAATAAGCTAGGGGGACCACCTGATAGAACAGATTAGCCTATTGCCCCTTCAACGGATGTTTAAGGTTCCAGGTCCTCAGGGAGAAAGAACAAAATCCTAATACCAGTCGTATCATCACACAAATGATTTACATATTCATTTTGAGGAGAAAGAAATGTCTAAAGCTGTGAACTTTATCTCACTCCTAAAATTACTTACACAACAAGTCTACCTTTGAACAACCAAAAAGCAAACATGTAAAGGCCTTTTCAGACCGAAGGCTTTTCCAATAAAATTTAAACTTTTTATTCATGTTTAAATTACAAACCAAACACTGGTAATCATATATAGACGTGTTAGCTACGGACAAATTAAGACTGGAGTTATACTTTCAAATACAACTTCAGAATGAGTTACAATAAAAACATTTTCTCAAAAATTGTATAATTTCCTTTGGTTTACAATCCATCATATGGAAAGTTTAATATAATTTAAAATAATTTATCATCTACCCTAAAGTATGCTATAGAAATCTGAATCACTATCAGCACTTTATTGATTGGGAGATTTTTGCAGAAAGTAACACCTGTGGCCGTTGATTTGTTCTGTAAGAGAATTTCGAACTGTCTTCAAGCAATAGTTTGGGTAACAAAAGACGTATGAACACGTCTCTGGTCAGTAAGTTGTTAGGCTCCAATTAACAAGGCTTTAAGGGCTCAGTTTTCCTAAGAGTATCACAAATACACAAATGTTGAAAAGGTAATACTGTTAGTTGAGCTGTAAAATGCGTAAAAACAACAGTTCTGCCAGTGTGCAGGTAAGTTCATACATTTTGCTTCCGGGATCCCCCCACCAAGCAGCTTTCGTGTTTCAAGTTTGAACTGGAAGACATAGAAAACCATACATTCCACGTGAAATCATGAGGAGAGTGAGCAATCAAGTGTGCAAAAAACAAACTTTACAATTCCATACTCCAACATCAGAGGTGTCCGGTAACAGGAATTTTAACTAATCTGATTAACAGTCGAGATAATTTCAGACCTGTCCTCTTGCAGCGCTGTCCGGCAGACTCAGACCTGAGGTCTTTCGCTGCAACAGGGAAAGTGGTCTTCCGTCCGAAAGACGACGGGGGGTTCGTAGCCGGTCAGCTGGGACCTGCCGGCGGGCGCCTTGTGGAAAAAGGAGGGCACGTTAATCGTGTGCAGCAGTTTCCTGAACGTACTGGGGAACGTCCCCAGCTCGGCCTCCGCCCTGGCGACCTGCTCCTCCAGCCTGGCTACGCTGGCGCTGACCATGCCCACGAAGGCCTCCAGCCGGTCGATCTTGCTGTAAACTCGCCGCATCTCGGTGGCCTTGGCGTAAATGAGAGGCATGCCTTCGCCGACCACGTGGGAGGAGTCGCCGCGCAGCATGTCCAGCATGCCCACAAACTCGTCCACCCTGGTGAGCAGGTCCTCCAGGCTCGCGTCCAGCGCCTCGATCTCGGGCCGCGCCCCGGAGCCGGGCAGCAGGCAGGAGGCGTAGCCCGCGGCGGCGCGGCGCAGCAGCGGCGGGTCCCGACTCGGCGCGCCCGACTCCGGACCCTCGTCCTCCCACGGCCCCGAGGCGCTGCTGTGGCTCTGCGACACATTGCCGCTGTCCCCGCTCCAGGCCGCCACCTGGGCCTCGGGCTCCTCGGCCGGCTCCTCACCAACCAGCCCGCAACTCGGCGGGAAATCCTCCATAGCCCGCGTCTGCCGGGCTACGCAGCCCCACTTCCGGGCTACACAGCCCCACTTCCGGGCTTTGCGCGCGCTTGCACCTGCGCACGCGCGGCACTACTTCCGACCTCTGCGAGAGCACGTACCCGCACGTACACCCGCCCTTTTAGCCCCCTTCCCCCGCCCCCGGCTCGTTCGCCGGCGCATGCGCACACATCTCTGCTTCCAGCCGTGTGACGGGCGTGCAGGCGCACTGCGGTCTCTGCTCGTAGGTGCTCACGCTCAGAAATCTTAAAAAAAAAAAGACTCTCCACCGAAGAGCCGTATGAGTAGAGCATCAGTTAGCATCACTCCCTTTGGCCTCCAATTAAAAAAGATTTTTAAAATGTCTAAAAAATTAAAAAAAAATCTTTAAAGGTATACACATTTAAAAAAAATTGTGTAACAGGAGTACAATAAAGTTTGTATATCTTATTAAATGTACACACTGACTAGTTTTTACGTATCCATATAGCTATGTAACCTCCATCCAGGTCAAGATACAGTGTTAGAGCCACGCTCTCTGGGAAACAAGCTCACTCAGAAGGACGATGCAGATAGTGAAGTGCAGTTTATTACACCGGCGGGCCCAAGGAAGAGTCTCCTCTTAGCCAAGGACCCCGACCAGCATTTGTGAAAATCTTTTATACCCCATGTGTACATGTCTGAACCCACCACCCCAATTTCCTTGTGACTTACATAAACAAAGGAAAGGTAAATACAATCACAATAACCCCATATTCAAACAATCAATTATCAATAAGCCCGAGGTGACAGAAAAAAAATCGATGACTTGTCCGGAGGTAGGGAGATTAGTGTATGTTTTCCCTTAGGTGATGAGTAACCTGAATACAATCTTCAAGATTCCCTTGTCCGGAGGGGGTCTTGTCCTTCTATTGTCGTTTCCACAGGCACTAAGCACAGAGTGTGATGAGTAACCTGAATACAATCTTCAAGATTCCCCTGTCCGGAGGGGGTCTTGTCCTTCTATTGTCCTTTCCACAGGCCCTAAGCACAGAGTTCAGAGTCCATTAGAGAGGTGGCCGAACATGATCAGCACGAACAGGCCTAAGATGGAGTCCAGGCCCCATGAATTCCTTCTTCAATAGAGCATGTCCAGGAACCATGATGGTCTTCCCCCTCATTTACCTAGCTTCTTCTTGCTGTTTATAGTAAAATGAAAGAGAAGTCAGATAAGCAAAATGAAGGTCTGTTAAACCTTGAATTTTATTTGTTTGGCTGTGAGACTTGAGGGATTTTAGTTCCCTGACCGGGGATCGAACAGATGCCTCCTGCAATGGATTGGCAGAGTCCTAACCACTGGACTGCCAGGAAAGTCCCAAACCTTGCTATTTTGGTGACTTTGAAACTTCTCAGCATTTCCAAATGGCTAAAATTAAGAAAAGTGAAAGTGAAAGTCGCTTTGCGACCCCATGGACTATACAGTCCATGGAATTCTCCAGGCCAGAATACTGGAGTGGGTAGGCTTTCCCTTCTCCAGGGGATCTGCCCAACCCAGGGATCAAACTCAGGTTTCTCCCATTGCAGGTGAATTCTTTGCCAGCTGAGCTATCAGGGAAGCCAAAATAAGCAAAATTTAAGAATGGCTTTATAGCAAAGATCACATCCAGGGTGATCTTGGGTGGCCTCAGCCTGCAACGTCTTGAATCAGGACTTGGGTGAGAGCCCCAGATCCTGGCCACTAGACCAGTTGTCAGTGACGAGGGTCCTGGCCCTTCAGCTTTGCAAAGAATTCACACAAAGATGGAAAGTAATGAAACAAGTATTTTTGAGGATGAGAAAGTGTGTGTGTGGATAGACAGGAGTGGACTCAGAGTCGCTGAGTCAAACCCTTATGGCAGTTTGAATTACTTTTATGGAGCATTTCCTCTGGGTTTCCTTTGGCCAGTCATTTTGATTTGCCTGGTTCACAGTCCATATTTGGTATATCTCAGGATCCTTCCATGTGTGCACAACGCGTCTCTTAGCCAAGATGTGTCCCACCAAAGAGCGGTATGGGTACAGCCTCAGTTAGCATCACTCCCTTTTGGCCTCCAAGGAGCCTTTCTGCACGTGTGTGGCTGAGGAGGTCTCCTGACTTTGGGAATGAGAGCTATGTGGTTTAGATAGGGCTCAGCCTTCTCCGGTCTCATACCTTCTCATGCCATTCTTGTCTTGGAGTTTCAACCCACAGGGAATGAATCTCCAGTCGCTTTACTCTGGGGGGACCATCTACTTCCTGCCTCAAGGGTACTGCCAGGAAGAAAAAAGGGAATTGTGACTGTAAAATACCTCTTAATCAGTAGTTAACCAAAGAAAGAAATGGGAAATTTTATTCAAGCCAACCCAAGGATTACATTATAACCTGGGAGATAGTCTTTCAGAAAGTTCTGAGAGCTGTTCCACTAGTAAGAGGTAAAAGCACAATTATTTAGTTTTGAGACAAAGGATTATACAGCAAAGTAACATATTTACAGTTTACATAGTCCAGATCTACACATGCAAGGCAAGTTGTGGGTCATCCTGACCCCTCACAGTATTGAGAAAGAATGTCTTTCCCTAAAGAGTTACCTTGTGACTCTTTCCCTAAAGAGTTGCTTGTGCCAGGAAAATCTACTTTTTTTTGCAAGCATGCACTGCTATGTCTTCTAGGGGAATCTAGTTAATGTGCAATGCAGAGGCACAATGCATGCTAAAGAGGGATAGTGGCCCAAATAGATAGTGGCCCAAACTATATTTAATTTTTTTTTCTGTCCTGCCCTAAAATTAATTGTATTTCATCAAACGCCCTCCCCTTTTGTTGCCCAATTTATTGTTAATAAGAAAACATCACCTTTGTCTAAAAAAATTTCCCCCATTTTCCAGTTGCTTAATCATTATGTGTTGAATGGAGAAAATTTAGAAAACATAGAGGCAAATGATGTGAAATCTTTTAAAAAAAAAAATCTAGACTAGCATTGAAACATGTATATTATCATATGTGAAACAGAACACCATTCCAGGTTCGATGCATGAGACAAATGCTCAGGGCTGGGGCAATGGGATGACCCAGAGGGATGGGATGGGGAGGGAGGTGGGAGGGGGGTTCAGGATGGGGAACACATGTAAACCCATGGCTGATTCATGTCAACGTATGGCAAAAACCACTACAATATTGTAAAGTAATTAGCCCCCAACAAAAATAAATAAATTTATTAAAAAAAAAAAATCTCAGAAAAATAAAAGATGGCTGCTCAACGTACTGTTCAGCCAGAAAAACAACGTTTTAAAGAGGTTCAAAGTGTGCCTCTCAGAGCCTCAGAATCAGACAACAGGATATTTAGAAGGTTGTTGGGCCAGAGGGTGGCTTGGGTAGTTTGCCCACCCCTCCAGTGGTGCTGTGTGCTGGGGGCGTGCCCTGCTTTTGCTCTTGACGCCCTGTGTTTGCTCCCGGCTCTTCAAAAGTGGGAGTTGGGTTTTGAGTCTTTTTGTATCTTGTTGTGCATCATTTGCCCCAACTGCTCATGTACACAGTTATTTTTAGTTCCTTACAGAAAGGGAGAAATGGGTGGGAGAGGATGAGATGGTTATCACCGACTCAATGGACATGAATTTGAGCAAACTCTGGGAGGAAGTGAAGGACACGAAAGCCTGGCGTTCAGCAGTCCATGGGGTCACAAAGCGTCGGACATGACTTGGCAACTAAACAACAGCAACAAATGGTTTCTTCATATTTTGTTGCTGGGGGAGACCATTTGTCCAGGTGCAAGCTCTGCAGCAAATGGCCCCAGGTCCCAGCTTGTCTCATTATCTCTTACTCTCAAATCACTTGCTCTTACTTGTTGTGGACATCTATGAAGAAATCTACATAGCAAGAAACAGATCTTTTATCAACAGCCAGCAAAAAACAGCCTCCTTCCAATAGCTACAGGAATCAGCTATCTTGGAAGTGGATCCTCCAGCCCCATTCAAGTCCAGCGATGGCTTCAGACCTAACTGATACCTTGGCTGCAGCCTAATTAAATGTCCTGAGCTGAAACTATGTGAGATAATAAATATCTGCTCTTTTCAGCTGCTAGCTTTGGGGGTAATCTGTTACAGCAATAGATAGTTAACCTACCATTGAAGGAATATACAATTTATTTGTTTTATTTATTTATTTTTTTACCTATGAACATTTGTGTTCTTTCAGCTTTAGGGAAATTATCATAAAGCAGCTATGAATATCCTTCTATATATCTTTTCGTGGGCATATGTGCTCAAAATCTCTTGACTACTAACAAAGGCATCATCAAATGTGCTGGGTCACAGGGTTGGTATATGTTTAGTCTTAGTTGTTGTTGCTGCTTAGTCGCCAAGTCATGTGTGACTCTTTTGTGATCCCATGAACTGTAACCTGCCAGGCTTCTCTGTCCATGGGGTTTCTCAGGCAAGAATACTGGAGTGGGTTGCAATTGCCTTCTCCAGGGGATCTTCCTGACCCACGGATCGGACCCTCAGCTCCAGCATTGGCAGGCGGCTTCTTTAGCCGATCTGTAGTCACTGCCAAATAATTTTCCAAAGTTGTAGCAATTTACATTCGTGTTTATGGACTGGACTGAATGTATGCATTTCCCCCAAATCATATGCTGAAGCCCTAACACTTGGTGTGGCTGTATTTGGAGTAAGGAAGTGATTAAGGTTAAATGAGGTCGTAAGAGTGGAGTGCTGATCTGATAGGATTAGTGTTCTTGTAAGAAGAGACACCTGAGCGCACCGCCCTCTCTCTTCCCACCCCATCCCCACCTATACATGCACAAAAAGGTCACGTGAGGACTGCAGCAAGAGTGTGGCTGTCTGCAAGCCAGGAAGAGAGACCTCACCAGACACTGAATATGCTAGCACTTTGATCATGGTCTTCTAGCTCCAGAACTGTGAAGGGGGAAACCTGTGATTTAGGCTCTGGTGTTTTGTAGTCTCGGAGAAGGCAATGGCACCCCACTCCAGTACTCTTGCCTGGAAAATCCCATGGACGGAGGAGCCTGGTGGGCTGCAGTCCATGAGGTCACTGAGAGTCGGACACGACTGAGTGACTTCACTTTCCCTTTTCACTTTCATGCATTGGAGAAGGAAATGGCAACCCACTCCAGTGTTCTTGCCTGGAGAATCCCAGGGATGGGGGAGCCTGGTGGGCCACCGTCTGTGGGGTCGCACAGAGTCGGACACGACTGAAGCAACTTAGCAGCAGCAGCAGCAGTTTTGTAGTCTGAGCAGACTAAGACACCCATCAAGAGTATATGAGCATTCCTGGGTACTTGCCTGGTGGTCCAGTCGTTAAAACTCCATGCTTCCAATGCAGGGGGCACACGTTCAATCCCTGGTTGGGGAACTAGATCCCACATGCTCTGTGGAAACGTGTGAGTGTCTCAGATGCTCCACATCCTCCCCAGTGTGGAAGCCTCACCAAGACCACAGGTGTGAGACCCAGAACCAAGGACACCTCCAAAACGGACTGTAACCATTGCCCAAAGCATCCTGCCTTCCCCCCCATGATCATCACCAACAGACTTCCTGACCCCAAATTAGGCAAAAATGCCCACCCTGGTACTTACCCTATAGTGCCCTAACCAATCACCTAATGCCAACTTTCCAGTAGGATTTTTTTTTTTGTCTTTAGGCTAAAAATCGTCTACTAATCCACAAAAGGCATTGACTCTCCCTGGCCTGTCAGGAGGTGTTGGGCCACAGTGCTTGCACTGCCCACAGTATCTCTGCTCTTTGTTCTTAATAAAAATCACTCCTTTCTGCAATACTCTGTGTCCACTGCCATGACTTGGAACTGTCAACATTTTACATTTATCAAGCGGATGCACTGCGCTATCTCATTGTCGTTTTAATTTGCATTTCCCTGTTGAATCATGAAGTTGAGCACCTTTTTACATTCATGCTTGTGTGCTAAGTTGCTTCAGTCATGTCCAACTCTTTGCTACCTTAAGGACTGTAGCCTGCCAGGCTCTTCTGTCCATGGAATTCTCTAGGCAAGAATATACTGGAGTGGGTTGCCATGCCCTCCTCCAGGGGATCTTCTGACTCTGGGATCAAACCTGCATCTTTTATGTCTCCTTCATTGGCAGGTAGGTTCTTTACCGCTAGGGCTCCCCGGGGAGCCCACTTTTTAAAACACTTATTGGCTGTTTGGATATTCCCTTTTGTGAAGTGCCAGTTCAGGTCTTCCCGCCTTTTAAAAATTGAGTTTTCTTTTTCTCACTGATCTGTAGAAATTCGCAATACAGCTTGAATATAGGGCTTCCCTGGTGGCTCAGTGGTAAAGAATCTTCCTGTCAATGCAGGAGACGTGGGTTTGATCCCTGGTCGGGAAGAGTCCCTGGAGAACGAAATGGCAACCCATTCCAATATGCTTACCTGGGAAATCCCAAGGACAGAGGAGTCTGGCAGGCTACAGTCCATGGGGTGGCAAAGAGTCAGACATGACCTAGTGACTAAACAACAACAACAGCATTTGTCAGAAATATCTGTTGAAAATATCTTCTCCCGCTCTGCAATGTCACTTCTCACTCTCTTAGTGGTGACCTTTTTTTCTTCTATTAATAGTGTCTTTTGGTAAATAGAAGTTCATAATTTTAATACAGTCCAATTTACCAAACTAGGAAAGTTTGGAGAGTGAAAGGGGACACTATTAATAATCACATCAAGACAGGAGGTGTAAAATCTTGGATAAATTATGCCATATGATTGTTATGAACTATGCGGATCATATTGTGATTACTAAGGATCATATGCCTTATGCCCACCTTAGGGTAATAGATGGACATTCAGATCCAGAGAGATGTGTTCAGATTAACCAACTTGTCCAAATAATTGGACAACTGAGCAAGTAATTGGAGGAACTAGGAACCAGTTCTGGATTTGTCCAACTCCAAAACATTTGGCATCAAATATCTCCATGAACCGCCTTGTAACAATTATAATCAGCTGTTTCTGGGTGAGGAAGCTGTGAAGGAGAGCAGTGCCTTAGACTTCCTCCGACTCAGTTGTTTTGCCAAAAGTTTTACTTTCATTTTAGGTTTGAAACAGCAGAGAGAATCGATAGTGTACATACAGCACCAAATTGGGCCAATTCCTATATTCAGACTTGAGTAATGCTAGGAAGTCCCATGTAACAGCAATTTGGAGTCCCAGTTGGGAAAAGGGTCCTGGGCAGTGCATCCACCCCACTGGTAGGATTACAAATTGCAGATTTTGAGGCTCCCATTTATAATCCCAGGCTGTTATCTTCATCTGTTTGTGCTCAAAAATGCAGCTCTGGTTTTTCTTTACTTTTTACAATACTGTTTGTTTTACCTTGTAAGTCATACAATTCCTTAGACCTTAGGGGACTGGCCAGGTCCTCAGGGGCTTACCAAATGCCAAGATCCACTCCTTTTCTTGTCTAAAGTGCTGCTTGACTTGCTGGTAACAACTGATGTTCTTCTAGGCAGGCATGTGGTCCAGGCTGGGGCCAGGCAATGTCAGAAGTTGGTCAGAGACCTGCTCCCCTACATTGGCAGCCTGAACAAGACTATCTCTGTTTTAATCTCCCTAACACGGGTGCACAGAGAGGAGAGTTTAATCCTGAGTTCAGACTGGGCCCAGTGCACAAGGCACATGATGTGGTGGCTCAGTTGGGACTCAGTCAGGCACCCACAGCACCTGAGATTCCCAAGAGGGTGAAAACGCATCACCCTGGCTCAGGGGCTCAGGGGCTCAGGGGCTCAGGGGCTCAGGGGCTCAGGGGCTCAGGGACAGAGCTCAGCAAAGGAGCAGTTCTGAGAATCAGCAGTAGGGGGGCAAGAGTGATACCCCAAGGACTAGGAGAGCCTGTGGCTCGGGTGGCTGCTTCTGTCAGAAGGAAACACAAAGCTGGTGGGTTCATCCGGGAAATGAATGGCGGCTGCTTGTTTTCCTAAGCTCGATGGTGGAGAAATATCTATGCTACGCTATGCTGTGCTAAGTCGCTTCAGTCGTGTCCGACTCTGTGCGACCTGACTTGGGTTAAATGTTGTTGTTGTTGTTGTTTTAATCTGTTAGCAATCCAAATGTCCATCTATAGATAAATAATAAGCAAAATGTGGTCTGCTCACATGATGGACTGTTACTCAGCCTTCAGAAGGAAGGAATCCTGACACATGCAGCAAACTGGATGAAGCCTGAAGACATTATTCCAAGTGAAATAAGCCAGTCATGAAAAAGACAAATTCTGTGTAATTCCACTTACATGAGGTCCCTGGAGTCATCAGATCTGCAGAGACAGAAAGTAGAGTGGTAGGGGCCAGGGGCGGAAGTGATGTTGTCTAATGGGTTTAACGCATCCGTTTTGCAAGATGAAAAGTTTTGGAGATTGGTTGCATGATGATATGAATACATGTAACAATACTGAACTGCATGTACTCTTAGAAATGGTTAAGATGGTAAATTTTATTTTTTTTATCACAATAAAAAATTCTCCTTTGACCCAGTAGTCTAAGGTTAAAAATGGAATTCATTTCTGGGAAATTATCTGAGCTTAAGACAAAGCTTTGTGCATGAAAAATTAATTGTAGCATGCTTAAGAAAAATACAAGTAGGAAGAACTTTATAGTGAGCAAATGTTGGTACATTCATTCTGGCCAATTCTTTGCAGCTATTAAAACATGCTTTGTGGGGACTTGGTGGCACAGTGGATAAGAATCCACCTGCCAATGCAGGGGACATAGGTTCAATCCCTGGTCCAGGAAGATTCTACATGCCACGGAACAGCTAAGCCCGTATGCCAGAACTACTGAGCTCCCATTCTAGAACCTAAGAACCATAACTACTGAGCCTGCAGGTTGTAACCACTGAAGCCTGAGTGCCCTAGAGCTCGTTCTCTGCAGCAAGAGAAGCCATCACCATGAGAAGCCTGGGCACCGCAATGAAGAGTAGCCATCATTTGCCACAAACTAGAGAAACCTCATGCAAAGCAATGAAGATCCAGTGAAGCCCTGCCCCCCACACCAAAAAAAAACCCTGCTTCTTGGCCAGCAGTCTGGGTGGCGTTCAGGTCACCTGTGAGCAGCTGTCTTGTGCAGAGAGGAAGGAACACTGGATGTCCACATGGGACATCATGTGGTGGGCCACATGCTTTTAGACTTGACTTTTACCACCTCTTCTTCTTGGGCCAAGAATCATGGCATTGCAGAAATAATAGTTAAAAAATTAAAAGGCTACCAGAAAAGATAAATTATGGTTGGACACGACTTTTGCTTCATGAGGACCTGGATGCCAGGTACCCCCCAGGGGCTGTGAACTCCTGAGAGGTGACTGTGGACTTCACCTGCAGGAATGGGCCTCCTGCTCCTGCTCAGGGGACCCTGAATAGAACCACGAGAGGAGGGATCTGCTCTCCAAACCAGATATGATCTCCTGGTTGGACAAGGGGGAACAACTGTGATGGGATGAAAAGATTTCCAGGGTGGCTGTGGAGGTATGGGATATGCACTCACTAGCAAAAGAATCTTCAAAGCAGGATGTTTCGATGGAGACCATCCTGTGAGATAAGAGAGCGACACAGATGGGCCGTGCTGTCTCATGAGAGAAGCTGGGAATTGTAAGGACTGGAGAAGCCCCAAAAAGGACACTTGAAGGAAGTGGCATGATGCTGTTTTCCTGCTCAATTAGCCGGGTGCTTTGTTGGAAAGCACAGAAACCTACCCTGGATGACGATTCAGAAAAGAGCTCCCCCACCCCCCCTTAAGATACTGAGTAGTTCAGAACTGCCGAGAGACCTGGAGAACCAGGTTCAGGGCTGTATAGCTGGAAGCCTCTCCTACAACCAGGCTGCAAAACCCTTGAGGTCTCAGTTCTTTGTGTCAGTTGCCTGACTTCGTGTCTGGGGCAAGGGCAGATTCTGCCTGTAGCCCCAGCTATTTAATAGAAGCTAGGCTGGGAGCAAGGGCTCTTCCTTCTATGGGGCTCAGCTTCTATAGGCTCTGCCTCCCCCCAACCCTAGTGAGCTGGGCGGATTTGTCATTCACAGGATGTGATGGTGACTAATTTGTGAAGTCACAAGAAGAAAGGAAAAACAATTTCTCCTCTGGTCCACACTTGCAGCTCCCTCTCATCATGTTTATCTGACTTTTCATGCTTTAGTGAAATATGTGTACCTGCTCCTAATGCAACTTCCCCTCTTCCTAAAACACGGGCCAGGGACGTCCCTGGTGGTCCAGTGGTTAGAAATCTGCCTTCCACTGCACGGGATGTGGGTTTGATTCCTTACTGGGGAACTAAGATCTCACATGCTTCAGGGCATCTAAGCCCATAAAGCAACTACTGAGTCTGCACACACCTCAGCCAAAGATCCTGTGTGCTGTAATGAAGACCTGATACAGCAGAGTAAATAAATACATAATAACAACGATAACAACAGGGGCCGTCCCTTCCCCATCGAGGGGTCAACCAAAGCCTCAGATTTGACCAGTTCACCACCAAGTCCAGCATCTCTCAGCAATGATCATCTCTGCTCTGGTGAATGTCTTCAAACGTTAAGAAGAGACTTCAACTGCTGGGTATTTAAAGGAAAAAAAAAAAGGAATCTCAAAACCAGGGTAAATTATTGACTCAAAAGCTCACTTACATCATGGGTTACTTTCTAAAGATGGTTTCAGAAAATTGTAAAGGCACTATCTGGGCAGTTGTTCACTGGTGATTCTAATCCTCACTTGTAATTCATTTCTTCATTTCTTTGTTATTGTGGAAGCTCCTCCTGGAGGAGGAAATGGCAACCCACTCCAGTGTTCTTGCCTGGGGAATTCCATGGACAGAGGAGCCTGGTGGGCTACAGTCTGTGGGGTTGCAAAGAGTCAGACACGACTGAGCACACGCACACACATTGTGTTTTATGGTTTTGGGGGCAAAAAAAAAAAATTGTATTGTACCAAGAATATGTTACTTGAAAAAAAACGTGTTTGGAGAGATGCAGGGGCCAGGGTTTGATGAGTGGCTACATGACTGACTGACCATATGGATGCACTCGGGTTCCATGCCCTTCCCTTGGGTCCAGTACAGGGTGGTGCTCACTTTGTGCCAATGAATCGGCAAAAGCAGGGACTGTACCTCCGCCATCAGGCTGGCACCTGGTGGGCACTCGGGAAATGACCTGTGAGTGGATTCTGTGTTGTTTGTGTCTCTGTCTCTCTGCTGGGCAGGCAGTGAGCATTAAGTGATAAGTCAGTAGATTATTTGCTGTGTGTATGTGTTGGGGGTTGTGCTGATGTTGCAGGAAGAGGGACCCCTTCCAGGGCCCAGACTGGGCTCTTGTCTAATGCTCAGAAATGAATTGTCCGAGGAGACACTTGTGCTGACAAAGCAAGAGATTTTGTTGGAAAGGGCGCCAGGGTGGAGAGCAGTAGGGTAAGGGAACCCAGGAGAACTGCTCTGCCACATGGCTCACGTCTCCGGTTTTATGGCGATGGGATTAGTTTCTGGGTTGTCTTTAGCCAAAATCATTCTGACTCAGAGTCCTTCCTGGTGGTGCACGCCTCGTTCAGCCAAGATGGATGCCAGCGAGAAGGATTCTGGGAGGTGGTGGGACATGTGGTGTCTCCTTTTGACCTTTCTTGAACTCTTCCAGTTGGTGGTGGCTTATTAGTTCCGTGTTCCTTACCAGGAGCTCCAGTCATAAAACGACTCATGCAAGTGGTTACTACGGTGCCTGGCCAGGGTGGGCGGTTTCAGTCAGTGTGCTTCCCCTAACACTGAGGTTTAAGGAAACAATCAGTTTCTCTGAGACCAATGCCATTTCATGAGGATTTTATTAATCAGAGAGTCATCATCGGGCTCAGCCCAGGGAAATAATTATCAACAAGGGCTTTCCGGTAGCCGGGGCCCGCTGCTTGATCCTGCCTGGTCACCTTCAGGAATCTAGATCTGCAGGGCATCTGTTGAATTCTCCCTGCTCAAAGTGCCTGGGACCAGCCATCCGGAGCACAGATGCCAACGCTGTGAATTGGCCAAAATCCACCTCGCGGCCTCCATCCGTGCATCCAGGGCCTTGGGCCAGTTGTCCACAGCATCCCTGTACCTTCCAGTCCAGAGGAGACGGGCCTGGCGTCAGCGATGAGCGTGCCTGGGCAGTGCTGGGCCTTGGCAGAGTTTGTGCCACCTTTGCCGTCATGTGGGCTTGGAGCCAGGACCCTAAAAGAACACGGGGACTCCAAGAAGCTGTGAGCAGCCCTGATGTCTGTGACATCACAGGAAGCAATCTATAGGGGTTTTTGTTTGTTTGTTTGTCTTTAGGCCAAACTTGAATTGTGTTTTGCAGTGCAGGAGGCAATATTTACCTTAACTTTCATGTTTTGAAGGGGATTTTCTTTGGATTGTATGATGTGCTTTAACATGAGGATTCCCCGGAAATGCGCCCCCTCAGTCGTCTAATGTTTGTGTGCCACCGGCTCTGTGGGTGTTACTTCGTTAAGATTCTTTGCATTCTGTTTGTTGAGCACCCATCTCCTGCCGGCACCAAGCTAGCTCTATTCCTCACAGCCACCCTGCAAGGAACAGGCATCACCCCGGGTTACAGATGAAGTAAATAAGGCCCAGAGCCGTTCTCTGCCTTGCTCAGGCACCCAGCTCGTGGGCCCCTGGGGCCTTAGGGAGGCCAGGTGGGGCTATCCTCTGGTAGCCTGCTCCTGTGGGCTATCCTCAGATAGCCTGCTCCTGTGATGTTAGAGGGCAAGCGAGGACCAAGCACCACCACGTGCAGATCCGAAAAGCAGCAGCAGGGGCCACTGCCGACCCAGTCCTGCAACCACAAATTCCACCTTACACTGAGCAGTGTCTCCATGTGGCAGGATACCTGGAAAGGGAGGCTCTGGAAGTTTGTAGCTTGGCAGCCAGCAGCGTGCACGAAGCTCTGACTGTGCTGGACGGTTGATTCCCTCACAGGGTGAGATCTGGGGAGGACAAACCTCTGGAAGGAATGCATTAACTGGGAACCTGATCAGCAACACAAAAGGAAGGTGCTCGCTTGGCAGCCAAGCCCCATCATCGAAGCTCCATCACTCACTTTAAGCTCTGTGACTGTGGGAGGAGGGCCAGGACATCAGGTGGGAGCCATCCTCCCCACCCCTGAAGTGTCAGCGGCCGCTGGGGCGGCCCCTGCTGGAGTAACTCACAGCAAACCCAACTAAAATGGGTGCCGGCTCCCCAGGGCTTCTCCTCAGAGGACGGGCCTGCACTCCCAAGAAAGGGTTACAGACAACCCCTCGTGTCAGAGGGCCCGTTGAAGAAAAGGTTCTGACGCTTGTTAAAATGGAAGGAAGACTATTCAGGTCTGTTGCAATTGGGGAGAGCGAGCCGGTTCAACTCTGAAAATCAAAACAGAGTTGGTATACACATATCCCCTCCCTTTTGTATACCTATGGCTGATTCATGTTGAGGTTTGACAGAAAACGACAAAATTCTGTAAAGCAATTATCCTTCAGTTAAAAAATGAATAAATTTTTAAAAAGTTGGTATTGCTCAGAGACTCTAATACAGAGAAGGGAGACCGCTGAGGAAGTGTGACATACACGTCTCAGCCTGGGTGAATCTGACCTTCTGAGCACTTATTTTCCTAAGGAAGCCGTCCAGAACACCTGCCAGGAACTCAAGATACTTATCTGAAACTTACACTAAAATAACTCGTAAAATAGCTCCTGACAGTCTATCTACTTATCGGACCTTATCTGAAAACAACTTGTGATTCCTTTAAGGACAAATGTTGCATGACTTCTATCAGACTCCATCAACATCCTCACCAAGCAACTTTAGCTACCTGAAGCCTTGCCTGTATAAGCCCCTGGAACACTCTTGGTTTTATTAATACCTGAATATATCTCCTGAATTGTAATTCTTAAGACTCCAAATAAATTTTTTTCTTATTTGCAGCCTTTCTAAGTTTTTGGTTGATATTTGCTACGGTTGGGTTAGGCAGGTCGAAGGATGGGACCTGAGAATGAGGTCATAGCATTAAAGAGGGCTCAGTAGTTCAGTACATGGATTCTCTAGTTGTGTGAGGAATCAGTAGTTGCAGTGCATGGTTTCTCTAGCTGTGGTGTGCAGGCTCAGTAGTTGTGCTGCATGGATTCTCCAGTTGTGGCGTGAGGATTCAGTAGTTGCAGTGCATGGATTCTCCAGTTGTGGTGTGAGGACTCAGTAGTTGCAGTGCATGGATTCTCCAGTTGTGGTGTGAGGATTCAGTAGTTGCAGTGCATGGATTCTCCAGTTGTGGTGTGAGGACTCAGTAGTTGCAGTGCATGGATTCTCCAGCTGTGGTGTGAGGACTCAGTAGTTGTGGCAAATGGATTCTCTAAATGTGGTGTAAAGGCTCAGTTCTTGCTTCCACAGCTACAGCCAAGTAGTGCCTTCTTTCTTATAGAACTCTGATCTCAAGTCTCTTTCTTGGGTCCCAAATTCTGGGAAGCAACTTTAATGCTTAATAACAAAATGTAAGAATATACTTTCTTTTAAAAATTTTTAAATTTTTAAATAAGAAATATTTTATTTATTTGGCTGCATAGTCTTCATTGCCTCATGCAGGCTCTGGAGTACACGGACTTTGCTGCTCCATGGCTTGTGGGATCTTAGTTCCCTGACCAGGGGTTGAACTCATGTCTGTTCCATTGCAAAGTGGATTCTTAACCAATGGACCACCAGAGAAGTTGCAAGAATATATGTTCAAGCTTTAAAAATACAGTAAAATCACAATAACAAAAATAGGACCGCACAGCAGCTTACAATCTAAGCCTTGTTCCTTTATGTAATATTATTCAGTTGCAAGTGGTCTTTCCCAAGCTAAATGCACTTCACAGTCAAAACTGTCATATGACAACGTAATACTGAAATCATCTACCATACTAGTACTGGAGATTTAGTGTTTAACAGGTGAATACACAGACAGAAATGTGGAGAGAGAAAATGAAAAGACTCCTGGTTCAGCCTCTCCAAGCAGTCAGTCCCTACCAGCTGAACAGGAGTCCACCAGTGGTAACCTAGACTGTGGCAAGTTCATCAATACAACATAAATTCTAGAGTCTCTTTTCAAAGAAGCAGACAGGCAACCCCGACCACTCGTGGGAATGCTATAACTTGCTCTGAGGACATATGAGAAGCTGCAGGCTCATGCAGCCAGTCTCTAACACTCCCCCCTTTTTTTTGGCCCTACGACTAGGGTTCTTCACTCTAGTTTCTGAGGCAGTCCATGCTCAGTCACTTCAGTCATATCTTACTATTTGCCACCCTCTGGACTGTAGCCCACCAGGCTCCTCTGTCCATGGGATTCTCCAGGCAAGAGTATTGGAGTGGTTAGTCATTACCTTCTCCAGGGGATCTTCCCAACCCAGGGATTGAACTCGTGTCTCCTGTATTGCAGGCAGATTTTTTACTGCTAAGCCAGTGGGGAAGCCTGAGCCAGTCCACATTCTGCAAATATTTTACTAGAAGTGGTCTTCACATTTCACAACACATGAAATTATTTCAACTGCTGAGAGATGGGATGGTTCCTGCAATGGATTATCAGTAAACAAAGGATGTCAGAGTCATCAGAGATTGCAGGCACTGTAGATAGTGAGCTGGTCAGCCTGGGAGAACTCAGGGAGGAAAGAAGACCTGCCATGTAGCAGCCGTTGGACTGCAACCACTCCCCACAGAGAGCCCTGAGGAAACTCAGCATGTGAACACAGCACACTGGCTGCAGATGGGTGAGGTGTGTAAAACACATATGAGTTCAGTGAGCCCAGACTCTTGTATCTTCCCCAATACAGAAAAGTACTACATTCCTTAACTTGGGGTATCTGGTTTTCTTTAGTTTACAACAATCTTGTGACATTCAGACGACTTGCCCTTTCTTGCAAAATTTCCATATAACCTGGCTCCCTTCCTTTGCCTCCTTGGAGCAGTTCTCTCAGGGTAACTTGAGATGCTGTCTTCTGGGCTTGAAATTCTAAAACTTTCCACTGAATAAAACTTAACTGTCAACTTTTGGGTTGTGAATATTTTAAGTCCACATGGCCAAGGTTGAAAAATGGAAACCGATATGTAAGCGAACCGCTCAACAAGGTCTCATCCTGGCTCGCCCACCGCCCTGTGAGGACAAATCCACGCAGGGCAAACCAGCCCATGATCCACCCGCCCGCAGAGCCTCAGTCACACCTGCGCCCAAGCATCCTCCGGTGTGGCTCCACAGCCCTCCGCCCAGCCAGCGGGCCTCCACTGCCTCCTCCGCCCTCTCCTCCCACAGCCTCATCACTCCTCCGCTAAGGCACAACACGAGGGGCGGGCGCGGGCCTCTGAGGCCCCCATCTCGCTCTCCGGCTCCGGCAGCCGCACGCCCTCCCGCAGCCGCGTCACGCCCTCAGATGTGCGCGCTCCCGGGCGGCAACTTCCCGGCGGGCGGCGGGGAGCGCGGGTCACCGCACCGTCTTCCGGTGCTCGTCCCGGGTCCGCGTCCACGGGGCGCCCCGCCACAGCCCCATGGCCCGGGGTCCCGTCGCCGTGCCCGAGAGGCGCGGCGGGCGCGGTGCTGAGCTCGGCGAAGCGCCACTGTGACGGGCAACAGGTTCTTGAGTTTAGTCTACTTTTTGATAAAGCTTTGCCTTTCGCCTTAAAGCAGCGAGAGCCACACCCAAAATGGCCCTCGCCATGGACTGTCGTCGTGTGGCTTTGTGGCCCCTTTCACGACACTCCGGAACCCCTTTACGGCCACGCCCCGGGTGGTAAAGCTGAGCCACCCCTACCCGGGTACGGGTTGGGGGTGGGGCGAATGGGCATATGTGCTCGCTCATTCCGCTTCCTAGTCGTTGACTTTTCTTTGGGTTGGGTCTTGAGGACGTGGTTTTAACTCTGAGTTGCAAAAGTGATGTTTCCACAGCAGAAACTGAGTTACACCAAGCCCTGTAAGCCAGGGCTGCGAAGCCCACGGCTGCCTTCCCTTCCCATCTCTGTGAACTCTCCAGCGCAAAGGCTGGTCTGGTGGCTCAGCCCAAACCTGGCATAGAGCGGATACTCAGGGAGAGTTTATTAAAACGAAATCTTTACCAAACTAATGTCTATGAGGAGAGTGCTAACTAGCTACTGGGAAGGAATAAGTGGATAAGTTTATGTTCTAGTCCCGTGGCCCCCAGATACACAATAAATATTGTGTGTGGGGTGGAGGATCCTGTTTGCACAAGTGCTGTGGACTTGGGCCTCAGTTTTCCAGTAAATCATGTGAAAATGTTAGTCAGTCAGTCGTGTCCAACTGTTTGTGACGCCATGGACTGTAGCCGTCAGGCTCTGCTATCCAGGGGATTTTCCAGGCAAGAATACTGGAGTGGGTTGGCATGCCCTCCTCCAAGGGATCTTCCCAACCCAGGGATGGAACCCATGTGTCTTATGTCTCCTGCATTAGCACGTGGTTTCTTTACCACTAGTGCCACCTGGGAAGCCCCAGTAAATCATGTAAAGGAAATGAATGTTGCCTATCATTCCAGTTCTGTCAACGCCTTTGGTTACGGTCTTACCTCACTGTGGTGTGCCCGGAGAGGAATTCAGGATGGAAAAATGGAAAGCATTTTGTGCTTTGGATATACCAACCCCTAGATTTTTTTTTAAAAATGAATTTATTATACTTTTGGTTGCACTCAGTCTTTTGTTGCTGCGTGCCGGCTTTCTCTAGTTGCGTGGAGCAGGAGCTATTCTCCAGTTGTGGGCAGCAGGGGCTACTCACTGTAGTGGCTTCTCTTGTTGCAGAGCACAGGCTCTAGATACATGGGGCTCAGTAGTTGTGGCATACCAGCTTACTTGTTCCGAGATATGTGGCATCTTCCTGGACTAGGGATCCAACCTGTGTCCCCTGCATTGGCAGGCAGATTCTTAACCACTGCACCACCAGGGAAGTCCCAACGCCCAGGTTGTTAAGATACATATCTAAGGAAAAATTTCATTAACTTGATATGTCTCTTCTTTGTGATTAGCAGTATCTTTTGATATTTGAAGCATGATTTTTCTTTTCCCCAGCAAAAAATTCATATATAGCCTTACCTCCTCCGTTGCCTCACTGGACCATTTCTTCAGCCATCTGAGAGGCTGTTTCCTGGACTATAGTCCTCAGGAAGGTCCTGAATAAAACTGAACTCACAACCGTTACATTGAGGACTTTTCTTTCAGTCGACAACCAGGTGGAGCTCGTAGTCCCACTTCAGAATACCCATCAGGGCTATTGAGAGGATTAAGTGGGAAAATGGGTGCAAAAGTGCATCATGAACTTGCTAAAGTACGAGGCAGATAAGCAGCATTATTGTTAGACTGTAGAATGTGGAGGCTGAGGGCAAAGTGTTAGCTTTAGACAGATCTGGGGTTTAGATCCTAACCCCACAACTTGCTGGTTGGGAGTATCTGGGCAAATTAGGTAATGGTTGGAAGATAGCTCTCTGGGCCTCAGCGTCTCCTCCCTTACCTAGTGGTGTTGGGAACCAAGACCTCTAGGGAAGTGTAGGAGGCAGAGTGGCCCCCAAAGATGTCCGTATTCCTGATTCCTGGGACCTGAGAGTGAATTACGTAACATATTTGGTAATTATGAATATATTAGATGGCAAATATATTACATGGCAAAAAGGACTTTGTGAATGTAATTAAAGTTAAAAATCATAAAGAGACTGGCCTGGATCATCCGAGTGGACTCAATCTCTGCCCTTTAAAGCAAAGAATGTTTTGGGGCTGGATTTAAAGAAGTGAGGTAGAAAAGGAAAGCAGGAAGAATCAGAGATAGTCCAAGCATGAGATAATTGAATGTGCTGATGCTGGCTCTAGTTAGCCTCACAACTTGTTATATGAGAGACTTTGGACAAATTTAAAGCATGAGAATGATTTGAGGTGCCATGACTGGGTCTGAGATGCAAGCAGCCACATGTAAGGTATCAACCAAAATAAACAGTACAAGAGGCTGCAAATAAGAAAACGGTTCATTTGGTATCTTAAGAATTGCAGTTTGGGACACACGAATTCAAGGTAACCACGAAAGTGTGTTCTGAGGAAGAGAAAGAATCAGGGGCTTATAAGGACAAAAAGCTTTATGCTTGTTGTTAAAAATTGCCTGGAAAGAATTGATCGGCTCTGACATGAGTCAGAAAATATTTATCCTTAAGGAATCACAAGCTGTTTCAGGGTAAGGGTCCGACAAGTAGATGGACTGTCATGAGTTACTTTAGGATAAGGTTCTGATAAGTACTTGAGTTTCTGACAGGTTCTGGAAGACTTCATCATGTCAAATTCCATCCTTAGGAAATGCGCATTGTCACACTTCCTTAATGGCCTCCAGCTTTATTTTAGAGCTCTCTGAGCAATAATGACTCCATTTTGACTTTTTCCTTTCACATTTCTACCCTTTGATCAAGATCTTTCTTAAGAAAGCATTGGTGAGCAATCTTTTGGGTATTTGGCATTGGTATCATCTCCCTTTGGTGCTGGGAAGGCTCAGTCCCAGAGAGTCATGTCTCACCGCGAGCAGTGCTGTGTGAGAGGTGTGCCCTTAGAGAGCTTATGGCCACATTTGAACAACAAGCAGCCATTTTAGGAATATTACTTGGCCATTAAAAAAAATGAAATAAAGCCATTTGCAGCAACATGGATGGACCTAGAGAGTATCGTACTGAGTGAAGTAAGTCAGATGGAGAAAGAGAGATATCATATGAACACCCCTTATATGTGGAATCTAAAAAGAAATGATACAAATGAACTTGCTTATAAAACAGAGACTCAAGACTTAGCAAATGAACTTATGGTTGCCAGGGGGAAGGGATGGTTAGGGATTTGGGGAAGATCATGTACACACTGAAACATTTAGAATGGATAACAAAGAAGGGCCTGTTGTATAGCACATGGAACTCTGCTCAATGTTATATGGCAGCCTGGATGGGAGGGGGGCTTGGGGGAGAATGGATGCATATATATGTATGGCTGAGTCCCTTTGCTGAAACTACCTGAAACTACCTCAACATTGTTAATCTGCTATACTCCAAGACAAAGTGTTTTTGGTGTTAAAAAATTAAAACTGAATTGTAAAAACAAAAACAAGCAGCCATTTTAGGAAGTGAGTCATAGGCAGTCTTCAAAACAGACATGGATGCGCATCAGGAGGAATCTTACAGGAGTGATTAATCATTTCCAGATGGTAAACTCTCACTATGCCCAGTTCAATGGTAAGGCCTGAAAGCTTATCAGAAACTAATATTCTACAGTAAGTGTCAGAGTCCTTTCTGTGAATCTGTCATAAGAGGAAGCATATTTGTAAAAGAATCAGAGTGAAACAGTAACTGCCTACAAATGATCTAAAAATGCACATTATTGAAAACCTGAGAGCTTAAAAAGGACAAGAGAGAGTCGTCTAGGAACCGAGGGAACTGGATTCTGCCAACAACCTGAATGAACCTGAATGAGCCTACATCCCTGCACCTCCTGATAAGAGGCCTGTCAGCTAACACCCTGCTTTTTATATTTTTGTTCATTTATTTTTGGCTGTGGAGGATCTTCATTGCTGTATGGGCTTTTCTCGATTTGCCCTGCACCGGCCTTACTGTGGTGGCTTCTCTTGTTGGAGAGCATGGGTTCTAGGCTGTGTGGGCTTCAGTAGTTCAGATCTTGGGCTCTAGAGCACAGGCTCAATAACTGTGGTGCACCAGCTTAGCTGCTCCATGACACATGGAATCTTCCCAGATCAAGGATCAAACCTGTGTCTCCTGCATCGGCAGGTGGATTCTTTTCTCACTGAGCCACCAGCAAAGCCCCTAATACCCTGCCTTTGACTTTGTCAGGGCCAAAGCAGAGAAAACTGCTAAACTGACTTGGACTTTGGGTTTTCAGAACTGTTAAAATAAATTGTGTTGTTTTGAGCTGCTAAATTTGTAATTTGTTACAGCAGCAATAGAAAACTAGTGCAGGAGGGGGCTGTTGGAAGTGGGGCTTGAAGTTTAGCCTGCAGAACATTTGTATAAGGTTAGAAGAAAGTTTGTCATGAGCCTAAGGATAGAGGAAAGTGAATAAAGATCCCCCCCGTGCCTTCTCACAGCTTCATTATTCTCTGACCTCTCTTTTCATTCATTTTTGACTCCCTCCCTCCTCTCGCTCTCTTTTGCTAAGATGTGTGTGGCAAATATCTTCTCCCAATTGAGACTTAACTAGTTTTTAAAATAGACTTTATAGAACACTTTTTGGCTTATAGAAAAGTTGAGAAGATAGTAGAGAGTAAGTGGTTCAACTTTTCACTTTGATTTTCTTTGATAAATGCAAGATTGTAGTTAAAATTTTTTAAAAAAATTATGGCGAAGTATGCATAACATAAAATCTGACATTTAAACCATTTAAAAGTGAGCAGATCAGTGGCATTAAGTATATTCACATTGTTACACAACCATTTGTTGTTCAGTCGCTAACTTGTTTCTGACTCTTTGTGACTTCATGAATTGTAGCATGCCAGGCTCCTCTGCCATCCACTATCTCCTGGAATTTGTTCAAATTCATCTCCATTGAGTCAGTGATGTTATCCAACCATCTCATCCTCTGCTGCCCCCTTCTCCTCTTGCTCTCAATTTTTCCCAGCATGAGGATCTTTTCCAATGAGTCAGTTTTTCCCATCAGGTGGCCAAAATATTACTACCATCCATCTCCAGAACTTTTTCATCTTTCCAAATTAAAACCAAATTGGACCTATCAACCAATAACTCCTCATTTCCTTCCCCCAATCACTGGTAGCCACCATTCTACTTTCTGTGTCTGTGAATTTGTGTGCTCTAGCTTAAAAAAAAAATTGAGGTGAAATTGATGTCACATGCAATTAATCAGTTTAAAGTGTAGAACTCAGTGACGTTTAGTGTATCCACAATGTTATGTGACTGCCAGCTCTCTAGTTTTTTGTCTTTGTTTTTTTAAATTAAAATTTTAAATAAAAAAAATTTTTTTAGCCCTCTACTTTTCAGCACCCAAGAAAAACACTCATTACCCATTAAGTAGTAACCCCATGTTCCCCTTTGCCTCATCCCCTGGCAATCACTGGTTTACTTTCTCTTTCTATGCATTTACCTATTCTGGATATGGGCTTCCCAGTTGGCGCTAGTGGTAAAACCCACCTGCCAATGCAAGAGACATAAGAGATGGGGGTTTGATCCCTGGGTTGGGAAGATCCCCTGGAGGAGGGCAAGACAACCCACTCCAGTATTCTTGCCTGGAGAATCCCATGGACAGAGGATCCTGGTGGGCTACAGTCCATGAGGTCACAAAGAGTCGGACGCGACTGAAATGACTTGGCACGCACACTTTCTGGATATGTTGTATGTAATAGTCAGCTAGGGCTGCCACAGTAGAATAGCACAGAATGGGTGGTTTAAACAACAGAAATTTATATCCTTACAGTTCTGGCAGATGGAAGTCCAGCATCAAGGTGAGGGAAGGTTGGTTTCTCTGGATTCCCTCTCCTTGGCGTGTGGACTGCCGTCTACTCCCTGTCTCCTCACATGGCTTTCCTCTGTGGTGAGCATCCATGGTATCTCTTCTTCTTCTTCTTCTAAGAACACCAGTCATATCAGACTAGGATTCCACCCTTATGACCTCACTTAACTTCAATTACCTCTTTAAAGGCTACCTGGTTACCATGGCCTGGCTGTTTGTATCTCTCCCAAAATTCATATGTTGAAATGTTAACTCCTGGGACTTCCCTAGTGGTTCAGTGGCTAACACTCCATGCTCCCAATGCAGGTGGTCCGGGTTCAATCTGTGGTCAGGGAACTAGATCCCATATGCTGCAACTAAGAATTCACATGCCACAGTGAAGATCAGGATCCCGTGTGCTGCAACTAAGACCCAATATAGCCAAATAAATAAATACTAAAAAAGAAATCTTGACTCCCAGTGTGAAAGAATTGAGAGGGAATTAATGAGGGTTGTGGAATTAATTAAAGACAGAATCCTGAGCTGAAACTGGAGTCAGGACAGACCATGAGTTGTCAACAACTCCAAACAGGAAGAGACTCATGCCTACCTCTCAGACAGGAAGGAGTCGCCTACTTTTCTAACCAGCAGGAAGAAGAAAACTTCTCTCCACCAGATGACAGTCCAGCCAACCAGAGACTGTAGCACCCCAACTGGTAAGAAACCTCCGCACTTTGGACTGGACTCCTTGTTCCTCCACTGGACTCTTTGGTTATTATACCCTTTCCCAAAGATCCCTTTTCCCCTATAAAAGCAAGTGCCTCTTCCTGTTCTCTGGATTTGCCTGTGGTACACCATAGTTTCTATATTCCAAATGCAATTCCCCTGGCTTTTCTTAAATCAGCTCAGTTCTGCTGGTAAAATCACTGGCTATTTTACTGTTACAGTTGGCATGGTGGAGTCTCCAAAAATAGGATTAATGCTGTTATCAGTGAGACCACCCAGTACGTTCTAACCTTTCCCACCACGGGAGGATTCAGTGAGAAGGCCCTAGCTATAAACTAAGAAAAGAGACTCAGCAAAACTCAACCATGCTGGCGCCTTGATCTTAGACTTCCAGATAATTTTGTTTCTAGAAACCTAGATAAACTCTGCTACTAATGCTGAAGCTTCCCTGGTGGCTCAGACAGTATGGCGTCTGCCTGCAATGCGGGAGACCTGAGTTCGATCTCTAGGTAGGGAAGATCCCTTGAAGAAGGAAATGGCAACCCACTCCATTACTCTTGTCTGGACTGGACTGTAATAACCAAATGGCTGTAATAACCAAAGAGTCCAGTGGAGGATTTAACTAATGCTGAGGATTTAGCTTTCGCTGTTGTTCAGTCGCTAAGTTGTGTCCAACCCTTTGTGACCTTTGAACTGTGAGAAATAAATTTCTGTGGCTTATAAACTACCCAGTCTGTGATATTTTGTTATAACAGCTCAAATGTTAGATAAAGTCTTAGTCACATTTGGAGTCAGAGCTTCAACATATGAATTTATTTATTATATTCTTTTTCAGATTCTTTTCCATTATAGTTTATTACAAGATATTGAATACCATTCCCTATGCTATATGTTTATCTATTTCATATATACGAGTTTGTATTTGATAATCCCAAACTCCTAATTTAGCCCTCCTTTCCTTTTGCCTTTGGTAACCATAAGTTGGTTTCCTATGTGAGTTTATTTCTGTTTTGTAAGTTCATTTGTATCATTTTTTTTTAGATTCCACATATGAGTAATATCATATGATATTTGCTTTTGTCTGTCTTACTTCATTTAGTATGATAATCTCTAGGTCCATCCATATTGGATGGCAAGATGGCAAGATTTCATTCTTTTTATGGCTGAATAATATTCCATTGTGTGTGTGTATTTATATAAGGAGAAGTGGGTGACAGGGGATGAGGTGGTTGGATGGCATCACCAACTCATTGGACACAAATTTGAGCAAACTCTGGGAGATAGTGGAGGACAGAGGAGTCTGGGTGCTGCAGTCCGTGGGGTTGCAAAGAATGGACACAATTTAGCAACTGGATATGGGCTCCAAAATCACTGCTGATGGTGACTGCAGGCATGAAATTAAAAGACGCCTACTCCTTGGAAGGAAGGTTATGACCAACTTAGATAGCATATTAAAAAGCAGAGACATTACTTTGCCAACAAAGGTCCGTCTAGTCAAGGCTATGGTTTTTCCAGTAGTCATGTATGGATGTGAGAGTTGGGCTATAAAGAAAGCTGAGCGCCGAGGAATTGATGCTTTTGAACTGTGGTGTTGGAGAAGACTCTTGAGAGTCCCTTGGACTGCAAGGAGATCCAACCAGTCCATCCTAAAGGAGATCAGTCCTGGGTGTTCATTGGAAGGACTGATGTTGAAGCTGAAACTCCAATACTTCAACCACCTCATGCAAAGAGTTGACTCATTGGAAAAGACCCTGATGCTGGGTAGGATTGGGGGCAGGAGGAGAAGGGGACGACAGAGGATGAGATGGCTGGATGGCATCGCCAACTTGATGGACGTGAGTTTGGGTAAACTCTGGGAACTGGTGATGGACAGGGAGGCATGGCATGCTGCGATTCATGGGGTCACAAAGAGTCGGACACGACTGAGCGGCTGACCTGAATGAACCACAGTGTATATATCATATCATCTTTATCCGCTCCTCTGTGATGGACACTTGGGTCCGCTCCTCTGTGACGGACACTTGGGTCTGCTCCTCTGTCGATAGACACTTGGGTCCGCCCCTCTGTGACGGGCACTTGGGTCCGCTCCTCTGTGATGGATACTTGGGTCCATGCCTCTGTGACGGACACTCGGGTTGTCTCCAGGTCTGGGCTGCTGGGAGCACTGGGGCGCATGCGTCTTCTCAGATCAGAGTTTTCTCCTGATAAACGCCCAGGACTGGGGTTGCTGGGTCGTATGGTAACTCTATTTTTAGTTTTTGAAGGAAGCTCCACACTGTTTTCCACAGTGGCTGCACCAATTTACATTCCCACTACCAGTGTAGGACGGTTCCTTTTTCTCCACACACTGTCCAACATTTATTAATTGTAGACTTATTTTTAATAATGATAACTAAATCAGCTTTATGGTAAGTATTGATATCTGGTTAAGTATGGCAAGTTCCCTTCCTGGTTCTTCCTTAGAAAAGTCCTGACTTTTGAAAAGTTAGTAAGTTATTTTCTGGCTGCACTGGGTCTTCATTGCTGCCTGGGCTTTTCTCTAGTTGCAGTGAGTGGGGGCTACTCTCTAGCTGCAGCAACAGCAACGATGTATTTTAATAGAATTTTATGATTTTTATGCATGAAGATTTTACATCTGTTTGGTTAAAATTTCCTAGTTGCTATTTGTGCTGAATTCAATAGTGATCTTTCCCCAAATTCATATCCTTCCTGACCCTCAGAATGTGGCCGTATTGAAAACAAGTCTTTGCAGATGTAACGAGGTGAGATGAGATCTTACTGGCCTAGCGTGGGCCCTCAGTCCTCGATGTGTGTCCGCTGTGAAGGCCAAGCAAAGACACAGAAGCACTGGGAAGGTGGCCACGTGACGGCAGACGCGGGGCTGAGGCAGCCACGAGTCAAGGAAGGCCACAGGTGCCAGCCATCACCAGAAGCTGAGGGGGCATGGAGAGATTCTCTCCTAGATCCTTCGGAGGCAGCATGACCCTGCCAGCACCTTGACTTCTGATTCCTACCTTGCAGAACTGTGAGAGAACCAATGTCTATTATTATTACTATTTTAAATGAATTAATTCATTCATTTTTGGCTGTGCTGAGTCTTCATTGCTGCACGTCAGCTTTTTCTCCAGTTGCGGTGCGCAGGCTTCCCACTGCGGTGGCTGCTCTTGTGGCAGAGCATGGGCTCTAGGGTGCTCAGGCTTCAGTAGTTGGGTCACAAGGGCTCAGCAGTTATGCCTCCCGGACTCTACAGCACAGGCTCAAACCTGTGCTGCACCGGCTTAGTTGCTTCAAGGCATGTGGGATCTTCTTCCCGGATCACAGATAGAACCTGAGTCTCCTGCATTGGCAGGCAGATTCTTTACCCCTGAGCCACCAGGGAAGCCCCAAGTTCTATTATTTTAAGTCACTCAGTTTGTAGCAATTATGGAATCCAAAGGAAAATAATACATTGGTAAAATTTTTTTTGAATAAGCAAATGGGACCTTATCAGTTTAAAAGATTTTGCACAGCAAAGGAAACCATAAGCAAAATGAATAGGCAACTTACAGACTGGGAGAAAATATTTGCAAATGAAGTGGCTGTCAGGGATTGATTTCCAAAGTATACAAATAGCTCATGTAGCTCAATATCAAAAAACCAAACAACCCAATCAAACATGGGTAGAAGACATAGACATTTCTGCAAAGGAGACATACAGGTGGCCAACAGGTACATGAAAAGATGCTCAACATCCCTAATTGCTGGAGAAATGCACACCAAAACTACAATGAGGTATCGCTTTATACCAGTCAGAATGGCCATCATAAAAACAGCTATAAACAATAAATGCTGAAGAGGGTGTAGAGATAAGGGAAAACTCCTATTGTCAGCAGGAATGTAAATTGGCGTGCATGGGGGGGTGCAGCCGCTATGGAAAACAGTATGGAGCTTCCTTAAAAAACTAAAAGTAGAGTTAACATAAAGTCCAGCAATCCCATTCCTGGCATACGTAAGCAGACAACTCTGATTAAAAAAGATACATGTGCCCCAATGCTCATAGAAGCACTATTGACAACAGCCAGGACATGGAAGCAACCTAACTGTCCAACAACAGATGAAGGGATAAAAAAGTTGTGGTACAATATGTAAAATAGACAGCCAGTGGGAATCTGCTGATTGGCTCAGGAAACTCAAACAGGGGCTCTGTATCAACCTAGAGGGGTGGGATGGGGAGGGAGATGGGAGGGAGATGCAAAAGGGAGGGGATATATGTATACCTATGGTTGATTCATGTTGAGGTTTGACAGAAAACAACAAAATTCTGTAAAGCAATTATCCTTCAATAAAAAAATTAATTAAAAAAAGAAAGAAAAGAGAAAAACAAAAAAAGAGGTGTGGTTCATATATGCAACGAAATATGACTCAGCTATAAAAAATAAAGAAATAATGCCATTTGCAGCAACGTGGTTGCAACTAGAGATTATCACACTGAGTGAAGCAAATCAGACAGAGAAAGACAAATATCAAGTGATATCACTTATATGTGGAATCTAAAAAATAATATAACTGCATTTATTTATGAAACAGAAACAGACTCATAGACATAGAGAACCAACACAGACATAGAAAACCAAAGGGAAAATGTGGGGAGAGGAGAGGGATAAATTAGGAGTGTGGGATTAACAGATACACACCACTACATATAAAATATAGAAACCATACTGTATACTATGTAGTACAAGGAACTGTTTTTAATAACTTATAATGGAAAAGAATCTGAAAAATTATATATAACTGAATCAGTTTGCTGTACATCTGAAGCTGACATAATATTATGAATCAATTATACTTGAGTAAAAAATTTTAAAAAGTGTTTTTTGGGTTCTTTTACAAACAATACCTTTCAGAAAATATATTTCTTTGGGGAATTCCCTGGCTGTCCAGTAGTTATGACTCCACAGTTTTCACTGCTGAAGGTCTGCATTCAAGATCCCACAAGCCATGCAGTGTGGCCAAAAAAACAAAAGAAAGTATATTTTCTCTTTGTTCCTAGTGAATAGAAACACTACTTAGTTTTAGGTATTGATTTTGTTTCTAGAAAACTTGAAAACTTGCTACTTGCTAAGTACTAAACTCTACTACTAATGCTGATAATTTATCTTTAGACTCTTTCAAATCTATAATGTCTTAAAAACATTTCATCAGATTGTAATGACAAGAGCTGTGGTGGTTTTAGTGTGTCCACAAATTCCTTGTTATTTCCCTTGTTGAGTGGTGGAACTTTTTTTTTCTGGCCACACCATGCAGCTTGTGGGATCTTAGTTCCCTAACCAGGGATTGAACCCTGGCCCACAGTAATGCAAGCACTGAGTGCTGACCACTGGACCACAAGGGAACTCCCCAGAGGTGAAACTCGATTCCCCTTTCCTTGGAAGGTGGTTCTGCGCTGTTGCTGACAGAGCAAAGCAGAACTGATGGTACATTTCACTTGTGATATAGAGTTGTCAAAAGCCTGCAGCGTTTGGGGAATTTCCTGGCAGCCCAGGGATTAGGGCTCTGTGCTCTGACTGCTCAGGTGTTGTTGTTCTGTGGCTAAGACCTGTTTGACTTTTCGACCCCATGGACTGCAGCACGCCAGGCTTCCCTGTCCTTCACTATCTCCGGGAGTTTACTCATACTCATGTCCATCGAGTCAATGATGCCATCCAACCATGTCATCCTCTGTCTCCCCCTTCTCCTCCTGCCTTCAATCTTTCCCAGCATCAGAGTCTTTTCCAATGAATTGGCTCTTCGCATCAGGTGGCCAAAGTATTGGAGTTTCAGCTTCAGCGCTGATCAGTCCTTCCAATGAATATTCAAGGTTGATTTCCTTTAGGATGGACTGGTTTGATCTCCTTGGGTTCAATCTCTGGTTGGGGAACTAAGATCCCAGGAGTCCCGAGTGCTGTTACAAAAAAATAAAAGACTGCAACTTTCACCGTGTCTCTCAGATCACTCCCTTTGGGGGAAACTTGCTGCCTCGGAGTTGGTAAAAGACCACTGATTACAAGTTCCATTCAGAAAAGGGAAGAACGTTCAGCACACAGCACCTCTAGCTGACAGGAGCCACCAGAGTCCACAGGCGGAGGGCAAAGCCCCAGCTCAGCCGTCGAGCACCTCCTGCTTTGCTCTGTAAGAGGACCTGTGCAGGAGGCTCTTCCTTGTCTCTTGCCTTCTCCGGCCACAGATGAAATACACTCTGGGGGAGTGCACCCTTTTGAGGGTAATGTAGCTTTGGAAGTCTGCTTCCTGCTGCTGCAAGTGCCAGACTCAGGAGTTCCTCCAGGGTTTAGCACACCTGATCTGGGATTTCTTTGGCGATGTCATTTCTTCAGTACCCAAGGATGCTTCCTGTTTACTTCTGGCCAGGTCAATTCTAATGGGAAGATAATCACAGACAAAAATCTCACAAAGACTCTTGCATTTTGTTCAGTGGCCTCTGTGCCCTGTCCCTCCTGACTCTTTCAGTCCCATGATGTCCGTGTGAAGCAGTGGCTTTGATAGGAAGGTGACAGTTATCCTTTGGTCTTTGTTGCTTGGCTGGCGTTCACCATCTGGGGAAGCACCTTTAAAGGAGACACTTGAAAAAAATCTTGGGGCCTCGGTCTCATCTCATCTGGAAGACAACTTCTTCTGGAGCCATCTCTTACAGCTGTTTCAGGTTGGGGTGCAGAAACCCTTGCCATTGTCCACCCCAAATGACAGTGGTGGCCTCCTAGACCTCCTTCAAGGAAGCTATTCAGGAAGCACAGTTGGGTGACAACCTTCAGCCATAGCTTCTTTGGCTCCACCATACTGTTCATGGGGCTTCCCCAGTGGTTCAGTGGTAAAGGATCCACCTGCCAAGCAGGAGACTCAAGTTCGATCCCTGGGCTGGGAAGATTCCCTGGAGGATGAAATGGCAAGCCATTCCATTATTTTTTTTTAACTTTTAAAAAATTTTATTTATTTTTAATTGGAGGATAATTGGGGCTTCCATGGTGGCTCAGATGGTCAGGAATCTGCCTGCAGTACAGGAGATTAGGGTTTGATCCCTGGGTTGGAAAGATCCCCTGGAGAAGGGAATGGCTACTCACTCCAGTATTCCTGCGTGGAGAATCCCATCGACAGAGTCAGACATGACTGAGTGACTAACACTTTCACTTTCTGCTTTACTATAATTTGTTGGTTTCTGCCACACAGCAACATGAATCAGCCACTGGTATACATGTGTCCCCTTCCTCTTGAACCTCCCTCCCACTTCCCACCCCAACCCTCTCCAGTATTCTTGCCTGAGAAATCCCATAGACAGAGGACCCTGGCAGGCTACAGTCCATGGGGTCCCAAAGAGTTGCGCATGACTTAGTGACTAAACAACAACAACAGTGTTCACACCAAGGGCATACCCTCCTCCCTCAAGGAGATGGAGTTCAGGACTGCCTGTCAGCCCTGTTTCTCCCGTGCATGATGCAAGTAGATGTCAGCTTCGGGTGCTAGTCTTCTGACAAGGTTCCCATAAAGCTCCCAAACCCTCTCCTGGGCTTGTTGGAGCTGGTGAGCTGCAGCTCGCATGTGCCTGGCTCACCCACCGCCATCTTGCCCCTGGCTGGACTGTCCACGGAGAATTGTGCCAACTCTGTACTCAGGCCCGTGGACGGAACGCTGCTCAGTGCCCTGTGTCCCTCATGCATGCTCCGCCCCTGGCCGTGGCTACACTGTTGCTATCTTCCCCCTTGTCTAATGTGACGGATGTGCCTTTGGAGCGCTTGCTGCTCATCTGACAGTCCTCTTCCTTTGTCATCCTCCAAGTCCCCTCCCCCACCACACTGGATCCCCCACTCACTGATGGCTCCCCACCCCCCCCAGCTCCTGGCCTCCTCCCCACTCCATACCCTGCCACCATCACCCTAGCTGAGTTCCATGCTCACACGGCCACCATCCCACACCTGGCGCCCCAGGTCCTCAGTCTCTTCGTATCCAATGAGCAGTTCCCACTAGCTCAGGGCATTGTCCAAAGGGGGGAAAAAAAACTTTCTCTTTCTTTCCTTTGTAGCTGTTTTCTCTCCTTTGCCCTCTAATGACCCCAAGGCAAATCCACCCTCCCCCTTTCAGGCAGCAGATAAACATGTTTTCACCATCTTCCGAAAACAAGTGGGGATTTGTTATCTGCTTAACGCTGTGGCCAGAAAAATCTAAGTCCAAACGGGGCTTGCTTCTGTCACTCACTCCTAAGCGTGACTTAAGGCTTGTTACCGCCCCAAAACCTGCTCAGTACCTGCTCAGTCCTCTTTTCTGACCACAACCCCATCCTTTTCACCATTTTCACTACAGTCGCTAGCACCCTTTTACTTTACTTGACTGCATTGGGTCTTAGTTGGGACACTTGGGATCTTGGTTGCCTCGTGCAGGATCTTTCGTTGTGGTTCATGGACTCTAGCTGTGGTGCAAGGACTCAGTAGTTGCTGTGAGCAGGCACTTGGGATTTTAGTTCCCTGGCCAGAGATTGAACCCATGTCCCCTCCGTTGCAAGGCAGATTCTTAACCACTGGACCACCAGGGAAGTCCCCACCAGCACTGTCTTTAAACCTCACCAGGCCCTCAGCTCACTTGAACAGCTTTCTCCCCTGCCCATCCACTTAGTGTGCACGGTCATGGTTGAAATAACACCCTTGTCGTAACCCCAACCTCTTACTCCTCTTCTTTTTTTTGCCCTTCACTCCTCTCTGTTGAAAAATGAAGTCCTTTATTGATAGGGTGTTGGAACCATCACCAGTGGGGCTGCAGGAAAGCCCAAGGCTTGGGGGAGTCCAGTCTCAGCTGTTACACGTGGTAAAGAAACTTTCTTTGAAGAGTCAAACAATATGGAAGAGTCTGGGAATAACAGAATGGAGGATTTTATGAGTTACAGAGGGCTTGAAGGAAGAAGGAATGGGGATATAAATCAGGAGAAAAGAACTACAGAGAAAGGGAAATAGAAAGGATCAGGGGTGGGGCTTACTTACTTCCAGCAGCAGCAGAAGCAAGCCCTGTTTGGACTTAGATTTTTCTGGCCACAGCACTAAGCAGATAACAAATCCCCACTTGTTTCTGGAAGATGGTGAAAACTCTTGTTTATCTGCTGCCTGGAAGGGAGTGGATGGATTTTCCTTGGTGTCATTAGAGAGCAGAGGAGAGAAAACAGCTACAAAGGAAAGAAACAGCAAGATAATTTTTTTTTTTTTTGGACAATGCCCTGAGCTAGTGGGAGATGTGAGGATAAGTGAATACACAGGCCTCAGAGAGAAGGACAAGGCTTTCATCAAAACACAGGAAAGGAAAAGAATGTGAAGAAGGAATTCAAAGGGCCTGGACTCCATCTTAGGCCTGTTCGTGCTGATCATGTTCGGCCACCTCTCTAATGGACTCTGAACTCTGTGCTTAGTGCCTGTGGAAAAGACAATAGAAGGATAAGACCCCCTCTGGACAGGTCATAAATTCTTATCTGTAACCTCAGGCTTATTGATTATTGACTGTTTGAACACATAACACATGAATGATGGAGTTATTGTGATTGTATTTACCTTTCCTTTGTTTATGTAAGTCACAAGGAAGTTGGGTGGTGGGTTCAGACGCGTACACTTGGGGTATAAAAGATTTTCACAAATGCTGGTCGGGGTCCTTGGCTAAGAGGAGACTCTGCCTTGGGCCCGCCGGTGTAATAAACTGCACTTCACTATCTGCATCGTCCTTCTGAGTGAGCTTGTTTCCCGGAACACGTGGCTATAACAAATGAAAGTATCAGTCATCTCAGTCTAGACTGTGTCATCCTAAAAATTTCCAAATCTCAGTGGCTTAAAACAAGCAAAGTTTTTCCTTGTTTGTGTGACATGTTCATCATTGGTCGGCAAGGAACACAGGCTGACAATCAACCACCGTCTGGAAGGTTGTGTCCCTGAGCCAGAAGAAAGAGCTCTGGAGGGTCTCAGGTTGAAGAATGTGGCTTGGATGTTTCCCTCACAACTCACACACACACACGCACACACACACACACACAGCACGACCATAACTGCCAGGGGCCAGATGCATGCAAGGTGAAGAATTGGAATTTATTTGAACAGTACTCAGGACCTCCGTGGGAGAAGGCAATGGCACCCCACTCCAGTACTCTTGCCTGGAAAATCCCACGGGTGGAGGAGCCTGGTAGGGTGCAGTCCATGGGGCCGCTAAGAGTCGGACACGACTGAGCGGCTTCACTTTCCCTTTTCACTTTCATGCATTGGAGAAGGAAATGGCAACCCACTCCAGTGTTCTTGCCTGGAGAATCCCAGGGATGGGGGAGCCTGGTGGGCTGCCGTCTATGGTTGCACAGAGTCTGACATGACTGAAGTGACTTAGCAGCAGCAGCAGCAGCAGCAGCAGCAGGACCTCTACGGCATTTTTATCTCAGATGAGCTTTATGCCAAAGAATTGATGTTTTCTAATTGTGGTGCTTTATTGACTATGCCAAAGCCTTTGACTGTGTGGATCACAATAAACTGTGGGAAATTCTGAAAGAGATGGGAATACCAGACCATCTGACCTGTCTCTTGAGAAACCTGTATGCAGGTCAGGAAGCAACAGTTAGAACTGAACATGGAACAACAGACTGGTTCCAAATAGGAAAAGGAATACGTCAAGGCTGTATATTGTCACTCTGCTTATTTAACTTCTATGCAGAGTACATCATGAGAAACGCTGGGCTGGAAGAAACACAAGCTGGAATCAAGATTGCTGGGAGAAATATCAATAACCTCATATATGCAGATGACATCACCCTTATGGCAGAAAATGAAGAAGAACTAAAGAACCTCTTGATGAAAGTGAAAGAGGAGAGTGAAAAAGTTGGCTTAAAGCTCAACGTTCAGAAAACTAAGTTCATGGCATCTGGTCCCATCACGTCATGGGAAATAGATGGGGAAACAGTGGAAACAGTGTCAGACTTTATTTTTTTGTGCTCCAAAATCACTGCAGATGGTGATTGCAGCCATGAAATTAAAAGACGCTTACTCCTTGGAAGGCAGGTTATGGCCAACCTAGATAGCATATTTAAAAGCAGAGACATTACTTTGCCAACAAAAGTCCGTCTAGTCAAGGCTATGGTTTTTCCAGTGGTCATGTATGGATGTGAGAGTTGGATGGTGAAGAAAGCTGAGCACTGCAGAATTGATGCCTTTAAACTGTGGTGTTGGAGAAAACTCTTGAGGGTCCCTTGGACTGCAAGGAGATCCAATCAATCCATCCTAAAGGAGATCAATCCTGGGTGTTCATTGGAAGGACTGATGTTGAAGCTGAACCTCCAATACTTTGGCCACCTCATGCGAAGAGTTGACTCATTGGAAACGACCCTGGTGCTGGGTAGGATTGGGGGCAGGAGGAGAAGGGGACGACAGAGGATGAGATGGCTGGATGGCATCACCAACTCGATGGACATGGGTTTGGGTAGACTCCGGGAGTTGGTGATGGACAGAGAGGCCTGGCGTGCTGCGATTCATGGGGTTGCAAAGAGTCGGACACGACTGAGCGACTGACCTGAACTGAACTGAACTGAATTGTGGTGCTGGAGAAGACTCTCGATAGTCCCTCGGACAACAAGGAGATCAAAACAGTCAATCCTAAAGGATATCAACCCTGAATATTTATTGGAAGGACTGATACTGACGCTGAAACTCCAGTACTTTGTCCACCTGATGCGAAGAGCCGACTCACTGGAAAAGACCCTGCTGTTGGGAAAGGATGAGGGTAAAAGGAGAAGAGGGCAGCAGAGGATGAGATGGCATCACTGACTCAATGGACATGAATCTGAACCAACTCTGGGAGACAGTGGAGGACAGGGGAGCTTGGAGTGCTGCTGTCCATGGGGTCACAGAGTTGGATATGACTAAGCAACTGAACAACAACAAAAAGAAGTCACACAGAAACCCAGGGCTGGAAACCTCAGAGACAAGCCAACACTTGCCCAAGATCACAGAGAGCAGCAGTGGGCTGACTGGAAGCCAGGTCTGTCCTCCAGGCCCTGGATTCTGAGCTTTTATCTTTGGCAAGGTTAGAAACACTTGACTCACCTCCCTTCACCTGGAGTCAGACTTTCACTCATGCTCCCCACACACCCTGCCTCAGAGTTGAATGTGTCCTTGGCTATTCCCAGTACTTCTGTAGTGTCCATTAGAATTAAATTTTCTTCCTTCTCTGGGGCCCTCTCAGCTGATGAAACCAGATGTCAAAGCCTCTGTAGCATGACTTTTTGATCTCCCCAGCCTGATTGTGATCAAGTAGGACCAGCAGATGTTGAACATTCTGCACCTCTCATCAGATGTTCTGTTACGAAATACCACGTTTATCTCCTCCTGAATGCCGCTCCAGACCCCCATGTTCCCACAGCTCTCATGCTTCTTTCTGTAATAGTGCTTTGATAAAAAAGGTCACTTGTCACATATGAGCAAAGATAGGCCCCAGCTTCAGGGGGCCTCTGCTAGCAGGAACCTGTCCAAGGACCCCAACAAGCCTTTTTGCACAGCTGTCCATGACCTACCTCTGAACAGCCTGGGGCCCAGGAGGGACATATGGATCCATGGTAAAAATTCTGGCAACCCTAGTTAGACTCAATCTAACATTATACGGCCCTATCAGACTGCCTCTCAGGATGGCTTCTTACCATTCTTTGCTTAGAAAAAGCAAGATTGAATTGCTCCAGTTGCTAGCAAGCCAGGACTGATTTCAGCAAACGGAGAAATCAGGAATTATTGGCTGCAGTGTAACTGTTAGTGAAATCAAAATAAAGAGGAATTAAGGAGTGAAAATAATCTAGGACAATTCTCAAACTTCTGGGTATGTAAGAAACCACCTCTGACTTCATAGTTCAGTGAACAAAATTCAGTCTTTAAAAAAAGAATGCAGGCCTGGATGTTTGGCTAGGGTTAACCGCCAAACTAGTTTTAGGTGGAAAAAAAGTCAAAGGACAGTCATAGATGAGTGTGTCCCTATTTATGCAAAATAAAAAGGTTGGAGAGAGCTATGTATATGTTCAGATACACACATTTGGAAGGCTATACAAGACACTGATGCTGGGACAGACTGAAGGCAGAAGGGGATGACAGAGGATGAGGTGGTTGGATGGTTTCACCCACTCCACGGACTTGAGTTTGAGCAAGCTCTGGGAGTTGGTGATGGACAGGGAAGCCCGGCGTGCTGCAGTCCATGGGGTTGCAGAGTCAGACATGACTGAGACTGAACTGAACTGAACTGACTGATGCAAGACACTGGTGAATGGTCATCTCGAGGGGAACTGGGAAGCTAAGGAGAGTCACTTTTCTTTTGAATTCTGTGCCATTTATGTTACCTCTTAAAAATAAATCACCAAATGCAATGTGATATCCTCACAGAAAAAGTGTCAGCGGGAAACCAGTCAAATTAGAATTAAAGTGTAGTCTAGTTAGTAGTACTGTACAGCATTAATATCCTAGTTTTGGCAAATGTACCAAATGCAGCTTTTTTGGTGGCTCTTTTTCCTGGTTCTTTATTCATCATGCCCATGCTTCCCCACTCCTAGAACTCTGGCTTTTTCTCATGCTATTCCGTGTGTGTGGGATGTTCTCCTTCTTTCCTCCTCCTTGGAAGCTGCACCCATCCTTCAAGGCCAAGTTCACCAGTTACTCACTCCCAAGTGCTTCCCTCACCTTCCTTCCCGCAGTGCTCTAAGGCACCGTATCTGGCTGTGACACTCGGTTTACTATTGTTTCATACTTGCCATCAACTGGATTGGAGTGCAGCTAAGTTCTGCAGGATGCAGAATCGTGCGTACTGAGGGTTGGAGGGCCGACTGTGCTGTCATTGAACAACGATCTTGAGTAGCCTTGGATTTGGACCTGTGGGAAGGTGGGGGTCCTAGAACCACCCCCTCCACCCCCTAGAGTGACAACTGCACTCTCTTTTCTCAGTCACATGGTCACATGCAGAGACGAAACTTCCCTAAGAGCCAGGCTTACTGAAAGCCTCAAAATCTGTAAGCAACGATAACATCAAATTTCATTCTTCAAGAAACAAAAGTTCTTAGTCAATAATCTTTCAGGTCTTTTGTCTTTCCAAGCAAATGAATACTTTTATTAACATGGTAAATTTTTTTTAAACACACGGTAGGGTTTTGACCTCAAATGCTTGTCAGGTCTGCTACTGAAATGAACTTACAGCTAGACAATTTACGAATCTTGAAGATATCTAGTCCCTGTCCAGTTTAGGGTCCAAAACAGCCCTTGCTTTTCTTCCCCAGACCCTTAAGGGCCCTTGCAAATATCGCTTTCATTTCATGTCCAGAACCCCCTGAAATGTATCAGGGTATCACAACCATTACATAGAATCCAGAGACCTAGCTTGTCTCCTATTCTAGGTTCCATGTCACATAAAGCTGAGTTACCTTTTCCAAACGAGCTGACCAGACAGGTTACATTGGACAGTGTGCCGCATAAAACTTAAAACTTTGAACAAAATACATTTCTCCTCCTTTGGTCTCACATAGAAATCAAAGTCCCCAAACATAATATCATCCTCCAGCCCTTCTTCTGTTCTGTTCATCAGTCCCAGCCAGATCAGCTCCAGTCACATTCCCAGTTGAAGTCTGGTCCCTTCTTCAGCTTCTTTAGCGATCGCTGCACGGAGTCATCTTCCAGAAATAATGTAGTTCCTTCAGGACCTTCAGAGCTGGAGAACCCCAACTCTTAGAGTCTCATCTGTCACACACAGACCCAAAGTTCCAGGGAGCTATCAGGTCATACAAGAAAGAGCAAAGCACCTCAAAACTTAGGAACAACGAAAGCCCAGGAACAAATGTGGCTGCTGCAAGAGCTTACAATCTAGGCCCTAACTCTTGTGAATGCGTTTTCCAAATAAAAGTTACCTCCCCAAACAAAAACATTTAACAGTCAAAACTCAAATTGAGGTCATTAACCACAGACCATAGCAGAAACGTAGTGTAAGTGAGAACAGAGTGTAGACGGGGGTGGGGGTGGGGGTAAAGAAAGAGAAAACAAAAGGCTCTCTGGTTTCAGCTTCTCCAGGGTGTCAGCCAATCTCCATCAGTTGACCAGAATCCATTGGCTGTAAACCTAAAGAGGAAGTGGGAGAAACTCATCATTAGCAGGTTAATCCGAAGTGGAAAAAACACAAAACAACCCAATAACATTACGAACTCAGCCTTGCAAGAAATCATCTCTTCCGGAGGCCATCTGACTCCTTCCAGCCTTCCAGCAAAATCTGGGACCGTCCAATAATGGCCTTCTTTCTGCTAATTCTGTTATTTCTATCCCCCTCTGCTTAATGGCCTATACTGTGGTTTTTGTTATTACCCTAGTAGTTATCTTAATGACCGTGATTTTAGCTTTCAACCACTTACTAAGTCAAAACCAACCAACCAGCTTTCCCCCTAACTGCCAGTTTAAGAGTAAACAAACGGTACACCGTAACAGCTCCTCACGTAAAAACTTGAGTAGGCTTCTATTCTCTTCTCCCAACTCCCAACCGCCTGGCATCCCCTGCAAACAAACGTCCCCGAGGCCGACCCAAGCGTCGGGCAACCGCTGGGACCCCCGTGCCGTCCCCCACCCCCCGCCTTACCGCCGACCCTCCTTCAGGACGACTCGCTCTTCTCTATCCGCCGCACCAGCTCCACCAGCATCTCTGCCATCTTCGCGATCTCCTTGGCCTTCTCCTCCGCCTTCTCGCACCGTTTGGTCCCCCGGCCCTCGACTCCGTCGTCCGGATTCTGCAGATGGTTGAGCGCGCTCTCCTCCGAGGCCTCCACTTGCGTCTTTATCTGGATGAGCATATTGTCCATCTCCCACAGCTTGCTCCGGTTCCGCAGGTAAGCCCGCCCGTGCTCGCGGGAGAGCGCCGCGATGTCCTCGCGCATCTCGTTGATGACCGGCAGCAGGAACTGCTCGAAGTCCTCCTCGGGCTCCAGCACCTCCACCTCCTCCGGCTCCGCCAGCTCCACGATGTCCAAGGGCCGCATCTTCCCCGCTCTTCCCGAACCACAGGACGCGAGGCGGCTGCAGAGAGAAAATGGAGACCCGCGGGGCTTACCAACACACTTCCAGAATATTCTTTAAAACTTTCACCCCTTTTAAACTTTTCGCCTTACAGAAGCCACGGAAGACGAGCGACTTACGAGCAGAGAAGCGGAGGACAAAATGGAGGCTCAGCCGTCAACCAGCGCCCTGCGTGTTGCGGCCCCTTTCACGACACCGCCGCGCCTCTTTACGGTCACGCCGCTGGTGGAACTAGCTGCGGGCTCGCGCACGTCAGTAGAGGGCGACGCAATCCGCTTTAGCGCGGGCGCACGCGCGCACGCTCAAGCTCGCTCTCCCGCTTCCCGGGCTGCGTCCTTCTGTCACACACGCACGCGCAGACACGCACGCACGCGCTCCCTTATCCCCCTCCCCCTTCACCCCGTGCCGCCCGCCGCTGCTAACCCACACAGCGCGCACGTGCGCTCTCGTCGTCTCCCCACCGTCACCCTCGTGCTGCGCTCGCCTCCGCAACCCACGCAGGGGCAGGCAACACTCCCTCTTGTCTCGCTCCGTTTTCATCCCCAAACTTCCACCCGGCTGCTACGCTGGCTTTGGGCCTGGGCCCGAGTGTGTCTCCTGAAGGATTTTTTTTTGTTTTTTGGTTGTTATTGTTTAGTCCCTATGCTATGCTATGCTATGCTAAGTCGCTTCAGTCGTGTCCGACTCTGTGCGACCCCATAGATGGCAGCCCACCAGGCTCCGCCGTCCCTAGGATTCTCTAGGCAAGAATACTGGAGCGGGTTGCCATTTCTTTCTTCAGTGCATGAAAGGGAAAAGTGAAAGTGAAGTCGCTCAGTCGTGTCCAACTCTGTGCGACCCCATGGACTGTAGCCTACCAGGCTCCTCCGTCCATGGGATTTTCCAGGCAAGAGTACTGGAGTGGGGTGCCATTGCCTTCTCCTGTTTAGTCCCTAAGTCGTGTCCAACTCTTTTTTGACCCCCCCCCCAATGGCTCCTTTGTCCGTGGGATTCTCCAGGCAAGAATACTGGAGTGGGTTGCCATGCCCTTCCCCAGGGGATCCTCCTGACCCAGGGGTTGAAACCCGGTCTCCTGCATTGCAGGCCGATTCTTTACTGTCTGAGCCACCAGGAAGCCGCTTTTATTCATAATTGCTAAAATTTGGAAGCAACCAAGATAGCCTTCAAAAGATGGATGGAAAAGTGCGGTATATCCAGAGGATGGCATATCATTCAGCACTAAATGGAAGTGAACTATCCATGGAGGAAATGCAATTACACACATCACAAAGTGAAAGAAGCCAATCTGAAAAGGCTACATACTGTGTGATTCCAACTGTATGACGTTCTGGGAAAAAAGCTATGGAGACAGTAAAAAGAACATTAGCTGTCAGGGGTTTGGAGTCTGGGGTAAGGAATAGGAGCAGCACAGAGGAGTTTTTAGGGCAGTGACACTTATTCTGTGGGAAAAGGAAAAAAGAAAAATGATGAAGTAAAATATAAAGAAGAGAGAAGAAGTAAATACAGTCCAATCAGTGAGCACACTGACTTTCCTTAAAAGATAGAATTTGGCATTTGGAGTGAAACTTAAAGTCTAGGTGTACTAGTTTGCATTCCCACCAACAGTGTAATAGGGTTCCCTTTTCTCCACACCCTCTCCAGCATTTATTGCTTGCAGACTTTTGGATAGCAGCCATTCTGACTGGCGTGCAATGGTACCTCATTGTGGTTTTGATTTGCATTTCTCTGATGAGTGATGTTGAGCATCTTTTCATGTGTTTGTTATCCATCTGTATGTCTTCTTTGGAGAAATGTCTGTTTAGTTCTTTGGTCCACTTTTTGATTAGGTCGTTTATTTTTCTGGAATTGAGCTGCAGGAGTTGCTTGTATATTTTTGAGATTAATTCTTTGTCCGTTGCTATTATTTTCTCCCATTCTGAAGGCTGTCTTTTCACCTTGCTTATAGTTTCCTTTGTAGTGCAGAAGCTTTTAATTTTAATTAGGTCCCATTTGTTTATTTTTGCTTTTATTTCCAATATTCTGGGAGGTGGGTCATAAAGGATCCTGCTGTGGTTTATGTCAGAGAGTGTTTTGCGTATGTGGAGAACAGTGTGGAGATTCCTCAAAAAAACTGGAAATAGAACTGCCATATGACCCAGCAATTCCACTGCTGGGCATACACACCGAGGAAACCAGAATTGAAAGAGACACGTGTACCCCAATGTTCATCACAGCACTGTTTATAATAGCCAGGACATGGAAGCAACCTAGATGTCCATCACCAGACAAATGGATAAGGAAGCTGTGATATACATATACACAATGCAATATTACTCAGCCATTAAAAAGAATACATTTGAATCAGTTCTAATGAGGTGGATGAAACTGGAGCCTATTTTACAGAGTGAAGTAAGCCAGAAAGAAAAACAACAATACAGTATACTAATGCATATATATGGAATTTAGTAAATCGGTAAAGATAACCCTGTATGCGAGACAGCAAAAGAGACGCAGATGTATAGAACAGTATTTTGGACTCTGTGGGAGAGGGCGAGGGCGGGATGATATCGGAGAATGGCACTGAAGCATGTAAATTATCATATGTGAAAAAAATCACTAGTCCAGTTTCGATGCATGATACAGGGTGCTCGGGGCTGGTGCACCGGGATGACCCAGAGGGATGGGATGGGGAGGGAGGTGGGAGGGGGGTTCTGGAAGGGGAACACATGTACACCCATGTCGGATTCATGTCAATGTATGGCAAAACCAATACAATATTGTAAAGCAAAAAAATAGATAAATAAATTAAAAAAAATAAAGTCCAGGTATGTGTTATTTACGAGAATCACACCAATGATGAAATGCAATGGCAGTATAAAAGAGAAAGAATAAAGTAGAATTGAAGCTCCAAAGTGTAGAAGAGAAAAAAAGGACATTTTGCACTGATAAGAGATGTCTTGTGGCTCAGATGGTAAAGAATCTGCCTGCAATGCAGGATACCCGGGTTTGATCCCTGGATTGGGAAGATCTCCTGGAGAAGGGAATGGCTACCCACTCCAGGATTCTTGCCTAGAGAATTCCATGGATAGAGGAGCCTGGCCGGCTATAGTCAATGGGGTCGCAAAGAGTTGGACATCACTGAGATACTAACACTTTCACTATATGTTTCAGTCATCTCTTGCTGTGTTCTAAAGACTCCAAAACATAATGGCCTAGAACCCTAAGGATCACTTGTCACGATTCTGGGATTCAGGAATCTGGGTAGGGCTCGCTGGTTGCTTCTTCTGTTTCTTGTAGTGTTGCCTGGAGCCGCTTCCTCAGCTTCACTGTTGTGCTGACTGGACAGGCCGGGAGGTCCCCAAAGGTCTCACTGGTTTCTCTGATTACAGTGGTGAGGTTTCCGATGCAGCCTTTGGATGTCACAGAAGCTGGGAAATGTGTCTGGCTGTGGAATGTGGAGGGGAAGAATGTATTTTGGTAGAGAGCTGACCATCTTTGCCACAACAAAAGCATCTCCATCTTGTTTAATATTGGAATGGGTTGCCATGCCCTCTTCCAGGGGAATCTTCCCAACCCAGGGATTGAATCCAGGTCTCCTGCATTGCAGGCAGATTCTTTAATGTCTGAGCCACTAGGGAAGCCCAAGAATACTGTACTGGGTAGTATATCCCTTCTCCAGGGGATCTTCCTGACCCAGAGATTGAACTGGGGTCTCCTGCATTGCAGGTGGATTCTTTACCGCTGAGCTACCAGGGAAGCCCAGTTCATACCATGGAGGGGAAGAATGGATTTTGGTAGAGAGCTGACCATCTTTGCCGCAACCAAAACATCTCCATCTTGTTTAAGTCGGTTTGTGTTAGGCCTGTGTGGTCTGGGTTATGTAAAAAAAAACCTATTAGAGGTAAGGTGTGAATTTGCACAATTTTTTCTTCTTTTTTCACTTTGACATTGATCATTTTTCACATATTAGTACTTTGAAATATTTTAAATATTTTTATGTGACAATGATATGTACATATATATATGTAATGTGTGTCATATATTTATATGGGGACTATATTTTATTACATATATTTGTATATTTACTATAATATGAAGTTTTAAAGGACATGCGGATATAACCATCAACCAGGTCAGGAAATTAAATCATGCCAACAGTCCCAGACATTCTGGGATATCTCTTCTATTTATTCATTTACTTAATTTTTGGCTGAGCGGGGTCTTCGTCGCTGTTCACAGGTTTTCCCTAGTTGTGGCAAGTGAGGGTCACTCTTTTTTTTTTTAATTTATTTAATTGGAGGCTAATTACTTTACAATATTGTAGTGGTTTTTTGCCATACATTGACATGAATCAGCCATGGGTGTACATCTGTTCCCCATCCTGAACCCCCCTTCCACCCCATTCCCACCTCCCTCCCCATCCCATCCCTCAGGGTCATCCCAGCGCACCAGTCCTGAGCACCCTGTCTCATGCATCCAGCCTGAACTGGCGATCTGTTTCACATATGATAATATACATGTTTCAATGCTATTCTCTCAAATCATCCCACCTTCGCCTTCTCCCACAGAGTACAAAAGACTGTTCTATACATCTGTGTTTTTTTTTTTTTTGCTGTCTCACATATAGGGTCATCGTCACCATCTTTCTAAATTCCATATATATGTGTTCAGTTCAGTCGCTCAGTCGTGTCCGACTCTTTGCGACCCCATGAATTGCAGCACGCCAGGCCTCCCTGTCCATCACCAACTCCTGGAGTCTACCCAAACCCGTGTCCATCGAGTCGGTGATGCCATCCAGCCATCTCATCCTCTGTTGTCCCCTTCTCCTCCTGCCCCCAATCCTTCCCATCATCAGGGTCTTTTCCAATGAGTCAACTCTTCGCATGAGGTGGCCAAAGTATCGGAGTTTCAGCTTAAAAATCAGTCCTTCCAATGAACACCCAGGACTGATCTTCTTTAGGGTGGACTGGTTGGATCCCTTGCAGTCCAAGGGACTCTCAAGAATCTTCTCCAGCACCACAGTTCAAAAGCATCAGTTCTTCGGTGCTCAGCTTTCTTCACCGTCCAACTCTCACATCCACACATGACTACTGGAAAAACCATAGCCTTGACTAGACAGACCTTTGTTGGCAAAGCAATGTCTCTGCTTTTTAATATGCTATCTAAGTTGGTCATAACTTTCCTTCCAAGGAGTAAGCGTCTTTTAATTTCATGGCTGCAATCACCATCAGCAGTCATTTTGGAGCCCCCCAAAATAAAGTCTGACACTGTTTCCACTGTTTCCCCATCTATTTCCCATGAAGTGATGGGACCAGATGCCATGATCTTAGTTTTCTGAATGTTGAGCTTTAAGCCAACTTTTTCACTCTCCTCTTTCACTTTCATCAAGAGGCTTTTTAGTTCCTCTTCACTTTCTGCCATAAGGGTGGTGTCATCTGCATATCTGAGGTTATTGATATTTCTCCCGGCAATCTTGATTCCAGCTTGTGTTTCTTCCAGCCCAGTGTTTCTCTTGATGTACTCTGCATATAAGTTAAATAAGCAGGGTGACAATATACAGCCTTGATGTACTCCTTTTCCTATTTGGAACCAGTCTGTTCTTCCATGTCCAGTTCTAACTGTTGCTTCCTGACCCGCATACAGGTTTCTCAAGAGGCAGGTCAGGTGGTGTGGTATTCCCAACTCTTTCAGAATTTTCCACAGTTTATTGTGATCCACACAGTCAAAGGCTTTGGCATAGTCAATAAAGCAGAAATAGATGTTTTTCTGGAACTCTCTTGCTTTTTTGATGATCCAGTGGATGTTGGCAATTTGATCTCTGGTTCCTCTGCCTTTTCTAAATCCAGCTTGAACATCTGGAAGTTCACAGTTCACGTATTGCTGAAGCCTGGCTTGGAGAATTTTGAGCATTACTTTACTAGCGTGTGAGATAAGTGCAATTGTGTGGTAGTTTGAGCATTCTTTGGCATTGCCTTTCTTTGGGATTGGAATGAAAACTGACCTTTTCCAGTTCTGTGGCCACTGCTGAGTTTTCCATATTTGCTGGCATATTGAGTGCAGCACTTTCACAGCATCATCTTTGAGGATTTGAACTAGCTCAACTGGAATTCCATCACCTCCACTAGCTTTGTTCGTAGTGATGCTTTCTAAGGCCCACTTGACTTCACATTCCAGGATGTCTGGCTCTAGGTGAGTGATCACACCATCGTGATTATCTGGGTCGTGAAGATCTTTTTTGTACAGTTCTTCTGTGTATTCTTGCCACCTCTTCTTAATATCTTCTGCTTCTGTTAGGTCCATACCATTTCTGTCCTTTATCGAGCCCATCTTTGCATGAATGTTCCCTTTGTATCTCTAATTTTCTTGAAGAGATCTCTAGTCTTTCCCATTCTGTTGTTTTCCTCTATTTCTTTGCATTGACGGCTGAGGAAGGCTTTCTTATCTCTCCTTCGTATTCTTTGGAACTCTGCATTCAAATGGGAATATCTTTCCTTTTCTCCTTTGCTTTTCACTTCTCTTCTTTTCCCAGCTATTTGTAAGGCCTCCTCAGACAGCCATTTTGCTTTTTTGCATTTCTTTTCCATGGGGATGGTCTTGATCCCTGTGTCCTGTACAATGTCACAAACCTCCGTCCAAGGCAAGAGAAGCACAAGTAAGACGGTAGGTGTTGCGAGAGGATGTCAGAGGGCAGACACACTGAAACCATAATCACAGGAAACTAGCCAATCTGATCACATGGACCACAGCCTTGTCTAACTCAATGAAACTAAGCTATGCCATGTGGGGCCACCCAAGACAGACGGGTCATGGTGGATTGGTCTGACAGAATGTGGTCCACCGGAGAAGGGAATGGCAAACCACTTCAATATTCTTGCCTTGAGAACCCCATGAACAGTAAGAAAAGGAAAAATGATGGGATACTGAAAGAGGAACTCCCCAGGTCGGTAGGTGACCAATATGCTACTGGAGATCAGTGGAGAAATAACTCCAGAAAGAATGAAGGGATGGAGCCAAAGCAAAAACAATACCCAGTTGTGGATGTGATTGGTGATAGAAGCAATGTCCGATGCTGTAAAGAGCAATATTGCATAGGAACCTGGAATGTTAGGCCCACGAATCAAGGCAAATTGGAAGTGGTCAAACAGGAGATGGCAAGAGTGAGTGTCAACATTCTAGGAATCAGCGAACTAAGATGGACTGGAATGGGTGAATTTAACTCAGATGACCATTATATCTACTACTGTGGGCAGGAATCCCTTAGAAGAAATTGAGTGGCCATCACGGTCAACAAAAGAGTCTGAAATGCAGTACTTGGATGCAATCTCAAAAACGACAGAATGATGTCTGTTTGTTTCCAAGGCAAACCATTCAATATATGGTAATACAAGCCTATGCCCCAACCAATAACGCTGAAGAATCTGAAGTTGAACGGTTCTATGAAGACCTACAAGACCTTTTAGAACTAACACCCTAAAAAATGTCCTTTTCATTATAGGGGACTAGAATGCAAAAGTAGGAAGTCAAGAAACACCTGGAGTAACAGGCAAATTTGGCCTTGGAGTACAGAATGAAGCAGGGCAAAGGCTAATAGAGTTTTGCCAAGAGAACACTCTGGTCATAGCAAACACCCTATTCCAACAACACAAGAGAAGACTCTACACGTGGACATCACCAGATGGTCAACACCGAGATCAGATTGATTATATTCTTTGCAGCCAAAGATGGAGAAGCTCTATACAGTCAGCAAAAACAAGACCTGGAGCAGACTGTGGCTCAGATCATGAACTCCTTATTGTCAAATTCAGACTTAAATTGAAGAAAGTAGGGAAAACCACTAGACCGTTCAGGTATGACCTAAATCAAATCCCTTATGATTATACGGTGGAAGTGAGAAATAGATTTAAGGGACTAGTTCTGATAGACAGAGTGCCTGATGAACTATGGGCAGAGGTTCGTGACATTGTACAGGAGACAGGGATCAAGACCATCCCCACGGAAATAATTATAGTTTTGTCATTAAGCAGAGCAGGGACCTTTAATTCCTTCTTAAGGACCAATATTCTAAGCCATATACTGTGAGCTTTCTCGTAGATATTGAAACCCCCGCTGGGTGGAAGAAGGTAACTACATGAAGACCAGACTGTAGCTATGGCATAGACTGCCACAGTTCTGAGAACTGGCCTCAAGGAAATGGGAACAAACCACTGCGAGAACTGAAGATTAACTGTGCTTTAAACAATCAAGGTGACGCTAATCAGCCACTGAATGAATTTCAAGATGATGGTCAGAGCTGACTGTGTTGTTGTTTCTTCATGTAGCCCCTTCCCTCTGTCTGTAAAAGCTTTTGCCCACTGATTGTCAGTGGCAGGGAGTCAGCCTTTGGATAGGCATCTGTCCTCCCCCTACCCCTCTGGTTGTGGACCTCCAAAATAAAGCAAATTTTACTTTCCACCATCCTTGCTTCTTTATTGGCTTTTGAGTGTCGAGCAGCTGGACCTTTGCTTTCGGTTACACTCGGATTCGCTTTTTCCTTCAACAATGAGTCAAGCACGTTTTTCTAAGCCAATCAGTGGGTCCCTCCCCGCAGGTCCATCAGAGCCTGATGCTCAGAATACCCTCCCAGCTCTTCCCCTGGAGATTTGTCATGGGTATGGATAAGTTCAAGGCCCCTGTGTCCCTCTGGTGTCTGTGCTTCCTTGGTGATACTTGGAGGGATTTGTTAACTAAATCCTCTAAAAATTATATAAGTAGAAACTGAGAATTGACTTTGGGTTAATAAGCACATCTTATGATTTAACAGTTATTCTAAATTGATTATGAATTTACAGTGCTCCGCACCTGCTCAGCTGTAATTCTGAAACCTAAAAAGCTCTGAAAATGAAACATTGCTTTTTAACCTCTTTGCTGGTAAACATGGCCTGATGGATGTGAGGGCATTTATAGCACTTATTCATGCTACTTCCTGGGTATATCATATTCTCACTGCATGAATGTAAGTGTTTGTGTGACTATGCCAGGGTCAACATAACAAAGTAACAGGGACTAGGTGGGCCAGTCAACAGAATTTTGTTATCTCATAGTTCTGGAGGCTGGAAATCCAAGACCAAGACGTGGACAGAGCTGGTTCCCTTCTGAGGCCTCTCTCCTGGGTGTGTAGACAGCCATCTTCTCCCTGTGTCCTCACACGGCCATCCCTCTGTGCCTCTGTGTCCCAGTCTCCTCTTCTTGCAAGGACACCAGTCAGCCTGGATTAGGACCCACACTAATACCTCATTGAAAGAGCTGACTCATTGGACAAGACCTTGATGCTGGAAAACATTGAAGGCAAAAGGAGAAAGGGTGGCAGAGGATGAGATGATTGGGCGGCATCACTGATTCAATGGACATGAACTTGGGCAAACTCCGGGAGATGGTGAGGGACAGGGAGACCTGGAGTGCTGCAGCCCATGGGGTCGCAAAGAGTTGGACATAATTTAGTGACTGAACAACAACCACAACATAACTTGTTTTATGTTAATTCCCTCTTTAAAGACCATATATCCAAGTATAACCGCTTTCTGAGTTGCTAGGGGTTAGGACTTCAGCATATAAATTTGGGGGGGAGATATTACAGCCTGTGATCATGGGTGCTGTCCTGGATCCACTGTTGGGTGCTCTGTGACACAAGACAGGTACTGTTTATCTCTAAGATCTGAAGAAGTTCTAGGGTCTGGGAGACCTGGCTGGTCCCAGGCTCTGTGTGAGGACCTCTGCTGCAAACAGATCCTGACAGCCTGTGGCCTGTGACCTGGTGTCATCCCCAGGTGCTCCCCCAAGGGTCCAGGTGAGGGGTCCTGTTAGAAGTGACATGGTTAGATATCTCCTGAGAGCCCCCCACAATCCTGACATCCCCGGCACCCAGGAGTGCGGCTCCACCAACAGCCCAGATGGGAGTTTTCTTGGAAAGACTCCCAAAGGCTCTGCTTGGCCATCCCACCTCTTGCCACTCCAGGTCAAGGCAGCAAAAGATCAGAGGGTCCTCCTGACCTCAGCCAGCCCCAACAGTGCTCATGGACATCACCCTTCCCGATACTTCATGGTACTGGAACTGGCTTAGCATCCATCGCAGCTGCCTGCCTCACTTCCCAGAGGATGGTGCCCAGCGGTCTTTTTTCTCAACTATCCTCCAACGTTTTCAAGACTCCTCCGGAAGAGGAGATTGGATGCACCTTCCTGCATGTAGCTGCTGCGTTTGCCTGGTTCTGTTTTGGGAAAGACATCCAGCCCGAGAGAGCAGTGGAGCCAAGAAGCCAAGGGCCAACAAGAAGCCCTCTGCTGCGTGCCTGCATCACCCCGAACGGACTCCTCAATATGTCTGCCCCAGGTCAATGATAGATTTCCTCTCTGCATTTCTTTTTTGCAGATGAAATTTCCCAGTGCAGGATGCTGGGGACCCTGCAGGAAGAGGGGGCCTCACGCTGTGTCTGTGAGGTGTTCCTACAGCTCCAGCCGGGAATAAGCTTTCCCAACACAGAAACCATGGGATATGAAGTCCTCTTGTCCCCACTGTGCTGGCTCCTGGCACCTCAGGTCACTGGTCACACAGCAGGGCCACTGTTAACACTAGTGAACATGCTGAGAGATCTGGCAGGGCTGCAGGCCTTTTGGTATCACTGGGGATTATTCCTTCTGTCTTTGGGAGAACTTACTCTCTTTGACTCTTGCAAGTGAAGCAGGAGTGTGATTGTGTGTGAAGCTGCCATCTGTGACAGGAGAGGAGAGAGAGGGCTGGCTCCAGTGGGCAGGGGAAGACACAGGTCCTTAATGCGATTTTATTTAATAAATCAGAACACCTCACATCTATCCATTTCCTGCCATTAGCCCACAAGATTGGCAGCTTTCCCCTCATCCCTCTAGGCTGCTTTTCTGTGTGCTGGGACCAGGAATCTGCCAAGGGCTCACCGCTCTTGAAAGTGAATGAAGAACGTCCGGATCTCCTTTGGGTATATGGTGACCTCGGGGCCTCCTGGGGGCGGCAATGGATGACTTGAGTTGCCTGGGAGCAGAGAGGGTCTGTCCAGCACAGCCCCAGGACTACCTGCTTCCCCAGGTCCCCTCCTCCCAGCATCCCCCTCGCAACACAGCTCCTGCTGTGTCTGTGGCTCCCACTGTGATCACAGCCCTCAGCTGCCCCCTCTTGACAGGATTCCACTGCCAGGGGGCCTCTTTCATTTCTGGCCTCCCCTGAGGGCACAGCACAGTCAAGGTAGGTACAGGGGGCTTTGGCACCACTTGGTCTCATATCTACATGGGCTGTGGCACCATATATGTGCCTAGGAGCCTTCTCACTGAGGCGATGAGGGGGCCCTGCCCTTGATCTCAATGGGCTCCATTGAGGGTTCACACCCTGGGACTTAGGCATCCCCCTTGGAATTAAAGTGGTTCCTCCATTCATCCACCTACTCTTCCAGCCAGCCATCCATCCATCCGTTCATCTTTCCATCCCTGAATCCAATTCCTCCACCCATCCATTGTTGTCACTCCATCCAACCTCCAGTCATCCATCAACCATCCAACTTCTGTCCATCTGTCCTTTCATCCATCCACTCATGCATACCTCATCCATCCATGTTCCTTCCTTCCTTCCATTAATCTTTCATCCATTATGCAACCGTGTGTCTTCCTGCATCCACATTCTTTCCTTCCTTACATCCTTTTCATCCATGTAAATATCCTTCATTCTATCAATCTATAATACATTGACTAGTTGTCTACCAAAATCACTGCAGGTGGTGACGGTACCCATGAAATTAAAAGACGCTCCTTGGAAGAAAGTCTATGACCAACCTAGACAGCATATTAAAAAGCAGAGACATACTTTGCCAACAAAGGTCTGGTCAAAACTATGGTTTTTCCAGTAGTGATGTAAGAGTTGGACTATAAAGAAAACTGAGCACCAAAGAATTGATGCTTTTGAACTGTGGTGTTGGAGAAGGCTCTTGAGGGTCCCTTGGACTGCAAGGAGATCCAATCAGTCCATCCTAAAGGAAATCAGTCCTGAATATTCATTGAAAGGACTGATGCTGAAGCTGAAACTCCAGTACTTTGGCCACCTGATGGGAAGACCTGACTCATTGAAAATGACCCTGATGCTGGGAAGGATTGAAGGGAGGAGGAGAAGGGGATGACGGTGGATGAGATGGTTGGATGGCATCACTGACTCAATGGACATGAGTTTGTGTAAGCTCACGTGCAAGTCTTGGGTTCATCTAGACATGGGTGGGACCTGTGGTCTTGAACACACACACGCACACACACTCACACAGCCACACACACGTGAAGACTCACACACTGTCTGGAGACCTGGCAGGTGGAAAGTGAACTGAAGCTTAGAGTCTACAACTTTCTTTGGTTGATTCAGGAAGGCTGAGACCCAGAGAAGGACAGCCAGCTCAAGGTCACACAGGCCTTAGGGGCAGAGCTGGGATCTGGCTGGGGGTCAGGCTGGGGGCCAAGGGTGCGGCCAGGTCCAGTGCGTCCGAACCTCTGTGGTGGTGAGTGTCCCGTGTGCTCCAGGTCCAGCGGTGCATCTCACTCACATCCCAGGTCCCTGTGAGCGAGCGCTCCTCCACGGACACCACGGAGCCCAGTCCCCGCAGCACAGACTGCAGGACAGAGGACAGGGAAGGGTGAGCACCCAGACTCCAGATCTGAACAGAGAATCCAATGTAGCTGGGCGGCCACACCAGGGCCCAGGGCCCAGCATCCCCCACATTCATTGTAGTGCAAGTCCCCATTGGAGGAGGGGCAGTCCCATTTTACAGATGAGAAACTGAGGCCAGGGAGAGCAGACCCCCCAGTGCTGGCTGGATCAGCACTCCCAGCAGGTGGCAGGCACATGGAGCCGCCCCAGCAAACACTCAAATACCAGGGCTTGTCTCCCGAGGGGGCCTCCTCCTGGGGGCCTGACTCAGTGATGTCGGAGCAGGACACGGGAGGGGCAGGTCACCTGCAGGTTCACCGTCACAGGCTGAGACAGCTCGGGGTCCTGGTCCGCCTCATACAGGTGCTGGAGCCGCAGCAGGACACGGTGGAGGTCTGCCTTGGCCTCGTACTTTTGGTCTTGGAAGAAAGGTGGCCGTGAGGACAACAGTCTCTGCTTGGCACTTTACACTTTCACCTCCATTTCACATCTTCAACCTCCCTTGGAGGCAGCTAACAAAGCCCCACTTTACAAATGAGACAAACAAGGCTCAGAGAGGGGCGAGCACTTGCCCACACACACACAGCTGGTGTGCATAAAGAAGGAGGGGGGAGAATTTCAACCCAGGTGCAGCCAAAGTGACCACCACCCACCACCCACACTGAGGCCGGCGCTGACGTCTGGAAGTCATCATTCTTGTTCACTGGCGGGGTCCTCATTGGGCCCATCCTTCAACCTTTCAGTTCTCTGGAAGAGTCTCTCTGCCTTGGCCACTGTGAAGGGTGGTATGGCCTCATAACCTTGAAGATCAGACCCCACTGCAAAGTTGATGTGTCAGGTCATTGCCGCCAAGACCTAGGAAATGTGTTGTAATACAGCTTGCGCCTGCTGGGTCCTTGGTGACCAAATGAGAAGACCCATGCTGCCAACCCCACAGAGAACAGGGACCAAATGACCTGTGCTGTGTGAGGATAGGGAGCATGTGCGCTCCTTGTTACCGCAGCCTAAGAGGTCTGCAATGTCTCTTGTCTCCATTCAAGTGCCGAGGTTAGGGACTGGAGCTCTAGAATCAGGGAAGGACTTCTCAGTGCAGAACATGAAGTTGACCAGGATAATGGGGATGAAGATGGTGATGCTGGTGATGATGATGATGATGGTGGTTATGGTGGTGATTGTGATGGTCGTGATGGTGATGGTGGTGATGGTGATGATGGTGGTGATGGTGATGGTCCTGATGGTGATGATGGTGGTGGTGATGATGGTGGTGATGAAGATGGTGATGTTGGTGATGATGATGATGGTGGTCATGGTGGTGATCGTGATGGTCGTGATGGTGATGGTGGTGGTGGTGATGATGATGGTGATTGTGATGATGGTGGTTATGGTGATTATGTTGGTGATGGTGATTATGTTGGTGATGATGATGATAATGATGCGGTGGTGATGGTGTGGTGATGATGGTGATAATGGTGATGATGATGGTGGCGATGAAGATGGTGACTGTGATGATGATGGTGATGGCGATATGTTGATGATGGTGGTGATGATGATGTAGTGAGTATGATGGTGATAATGGTGATGATGATGGCAATGGTGATGATGATGTTGATGGTGATGATGGCGGTGATGGTGATTGTGGTGATGGTGATGATGGTGGTGATGATGGTGTGGTGATGATGGTGATAATGGTGACGATGATGGTGATGGTGATGACAGTAATGGTGAAGACAATGATAATGATGGCAATGTTCATGCTGGTGGAGATTCCTTGAGGATTCAAGCATCATGAGAGGCAGCAGGCCTCACGCCGTCCCCTGTGGCTCCCCTGATTCAGTCTCTCCCAATGACTCTCTAGGAGGACGGACTTCCCAGCCTAGCCCCCTTCACCTCCTCTTTGGTACAAGCTGCCCCCAGAAGATGCGTTCTCAGTGCACTTAGCCTCACACACATAACCGTAGAGGAGGCTCTGTCAACACAGGTGAGGCTCCCCCATCTCACCTTCTGTGACAAGTGGGGATGCTGTGAGTCAGTGTTAGAATTCTCATGTCTACAGAGTTGAGCCACAGTTGGCAACACCCCTCTATCAGGTACAAAGATGACCTTTGGCCTCTGCCTTTTTACACCTTCTCCTCATTTCACAGACACTTGCAGTGTGCCAGCCCTAGGTGGGTCTCTTGGAGCAGGGGTGTGGCTGAGGCACAGTCAGTCCATCCTTTGAGAAGCATGGAGTTAAGGGAGCAGATAAGGCACAGCAACCCCGATACGAATAATGGGTTCCTGGCAGTTGTTTCCTCCTTCAGGAAGTGCTCCCTGAATCCCCTGCTGGGGGCTTCCCTCTGTACACAGTCACAGCATCTGACATCATCCAGACCCGCCTTGTTTCTGCTTGAGTGACATGCCTCCCTGCGGGCCTCAGATCCCTCTTTGGGCAGATAAGGGAACCAGGTGACCTCACAGAGCCTGGACGACTCTGAGGAGAGTCCTTTGTCTGGTGAAGGGCTGGGGACCTGGCTGACATGTGGAGGCAGGAGTGAGTCTGGACACCTGAACACCCGCCTCACCTTTCTGGAGAGTCTGCAGGTGCTCTGTGTGGTTCGAGCTGTACCTCCAGCCGGGGATGCTGAGGATCTGCAGGTGGACGCTGGAGGGGAGTGTCACAGCCTTTTGCTTCCAAGAACCATTCCAACTGCCACTGTGGGCAGTCTCTGCAAGGCAGAGGGACAACAAGGAGAGGCTTTGGGCCAAATTCTCCTTTCGGCATTCTTAGCTCTCGACGCTAAGGCCCCCATTTCATCTGATCTCCTTCCCTCGACCACACCACAGGCAGCCTGAAGCACCTGCTCTTGCAAATGCCCCAAACTGCCTTGAATCTCCAGTCCAGCCCTTTCAAGGGAGACTGAGACCAGAGGGAAGACGCCATTTCTTCCAGAAAATGCAGCGAGTTCACACAGAGACCTGCTTTGGGAACAATTCTGGGAAGTCAGCTCCCGTGCTGTCATCTATCGCTGCCTCTGCCCAGAGGGACTCAGCCCTCCACTTCCAGGAGATGCTCTGTTCAACTCTGGGCTCCAGCTGGAGCTGCCATCCCCTCTCAGCTCCCAGGCCACAGGGATTGGTCAGGCTTGGGTCACGTGATACGATCAGGGCCAATGAGAACCTTTCTCCGGGATCTCTGCGCCAGAAGAGGAGTTTCAATTCCTCATACTGGCTGTATGACCTTGAACAAGTCACTGAAACCTCTTTTTAACCTCAGGATGCCCATATTTACAAGGAGGGGATGAGATCAGAGGTCCCTGGTCACTTTCTGCCCCATAGTAGCCCGGATCCCTGCGGGCACCAGCTCAGCCCCATCCCCAGCCAGGTCGGCTCGCCCGGGGCAGTGAGGACAGTTGCACTTAAAGGACCCCCACCTCACCGTTCATCTCTCTGAGCATCACGACGGGCCGGTGCTGCAGCGCCAGCCCACTCCTCTGGCGCAGGCCACTGGCGAGGGTCCTGGGTCCCAGCAGGAGCCAGAGCACTGGGTGGACGACCGAGGTGTCGTTCAGTGTGAGGTCATTGTCCAGGGCCCACATGTCATTGTTCCACAGCCGCCGGTGGAGCATGACCTGCAGGGGACAGCTGTCTGACCGGTCATTCCTGGGCCTTGGGGTGCCCGAGAGTGACCAGAGGGGCCTCCTCCTACCTCCACCTGCCCGTTCCCTTGGCTGGAGACGCCATGTGCCTGCTCGGACAGCAGCACCAGCCTGCTTCGTCTGCTCTGGATGAAAGCTGATTGCACCATGGGGTAGTAATTCTGTGGACAGAAACATTGGCAGGCTGGCGGTGGGGGCAGTGGGCCAGGTCAGCCAGCAGGTCCAGGATCTCCCTCTGGCCCCACACAGCCTCCTGCATGGGCCCAGCAGTAGCCCAGGATGACATGATAGTGAGGGGTAGGGGCTCTGACTTCTGAGATGGACACACTGGGATTCAAATCCAGCTCCTCCGCTTCCTGACCTTATGCCCTGGGGGACTCAGCCTGCCCAAGCCTTGGTTTCCCCATCTGTAAAATGTGCCCAAAAGGTCCCCCTGCTGCAGGGAGGCAATGAGGCATTTGCGCCAGTCCAGCCTGGGATGCCCCTCAGCCAGGAGTTCCCAAATAGAAAGGGGCTGGTATCTGCTGGAAAGCACTCACACAGCCCTGCCATTTGTTCTGTTGGAGCAAGTTGTCCTGGGCTGATGGTCCTGGACTCTCTGGCGCCCAGGCCACAGTGGGTGAGGACCAGCCACAGATGAAGGGACAGAAACTCAAGGAAGACAGAGCAGGGAGGACCCACACACTTTCTCAGGGCCCCGGTGGAAGGAGAGAAACTAACACGGATGGAGGCTCGGGAGGTGGTCAGCATGGCGCTGCCCCTGGATCTTCCCAGCGCTCAGCACCGCTCTGGGGGAGGTCACTGTCTTCCCCGGAGAGCACCGAGGCCCAGGGACACCCAGGGACTCACCCAAGGTCATGCTGCTGGAGGGAAAGGCCCTGGGGGCTGATTGATTTTGGAGTTCAGCCCTTGCTCAGTCCTGCCTGGCAGCCAGTCTGTGGCTCAGCTCAGAGCAGCTGAGGAGGGTCACACCCCATTCAGGCCTAGCCAGGTACCACTTGCTTAATCCTCAAGTAGCCCCCAGTTGGTCATCCATCTGACCGAGCAGGACCCACGGTGCACACAGGAGACCTCAGGGACACGCTTCACACGCGGTGGCCCCAGAGCTCTGAGACCAGGTCTGAACACTCTTGGGCCCCAGCCCCTAGGGGCAGACATAGGGCAGTGGGGCTCTGGAGATGCTCTGGGCCTAAGGGGTCGCTCTTGCCTTCTGGAAAATGGCCATTAAGACTGGGTCTACAGCAGCCACACCCCGGGACAGCTCAGGGCGTACCCGAGCAATGGTGTTCCACATGTCCTGCCGGTAGGGCCTGCGCTGCATCTGGTAGCCGTTGTTGTCCAAGTAGAGGACCTGCCCCGTGTTCAGATCGGTGCTTGTCCTCAGGATGGCCTCGCGGTTCAGCTTCAAGGGGCCCACCCGGTACTCCTGCTCTATGCGATGGCAGAGCAGCTCCCCGTCAGAGCGCTGGGGACTGTGGGCCAGCCGAGAGTAGATGGCGAACGTGGGCTCACTGTCGTTCACCTCCCTGCAGGAGAAGCAGGATGGGTAGGTCAAGCCCGGGGAGCCTTCTGGACGTCCCTCCCTTCTCCTTTCTTCCTTCCTCTACTTCTGTTTCCTTCCATCCTGCAGCCAGGGGACAGGGAACATGCTTGGAATAGAGAACAGGAGGGACCCTGTCCTCTGAAGACTGGTTACCCGACCAGGCCTGGGGGCTCTGTCTGTCCTGCTAATGGAAACACAAGAACTGCTCTCGTGTCTAGCTCCCTGTCACCGCGTACGCCTGTCCCACCTCTGGACTTAGGTGCCGCCAAGGTGACACAGCGCAGGCAAGCACAGCAGGACCACAGAGACTGGAGCGGCTAGGACTTCACCGAACTTCCATGGAGGAAGGACCAGGCGCCAAGCCCAGGTCCAGGAGCTGGGTGTCTGAAGCAAGGATGGGCCCTCATTTCCTCCTTCGCCTTCCTGTGGGCACCTCCATGTGCTGAGCACAGCCGGGGGGCAGCCCTCACCTGTAGAAGTACTGCCGGATCTCAGTCACCAGCGACCCCGCCACGATCTCCATCCTCACAGCCTCCCACGCTGGCTCTGCTCTACCACGGGGTGTAAACACATAATTGTCTGAAATCAGGTCTTGACTGAAGTTGCTGTTCACGTGATATTCCATGAACCGCTGGGTCATGTGTACCTTTCGGTTACTCTGTCTGCACAGAGAGGAAAGAGAAAACAGTGTCATTGTGACGGACATCATGTCATCCTCATGCTGGAACCAGGCTCACAGAGCCTCTATGGAGATGCCAGCCTGGAGCCAGGGGTGAACAGAGACAGCTTCTGCAGAACTAAAGTGGTGTATCTATATAACAGAGCATTACTGAGTCCTCAAGGGGAATGAGGGGTCTCATTCACCCTGTAACGTGTATGAAAGTTACAAACATGACGAGAAGTGAAAGAAGGCAGCCTGCCAAGGACCCCATATGGTATAATTTCATTGCATGATACGTCATTGTAGGCCAATCTGGAGAGACAGAAAGGAGGTTTGAGTCACCAGGGCTTGATGGCGGTGAAAGATGTGTGGGCCTGAGTGATGACGGAGCCCAAGGCCTGAGTGCTGACTGCACCTTTCCCAGCCTGACCAGGGAGACTCAGAATGTTCTGGGGCTGCACCCCATTTCTGCTGCTCCCCACACTCTCCCCCTGATCACCTCTGCTGGATCCTATAGGTCTTGCCTGCTTCTGTGACTAGGCCTAGACTCACACATTAGAAATAGAGCTCGATGCCCTGCAGGGAGCTTCGCCACCATCACACCCTCGCCCTGCAGCTGAGGAAACGGAGACCCAGGTGGGGCATTACGTGCCCAGGTCCCAGGGTCCTCCTGGCCTCAGAGGCAGCAATGACCACCTCACCTCTCCCAGACGCTGTGCGTCAGGTTGGTGTCCAGGTCCAGGAACACGGTGTAGCAGTCATTCACCACAGACACCAGGCTCCCGCCCACCCGCCCTCCACGTCTCCTGAGTCGGCGTCCATACTGCGTGGTTTTGGCCACAAAGGGCTCAGGCTCCCCAATGTCCTCCTGGGAACTCCTGCTGGGCCAGATGCTGTAGTGTCGGTAACCGAGCCCTGGGATCGTGGTCAGCACATGCAGGTCATAGGCAGAGGGCATCTCCTTCGAGCGCTGGATCTGCAAGACCCAAAGGACAGGATGAATGATGGATGTCAGGGAAGGAAGACCTCAGTCTCCTTGGAATCCCTGGGCTTCGTGGAGTGCTTGCTCTCCACAGAGACCACTGGTCATTCATCACTGGGCTGCTCTGGGTTCCCCTCCTGGATCCACCCTGCTCAACCAGTCTCCTTCTTCCTTCTCCATCGGGGCTGCAAACCACCTGCCCTCCTCACACACTCCCTCCTGTTCCTGCCTCTGAGCCTTTGCTCACGCTGTTCCCTCGACCTATTTGAAGGGGGCTCCCTTGTCTCTTAACCCTCCAATTTCCCTGAGGAGGGAGGTTTCCAGGTCACCCTGCAGGCCTGTCTCCATCTGCACGTCATCTGATTCAGGGAAGGGAGTTGGGTGAGGACAGTGGATCTATGCAGGGGGTCTTTCATGCTCTAGGGAATAAGTGTCATTTCTGGGTCCTGTGTGAGGGTTTAGGGGGTTATGAGCAAACCCATGTGGCTCCTCACAGGCTCCAGCCCAGCCTTTCTCTGAACTAAAGCAGACACCTGTCCCCAACACAGACCCCAAACGTGTCCTGAAGGATTTCCTCCACCACAATTGCCATCTGTCACTCCTACACTTTCTCATTTTCTTCTTGCCTGGATCCCCCCCACTGGAATAGAAGCCCCCTGAGTGCAGGGACTTTTGTCTACTTGGTTGTTAAAGTTTCCCAGTGCCTGGAGTAACACCTGACACATACTAGGTGTTCAGTAGTATTTAAGAGCATTTCGGCTCTATGGGTGGTGCCTTTGGGTGGGGAAGGGGGATGTTCTGTGTTGGGTCTACTCCACCCAACACCCTCACCTCCCCCAGCCATGGCATAGATGAATCTTCCTCCTCTGTCTCAGCTAAGGGCCACTGCCTTGGCTTCCAGGGCATCACCCCATGCCTTAACTGTCCATTTCTGTGTCTGTTCTTTGAATCCCAAGATGGCTCCAGAGTCCAGGGATGAGCACTCATCTGGGGCCAGGCCCAGAACAGACATTTGGCAGTGTTTCCCGAATGATGGACTGATGGCATCACCTTTCCACCTCTTCAGGGAAGGGCTGGCTTGGTGATAGTAGGGTCACCTCTAGAACCATGCCTAGCTCCAGGTCTGGGAAGGAGATGAGGAGGAACCACACAGGAAGTGGGTGTCTCAGCTGGGGCATGCCCCTAAGACAGCACTTGCATAAAGATGCACAATGAAGACCACTGCTGGCTTCCCTATGAGAAGGAGAAATTTACACAGGGATATACATATATATATATATTCCTTTCCCACTGGGGAGCTGGACAGTGGGTGGATGCCTCCCATGGAGCTAAAGGTACTGTGGGACCTTCCAGGGCAGGAACAGTAGAGCAGACTTCTGGTCAACTCAGATGCCCAAAGCCCAGGGTCAGTCCCCTGGGTGGATCCACTGACTCTGATGGCGACTCACCCCTATGACACTGTCCTCACAGTGAGGGCAGTGTGTCACATGTTCCCTTCAGATGCCCCACTTCTGGGGCCCAGCACAGAGCAGGGGCAGCAACAGAACATGCATCTTAGACACGATGTCCCCCTTACCTGTGCAGGCACAGGGCGGCCTGACTCATCTGTGACGCTGACGTTGGGGAAGTCCACAGTCAGGGTGATGATGGTGGTGATCGTCCAGGCCAGCGGGTTGTAGACCATCGCAAAGTGTCCCCCAGGCTCCAGGCCTGCGCACAGAGAACAGGCTCTACTGCTGCCACCTGACCCACCCCTCACCCCTGGTGCCCCTCAGAACAAGAGAAACTGAGGCAGGTGAGACTGGCCCTGCAGAGTCCAGGGGGAAGGACAGGCAGACACGTGGGCTCCTACGTGCAGCCCCGACCACACCTGTTCAAGCTGGGTCCTGGTACCCAGGCGGGGCGGGGGTCGTCCCCCCAGAGATGAGGGTCCATGAGCTCCTCACTCATCTCTCCCTGTCAGCCCACTTTACTGGTGAGGACACTAAAGTGCAGAGAGAAGGGTCAGATTTCCAAGGTGACCCATGTCCTAAGGCCTGGCTCCAAAGCTTGAGCGCTCGGCAGTGTACAAACAGAATTCTCTGGAGCTTGAAGGCTCAAGGTCAATCACCAAGGTCAGCCCTGGAGGCCTCTTTGGTATGAACCTGGATTCTCTTTCTGCTCTACCCCCCACCCCATGTGACCACCTATGACCACTTCCAATGACTCCCAGATCCCTGAACACTGCACACACTGTCTAGTCCCCGGCCTCTGCCCAGGGAAGCTCCCATGGCTGGATGCCTTTCTGGTGTCTCCACCTGCCCCTTGCTTGGGGAGCTGCCCCCGTGACCTCACGGGAATGGCTGACCTCACCAGACACTGGAAGGACCCAGTTCTGCCTCCCTTTCTGTGACCGTCATCCCCTCCCGACCCCAGTCCCTGTGGACAGGATTTTAGTCTGCTGCCGTCCTGATCCCCAGGGCCCTTCCAGAGTCTGAAGGTAGGATGGACTGTACACAGACACAGATTGGAGGGCAGAGCTGGGCAGGGGAGGGGAGGGGCAGAGCAGGGAGAGCACGGTGACAGAGGGTGAGTGTGGACCCTGGGGAGGTGGGCGGGCCATATCCTCCTGCAGGGAGAACGCCTGTCTCTGATGGCCCAGGAAGTGCAGGGGTGAAGCCTGTCAGCTCCAGACAAACGGGGTGACCAGTCATTCTTCAGCTGTGAAACCCGCAAAGTCTAAAGAACACCTGCATCCTGTCTACAGAGCTGGGCAGCACAGGGGTACGGGTACCATTCCTACCTTTGTGACCCTGGGCAGCTCCACGACCTCTCTGTTCCATGTGTGTCCTCAGCTATGAAGTGAGGACAGTAATACTTCCAGCTTTTCAGAGATGTGAGGTGTTACACTAAATTGTGCAAGCAGTGTGCTTGGCAACATCCAGACTACATTAGCATTTATTCCTGCCTCTAGTTGGCATATCAGCCTTTGCTGAATCACAGAGAGGAAACGGCTCAGTGACGTGAGGCTACCTGCCCAGCTCATGCTGAAATGAGAGCCTCCCCTGGATGGGACTCGAGCCTGAAGTTCAGGTGTCCCGGTCCCTCCCTGACCCTCAGGCCCTCTTCTCAGACCGGGGCGGACACCTGCCATAGCCCGCTGTGCCCCCAGGGGCCTCGCTCACCTGAGTGGGCTGGAGACCTGTCCTGGGTGATGGAGGCCATCAGCTTGTGCACCCCTTGCATGCCGGCGCTCAGGTGCTCCACAAACATGTCACCCACCTTGAGGGCATGAGTCCCGGTGATGGCGTCGTGGTGCTGGACCTGGGCGCCCACAGGAGCAGGACAAGAGTGGGCTCAGGCCGGCCTCTGCTCAGCACCTGCTGTCCTGACACCCCCTGGGCCCTGACTCCCCTTCCCTCTCAGCAGATGCTGCTGGAGAAGCTGGGGGTTTCTCCCACTTTACAGAAGAGGAAACTGAGGTCAGAGAGGCTGATGACCTTGCCCAAGTGTTGTTGACCTTGGGAAAACACGTAACTGGGTCCCTGAACCTGGACAGAAAACAGACTCCGGAAAGGACCCTCCCCAGCTTCCCTCCATGACCCGGTCATCCCAGAAGTGCCGATAACCTGCTCCAGACAAGCCCCGCACATGGCCTTGTACTTGACCGCACCATGTAGGGTGCATGACCTCCTCATCCCAGAAGGGAAGCTTGAGTCCCATGGGGTGAGGCCATGTGTCCGCCGGCTCTGATGGATGCTAAAGTCAATCCCCTCACTGCCCGCACAGAGACTGGTCCTGCCAGCAATTCCCTTTAGTGACTAGGAATGTCCTGGGCTATGAGGCCCATTTCTGACTGGAGAGGAGACAAGTTATAGGAGATCTTGGTTCTCAGTTTTCCCTTCTGCACAGTGGGGAAAAGTAAGATGCAAATTTATGAACATCTTCCTTTGTGTTAGCCACAGAGCCCACCAGCATATGTGTATTATCACATTCAACTGTCCCATCAATGTCTTGAGTGAGCACGTAGTACTCATTTTTCAAGGAGGAAATTAGAGCTCGGAGAGGGAAAGTCAGTAGCCTCAGGTCACTGAGCTGAGCTGAGATTTGAACCCAGTCAGGACTGTTGGACACCAATGCTGCTCCACTTTGCCCTTTCCGCTCTGGGGCAATCTGGCTCTAAATCTTGGCAGGCCGTGGTCCTAGCCTTGGGGCAGCTTCATCATGCATGGTCTTGTGACCAAGGCGACCTCAGTGTTCTCATCTGTAAAGTGGACCTGTAGTGACCAGGGACTGGGAAGTGTGCTGACCTAGGGAGGGGGAAGCACACAGCCAGGAGGGTCCAATCCTGTCCTGTCCCCTGCTGGGAGTCATTGCGTTACCTCAGAGACCACCCAGCGGAGCTGCTGGAGCTGCTGCAGGCCCCAGGCCGGGTCCAGGTATGGGTGGGGAGCCAACAGCACGTAGCGTGTGAACATGGACTCCCCGGCGTACAGCAGAGCGCTGGCTTGCCTCGCCAGCACCTTGAGCCCACTTCGGGAGGCATAGAATCCAGTCCAGGCATGATGCATGTCTAGGAGCAAAAGGCCAGGAGTCTGTGGGAGGGCCTGCCTTTAGAGGCCCCTGAGCACCCCCTGGGAAATGCTGAGGAAGATGAGGTCAGAGACGAATCTGCCTGGGTTCCCAGGGACACGGCCTAGCCTGGGGGTGATCTCAGGGCTCCTGGTCCAGCCAGGTCAGCAATGGTACAAGATCCCTGGACGACCTGATTAGCTGGCAGGGTCAGGCTGGGCTGGGGCAGGCCTGGAGACACCCACGTGCTAAAAGACTGTGACAAGGACTAGAATTCAATGTGCACCCGGGCATCTGGGACAGCCTGTGGATAAAGGCCCTGGGGGACCTCAGGGGAGAAGGGAGAGGGATTGAGCCAGGAGGGCAGGACTCGGAGGGGACGGCTGGAGTGCTGGCAGCCCCTGTGTGCCTCTGGAGACAAAGCGGGTCCTGGACCGGCATGCATTTCAGCGGTTCGCTCTGGTTGTCCATGGGGGCGGGCTGGTAGCTCCCAGTGTGAGCTAAGAGCCACTTTCCTGACCCTGGACACAGATTTCATGGCCTAAGTCCCCAAGGGGCAGGACCAACCCTGGCTAGTGCCCCACCTGGAGCTGAGGCTGCCGCTGGACATCACCCAGGCTCCTCTAGGGAAAGGAGGGAACTGGTGTAGGAAGAGTGGACAGCACTGGGCCCGCCTATATCTGTCCCTACCCTGGGCGATCCACATTAGGCAGGCAGGTGAGGCAGGGCTGTCTGTGACCCAGTGGCCCTGTGGACTCCACCAGTGGAGCTGAGCAGCCTGGGAAACCACCTGTCACTGCTTTGGTGACATCTCCCTGGCCCCGAATCCCCCCCTACCCCCAGAGGCTCCTACCCGAGGAATAGGGCAGGAAGTCGCGGTGGTCTCAGACCTGCCAGGCAACTTGGTCAGAGTGCACAGCCCGGAAGTAGTCGCCTAGCGTGGCATACTCCATCGAGAAATCTAACTCCGATGCATGACTATTGACGTATTCCATTAAAATGTCCATGTTGGCGAATTGCAGCGAGGCATTGAAGAACTGCCTGTCACATCCCTGCAGGCCAGGGGACAGACGCAAGGCCTGGCACTTCTGGGCACAGAAGCCAGCCTGCACATGGAGAGTTCCTCTTATCCCCATGAACACCCCCCACTCCCCACGGTGGACACTGAAGCCACCCATGGGGCTGACTAGCTCTCGCCTCTGGGAGTACAGGAGGTGCTGCGTCCAGTTTGGCTGTGGCAACAATGGTGACTGGGTGTCGGGCACCATCCCCTGGGGGTGTCTTTCCCACTTGACCTCAAATCCAGCCTATGGAGCAGGTCCTGTCATCATCCCCATTTCACAGATGAGAAAAGTGAGGCTCAGAGGGTCCCAAGTCTCACAGCCCCTGAGTAGGGAGCCAGGATTCGGGCCCAGGCCTCTGCTTCCAGCACTGAGAAGGGGAAAGGAGGGGAGAGCTGGGGAAGAGCTGGAGCCTGCGTGGGGGAGGGGCTGCCTTGGAGGCGGAGGTTGTGGGGGTGATCCGGGGTCGGGGAGGAGATGGTAGACTGGGTGAAGATTCGGGGTGCAGGGAAGGAGGGCTGAGCCGGGGCTGGGAAGTCTCACTGCCTGGATGGACACTGGAATGGTTGGAGGTGGACACAGAGTCCTGGGTGGACCCAGGCACTGGGGGGGGGACACACGAACGCAGTCCCTGCACAGAGCTGAGGAACCAGGGCCTGGGCCCCAACTTACCCAGGGCCAGAGGATGTGCGGTGTCTGGAACCAGGTGGCTCGAGCCAACACATTGGTCATCATGGAACTGGAATAAACTGGGATGCTGTCCTCAGTGACAGGCATTTCCACGTTGGGGTACAGGCCATCTGTGGGTGGACCTGGGAAGACTGGTTCGCCATCCCAGTTAAATCCCTCACTGAGGGAGAGAGGAGTGTTAGGGGGCCCAGCCCTGAGAAGGGCAGCAGCCTGAGGTCTAGGAGGCTGGCAGAGCTCAGTGAGGCCAGAGCACCTGTGCCTGCAGACCCTGCTTGGGGCCTCTGTCTCCCATCAGTGGGCGGACGGGGTGCTGGTGGGCAGACAAGAGCTGTGTGGACAGAAGATGCCCCCGTGCGAGCCCTGTGGGCACTTGGGCACCTCACCCTGACTCTGCAGGGCACCCGGTACCTGCTAGTGAGTCCCCCTGGCTCTTCTCCCAGCTGCCGGTTCATCTCACCTCCCCTGCTCACGGGGGCTCAGCTCCCACCCATGGCCTCCCAGGCACAGAGGGCAGAGGGGACTGGACGCAAGGCCCCCCACCACACAGCCCACAGGAGGGCTGGTGCCAGAACTCGGAAGTCTTGACTCAATCGCCTGAGCCACTCCAGCTGCCCCACGGCTGCTACCGCAGGACCTTGGCTGGGTGTCCAGGCCTCAGTTGTTCTTTCTGTAAAATGGGTGCTCAGTGCGTGCCCTCAGGGGTGGCCATGCGGGGCATGGCTAAGGTGGTCCAGAGAGGGTGCTGGGACAGGGACTGGCCCGAGGCAGGTGCTCACGAGCAGTAGCTGTACTGGTCCAGGATGTGTGTGAAGATTTCCTGTTGCGCCAACAGGGATCTGGACCCTCGCCACACGAACTGCAGCTCCTGCAAACCCGGAGGGAACGGAGTGAGGGCCCAGGGGCGACACGGCTGCCGGCTCTCTTCCCCAGACCCCACCAGAGAATCCTAGCCATTCGTACCCACTCTTCTCAGTGGTTCATGGTCAAGATCTCCATCTGCTGCCACCTCCTCAAGATTCTCCCTGACCTCCCAAAGCCCCAGGAGGTGGAGGAATTGGCCCTCCAGACGGTGCTTGCCTGCACTTTCATCTGGCCCTCCTCAGGGCAGGACTCTCTGCCAGGGCCTGCCAGCCAGGCTGTCTCTAACTCTGCTTGCATGCCCTCAGACATGGGGAGCTCATCACTGAACACTAAAGGTGCAGTAGTGTTTTTAAGTTCTGATGGTTAGAAAGTGCTCAGGAATACACACAAGAGTTAAAGCCCTGCTTCTATGAGCACTAGCCCTGGCTCCATACACAGTTCACTGACTCCTCTGTGATTTGCTTTCTTCCCGTGACTCTCACGGAGCCACGCCAAGCTCACAGAGTTATCTGCAGGAGAAATGAGCTGCTAGGAGAAGTGTGCTCATGGTTCAGTGTGGGGCTCAGTGGGGGCTCACTAAAAGGCATAGTTCTCTTGCCCACCCAGTGCCCAGATCCTCCTTGATAACTCCTACTCTCCATGCAACCATGGCTCCCCAGAACTTTATTAAAAGAATGATCCTACACAAAGTACTTACCATTTGGCTTAATTTTTCCTTCGCTGCAATAGGGCAATTATAGCAGTCCTATAGGTCATTGTGTGAAGAACACTCCACAAAAATATGTGCTGAAAGTCTTAACCCCAGTGCCTCAGATGTGACCTTATTTGTAAATGGTTCTTTGCACCCAGAACTGAGTTAAAATGAGGTCCTGATGCTTGGCCCTGCTTCCATATCAGTAGGGTCCTTATAAAAGGGGGAGTCGGACCCAGACATGGGAAATATGATCTGAAGACTTGGGGAGAAGTCAGCCATCACAAGCCAAGGATGTCTGAGGCCACCGGGAGCAGAGAGGGATGTGGAGCTAGCCTTCTCCTAACCCCCTGAAGAGACCATGGCCCTGAGCAGGATCCACATCAGACTTCTGGACTGTAGATCTCTGAGCCACACACAACTCAAGGTGGCCACAGGAAGTGAGCACTCCAGGCCTAAGGTGACCGTGAAGTCAAGAGGGCAGTGGCTCCCACCAGGCCTTGTTGGAGGGACAGGCGGCATCGGCTGTGGGTCTTCAGTGTTACCTTCGTGCCTTAAAAGTCGCCCACATAAGGAAGCGTTATGATGTCCCAGGTACCCTGAATCCCGCCTCCTCTCTGCATCCAGCACTGCTTACTCAGGGCAGGTCTGTGCCCTGGAGTGACCCTCTGGAGACTCAGGGGGAAGAATCCCCGCCCCACACCGCCTAAGGGGGCGGGGACTCAGAGCAGCAGGGTCCCAGCTGAGCCTGCAGGAAGAGAGGGCCACTCGTGCTGGGGGCACAGCAGGGCAAAGTCAGGCCTGGGACACCACATGGCCTAGGCAGCCGAGAGCCCCCGAATGCCCTGCAGAGTAGCAGGGACTCTAAGATGCAGGGGGATAGAGGGGGAGAAGCAGAGGCGAGTTGACACCAGTGGATGCCGCTCACCACTCACCCGGTGATCCTGCATGGTCTCCTTCAGGTTGTAGTCGATCCTCGAGATGACGTGGGCATTGAAGCCCGCCAGGGCAAAGAGGGTGGGGGTCGTGGCAGATGCACCAAACGTGTCCACATGCCAGGAGAACTGTGGCCGGACCCCAAATGTTTCATAGAGAAACCCGTGTCCTTCTGCAAAAAGAGAAGCCTCCTCAGTGACAGAAGGGTGGCCCCTCACCCCCTCAAAATTAAGACCTGGAGCTGACTGTGGCTCAGATCATCAGCTCCTTATTGCAAAATTCAGTCTCAAATGGAAGAAAATAGGGAAAACCACTAGGCCACTCAGGTATGACCTAAATCAAATCCCTTATGATCATACAGTGGAGGTGAGGAATAGATTCAGTGGAGTAGGTCTGGTAGGCAGAAGGCCTGAAGAACTATGGATGGAGGTCTGTAACACTGTACAGGAGTGGTGACCAGAACCATCCCCAAGAAAAATAAATGCCCGAAGACAAAGTGGCTGTCTAAGCAGGCCTTAGAGATAGCTGAGAAAAGAAGAGAAGCAAAAGGCAGAGGAGAAAGATATACCCAAGTGAATGCAGAGTTCCAGAGAATAACAAGGAGGGAGAAGAAATCCTCCTTCGTGAACAATGCAAAGAAATAGAGGAAAACAATAGAATGGGAAAGACTAGAGATCTCTTCAAGAAAATTGGAGATACCAAGGGCACATTTCATGCAAAGATGGGCACAACAAAGGACAAAAACAGCAAGGACCTAACCGAACAGAAGCAGAAAAGATTTTAAAAAATGGCAAGAATATACAGAAGAACTGTATGAAACAGCTCTTAATGACCCAGGTAATCACAGTACTGTGATTGCTCACCAAGATCCAGACATCCTGGAGTGTGATGTCAAGTGGGCCTTAGGAAGCATTACTGCAAACAAAGCTAGTGGAGGTGATGGAATTTCAGCTGATCTATTTATGACCCTAAAAGCTGATGGTGTTAAAGTGCTGCACTCATGCCAGCAAATTTGGAAAACTCAGCTGTGGCCACAGGGCTGGAAAGGGTCAGTTTTCACACCAATCCCAAAGAAAGGCCATGCCAAAGAATGTTCAAATTACCGCACAATTGCCCTCTTGTCACATGCTAGCAAGATTATGCTCAAAATCCTTCAAGCTAGGCATCAGCGGTACGTGAATCAAGAACTTCCAGATGTACAAGCTGGATTTAGAAAAGGCAGAGGAACCAGAGATCAAATTGCCAACATATGCCGGATCATAGAAAAAGCAAGAGAATTCCAAAAAAACATCTGCTTCATTGACTACACTAAAGCCTTTGACTGTGTGGGTCACAAAAAACTGTGGAATATTCTGAATGAGATGGTAATACCAGACAACATTACCTGCCTCCTGAGAAACCTGTATGCACGACACGTGGCAGCAGTTGGAACTGGACATGGAACAAAGGACTGGTTCTACATTGGGAGAGGAGTGCGTCCAGGCTGCCTGTTGCCAGCCTGCTTATCTAACTTATATGCAGAGTGCATCAGGTGAAATGCTGGGCTGGGTGAATCACAAGCAGGAATCAAGATTGTCTGGAAAAATATCAACAACCTCAGATATGCAGGTGATACCACTTTAATGGCGGAAAGTGAAGAGTAATTAAAGAGCCTCTTGATGAAGGTGAAATAGGAGAGTGAAAAAGCTGGTTTGAAACTGAACATTCAAAAAACAAAAACTGTGGCATCTGGTCCCATCACTTCATGGCAAATAGATGGGGAAAATGTGGAAACACTGTCAGATTTCATTTCCTAGGGCTCCCAAGTCAATGCGGTTGGTGACTGCAGCCACAAATTAAAAGACGTTTGTCCCTTGGAAGAATATCTATGACAAACTTAGACAGTGTATTAAAAAGCAGAGACATCACTTTGCCAACAAAACTCTGCCTGGTCAAAGCTGTGGTTTTTCCAGTGGTCATGTATGGATGTGAGAGTTGGACCATAAAGAAGGCTGAGCACCGAAGAACTGATGCTTTTGAACTGTAGTGTTGGAGAAGACTCTTGACAGTTCCTTGGGCAGCAAGGAGATCAAACCAGTCAGTCCTACAGGAAATCAACCCTGACTATTCATTGGAAGGACTGATGCTGGGAAAAGACTGAGGGTAAGAGGAGAAGGGAGTGACAGAGGATGACGTGTTTGGACGGCATAGCTGACTCAATGGACATAAGTTTGAGCAAAGTCTGGGAGACAGTGAAGGACGAGGAAGCCTGGTGTGCGGCAGTTCATGGCATTGCACAGACTTGCAACGATTTAGCAGTTGATCAAAAACAAAAACACCCCCTCACTCCTGTGGAAGATAGACCACATGACGAGGTTCTGACCAGTGGATGTGCCCAGCAGTGATGACGGTAGTTCTGGGCCACCTTCTCGGGGATGCACTGCCCTCTTCCCTTCATTCCCCTTCCCCTTCCCCGCTGAAATGACATTTCAGGGGGATGAGGCAGCTTCAGCCATGCAAGGAAGGCAGGGACACCCCATGGGGTGGCTGAGCAAAACACACCAGCTACGGGAAGCCTCAGTTCTCTGTGGAGCAGTGACCCCTGATGGCTCAGGACAGCCCTCAGTGTAGACTCCACGCCCCACCCCATCCCCCAGAGAAGTGACCTTCCCTCTTGCTTGAGTCACTGTCACGCAGTCACCTTCATGCCGCTGACCCAGCGTCCTAATGAGCACAAAGGCCAGGTCAAGACCTCCCTGCCCAGTAATGGAGGGTGGGTCAGAGTGCAGGGGCCAAGGTGCCCGAGAGGACAAGGGGACGCTGGAATTGTGGTCTCCGCCTCAGCTGGAGAGACCTGCTTCCTTCCTCCTCAGGAGAATGTCAAGCAGTTTTTAACTCTGCTGAGGAGGAGCCAGAGAGAAGGAGGGAGGTGGAACAGAGGGGCACCCCGGAGACAGGGGATTACTGGTACTGGGGGGGGTGGTCGCAGGCCGAGAGCTGGGGCAGGAATAAGCAGGACAGCAGGGTCCTCGCAGGACTGTCCCAGGCGTGCCCTTCCCTCTCGGGGAGATTCGCTTCGGTCACTGCAGTTAGGGGAGCCCCAGCCCCCATGTGACCTGAGCTGGGCTCCGTCCCAGAGGATGGGGTGGCTGGGGACACCCGCCTTGTGTCCCGCCTCTCCTCCAGGCCTCTGCTGAGAATCCCAGCTGGGAAGTGTCACCTCAGGGAGGGGATGAGCTCGCATCCCCAGGGCCTGCTGCCTACACGCAGCTCGTCCTGTCCTCTGAGCTGCTGGGAAAACTGCCATCCCCCCGTAGAGATATTCTATCTAAAACTAAGTCTCGAGAGTGTTTATCAAGACCTAGAAGAATGAAAACACAGTGACTCAAAACCTATGGATTCAGTAAAAGCGGTGCTAAGAGGGAGGTTTATACCAATACAAGCCTACCTCAAGAAACAAGAGAACCAGCAAATAAACAATCTAACTTTGCACCTAAAACAACTGGAAAAGAAGAACAAAACCCCCCAAAGTTAGTAGAAGGAAAGAAATAAACATCAGGACAGAAATAAATGAAAAAGAAATGAAATAGACAATAACAAAGATCAATACAACAAAAATCTGGTTCTTGGAGAAGCTAACCAAAATTGAGAAATCATTACCCAGATTCATCAAGAAAAATAGGGAGAAGACTCAAATCAATAAAATTGGAAATGCAAAAGAAGTTATGTCAGACAACACAGAAATACAAAGGATCATAAGAGACTACTATGAAGAACTATATGCCAATAAAATGGACAACCTGGAAGAAATGGACAAATTCTTAGAAAAATATTACTTTCCAAAACTGAACCAGAAAGAAATAGAAAATATGAATGGGCCAGTCACAAGCACAGATTCCCAAAACTGTATTCAAAAAATCTTCCAAAAGACAAACACTCAGGGCAAGATAGATTCACAGGTGAATTCCACAAAATTCACAAAATTCTCAAAATTCTTTAATTTTGAGAACAGCTGATACCTATCCTGCTCAAACTCTTCCAGAAAATTGCAGAGGGAAAAATCCTCCCAGTTCATTCTACATGGCCACCGACAGTGGGATATCAAAACCAGACAAAGATTCCACAAAAAGAAAATTACACGCCAATATCTCTGGTGAACATAGATGCAAAAATACTCAACAAAATTCTAGCCAACTGAATCCAACAACACATTAAAAAGATCATACATCATGATAAAGTAGACTTTATCCCAGGGATGCAAGGATTCTCCAATATACAGAATATCACCATCACAAGATACACAAATCAATCAACATGACACACCATCTTAACAAACTGAATGATAAAAGCCATATGATCATCTTAATAGATTAAGAGAAAGTTTTGGACAAAATTCTACACTCATTTATGATAAAAGCTCTCCAGACAGTAGGTATAGAAGGAGCATAACTCACATAATAAAGGCCATATATGACAAACCCATAGCAAGCATTATTCTCAACAGTGAGGAGCTGAAAGCATTTCCTCTAAGATGAGGAATAAGACAAGGGTGCCTACTCTTGACACTATTATTCAACATAGTTGGGAAGTCTTAGCCACAGCAATCTGAGGAGGGAAAAAAAGCAATCCAGAGAGGAGAAGAAGTAAAATTCTCACTGTTTGCAGATAACATGATAATATACAGAGAAAACTCTAAAGATGCCACCAGAAAATTACTAGAGGGAATCAATGAATATAGTAAAGTTACAGGATATAAAATTAATAAACTGAAATCCCTTGCACTCCCATACCCTAATAATGAAAGACACATGGACCCCAATGTTCACTGCAGCACTATTTGATTAGCTAGGATATGGAAGCAGCCTAGATATCTGTCGACATGGATAAAGAAGTTGTGATACATATATGCAATGGAATATTACTCAGCCATAAAAAGGAACACATCTGGAGGAAAGGAAAGCCCAATGCCATCGTGATGTCCCCCACACAGTCCCTCTTTAGCGGAGTGACAATGGGTAGAACTCAGCCCACGCTGCAGTCAATCCCGGCTCATCCACTGACTCTTTGTCCTTCTTGTAGCCTCAGTCTTAGTGTCTCTCCTGCAAAGGAGTCTGAGAGCTATGATGGCCCCTGCACACCCTGCCTTTAGTGGTGAGTGAGGTGATATGTGTAGAGAACACTTGTTAAATGGAGAGGAATGTGCCCGTTAGTTGCCAGTGTGTGTGGTGATGGAGGGGATGGTGGTGATAGTGGTGGTGATGATGGTAGCAGTGGCATTGGTGTCGGAGGTGGTGCAGGAGTAGATAGTGATGGTGGTGGTAATGGTGTGATGGTGATGGTGTTGGAGGTGCTGATGTTAGAAGTGATGCAATGACGTGCTGAGCCATTACTGTTGGTGATGGTGGTGTTGGGGGAGCTCATGATGGACTTGGAGGTGGGTTTGGAGGTGGTGTAGGTGCAGATAATGATGGTGGCAGTGGTAATGGTGTGATGGTGCTGGTGCTGGTGGGTGAGGTGATGGCAGAGATGGTGTCTGACTTTACTGGTCATTTACTAGGGACCCACACACTGTACACTACGTGTTCTGTTGGAATTATCCCAATTTAATCCTGATAACACCCCTTTGAGGTAGATCTTCCATCACTATCAAGCGCTTTTACAGAGGAGGGAACTGAGGCCTAATGAGTTTGCATCACTTGACCAGGGTCACAGGGTTGGGAATTAGCAGAGTCAGGAGACAGCCAGGCCGGCTGGTCTAGAATCCACACCCTTATCCCCTGCACTCAGGCACAGACGTGGACACGGCACCAGCAATCACAGTGCTGACTGGTCAGTCTCCTGCTGAGAGGAGAAGATGGAGCCCAGGACCAGGGCTCAGACACCCAGTCCCAGCCCCACAGGAGGCCACAGGGACCCTGGTCTGGGGAAGGGTAACCGAACCTGTGAGCTGGAGGATCTGGTCATCAAAGTGGGTCACGGCCTCGTCGTGCATGACCTGACCTCCAAGGACAAACTCCAGGCGACCTTCAGCCACAAGCTGGTGGACCTTGGTGTTGTGGGCAGAGAGAAAAGGCCAGGTTATATCCCCTGGGCTGAGCCGGTTGTGTTTGCTGGGCACATGCCTATAGCATCTCATGGTTCTTCCTTCAAACCCCTCAACCTCATTTATTCTACAAAAGCAGGACACTGTCAGTCCTGGTCAGCACTGTGTCCAGCTCTGAGAACAGCACCTGGCCATGCCTGCTGCTTTATCGTGCATACATACAGGTATATATGTTCACAACTTTTGCTTTTGAATGACGCCAACATTATGGAAAACTTCTGGGAAATGTACCCATGACTCCCATAAATCCTTCTACAGGGTATCTCATTGTTAATATTTTTTACCTATTTCTCTTAACACTCCCAGAAGTTATTACACACACTATGCTTTTTCTAAACCATTTGAAAGTTCAAGTTAGCAACTGCATATCTTTATCTGAATAGTTCAGGACATTTTTGAAAGAAAAAGATCATTACAACTGCTATTTAATGATCAAAACTCAGGCTATTTCACATTAACAAAGAGTGCATGTGTTAATTGGAGAAGGCGATGGTACCCCACTCCAGTCCTCTCACCTGGAAAATCCCATGAACGGAGGAGCCTGGTGGGATACAGTCCATGGAGTCGCTAAGAGTCAGACACAACTGAGCGACTTCACTTTCACTTTTCCCTTTCATGCATTGGAGAAGGAAATGGCAACCCACTCCAGTGTTCTTGCCTGGAGAATCTAGGGACGGTGGAGCCTGGTGGGCTGCCGTCTATGAGGTCGCACAGAGTCGGACACGACTGACGCAACTTAGCAGCAGCAGCAGCAGCATGTGCCCAGGCTCAGTCTCCCAGTCATGCCCAACTCTTTGCGACCCCGTGGACTGTGCCCCCCCGGGCTCCTCTGTCCATGGGATTCTCCAGGCAAGAATACTGGAGTTTATCCTGTAATTTCCAACACTTCCTGAGACTTTCTCTTTCATAATTTTGATGATTTCAGGCTAGTAGGTTTGTAGAATGCTCTTCCAATTGCATTTGTCACATGACTGCCTAACAAATATTTTAGAATACAGGAATGAAGGAAATTTCCTGGGACTTCGGTGTGTAGGATGCACTTTCAGTGCTGAGGATGTGAGTTTGATCCCTTCTTGGGCTTCCTTGGTGTCTCAGATGGTGTGGAATCTGCCTACAATGCAGGAGACTCTGGTTTGATCCCTGGGTGGGGAAGATCCCCTGGACATGGGGATGGCTATCTACTCCAATATTCTTTCCTGGAGAATTCCATGTACAGAGAAGACTTGCAGGCTACAGTCCATGGGGTCACACAGAGTTGGACATGACTAAGCGACTTTCATTTCGACATTTACTACGGAACTTAGATCCCACAGACCTCATGGGATAAAATATATCCATGAAAGAAGGGAAAAATGGAAACATAAATACATAAATACAGACAAAGACCGTGACACTGAGCACACCACGCTCTTGGCAGACTGTGGTTTTGATTTGATTTGAAAGTACTGTCTTTGCAGATCATTCATTTGAGAAATGTGGAAAGATGTCTACCGTGTACTGTTTCAAATATGCACCTGCTTTATTATGGGCACCATCCAGGCACTGGGACTCAGCCCAAACAACTAAGGGAAAATTGCTACCTTCCAGGGACATACTATTGAGTTGCCTGTCTAGGTCTTAGCCAGCACAGACCTAACTGTGAGAACAGGATTAAAGGACTTGGCTCTGGGGGTGTCCATGTAAAGAAGGAAGAATTGCACAATGGACACTGGGATAGTTTTGCTTTGATTCACAATACTGACCCAGAACCCCATCTGCCAGGTATAAGCTGTGTGACCTTGAGCTGGTTGCCTGCCCTCTCTGAACCCGGACCAGCTCTGTAAAGTAGGATAAGTGTCCTCACCGTGCTGGCTGTGGGGAGGAGTCAGCAGAGTAACCTGTACCAACCTGAGCCCAGCACCTGGCACGCGGCAGCGCCCATCAGATGGGAGGCTGGTCCTCATGGCTCCTCAGGCTGCAGGTTCACATCCCCTCTGGGGGACCAGGTGGACACCCCGATTCACCGTCTGAGCTCTCTAGCCTGCACCCTGAGCAGGCTGCTGAGCCTCTGAATTTCACGGTCAGCGACTGTTCTGAGGGAAGGCGATGCCTAGAGGGGACCAAGCCCCAGAGGCACCCTAGGTGCTTACATCATGGGCACATTCTGGGCACAGCCTCTCTGGGCGTCACTCCTGCTTCCAGGTGTGAGGCCTGCAGCTGAAGAGCCAGCCCCACCTGTGATCACTCAGGGAACGGGGGGAGTAACTGGCCCCAGGCTGCCCCTCCGTGGACCAGGGCCTCTGACCCACTGTGATATGGAGTTAATCAGGACCTGGAGGTAAATCTACAGGGACTTCTGCACCCATGGCTGATCGCAGGCTCTGGTACCCACAGGGGCCACGCAGACCCACAAATGAAGTCAGAAGGTGTGGACACAGGGTCACCCTGCTGTGCCCCGTGTCAGAGGTGATCCCATTCGCACCAGCTGAATCCTGACTGGACTGCAACTTCTCAGGAGCAACCAGAAAGGCAGGATTAAACACAAACCTGTCCCCTGGGCGTGGGGCTGACCAAAAACCTGTACTAAACGGACTCTGGGCACAGCTCAGCTGGGTTGGGGCCTCCTGGTTTAGGCAGTCCCGCCCCGGTCACACAGAGCATAACCCAGGGGCTTCCTGAAGGGTCGTTCCTGGGACCCCCAGGGACACTCTCACCTGCCTGGTGAGGACCCCCTGACGGCAGCGTTACCTGGCCTTTCTGCTTGTCCGAGGCGACGCCATCCCACCACAGCCGGAAATACTCCTGCTCCACGGCGATGAACCTGCGCTTCTTCTCAAGGGTCAGCTCCTCCACCACGGAGTTGTAGACGTTGGTGACATAAGCCTGCATGCTCTCCTGGGGTGGCGAAGGGGAGAGACATCACTCGAGACCCGCGGGGGAAACCAGAGGGCGTGGACCAGGGACCGAGGAGGGATGTCCAGGGAGACACGCTGTCCGGGGGCCACTGGCACTCCCACCAAGCCTGTCCAGGCCCTGCCCTAGACCCCCTGCTCCTCAAACAACGGAGCTTGGTGTCCACTCTGTGCTGGCCTGGCGGTGACCACTGCACTGAGAGAAGGACCCAGGGGGACCCCCTTCGATGGGAGCCTGCCCCTGAGGACAGTCACGAGGAGACACACACTCTATGTGACAGAGGGACATGCCAGCCCAGCCCAGAGGGGCGTGCTGACCACCCCTGCCTTGGAGGACAGACCAGTCGACATCAGGGCCCCAGGAGTGAGGTCCGGGGACCCCGATGGGCCTTCTTGGGATAAAATGATGGGGAAGGATGTGTCAAGGGCTGAGGCTGAGAGGAGCTGACCCTGAGAGTCGTCTCTCTGGATCTATCTCCTCCCCCCGAGGCTGGGAGCCCCCAGGATGGAGCTGTGCCTGCTCCCGTCTGGGTCAGGCTGGCTCCCATGGTGCCCAGAGATGCTGATAAAGGAGTGCGAGGAGTCCTGGGCAGGGGGTTAGCAGGCAAGGCGGCGATGTCTGCTGACTGGGGCAGCACCCCCGCCCTGCGCCTCAGTGTCCCTTCTGTAAACTGGGGGTGGTGAGCATGCTTCCCCACACGTCAGCAGATCCACCCGCAGGTGGGTGACCACCAACAGAGGCTGCCTTGTGAGCCGGGACCAGACTCAGCACTCAGCCTCAGGGCCTCTCGCTGCCCCACTCCCTTTAAAATGAGCGACTCACTCATTAACGTCTCATGGAAAGTGTTGTATCCATGATCAGAGTGGTCCTATTCATTTATTTCCTTCCTCCTTCCAGAAAAGATCTTGTGCAAGCCTGGGTAATCATTTCAGTTACCTGCACCAGAGAGTTATGGAAATCAGTCTTTCCCTCTTTTCTTCGGCCCTGGTTCATTCATTCATCCACGCAACAATTATTCGAGGAACCCCTTCCATCCATTGCAGCTGGGGACACATTCTCACCCCTGTCCAGAGCCAGTTCATGTTAGTTGCTCAGTCGGGTCCAACTCTTTGTGACCCCATGGATGATATCCCGCCAGGCTCCTCTGTCCATGGAATTCTCCAGGCAGGAATACTGGAGTGGGTTGCCATTTCCTTCTCCAGTATATCTACCTGAACCAGGGATCGAACCCAGTTCTCTTGCACTGCAGGCAGATTCTTTACCATCTGAGCCACCAGGGAGGTCCTCAGCCAGTCCATAGCTGAGTTGAGATGGACCCCAGTCTGAGCTCGCTGATGGCAGAGACCCAGGACAAAAACCCAGGACACAAACCCACTCTGGAGTCCAGATGGAAAAAGAACCACAGCTTCAAGAGTTGTGCAGGGGTCACTCGGGCACCTACCTGTACGGTGTGCAGCCAGCCCACATCCATGTGGCTGTGGGGAACCACGAATACCCTCAGTCGGGGCTCAGGCAGAGCCCCCAGGGGCCACATCAGGCCCAACTGCAGGAGCAGAGGCAGCCAGCCCCGCGGCTCCATCTCCTCGGCCAGCACAGAGGCTGGAGGACTTCTGCCTGCCTGCAGGGCCCGGCCTCCTGCCAGCTGACTGGGCCACCACCCTTCGGGGGATGGAGTGGGGAGGGAACCAGTAGTGACACCCACCCAGGTGCTGTCACCTGAGCAGGGCAGGCGGGTGGCGCTCGCTCTCACTGCCTTGCAACACTCTGCTCCATCTGCGGTTTCCTGACCATCCGCCTTTAGACAACCCCCAAATACCACCTCCCCAGGGAAGCCTGCCAGCTTCCCTCTGGCCAGGCCTGGCTCTCCTCACCCTAATCCTCATGCCCCTCCCTTAGGCCTCTCCAGAATTTCCCACTGGGCATCTTACCCATCCCTGCTGCCAACCCACTGGATTGACTCCTTGACACTGACCTGCAAATTGTAACTCTCAGTGTGGGGCCTGCCACCACCAGGAAGCCTGCCCTGATGCACTCTCCTTCACATGAAACCCCCAGTCTGAGCCTTACAATAGGAGTTGTAATCTCTCTTTTAAGGAGGAAAGTTGGCTTTCACAAATAGGACCTGACTATCCGAGGTTGCACAGCTAATATAGGAGCAAGAAGGCCTGAAAATTTCAGAATTAAGTCTGAATCATGGATAGGGACCTTGGCAAGGTGCCTAAACCCTCTAGGACTCAGCACCCCATCTGTAAAATGGGATGCCCATAGAGATCAAATTGTCAATATCGGCTGGATCATCGAAAAAGCAAGAGTTCCAGAAAAACATCTATTTCTGCTTTATTGACTATGCCAAAGCCTTTGACTGTGTGGATCACAATAAACTGTGGAAAATTCTGAAAGAGATGGGAATACCAGACCATCTGACCTGTCTCTTGAGAAACCTGTGTGGAGGTCAGGAAGCAACAGTTAGAACTGGACATGGAAGAACAGACTGGTTCCAAATAGGAAAAGAAATACATCAAGGCTGTATATTGTCACCCTGCTTATTTAACTTATATACAGAGTACATCATGAGAAACACTGGGCTGGAAGAAACACAAGCTGGAATCAAGATTGCTGGGAGAAATATCAATAACCTCAGATATGCAGATGACACCACCCTTATGGCAGAAAGTGAAGAAGAACTAAAGAGCCTCCTGATGAAAGTGAAAGAGGAGAGTGAAAAAGTTGGCTTAAAACTCAGCATTCATAACACTAAGATCATGGCATCTGGTCTCATCACTTTATGGGAAATAGATGAGGAAACAGTGGAAACAGTGTCAGACTTTGTTTTTTTGGGCTCCAAAATCACTGCTGATGGTGATTGCAGCCATGAAATTAAAAGACGCTTACTCCTTGGAAGGAAGGTTATGGCCAACCTAGATAGCATATTTAAAAGCAGAGACATTACTTTGCCAACAAAAGACCGTCTAGTCAAGGCTATGGTTTTTCCAGTGGTCATGTATGGATGTGAGAGTTGGATGGTGAAGAAAGCTGAGCGCCGCAGAATTGATGCTTTTGAACTGTGGTGTTGGAGAAAACTCTTGAGGGTCCCTAGGACTGCAAGGAGATCCAATCAATCCACCCTAAAGGAGATCAATCCTGGGTGTTCACTGGAAGGACTGATGTTGAAGCTGAAACTCCAATACTTTGGCCACCTCATGTGAACAGTTGACTCATTGGAAAAGACCCTGATGCTGGGAAGGATTGGGGGCAGGAGGAGAAGGGGACGACAGAGGATGAGATGGTTGGATGGCATCACTGACTCGATGGACATGGGTTTGGGTAGACTCTGGGAGTTGGTGATGGACAGGGAGGCCTGGCATGCTGCAATTCATGGGGTCGCAAAGAGTCGGACACGACTGAGCGACTGAACTGAACTGAACTGAGCTGAACTGAACTGAACTGATAGAGGAGCTGGGGACCCAAGAGGGAACATAGTGGAGATGACAACAGCGGTGTCTCCTCCCTGGAGGACGGCTCACACAGTGGTGCAGCTGCAGGGGCCAGAGTGTTGCCTGGGGATTTCTGTAATTCTGACTCAGGAGCAGGGATCTGGGAGTGGGCTCTTCTGTCTGACACCCAAATGCCTCAGTGGCTCTTAATACCACTGCCAGACCTGTGACTCACTCTCCCTTCTGGCCCCATTGTCCTCTCCTCCAGCAAATACATCTGGAGAACATGGTCTCCAAGGAGGTCTCCATCCTGTGTTGCTCACCCTCTGTGGTACCCACCTGACTTGACTTGACCTGGACTTTCCTCCCATTGAGGGTCTTAAACAGCAGACATGTATTATCTCACAGATCTGGAGACCAGAAGGTTCCCGGAAAGTTAGGGGTTAGGGCAGATTCTGTGACAGCCTCAGGGGTTCACTGTCCTTCACTGAGTGCTTGCTAAATCGCTTTAGTCAAGTCCGATTCTTAAGGACCCTGTGGACTCTGGGTCCTCTGTCCATGAGATGCTCCAGGCAAGAATACTGGACTGTGTTGCCATGCCCTCCTCCAGGAGATTTTTCCAACCCAGGGGTCAAACCTGAAGTGCTTATGTCTCTGGCATTGGCAGGCAGGTTCTTACCACTAGGTGGCTCAGCTGGTAAAGAATCTCCCTGCCATGCAGGAGACCGGGGTTTGATCCCTGGGTAGGGAAGATCCCCTTGAGAAGGGAATGGCTACTCACTCCAGCATTCTTGCTTGCAGAATTCCGTGGACAGGGGAGCCTGGTGGGCTACAGTCCAGGGGGTCATAAAGAATCAAACATCACTGAGGGATTAACACACTCGTCCTTCAACAGAAGGCAGCATTTCCTCGCGGGGACAGGCTTCCCCACAGGAGCAGTTCTTTCTGGATCGGGCTCTGTCATGCCCAGTAACCCAGCAGAAGAGGCTCCTGGAGGTTCTGGGACCCGTGACCTTGGTTCCTGGCAGCAAACTGTTGTCAAGGAAAGGGGCCGGTGCACTGTGTTCAGCTCCAGTGAGAATCACCGTGAACGCCACACCGAGCCCGAGCACCGTGCGAAGAACGCAGGGTGCGGGCAGGATCCCGCAGCAGGGCCAGCTTGTGCCCAGTGTCACACATGGGCGTGCGGCCTGTGACCTCTCCCCGATCCGGGCCATGGCGGGTCGTGCGAGTGTGAAGCGTGACCTGTGGATGTTCCAGAGAAAGAACAGCCCGACCGTGCTTTGTGCTGCGGAGGAGTTTGTAGGACGGTCCCGCCAGCATCATTTCCATGTATTCTTTGTGACGTCAGCCCTGTCTGTCCTCTGGGGCCTGTGACCAGCCTGGGGGCTCAGGATGCCCTGATGGGCAGGCTGCCTGGGGCTGCACCCAGTGCCAAGTGTCTTCCCACAGCAGCAGGGACCCGGCATCCTGTAGCTTCCAACCTTCCATAGCTCCCATGTCTGCCCTCTGGGAGCCTGACCCGAAGCCTGAATCTAGACACTCCAGCACTTGTCCCCTCTGCTTTCCTGGGCTCCCCTCTCAACACTTCTGCTCCATCCACTCTGAAGCTGCTGAGAGGTCCACTTCCCCCCATCCTCCCAGCCCTTTTCCTCTGCTGTGTCCTGGCCTCTGTGCTCCTGGCCTGGAAGGAGCCCCATCCTCCCAGCGCCATAGCTGCAGGGTCAGGGCCTCCCTACTGGTCAAGCCCTTTTCCAGCTCAGGCCCTTGCAAGTGCTGTTCCCTCTGCTGGGAAGCATCTTCCTCCACTTCCTGTCTGGCAGGTTGCCATTCCTCCTTTCTGTTGCCCCATCTCTGACAGATTTTCTCTGTGCTTCCCGTCCCTCTTCCATAGCATTTACTGAAGAATATTATTCTGTATTAACCTGTGTGTTTGGTTCACACGGGTCCATTCTGTCCTCTGTTGGATCAGCACTGGGGACAAAGCAGGACCTCTTGATCTTTTGGGATAAAGAACCCAGGGATATAGCTGTTATGGACATGGCTGTCCCCCTTCTACCCTGGATGATTGGGTGATTCCCACAGCACAGCATATAAAGCTCAGCTCAGCAGCTCCTCCCAACTCCACCTCCACCCACTGTGTGAGCCAGTCCCTCACCCCTGGAGCAGGACAATGCACACCTCCTGCAGCCTGACTCAGTCCCCGGCTCCTGGCCTGTGCAGTGGGCACATGTAGGTCAGTCCATAGGGCGGTTTGGATACTAAGCTGTTGGCGATGTAAGCGCCCAACCAGTGCCTGACCACAGAGATAACTCTCCTCATACACAGCAGGTCCACCCCACCCCAGGCTGTAAGGCTGCCCTGAGTTCTGTTCTCAAGTTTTCATCGGTAAACAGCCACTGAACCCTGACTCTGTGCCAGGCTCTGTGCTGGGAGGTTAAGGGGAAAGGAGTTGCGCTGCCCCAGGATGTCCTCTTGGGGAGACAGGCCTCGGCCATGGTGGCCCTGCCCACAGGAGAATCTGCTCTGTGCTCTGAAGACCCTGGAGGAGGTTAGGGGGGACGGGGTGCTGGGGAGATGGCTGGGCCTTGGCCACAGTGTGGGAGGAGAGCTGGGGCAAGGCTGGGTCTTGCAGACTCTTTCTGTCTCTGTGCTCCTCCTTCCTCTCTTTTCATAGCTCAAGCTGTCCAACTGCTTTGCCCATCTCCTCTCTACTTCTTTACCGAGGCTGGAGGAGGGGCAGGAAAGGTATTCAAGTCCATCCACCCCAGCACTTTAGGTACATCTTTGTCTTGAATGATAGACTTTTGCTGTTATGTTAAATGAGGTAGCTGGGAACAGGCGGGGTTCAGTCCACCACTTGGCCTTCAGGATCACTCTGGGGTACCTCTATTTTCCCTCCTTTTAGTTGCCTTCGTAATGCTTGTCGCACTTTATAGATTATGCCAAATTTATGGTGGGGAGAACTGTAACCCCATCCCCAGCAGGCATTATATTTGGGTGGGAACCGTCAGTTTGAGTTCTGACTTGGGCAGCTACTCTGTCTTTCTCTCTCCTCGCCTCAGCGTCTTCTCCATGAGATGGGAATCATAAACAGGCAGGTGATACAGTAACTGAGTGTTGGAGGGGTTGCCACGGTGACTACTTGGCAGAGCACTGTCATCTGGGACCCAAGCCTCCGTCCTCCCCGTCACCTTGTGACCAAACCCTGGGGTTGTCCTCTGACAGGTGCCCCGTGCTCTCCACCCCCTGCTTGGAGCAGAGCCACAGGCAGCAGGTGGAGAGCAAGGCAGAGGGGCTGCCGTGTGGGTGGGGGGGGAGATGCGGGGGTGGGCTGGGAAGAGCTTTCTCCACCCTTCAAAGTTTCTTTCAGCTGGTCTAACAATCAAGTAGACATGAGACTGATTAAGAGGAGGAAACTAATTTCAGACATCAGGAGCCCCACACACTTCAGAAGTTCAATGACAGTAGGTGACATAAGGCATACATGTCCTTCTGAGCCAAGGGACTGGAAAGAGGCTTGGGGCTTTGAAGGAAGATATTCAAGACAATTGGAAGAAGAACAAGTGTTTGTGAGATGTGTGATGTGCCATACAGATGGGTCACTCAGATAAAATTTATCTCTGGCAGTGATTCTCATTCTGAGAAACACCATCCCCCGCCACCCACACCCCTGCCCCATCCCACAATTTCAATTCTTCCAGGTAGTTAAGTGAGGGGATAAGTGTCTCTTGCCTACAGGGTCTTGACGGCTTTTAGCTCAAAATAATCCACATGCAAAGTGGCACATCTTGTGGACCTGCAGTCCAGCCTTTGAAAATTCTCCAAGAAATTCACAGTCCAGAAGTTGAGTTGGCAGATGCCTCATCTTATTGAACCAGTCTCTTAGTCCCCAGAAGAGTTCAGTTCAGTCAAATGGCTGTGTCTTATTTCAAGACGTGGTGATGAAGGCAGGGTCCCAAAGTTAGGACTGTGGTACAAGCAATCAGGTATTTAATAAGAGGCATTTCTGTGGAAGGGCTTCCCCGATGGCTCAGTGGGTAAATAATCGACCTGCATTTCTGGAGACACAGGAGATATGGGATTGATCCCTGGGTAGGGAAGGTCCCCTAGAGGAGGAAATGGCAACCCACTCCAGTATTTTTGCCTGAAAAATCCCACGGACAGAGGAGCTCGGCAGGCTACAGTCCATGGGGTAGTAAAGAGTCATACACGACTGAGCAACTAAGCATTTCTGTGGAAACAGAAGGGAAACAGTACTGACTGGAACTAATTATAATCCCAGTTTCTGAGTTCTGAAGAGAACCAGCCAAGATTTCTAGATGTCCAGCTCAAAGGACATTCAGATGGAGTGAAGCAGACGGTGACATATTGATAGGTTTTCCTAATTTGTTATTGGAATGTCTCTGGTGATCTTTCTGAGCGGCCACGCAGCAGCAGGCACAAAGACTGTCCACACATGAGCCACTATGATGATCTCTGTGAAGCTTACATCAATTTGCCCAACATTAGCTTGAACAGCTTTTAAAAAGGTCAGTTTTAGTTCTCAGTGATTCTACATCAGAGAAGTGGGAGGAAAATTCAAAATGTTAGTTTGGAGTTCTTGTCCGCAGTCACTCAGTCATGTCTGACTCTTTGCGACCTTGTGAACTGTAGCCCGCCAGGCTCCTCTGTCCATGGAATCCTCCAGGCAAGAATACTCGAGTGGGTTGCAACTTCCTACTCCAGGGGATCTTCCTGAAGCAGGGATCAAACTTCCGTCTCTTGCATCTCCTGTATTGACAGGAGGATTCTTTACCACTAGAGCCACCTGGGAAGTCCTAGTTCTTAGTGATTCCATGTCAGAAATGTAGGAGAAGAATTCAAAATTTTAGTTCGGAGAGTTGTCGCCAAATAGGAGGAAACTAGAATTCATGATCCAGTCGAGTTTAGGGGTGGAAAACAAAATGTTGAAAGACCGTGCACAGCATTTAAATGTAATAGCCACAAAGGTTTATTACTAAAATGTAATTTTTCTCTCTAGAAGGAGCCCCTTTTAACAAAAGATAGCAGCAGCAGCAGCAGCCATATTAAGACTAATATGTTGGCAGCTAAGTCTAAATTCAGTGAATGTGTCCTTTTTATTTACATGATTGCAGCAAGAAAGGGCTTCACGAGTGGCTCGGTGGTAAAAGAATCTGCCTGCAATGCCACAGTCACAGGAGGTGCGGGTTTGATCTCTGGGTTGGGAAGATCCCCTGGAGGAGAGCATTACAACCCACTCCAGTATTCTTGCCCAGAGAGTCCCCATGGACGGAAGAGCCTGGTGGGTTACAGTCCGTGGAGTTGCAAAGAGTTCGACACAACTGAAGTGACTTACACACAACAGGAATAGTGAAAGATCATATATATGTATGTGGGTGCTCAGTCATGTCCAATTCTTTGTGACCCCATGGACTATAGCCTACAAGGCTCCTTGTTCCATGGAATTTTACAGGCAAGAATACTGGAGTGGGTTGCCATTTACTCCTCCAGGGGATTTTTCCTATTCAGGGATTAGACCTGTATCCCATATGTCTCCTGTATTGGCCGGCAGATTCTGTACCAGTGAGACACCTGGAGATATCATATAGGCTCTTTTAAATCTGCTTTGCTGAAACTTTTTCATAAGGAGTCTCAGATTGAACTTTTAAAAACGCCTTGCTGCCAGGAAGCCAAGCCAAAGGATTACCATCAGACTCACCTTCAATGCCTATAGATATGAGCAAATTCCTCTCTTCTTGAGGTCCCCTAAATATCCTGAGGTTCCTGCAGCCACCAAGAAGTGACCTTTCTTACTCATCTGATAAAGCCACTGGGAAACCTATAGGAAAAGGACTAGTTTATTTTTTCAAGAACATTTATGTTCCCATAACATCAGTCAGTTCCTTAAAGTTGCTATTCATATCTGAGTTTATGAACATTTTCAAATTGGGTATTCCAATCAAAGTGTTGGCACTACAAAAAATGTTTTCAATTATGTTCTATTATAAACAAAATTGAATCTTATTGAACTTATGCAAATACCTATATTGCCACAAAAATAAGAATACTCGCTAAGAGTTTCCAAATTCTGGAAGGATCAGGTAGGGAGAATAAGATGAATGTTTCAGTTCTTCCTACAAAGTTAGAAGTTACCAAATTACTTTAAGTCATATTTAGCTTAAGAGGAAAAGTTTCCTTATATCTAGAAAAAATATTAGAGAACCAGCATAAGAAGTCATAAAAATGACAGTCATCCTCATTGAATCATTTAGTCTCCTGTAATTGATTCTTGCTGATATTTTTCTAAAATTTTATTGGAGTATAGTTGATTTACAAAGTTGTGTTAGTTTCTGCTATACAGCAAATGAATCAGTTTTATATGTATATATATATTTGTATCTGCATATATATATGTGTATACACACACATATGTCCAGTATTCTTAGATTCTCTCCCCATAGAAGTCATTACAGAATATTGATTAGAGTTCTCTATGCTGTACAGTAAGTCATCTATTTTATATACAGTAGTGTGCATGTGTCCATTCCAGTCTCCCAATTCACCACTCTCCCCTTTAGCCCCCTTGGCAATCGTCAGTTTATTTTCTACATCTGTGATTCTACTTCTGTTTTGTAAATAAATTCATTTGTACCATTTTTAGATTACACATATGTGATACCATATGACATTTGCCTTTCTCTGTCTGACTTACTTCACTCAGTATGACAATCTCTAGGTCCATCCATGTTGCTACAAATGGGATTATTTTTTCTTTTTATGGCCAAGTGATATTCCATTGTATATAGGTACCACATCTTCTGTATCCAGTCCTCTGTTGATGAATACATAATAGGTTGGTTCCATGTCCTGGTTATTGTAAATAATTCTGAAATGAACATTGTGGTATATATATCTTTTCAAATTATATGTTTCTCTGGTGTGGCTCAGCTGGTAAAGAATCTGCTTGTAATGTGGGAAACCTGGGTTTGATCTCTGGGTTGGGAAGATCCCCTGGAGAAGGGAAAGGCTACCCACTCCAGTATTCTGGCCTGGAGAATTCCATGGACTGTATAGTCCATGGGGTTGCAAAGAGTTGGACACGACTGAGCAACTTTCACTTCCACTGGATATATGACCAGGAGTGGGATTGCTGGATCACATGGAAGCTCTATTTAAAAATTTTTAAGGAACCTCCTTATTGTTCTTCATAGTGGCTATACCAATTTACATTTCCACCAAGAGTGTAGGAGGGTACCCTTTTCTCCACATCCTCTCCAGAATTTATTGTTTGTAGAGTTTTTGATGATGGCCATTCTTACCATTGTGAGGTGATATCTCAGTTTTGATTTGCATTTCTCTAATGATTAGTGATTTTGAGTATCTTTTTCATGTGGTTTTAAGCCATCTGTGTGTTGTCTTTGGAAAAATGTCTATTTAGGTCTTCCACACAGTTTTTGATTAGGGCTGTTTTTTTTTTTATTGATACTGAGATGCATGAGTTATTTGTGTATTTTGGACATTAATCCCTTGTTGGTTGCATACTTTGCAAATATTTTCTCCCATTCTGAGGGTTGTCTTTTCATTTTGCTTATGGTTTCCTTTGCTGTGCAAAAGCTTTTAAGTTTTATTAAGTTCCATTTGTTTATTTTTGTTTTTATTTTTATTATTCTAGGAGGTGGACCAAAAAAGATCTTGCTGTGATATATGTCAGAGAGTGTTCTGCTTATGTTTCCCTCTAAGAGTTTGATAATATTTGGCTTTACATCCAGGTCTTTAATCCATTTTGAGTTAATTTTTGCGTAGGGTGTTAGGGTGTATTCTCATTTCTTTGTTTTACATATAGCTGTCCAGTTTTCCCAGCACCATGTATTAAAGAGACTGTTTTTCCCTCTGTTGAATATTCTCGTCTTGCTTGTCATAGATTAGGTGACTATAGGTGCGAGGGTTTATCTCTGCACTGTCTATCCTCTTCCACTGATCTATATTTCTTTTTTTGTGCTCATACTGTACTTTCTTGATTACTGTAGCTTTGAAGTATAGTCTGAAGTCAGAGAGCCTGATTTCTCCAGCTCCATTTTTCTTTCTCAAGATTGCTCATGCTATTTGGTATCTTTTTTTTTTTTGTCTCCATACAAATTGTAAAGTGTTTTATTCTAATTCTGTGAAAAATGCTACTGGTTTTGATAGGAATGCATTGAATCTGTAGATTACTTTGGGTGTATAGTCATTTTGACAATATTGATTCTTCCAATCTAAGAACATGAGATATCTCCCCATCTGTTTGTGCCATCTTTGATTTTTTTCATCAGTTATCCCTGGGATAAATCTCCCTTGCTCATGGTATATGATCCTTTTAATGTGTTGTTGGAGTCAGTTTGTTAGTATTTTGTTGAGGATTTTTGTATCTATTTTCATCAGTGATATTGGCCTATATATATACATATATATATATTTTTTGGTGGTCTTTTTGTCTGTTTTTTGTATCAGGGTGATTGTGGCCTCACACAATGAGAGGAGTGTTCCCTTTGCAAGTTTTCAGAATATTTTGAGAACGATAGATGCTAACTCTTCTCTAATTGTTTGATAGAATTCACTTATGAAGCCATCTAGTCCTGGACTTTTGTCTGTTGTGTGAAATGAATATTTCTTGCCGTATCAGTGGGCAAGAAATACCACAGCCATCAGCAATTTTGGGCCTCCAAATGTGAATGAGGACTCCCCAAGAGGAAAAGAATGGCTGCGATCCAACAGATGCTGCCATCCTCACCCCCATGGTGGTTGCTGAGGAATTCAAGGGAATACAAGAAGCAGCCGTCCACCACATATGTCACTCCTTTCAATGAACAAGGTATTATGGGTGGGGACAATAAACAATTAAGGGTTTGGCCCTGGAGGTGCGTATGAAAGGAATGAATTCAGTGAGTCTGGAGGCTTGCATCTTCCCATACATAGAAGAAAGCTGTTTCTTAGCTTGGTATCTGGTTTTCCTTACTCAATCATCTTTGATGTTCATACTGCCTTCCTCCTTTGTTGCAAACTTGTATATAGCCTGAATCCCTCTCCTGACTCCTTGTAACAGTTTTCTCAGGGCTACTGAGATGCTACCTCCCTGGATCAGAGTCCTTAACATTCCTACCAAATAAAATAACTCTCTAGTTTCAGGTTGCGACTAACTTTTTAGTCAACAGGTGGGAATTTTTTTAGTCACTGTTTCAGTTTCAGTACTTGTGACTGATCTGTTCATATTTTTGTGTTTTTCTGGCTCAATCTTGGACAGTCGTACTTTTCTAAGAATTTACCCATCTCTTCTAGGTTGCCCATTTTACTTCCATGTAGTTGCCCATAGTGGTCTCATGATCCTTGGTACTCCTGAGGTATCAGCTGTAACTTCTCCTTTTTCATTCTAACTTTATTGATTTGGATCCTCTCCTTTTTCTTCCTAATGAGTCCAGCTGTAGGTTTATCAGTTTGGTTTATCTTCTCAAAGAACCAGTTTTTAGTTTCATATTTCTTCATCTCTATTTCGCTCCTTCTTGCTCTGTTCTTTATGATTTCTTTCCCTCTACTAACTTCAGTTTTGTTTGTTTTCTCTCTCTAGTTGCTTTAAGTGTAAGGTTAGGTAGTTTATTTACATTTTTGTTGTTGCTGTTTGTCTCCTGAGGTAAGACTGTGTTACTATAAACTTTCCTCTCAGAATTATTTTGCTGTGTCCCATAGGTTTTGAATCATTTTGTTTTCACTGTTATTTGTCTCTAGGTACTTTTTTTATTTCTCTGATTTCTTCATTGATCCATTGGTTGTCTAGTAACATATCGTTTAGCCTCCAAGTGTTCATGTGTTTTTACAGTTTTTTCCCCCATAATTGACTTCTCATAGTGACGTGGTCAGAAAAGATGCATGATATGATTTCAATATTCTTAAATTTGCCGAGTCATAACTCATGGCCCAAGATGTGATCTAGCCTGGAGAATGTTCCATGTGCACTTCAGAAGAAAGTATATTTCTGCTGCCTTTGGATGGACTATCCTGTAGATATAAAGTCAATCTGATCGAATGAGTCATGTAAGGCTTGTGTTTCCTTATTAGTTTTTGATCTGGATGATCTGTCCATTAGTGTGAGTAGGGTGTTAAAATATCCCAGTTGTACTGTGTTACTGTTGATTTCCCCTTTGACAGAAGTTAGTATTTGCCTTATTTATTGAGGTGCTTCTATGTTGGGTCCATATATATTTACAATCGTTATATTTTCTTCCTGGATCGATCCTTTGATCCTTGTGTAGTGTCCTTTCTTGTCTCTTGTAATCATCTTTATTTTAAAGTCTATTTTTTTCTGATGTGAGTATCACTATTCCAGCTTCCTTTGATTTCCTTTCGCATGGAATCTCACCCTCAGTCTCACTTTTCCTCTGAGTCCCCTTCCAGGTGTTGGACTTGACCACATCACCTTTTTCCCTTTCCTACTCAATTATATGTGTATCTTACGTGTGTATCTTTCTTATAGGCTTGATTATATAGGAATTCTTTTGTCAGTTTCCAGTTAAGTTTTTAGTGAGAATTGTTCCATATGTGCATATATTTTTGATATGTTCATGGGGGCAGGTGAGTATCACATGCTTTAACTCCACCATCTTGATCTTCTCCTTTACCAACAATAAGGAAGCCACAAAAATATAATCTCAGAAGGTTTTAGCATCACTTATTTGACAGTCTCCCCTATATAACTTAACATGTGAAATAAGGCTAATTCATGTAATATCTTTCTTTATATAAAGAGAGCAAAAATCTTCTGAGATGTTTCAGGGGACCTCTGGGAAGTCCCCAAATAAACGTAAGGTCAAAAGGACTTCATATACAATTTGATTTGGGATAGCTTGTCAAAAAAAAAAATCAAAAGGTTTGGATATTTGATTAAATAGGATGACAGATCATTATGAAACAATACTTAACCACCTATTTGACCAAAGTGACAATAAAAAATTTCAAAGGAAAATACAAAAGGTTACATAGTTGTGAGCAAAACTTAGCTCTCTTAATATTAGGAAGACTTAGTTTTCTGAAACTGTCAAACACCTGATAAAGGCAAAATTATTTTGATGAAACACAACATCTTTGCTTTCTAAGTGGATTACTTACTTAAAAGGGGGAAAAAACCTTTCAGGATCATTTCAGGAGCAGTCCAACAGTCCATAAAACTTTTGTCCTTTTAATAGATGAAAGTAAAAAAGAAATAAAATTTCATTTTTACCTAAGTGTGCTGTTGATATTAAAGCTTAATTTCATAAACTTTATAGTAAAGTCACGTAATTTTAGCCTGCTTGACCACTCATAGTGAGTTTCTTACCCCTGCTCTGCATGCTGTGATCTCTCCTCTGTTTCATTCTGAGCCAAATACTTGCAGGGGGAGGAGGGGCTTTTGTATGTTTTTATTTTTAGCAAAAGCAGATCCCCATATCTCATAACTTTTCCTAGCCAAAGACACATCCTTCTTTCCTTGCAGAGTTGTTTCTCCTGTTATTTCCAGTAGTCCTGATTAAATACATTAGTTAGAATTCTGAACTTTTAGAAACCTTAATTTCTAATAAAAACTAAGAGGTAGGTATATGAGCTGTCTGTCATACCAGAATTAATTATATTAACAAATTTATGAATACATTTTATAATATCTGGAAACATGCGCCCTTCAACTACATCATTTTCAATCTCCTTTTTTTTTGTTTTTCCTTCTAGATATATAGCTCTATTTTAATTTATGAGAGATGGCCTAAAACATTTTCTACCAGGTTCTGAATATCAGCTGTGATCATGAGTTCAGTCAGATCAGTTGCCTCTCATCTTATTTTTTGCTTTTTAAATATATTTAGTCACTAATCTGAGGAAGTTGTCCATTTACAGAAACTTGAGGATCCTGGTTTTAAGAAATTCTTTAACTACAGCCTATAGTTTGGCCTTTGACCAAAGAGTTAAAGATGCCTGAAAATAATCATCTGTAGCCTCAGGTGGTCTTATGTTAAAAGTTAACTGTAAAGAAAAAAATGTTGACTGCTATTTCAGTACTACAAAATCAAGCTACCCACCGATGATGCACCTGAGGAGGACTCAGGATGGAAGAAGGGGAAGCCTTCTGTGCCCTGGATCTTCTATAATTGGTGACAATGCTAAGTTTTACTTGGCAGTGGATAAACTAACTTTGAGGAGTAAGTTTTCCTTTCCTTTCAAGAAAAGATCCCTGGGTTACCCTGGGATTTACAGGGATTAAACTGTAATTAAAATGTAAATTAAAATTTACAAGGATTAAAGTTGCAGGGATTTTTGCTCAGTTGAGAGACACTGGGGTGGTTTGGACTCGGTGATTAAATAGGAGTCTGCGATGATGTCTTTCCTATATTCAGCTACTTTAATAGAATTTGTTGGAAAAAAAAATTATGGATACCTAATGAGAGCTCCCAGCTTCAAAGAAATGAAACAAATCTTCCAACTGGTGACAGCTTCCTCAGGCAACCAAGAAACTTGTGGGAGTGTTGAAGGCAAGTCTACCTACTGGGTAGTGGTCCCATAGAGAAACTCATTTATTAATTTAAAATTTGCTTGGCCAGATGATAGCCTATGATGAACGGTACTGATGGATTTGTGGTCTTCGAAGGAGAAGATTTAACTCTGGAACCAAAGATAGTCTCAGTCACTCAGAGCTTTGTGTGCAAAGTTTTACTTAAAGTGTAGGACAGAGAAAGCTTCTGACACAGACACCAGAAGGGAGTAGAAAGAGCACCCGCCTCACTAGTTTAAGTAGGACCTTATATACTTCTCAACTTGCTGCTGAGAATTGATAAAAAGAATACCTCAAGGTTGTAAGAATTCCACCAGAGCCTTTCCCAAGGCATACATCCTGAGATAACTTTGGCACAAGATTAGCCAGGGAGAATGGGTTCTGGGCAATGTCTCTGGGCAAGATATACTGCTGCTGTGTAATCAGGGGTGCAAGTCTTGAGAAACAGGTTCCCAGGCAAAATTTGTTACCATTATAATTATTAACATAAGGCCTAAGAAAAGCATTTCCATGAGTAAGACATTGTGCTCTGTGATCATTAGTTCCTGACCTAAAGAAAGGCCAGTTCTCAGGCGAGATACACTATGGAACAGGGATTAAGGAAAGCATGAGAGAATGTTCATCTCCACCTTAAAGGACTGCCTGCCTCAGCTTCAATGCTTTCACAGGGACACACAGAACACACTGGCCGCCCTGTGCTCTCAACACTCACAGTGGTTTTAGACCGTAGGAGGGAGAGACTGAGAAATGTAAAAGACTTGAACAACTCTAGGGTGACGCCGAGAGGAGTTACGCTCACAAACAGCACCTTGGCCCGTCACTCAGCTATCAGTATGATTCTATCCTGACAAGCCACCTTTAAAATGGGAAACAAACCTTTCAGATCAAAAGCAAGATGGATGACAGGTTGCCAGCCTTCAGCTAACACCCCAACCCAGGGTTCATACATGTACAGAACTTATACTTGCAAGTACTCACTTAATTGGGAACTCACCCAAGATGGAGCTCTGTTGATACTCCAAAGCGTGTTTTGACTTTTGTGTATGCAGTTAGAGAAAGTTGTCTTGATAAAATACCTTCTCAGAATTCTGACCTTAAAGGAACAAAAGCCCTTCTGGGAGGAACCTGAATTCATCTCCCTGTGCCTTTGAGATGTATATGTTCTACTTGAACTTCTAGGCATCCTGTTTCTATTTTGAGAGCTTGGTCTCTGCACTCCAGAAGGTACACATAATATGGGGTACATCTTCCAGCCAGTCAGACAAACTGCGTTTCCAAGTAGTCTCTTGGCTGTGTCAGCTCTCAGGGAAATTTGTCCTAGGGGCTCCCATTCTATAAGGGCCTGTGTCATCTCAACCTTCATTGCATCTGCTAAGCAATGAAGGCCTTTACTTTCTTAGGCTGTTTTCTAGAGCTTGTGACGGTAATATACTTTTCACTCCCTTGTAGGGACACCTCTTGCATCTTATTGTTTTGAATTGCTTTTGAGATAATATTCGCCAATGGCAGATGATGGGTCCTTAAATGGAATACATTTCTAAATGGGTTAAATTTTAGAGCGCTCTCATTGTAAACAGGCCAGAAAGGCAGGGGGGATGAGTCCTAGAGGGTCTGAGGTGCAGGCTGAGGGTCAGGTTCCCAGAGGGCAGCCACAGGAGCTGTGGAAGGTTAAAAGCAAGAGGATGCTGGGTCCCTGCTGCTGTGGGGAGGCGCTTGGCACTAGCTGCAGCCCCAGGCAGTGTACCCATCAGGACAAGTCTGAACTCCCCGGGACAGTTCACTTAGCGAACAGGACCGAGAGCGTTAATGTCACAAAGAATGCACGCGAGCGGTGCTCGTGCGTCCACTTTACAAACTCGCACGCAGCCCAAAGCAGGGTTGGGCCGCTCTTTGTCTAGAACACCCAGCACAAGCCGTGCTTCACACTCGCACAAGCCGCTGTGGCCCAATCAAGAAGAGGTCGCGGGCCACAGGCCCCCAGGTGGGAACGAGCTGACTTTGCTGCGGGGGAAGTATCGCGCCCCATGTTCTTCTCACCAGGCTGGATTCAATATGGAGTTCATGGTGCGGCTCACTGGAGCGACCAAAACACACGTGGAACCTTTTGCTTGACAATTTGCTTCCAGGAAACAAGGTCATGAATCATAGAACATCAAGTAGCCTATTCAAGCTGGGCACGGCAGAGCCTGTTCCAGAAAGACTTGCTCTTGTGCTGTAGCCTGTCCCTGCAGGGAAATGCCGCCTCATGGTGAAGAACAGTGAGCCCCTGAGGCTGTCATAGAAGCTGCCGTGACTCCTAGCCTCCCAAGGGGGGCCTTGCAACCTCCAGATCTGTGAGATAATACGTGTCTGCTGTTTATGTCCTTTCTCTGGTATCCTGTTATGGCAGATTAAACACCAGTCACAAAGGATTTAACAGCAGGAGGCACGTTAACAGACTGCAGAGTATTCTGAGAGTGGACAGGGTTGGTCTACACTGAGTGAAAAAGAGATGCCAACTCTGCCAGGACAGGTGGAGGAGGGAGGATTAAAGATCCAGGGATGTAGGAATGGGCTGGATGGTGGTGGTTGGTGAAGTCCGAGGCCCAGAGGACCTTCCATAAATCAAGCACTAGTATCACCAACAAGCTCAGACACAGGGCTGGGCTGCAGACCGGGGCTGATGGCAGACGCATGATTACTGAAGCGGCTCCATGGTGGCACTTGAGGTAATACGATGTGAGAATCAGAGGTAAGGTGCCTGAACGAAGGTGTCAGAAGGAAAGTCAGTGAAATTACTGTGACATTTCAAGAAAAAAGGGGCAGCAAGCCCACTCTCGGCTATGGAGATGGTTAGAAGAAACCAGGACTCTTAGGGGCAAAGTCGATGAACAGATGACATAGGTGACCCTCACTATGGCCTCTGAGAAGGAATCAAGGATGAATGGGTTAGGAGGTAAAGGGTGCCAGCCAGTGGCATGGATTTTGGTAAGGAGGTGTGGTAGTGGGTACACAACCATGAGGATACTGCTCCGATTGTGAACTGCCGGCCTGAGAGAGGAATGGAGCAGCCAGGGGGAGGTTCTCTTGAGCAGCAGCTTGGAGATGGCACCTGTGGCTCTGGGGCACCGCCCTCTAGGAGGCATGTGGACCCCAAACCAACGACCAGAGCCTGGTGTTCCCAGTGGGTAGAACATCTGGGATGGAAACAGGTGGGGCCCATTTGTCATCACTCCCAGGGACCTACTTGGGAATTGGAATCTCATGTACACAACTCCGTACTCTGCCGGTTCAGAGGTCTGGACATTCAAAGTGGGGGTGCTTCCACCAGGGGAGAAGTTCCTGCTGGCCTGGTCACTATGGGTTACTCCTGCCAAGAGGCCAGCAGACAAGAGTCAGCAGGGTAGCGGGTCTGACCCAGACCACGTGAGGAGGTAGGTCACGTTGGCTGAGCACAAGGAGGCCGAGAAGACTTGGTTTGGAGCTCACGTGGGCATCTCTGGTCTTCTCTGCCTGATCTGGATGCTGAATGGACAGGTAGGAGCTGTGGCTCAGGAAGGCATGCTGACCAAAGGTCCGGTCCTCAGGAAAGAGGCTCTGGGTACCACCAGGTCAGCATCATACCAGCACAGGTGCATGCTGGCGGTGAAAGGAGATGGATGGTAGGTAGGGACATGAGTATCTTCCACACCCCATATGATCTAAGACAAGAACAGCTAATGCACAGGCCTGGTGGAAGGGACGAGAGTAGACACCTGTGGGATGTGGATGATGTCTCCACGTGGGCGCAGGCGCATGGGGCAGGGGCTGGAGCAGCGGGGCTGGCCTGCCCCTCTCTCTGAAGGACTCTTAGGGCTGCTCCACGTCTCCTTCCCAACGGCCTGGTTAGGGCTTCCCCACAGCTGGACGCTCTGGGATCCACACATGAACGCACCAGGGGCCAAGGCAGGCTGTGTCCTGCCACTTCTGACAGCCTCCAAGTCACACAGGCCATCTTTTCTACATTCTATTGGTTCCTAGACAGTCACCAGTTCACCAGCTACAAAGGGAGAAGGCGCAGGTCCTGTAGTCAATAGGAGGAAGTTAAGATCAAGTCAGGTCAGGTGGGTGCCAGGGAGGGGGATGAGACCGAAAGGATGAAGACCTGCTTGGAGACCGTGTTCTCCAGTTGTATTTGCTGGGAGAGTGGACAAGGAGGCCAGAAGGGAGAGTGAGTCACAGGTCTGGCAGCGATAGAAAGAGGCACTCAGGCATTTGGAGGTCAAAGAGAGGAGCCCACTCCCAGACCTCTGCTCCTGAGCCAGGGTTACAGAGACCCCCAGGCAACACTCTGGCCCCTGCAGGCTGCACCACCATGCCAGCCATCCTCCAGGAAGGAGGCACTGTTGTTGTCATCTCATGTGCATTCCCTCTCAGGTCCCCAGTACATCTATGGGTGTCCCGTTTTACAGATGGACTGCTCAGATGCAGACAGCTTAGGCATCTTGCCAAGGTCACTATCCCTGATTCAGACCTAATTCTGAAAATTTCAGGTCTTCTGCTCCTACACTAGATGTGTGACCTCAGGTTGTCAAGTCCTATTTGGGAAAGCCAACTTTCCTCCTTAAAAGAGAGATTACAACCCCTATTGTAAGGCTCAGATTGGGGGTTTCATGTGAAGGAGAGTGTATCAGGGCAGGCTTCCTGGTGGTGGCAGGCCCCACACTGAGAGTTACGATTTGCAGGGCAGCGTCAAGGAGTCAGTCCAGTGGGTTGGCGGCAGGGATGGGTAAGATGCCCAGTGGGAAATTCTGGAAAGGCCTAAGGGAGGGGCATGAGGATTAGGGTGAGGAGAGCCAGGCCTGGCCAGAGGGAAGCTGGCATGCTTCCCTGGGGTGGTGGTTTGGGGTTTGGCTCAAGGCGGATGGTCAGGAAACCGCAGATGGAGCAGAGTGCTGCAAGGCAGTGAGCGAGCGCCACCCGCCTGCCCTGCTCAGGTGACAGCACCTGTGTGGGTGTCACTCCTGGTTCCCTCCCCACTCCATGCACCGAAGGGTGGTGGCCCAGCCAGCTGGCAGGAGGCCGGGCCCTGCAGGCAGGCAGACGTCCTCCAGCCTCTGTGCTGGCCGAGGAGATGGAGCCGCGGGGCTGGCTGCCTCTGCTCCTGCAGTTGGGCCTGATGTGGCCCCCGGGGGCTCTGCCTGAGCCCCGACTGAGGGTATTCGTGGTTCCCCACAGCCACATGGACGTGGGCTGGCTGCACACCGTACAGGTAGGTGCCCAAGTGACCCCTGCACAACTCTTGAAGCTGCGGTTCTTTTTCCATCTGGACTCCAGAGTGGGTTTGTGTCCTGGGTCTCTGCCATCAGGGGACTCGGCCTTGGGTCCACCTGTACTTGGCTACGGACTGGATGTCGGCTTCCCTGGTGGCTCAGATAGTAAAGAATCTGCCTACAATGCAGGAGACCCGGGTTCGATCCCTTGGTCAGGAAGATGCCCTGGAGAAGGAAATGGTAACCCACTCCAGTATTCTTTCCTGGAGAATTCCAAGGACAGAGGAGCCTAGTGGGCTATAGTCCATGGGGTCACAAAGATTTGGACACGACTGAGCAACTAACATATACTGTCTGTGGGCAGAAGTGAGAATGTGTCCCCAGCTGCAATGGGTGGAAGGGGTTCCTCAGATATTCCTTGAGTGAATGAATGAACCAGGGCCAAGGAAAAGAGGGAAAGACTGATTTCCATAAGTCTCTGGTGCAGGTAACTGAAATGATTACCCAGGCTTGCACAAGATCTTTTCTGGAAGGAGGAAGGAAATAAATGAATAGGACCACTCTGATCATGGATTCAATACTTTCCATGAGACGTTAATGAGTGAGTCGCTCATTTTAAAGGGAGTGGGGCAGCAAGAGGCCCTGAGGCTGGGTGCTGAGTCTGGTCCCAGCTCACCAGGCAGCCTCTGTGGGTGGTCACCCACCTGCAGGTGGACCTGCTGACGTGCGAGGAAGCATGCTCACTACCCCCAGTTTACAGAAGGGACACTGAAGCCCAAGGGGAGAGTGCTGCCCAAGTCAGCAGACATTGCTGCCTTGCCCAATAACCCCCTGCCTGGGGCTCCTTGCATTCCTTTATCAGCATCTCTGGGCACCATGGGAGCCAGCCTGACCCAGATGGGAGCGGGCACAGCTCCATCCTGGGGGCTCCCAGCCTCGGGGGGAGGAGATAGATCCAGAGAGATGACTCTCAGGGTCAGCTCCTCTCAGCCTCAGCCCTTGACACACGCTTCCCCATCATTTCATCCCAAGAAGGCCCTTCAGGGTCCCCGGACCTCACTCCCGGGACCCTGTTGTCGACTGGTCTGTCCTCCAAGGCAGGGGTGGTCAGCACGCCCCTCTGGGCTGGGCTGGCACGTCCCTCTGTCACATAGAGTGTGTGTCTCCTCGTGACTGTCCTCAGGGGTAGGCTCCCATCGAAGGGAGTCCGCCCGGGTCCTTCTCTCAGTGCAGTGCTCACCGCCAGGCCAGCACAGAGTGGACACCGTGCTCCCTTGTTTGAGGAGCAGGGGGTCTAGGGCAGGGCCTGGACAGGCTTGGTGGGAGTGCCAGTGGCCCCCGGACAGCGTGTCTCCCTGGACATCCCTCCTCGGTCCCTGGTCCACGCCCTCTGGTTTCCCCCGCGGGTCTCGAGTGATGTCTCTCCCCTTCGCCACCCCAGGAGAGCATGCAGGCTTATGTCACCAACGTCTACAACTCCGTGGTGGAGGAGCTGACCCTTGAGAAGAAGCGCAGGTTCATCGCCGTGGAGCAGGAGTATTTCCGGCTGTGGTGGGATGGCGTCGCCTCGGACAAGCAGAAAGGCCAGGTAACGCTGCCGTCAGGGGGTCCTCACCAGGCAGGTGAGAGTGTCCCTGGGGGTCCCAGGAACGACCCTTCAGGAAGCCCCTGGGTTATGCTCTGTGTGACTGGGGCGGGGCTGCCTAAACCAGGAGGCCCCAACCCAGCTAAGCTGTGCCCAGGGTCCATTTAGTACAGGTTTGTAGTCAGCCCCACGCCCAGGGGACAGGCTTGTGTTTGATCCTGCCTTTCTGGTTCCTCCTAAAAAGTTGCAGCCCTGGCAGCCCAGCTGGGCACTCAGCTGGTGCAAACAGGGTCACCTCTGACACTGGGCACTCCAGGGTGACCCTGTGTCCACACCTTCTGACTTCATTTGTGGGTCTGCATGGCCCCCATGGACACTGGAGCCGGGACCATCCAGGGGTCCAGGAGTCCCTGTGGATTAACCTCCGGGTCTTGATTAACTCTGCATCACAGTGGGTCAGAGGCCATGGTCCTTGGAGGGGCAGTCTGGGGCCAGGTCCCTTCCCCCTCTCCGTGTGATCACAGGTTGGGCCTGGCCTCTTTAGCTGCATGTGAATTCATTGGTAGCATGATTAATGTTACATTCCTGATTTAGTTAATTATATGACAGCTATAATGATCTTGCTCAACACTTACTGAACTACGGAATTAAAGGAATGCAGCTGCTAACGTTTACTTTCAATTGGTTTAAGTAAACCATATCTTGTATTAAAATAAATAAATAGTGTTAAGGAAATGGGTAAATAATATTAACAGTGAGATAATTTGGGGAAGCTGAAACTCCAGTTCTTTGGCCACCTGGTGTGAAGAGCCAACTCATTGGAAAAGACTTTCATGCGGGGTAAGATTGAAGGCAGGAGGAGCAGGGGATGACAGAGGATGAGGAGCTTAGATGGCATCACCAACTCAGTGGACATCCGATTGAGCAAACTCTGGGAAATAGTGAATGACAGGGAAGCCTAGAGTGCTTCAGTCCATGGGGTTGCAAAGGGTCAGAGATGACTGATCAAATGAAAAACAGCAATCTGTGGAAAGATTTATGGGAGGGGAGCTTTTTTTACAATCCTTGCAAGGCTTTCATAAGCTGGAAATTATTCCAAACAAAAGTTGTGAACATATATACCTGTATATATGCCTGACGAAGCAGCAGCCATGGGCTGTTCTCAGAGCTGGACACAGTGCTGCCCCGGACGGACAGCGTCCTGCTATTTGCAGAATAAATGAGGCTGCGGAGCTTGAAGGAAGGACCGTGAGACGCACTAGACATGAGACCAGCAAACATAAATGGTTCAGCCTGGGAGGTGTAACCTGGCCTTTTCTCTCTGCCCACCACGCCAAGGTCCACGAGCTTGTGGCCGAAGGTCGCCTGGAGTTTGTCCTCGGAGGCCAGGTCATGCACGACGAGGCCGTGACCCACTTTGATGACCAGATCCTCCAGCTCACAGGTTCGATTACCCTTCCTCAGACCAGGGTCCCTGTGGCCTCCTGTGGGGCTGGGACTGGGTGTCTGAGCCCTGATCTGGGCTCCATCTTCCCCTCTCAGCAGGAGACTGACCAGTCAGCACTGTGATTGCTGGTGCCGTGTCCATGTCTGTGTCTGAGTGCAGGGGATAAGGGTGTGGATTCTAGACCAGCTGGCCTGGCTGGTTCCTGACTCTGCTAATTCCCAACACTATAACCCTGGGCAAGTGATGCAACCTCATTAAGCCTCAGTTGCCTCCTGTATAAAAATATTTGATAATGATGTATGATCTATCTGAAAGAGTTGTTATAAAGTTTAAATTGAAATAATTCAAATAGGTCACATTGAGTACAGCATGTGGGTCCCTAGTCAATTATCAATAAGGGTCAGATGCCATCTCTGCCATCACCTCACCCACCAGCTATTCAATCAATACCAACACCTCCAACACCACCAGCATCGCCACCTCCAACACTACCGACATCACCACGGTTACATTGGTGCCATCACTACTAGCACCTGTACCACCTCCAACAAGACTACCTCCAAGTCTATCATGAATGCCCCCAACACCACCATCACCACCACCAACATCTTAGCACATCATTGCATCACTTATAACACCAACACCTCCAACATCAGCACCATCACCATCAATGTCACCATCACTGTCTGCACCTGTACCACCTCCAATCCCACTGCCTCCAAGTCCATAATGAATCCTCCAGCACCACCATCATCACCACTAATACCCCAGCACATCATTGCATCACTTCTAACTCCAACACCACCCACACCAACACCAAAATTACCACTGTTACCACAACCTACCCATCATGCATCTCTTCCAAAACCACCACATTCCCCACCACTATTAACACTTCCACCACCACCAAAATTAAATGTACATTAATTTTTTTAAACACCATTCTTGTAGAGAAGGGGGACAAAAAGAAGCAAATGTAGAAAAATATGGGAAACCTATTGAGAATGTGTTCATTTCTCATTTCCCCATTTCCCATTTCACCTCCAACATCAATACCACTTCTAACACCAGTGCATACAACCACTCTGTCAACTGTTACATCCACACCATCATAACACCAACACCTCTACTACCACCAAATCTCATCACCTTCACCACCACGAAAACCAACAGCACCTCGTCTATCACTAACATTACCCCCTCTGCCAACAGCAAAACTATCTCCACCACCACGAGCACCCCCAGAATCACCAGCACTTTCACCTCCATGATCAGCTCTAACGCTCCAACCACTTCTGGCACCATCACTGCCAGCAGCACCACCGAAACCTCCAGTGCTAACTCTACCACCTACGGCACAACCAGCATCCTCAACGCCAACACCGTAACAGGAAACCGATAAACTTTACCACCGCCTCTACCATCCTCACTACCATCATCATCACCACCAACTCCATTCGCATCATTATCCCCGTCAACGCCACAACCACTGTCATCACAGCCATCATCACCAACACAGCTATCATCCATACCACCACTACCACCATCATCATCTCTTCCATATCCGTTACTGACACCGCCACTGTCACACCCCCATCACCTTCACAACCTCCATCACCACACATCCTGTCATGAAGGGCGCATTCTCCTCCACTTAACAAGTGTTTTTCACAGGCATCACTTCATGCACCCTGGAAGGCAGGGTGTCCAGAGGGCATCAGGCTCTCGGTCTCTTTCACAGAAGAGACACTAAGACTGAAGCTACAAGAGGGACAAAGTGTCAGTGGGTGAGCCAGGTTGGCTGCAGTGTGGGCTGGGCTCTAGCCCATTGTCACTCCACTAAAGTCAGACCCTGTGCAGGACATCACGATGGCACTGGGCTTTCTCTTTGGATTTTCTTACCCTGTCTCTCCTTTCAACTCTTTAATCTGTGCTTCCTTCCTTCTGAGTTTCTACTGCCTTATTTCTAGATGTAAGTGTGAAGCTCATGGGAATCTTTATGTTTTACCGTATAAACTCCTGTGTCTGCAAAGCGCAGCCTCTGGCCTCACCTCCTGCCTTCCTCCTGTTCCTTCTGCTTCCTGCTTCCCTTGATCTGCCCCTAAGACAAGGCCTCCTGTGCTTTCAGAACAAGATTTCCTGTTGTTTCCAGCCAGACTCACCTAGGGAGTCTCATGTCCAAGAAACTTTCAAAGGGGCCACAATACCCGAGCACCTCCCCTCTTCACCATGAACTACAGTTTGATTCTTATCTGGGTTCCCAGGGCTCAGTCCAGGATTTGACTAGGCCAGGGGTGGTGGGCATAAAGGGAGGGAAAGGGCACTGATCTGTCTTCTCCAGGTACATACAGAATGATCATTCCTAATCTCTGGTCTCAGACCACCATGCTCACCTCCTTGAACACCACACAGCTGACCTTGCAAAGCAGACCAGAGGAGCAAGAATCTAAGCAAAGACAGGTCCCCATCACTGGGGCAGGAAGGGCTGTGGACACCTGCACCCTCCCCAGGACATTCTCTGAGGCTCCATTTCCGACACTAGTCAGGCTCCTGGGACCCTCAGAGGATGGGCCCTGACTTCATCTCATGATAACCTCTTGTTCTAACAACAAGGGATACACTTACTTCCTTCAGTCTTGGTGGCAGTCCTGGAGATGGGGAGACTTACAAAACTCCATTTTTGGAGGTTGAATACGAGGCAAAAATGCTGCTGAAACTTACATGAATCACGCTGCCAGCAGGTGATGGTCACATTCTTTTTTGAAAAAGTTACTTATTTTTTTCTTATTATATATATTATTAAAGTATGATTGACTTACAGTGTTTTAGGTGCAGAGTGACGTGATTCAGGTATACATACACACATATTATTTTTGAAATGATTTTATATTATAGGTTATTATGAGGTATTGACTATAGTTCCCTGTGTTGTACAGTATACCTTTGTTGTTTGTTGCATATCTATTTTTAAATTAAAAATCTAGCATTGTATTCATACTTAGTCAAACAAGTGGAATCAAAATGTCATACATTTTTTAGTTAGGCAGAAATTCATATTCTAAAATATGTAAGTATATGTTATGCATATTATTTATATATATATACATATACAAGAGCATTTCTACTACAGTTGAAGAAGGATTGAGAAAGAACAAAAAAAGAGATGAAGAAATTGGAAAACAAAAACTAAATGAAATGGGAGCACTGAATATTAAATAGAAAAAGTGAAACAAACTAGATAAAAGTAAAAGATCATCATGTAGTCCAGTTGTTTTTAACTACGGTGGTTCATTAGAAACATATCTGGAGCTCTGGAGGAAAAAAAGCAATACCTGGGCATTTGTATTTAAAAAAAATTCTAAGAAAATTCTGATATGTATCTGCATTTTAAAAAGTGATTACAGGTTTTTCTATTAAATGGTAGTTTTGGTGATATATAGAGTTCTATTATTTTTCTGTTGACCAATCATGACACAATGATATTGAGTAATAGTTACATAATCACAAAGGTGAAAGATTCTTATCAATTTTCACAATCAATAGCTAGACAAAAAATAAAAGATAATTACAATTACAAACGATTATGGGAACATGATTAACCTAACAATATAAAATAGGTACAAATTATTTGCGTGGGTTAAGCAGAGTGACCTGGTAAGTGGAAGTTGGTGCTTTTAATGCATTTACATTTGAGGTGATTATCAATATGTTTGATCCAATTGCCATTTTCTTAATTGTTTTGGGTTTATTTTCTGTAGATCTTTTTCATCCCTTGTGTTTCCTGCCTAGAAAAGTTCCTTTGGCATTTGCTGTAAAGCTGGTTTGGTGGTGCTGAATTCTCTTCACTTTTGCTTGTCTGGAAAGCTTCTGATTTCTCCATCAAATCTGAAGCAGAGTCTTGTTGGTAGAGTATTCTTGGTTGTAGTTTCTTCCCGTTTATCACTTTAAATGTATCATGCCATTCCCTTCTGACTTGCAGAGTTTGAGTTGAGAAATCAGCTGATAGCCTGATGGGAGTTCCCTGCTATGTTATTTGTCATTTTTCCCTTGTTGCTTTTAATATTTTATCTTTGTCTTTAATTTTTGTCAGTTTGATTACTAGGTATCTTGGTGTGCTCCTCTTTGGGTTTATCCTTCCTTGCACTCTCTCTAGTCTCCTTCCAGGACCTTCCTATAATGCAAATTTTGGTGCATTTAATGATGTCCCAGAGGCTTCTTAGGGACACCGTCATTTCTTTTCATTCCTTTTTCTATATTCTGCTCTATGGCAGTGATTTCCACCATCCTATCCTCCAGGTCATTTGTCCATTCTTCTGCCTCAGTTATTCTGCGATTGATTCCTTCTAGTGTATTATTCTGGAGAAGGCAGTGGCACCCCACTCCAGTACTCTTGCCTGGAGAATCCCAGGGACGGGGGAGCCTGGTGAGCTGCCGTCTATGGGGTCGCACAGAGTCGGACACGACTGAAGTGACTTAGCTGCCGCAGCAGTGTATCCTTCATCGCTGTTTGTTCTTTAGTTCTTCCAGGTCTTTGGAAAACATTTCTTGCCTCTTTATTGTTTTCCCAAGATCCCGCATCATCTTCACTATCATTATTCTGAATTTTTTTCTGGGAGGATGCCTATCTCCACTTTATTTAGTTGTTTTTCTGGGGTTTTATCTTGTCCCTTAGTCTGGGACATAACTTCCTGCCTTTTCATTCTGATTCACTTTCTGGAATGTGGTTTTTGTTCTAGCCACTGTGGAACTGCTGTTCTTCTTGCTTTTTCTGTCTGTCCTGTGATGGAAGAGGCTAAGAGGCTTGGGAAAGGTGCCTAATGGGAAGGACTGATGGTGGGAAAAACTGGTCTTGCTCCGGGGGGGCAGCACCTTGCTGAGTAAAGCTTTAACCCAATTATTTGCTGATGAGTGGGGTTGCACTCCCTCCCTGATAGTTGTTTGGCCTGAGGTGACCCAGATTTCCTGGGGATTCCCAGGCCCTTTGTTGGTTCCCCAGGCTTGGAACCATGACATGTGGTTGAGAACCTTCACAGAAGTGGGAAGGCTTCTTTGGTATTACTGTTCCCCAGTTTGTGGAGAACCTTACCCCACAGGGATGGCATTTCATTATATTGTGATTGTGCTCATCCTACAGGCTCAATATATAGCATTGTACAGGTGGTAGTTACAAAAACCATCCTCAAGAAAAAGAGATGCAATACAGAAAATAGTTGCCTGAGGAGGTCTTACAAATAGATTAGGAAAGAAGATAAGTGAAAGGCAAAGGAGAAATGGAAAGATATGCCCATCTGAATGCAGAGTTCATGGAAAGATATGTCCTTCTGAATGCAGAGTTCCAAAGTATAGCAAGGAGAGAGATATAAGAAAGATTTCTTAAGCAAAGAAATAGAGGAAAACAACAGAATCGGAAAGACTAGAGGTCTCTTCAAGAAAATTGGAGATACCAAGGGAGCATTTCATGCAAAAAGATGGGCACAGTAAAAGAAAGAAATGATAAGGAACTAACAGAAATATAGGAGATTAAAGAAGATGTGGCAAGAATACACAGAAGAACTGGAGAAAAAAGTCTTGATGACCTGGGTAACCACGATGGTGTGGTCACTCACCTAGAGCCAGACATCCTGAATTGTGAAGTCAAATGGGCCTTAGGAAGCATAGTATAAACAAAGCTAGTAGAGGTGATGGAATTCTGGCTGACCTATTTAAAATCCTAGAAGATGATGCTGTTAAAGTGCTGACTCAATAGACCAGCACATTTGGAAAATTCAGCAATGGCCACAAGACTGGAAAGGGTCAGCTTTCATCCCAATCCCAAAGAAGGGTAATGCCAAAGAAAGTTGAAACTACCATACAGTTGCTCTAATTTCACATGCTAGCAAGGTAACGCTCAAAATCCTTCAAGCTAGACTTCAATAGTACATGAACCAAGAACTTCCATGTATTTCACCTGGATTTAGAAAAGACAGAGGAACCAGGGATCAAATTGCCAACATCCATTGGATCATAGAAACAGAAAGAGAATTCCAGAAAAACATCTACATCTGCCTCGTGGATTACACTAAATCTTTTGACTGTGTGGATCATAGGAAACGAAAAACTCTTCAAGATATGGGAGTACCAGACCACCTTACCTGCCTCCTGAGAAACCTGTATGTAAGTCAAGAAGCAACCATTAGAACCAGACACGGAATAACAAACTGGTTCCAAATTGAGAAAGGAGTACACCAAGGCTGTATATTGATACCCTGCTTATTTCATTCATATGCAGAATGCATCATGCAAAATACCAGGCTGGATAAAGCACAAGCTGAAATCAAGATTGCAGGGAGAAATATCAATAACCTTGATACGCAGATGACACCACCCTTACGGCCGAAAGTGAAGAGGAACTAAAGAGCCTCTTGATGAAAATGAAAGAGGAGAGTGAAAAAGCTGGCCTAAAATTCAACATTCCAAAAATTAAGATCATGGCATTTAGTCCCACACTTAATGGCAAATAGATGGGGAAACAATGGAAAAGAGTGACAGATTATTTTCTTTGGCTCCAAAATCACTGCCGAAGGTGACTGCAACCGTGATTAAAAGACACTTGCTTCTTGGAATAAAAGCTATGACAAACCTAGACAGAGTATTGAAAATCAGAGACATCACATTGCCAACAAAAGTCCACATAGTCAAAGCTATGGTTTTTCCAGTAGTCGTGTACATCTGAGGGAATTAGATAAGGCTGAAGGCTGAAGAATTTGTGCTTTCAAACTGTGGCATTGGAGAAGACTCTTGCGAGTCCCTTGGACAGTAAGGAGATGAAACCAGCCAATCCTAAAGGAAATCAACCCTGAATGTTCTTTGGGAGGACTAACGCTGAAGGTGAAACTCCAATACTTTGGCCACCTGATGCAAAGAGCCAACTCATTGGAAAAGACCCTGATGCTGGGAAAGATTGAGGGCAAGAGGAGGAGGGCAACAGAGGATGTGATGTTGGACAGCATCACCAGCTCAATGGACATGAGTTTGAGCAAACTCTGGGAGACAGTGAAAGGCAGGGAAGCCTGATATGAGCAGTCCAAGGGAATGCAAAGAGTTGGACCCAACTCAGTATATGAAGGACAGCGACAACGCATCCTCTCAGTCACCTTGGCCTCTGCACTCTGGCCCCACCCTCAATTCCCTAGGCAGGTCGATCTTCACCTGGTCATTGTGCTCATTAGGAATCTGGTTCTGATGCAATGAAGGTGACTGAGTGACCGTGACTCAAGCAAGAGGGAAGGTTCTTCTCTTAGGGATGGGGCAACGGAGAGGGGAGTCTACACTGCAGGCTGTTCTGAGCCATCAGGGGGCTCTACTTCACAGAGTAATGATGTTTCTGGTTGCTGGTGTGTTTGCTATTCATCCCGTAGGGTGTCCTTGCCCTCCTCACATGGCCGAAGGTGTCTCACCCCTTTGAAATGTCATCTCATTTGGGGAAGGGGAGGGGAATGAAAGGAAGAGGGTAGTGCATCCTTGAGAAGGTGACCCAGAACTACTTTCATCACTTCTGGCCATGTCCAATGTTCAGAACCTCATCACATGGTCTGTCATCTATGGGAGGCTTGAGAATGCAGGCGCCAGGTAGAAGTTTATTACCCTGACCTAACTGGGTGGGGTGGGGGTCTTCCCTGGTGGCTCAAGGGTAAAGAATCCACCTACCAATGCAGGAGATGTGAGTTCCATCCCTGGGTTAGGAAGATCCCCTGGAGAAGATTCCACTTCAGTATTGTTATCTGTGAAATCCCATGGATAGAGGAACCTTGGCCAGCTAAAGCCTAGATGATAGCTTACTGTGAACGATATCAGATTGGTGATCTCCAAAGGCAAAGATTTACCCTCGGGACCAGGAACCAGTCTTGATCACTCAAGAGATTTTGTGTAGCAGAGTTTTATTAGAGTATGAAAAGGGACAGAGCAAGCTTCCTACATAGACATCATAAGGGGGATGGAGAGTGACTCCCTCACTAGTCTAAGCAAGGGAATTATGTACTTTTTAATTGGTTATTGCAATAAATCAAAAGAATGTCTCAAGGTTGTAAAAACCTTTCTAGAGTCACTCCCATAATATACATTTTAAGATAACATGATTAGTCAGAAGGTTTTCAGGAAGGAGAAACATGTCCTCAAGCAGGATACTTTATTGTTATATAATCCTTAGTAAGGAAATGTAAGGAAAATAATGTTTGTCCTTTCCTCTTCATTGAGAACTCCAGACCCCTATCTCCTCCTCGGGGACCCTGGACTTCTGAACAACCTGCCCAGGGATTGACTCTCTCGATCCCCCTTTTTCTTTTGGGAGAATTATGTTGCCAAGGGAAAGGGGCATCATTTTCATTCCATAACTACTTCCTGTTGTTGAGGGGAATTGTCGCTAAACTGTTGATGCAACATATTCTTCTCACCCTCATGTTGAGTGTCTCTGATCCAGGGAACCCAAGTAATAGTTGGAGAAGGTTGTGGCACTTGTATGAGCCTGAACAACCTTTTGTAACTTAAAAGCTTTCAGATCATTAGAAACAAACCCCATTTCACAGTTACCAATGTAAGGCAAAATAGCCATTAAACCATGTTAAAACATAATCAAAATTAAAAGTTACATTATGTACACAGTTAAGGTACAATATGTTATATCAGTCCTTCTTAGAATTGTTTGATGTCATCAGATCAAGAAGAGTTGAAGAAAGTCTTTTCCTTGAAGTGGAGAAACTCACCATGGGAAGCCTTCAATTGATGAGGAGGTTGAAAAGTTGAAAGCTGAGTCACATAGTTAATTTCAAGCCTTCAGGATCTATGACAATACCTGTGCACAAAACCAGCCTGTCATAGAGACAGGTCCTTCTTAGGGGCAGTTTGAGCCCTTATTAAAGCTATGGGGAGAACTTTAAACCAACTGTCTTGTGTTTCCTGAGTTAGCCTACACAGATGCCGCTTAATAATGACATTAGCCTTTCCAACTTTTTCTGAAGATTGGGGTCTCCAGGAACAGTTTAAGTGATATTCTACTCCTAGAGCTTTTGACACACCTTGAGTTATGCAGCTTTAAAGATGGAGCCATTGTCACTCTGAATTTTAGAGTTTAAAATCCCACTAATATCATGAGAAGTCAGTACAGTAAGATTTTGTCCATTAATAAGCTTAGGAGCTTTAGGCATTAGCAAAACAATAGCATAAATTATCCTTAAGCAATGTAGCCATAGACTTTTTTTCAGTAACAAACAAACTAAACTCTGATCCTGTGGGTAAGCTCAAAGCGGGAGCCTGCCAGAGAGCGGTTTGAAGAGTCTTAGAAGCCTTTTGAGTTTCTGGGGACCAAACCAGCTTGTTGGTTTGGGCCTGCTGAGTCTCAGTTATACGTTTATATAAAGGCCAGGCAAGTTCTGCATAACCCAGAATCCAAATGCGGCAGTAGCCTGTGATTCCTAAAAATCCTCTCTTGTCCTAAAGTCATAGGTAGGGGATGACTTAATATAGGTTTAACTCTAAAAAGTATCCTTCAAATCAGTGACTGAAAAATATTTTACTCCTTCGGCAATTGTAGACAATAAAGTATGAGGATTAGGCACTTATTATTTGTAGATCTTGGACAAGTCTCCATTTATCATTTGATGTTTTTTTACACCCCAGATAGGAGTGTTGTATGGACTGGTACAGGGAATTAACAGTCTTTGTTCCTTTACATTTTTAATGATTGGCTTTAACCTTTCTTAACTTTGGGTTTTGGTGGGCACTGTTTTTATGTGGGAATAGGTGAGGGTCTTTGAGCTTGATAAACACAGGAACAGCATTGCTCAACACACAGTTTTTCCATCAGCCCACACTTTAGGATTTACATTTCGTTCAACTAATGGGAGAGAAAGAGAAGGCTCCATATTCTTGAAAACAGAGGCCTGGACCTTGCTCAGTATATCCCTCCCCAGAAGGGGTGAAGGAGACTTCAGCAAGATGAGAAACGTGTGAGAAAACAGCACAGGGTCCCAGTTACAGCTTAAAGGATGACTGAACTAATAGCATATGACTCGTCCTGACAGTACCATTGCAGTAATGGATTGGGAGGAAAGCGGACCAAGGTCTTCAGTGAGCACAGAAAAATTTTCCTCAGTGTCCAAAAGAAATTGACTGATTGGCCCTTCACAGTTATTAATACCTGGGGTTCCTCAGATGTAATTAAAATGGGAGCTTGTGTGGGGACCCAAGGCACCTTCAGTCCTGATTATCTTGAGTCTGAGCCCTGGGGCCTACACCTCAGAAGGAAGTTTCTTTTCCAGTATGTTCCTTTGCAGACCAGACATGGAGCCGAGGGCAGCTTAGATGCCTGAGGACAATCCTACTTTAGATGCCCCTCCTTCCACAGTAATAGCAAGTCCATCCCTTTTTACCTGGGTCTCTCTTGGCATTTTTCTCAGGCTGTTTCAGAGCAGGTCTAACAGCCTTTGTTGGGGCATCAGTCTTTTGACTGGTTCTTTTTTCCTATTTTCCTCGTCATCCTCTCTACCATAACATACGTCTGAGACAGCTGCAACAGTTTTTCTAAAGACTGATTTGGTCCAAACGCCTGTTTTAGTAACTAATGGCAGATATCTGGAGCTGATTGAGTGAGGAATCTATCTTTTAAGATCATTTCTCCATCTGAACTTTCAGGGTCAACATCAGTAAACTTGTAGAGAGCCTCCCATAATTATCTAGGAATTTACCAGGAGTTTCCTTCTCTCCCTGTTCTATGTCAGCCAACTTAGCATATTTAAAAGTCAGTGCACACTCGCTTGAGTCCTGCAAGAATACATCCAGCAAAGGGAGTCTGTTATGGGAACTGCTTGGCTCCAAGTAGGGAGGAGGGCTATTTCATGTTCCCACTTTCTCCTTACCTTAAGCCTTTCATCTCCAAAAGTGGTAGCTTCCCCCAAAACTCAAGCTCTTGAGTCAGGAGTCAGCGTCTCTCCCAAGACATGTATTACATCTCGCCAAGTAAGGTCATAAGGTAAAGTTAGTCCCGTAAAGCCTTCCATGTACCTTTTGGATCCTCTAAATATTCCATTGAGACTGAGGCAACCCCTCCTAGAAGGGTGCCCTGATTCTCTGCCTGTTCATTTGGGAGCCCCAGATACAGGGGGCTGTAAGAGAAAAGGAGGGAGCTGTCGGTTTCACATCCAAACCTGCACCCTTAGGACACAAGTCTGGAATGTCTCGCAGAGAGATAAAGAGCAACACATATGGCACTTCTACCCAATTCTCTTGTTTTCTTTGGAACTGATCTAGCTGTGAAACAGTATCATAGTGAAGAAACTCTTCAACTGGCCAGGATTCCCCTTCTTCCAGAGGATACCATGACCCCTCAGTGTCACAGAAGAAGATCAGGCATGCCATCTTAACCTCTGGGGATGAAACTAGTCCCAGCATTTTTTAAAAAATACATTTTAAAGGAGTGATTCTGGAAGTGCTCCCTCCCATCTGTAAGAGAATAAAAAAAAATGGCATCCACAGCCATGGCTTTTTTCCACCGGAAGTGTCCTTCCCTGCTCTAGATGAGGGTGTACACAGACTCTCCACCAAAGCTTTCCTTCCCTGGTAGGACTTAGTCTGTCCCTTACCAATGCAAGCATCTTACTCGTCCCTCTCGGTTCTACCACCGAGGCGGGGTGGACATGCACAAGGGGTAGACCTGATAGCACCTCAGACTGATTTAGTTCCATACCACCAAAATCTTTGTTTGATTGGCCCTTTTCTCTGATGCCACCCGGGGTAGAGCAGAGTAGTTTTCCCAGAATGTTTCCCAAGCTAGGTCTCCTAGGGGAAGCATCCACCTTTCATGCGCCTGTGGGCATTCCTGTGTACAGTCCTGATCGCAGTAGAAGCAGTGAGTCATAAAGGGACAAACAACAACCAAGATAACCCTTCTGAGTGTAACCAGGCCAGTATATGTATAGCCGAAGAGGTGGTGGGGGGTTGGCCAGAGAGCAGATTATATTGGGGGAAAACCCTCGGGGAATTTGAATCGACGGCGTATCAAATATGGGACTTTTTGAAGTCACCTTGATTCCTGCCTCTATGGGGTGGCTTATAAATCATGAATAAAGATGTGAATAGACCGTTTATTCTGGGAAGAAGTCCTAATATTACCATCTATTTCACAAGACCCTCCTTGCCTATTAGATGGCATCCCAGCCCTGGAGAAGGGCACAGGGCCCTGAGGGAGTGATGAAACTTTTCTCTTTGCAGAAGGACATGGGTTTATCTATGAAACTTTTGGGGTCCGGCCGCAGTTCTCCTGGCAGGTGGACCCATTTGGTGCATCCGCCACGACCCCCACCCTCTTTGCCCTGGCGGGCTTCAATGCCCACGTCATCTCCAGGATCGACTACGACCTGAAGGAGGTCATGCAGGATCACCGGGTGAGTGGTGAGAGGCATCCACTCATCCACGTTCTCACCATCAGAGCTTAAAAAAGCTGCTGTACCTTCAGTGGTGGTGATGAGCTTCCTGTGTCTGGCGGCATTCAAGCCGAGTGTGAGACAGCCTGGCTGGCAGACCCTGGCAGAGAGTTCTGCCCTGAGGAGGGTCAGATAAAAGTGCAGGCAGGCACTGTCTGGAGGGCCAATTCCTCCACCACTGTGGCTTTGGGAGGGCACGGGCAATCTTGAGGAGGGGACAGCAGAGGGAGATCTTACGATGAACCACTGAGAGAAGCAGGTGCAGGCAGCTAGGAGACTCAGGTGGGGTCTGCGGAGGGGAGCCGGCAGCCTTGTCACCCCTGGGCCCTCACTCCGTTCCCTCCGGGTTTGCAGGAGCTGCAGTTCGTGTGGCGAGGGTCCAGATCCCTGTCGGCACAGCAGGAAATCTTCACACATGTCCTGGACCAGTACAGCTACTGCTCGTGAGCACCTGCCTCGGGCCAGTCCCTGTCCCAGCACCCTCCCTGGACCACCTTAGCCACACCCCTCATGGCCACCCCTGAAGGCACGCACTGAGCACCCATCTTACAGAAAGAACAACTGAGGCCTGGACACCCAGCCAAGGTCCCGCGATAGCAGCCATGGGGCAGCTGGAGTGGCTCAGGCAATTGAGTCAAGACTTCCGAGTTCTGGCACCAGCCCTCCTGTGGGCTGTGTGGTGGGGGGCCTTGAGTCCAGTCCCCTCTGCCCTCTGTGCCTGGGAGGCCGTGGGTGGAGGCTGAGCCCCCATGAGCAGGGGAGGTGGGATGAAGCAGCAGCTGGGAGAAGAGCCGGGGGGACTCACTAGCAGGTACTGGGTGCCCTGCAGAGTCAGGGTGAGGTGCCCAAGTGCCCACAGGACTGATGTGGAGGCATCTTCTGTCCACACAGCTCTTGTCTGCCCACCAGCACCCCGTCCGCCCACTGATAGGAGACAGAGGCCCCGAGCAGGGTCTGCAGGCACAGGTGCTCTGGCCTCACTGAGCTCTGCCGGCCTCCTAGACCTCAGGCTGCTGCCCTTCTCAGGGCTGGGCCCCCTAACACTCCTCTCTCCCTCAGTGAGGGATTTAACTGGGATGGCGAACCAGTCTTCCCAGGTCCACCCACAGATGGCCTGTACCCCAACGTGGAAATGCCTGTCACTGAGGACAGCATCCCAGTTTATTCCAGTTCCATGAAGACCAATGTGTTGGCTCGAGCCACCTGGTTCCGGACACCGCACATCCTCTGGCCCTGGGTGAGTTGGGGCCCAGGCCCTGGTTCCTCAGCTCTGTGAAGGGACTGCGTTCACGTGTCCCACCCCAGCGCCTGGGTCCACCCAGGACTCTGTGTCCATCTCCAACCATTCCAGTGTCCATCCAGGCAGTGGGCCTTCCCAACCCTGGCTCAGCCCTCCTTCCCTGCACCCCGAGTCCTCACCCAGTCTACCAGCTCCTCTCCGACCCTGGATCACCCCCACAACCTCCGCCTCCAAGGCAGCCCCTCCCCCACACAGGCTCCAGCTCCTCCCCAGCTCTCCCCTCCTTTCCCCTTCTCAGTGCTGGAAGCAGAGGCCTGGGCCTGAATCCTGGCTCCCTACTCAGGGGCTGTGAGACTTGGACCCTCTGAGCCTCACTTTTCTCATCTGTGAAATGGGGATGATGACAGGACCTGCTCCATAGGCTGGATTTGAGGTCAAGTGGGAAAGACACCCCCAGGGGACAGTGCCTGACACCCAGTCACCATTGTTGTCACAGCCAAACTGGACGCAGCACCTCCTGTACTCCCAGAGGCGAGAGCTAGTCAGCCCCATGGGTGGCTTCAGTGTCCACCGTGGGGAGGGGGGCAGTCGTGCAGATGAAGAGATGCTATCCCTCTGCAGGCTGGGCTCTGCACCCAGAAGGGCTGGGCATTTCTTCTGTCCCCCGGCTGCAGGGATGTGACAGGCAGTTCTTCAACGCCTCGCTGCAATTCGGCAACATGGACATTTTAATGGAATACGTCAATAGTCATGCATTGGAGTTAGATTTCTCAATGGAGTATGCCACGCTAGGCGACTACTTCCAGGCTGTGCACTCTGACCAAGTTGCCTGGCAGGTCCGAGACCACCGCGACTTCCTGCCCTATTCCTCGGGTAGGAGCCTCTGGGGGTGGGGGGGATTCAGGGCCAGGGAGATGTCACCAAAGCAGTGATAGGTGGTTTCCCAGGCTGCTCAGCTGCACTGGTGGAGCCCACAGGGCCACTGGGTCACAGACAGCCCTACCTTACCCGCCTGCCTAATGCGGATCGCCCAGGGTGGAGACAGATATAGGCGGGCCCAGTGCTGTCCACTCTTCCTACACCAGTTACTTTTCTTCACAAGAGAGGCTTGAGTGATGTCCAGAGGCAGCCTTGGTTTCCAGTGGGGCACTGGCGGGGGTTGGTAATGCCCCTTGGGGACTTCGTCATGCCATGAGCTTTGTGTTCAAGGTGAGGAGAGTGGTTTCAGGGATCTCAGCTCCCTGTGGCCCTGCCAGTCTGCCCCCATGGGCAACCAGAGGGACCCGCTGGAAGGCATGCCTCTCCAGACCCTGATTTTCCTCAGAGGCACACAGAGGGGGCCAGCACTCCAGCCCTTCCATTCTGGTCCTGGCCTCCTGGCCCTCATCCCTCTACCTCTTCCTCTGAAGTCCTCCAGGGCCCTTCCCCACAGGCCATCCCAGGGGCCCAGGTGCACACTGGAATTCTTGTCGTCGTCACAGTCCTTCAGCACTCGGGCCTCTCCAGGCCTGCCCCAGCCCAGCCTGACCCTGTCAGCTGCCCAGGCCTTCCAGGGATCTCGTACCATTGCTGACCTGGCTGGACCAGGAACACTGAGATCATCCCCCTGGCCTAGGCTGTGTCCCTGGGGACCCAGGCAACTCCATCTCTGACCTCATCTCCCTCAGCATTTCCCAGGGGGTGCTCAGGGGCCTCTAAAGGCAGGCCCTCCCACAGACTCCTGGCCTTTTGCTCCTAGACATGCATCATGCCTGGACTGGATTCTATGCCTCCCGAAGTGGGCTCAAGGTGCTGGCGAGGCAAGCCAGCGCTCTGCTGTACGCCGGGGAGTCCATGTTCACACGCTACGTGCTGTTGACTCCCCACCAGTTCCTGGACCCGGCCTGGGGCCTGCAGCAGCTCCAGCAGCTCCGCTGGGTGGTCTCCGAGGTAACACAATGCCTCCCAGAGACAGGACAGGATTGGACCCTCCTGGGCTGTGTGCTCCCCTACCCTTCGGCCAGCACAGCTCCCTGTCCTTGGTCACTACAGGTCCCTTTTACAGATGAGAACACTGAGGTCGCCTTTGGTCACAAGACCAGGCATGTTGAAGCTGCCCCAAGGCTAGGACCATGGCCTGCCAGGGTCCAGCTGTGGTTCAGTAAGATTTAAAGCCAGACTGTCCCAGAGCAGAAAGGGCAAAGTGGAGTGGCATTGGTGTCTAACAATCCTGGCTGGATTCAAATCTCAGCTCAGCTCTATGAGCTCAGGATTTCCCTCTCTGAGCTCTAATTTCCTCCTTGAAAAATGAGAACTACGTGCTCACTCAAGACATTGATGGGACAGTTGAATGTGATAATACACATATGCTGGTGGGCTCTGCGGCCAACACAAAGGAAGATGTTCATAAATCTGCATCTTACTTTTTCCCCACTGTGCAGAAGGGAAAACTGAGACCCAAGATCTCCTATAAATTGTCTCCTCTCCAGTCAGAAATGAGCCATATGGCCCAGGACATTCCTAGTCACTAAGGGAATTGCTGGCAGGACCAGTCATTGTGTGGGCGGTGAGGGGATTGACTTTAGCATCCATCAGAGCCGGTGGACACATGGCCTCACCCCACGGGACTCAAGTTTCCCTTCTGGGAAGAGGAGGTCATGCACCCTACATGGTGCGGTCAAGTACAAGGCCATGTGCGGGGCTTGTCTGGAGCAGGTTATCGGCACTTCTGGGATGACTGGGTCATGGAGGGAAGCTGGGGAGGGTCCTTTCTGGAGTCTGTTTTCTGTCCAGGCTCAGGGACCCAGTTATGTGTTTTCCCAAGGTCAACAACACTTGGGCAAGGTCATCAGCCTCTCTGACCTCAGTTTCCTCTTCTGTAAAGTGGGAGAAACCCCCAGCTTCTCCAGCAGCACCTGCTGAGAGGGAAGGGGAGTCAGGGCCCAGGGGGTGTCAGGACAGCAGGTGCTGAGCAGAGGCCGGCCTGAGCCCACTCTTGTCCTGCTCCTGTGGGCGCCCAGGTCCAGCACCACGACGCCATCACCGGGACTCATGCCCTCAAGGTGGGTGACATGTTTGTGGAGCACCTGAGTGCCGGCATGCAAGGGGTGCACAAGCTGATGGCCTCCATCACCCAGGACAGGTCTCCAGCCCACTCAGGTGAGCGAGGCCCCTGGGGGCACAGCGGGCTATGGCAGGTGTCTGCCCTGATCTGAGAAGAGAGCCTGAGGGTCAGGGAGGGGCCGGGACACCTGAACTTCAAACTCGAGTCCCGTCCAGGGGAGGGTCTCATTTCAGCGTGAGCTGGGCAGGTGCCTTCACGTCACTGAGCCATTTCCTCTCTGTGATTCAGCAAAGGCTGATATGCCAACTAGTTCAGTTCAGTCGCTCAGTCGTGTCCGACTCTTTGCGACCCCATGAATCGCAGCACGCCAGGCCTCTCTGTCCATCACCAGCTCCCAGAGTCTACACAAACCCATGTCCATCGAGTTGGTGATGCCATCCAACCATCTCATCCTCTGTCGTCCCCTTCTCCTCCTGCCCCCAATCCCACCCAGCATTAGGGTCTTTTCCAATGAGTCAACTCTTTGCATGAGGTGGCCAAAGTATTGGAGTTTCAGCTTCAACATCAGTCCTTCCAATGAACACCCAGGATTGATCTCCTTTTGGATGGACTGGTTGGATCTCCTTGCAGCCCAAGGGACTCTCAAGAGTCTTCTCCAACACACCACAGTTCAAAAGCATCAATTCTGCGGCACTCAGCTTTCTCCACCGTCCAACTCTCACATCCATACGTGACCACTGGAAAAACCATAGCCTTGACTAGACAGACCTTTGTTGGCAAAGTAATGTCTCTGCTTTTAAATATGCTATCTAGGTTGGCCATAACCTTCCTGTTTTAATTTCATGGCTGCAATCACGATCAGCAGTGATTTTGGAGCCCAAAAAAATAAAGTTTGACACTGTTTCCACTGTTTCCCCATCTATTTCCCATGAAGTGATGGGAACAGATGCCATGATCTTAGTTTTCTGAATGTTGAGCTTTAAGCCAACTTTTTCACTCTCCTCTTTCACTTTCATCAAGAGGCTCTTTAGTTCTTCTTCACTTTCTGCCATAAGGGTGGTGTCATCTGCATACCTGAGGTTATTGATATTTCTCCCAGCAATCTTGATTTCAGCTTGTGTTTCTTCCAGCCCAGTGTTTCTCATGATGTACTCTGCATATAAGTTAAATAAGCAGAGTGACAATATACAGCCTTGACGTATTCCTTTTCCTATTTGGAACCAGTCTGTTCTTCCATGTCCAGTTCTGTTGCTTCCTGACCTGCACACAGGTTTCTCAAGAGACAGGTCAGATGGTCTGGTATTCCCATCTCTTTCAGAATTTTCCACAGTTTATTGTGATCCACACAGTCAAAGGCTTTGGCATAGTCATTAAAGCAGAAATAGATGTTTTTCTGGAACTCTCTTGCTTTTTCGATGATCCAGTGGATGTTGGCAATTTGATCTCTGGTTCCTCTGCCTTTTCTAAAACCAGCTTGAACATCTGGAAGTTCACGGTTTACGTATTGCCAACTAGAGGCAGGAATAAATGCTAATGCAGTCTGGATGTTGCCAAGCACACTGCTTGCACAATTTAGTGTAACACCTCACATCTCTGAAAAGCTGGAAGTGTTACTGTCCTCACTTCATAGCTGAGGACACACATGGAACAGAGAGGTCGTGGAGCTGCCCAGGGTCACAAAGGTAGGAATGGTACCCATACCCCTGTGCTGCCCAGCTCTGTAGACAGGATGCAGGTGTTCTTTAGACTTTGCCAGTTTCACAGTTGGAGAATGACTGGTCACTCCATTTGCCTGGAGCTGACGGGCTTCACCCCTGCACATCCTGGGTCATCAGAGACAGGCGTTCTCCCTGCAGGAGAATGTGGCCCGCCCACCTTCCCAGGGTCCACACTCACCCTCTGTCACTGTGCTCTCCCTGCTCTGCCCCTCCCCTCCCCTGCCCAGCTCTGCCCTCCAATCTGTGTCTGTGTACAGTCCATCCTACCTTCAGACTCTGTAAGGGCCCTGGGGATCAGGAGGGCAGCAGGCTGGAATCCTGTCCACAGGGACTGGGGTCGGGAGGGGATGACGGTCACAGAAAGGGAGGTAGAACTGGGTCCTTCCAGTGTCTGGTGAGGTCAGCCATTCCCGTGAGCTCATAGGGGCAGCTCCCCAAGCAAGGGGCAGGTGGAGAGCCCAGAAAGGCATCCAGCCATGGGAGCTTCCCCGGGCAGAGGCCGGGGACTGGACAGTGTGTGCAGTGTTCAGGGATCTGGGAGTCATCGGACATGGTCATAGATGGTCACTTGGGGTGGTGGGTAGAACAGAAAGAGAATCCAGGTTCATACCAAAGAGGCCTCCAGCGCTGAGCTTGGTGATTGACCTTGACCCTCCAAGCTCCAGAGAATTGTCTGTAGATTGCCAAGCGCTTAAGCTTTGGAGCCAGGCCTTAGGACATGGGGTCACCTTGGACACCTAACCCTTCACTCTGGTCCTCAGTCTTCTCACCAGTAAAGTGGGCTAACAAGGAGAGATGAGTGAGGAGCTCAAGGACCCTCATCTTTAGGGGCATGCTAGCCCACACCCCTGGGAACCAGGACCCAGCTTGAACAGATGAGGAGGGGGTTGGACGTCTGAGCCCATGTGTCTGCTTGTCCTTCCCCTTGGACTCTGCAGGGCCAGTCTCACCTGCCTCAGTTTCTCTTGTTCTGAGGGGCACCAGGGGTGAGGGGTGGGTCAGGTGGCAGCAGTAGAGCCTGTTCTCTGTGCGCAGGCCTGGAGCCTGGGGGACACTTTGCGGTGGTCTACAACCCGCTGGCCTGGACGATCACCACCATCATCACCCTGACTGTGGACTTCCCCAAAGTCAGCATCACAGATGAGTCAGGCCGCCCTGTGCCTGCACAGGTAAAGGGGACATCGTGTCTAAGGTGCACGCCCTGTTGCAGCCCCTGCTCTGCGCTGGGTCCCCAGAAGTGGGGCATCTGAAGGGAACATGTGACACGCTGCCCTCACTGTGAGGACAGTGTCATAGGGGTGAATCACCATCAGGGTCAGTGGATCCACCCAGGGGACTGACCCTGCCGTATGCGTATCTGAGTTGACCAGAATCTGCCTGTAATGCAGAGCCACAAGAAACACGGGTTTGACACCTGGTCAGGAATATCCACTGCATGAGCGCATGGTAACCCACGCCAGTATTCTTGACTGGAGAATCCCATGGGCAGAGAGCCTGGTGGGCTACAGTCAATGGGGTCACAAAGAGTCAGACGACACTGAGCTGACTTGGTGTATATGTATATATAACCCTGTATAAGTTTCCACTTCTCATGGGGACGCCAGCAATAGTCCTCATTGTGCATCTTTATGGAGGTGCTGTTAGGGCAGGCCCCAGCTATGATGCCCGCATCCTGTGTGGTCCCTCCTCATCTCCTTCCCAGACCTGGAGCTAGACTTGAGTATAGAGGTGACCCTACTGTTACCACGCCAGCCCTTTCTTGGGGGAGATGGACTGAGTAATGCCATCAGTCAGCCATTCAGCAAACACTGCTGAAAGCCTGTGCTGGGCTTGGTCCCAGATGAGTGCTCATCCCTGGACTCGGGAGCCAGCCTGGGATTCAAGGAGCAGACACAGAAATGGACAATTAAGGCATGGGGTAATGACCAGGAAGCCAGGGCAGTGGCCCTTAGGTGAGACAGAGGAGAAATATTCCTCTATGTCATGGCTGGGGGAGGTGAGGGTGTTGGGTGGAGTAGACCCAACACAGAACATCCCCCTTCCCCACCCAAAGGCACCACCCATCGAGCCGAAATGCTCTTAAATACTACTGAACACCTAGTATGTGCCAGGTGTTACTCTAGGCACTGGAGAAACTTTAACAACCAAGTAGACAAAAGCCCCTGCACTCAGGTGGCTCCTATTCCAGTGGGGGATCCAGGCAAGAAGAAAATAAGAAAGTATAGGAGTGACAGATGACAATTGCGGTGGAGGAAATCCTTCAGGACTGGTTTGGGGTGTGGGGTGGGGATGGGTATCTGCTTTAGTTCAGAGGAAGGCTGGGCTGGAGGCTGTGAGGAGCCACGTGGGTTTGCTCATAGCCCCCCAAACCCTCCCACAAGAACCAGAAGTGACACTTGTCCCTAGAGAGTGAAGAACCTCCCGCACGGACCCAGTGTCCTCATCCAACTCCCTTCCCTGAATCAGATGACGTGGAGATAGAGAAAGGCCTGCAGGCTGACCTGGAAACCTCCCTCCTCGGGGAAACTGGAGTATTAAGAGACAAGGGAGCCCCCTCTAAAGTGGCCGAGGGAAGAGTGTGAGCAGTTTCAGAGGCAGGAACAGGAGGGAGTGTGGGAGGAGGGCAGGTGGTTTGCAGCCCCAGTAGAGGAGGAAGTGGGGAGAAGAGATTGGACCCAGCTGAGCGGGGAGGATGCAGGAGGGGAACCCAGCTCAGCCCAGTGTTCGATGACCTAGCTGTCTCCATGCCAAGCAAGCACTCCATCCACCAGGTATGTAAGCCCAGGGATTCCAAGGAGACTGAGGTCTTCCTTCCCTGACATCCATCATTCATCCTGTCCTTTGGGTCTTGCAGATCCAGCGCTCGAAGGAGATGCCCTCTGCCTATGACCTGCATGTGCTGACCACGATCCCAGGGCTCGGTTACCGACACTACAGCATCCGGCCCGGCAGGAGTTCCCAGGAGGACATTGGGGAGCCTGAGCCCTTTGTGGCCAAAACCACGCAGTATGGAGGCCGACTCAGGAGACGTGGAGGGCAGGTGGGCGGGAGCCTGGTGCCTGTGGTGAATGACTGCTACTTCGTGTTCCTGGACCTGGACACCAACCTGATGCACAGCATCTGGGAGAGGTGAGGTGCAGTCATTGCTGCCTCTGAGGCCAGGAGGACCCTGGGACCTGGGCACATAATGCCCCACCTGGATCTCTATTTCCTCAGCTGCAGGGCGAGGGTGTGATGGTGGCGAAGCTCCCTGCAGGGCATCGAGCTCTATTTCTAGTGTGTGAGTCTAGGCCTAGTCACAGAAGCAGGCAGGACCTATAGGATCCAGCAGAGGTGATCAGGGGGAGAGTGTGGGGAGCAGCAGAAATGGGGTGCAGCCCCAGAACGTTCTGAGTCTCCCTGGTCTGAGCCCTGGTCAGGCTGGGAAAGGTGAAGTCAGAACTCAGGCCTTGGGCTCCGTCATCACTCAGGCCCCATACATCTTTCACCGCCACCAAGCCCTGGTGACTCAAACCTCCTTTCTGTCTCTCCAGATTGGCCTACAATGACGTATCATGCAATGAAATTATACCATATGGGGCCCTTGGCAGGCTGCCTTCTTTCACTTGTCATGTTTGTAACTTTCATACACGTTACAGGGTGAATGAGACCCCTCATTCCCCTTGAGGACTCAGTAATGCTCTGTTATATAGATACACCACTTTAGTTCTGCAGAAGCTGTCTCTGTTCACCCCTGGCTCCAGGCTGGCATCTCCATAGAGGCTCTGTGAGCCTGGTTCCAGCATGAGGATGACACGATGTCCGTCACAATGACACTGTTTTCTCTTTCCTCTCTGTGCAGACGGAGTAACCGAAAGGTATACATGACCCAGCAGTTCATGGAGTATCACGCAAACAGTGATGTCTGGCAAGTCCCCATTTCAGACAATTATGTGTTTACACCCCGTGGTAGAGCAGAGCCAGCGTGGGAGGCTGTGAGGATGGAGATCGTGGCGGGGTCGCTGGTGACTGAGATCCGGCAGCACTTCTACAGGTGAGGGCTGCCCCCCGGCTGTGCTCAGCACATGGAGGTGCCCACAGGAAGGCGAAGGAGGAAATGAGGGCCCATCCTTGCTTCAGACACCCAGCTCCTGGACCTGGGCTTGGCGCCTGGTCCTTCCTCCATGGAAGTTCGGTGAAGTCCTGAGCCGCTCCAGTCTCTGTGGTCCTGCCGTGCTTGCCTGCGCTGTGTCACCTTGGCGGCACCTAAGTCCAGAGGTGGGACAGGTGCCCGCAGTGACAGGGAGCGAGACAGGAGAGCAGTTCTTGTGTTTCCATTAGCAGGACAGACAGAGCCCCCAGGCCTGGTCGGGTAACCAGTCTTCAGAGGACAGGGTCCCTCCTGTTCTCTATTCCAAGCATGTTCCCTGTCCCCTGGCTGCAGGAAGGATGGAGGGAGGAAAACGGAAGGAGACGAGGGAAGAAAGGAGAAGGGAGGGGCGTCCAGAAGGCTCCCCGGGCTTGACCTACCCATCCTGCTTCTCCTGCAGGGAGGTGAACGACAGTGAGCCCACGTTCGCCATCTACTCCCGGCTGGCCCACAGGCCCCGGGGATCTGATGGGGAGCTGCTCTGCCATCGCATAGAGCAGGAGTACCGGGTGGGCCCCTTAGAGCTGAACCGCGAGGCCATCCTGAGGACAAGCACCAACCTGAACACGGGGCGGGTCCTCTACTCGGACAACAACGGCTACCAGATGCAGCGCAGGCCCTATAGGAACTACAAGAACAACACCATTGCTCGGGTACGCCCTGAGTTGTCCTGGGGTGTGGCTGCTGTAGACCCAGTCTTGATGGCCATTTTCCAGAAGGCAGGAGAGTCCCCTTAGGTCCAGAGCATCTCCAGAGCCCCGCTGCCCTGAGTCTGCCCCGAGGGCCTGTGGCCAGGTGTGTTCAGACCAGGTCTCAGAGCTCTGGGGCCGCCGCATATGAGCTGTGTCCCTGAGGTCTCCTGAGTGCACCGCGGGGCCTCCTCGGTCAGATGGATGACCGACTGGGGGTTGCTTGAGGATTAAGCACGTGGTGCCTGTCTAGGCCTGAACAGGGTGTGACCCTCCTTGGCTGCTCAGAGCTAAGCCACAGCCTGTCTTCCAGGGAGAGCTCAGCAGGGGCTGAACTCCAAAATCAATCAGCTCCCAGGGCCTCTCCCTCCATCAGCATGACCTCGGGCGAGTCCCTGGGTGTCTCTGGGCCTCGTTGATCTCCTGGGAAGAGAGCGACCTCCCCCAGAGCTGTGCTGAGGCCTGGGATGATCCAGGGGCAGCGCCGTGCTGGGCACCTCCTGAGCCTTCCTCTAGTTAGTTGTCTCTCCTTTCAGAGGGACCCGGAGAAGGGGTGTAGTTCCTCCCTGCTCTGTCTTCCCTGAGTTTCTGTCACTTCGTCTCTACAGCTGGTCTTCACACTCTGTGCCCTGGGCTCCAGAGTGTCCAGGGCTATCAGCCTAGGACATCTTGCTCCAAAATAGGAAAGAGCAGGGCTGTGTGAGTGCTTTCCAGCCCAGACACCATCCCCTTTCTATTTGGGAACCACTGGCTGGGGGCATCCCAGACTGGACTGGCACAAATGCCTCATTGTCTCCCTGCAGCAGGGGGACCTTTTGGGCACATTTTACAGGGGGAAACTGAGGCTTGGGCAGGCTGAGTCCCCCAGGGCATAAAGTCAGGAAGCAGTGGAGCTGGATTTGAATCCCAGTGCATCCATCTCAGAAGTCAGAGCCCCTACCCCTCACTACCATGCCACCCTAGCTGCTGCTGCGCCCATGCAGGAGGCCACCTGGGGCCAGAGGGAGACCCCGGGCCTGCTGGCTGACCTGGCCCACTGCCCCCACCACCAGCCTGCCAATGTTTCTGTCCACAGAATTACTACCCCATGGTGCAATCAGCCTTCATTCAGAGCAGACGAAGCAGGCTGGTGCTGCTGTCGGAGCAGGCACATGGCGTCTCCAGCCAAGGGAACGGGCAGGTGGAGGTAGGAGGAGGCCCCTCTGGTCACTCTCGGGCACCCCAGGGCCCAGGCAGACCCGGTCAGACAGCTGTCCCCTGCAGGTCATGCTCCACCGTCGGCTGGTGAACAACAATCCAGGAAACATCATTGTTGACCTCACAATGAATGACACCTCAGTTGTCCACCCAGTGTTCTGGCTTCTGCTGGGATCCAGGGCCCTCACCAGTGGCCTGCGCCAGAGGAGCGGGCTGGCGCTGCAGCACCGGCCCGTCGTGATGCTCAGAGAGATGAAAGGTAAACGTGCTCCTGTCCTCACTGCCTGGGGGAACCTACCTGCCCAGGGAGGGGGCTGAGCTGGTATTGACAGCTTAGGGTGAATGATGTTGATTTGTGATCTCTGAAGAAGAAGATTTAGCTTCAGGATCAGGGCCCAGGCTTGATCACTCAGACCTTTTGTGTGGCAAAGCCTCATTACACTGAAAAATGACAGAGAAAGTGTCTGACATAGACATCAGAAGGGGGAGGGGGAGAGCCCACTTGGTAGTCATATCAGGGCCTTACATATTTTCACCAGACCCACTCCCACAACAGACATCTTAAATTAACAAGGTTAGAACTAACAATAGAGGGGTCTTACCAGACCTACTGCCACAAGTCTTAAGATAACAAAAGACTAGTCAGAAGTTTCTTCTTAAGAAGGAGAAACATGTCCTGGAGCAGGATACATTATTGTTATATAATCATTAGTACAGAGTTTAAGGAGAAACATACAATTGAGCAAGATGAGTTGTTTGGTTTTGTAATCATTAGCTCTGGGCTTAAAGAAAGTCTTAAAAATTGTTGTCACAACAACTCAGAGTTTAAGTAAAAACATCTTTTGGGCCTAAGGCAAAGCAATGTAGGAAAAAATGTTTGTCCATTTCTTCTCCTCGAGGGCCCTGGACTGCTTATCAATCTACCTAAGGATTAACTCGGTCAGTACCTGCCAGGATCTGGGCTACTTTTGGGTAGGAAGGGACCAGAGTCCTCACACCCAAGCCCCTCATTTTAAATGTGGGCAACCTGAGGTGCAGAGGTTCAGTGAGTCAGTCAAGGTCATACAGCTAGTAGGTTCAGAGCTGGGACTTACTGCAATCCCCTCCTTACCTCTTTTCCCTCAATCTCCTCTATTTCCTTCTCTGAGGACACTTTCTACTTCTTCCTATGATATATGTCACCATTCAGGTCTGGTTGCTCAGCATTTAAAAGACTAGCTTTATCTGAATTAAGCGCATTGTCACCGAGTGAGGGAGATTCTATTCTATGTCCTGATCTGCAAGTTTTATGAGTTGCCTCTCCTGAGACTTCTATAAATTTCCTTCACTACAGTTGGGTATCATAGCTGAATAGTTGAACATGAAACACTTTAAACAATGAGTGCATTTGAAAGTATTTGAAGATGCTACTATAGAGAATCTTTTAAATTTTATAGACATAAACACAAAGTGTGTATTTGTCCATTCTCTCTACAGGCATACCTCAACATATATACTTTTGTTTTCTTTTTTCTTTTTTTTTTTTTTGAGCATTGAAGATATTGCATTGTTTACAAATTGAAGGTTTGCTGCATCTTGCATGCAGCATGTTCGTCTGCACTGCTCTTTCAACAGCATTTGCTCAGTTCACATCAATGTATCACATTTTGCTATTTCTCACAGTATTCAAACTTTTTCATTATTACTATAATTGCTATAGGATTAGTGATCTTTGTCATTGTTCTTGCAGAAAGATTGCTAATCACTGAAGTCTCACCTGAGGTAACTTTTTTTTAACAAGAAAGCCTTTAAAATCTAATGTATATATAAACTGTTTTTCTTAAACATAATGCTATTGCACACAATAGATTATAGTAAAGTGTAAACATAAATTTTATATGCACTATGAAACCAAGACACTCATGTCTGGCTTTATTACAATGTTTGACTTATTTCAGTGGTCGGAGTCAAACCCACATTAATTCCAAATTTTGCCTGTAATCAGGCAAAATAACCTGTTTTTTATTTCTCATCACTTGCAGAAGTTTTGATGAGGGCGTGATTTTAGGTTTTCCCTGTTTGAGATTTAGGCTAGACCTTCATAAGGCATTAGCAAGAAGGTGGGTGCTAGCTGACTCATTCACTGAGCATTTATTGAGTACCTGCCGTATGCTGCAGATTGTACCTGCATTTGACCCAGCTCTTGTCCTGAAGGATTTCTCAGGGGCTGTACGGGGGTACAAGTCATGGGGATCCAACTTCAGGGTGAATAGGGATTAGAGGTCACAAGGGACCTGATGTCCGTATGTTTGGTGGAGTTTGCAACACCAGACCAGGTGGTGTACAGTTATCAACTTCAAGAGATAACAGTTGATGTTCTCTTGTTTGGAAGTAAAGAAACTGAAGGGGCAGGTACTTGGGCTGGGTGTGGGGAAGCAAGTGGAATGGAAGGACAAGCTGGACAAGAGGCTGGGGCAGGAGGGAGACAGTGCCGCTCCGGGCCTCTCAGGAGCAGGTGCTCATGTCCATCTCTTCTGGGACTGTCAGGAGCTGCCTGCCCAGCCATGCCTATATCCAGGGGCAGACTCCGAGGAGAGGGACGGGTTTGGCCAGCTGGGCTGGGGCTGCTCCTGTGTCAGTCAGTGGTTCCTTCCTGGCAGCAGAGAGGATGTTGCCGTGGTGAGAAAGCTCCATGGCTGTGGTCAGCTCCACCCACGGTCCCGTCCATGGCTGTGGCCAGCTCCGTCCACGGTCCCATCCATGGCTGTGGCCAGCTCCACCCACGGTCCTGTCCACGGCCGTGGTCAGCTCCACCCACGTCCCGTCCATGGCTGTGGTCAGCTCCGTCCATGGTCCCATCCATGGCTGTGGTCAGCTCCACCCACGGTCCCATCCATGGCTGTGGCCAGCTCCACCCACGTCCCGTTCATGGCCGTGGTCAGCTCCGTCCATGGTCCCATCCATGGCTGTGGTCAGCTCCACCCACGTCCCGTCCATGGCTGTGGCCAGCTCAGTCCCAGATTCGGCCCTGGGCTCTTCACCTGCACAGAGAGAAACCAGAGGTGCTGAGACGGAGCAAGAGGAGCCTTTGTTCCGGGGCAGACGCACCTGAGGGAAGGGTAGCGTGTATTGGTTCCTCGGGTGCTGGGCCCTTCATGCGGCTGTCCCCTCCCTCTTCCTGTCACCTGAGCTGCGCTGTCTGCAGACCTTGTTTCTCCTCTCGTCTGGGAGGTGGCTGTGAACAGCTCTGGGGCGGAAGGAACTGGGACGCCTGAGTCAAGGTCAGAGATCCTAGGAAAGGCTCTGATTGGCCCTGATCGAGTCACATGACCCAAGCCCGACCAATCACTGAGGCCTGGGAGCTGTGAGGGATGGCGGCTCCAGCTGGAGCCCAGAGTTGAACGGAGCATCTCCCGGAAGAGGAGGGCTGAGTCCGTCTGGGCAGAGGCAGCGATAGATGACAGCACGGAGCTGGCGTCTGAGACCTTGTTCACAGAGCAGG